>NC_143577.1:95611982-96844241 GCF_048544385.1 Mastigoproctus giganteus
TAACTTATCAATTCCACTATGAAATATGGAAGTTTGTTCCAGCAATTAACCACCCACTGGCTAAAGGCAAATTTCCGCACATCTATTCTACATCTGTCTTTTCTTAATTTGAATTTATGTCCCCTTAGGTTCGTAATCTGAACAAGTGGAAGGATCCCATCAGAATTCAGCATGCTCAATCCATTCAAGGCCTTATACACCTCACTCAGATCACCGCGCAGGTGTCTAGTCTCCAGCCACTGCAATTTGTAGAACTTAAGGGACAATCACCTCCTTTTCCCTGCTAGCAAAATTCCTATATATCATTGACAAAACCCCATGATCTGCTCTGGCAGCCTGTCTGCATTGCTCAGAAAACTTTATATCTGACTGCACAATTACTCCCAGGTCTTTTTCATTTTCTACCATCTTAAGTGTAGTACTACACAGTTCGTATGTTTCTCTGGGGTTACTTCTATCCATATGCAGTACTTTGCATTTGTCAAGGTTAAACTTCAGTTGCCACTTCTTAGCCCATCTGCCCAAATCATCAAGATCCTGTTGCAGTAGCACACTGCCATTACTGTCATTAACAACCCTGCCAACCTTTGTATCATCTGCAAACTTCGACAATATGCCTGATATACCTTCATCAATATCATTGATAAATATACAAAACAACAGTGGAACCAACACCGAACCCTGTGGGACTCCACTAATAACATTAGTCCACAAAGAGCAGCACCCATTACTTACCACCCACTGTCTTCTCCCGCTCAACCATCCTTTTATCCATTGTAGCAACTTATCCTTAATACCATTCTGCTCCAATTTGTACAATAGTCTTCCATGCGCAACAGTGTCAAAAGCTTTCCTGAAATCCAAATATATGATATCAAAATTATTTTTTGTATCCTGTTCCTTTGTAACCACATCATAATATCCTATCAAATTTGTCAGACAAGACTTTCCCTTAACAAACCCATGCTGTGTCCGAATTATTGCTGCAGTCTTGTCTAGATGATCCTGCAGTGCATCTTTAACCAGTGACTCCATTATTTTACCCGGAACAGAAGTTAAACTAACTGGTCTGTAATTACTCGTGTCACCCTTCGATCCCCCTTTGTGAATTGGGGATACATTTGCACATCTCCAGTCAGTGGGGACCTCCCCTGAGTCCAAGGATGCTCTCATAATTATGGCTAAGGGTTTGCTTAGTTGCTTTCCCGCCTCCTTTAATATAACTGGATAGATCCCATCCACCTCAGGTGCCTTTCTTATGTTTAACTACTACAATTTCTCCTCCACTTTGCTCTCAGTTATTAGAAAATCATTAAGCACCCTGCTACAATTTGATAACCTTCTGCCATTTTAAAACCTTAATAACTGCTCATGTGTGAATGTAGATGCAAAATACTCATTCAGTTTGTTTGCTATCTGAGCAGGATAATCAACAGTCGAACCATCGATATCAAGTGGACCAATCAGATTCATCCCCTTCCTTTTAGAGTTTATATAAATAAAGAAATCCTTGCTGTTTTTCTTAGCATCTTTTGCCAAAGATTTCTCGTAATCTGCCTTCGCCTGCCTAATCTCCTTTGTGACCTGATTACAGACTATCTTATATCTGCCATAGGCTTCTGAGTCGCTTGATAATTTATATGCAACCCATGCATTTTTCTTCTCTGTCACGAGTCTCATTAGTTCATTTGATAACCATTTAGGCATAAACCTTGAACAATATTTCTTAATAGGTATGAAACTTTTAGTAGCATCCACGATTAATTCCTTGAATGCTTCCCACTTAAAATTTACTGTTGGTAACATTGTCAGTTGATCCCACTGTACAGAATTTAAAAACTGTCTGAGACCACTGTACTCACCTTTACGGAAGCAAAAACCCTTTCCTTTACCCCTGATGGTAATTATATCTTTAAGTAAATCCCACATTAGCACACTGTGATCACTGCCACCTAGTGGTTCCTTTATCTGCAAATTCGTAATTCACGAAATGATCACTGCTTTTAACCAGATCAAGAGTATTACCCTCTGTGGTTGCTTCTCGAACATGCTGCTGTAGAAAACAATCATCCAATAAATCCAGAAAAGTCTTACTAGTGTGCGAGTGACCAACCCACAAATTCCAGTCAATAACTGGGAAGTTAAAATCCCCCTTTGTAAGACATTCTGATTTACTAGCCCACTATTTCTCTGTACAATTGTTCATTGTACTCAATTGAGTCATTAGGCCTATAACACACTCCTACTCTTTATTTTTGCTTTCGCAGTGCTTATGTCACACCAAACTGACTCAACAATGCACTGTTCATCTATATCAACTGGATGCACTTCTTTTGATTTTATGTTTTTCTTAATTAACAGCATAACACCTCCTCCCTTCCTATCCTTTCTGTACACATTGTACTCCCCAAATTCCAATTCTGCATTGCAGTTCTGCATTCTGTGACATGTTTCTGCTATCCCAACAATATCCGCCTTTGATGTCTTGACCAACACTTCAAATTCTTAAAATTTATTTACCATACTTTTAGCATTGGTATACATGCAAGCATACATGCTCCTATTCACCCAAACACATTCCATATACCCACCTGTTTCACGATGACTGCCATCAGTCCCTGAAACCCCCCAACCCTTAATCCAGGTCGCTACTAATTCTAATAGAAGTTATGCACGAATCGCCTTCACCTCTGCCTGCGGCTACTTTTAACCTTTTAGTCTGTGAATCCCCCCCAAGCTAGCAATTTTCCCACCCACCTAATACTGCATCGATAGTATCAGCAAATATTCTTGCACCCTTTCTATTTAAGTGTATCCCATCCCTGTAGATGCAGTCTCTCCTGTTAACAAGCACAGACCACGCTGAAAAAAATTCTACCCCTTGTACCTTGCACATTCCCTCCAGGGCTGAATTGATTGACAAGGCTCTCATCATATACTCACTCCGATCGTGTCTGGGCAGAATTGCAGACACTTTCAAATTTAACCTTAATTCACGACTTTTTTGCAACATTGACCTGTACTTGTTACGTAAATCTGCAGATCTCCTACTCCTAATGTCATTGGTGCCAATGTGTACAACAATATTACCTTTTGTGCCCTTAAAAGATGATATATGCTTTACGTCATCAACCTTTGCCCCTGGCAGACATACCCTGGTCCTGTTACATCTATTCTTTCTTTTTTTTTTTTTTTTTTTTATGAAAACCCCAAACACGAAAGGTATCAAAACCTATAGTACTTAGTACCATGCATGGGTTGAAGGAGAAGTATGGGGGGAGAGGGATGCCGGAAACTTTGCTCTAGAGACTAAACATGGGTTTCACCACTTCAAGCCTCCAATAAGCAAAGTGGTGGTATTTCACCGGTTGATGAAAGTCATCTACCACCTTTTTACACAATATATTCCCTGTCTCCCTGACAATAGAGTCACCAACAATAACTAGTTCTTTTGGGACCAGCATATTCTGCCTTGGAGATTTCCGCTGTGTTGGCTGATGCCCAGGAGTGAGCTCTGGTGTTCAGTTGGGCAGCTGAGAACTTGACGGGCCCCTCATATTAATTTCTTTGAGGGCATCATTAGTTGATGCCTAATTTCTAGACACTCTCTGGCACACATAAAGACATCCTCCTTGGCTAGATCATGTTCTGTTCCAGAGAGTTCGGCAAACATTTCACAAGTTGCACATTTTTTTAGACAGTGATGCGTTGGAGAATTGCCCCCCCCTCAGTTCTCCCCTGAGTCACAGCACTCCCGACACTTTGTGTCCGTTGATCTGCTGCTCGTCTGGGGCATGATATTTTAAATTAATAAGATCAATAAATTTAATTAATTAATTGTCAATACTACGCTATCTAATAGAATCCTAAATGCAGTGATGCATATTATGCTATATTACTATACATTAGAGCTGCCTAGTTACCACAATTAAAAATTTGAATTCCCTACTACTCTATACAAAAACAATGGCTGCAAGATTCGAACAAAATAACGGTTTTACGTATATTAAGTAGTAATCTACAAAAATTCTTTATCTAAATTAAAAATAACCAGCATAACAATAACTATAAGACTACATATAAAGTACAATATAAAATAACAATTTTTGTCATATGTGGATGCTGCTGATATTTCACTAAAAGTTTCTCCAAGAAAATTGCCTATTTCTTTAGGGGAGGACAGTTCTCGTCCATTTCTAATCAGGATTGGAGCAGTAAATGGAATGTATTTATTATTTAATTGTTGAATTTTTTTCCATATTATCTGACTGTTGGTGTCCTTTGTGATTGTACTAGCAAACTTTATCCAACAGTCTTTTTTTGCTTTTCTTCTTAGTTGTCTTGCCCTTGCCTTTTGTTTTTTATATAATATGAGGTTGGCTGTTGTGGGGGACCTACGAAACTGATTCCAGGCTTTATTTTTCTCTCTTTTGGCACTATTGCAAACCTCATCCCACCAGTGTTTTGCCTATCTATGTTGGTCTGCAGAGTATTGAGGAATTGTTTCAGAAGCTCCTGCCAGAATATTTATGGTAATGTGCTCGGTGACTTTGTTTATAGATTGTGTTTTTATAAACTGATCATCAAAGGACACACAGTTTGAGTATTTTGCCAAATTTGCTTTTGAGAACTTCCATTTTATTCTGTGGTCGGGATATTGGGATTGTTTTGTTTTAATTTTGCATATAATTGGAACATGATCACTGTTGTGTGGATCTTCTAATATTGACCACTCCATACTGGGGAACAGTATGGGAGAGCAGATGGACAGGTCAATTGCTGAGGTGGATCCTGTAGGAAGATGAATATAAGTGTGATGGCCAGTATTTAATACGGTTAAATACTGTTGGTTCAGTAAGGTCTCAATCAGATGTCCTCTTTGATCCATGCGGGAAGATCCCCACAATGGATGATGCCCATTGAATTCACCGAGAAGACAGAAGGGTGTTGGCACTTGAACTATAAGATCTTCTAGTTCTTTTAGTGTGACGGGACTGTTTGGCAGAGGGTATATTGAAACAAGCGTTATTCCAAGAGCCTCATGCACAGTAACAGCTTTCAAATCCGTCTGTAGAGAGATAATTCGAGAGGGAATTTTAGAGATTACTAAGATCGCCACCCCTCCATGTGCAGATCTTGCAGTATTCCTGTCTTTTCTACACATTGTGAAGTTTTTGATTGAGAGAGTTACTTGCGGCATTAAATTGGTTTCTTGTAAACAAACTATCATCGGATTATATTTTTTAATCAGGTCATATAAGTCATCTGTATTGGCACGCATGCCTTTACAATTCCACTGAAGTATGTGCTGCATTACACAGTTTTTGGAATTGTGTTTTGATCTGTCTGCTTTTTTTTTTTTTTTTAGCAGTTTGTTTGTATTGTTCAGTTTAATGTTTTATCTTTTACTGGAAATGCCGGACGCTCTGTATCCATATCTGCATGAAGATGTAATATAGTTTCACTTCTTTCAACTTTGTTGTCAACATCCATATGTACGGGGGATTTTTTGTTGGTCTGGATATGATCCATTGGTGCAGATTTGTCTGCTTTTTTAGTAATTGCAGGTATATTGGGTGGAACGGATATTAGAGTATTACTTTCTTGTTCTTGTAGACTTTGTTTGGCAGGTTGCGGCTTAGCATTAAGCAGGGACCTGGCCCAATCAGCAATTGAAGTGTTTGGAGGGACTGAGATGTCAGTCTGAATAGCAATAGAAACATTCTGTTGAGCTGCTTGTGCATATGTGCGTTTCTGCATAAACTGCATGACGTGCTTTTTTGCTTGATGGTATGTTACCTTGTTTTCTGTTTTGTATATTTTTTCACACTTTCCACAATTTTTTTGAATATGCCGGATGATTACCTTTGCAATTGGGGCAGGTGAAGATGGTTACAGTACAGTCAGCTTGGGTGTGTTCTGTTGAACCACAATTTGGGCATATCATAATGTCACGGCATGTAACCTGGGAGTGTCCATATTTCTGGCACTTATAACACCTCATGGGATTCGGTATATATAGACGTATGCGACAATTTAGATACCCTCCTTAAATTGTTGTTGGCAAATTTGGGGTACTGAAAGTCAGTATTAGGTTCCATGTTATTAATTCCCCATCTTTCTTGATTGATTAATATTCTCTATGCTTGTATGACTCTTTGATCAGCCAATACTTGCACAATTTCTTCCTCTGAGAGATGTTAATGAGGTCCCTCTCTGCTATAACTCCTTCGGAGGTATTCAGAGTGGCATGTGGTGTAATTTTCACTGGTATTACACCAAAGGTGGTCAGATTCATTAATCTTTCTGAATGATGTGGTTTTATTGTTTCTACCAGTGGATCTTCAGACTGTAGACATTTTACCATCTTTGGTGTTCCTGCAGCATTTTCCAAGCATTTCTGAATTAGAAATGGGGATAATTTTCTCACAGGATAGTCCGACAGTGAATGTACTAGGAGAAAGGCTGGATGGTCTTGTTGACATGGATCTTTTTTTGCCTTTTATTTTGATAATGGTCACAATCAGGTTGGTCCATATCAGTAGGTGAACTCAATGGATCAAGTGGAAGAAAAGTTTCTTTCTCCATTTTATACTCCTTTTGGCCCTGAGGGTTGGTTTTACCACTCAGGTTACCGGCTCCACCACAGGGAGGCAGGAGTAATGCCACAAGTGGCCAAGCGGTTGTTAGGTTAGTTGGATTAGTAACTCTAATAAGAATAAAAGGAAAGTTGTCTTTTCTTTCCTGACTTAACTTACTACTTGTAAGATGAAGTCTACAATGATTTTTGAAAGAATTTAAGAGAAAGTAACTGGAAACTTAAACAGAAGAGTGATTCCTTTAAAGGAGAACTCTTTAGATCGCTTTATAGAGCTCTGAAATCGCTTGGCCACAGAAATGCTTGGCACCTGGGGCCACATCAATGTAGAGGCCATGAGTTGATGTTCTGAATGCACTAAGTGCAATCCTCAAAGTGCTGTGTTGAACTGGATCAAGCCAGCGCAGTGCGCTTACCCTGGCAGAACCATAGACAGGAGCACCACAATCAAGACGGGATCTGATTAATGCCCTGAATAACCAAAGCAGGGAGGTACAATCTGCACCCCATGTTAGGGAGGATAAAGTTCTAAGTATATTTAACTTTTTTATATAGTAAGTACGTAGATTTTTAATATGGTCTAAGAAATTTAATTTGTTGTCAAGGTTTAATCCTAGAAATCTGATGTTAGTAGTGACTGGGATGGAGACAGAAAATTTGAAATTCAGGATCCAGATGAAGTTTTCATTGTCTACAAAAATGGATTACAACTGTTTTCTGATGAGAGAGTCGGTAGCCATTGAGGCTGGTCCATTGTTGTATTTTATTTAGTGATATCTGAAGCTGTCTTTCAATAGATCTCATGTTTTGGGAATGGCAGAAGATGGAAAGATCATCTGCATAAAGGTAAGTCTCAATTGTGTTTGGAAGCTGTTTAGTGATGGAATTGATTCTAAGAGAAAAAGAGTAGCACTCAATACTGATCCCTGTGGAACACCTTCTTCCTGAATGAAAGTTGTAGAGACTGCATGTCATCTCACTTGGTATCTGACTTGGAACGATCTAAAATGTAGAAAATTCTGAACAAATCTGGAAAAGTTGCCCCGTAGACCGAGAGCATAAAGATCACTAAGTATGCCATGCCACCATGTGGTGTCAAATGCCTTGTCTATATCTATTGAAACCAATACTAAATCTTCGTGCTTAACGAAGGTATTCCGAATGAAAAATTCAGCCTTGACCGTGAGATCCAAGAATGACCTGTTTTTTTCAAAAGCCGTGTTGACTATGGCTCGTTAGATGTTCTGACTCAATGATCCAGACGAGTCTACTGTGGACAATTTTTTCAAGGATTTTGCTGAGGCAGCTTGAGAGAGATATTGGTCTATAGCTATGGGGGTTGGATGGATCTTTTCCAGGCTTTTTAGGAATGGATCTTTAGGAACCGCAAAACAATAGAATGATGCCAAGAAGCTGGATAAATATTTTCTAAAATAATGCAATTGTAAAAGAGCAGAAGGAGGGACAAAGCTTTGTCATCAAGGTGTTGCAGCATGACATAATAGATCCCATCCAGTCCGGCAGCACCATTGTGGGCTGTTTTAATAGCACGTAAAAGTTCAGAATATTGCCGCGGTTTGTTATACGGTAGACTTAGAGTAGTTTGGAAATTACTAGTAGCATGCTGTCCTTTACTGTTTTTAATTTGCTGGAAAGATGTAGTATAAGCAGATGCTGCTGATATTTCAGCAAAGGTACTTCCCAAAGCATTTGCTATATGCAAGGGACTTGGTAGATCTCGCTCGTTCCAAGAGAGGACTGGAGATGGTATGGTTGGAAACTTACCAGATAGCTATCTAATTTTTTTTTAAAATTATTTTGCTCAGTATTTCTGTTGATGCTGGATGCAAAATGGATCCACGATTCTTTCTTGGCTCGCCTTTACATGAAACGTCCTTTTGCCCTTAATTTTTTATAATTTATCAGATTGATTGTGGTTGGATATTGCCGAAACAAATTCCAGGCTTTAATTTTTGCTATTGTGCATTCCTTATTCCACCAATAATTATAATGTTTTCGGCCAGGGGGATTTTATAGTGGTATTGTGTCTTTGGCCACATTTAGGAGATGTTACGTGATGTAATCTGTCACATCATCAATAGGCTGGAGACGGATTTGTTCCTCATCAAAGGATATTGATGACTGGAATTCTGCCCAGTTTGCTCGGACAAATTTCCTGCAGGGTGGATTTAGAGGAGTCTGTGCTATTAATATGTTACATACAATTGGGAAGTGATCACTGCCCATAGGATCATTAACAACATACCACTCTATGGTCGGGGCCAGTACTGTAGAACAAATGGAGAGATCTACTGCTGAGGTTTGTCCAGTTGGGAGCTGAATGTGAGTGTGTGCACCAGTATTGAGTAAGACGAGATTTAGTGCCTCTAAAACGCTTTCAATGAGTCGACCCCATCTATCTAATTTAGAAGAGCCCCATAAGGGGTTGTGCCCATTAAAGTCCCCTAATATACAAAGAGGTGGAGGCATCTGTATAAAGTGGTCTTCGAGATCTTTTAAACAATAAGTATAGTTTGGTTGTAAGTAGACTGAAACTAGTGTTATTGCAATATGGAGAATTATATGAACAGCAATAGCTTCTATTTCAGTTCTATTTCTAGAATATTCTTCTATTTCTAGAATATGTTTAGTTGGGATTTTTAAATTTATTAGGATTGCCACACCACCATGGGCAGCATTAACTGTATTATGATCTCTTCGATAAAGGCAATAGTTCTTTATCGAAGTAGAAATTTACAAGGTTAGGTAAGTTTCCTGAAGACAAAGAGCAACTGGAGAATATCAATTAATTAGATTATGGATGTCATCTGTGTTGCAACAAAACCTGTGCAGTTCCATTGTAAAATACAAGGCATTATTTGTGTTTAATTGATGGAGCTGTATCTGACTGCTTTTTGAAGGTGACTGGCTTATTACGTTCCAGTTTTTGTTTATCTTTTTTGGAGAAAACTGGCCGGCCAATTTCCATTTCTTCTTCTTCATCATAGATTTCTAAAACAGGATCTTCCTGTATTGATGTGCCATCTGTGTCCATGGTTGTGTCCTGGATATCTTTAATTGCATTTGAGTTTGTAATATGCAATGTGGTAGCACTCTTTGAAGGAGGAGATGCTGCTGGTATTGTCAGAGGAGTATTATTTGGCTGATCTAAGAGTTTGGGTTGTTGCTTACATATACTTGGTTGTTGTTCAGAGAAGATATTTCTAGCCCAATCAGAAATTTATTTATTAGTGGGAACCGTGACATCGGTTTGAGTGGAGACTGTTTGATACTTTTTTACGGCATTGGCATAGGTTACATTTTTGTTTATAGGAGGTACAACTAATTTTCTCGCTTCTTGGTAACTTACTTTGTTCTTAACCTTGTATTTTATACTTGTTTTCTCAGTTTTCCATTTTTCACATGTCTCAGAATATGCAGGATGATCACCCTTCAATTTGGTCACGTCATTTTTGTGGTCATACAGTCACTTTGTATGTGATCTGAGGACCCACAGTTAGGGCAGACAGGAACTCCTCTGCATACAGTTTGTGAGTGGCCATACTTTAGGCTTTTGTAGCATTGTAAAAGATTGGGAATGTAGGGGTGAATGCAGCAAAGTAAATAACCTGCTTTTACAGAGGAGGGCGAGTTGGGTGCACTGAAGGTGAGAATAATATTTCTGGTTGGTATAAGTTGATTATCTTTTTTAGTCATTATATGTTTTGCTTGAATTACATTTTGTCCCTGCAGTTGCTGGGTTATTTCCTCCTCTGTGACATGCAAAAGGTCCCAACTGGGTATGACACCCTTAGATGAATGTAGGGTTGCAGGAGCAGATATTTTTATTGGAATGCCAGCAAAGTTTGTAAGCTGTAAAAGCTTCTCCGAATGCCTGTGGTTTGTAATTTCCACTAATAAGTATCCTGATTGGAGTCTTTTAACAGTCTTAAGAGATCCAGCAATACCTTCCAGATGTTTTTGTATAACAAAGGGAGACAGTTTGCTCATAGGCTGACCAGTGAACGAGTGGAAAATTAAGAATGATGGGCAGGGTCGCTCCATCTGATTGGTCTTCTGTCTCTTTGGATTGTCATTACCTAGGTCATGTTGGTGTCATAGTCTTTGTAAGTGTCAGATCTCGAACTCATAGGCTCTTAGGGTGGATAAGAATTTTTATCCATGAAGGCTCCTTTTGGCCCTGGGGGTTTGTCTTTATAACCCAGGTTACCAGTCCGGCCACGGGGAGGCAGGAGCAGTGCCACGAGGTGACGAAGCAGCTGTTAGTTGTGTTAGTGAGAGATATGAAAAAGAAACATAAAAGTGTCTTTCCTTTCTGGGCCTTTGCCTTTGCTTCCTGTGTGTCAAAGAGCTACTTGAGTAGAAAATGAAGAAAACAGTAATCAGAACAAAAAATAATCTCTGTAGGACAAAAGCTCTTTGAAAAGATCGCTATATGAAATGCACTATAATTGCTTGGCCATGGAATGCTTGGCACCCGAGGCCGTAGAAACTGTGATTATTTGGTATTCCCACAAACATGTGGCTCAGAGGGCTGTTCTGAAAGTGTAACTTCTGGTCTCTATAAGGAAGTCACCTGAACAAAACAGTTTCACTGATTTAGGAGAGTCGGCCAACTGTCCCAAACACTTCTGGATAAAGAAGGGTAAAATTTTTCCTAGGGGCTTCTCACTAGTAGAATGAATTATAAGGAAGCAAGGTGTAGGACCTGATATTTCTTCGGTTCTTTGCTGAATTAATTCTATCTGCGTCAACATTTAATTTTTCTGACAGGGACTGTGTTGGGATCCCAGAAGAAATACTTTTATCAGGATTCATAGTTGTTTTAATTTTTGTTCAGTGCATGGCTCCCCGCCCACCACAGGGCCCAGACGGGATGCTAGCCACTACAGGGCAAGCAATAAATGCACCCATGAGTGGGACGGCAGGTCACCCAGACACTATACCTGAATTGCACCCAGCCAAAATCCTGTCCCTCAGACCATAAGGGTAGGGGCATGGCATTGACGAGGTTGACCCTTGCAAGCAAACCCACTAACCGATTGATCCTGGTAGAGCCATCCAGGACCGCCCATCTTGTTGAAACAGGGGAAAGCGGTGTTGAAGCTGGGCCCCTCAACCACCAGGACCAGGATTCCTATTTCTGAGTTTCCATGGGCCACACAGTGCATCGCAAACACATCAGTTTCCTGTGATATTAGCCTGGAATCTAGGCTTAGGGTGTTGGATCCTAGTGGTGTTAATCTTGAGAACCAGCAGCATCACTGGGAGTCCCCTCACCATGTACCTGCATAGAGGCAACATGGTTGACTCTTGCATGGCTGTGGATAGTGGATGCTAATCTGGAGCATCACTGGGAGGTCCCCCCACCATGCATATCAAGGGCATTTCTGGCCTTGAACAAGGCCAGAAATGTTGGCCTTGTTGCCTAGCTCCCTGCTCACTGTAATATCAGATATAGCTTTCTGTTATCTCTCCTTGTTTCTAAGACTGAAATTTAAATTCAAAATGAAGAAATTTAATGATATTTAGGAGTTATATCAACAATCTCAAAAAAAAGAGGTACTGCAGAAGATAAAAAAACAAATCCAACTATAGTACAATTTCTGGAAAAGGCATATATTATCCCAAAAGAGGATTATGTTTAAGGGCAATACCGTGCAATAACTGATAAATGATTTTTTTTTATTATACGACAGAAATTTTTGGATGGCACTTCAATTTATCAGTCATTAATACCATGTAACATAGTTTTTCCAATATGTTCTACCCAGCATAATTATTACAAAATATTTTAAGATTTTACCCATTTTTATATAGAGATAACAAAAGAGAAACACAATTAGTGCATTTATATGATATGAACGTATAAAGACTTCAAAAAAGGAGGTATAAAATCTTACCTCGGAACAGGAGTGCCTTGTCTGTTCTCAACCTTACCAAAACTAGTATGCGCTTCAACTTGAGAACCATGACCAAATAAAGTAGGACCGAACAAAACGCTGTAGCAAGGAACGTGGCAATAAGGTACTCCTTTATGCTATGTGGAAAAAAAATATTAGAATATATTTCTAAATAAAATGAAATATAGTTAAATTGATCTTTATGGCTGGAAAAATTCATTTCAAATAAACAAGCACAATGCAAAAATACTAGCACTGCTACAAAAATACTAATACTGCTACACTGCCATATCAGTTCATGAAGCTTTTACACATGGCAAGCGTGATTGATCAGAAAAAAAATAGAGCCAGACAGGATCAACATGATGGAAATTAGCATTAGCAGTGACAAACAATGCAAGAAAGCAAGCTTACACCTCCTTCAGCAAAAAAAAAAAAAAAACCTTCCCATTTCATCCATCCATTTGCTCCAAAAAGTGTGTCCAGTTCTTCCTTGAATTTATTTAAGCTATCAATTTCCACAAAGATAGATAAAAGTTTGTTCCAGCAATCAACCATCCACTGACTAAAGGCAAACTTCCACACATCTATTCTGCAACTGCCTTTCCTCAATTTGAATTTATGCCCCCGCAATGCATAATCTGAGCAAGAAGAAAAATCCCATCAGCATTAAGCTTGCTCACACCATTCAAAGCTTATACACCTCAAATCAGATCAGCTCACAGGTGCCTAATCTCAAGATGCCGCAATTTGCAGAACTTATGCCTTTCTTGCTAAAAGCACCGTTTTATTCCCCTCACCAATCTCACTGCCCTACTCTGTACTCATTCCAGCAGCTCTACATCCTTCATAAAATGAAGCCTCCAGACCTGTATGCAGTACTTATGGTGTGGTCTGACCATTGCCTTATACAAAGGGATAATCACCTCCTTATCCCTGCTAGCAAAATTCCTGTATATCATTGACAAAATCCCATGAGCTGTTCTGGTAGCCTGTCTGCACTGCTAAGAAAACTTCATATCCAACTGCACAATTATCCCCCAGGTCCTTTGCAGTACTTTACATTTGTCAATGTTAAACTTCAGTTGCCACTTCTCAGCTCATCTGCCCAACCTTTTTAGAACCTGTTGCAGTAGCATACTGTCATTAACAACCCTGCCAACCTTTGTATCATCCGTAAATTTAATTAAGCTTCATCAATATCATTGACATATATAGAAAACAACAATGGGCCTAAAGCCAAACCCTTGGGGAACCCCACTAATAACATTAGTCCATGAAGAGCAATGTCCATTGATTACCACTCTGTCTTCTACTCGACCATCCTTTTATCCACAGCTACCTGCCCTTAATGCTATAATGCTCCAATTTGCACAGTAGTCTTTTATGTGCAACAGTATCAAAAGATTTTCTGAAATCCAAGTAGCAGTTAAACCAAATACAGGCATTCCTCAACTTAGGTACTTAATCAGTTTTTTCCATGTACGTAAGTCCATTTTGTACCTAAGTCCAACTTCGGTCTTATAGATACAAAATACATGTACAGTAAAATGCACTGAGATTATAACCCCCAACAAACTTAATCATGTACAGCATTTTACGATTTGTGACCGAGTTAAATGAGGCTGAAAAAACATACAATGAATAATAATGTAGAGTGCAGTATTTATTCAAAACTAATTTAAACTAAATACGATACGTAATTTAATTTAATCTACGATCAAATCACTTTACGACGAACTCTCCAAAATAAAATACCATTCACTATACGACATGCAGTAAGCGCTGGTTATTGTGATTACGTTTGTGAACTGAATTTTAGTTGTATTAAATGGCTATCTAATAAACGAAAATAGGAGGAATATTATTCTCAGGCTATAAAAGTAGATATAGAACACAAATTTATACTTTACTTCCTCCAATTAACAAAATTAAATGATGCATAAAAATCTGAAGAATATTTCCCACAGGTTGGCAAAATAAAAATAAATTTATGCTTACGTACATAACTTAATACTAATTGATATTTCTGTTCACTGACTTTTTTTTTTTTTTTGGTCGTAAAATTTAAAACAGAGAAAATAAGCAACCAATAACAAAGAACATGGCTGCATGTTAATATGATACGAGCAAGTGAGATATGGAGTAACAACTTTACAAAGCCCAAAAAATAGGAATGAAGAGAAGATTCTGAAAATTTATGATTTTTATATGATTGAAGATTTCGTTGAAGGGGAAGCACATCTCACCATAATAACGTAAAATTCCACAGAATTCCAGCTATCGGTATCATCCCGAATGCAATACGATCGACTTTACTACCCATTTTCAGTAGACTGCACTAACAGAAAGGCCCAATAAACCAGAACCTGCTAATTTTTTTTTTGTTTTATGGTAGTGACCTCCAGAAATAGCTTTAGAAAAATATCATGAAGGTGTTCAAAATTGATTCTTATAACCAAACATAACAACAGCTTTTTGCTCTGTACGTATCTGCGAGTTGTACGTAAGTAGAGGAGTGCCTGTATTCATTATTTGTGCAGCATCTAAATTTCATAAATTTACACCAAACTGAACAAGTATTAGGCAATACAGAATTCTCCCTGTGCTAGTGTAATACAATAATAATGCTGAATAAAAGGTTAATGGGAAGAGTGATTGTTACAGAGGCTCAAATCTTGGTCCTCCAAGATTTTTTGACCTTACTCCCACAGACTTTTTCTTCTCTGGCTTCTCTTAAAAATCAGGTTGATTCAAGCCCCACCTCTGGTCAACTTTTGGTCCTATCTCTGTAATTAATCTTTCATGCCAAAGCCAACATTCCTTTTCATAAACATATCACTAATGCAGCTTCACCTACATAAAAAAAAAAAAAAACTAGACTCTTTTTCTCCTGGTGTTATTTTTCTTTTAAGCAGCTACTCTCCACAAAATATATATCTACTCTAATATGGGATTTTCTTAACACACCCCAAATCATTTTCCAGAGATATTTCTGGGCATTGTTCTTTTGATTTGACATCTGCACCTATCAAAACATGTATATGTACTAGCTACTATTCATTATTTGGAGTTTAACTACAAACTCACAAAAAAAAAAAATTACATCTATGTGGTGCAACATTTTTAATTTTGAGTATAATGAGCAGAAATTGGTTATGGTGATTCCTGTTATATCAACCAACAGTATTTCACAATGAAATTTCAAGACTAAACTAAAACCCACGTACATACTACATGAAAAGGTTATAAAAACTTCACTTATAACAATAGCTTTCATAACAATATTACTTTCAGAAAAATGAATGGAGAAGCTAGCAGTATGCCTTTAGATAGTAGTGAAACTACAAAATCAGGGTGCCACAGTATTCACAAATGTTTCTCCCTGCCCAAGATCCTCTAAATGATTCAAGACGCAGAGACTGAGAAACAATTTAATATTTCTCTCCTGAGTACTCTCATGATCTAAAAAACTCAGAAAGCATCATATATAAAGCAATTGTTAATTACTTTAAGCAAGAAGGAATTCTGCCAGGTGTGACAAAATTTCCCAGACAATAATATAGAAGATACTCAGGAAAATGCAATTTCTTTGGCTGAATGTATTAAATGTTTTGGCAAATAAGAAAGACATAGTAAAGGCTAATGAATTTCATAATTTTATTCATGCAGCCAAAGATGGTAAAATTTCTAGAGAAACAATGGATGAAGAAATTGTGTAAAGTCAAACAAACTAGACCATAAATAATTATTGCACATTAAGGAAAATAGGACGATCCAAGGTTCAAATTCTGACTGCAAAAGAAGTGCTAAGTGCTGTAATGACATTACAGTTGGTTAGTTAGTTTAATTTTTTTATAGCAGATTGGGAGTTATTAGCATTAGCAGAGGCATTTGATGCAAGAAAGCAAGCTTATGCAGCATCAGCCAAAAAAAAAATAAATAAATAAATAAATAAATAATAAAAAATAACCACTTCCACTTCACCCCTCTGTTCATTCAAAATACCTGTCCAGCTGAGCCTTAAACTTATTTAGGCTATCAACTTCCACGACAAGGGATGGAAGTCTGTTCCACCAACCAACCACCCGCTGGCTAAAGGCAAATTTCCTCACGTCTATCCTACTTCTGTCTTTCCTCAATTTGAATTTATGCCCTCTCAGGTGATTATTCTGAGCAAGAGAAAGAATCCCATCAGCACTGAGCATGCTCAAACCATTCAAGGCTTTATACACCTCTATCAAATCACCTCGCTGGTGCCTAGTCTCCAGATGCTGTAATTTGCAAAACTTAAGCCTTTCTTCGTAAGAGCACCCCTTTGTTCCATTCACTAATCTTGTTGCGTTCTCTGTACTCGTTCCAGTATCTCTACATCCTTCTGAAATGAGGCCTCCAGACCTGTATACAGTACTCTAGGTGTGGCCTAACCATTGCCTTATACAAGGGAATAATCACCTCCCTATCCCTGCTAGAAAAATTGCTATATATCATTGACAATACACCATGAGATACTCTTGCAGCCCATCTGCACTGCTCAGAGAACTTCATATCTGCCTGCACAACCACCCCCAGGTCCCTTTCATTCTCTACCACTGTCAGTGTAGTACCACACAGTTGATACGTTGCTCTGGAGTTGCTGTTTCCCATATGTAGTACTTTATATTTGTCAATGTTAAACTTCATTTGCCACCTCTCAGCCCATCTGTTCAACCTTCCCAGATCCTGTTGCAGTAGCATAGCGTCAGTAGTGTCCTTGACAACCCTGCCAACCTTCGTATCGTCTGCAAACTTCGACATTAAGCTTGATATACCATCATCAATATCATTTATAAATACAGAAAACAATAATGGACCCAATACTGAACCCTGAGGGACTCCACTAATAACATTAGTCCACGATGAGCAGTGTCCATTAATTACCACTCTGTCTTCTCCCCCTCAAACACCCCTTTATCCATAGTAGCAATTTGCCTCCAATGCCACACTGCTCCAATTTGGGCAGCAGTCTTCCATGTGCAACAGTATCAAAAGCCTTTCTAAGATCCAAGTATATAATATCAAAGTTATTCCCTGCATCCAGTTCTTTTGTGACTGCATCATAGTATCCAATCAAATTGGTCAGGCAAGACTTCCCCTTAACAAAACCATGCTGTGTCCGAGCTATAACTGAAGTCTTGTCTAGATGATCCTGCAGTGCTTCTTTAACGAGTGCCTCCACTAATTTTCCTGGAACAGAAGTTAAACTAACAGGTCTATAATTACTTGTGTTGCCCTTTGATCCTCCTTTGTGAATTGGGGTCACATTTGCATATCTCCAGTCCATGGGTACTTCCCCTGAGTCCAAAGAAGCTCTCATAATTATGGCTAAGGGTTTGCTTACTTCCTTTGCTGCCTCCTTTAATATAACTGGATAGATCCCATCCACCCCAGGTGCCTTACTTGTATTTATCTTCAACAATTTCTCTAGATTCAGTAAGCTAGAGAATCAACACGATTCTCTAGCTTACTGCCAGAGTTGAATACACCTCTGGCATTCCCCTCGCTGAATAAATCCTCATGTGTGAATGTCGATGCAAAATATTCATTTAGTTTGTTAGCTACCTGAGCAGGATCATCAACAGTTGACCAATCTGATTCATTCCCTTCCTTCTAGAGTTTACATAAGTAAAGAACTCTTTGCTGTTTTTCTTTGCATCCCTTGCCAAAGATTTCTCGTAATCTGCCTTCGCCTGCCTAACCTCCTTTGTAACTTGGTTACAGATCAACTTGTATCTATCATAGGCTTCTGTGTCACGTGTTAATTTGTATGTATCCCATGCAATTATGCCACAATGCACCAAGTCAAAAATAAAAACAGTACTAAATGTGTTTCGTAACCTATACACAGGCTACCAAGTCAAAAGGGAAATATGTCCTAAGATAAATAGATAGATTTTTTTTATTTTTTATTCAAACGTGAACAGCAGATACATTTTCAACAACAACTATTTACATTCTATATACAAAGGGAAAAAAAAAGGAAAAATAAAGAAACTTTTTAGAAATAAATACAAACGTTTCAACATTTCAATTTCAGGAACTGAGAAAACAGTTTCTTGGCATTGGATCAGTCTCATATTTCATACGTTGAAGGCGATGGACTGTTCAGTGATGGTGAAGAGGTAACTGCCACTGTTTCATTTGCTATTAAGATGATCCACAGTTTCTGGTCTTTTGCAGTGGAATTCGAGTAGAAGCCTGCTCTGTAACTTCCTCCGTAGGCTCCACTTCAGATGTTGCGCCGATGTGTCGTTGTTGTTGTTGTTGTTATTGGGTTTAAAGACACAAGGGCATCTGAGGCCAAATTGTGTCTATTCATCGTTTAATTGCATGACCCTCTCTTTATAGTTGTTAAAAATTATACTTTTGTATAGGCCAATACATTTTAAGTATATTAAAAGTTCTTCAATATTTGCATTGTTTCCTAGGATATGAGATAAATCAGGTGATACGATAAGCCTGGAAATTGATTGAAAAGTGTTTGACCAGATGGTTGAATGCAAGGGACAATCAAGCAGAAAATGGCGGACAGTAAGCCGACTGTTAACAGGATGAACACTGAGGTGGGATTTCTCCCAATAGCAAGTGGAGATGGGTATGATGTGTATGTCCAATTCTTAGCCTTGCCAACACCACTTCCTCACGTCTGTTTGGTCTGAAGCAAGAGAGCCACAGCTTTCGTTCTTGTTTTATTTGGTAAAGTTTGCTGTTAGTATTCCTTTTCCATATCTGTGACCAGTTGTGGTAACATGCTTTACGAATAACAGGTTTGTAATCAGTGTATGGAACCTGAGGATGTTGTGAGAGAGTGGGTTGAGGATGTTTAGCGGCAAAGTCTGCACTTTCATTTCCCGGAATGCCAGAATGGCCAGGGATCCAGCAAAAGCAGATTGACTGATTGGACATACTACAGGAAAATAGTTGGGAATGAATTTCTTTCAATGTAGGATGAGAAGAGGAGAAATTCTTCCTTATGGCATTGATAGCACTGAGGGAATCCGTGTAAATTATTGCGGGTGAGATGCAAAGTTCAATAATCTTACTAAGTGCTAACTTGATGGCATAAAGTTCAGTAGTGAAGACACTGCATGATAAAGGTAATGTGGCTGAAATTGTACATGTAGGAAAAACAGCTGCAGCACCTACCATACTATCAGTTTTGGACCCATCAGTATATATTTTACAGAAATCAGAGTTAAGAGTAGCATGAGCTGACTGCAACTGTCTCATGTTATTGGGAGATATGACATTCTTCCCCCACTGGAGAAAATGTGTGTCATGTGAGGCACAAACATACGTCCAAGGTGGAATAGGTGCAGTTGTGTTCTGAAAAATATCAGCTAAATCAATGTTCCAACTCAGAATAAGATCTTTGATCCTGAGAGAAGCAGGTCGATTTTCATGTGGCTTATTCTCATAAAAGGAATCCCACTGAGTGTGATAAAGATACTCCCAACTGGGGTGCGATGGAAGACTCTGGATCTTAGAAGCATAGAAAAGCAATAATGTTTTTCTACGAAGATGTAATGGAGGCTCGTGGGCTTCGATATAAAGACTTTGCATGGGAGAAGTCCTGAATGCGCCCAGAGCAGTCCTCAGGGCACTGTGCTGGATGACATTCAGCCGATCTAATGTGCTTTTCCTAGCTGAGTCATATACGGGAGAACCATAATCTAAGCGTGAACGGATCAGAGATTTGTAGAGGTGAAGTAAGGAGTACCGATCAGCTCCCCACGACATGGATGAGACTGATCGAAGCATGTTCAACTGTTTTAGACAAGTAGTTCGTAGATATGTGATATGTGCTTGGAAGTTAAGCTTACTATCTAATATCAGACCAAGAAATCTGATGCTGTTTACTACTGGTATTGGACAATTGTTTAGCCGTAATTCAGGATGGTGGTGGACAGCACGTTTCTTACAAAAGTGAGTGGTGGTAGACTTTTGTTCAGCTAGTCGATATCCGTTGCGTGACATCCAGGATTCAATTCTGTTAATGGCAAGTTGGAGTTGACGCTCAATGGTGTTCATGCTTTGCGATTGGCAGGAGATGGCGAGGTCATCCGCGTACATATAAGCCTCCACAGTTTTGGGGATGTCTCTAGTTATGCTGTTGACTCGAATTGCATATAACGTTGCGCTGAGTATAGATCCCTGTGGTACTCCTTCTTCCTGAATATGGGGTGTAGACAGTACGTTCTGATAACGGACCTGAAAAGAGCGGTGGCACAAGAAATTCTGAATTATCTGAGGGAGATGACCCCTTAGTCCTAGGTGATAAAGGTCCATAATAATACCATGTCGTCAGGTAGTATCAAATGCCTTTTCAATATCTAAATTGACCATGACTAGATGTTGCTTCATGACAAAGGCGTTGCGAATATTCGATTCAGCTTTGATAAGGACATCAAGAGTGGATCTGTTCTTACGAAAGCCACTCTGATGATCTGTTGAAAAGGTTCTCTGCTTCTAAGATCCAGGTAAGCCTCGTATGTACCATTCTTTCAAAAATTTTCCCCGTGCAGCTTGTGAGAGATATTGGCCTATAATTGTTAACCAAAGAAGGGTCTTTGCCTGGTTTTGGTATGGCAAGTATGAGAGAATGATGCCAGGAAAGCGGATAGGCATTTTCTGAGAAGATTCGATTATAGAAAATTAATAGGGTACGTAAGTCCTCTTCAAGTAATTGTTTTAGCATGATGTAATGTACGTCGTCTGGGCCGGCAGCACTATTTGAAGATTTATTTAAGGATTCTTTGAGTTCTGTTATATTAAATGGTTGATTGTATGGAAGTGAGAGCCGTGTGGAGAAGTTAATTTTGCGGCGTTCTGCATCTGCCTTGATGCGCTGAAAGGAGATCGAGTAGGAAGCAGAAGCAGATATTGTAGAGAATGATTCTGCTAGCGCATTGGCGATTTCCTTAGGTGCCAATAGATCTTTCCCATTCCAACAGAGTATTGGAGAGGGTGGTCGAGTGAATTTTCCATTTAGTGCTTTAATTCTTCTCCAAATGAATCGTGGGTCAGTGTCTTTGGTGATAGTTGAGGCAAATGAGATCCACGAGTCACGTTTGGCTTTTCTCCTAATCTTCCTTGCTTTGGCTCTTTTGTATTCTATTAGATTATTGGTTGTCGGAAACTTACGGAATTTGTTCCAAGCACGGTTTTTCTCACGCTTGGCATTAGAACAATCTGTATTCCACCAGTTGTTATGGTGGGAGTACTTGTGAGGTTGTGACTTCAGGATTGAATTTTTTGCTGCATTTAGTATCTGATTGGTAATGTAGTTAGTTACGTCTTCAATTGGATGTTGCTGAACATAACTCCTGTCTAACTGGACCTGGGTACAGTAGCTCTCCCAGTTTGCCTTCTTGAACTTCCAGGTGGATCGGACCTCGAGGTTTGCAGTTACCCGTGTTTGTAATGAGCTAAGGATTGGAAAGTGATCGCTGTTTAAAGGATTGTTTAGCACTGACCATGACATACTTGGGAGAATTGCTGGTGAGCAGATAGACAAGTCTATTGCAGAAGTAGATCCTGTAGATAGGTTAATATAAGTGGGAGATCCAGAATTTGGTATAGTTAGGTTGTTATTATTCATGAATGTTTCGATTAATTTGCCTCTTGTGTCAATCGCAGGCGACCCCCATAATGGATGGTGGCCATTAAAGTCACCAAGAAGGCAAATTGGAGATGGTAGTTGCATAACCAAATTATCAAGTTCTGTATTTGAAAATGGTTGAGAACGGGAAATATATATAGAAGTTAGGGTAATTGATATGCTGATTGAAATACGTGCTGCCACAGCTTCTAGACTAGTTTGTAACTGAATTTGCCTGGACGGTATGTTTGATTTTATAAGCACAGCTACTCCTCCGCGAGCAAGAGACTCCGAAATCCTGTCTTTTCTATATATTGTATAATTTGTAAATTTTGGTGAAGCTTCAGATGATAAGAAAGTTTCTTGTAGACATACTCCTATCGGATTGTATTCAATCAATAAATCTTTTATGTCATCAGAATTGCTTCTTAGTCCTCTGCAGTTCCACTGTATGATATTAGACATTATTTGAGTTTAGTTGTGGTCGATTGTTCTGACTGTTTTTTAGAAGTGGAGCATTTCGATCCGTCTTGCTTTATTTTATCTTTTTTCGGGAAATAGGGGCGAACAGAATCCATGGTGTCATTTGCATGGAGTTCCAAAATGGGCTCCCCATTATCTGAACGCTCATCTACTTCCATACTGTTGGTGGGAGTTTCCATTTTTTTTGAACCTGTGTCAGATTTCCTTTGCTCTGTGTCATATGGGACCGATTCAGTATCACTAGGGATACTGATTGGGGTATTTGTAGCTTCGCTAGTTTTATTTTGAGGATTTTCTTTTTTTGAATTTGAAAGAGTAGATTTAAGCCAATTAGTCATTGAAGTATTAGGCGGAATTGATACATCTGTTTGTGCTCCAATAGATACATAGTTTCTAGTGCGAGCAGCGTAGGTTCGACTGCTAGGCATGCTCAACATAACTTGCCTACGTGCCTCAGGAAAAGTAACTTTATTTTCTATTTTATATTTTTGGATTTTTTTCCCTGTAATCCATAATTCGCAAGATTTGGAAAAGGCAGGGTGACTTCCCTTGCAGTTTGGACACGCAGCGGTTGCGGCCGAGCAATCAGCTTGAGTATGTTCTTTAGCTCCGCAGATGGAACAAATGGGGTCACCTCTACATGCCTGCTGTGAATGACCATATTTCTGGCATTTGAAGCAACGAACAGGATTCGGAATATATGGTCTAATACGACAATTCAAATAGCCAGCTTTGATTGAGGATGGTAAGTCTGGAGTACTGAATGTTAAAATGATGGTTCTAGTTGGAGTTAGATTCCCATCTTTTTTACTCATGATTCTTTTTACACTTGTTACCTTTTGACTACTAAGTTCTTGGAGTAGTTCTTCTTCGGAGACTGTAATTAGGTCCCACTCACTGATCACACCTCTTGATGAATTTAAGGTTCTGTGGGGAGTAACTGATACTGTCAGCCCCCCAAATGATGTTGTATTTAACAGCCGCTCAGAATGTTTTGAGGTGGCTGTTTCGATCAGGAGGTCTCCAGATTGTAGTCGCTTCACCATTTTTGGTGACCCTGCAATAGACTCTAAACACTTTTGTATCAAGAATGGTGATAACTTGCCTACAGGTTGGGCAGATAACGAATGTACCACCAAGAAATTCGGTATCTCATTTGGACATTTTGCTTCCGTTCGAAGCCTTTTTGGGTGAACAGAGTCATGGTCAATGTCGGGAGTCTCTTGTCTTGAGCTCAATGGCTCTAAAGGGGGATAACTATTTGTATCCATGTTAGCTCCTTTTGGCCCTGGGGGTTTACCTTTACCACCCAGATTACCGGCCCCGCCACGGGGAGGCAGGAGCAGTGCCGCTTGTGGCCAAGCGTATAGGTTAGGTTAGTTAGTAGGAGTACTAAATTAAAGAAAAAGGTTCTTTCCTTCTTCTGGGCTCACCTCTTAGTGTTTTTAAGAAAATGAAGCTACTTAACGAAAAGGTTTAATAAGTAAGGGAGAAAGCAAAATAGAACCTAGTCGCTTACCAAAAAACGCTCTTTAAACGCACGAGAATCGCTTGGCACCCGGGGCCGCCGATGTGTCAACACGAAGCACGTCATCACTGCTTCTCATGTGCTTTAAGTAGAAATTGTAAACTACGGCCTTGGCAGCAATGAATAGGAAGTTGCGCATGGTGTGTGCTGTCTGCTCAGAGTGAAGCAGGTACCAGTAGTTTTACGGAGTGTGGGCATAGTTGCAGGCAAGCTTTGCTGCATCCAAAGCGCATTTGACTAGTTCCTTGTTTACAGGGCACGCCAGGTATGTGTGTTCCAGGGTAACTGTAGTGTTGCGCAGAAAAGGCAGTAGTTTGAGGTGCGTATAACCCAAAGATTTGTAGCTTGATTGGGGTGGAAAGAATGTTATGCCAAGTCTCCACTGGATGTCTGCATCCGATTTGGAACATTTCATCCTGTACGGAATGTTCCACTGAAAGTTAGATGGTGGCTTGTAGTGAGTGGAGAGGGGTACAGGGACAGCTTTGCAGGTGGAAGACAGGAAAATCGTGGCTATATGGCAAGACATGATTAGCTGATAGACTTTTTTGGAGCATGTCTCTTGGTGATGTGATGACGAAGGTTGGTGTAGGTGAGGATCCGGTCACATTTCCAATCCCTTTAGCTGTAGTGATGTCTGGAACAGCTTGTGTGATCGCTGATTTTAGATGTCTTGTGTTGCTGCTTTGCATTTATGGTTTTAATGGGCAAGTCTTCTGATCCTTTCCATTCAAGGCTTGGTGTCAGGAGGTTGCCTATGGTTCTTATTCCTGCCCAGTTCCATGTAGGAAAGAAGAGAATATCATCATTTGCAGGGTCTATTATTGTTTTATTGTAGAAAAGCGGTTCTGAAAGTATTCCGCAAAGGGATGTTCTCTCAAGAGTATAGTGAAGGTTTAGCTTTTTTTTCCAGCAGTACAGTGCATCTTTATAAAACGGCGGTAGCTTGAGGGGTGCTGGTGCCATATTCATTCTCAATATTGTTGAAAGACACAGTCCTCTAGTGGCTGTTGCTAGTAGTTTATCCGTAGTGTCGAAATGTAGGTATTTTGTTTGCAGAGTCTTAAGAAGAAAAGTGATCCCGAATGCTGTGATTTTGTTGTCAAGACGGGCCAACCCTTGACCCCCGCGAGTAAGGGGCTGGCTAAGTTTGGAACAGGACATCCAATTGGTTTTTTCCCAAAGGAAGCTTCAGACAGATGCCTGGATTTGGTGGAGGAAGTCAACAGGTGGAGTGAGAATTTTGAAGGTGTGCCAGAACGCTTGCTGCCATATGACTGACCACAAGCACTCTCCCTCTCAGCAAAGATGTGGCACACACGCTCCTCCATTTCCTGAGTACTTTGTTGAAACGACTCAGCAAATCGGGCCAGTTCTTCTGGGAGAAAAGGAGGGTATTGCCGAGGTACACACCTAGGTATTTCTGTCCCTCGCTGGACCACGTGCATTGGATGGGGGGAGTCTGTTCTGGTTTTTCAGTTGCCAGCCCACAGGCCGCTGGTCTTCCAGTGGTTGAGTTTTGCACCTGATGCTTGAGCATAGAGATCATGAGCCTTTTGAATGTCTTCAAATTCACTCTCGTGGCATACTGCAATTGACGTCATCTGCGTATGCTGAGTAGGTTATCTTTAGGTGGGGTTCTGGTAGCAGCGTTCATCGGGACTGTATACTGGTGGCAATTTTATTAAGGAATGGTTCTATGGCAATTGTGTAGAATTGTCCAGAGAGTGGGCAGCTTTGTTTTATCCCTCTGGAATATGAAAAGTGGCAGGTGAGCTGGTTGTTCAGTTTCAGGCAGAATTTGGCTTCCTTGTATAGCAGATGGATTGTTCTGATGATGTAGGGTCTATACCCAAAAGGCTTTCAAGGTTTGAAAAAGGTAGTTGTGTTCAACGCTGTCGAATGCAAAATCCTGGTCAAGGCTAATTAGTGCTAGGAATTCTCTTTGGCTGTTTGCAGTGGAGAGGAGTCACGGATCAGTTGTAGATTGTCGTGAATCGATCTTCCAGGTACTGAGTATGTTTGTTGGTGATCGATGATATCAGAGAGAGTAGATTTTAGTCTATTGGCAATAGCTTTGGAAATGATTTTACAGTCTGTATTCATTAAGGAAATCGGGCACCAGTTTCATAGATTGGTCCCCTTTCTTGGGAATCAGTCAAGTGACAGAGGTGGTCACCGAACCTGGCAGTCCATGGGACTGGGCTTCTTCAGGCATTCGAAAGAGTAGCACTCTGAGTTGATCCCAAAATGTTTGGAAGAATTCAGAAGTCAGTCCATCCAGACTTGGTGATTTATTTTTGGAAAGGGCTTTGCATGTTGCTGTTAGTTCTTGTAGGGTGATTTGTCTCTCCATATTGCATTGGGTCGTATGGGAAATTTTTTTTAAGTCTTTTTTTTTTTTTTTTTTGTAGTTGTTGGTGCATCGGCTTCTGTGGCCATAATGCACCTCCCAAAAAGGCGCCTCCGTAGTCAGGTGGGAAAAAGCAGCAGTGCATAGCACACGCTTCTTGATTAGACTGGGGTTCGAGCCCGTGACCACCAAATACGGAGGATGCGGAAAGGTCAAGGAATGACCGCCACATATCCCCGGAGCAATATGGCTTTAGTTGCTAATGCTCCTAAAAAAAACCAAAATAACAGCGCCTCCCAAGGTTTTTGCAGTACTTTGATCCAAGCCTGAGGCGGGATTCGAACCCGCGACCTTTGGGTTGCTAGGCAGATACTTTACCCACCCGGCTAGCCCAGTCGGCTTTTAAGTCCTGAAAGGATTTCCTCGGTTGCCTTTGTAGAGGTTTCTTGAGAACTGTAAATTTCTCTATAAAATCTTGTTTTCAGAGAAGATTTCCTTTGGGTCTTCAGTGATGTTTCCGTCTTGCAGCTGAATGGCAGTGATGGTGGTTGATTTGTGATGTCTGTGTTCTAATGAGAAAAAGTATTTGGTCGGGGCATCAGATAGATTTATTTGGGTGTATCTCGATCTGAGCAGGGCACCTTTTGCAGGGTGTTCTAAGTGGGTTTGTATGGCTTATAGTGTTCACTGATGGGCCTGACTACCAGATGGGAGATTTTTCTGCCTTTGCTCAAGTTGATAGAGATTATTACACTTTTGTTGACTTTTCTGATGGCTATAGGTTTGCGAGAATGATTTCAGTTGAGTTTTAAATCTAGGCCACCATGTGTTCATGGATCCAATCTGTCTTTGAATTGGTCAAGACTGGATATCAGGTCTTGTAGCTTGGAGATGTATTCCCTGTCTTGAAGAAGGCTATTGTTGAACATCTAACTTCCACTTTTGAAGTGATTGGGTGAGAAGGAGAGCTGTAATTTAATAAAGGAGTGATATGAGATATAAGATAGGGGGATGGTGTGTTTTGGCATGTAGTATTTGTCCAGTCGGGCTTGGTAAGGTAGTCTTTCAGATGCTGTATTTGCTGATCTCCAGGTGTAGGCCTTTTCTTCTGGGTGCTGGTGTCTAAATACATCGACCAGTTCATTGTTGTTTATCAAAGCCTGCAGGTTGTTCATTAATGTTGTGCGGTGCTCAGTGCATCGCGCTCTGTCCATTTCTGGGTCAATAGTGCAGTTGAAGTGTTCCTGATCTACAGTAGAGAGATGGCTTTGTATGAAGTTGGTTATTTGAATAGCAAGTCTGTCCTGCTGTAGCACGTAGATGTTAAAAAAGGTGCAGGTTTCCTTCTGGAGTGTATCCAAGCAGGCGTAAATTGTGTAGCTAGCGATCTGTGCTATCACATTGAGCTTACAGACAGACTTATGATGAAGGCCGACACTCACTCCTGCTCCATGATGTTGTTGTGTTGGAGAATGATGGAAGAATACATATGGCCAATCTGCCCATTTCAAGGATGGCCTTGTGTCTGCTTTAATATTTGTTTCTTGTAGGAAGAGTAGGTCGGTATGATGTCGTTGGACCTGGTGAAGGGCCTGGTGAAGCTTATTGTGCAATGCAGAGGCACATCCCCTTGATTAAGTGATAGCATGCTAAGTGTCAGCATTATCTGCAGGAATAAGGTAAGGGTTTTGCAAGTTTTGGTGTGGTTAACATCCTGATTGATGGTATTGCTGTTTGAGCCCATTAATCAAGTAGTACAGGCGGATCTATTCATATCTGCCCTGTCATTTTTTTCCTTTTAGTTTAAAACGCAGGTCCTTATATTGTGAGATAAGCTCTGGTATGTAAGTGGTGAACTTCATAGCTGTCACCAGCTTCTGTGGGGAGCCATGTACTTCCCGTAGAAAGGAGCGTAATTTTTCCACACTTAGAGGGCCTTTAGTGTAGGGAAAATCGCTTTCCCCCTCCTCGTCCTCTGAATCATGGGCACCACAGTTGTTCCTTCTTCGGCCCTCAGAGATTCAAGTTCTTCATTTGAGTTGTCGGTGGTTTCTACATGCTTATTTATTTCCATACTTGATAGTGTGAATGGCTTATTTGGGATCTGAGAATTTGACTTCTGTGGTATCCTGTATTTATTTTCATTCTTCCTGTTGTTTTGGTTAGCGGTTGGCTGTTTTCCTATCAGGGTATCTGTTGTTTTCTTCTGTTTAGTGACTTTGGATATGGACTGCCTTTGGGGTTGATTCCAAGAAAACCCTCTTGTTTCGGATGGTGGGTCTTCTGAAAGGAGTATGTCCTTGTCCTCTGTGATCTTTGAATTTTCTTTTTCTGACATGCTTGGTGTGGGAAGCATCTCAGACTATTTGATGGTTTCTTCTGTCTCCCCATTGTTTCCAACAGTCACCTCGCTTTGTAGATCTGGCCTGACACTGGTTGGTGCCACTTGAATTTCGGTATTACTTTCACTGGAGGTAGAGATATGTGGACAGTTTTTCCTGATGTGGCCCTCTTCATATCTGAAAGTGATTCCGCTTAAATCGGCATTGATGAGTTTTGGGATGTTTGCTGCATCATTGTTGGCGAATTGCATAAGTGCTTAGCATTTAGCATTAGTAGAGGCATATGATGCAAGAAAGCAAGCTTATGCAGCATCAGCCAAAAAAAAACCCGCTCCCATTTCACCCCTCCGTTCATTGCAAATACCTGTCCAGCTCAACCTTAAATTTATTTAGGCTATCAACTTCCACAACAAAGGATGGAAGTCTATTCCACCAACCAACTACCCACTGGCTAAAGGCAAACTTCCGCACATCTATACAACAACTGTCTTTCGCCAATTTGAATTTGTGCCCTCTCAGGTGATTATTTTGAGCAAGAGGAAGAATCCCATCAGCACTGAGCATGCTCAAACCATTCAAGGCTTTATACACATCAATCAGATCACCTCGCTGGTGCCTAGTCTCAAGACACCAATCTGCAAAACTCAAGCCTTTCTTCGTAAGAGCAATCCTTTGTTCCATTCACTAATCTTGTTGCTCTTCTCTGTACTCATTCCAACAGCTCTACATCTTTCTTAAAATGATGCCTCCAGACCTGTACTCAAAGTGTGGCCTGACCACTGCCTTATGCAAGCGAATAATCACCTCCTTATCCCTGCTAGAAAAATTCCTGTATATCATTGATAAGGCACCATGAGCTATTCTTGCAGACCGTCTGCACTGCTCAAAAAACTTCATATCTGCCTGCACAATTACCCCCAGGTCCTTTTCATTCTCTACCATTGTTAGTGTAGTACCACACAGTTTATATTTTACTCTGGGGTTACTGCTTCCCATACGTAGTACTTAAACATTTGTCAATGTTCATTTGCCACCTCTCAGCCCATCTGCTCAACTTTTCTAGATCCTTTTGCAGCAGCATACTGTCATTAGTGTCATTAACAACCCTGCCAACCTTCCTATCGTCTGCAAACTTGGACATTAAGCCTGATATACCATCATCAATTTCATTTATAAATACAGAAAACAACAATGGACACAACCCTGAGGGACTCCACTAATAACATTGGTCAACGAAGAGCAGTGTCCATTGATTACCACTCTGTCTTCTCCCGCTCAACCATCCCTTTATCCATAGCAGCAATTTGCCTCCAATGCCAACACTGCTCCAGTTTGTACAGCAGTCTTCCATGTGCAACATTATCAAAAGCTTTTCTATGATCCAAATATATGATATCAAAGTTATTTTTTGCATCCAGTTCCTTTGTGATCACATCGTAGTATCCAATCAAATTAATTAGACAAGATTTTCCCTTAACAAAACCATGCTGTGTCTGAACTATTACTGCAGTCTTATCTAGGTGATCCTGCATCACTTCTTTAACCCGTGACTCCATTATTTTCCCCAGAACAGAAGTTAAACTAACAGTTCTATAATTACTTGTCCTTTGATCCTCCTTTGTGAATTGGGGGTCACATTTGCATATCTCCAGTCCAAGGAAGTTCTCATAATTACAGTCAAGGATTTGCTTACTCCTTTTGATGCCTCCTTTAATATAACATCCACCCCAGGTACCTTTTTTATGTTTACCTTCAACAATTTCTCCTCCACTTTCCTCTCACTTATTACCAAATCATCTAGCTCACTGCCATTGTTTAATTCATCTTTGGCATTCCCCTCCCTGAATAACTCCTCATGTGTGAATATAGATGCAAAATACTCATTTAGTTTGTTAGCCACCTGAGCAGGATCATCAATATCAAGTGGACCAATCTGGCTCATCCCTTTCCTTCTAGAGTTTATATAGGTAAAGAACTCTTTGCTGTTTTCGGATTGTAGCCATTTAACCATTTTTGGTGTCCCAGCAATGGATTACAAATACCTTTGTATAACAAATGATAATTTTACCACAGGCTGGCTGGAGAGAGAGAGAGAGAGAGTGAGTGTATCACCAGAAAGTTTGGCATCTCATTGCACGGTGCTTCTCTTCGTAGCCTTTTTGGTTGATTAGCATCATTGCAATCAGACATTTCTGGTCTTGAGCTTGAAAGCTAATGGCAGAAAATTATTCAAATCCATGCTTGCTGCTTTTAGCCCTGCGAGAGGGACTTTCTTCTCCCAGGTTACTGGCCCCAGCTGATTCTGGGAGAGGACTGGATGATGGTTATATACCTCACAAATAATAGTTAGTAAGATGCTCAATGAATCATTATATATCATATACCTTTGGTAATTGCTATATTTAATGTGATCAAAGGAAATTTCTATTACATGTAACACTGCAGTATGTATGCTAGGAATTTTATTAGATACTGATATGTGAAAGGATGATAGCTGACCTCACATATGATGTCATCTTCGAGCCATCTGTAGAATGGCAGGAGGTCAGAATACTTGGAAGAGCTGCCACATCACACAACAGAATCCTGTTGTGTGGTGTGGCAGCTCTTCGAAGATCTCTGAAATGATAAATGGACATGCAAGGGTGGATGGAACTTCCTTCGAGATTCAGCAACATTGTCTACCGTCATGTTTAGTTCATTTAACAGCTCTTGAATTGAAATACCAAAAGATCAGCTGGCAACCAGACAGGTGATATACAGATTTTCCCATTGTGGCTCAAAAAGTGATGCCCATTTGGAGTTGTGGGGGAGGAATTTCAATTCAAAAGCATACCATATCCCATGAGATGACACCGCTTGATTAGTTTAGTGTTCTGTGTCACAGCAATTTGAATTCCTCTGACCGATGCAACTTGGAGTGGCTGCTTTGAGTGCCTATCATTTTTGGTTTCAAATAAGAGGTTCCCAAAACAAAGCCACTTAACTGATTTCGGGGAACCAGCCAACCACTTTAAATCCTTCCACATAAAGAAGGGCAACATTTTCACAATAGGTTTCTCAGTTTGTGAATGTATAATCAAGAATCTTGGAGTGAGATCCGATGATACTTCAGTTTGGGGTCTCTTTGCTCCATCAGCATTGTCTGTTCCTTCTGTTTGGTTTTTGTATACAAACAAGGATTTTTTTTTTTTTGGTTTTTTTTTTTTTTTTGGTTTTTTTTTTATGAAAACTCCAAACACAACAGGTATTATAGAGAGAGAGAGAGAGAGAGAGATAATCTTTAATGCCCTTCACGGCCAAAAAGCCAGGGGTTTACATTTTTACAGAATCCCGAAACGTCCGGGAAAATAGAACAATTAATTTACAAAAACAGGTAATTTTACAAAAGAAAACATATTTTTATACAAAGGAGAGAACTCCTTACGAGAGTTAGGTCTGATTGAGCTGGCTTAACATCGAGATAAGAGCACCAGCTCAATCAGACGGGAACAGATGCAAGGTACACATGTCATTGCTGATTAGTCCTAGTAGACGTAATTTTTTTCCTGTAAGTCCGGTCAACAGCGAATTTGTTCAGGTCGGCGTCAAGTGCCTGGGTTTGCTTGAACATCTGCTGAGGGAGGAACCTGTCCGAGAGATGGAGTCTCGCTGAATGTGAGTAGAGCTCGGGATTGGCTCTAAGGGCAGCACGGGGAATCCTCCAGCCACAGGTATCCCAGAATGAAGGTGTTGCGATTATGCCTGTTATCATCTTGACTGTTGCTAGGAGGCATTGGTCGTCGATTAAGGTGGGAAGCCGTGGAATCCCGAGAGAGTTGGCAAGCTGCGTGGTATGAATCAGAGCTGGAAGGTTGTGCTTCCTGTTGGCCCACTTTAGGAGCCAGAATTCTGTGGCAAAGAGTGGTTTCTTTATTGATGGTGCCGCTGACGCCCAAATTTCAGCAGCATAGAGTAAAGGTGGAAAGATGATTATAACTTATAGTACTTAGTACCATACGTGGATTGGAGGTTGAGAAGACGAAAGAAGCTATTTGTTGACATTAGATTTGAACTGTAGACTGTAATTTTCAAAACATACATACGAAGGGAGGTTGTTCCAGAAAATGGCAGTTGAATGAATAAAAGAGTAAGATGAATAGTTGGTTCTGCGAGTTTGAAGTTGGACAGTAAATGGGTGTTGGCTGGTGGCAGCATGTGTTGGAGTGTTTTAAAAGAGAGAGTGGGAATTATAGAAGCCAATTCAAAAGAATAGTGCCCATGGAAGTATCTGAAGAAAAGACATGCAGAGGAATAGAACATCTATGAGCCAGAGTGGAGAGACTCTGTTAGAGATGAGTCATTAATTAACTGCCCTCTTCTGAAAGGAATCTAGAAGCCACAGAGAGGTTTCGGGGGCACCGGCCCAGATGTGGAAACAATATTCATGGTAGGACAGATTTGCGATTTGTACAGAGTGAACAGCTGTTTGGAAGAAAAGTAATGCCAAGAGAGAAAGAGAAAATCAAGTTTCTTTGGATGCAGAGGAAGCAATATTTGTAATGTGCTTGTGCCAAGAGAGATTAGAATTCAGGGTATCTCCCCAAAAGAGATATATCATCTTGGCTAGAAATCGGAGTGTCGCCAAAAATAAGCACAGGAGCATAAGAACCTTTCTGCAAGATATAAGTCAACTGAGTTTTAGAAGGATTGAAATTAACTAAGTTGTCTTTGCCACTGAAGAATTACCTGCAGATCAGCACTTAAAAATTGGTAGCAGATATTCGAGAAATTGAAGCTCATTGAGCATGTTTCTCAAACTGGAAAGTAGAATGCAATGTGCTATCATCAGGAAAACTATGGATAGGATTTCCGGTCAGTGGAAGAAGGTCAACAATATACAAGAGGAAAAGGGTGGGGGAAACAACTGAACCTCGAGGGCACCAGCATTAGTGGAGAAGTTAAAGACAGAGAGCCATCTCCCATCACCCTCAGAGAGCAGTCAGAGAGAAAACTGGATAACCAATTACAAAAAACAGTTGGCAAACCATAAGATGGAAATTTGTTTAGAAGACTTTATACCAAACATGATCGAAGGCCTTTGAGATGTCAAGAGCAACTGCTTGTGTTTCACCAAACTTTTCCATTGAATTTGTCCATAAATTGGTAATATAAGCCAGAATATCACCAGTGGATCGACACTGACGGAATCCATACTGGCGATCGTTGATAAAAAAGGTTTCAAGATAGTTTAAGAGTAGGCAGTTAATTGATTTCTCCATTACTTTAGAAAGAGTAGAGTAATTGCAATGGGATGATAATTGGATGGGAGTGATTTGTCATCCTTTTTAGGAACTGGCTGGATATCAGCAAATTTTCAAGCAGAAGGAAAACCACCTTTTGAATAAAAAAGAGAAAAGAGGCAGCAAAGAACAGGGCTAAGTTCAGGAGCACAGATTTTGAGAACAAGTGAAGAAATATCATCAGGACCTGGGGCTTTCTTAGCATCAAGATAAGTCAAAACCCCCTCTGATATCCTTTTGGAAGACCACAGGAGGGATTGAAGGGAGCATGTTGGGAGGAATCAAGATCATTAATACATGAATTGGTTAGGTTAAGGACCATCTGGTTTTGACAGAGGTGAGAGCAAAGATGAGCAAAAGTTGGGGCCAATAGCTTTGGCAAGGGACCAGAATGCTCAGCTACCATTAGGGAAAGAAGCAAGTTTTCTACTCTTAGCCTGTTCAAAATCTAGTTTGGACTGATTAATAACTGCTTTACAATTGTTGCGAACTTTGGTGTAGGTAGAAAATGAAACTAAAGAATTGGAAACACGCCAATTACGATATGCAGCATTCTTCTCTCCTTAACACATTTATTGGAAAACCAAGGTTTAGATAAAGACGTGATTTTAAAGTGGAGTGTGGAATAAAGGATTCCATCCCTACAAGAATAATTTTACTGACACGATCTGAGCAAACATTGACTTCAGAAGTTCTGAAACAGTAATCCAATCAAGAAAATGAAGAAACAAAAGCTCGCAGATCATCCCATTTTTCATTCTTGTAATGCCAATCAACACGAGGTTGAGAATGGCCATGAGAGAAAGGCTCCATTGGAGAAGAGACCATCACCAAGTTGTGATCTGGGGCACCTAGAGGACCAGTCACCTCAACCGTGTACTTAGGATTGTTTGTGAGAAAAAGATAGAGGGTGTTGGCTGTGTGGTTAGAATTGTCTGGTATTCTGGCAGGTAAATCAACAATCTGTGTGAGGTCATTAGTAATTGCAAAAGCCTCAGCATCTCAACCAGCTAGGTCCATGCAACTAGAAAACAGAGGTCAGCTGGAGTTGGGAACATTAAAGTCACCAATGAAAATTACCTCACTGTTTAAAAAGTTGGACTGGAGGAAGTCAAGTTTCAAAGATTTTTAAATGATCAGTGAAGTTGGGAGAACGATACAGGCAACAGATGAATTTGACAGAATGTGGTAGAGAGATTTTAAACCAGAGAATATCAAAAAGATGAGATTCCAAATTACCAAATGTCTGACAATGAATATCAGAACAGACATATGCACAAGTACCACCTTTGAGGAAAAAGGAATCATATAGCGAATAATTTGGGCAAATGAGATGAGTGGCAGTCGAATCAGCCGATAACTGAGATTCTGTCAGAAAATGTACATCCGGTTTGGAAGATTGCGACCAGAACCAAGAACACATATATTTGTGAAATGAACAGTAAGTGTTTGGGAGGTTTAGATCTTTTAGCAGATAGGTTTGCTCTATTAGTTTGACAATTCATTTGTATTCAGTAGTAAGAAAAGGTGGGGGATGACATGTTATATGAAGTAATGAAATTTTTGGATATGGCGTACACATGGCAAGAATATACCCAGCTCCTTGACAAAAAGTGGCCTTAAAAATGCCCCCCCCCATCCACATACATACTAGTCGGACTCCCTAAAGTCACTGTCTGGCAGAGTAGAGACAGCAAAATTATACACTAGCTGATCCAGAAGCCTCCTAGAAAGTTACCAATAGGTTCAGTCCGGCATACTAACTAGTGGCTGGTCTGTGAACACCATTTTAGAGCTGTACCCTTGAAATGTAAGGAGAATTGGATCTTGCAATGATGTCCATCATAACCTCAAAAGACATCAATCATAATGCATGATGGAAGAGATGGGAGAGGGTTAACCTGAGCTTTGCTCTGGAGACTAAACATGGGTTCCATCACTTCAAGCCTCCAATAAGAAAAGTGGTGGTATTGTTCCAGTTGATGAGAGTCATCTACCACCTAGTACTGCCTGATAACACAGACAAGCAGCATTCCTCCGTGTGGTGTGGGCAACACACCTGGGTGGGCACCCACAGTGTGCTAGGTGCCATATTTTAGGACTTGCACATGGAGGTTATACCCAGGGTTACTAGCAGTCCCACCATCGTGAAGGTGCAAGCAGAGAATTTGGCTGTCACAGACCAGCCGGACATCGGTGAAATTAGGTCCACTTAACTTGCGTGTCAGAAGAATATCAGTTATTAACTGTCCTGGAATCCCATATGGGAATTCACATTTTGCTAGCTCAGGATCAACATAAAAATAACTTTGGAACCAGGTAAATTCTAAAAACAATGATAACAAATGAGGTCCAAATGTTATCTTGAATGAAAAAACCTCAAAATAGCATTAAGTGAAGCAATATTAAGTAAGGCCTGCTTGTCTCTTAATTCATAAGACTTCTTTTCATCATACTTACACTTTTGTCTTTTACGACATTTAAATTTCACACTGCTGTTGTTTGTATGGAATGCTCTCAACTGATATAATAATTCATTCCACATAAATGAAACAAAAACATCTATGTTAAAAAAATATTTTTCTAGTGAGATGCGCATGCGTACACACACACATACACTTACCTCAGCATGTTGTCCAGGGTTAAGACGTTTTCCACACTCTTCACACCTGAGGCACTCAGGATGCCAGTCATAACCCAAAGATGTCTTTCTTTCTGCTGATATAATGAAATAAATAATCACCAATTAACATTTCAAATAAATGTTTTTGGGATGGAAATAACATTAGATTGGCAATTATGGAAGCAAAGTTATGCAGCATAAACCACAAAAAATAAAATAAAAATAAATTTTTTTTTTAATTAAATTAAAAAATAAAACAGTAACCAATATTGTCACCTTCCCTCACTTCATTTACCTATTTCTTTCAAGTTTAGCTAATCCTTCCTGAAATCTAGGTATGCTTGCAACCACCACAAGAGTGGAGGGATATTCCAATATTCAAAAACACTCTGATTAAGGGAAAAATTTCAGGTATCTAGTGTACAGTTATCTCCTCTTAATTTCTATACATGCCCTCTTTGGGCTGTCTCATGACTAAGCATAAAAATTCACTCTGCAATCAGTTTACTGAAAGCCTTTCAAGGCCTTAAAACAACTTAATCAGGTCCCCCGACACATACCTGGTTTCCACACTATTTTATAAAACACCAGTCTCATTCTTGATAATGATATTCCTCTAACTAATCTCATTACTCATCTCTGTACCTTGCCAACAGGTTCAAATCTTTATGCAAAATTTGAGGTGCAGCCTAACTACCACTTCATATAATGGAACCATGACCTCTTTATAAGAAGTAATGCAGGATCATCTAGACCAAGGTTCAGCAAACCTTTTTTGGAAAGGGCCAGATCGTAAAATTTTTAGGCTCGGCGGGCCAGGTAGCAAGCTCAAAGATATTTACTTGGGAAATTCTACTCATAGAGCAACAAAAAAAAAAAAAAACAGGTTCAAAATCTTTTTATTAGGAAGTGATATTCTACATAATATTTATACACATGCTGACACTTACAAAACAATGAATAAAATATTTCCATTTATTAATAAACGTATTATAGAACTAGTTAAATTTTGTACTAATGTGATGAAGGTAATTGTTTATTCTGAGATAATATTTCATCATACTGGAGTTCGAAGTTAGTACTTCCTATCATTAAAGTTGTTTGCAAATGGTCATCCATTAATAATGATCTGTACGGTATTGTGATTTTACATATTTAATTTTCGAAAATGTCTTTTCACATTGGTAAGTACTCCCAAATATAGATATAAATCCATGTGCATATGATTTTAATTGACCGTATTTATCTTCCGAAAGATATTTATAGAACTGGGTTAGATCCATTTCTTTAAACCTAACCTTTAGCATATCATCATTTTGCAGATCAATCACTTCCAATTGAAGGTCTGATAGAAGCTCCTCAATTGTACAGCCAAATGGATTTTGAAATGTGGAAATGTCTTTTGCACTTGCATCAAGATCCGAAAAACGCTGTTGTAACTGTAGATTAAGTTCAGAAAATATATCCGCTGCGAATATTTTTGGGAATGGGGATTTCGCTAATATTTGAAATTTTTTACAGCATGGAAAATGGTCAAACTTGGTTAATGTGATTTGTGTTTCAAACGATGCAAATTTTTGACAATATGACTTTACGATAGAATACGTTTCACATGAGCACTGTTTTCCCCTGTAATTTTAAGTTAAATTCGTTAAGATGTCCCACGATATCTGTAGCAAATGCTAATTTCCATAGCCATTCATTATTAGATAATAGTGATTGTGGGCAGTTTTTCTCATTTAGAAAAATTTCTATTGCTTCTCTGAGTTCAAAAAATCTCAATAAAACTTTTCCATTGCTGAGTCATCGAACTGCTGTATGGTAGGGCAAATCAGGATATTCGGCTTCAATCTCTAATAAAAAAAAAATCACCAAACTGATGATGGTTAAGTCCAAGAGAGCGAATAAAGTTAACCGCTGACACAACTGGTTCAATAACACATGACAGATTGAGGTGTTTCCCATAAAGCCTGCTGGTGAATAATACAATGAATTACCAGAGGTTTTGAACATTTAGCTTCTTCACAAGCCTTAAAAATTTGTCCAACTAAACCTTTCCTCGTTCCACACATATTTTTACCACCATCAGTTGTGACACATTTTAACTGATTCCATTGCAAATTTTACTGTGTTAGCGTTTTCTGGACTTCCTTGAAGATATCTTCGCCTGTAGTTGTTCCATGCAGACTATTCATAGAAGCTAATTCTTCAGTAACCTCAAACTCAGTATTGATTCCTCGAATAAACAGCAACAATTGGGCAGTATCAGTAATGTCTGTAGACTCATCAAGAGCAACGAAAACCACTTGAAATTTTTTGCCTTGTCTTTTATAATTGACTCTTAATGTGGCTCCCGATGTCCTCTTTTTTTTCTTTTTCTTTTTTTGATAGTTGTTGGCGCATCGGCTTCTGTGGCCATAATGCACCTCCCAAGGTTTTTGCAGTACAGTAAACCCCCGCTATTCGTGGGGGTTACGCCTGAGAAATGCCGCGAATACTGAGTTATGGCTCCCATAGTAATAAAGGGGTTCCGTTCCAAAGTACATAAGAAAAACTAGTCTAAAATTTTGTCTATGTATGTATTATATGTACCTTCATAATATGACTATGTACATAGACAGTACATAGTGAAATGCAAGCATATGGCATCGAAATGAAAATAAGAATGAAAATGAAAATGAAAATATTTTATTTAACATAATTAATTATACATATAACCACTTAGGTTACGTAACATAAATAATTAGTAAAAACAAATAATTAATACATAACTTGATACGAAAGTTATATAAAGGGATTTCGCAGATAACACTCGTTACTGAAACGTAAATATTTCGTAGATAACACTCGTTACTGAAACGTAAATATTCCGTAGATAACACTCGTTACTGAAACATAAATATAGCGTTATAACTGTGTTTGGATACAAGTTTAGGATTTAATTTTGTACAGAAATTGAAATTTTATTGAAAGTAAATCTAAATCATGACTCAAACCAGAGCAGCAAAGCAAAGGGCTCAAGCTAATGGGAATGCTGTGGCCCAGGGGAGAACTGAGGGGGGCAGTTGTCCTCTGAATCACAGCCTTGTAAGATGCACTATTTGCTTGATGTTTGCGGAGCAGTCAAGTATGGGACATGATACTGCCATGGGGGATGTCTTTGTGTGTGTGCGATGCAAGGAGTGTAAGGAGATAAGGCGACAACTCAGCGTTGTTATGGGCCTATATGAGAGCTTGAAGGATAGGGTGGATGCCCTCGAAGGATTACAAGTGAGGGGCCCATCAAGCTCTCAGCTGCCCACACCAATGCCAGAGCTTGCACTTGGTCATCGCGGAACACAGCGGCAACCCCCAAGGCAGAATGCGCTGGTCCCAAAGGAACTAGTAGTTGTTGGTGACTCTATTGTCAGGGAAACGGGAAACATGCTTTGTAAAAAGGATAGGTGGAATAGGACCAGGGTATGTCTGCCAGGGGCAAAAGTTGATGACGTTGTAGAGCGGATATCATCTTTTAAGGGCACAAAAGGTGATATAGTTGTACACGTTGGCACTAATGACATTAAGAGTAGGAGACCGGCGGAATTACTTGACAAGTACAGGTCACTGATGAAAAAAAGCCGTGAATTAGGGTTGAAATTGAAAGTGTCTGCAATTCTGCCCAGACACGATAGGAGGGAGTATATGATGAGAGCCCTGTCAATCAATTCGGCCCTGGAAAGATTGTGCAGGGCTCAAGGGGTAGAATTTTTTTCAGCCTGGTCTGTACTTGTTAACAGGAGAGACTGCTTCTACAGGGATGGGATACACTTAAATAGAAAGGGTGCAAGAATGTTTGCTGATGCTATCGAGGCAATGTTAGGTGGGTCGGAAAACTGCTAGATTGGGGGGATACAAGGACTAATAGATTAACAGTAGCCACTGGCAGAGGTGAAAGTGATTCTTGCACTGCTTCTATTGGAATGAGCCGCAGCCTGGAAAATAAGATGCAGGATATTTCAGAGACTGCTGGGAATCATTGGGGTACAAGTAAACACATGGGTTGTGTTAGGGTAGCTAAGAAAAAGAACAGGTGCATGTATACTTGTGTGTACACCAATGCTAGGAGTTTAGTAAATAAATTTGATGAATTTGAGGTATTGCTCAAAACATCAAAGGCAGATATTGTGGGGATTTCAGAGACGTGGTGTCACACAGATATAAGAAATGCAGAACTGGAATTTGGGGAGTACAATGTGTACAGAAAGGATAGACAGGATAAGAAGGGAGGAGGGGTTATGCTATTAATTAAGAAACACATAAAATCCAAGGAAGTGAAGCCAGTCGACATCGCTGGACAGTGCAGTGTCGAGTCAGTTTGGTGTGACATAAGCATTGGGAGATCAAAATTGAGAGTAGGAGTGTGCTATAGGCCTAATGACTCTGATGAGTATAATAAGAAACTGTTCGGAGAAATAGAGTGGGCCAGTAAATCAGAGAGTCTTATAATGGGGGATTTTAATTTCCCAGATATTGACTGGAATTTGGGGGCTGGTCACTCACACAGTAGCAAGGCTTTTGTGGATTTATTGGATGATTGTTTTCTACATCAGCATGTTCGGGAGGCAACTAGAGGGAGTAATACTCTTGATTTGATTATCAGTAGTGATTCTTCATGCATTCAGAATCTGCAGATAAATGAACCACTTGGTGGCAGTGATCACAGTGTGCTGAAGTGGGAGTTACTCAAAGAGGTAACTACCATTAGGGGTAAAGGGAAGGGGTATTGCTTTCGTAAAGGCGACTACAATGGACTGAGACAGTATTTAAATTCTATACAGTGGGATCAACTGATGATATTGCCAACAGCAAATTCAAAATGGGAAGCATTCAAAGAACTTATCGTGGAAGCTACTAGGCTTTACATACCAACTAAGAAATATTGTTCAAGGTTTAGGCCTAAATGGTTGTCAGATGAACTAATGAGGCATATGGCAGAGAAGAAAAATGCATGGGATACATACAAATTAACACGTGACACGGATGCCTATGATAGATACAAGTTGATCTGTAACCAAGTTACAAAGGAGGTTAGGCAGGCGAAGGCAGATTACGAGAGATCCTTGGCAAGGGATGCGAAGAAAAACAGCAAAGAGTTCTTTACTTATGTAAACTCTAGAAGGAAGGGGATGAATCAGATTGGTCCACTTGAGATCGATGGATCAACTGTTGATGACCCTGCTCGGGTAGCTAACAAACTAAATGAATATTTTGCATCGACATTCACACATGAGGAGTTATTCAGCGAGGGGAATGCCAGAGGTGTATTCAACTCTAGCAGTAAGCTAGAGAATCTTGTAATAACTGAGAGCAAAGTGGAGGAGAAATTGTTGAAGATAAACACAAGAAAGGCACCTGGGGTGGATGGGATCTATCCAGTTATATTAAAGGAGGCAGCAAAGGAGGTAAGCAAACCCTTAGCCATAATTATGAGAGCTTCCTTGGACTCAGGGGAGGTACCCATTGACTGGAGATGTGCAAATGTGACCCCAATTCACAAAGGGGGATCAAAGGCTGACACAAGTAATTATAGACCTGTGAGTTTAACTTCTGTTCCCGGAAAATTAATGGAGGCACTGGTGAAAGAAGCACTGCAGGATCATCTAGACAAGACTTCAGTTATAGCTAGGACACAGCATGGTTTTGTTAAGGGGAAGTCTTGCCTGACCAATTTGATTGGATACTATGATGCAGTCACAAAAGAACTGGATGCAGGGAATAACTTTGATATTATATACTTGGATCTTAGAAAGGCTTTTGATACTGTTGCACATGGAAGACTGCTGCACAAATTGGAGCAGTGTGGCATTGGAGGCAAGTTGCTGCTATGGATAAAGGGGTGGTTGAGGGGGAGAAGACAGAGTGGTAATCAATGGACACTGCTCATCGTGGACTAATGTTATTAGTGGAGTCCCTCAGGGTTCAGTATTGGGGCCTTTATTGTTTTCTGTATTTATAAATGATATTGATGATGGTATATCAGGCTTAATGTCCAAGTTTGCAGACGATACAAAGGTTGGCAGGGTTGTCAAGGACACTACTGACACTATGCTGCTGCAACAGGATTTGGAAAGGTTGAGCAGATGGGCTTCGAGGTGGCAAATGAAGTTTAACATTGACAAATGTAAAGTACTACATATGGGAAACAGCAACCCCAGAGCAACGTATCAACTCTGTGGTACTACACTGACAGTGGTAGAGAATGAAAGGGACCTGGGGGTGGTGGTGCAGGCAGATATGAAGTTCTCTGAGCAGTGCAGACGAGCTGCAAGAGTAGCTCATGGTGTATTGTCAATGATATATAGAAATTTTTCTAGCAGGGATAAGGAGGTGATTATTCCCTTGTATAAGGCAATGGTCAGGCCACACCTAGAGTACTGTATACAGGCCTGGAGGCCTCATTTCAGGAAGGATGTAGAGCTGCTGGAACGAGTACAGAGAAGGGCAACTAGATTGGTGAATGGGACAAAGGGGTTCTCTTACGAAGAAAGGCTTAAGTTTTGCAAATTACAGTGTCTGGAAACTAGGCACCAGCGGGGTGATCTGATAGAGGTGTACAAAGCCTTGAATGGTTTGAGCATGCTCAATGCTGATGGGATTCTTCCTCTAGCTCAGAAAAATCACCTGAGAGGGCATAAATTCAAATTGAGGAAAGACAGATGTAGGATAGATGTGCGGAAATTTGCCTTTAGCCAGCGGGTGGTTGGTGGGTGGAACAGACTTCCATCCCTTGTCGTGGAAGTTGATAGCCTAAATAAGTTTAAGGCTCAGCTGGACAGGTATTTCGAACGAACAGAGGGGTGAAGTGGAAGTGGTTATTTTTATTTATTTATGTTACTTTTTTTTTTTTTTTTTTTTTTTTTTTTGGCTGATGCTGCATAAGCTTGCTTTCTTGCATCAAATGCCTCTACTAATGCTAATGCTAATGCTAATGCTAAGAAACAATTTAAATATTAAATGTAATATTTATTAGAAATTTCAAACAAATCTTTCAAACCAGCGTCTTTGCTAGCAAAAAAAACTTAACCCGCCAGTGCTATCACCAGTTTCACTAAAGCGTTGATAAGGAGTTTTGCGTTTTCACGAATGATGAGTGAATTTAACAGAATTTTATTTTGAGTTCAGTCTTCTATCCACAGATTTAAAGCTTTTTCCATTTTTTCTAATTTAACATCACGAGTTACAGAGCAAATTTTTGAAGCAATTAGCGGTTTTCACGGACACTACGGTGGATTTTTTCTTCCGATTTTTTGATCGATCGTACTGTTGACTCATTGATTTTATAATGTTTTGCCACTGAGGAGACACTTTCACCATTAGAAATTTTATCTAATAACTCAATTTTATTCGCTAATGTCATCACCTTCTTTGATAGTTTCACATTTCTCTTGTTATTCGTAGTCATATTTTTGTAGGGGTTAGAAAGAACTTGTCCACAATAAAGTCACTTTCTTCCGTTAACACACTCAAAAAAGTCTGTTTTACACTGCAAAACGGTAGATTTATCACTTTTGTAAGCATATCAATTTGATAAATTTATTCAATTTATAAGCATATAAATTAAAAGCAAACGACGAAACCTTCCATAACAAGCGCATAACACATATTGAACAAGGATTAGTGAGAAACATCCACGCTCGCGATTTTGTCACCCCTCTCCCTCCACCCACTGAGCGCTGTTTTGACCGGGAAAGGTAATTTTAGCCATGCCCATGTTTTTTTATGGCGGAAAATATTCACGGCGTTTTAAAATTCACATTTTTTAGGTTTCATTTTATATTAAATTGGCGATCGCGAATACGCGAAACCGCTAATACAGATACCACGAATAGCGGGGTTTACTGTACTTTGATCCAAGCCCGAGGTGGGATTCGAACCCATGACCTTTGGGTTGCCAGGCAGGCACTTTACCCACCCAGCTAGCCAGGTCGGCATCAATGTCCTCAACTCTTCTAACAGTTGTTCTCGCCGAAAGATTGACAGACCGAAACAAATCCATTTTCTCTGGACACATTTCTTCAGCTGCCACAAGCAAACATGATTTAATTAATTCACCATCAGTACATGGTTTCCCTTTCTTGGCTAATAAATGAGCTATTCATAAGCTTACTTTAGTTACTGCTTCATTATCATTTTTATTTTAACGAATAATTGCGTTGTGATAACGCATTACGTTTTAAACTTTCCAATTTTAGCTTCCGTTGATTTTCTGTGAGTTTTGAATATTGTGCTGTGTGCTTAATTTGGTAATGACGATGTATATTGTACTCTTTTCGCACAGCTATTGTGTCATTACATAATAAACATGATACTTTATCATTTATTTCTATAACAAAATAATTCACACTCCATTCAGCTTTAAAAGCACAACATTCGAAGTCCACTTTTCTCTTCATATTTGGTCTTGAGGGTGACATGGAAACGGTGGATAATAAATAAAAGGGAAAAAAAAAAGATCGCAGAGCGCCATGACAAACAATACCACATGCACCGCTAAAGCAAAACTGAGAGAAATGCTGGCAACACTTGTTCTACAGTAGACGACAGAATGCGAATATGCAACGTCAGTAGCGGCACGTGTGGTTATTATTCTCAACTCAACTATCGGCTATTGCAGCGCGTAATTTGATTTATTTTTAATATTGTTTTTTACATAAAAATTAACCCACGGGCCAGATTAAAAAGAGGGGGCGGGCCATAGTTTGCCAACCCCTGATCTAGACCATCTAGATTGCAGTTGTACTTCAGACTTGGCATGGGCTTATCAAGTGGAAATCTTTTTTAACCAATTCGATTTGATGCTATGATGTGGTCACAGAGGAAGTGGATGCAAAAAATAATTCTGATATCATATACTTGGATTTCAACAAAGCGTTTAATACTGTTGCACATAAAAGACTGCTGTACAAATTGCAACAGTGTACATTAAGGGCAAGTTTCTGTTATAAATAAAGGGAAGACTGAGTGTAAGAAAACAGAGTGGTAATCAATGGGCATTGCTCTTCACACTAATATTATTAATGGAGTCCCCCAGGTTTTGCTGTTGGGCCCATTGTTGTTTTCTATATTTATCAATGATATTGATGAAGGCACATCAGGTTTAATGACCAAGTTTTCAAATGATAAAAAGGTTTGCACAGTGGTTAATGTGCAGAGTAATAGCAATTGAAGTTTAACATTGATAAATGCAAAGTGCTGCCATATGGATAGCAGTAACACCAGAGTAACATACCAACTGTGTGGTACTATGCTCAGATAGGAGGAAAATGAAAAGATCTGGGGTAATTGTGCAGTGAGATATGAAGTTCTCTAAGCAATATCAACAGGCTACCAAGATAGTTAATGATATACAGAAATTTTGCTAGAAAGGATAAGGAGGTGATTATTCCATTGTATAAGGCAATGGTCAAACCACAACTTGAGTACTGCATACAGGTCTGGGGGTCTCATTTTAGGAAAGATGTGGAACTACTGGAATGAGTACAGAGAATGTTGTTGTTGAGTTTGTTGGTGCATCAACCACTGTAGCTATATACAGTTGCTGATGCACCAACAACAGAACTGTAGCTCTTTCCACTGATTTCTGACTAATATATTTTTCTTGTTTGTTTTTACACTGATAAGGGTTCAGAAAATGTGATATTTATCAATCGATTTTAGGAAAACAAAAACATCATCCATATTCTGATGATCTCCTAGAACACTGTGTAGTGTTAATTGGTTGCAATTATTGAAATGATAATATGCCAATAATGGGAAAAACATTGGAAAATCATCAAGCATATTAATGACAATATGCTTGATGATTTTCGAATGTTTTTCCCAAGCAACTGGTTAGCATTAGTAGAGACATACGATGCAAGAAAGCAAGCTTATGCAGCATCAGCCAAAAAATAAAAAATAAATAAAATAACCTCCCATTTCATTCCTCCATTCGTTCCAAATGCCTGTCCAGCTCAGCCTTAAATTTATTTAGGCTATTAGCTTCCACAACAAAAGATGGAAGCCTGTTCCCCCAATCAACTACCTGCTGGCTAAATGCAAATTTCCGCACATCTATTCTACAACAACCTTCCTCAATTTGAAACCGTGCCCCCTCAGCTTCTTAGTCTGAGTACGACGAAGAATCCCATCCATATTCAGCTTGCTCAACCCATTCAGGCCTTATACACCTCAATCAGATCACCTCACAGCTGCATACTCTCCAGGAGCTGCAATTTGAAGGACTTAGGTCTTTCTTGGTAAGAGCACCCCTCTGTTACCCTCACCAATCTTGATGCCCTTCTTTGTACTCGTTCTAGCAACTCTACATCCTTCCTAAAATGAGGCCTCCAAATGTGTACAAAGTACTCTAGGCGTGGCCTAACCATTGCCTTGTATAATGGGATTATCACCTCCCCGTCCCTGCTAGCAAAATTCCTATATATCATTGACAAGACTCCATAACCTCAGGCAGCCAGTCTGCACTGCTCAGCGAACTTCATATTTCGCTGCACAATTAACCCCAGGTCTTTTTCACTTTCCATTTCTCTGAGTGTAGTACCACCCAATTGGTACATTTCTCTTCGGTTATTGCTACCCATATGCAGTACTTTACATTTGTCAATGTTAAACTCCAGTTGCCACTTCTCAGCCCATTTTCCCAACTTATCTAGATCCAGTTGGAATAGCATACTGACATTAACAACCCTGCCAACCTTTCTATCATCTGCAAACTTGGACATTAAACCTGATATACCTTCGTCAATATCATTGATAAATAGGCAAAACAACAATGGTCCCAACACCGAACCCTGGGGAACTCCACTAATAACATTTGTCCACGAAGAGCAGTGTCCACTGATTACCACTCTCTGTTGTCTCCTACTCAACCATCCCTTTATCCATTGTAGCAGCTTACCCTTGATGCCATACCTCTCCAATTTGTACAGCAGTCTTCCATATGCAATAGTATCAAAAGCTTTCCTGAAATCCAAGTATATGATATCAAAATTATTTTTGGCATTCAGTTCCTTTGTGACCACATCATAGTAACCAATCAAATTGGTCAGACAAGACCTCCCTTTGACAAACCCATGCTGTGTCTTAACTATTACTGCAGTCTTGTCTAGATGATCCTGCAATGCTTCTTTAACCAGCGATTCCATTATTTTCCCCGGAACAAGTTAAACTAACAGGTCTGTAGTTACTTGTTTTACCTTTTGAACCTCCTTTGTGGATTGGTGATACATTTACAGACCTCCAGTCCATGGGGACCTCCCCTGAGTCCAATGAAGCTCTCAGAATTATGGCTAAGGGTTTGCTTACTTCCTTTGCTGCCTCCTTTAATATAACTGGATAGATCCCGTCCACCCCAGGTGCCTTCCTTATGTTTAACTTCAACAATTTCCCCTCCACTTTGCTCTCAGTTATTACAAAATCACTTAGCTTCCTGTTAGCATTTAATAAACATCTGACACTCCCCTCATTGAATAACTTCTCATGTGTGAATGTAGATGTAAAATACTCATTCAGTTTATCAGCTAGCTGAGCATGATCATCAATAGTCAACCCATCTATGCTAATTGGTCCAATCTGATTCATCCCTTTCCTGCTGGAGTTTACATAAGTAAAGAAATCCTAGCTGTTTTACTTTGCATCCTTTGCCAAAGATTTCTCATAATCTGCCTTCACCTGCCTTACATCCTTTGTGACTTGATTACAGACTAGTTTATACCTGCCATAGGCTTCTGTGTCACCTGATACTTTATATGCATCCCATACATTCTTCTTCTCTGCCACTAGCCTCATTAATTCATCTGCCATCCATTTTGGCCTAAACTTTGAACAGTACTGTATTTCTTAATTGAAATGAAAAGCCTAGTAGCCTCCAAAATTAAGTCCCTGAAGGCTTCCCATTTAGAATTCACTATTGGTAACATCATCAGTTGATCGCACTGTATAGAATTTAAAGACTGTCTGAGACCTCTGTAGTCACCTTTACAAAAGCAAATGCCCTTCCCCATAGAGTTGTAAGCCTTGATGGTAGTTACATCTTTAAATAATTCCCACATCAATACATCGTGATCACTGTCACCCAGTGGTTCCTTTATCTGCAGATTCTTAATGCATGAAGAATCACTACTGATAATAAGATCAAGAGTATTATTCCCTCTGGTTGCCTCTCGAACATGTTGCTGTAGAAAACAATCATTCAATAAATCCACAAAAGTCTTGCTAGTGTGCAAGTGACCAACCACAAGTTCCAGTTAATATCTGGAAAGTTAAAGTCTTCCATTATAAGGCATTCTGATTTACTGGCTCACTATTTCTCTGCACAATTGCTCATTATACTCATCAGATTCATTAGGCCTATAACACACACCTCTCATTTTTCCTTTCCCAGTGCTTATTTCACACCAAACAGACTCAACACTGCATTGTTCACTAGCATCAATTGGATGCACTTCCTTAGATTTTATGTGTTTCTTAACTAACCCCTCCTCACTTCCTATCCTATCTGTCCTTCCTATACACATTGTACGCCCCAAATTCGAACTCTGCACTGCTTATATCTGTGTGACACCACGTCTATGATATCCCAACAATATCTGCCTTTTGGGAGATAGGCCAATAGTTTGTTGGATCCGCGTGCTAGCTGTCCTGAAACCAGCTCATGCTTGTTTTGGGATAGCTAGCACATAAGAATGGCACCAGATAGCAGGGTAATATTCCTATAAGAAAATTTTATTATAGAGTTGTAAGACAGCACTTAACGATCCTTCACTTAAATGGGAAATCAATGTGTAATAAATTCCATCAAGACCCTGAGCATTGTTCTTCACCAGTGTAAGCGCATTATGCAATTCAATCATGGTCAATTGCCAATTTTATGATTTTTTTATTTTTATTTTTTTTTTATGAAAACCTTAAACACGAGAGGTATTAGAACCTATAGTACTTAGTTTTTTTTTTTTTTTTTTTTTTTTTGATTTGGTAGTTGTTGGCGCATCGGCTTCTGTGGCCATATTGCACCTCCCAAGGTTTTTGCAGTACTTTGATCCAAGCCCGAGGCGGGAATCGAACCCGCGACCTTTGGGTTGCCGGGCAGGTACTTTACCCACTCGGCTAGCCCGGTCGGCATAGTACTTAGTAACATGCTTGGGTTGGAGGTTGAGAAGATGAAAGAAGATATTTGTTGACATTATACTTGAACATCAATGTCAAACAGCAATATTAAAATTCAGTTTATAATATTCTGTCCTGGATTTTAGCAACTGAAAGGCTGTTCATACGTGGTAACAGCTGAGAGTGTTTCAAAAGACGAGACATATGCATTAGCAATTTCCACAGGATCAAAAATTTCCTTTCCATTCAGAAATAGAATCGGGGAAGTTACAAGCAAGTATTTGCCATTAATATGCATGATTTTTTTTTTCCAGACTGTAGCAGTATCCATGGGTCTGTTTATTGTGGAATCATAATGCACCCACACTTCTTTTTTATTCATTAACCTTACATGACCAGCCTTAGTCCTTGCCCTCTTAAACTGTAGGAGGTTGACTGTGGTTGGATGTTTTTGAAACTGATTCCAATATTTATTCCTTTCTCTTTTAACAATGCTACATGCTTCATTGCACATAGTAGATTCAGCTGATGTCATTATTTGTCATGTAATATAGCTTACTGCAGAATCAACTTTGTCAGTTACAATGGTGGAGGAATCTAAATGAGCTATTTCTTGATATTTAGTCCAGTTGGCCTTGTCAAATTTCCAAATTGTTCTAATGTTACTCTGTGAAGAACTTGTACAGATGATCGGAAATTGTCACTACCACGAGGGTTGTCAGTAATTGTCCATTCTAAGAGAGGAAATATTGTTAGAGAACATACTGATAGATCAATAGCAAAGCTTAAGCCAGATGGTATATGCACATATGTGTGGCCACTGGTGTTTAAAATAGTTAGGTTGTGTTTATCTAAGAATTTTTCAATTATTTGTCTTCGGCACTCATGATGTTGAGAACCCCATAGGGGTTGATGGCCATTCCAGTCACCCAGAATACAGAAAGGAGTGGACATTTATGTTACTAGGTTGTCTAAATCAGCAAGGGTGTAAGCATGGTTTGGTGACAGATACAATGAGACTAATGTTATCATTATGCCAATGGTGATGCAGGCTGCAATTGCCTCCAATGGATTTTGCAGGGGAACATATCTGGAGGTAATTAAAGAGTTTACTAAGAGTGCTACTTCTTCATGTGCTGCATTAGAGCAGTTTCTATCTTTTCCATACATGAAGTGCTTTATTGTTATAGATAATCCATTCATCAGGTTTGTTTCTTGTATGCATGCTGCAACAGGCTTATATTCACTTCATGCATTAAGAATCTGCAGATAAAGGAACCAGTAGGTGGCAGTGATCACAGTGCACTGAAGTGGGATTTACTCAAAGAGGTAACTACCATCAGAGGTAAAGGGAAGGGTTACTGCTTTCGTAAAGGTGACTATGATGGTCTGAGACAGTATTTAAATTCTACACAGTGGGACCAACTGATGATGTTCACAACAGCAAATTCAAAATGGGAAGCATTCAAAGAACTTATCTTGGAAGTTACTAGGCTTTACATACCAACTAAGAAATATTGTTCAAGGTTTAGGCCTAAATGGATGTCAGAGAACAAATGAGATATGGGAGAGAAGAAAAATGCATGGGATACATATAAATAAACACGTGGCACAGAAGCCTATGATAGATATAAGCTGGTTCGTAACCAAGTTACAAAGGAGGTGAGGCAGGCAAAGGCAGATTACAAGAAATCTTTGCCAAAGGAAGCAAAGAACTGTACTTGTTAACAGGAGAGATTGCTTCTACAGGGATGGGATACACTTAAATAGAAAGGGTGCAAGAATATTTGCTGATGCTATCGAGCCAGTGTTAGGTGGGTCGGAAAACTGCTAGCTTGGGGGGAGACAAAGACGAATAGATTAACAGTAGCCACTGGCAGAGGTGAAAGTGATTCTTGCACTGCTTCTATTGGATTGAGCCGCAGCCTGGAAAATAAGATGCAGGATATTTCGGAGACTGCTGGGAATCATTGGGGTACAAATAAACACATAGGTTGTGTTAGGGTAGCGAAGAAAAAGAACAGGTGCATGTATACTTGCGTGCACACCAATGCTAGGAGTTTAGTAAATAAATTTGATAAATTTGAGGTATTGCTCAAAACATCAAAGGCAGATATTGTGGGGATTTCAGAGATGTGATGTCACACAGATATAAGGAATGCAGGACTGGAATTTGGGGAGTACAATGTCTACAGAAAGGATAGACAGGGTAGGAAGGGAGGAGGGGTTATGCTATTAGTTAAGAAATACATAAAATCCAAGCAAGTGAAGCCAGTCGACATTGCTGGACAGTGCAGTGTCGAGTCAGTTTGGTGTGACATAAGCATTGGGAGACGAGATCAAAATTGAGAGTAGGAGTGTGCTATAGGCCTAATGACTCTGATGAGTATAATAAGAAACTGTACGGGGAAATAGAGTGGGCCAGTAAATCAGAGTCTTATAATGGGAGATTTTAATTTCCCAGATATTGATTGGAATTTGGGGGCTGGTCACTCACACACTAGCAAGGCTTTTGTGGAGTTATTGCATGATTGTTTTCTACATCAGCATGTTCGGGAGGCAACTAGAGGGAGGAATACTCTTGACTTGATTATCAGCAGTGATTCTTCATGCATTAAGAATCTGCAGATAAATGAACCACTAGGTGGCAGTGATCACAGTGTGCTGAAGTGGGATTTACTCAAAGAGGTAACTACCATTAGGGGTAAAGGGAAGGGTTATTGCTTTCGTAAAGGCGACTATGATGGACTGAGACAGTATTTAAATTCTATACAGTGGGACCAACTGATGATGTTACCAACAGCAAATGCAAAATGGGAAGCATTCAAAGATCTTGGAAGCTACTAGGCTTTACATACCAACTAAGAAATATTGTTCAAGGTTTCGGCCTAAATGGATGTCAAATGAACTGATGAGGCATATGGCAGAGAAGAAACATGCATGGCATACATGGAAATTATGATAGACACAAGTTGATCTGTAACCAAGTTACAAAGGAGGTTAGGCAGGCGAAGGCAGATTACGAGAATTCCTTGGCAAGGGATGCAAAGAAAAACAGCAAAGAGTTCTTTACTTATGTAAACTCTAGAAGGAAGGGGATGAATCAGATTGGTCCACTTGATATCGATGGGTCAACTGTTGATGATCCTGCTCGGGTAGCTAACAAACTAAATGAATATTTTGCATCGACATTCACACATGAGGAGTTATTTAGTGAGGGGAAAGCCAGAGGTGTATTCAACTCTAGCAGTAAGCTAGAGAATCTTGTGATAACTGAGAGTAAAGTGTAGGATTAATTGTTGAAGATAAACACAAGAAAGGCACCCGGGGTGGATGGGATCTATCCGGTTATATTAAAGGAGGCAGCAAAGGAAGTAAGCAAACCCTTAGCCATAATTATGACAGCTTCATTGGACTCAGGGGAGGTACCCACAGACTGGAGATGTGCAAATGTCACCCCAATTCACAAAGGAGGATCAAAGGCTGACACAAGTAATTATCAACCTGTGAGTTTAACTTCTGTTCCGGGAAAACTAACGGAGGCACTAGTTAAAGAACCACTGCAGGATCATTTAGACAAGACTTCAGCTATAGCTCGGACACAGCATGGTTTTGTTAAGGGGAAGTCATGCCTGACCAATTTGATTGAATACTATGATGCAGTCACAAAGCAACTGGATGCAGGGAATAACTTTGATATTATATACTTGGATCTTAGAAAGGCTTTTGATACTGTTGCACATGGAAGACTGTTGCACAAATTGGAGCAGTCTGGCATTGGAGGCAAATTGCTGCTGTGGATAAAGGGGTGACTGAGGGGGAGAAGACAGAGAGTGGTAATCAATGGACACTGCTCGTCATGGACTAATGTTATTAGTGGAGTCCCTCAGGGCTCAGTGTTGGGTCCATTATTGTTTTCTGTATTCATAAATGATATTGATGATGGTATATCAAGCTTAATGTCGAAGTTTGCAGACGAAATTTGCAACCCTGCCTACAAAGGTAGGCAGGGTTGTCAAGGACACTACTGACACTATGCTGCTGCAACAGAATCTGGAAAGGTTGAGCAGATGGGCTGACAGGTGGCAAATGAAGTTTAACATTGACAAATGTAAAGTACTACACACGGGAAACAGCAACCCCAGAGCAACGTATCAACTCTGTGGTACTACACTGACAGTGGTAGAGAATGAAAGAGACCTGGGGGTGGTTGTGCAGGCAGATATGAAGTTCTCTGAGCAGTGCAGACAGGCTTCAAGATTAGCTCATGGTGTATTGTCAATGATATATAGGAATTTTTCTAGCAGGGATGAGGAGGTGATTATTCCCCTGTATAAGGCAATGGTCAGGCCACACCTAGAGTACTGTATACAGGTCTGGAGGCCTCATTTCAAGAAGGATGTGGAGCTGCTGGAACGAGTACAGAGAAAGGGAACAAGATTAGTGAATGGAACAAAGAGGTGCTCTTACGAAGAAAGGCTTAAGTTTTGCAAATTACGGTGTCTGGAGACTAGGCACCAGCGAGGTGATCTGACAGGTGTTAAGACCTTGAATGGTTTGAGCATGCTCAATGCTGATGGGATTCTTCCTCTCGCTCAGAATAATCACCTGAGAGGGCATAAATTCAAATTGAGGAAAGACATATGTAGGATAGACGTGCAGAAATTTGCCTTTAGCCAGCGGGTGGTTGGTTGGTGGAACAGACTTTCATCCCTTGTTGTGGAAGTTGATAGCCCAAATATGTTTAAGGCCAGGTATTTTGAACGAACAGAGGGGTAAAGTGGAAGTGGTTTTTTTTTTTTTTTTTTTTTTTTGGCTGATGCTGCATAAGCTTGCTTTCTTTCATCAAATGCCTCTACTAATGCTAATGCTAAGAAAAACAGCAAAGAGTTCTTTACTTAGGTAAACTATAGAACGAAGGGGATGAATCAGATTGGTCCACTTGATATCGATGGTTCAACTGTTGATGATCCTGCTCAGTTGCTAACAAACAACAAAATGAATATTTTGCATCGACATTCACACATGAGGAGTTATTCAGTGAGGGGAATGCCAGAAGTGTATTCAACTCTGGCAATAAGCTAGATAATCTTGTAATAACTGAGAGTAAAGTGGAGGAGAAATTGTTGAAGATAAACACAAGAAAGGCAACTGGGGTGGATGGGATCCATTGAGTTTGGTTTGGTTTGGTTTGGTTTTTTATGGCGCATTGGCAGCTGTGGCCATAATGCGCCAAGAATAGGGATCCATTGAGTTATATTAAAGGAGGCAGCAAAGGAAGTAAGCAAACCCTTAGCCATAATTGCAAGAGCTTCCTTGGACTCAGGGGAGGTATCCACAGACTAGAGATGCGCAAATGTGACCCCAATTCACAAAGGAGGATCAAAGGCAGACACTAGTAATTATAGACCTGTGAGTTTAACTTCTGTTCCAGGAAAATTAATGGAGGCACTGGTTAAAGAAGCACTGCAGGATCATCTAGACAAGACTTCAGTTATAGCTCGGACACAGCATGGTTTTGTTAAGGGAAAGTCTTGCCTGACCAATTTGATTCGATACTATGATGCAGTCACAAAAGAACAGGATGCAGGGAATAACTTTGATATTATATATTTGGATCATTAGCATTAGCATTTGATGCAAGAAAGTAAGCTTATGCAGCATCAGCCAAAAAAAAAAAAAAAAAAAAAAAAACACCACTTCCACTTCACCCCTCTGTTCGTTCGAAATACCTGTCCAGCTGAGCCTTAAACTTATTTGGACTATCAACTTTCACGATGAGGGATGGAAGTCTGTTACACAAACCACCACCCGCTGGCTAAAGGCAAATTTCTGCACGTCTATCCTACATCTGTCTTTCCTCAATTTGAATTTATGCTCTCTCAGGTGATTATTCTGAGCAAGAGGAAGAATCCCATCAGCATTGAGCATGCTCAAACCATTCAAGGCTGACCACTACTGACCTCTATTAGATCACAGCACTGGTGCCTAGTCTCCAGACACTGTAATTTGCAAAACTTAAGCCTTTCTTCATAAGAGCACCCCCTTTGTTCCATTCACTAATCTTGTTGTCCTTCTCTGTACTCATTCCAGCAGCCCTATATCCTTCTTGAAATGAGGCCTCCAGACCTGTATACAGTACTCTAGGTGTGGCCTGACCATTGCCTTATACAAGTGAATAATCACCTCCTTATTCCTGCTAGAAAAATTCCTATATATCATTGAAAATACACCATGAGCTACTCTTGCAGCCCGTCTGCACAGCTCAGAGAATTTCATATCTGCCTGCACAACCACTCCCAGTTCCCTTTCATTCTCTACTACTGTCAGTGTAGTACCACAGAGTTATATGTTGCTCTGGAGTTGCTGTTTCCCATATGTAGTACTTTACATTTGTCAATGTTCAACTTCATTTGCCACCTCTCAGCCCATCTGCTCAACCTTTCCAGATTCTGTTGCAGCAGCATAGTGTCAGTAGTGTCCTTGACAACCCTGCCAACCTTCGTATCATCTGCAAACTTGGACATTAAGCTTGATATACCATCAATTAAGACATTAAGCTTGATATATCATTTATAAATACAGAAAACACTAATGGACCCAACACTGAACCCTGAGGGACTCCACTGATAACATTAATCCACGATGAGCAGTGTCCATTGATTACCACTCTGTCTTCTCCCCCTCAACCACCCCTTTATTCATAGCAGCAATTTGCCTCCAATGCCACACTGCTCCAATCTGCACAGCAGTCTTCCATGTGCAACAGTATCAAAAGCCATAATGTTAGGGGAAACGGGGAACATATTGTGCAAAAAGGATAGATAGAACAGGACCAGGGTATGTCTGCCAGGGGCAAAGATTGATGATGTTGTAGAGCAGATATCATCTTTTAAGGGCACAAAGGGTGTTATTGTTGTACAAATTGGCACTAATGATATTAAGAGTAGGAGACCGGCGAAATTACTTAACAAGTACTAGTCAATGCTGAAAAAAAGCCGTGAGTTAGGGTTGAATTTGAATGTCTGCAATTCTGCCCAGACACTATAGGAGGGAGTGTATGATGAGAGCCTTGTCGATCAATTCGACCCTCGAGAGATTGTGCAAGGCTCAAGGGGAATTTTTGGCAGCCCTGTCAGTACCTGTTAACAGGAGAGACTGCTTGTACAGGGATGGGATACACTCAAATAGAAAGAGTGCAAGAATATTTGCTGATGCTATCGAAGCAGAGTTAGGTGGGTCAGCAAACTGCTAGCTTTGGGGGGGGGGGGGGTACAAGGACTAATAAATTAACAGTAGCCGCTGGCAGAGGTGAAAGTGATTTTTGCACTGCTTCTATTGAAAGGCAATTGAGCAGCAGCCTGAATAGCAAGACAATGGGGATTTCCAGGACTGCTGGCAGTCACAGTGGAACAAGTAAATACATGGGCTGTGTTAGGGTAACTAAAAGTAGAAGCATTAGTAGAGGCATATGATGCAAGAAAGCAAGCTTATGCAGCATCAGCGAAAAAAAAAAAAAAAAAAACACTTCCATTTCACCCCTCCATTCGTTCGAAATATCTGTCCAGCTGAGCCTTAAATTTATTTCGGCTATCAACGTTCACGACGAGGGATGGAAGTCTGTTACACCAACCAACTACCCACTCTTGCTCTAACGCGTTTAAACTGAATGAGATTAGCTGTAGTTGGATTGCACCGAAAAGTATTGCAAGCTTTATTTTGGTCTTTTTTTGCTGCACGGCATTCGTCACTCCACCAATTTTTGGGTGTTCAGGTAATTTTAAGGAGGATCTTGGTATAGCTTTTCCTGGTGCATGTAATATAGTTTTTGTGACGTACTCAACCGCTTCCCTGGTTGTAAATTTTTGGATAATTTCAGGGTGCAGTTTAGCTAATTTTTTTATACATCTCCCAGTCTGCTTTATCGATGAGCCACCGAGGAATTCTAGTAAGATGATAAGAGGGCTTATTCAGTAATTCAATTGTAATGGGAAAATGACCACTATGCAGAGGATCATTGTTTGTTGTCCACTTTAGAGTAGGATAAAAAGTTGCTGAAGAGATAGACAAGTCTATTGCAGTATATGTTCTGGAAGGAAGGTGAACATAAGTAGATGACCCATCATTTAGAAGAAGGTTGTTATCGTCTAAACATTTTTCGATTAGTTTTATGGGGTAACAACAATATCTCTTTGGTCGATATTGTTGTTACCCCATAGTGTGTGATGACCATTTAAGTCTCCCAGAATGAGGAAAAGTGTGGGGGGTTGAGCTATGAGGTTATTTATATCATTTTGTTGGATGGAAAAGCTTGGCGGAATATATAAGGAGCAGACTGTAATATGGATGTCAGCAGCTACACGGACTGCTATTGCCTCAAGGGGAGAGTTCAGTAAGACCTGTTTGACAGGAACATATGGGTTTGTTATAACAGCTACACCACCATGTGCAGTATTTTGATCAGTTCTATCTTTTCTAAAAGGTATTGTAATAAGACAGTTTTGGTGTGTCTTGAGGTTTGAAATACATCTCTTGGAGGCAGAAAGGTACGTATTTAGAGATAAGGTAGTACAGATCATTAATATTGGCACGGAAACCACAACAATTCCACTGAATTATTGTGTTCATTGTTTATCTCTTGTTAGACTTTCCAAGCGTTTTCGTGGTGCTGAGGTTCTGTTTTTCACTCTTGTTTTTATCTTTCTTTTGAAAGTAAGGCCTTTCTGTTTCCATGTCTTCTACAAAAATGTGTAGGATGGGATCATCTGTGGATATTTCCTTAGTATCCATTTCCTGTTGGTGACCAGAAGTTATGATTTGTTTTTCTTTGCGTCCTATGTCCGGGGAGTGGAGATTTTCAATTGGTATAGAAACTGGTGTGTTGACTGCCTGAGCTTGAGTTGCATTGTGCAGTGTTTTTCCATAGTTCGAGAAAGACTCTCTTGGGGGTACTGTTAGTTCAGTAAGAATTTCAGTTCTGGAATTTTTTGGTGATTTCAGCATACGTAGATCTATTTGCAAGGGTTGGTGGTGAGATGATTCGCTTTGCTTCTTGATAGGGCACATTATGATTGGTTTTATAAATCTGAATAAGTTTCTCAGTTTTCCAGCGATCGCTTGTTCTAGCGTAAGCGGGATGATCTTTTTTGCAGTTTGGGCATATCGGTTGGGGTGCAGTACAGGCTTCACAGTTGTGTTCAACTGACCCGCACTTTGCACAAGCAAGAGTTCCCCGGCAACCTGTTTGGGAATCCCCATACTTCTGACATCGGAAACACCATAGCGGGTTTGGAATATATGGTCTCTTGGAATATCTTAATGGACGCTGGGCGATGTGGTGTATTAAAGGTCAAAATGAGATTGCGTGTAGGAGTCAGAACTCCTTTTCTGGTGGAAATTCTCTTTACCTGTATAACGCTTTCTTCTTTAAGTTCTTCAACCATCTCCTCTTCGGACACATCTATTAAATCCCAGTCAGAGATCACTCCTCTAGAGGTGTTCAGTGATCTATGGAGTGTCACAGTAACTGGTATTCCAGCAAAGAGATTAATATTCAAGAGCCGCTCTAAGTGTTTACTATTAGAGGTCTCAATCAGAATATCTCCTGACCTAAGTCTTTTTAAAGCCTTAGGCGCTCCAGCTCTGCTTTCTAATTCCTTTTGTACTCTAAGGGCAAGATTTTGACAATTGCATTTTCACCAGTTGAGTGCATGATCAGGAAAGTTGGAGTAGGATAGATCTCAGAGTCAGTTTCCTGCAATAGAACTATCTTTCTTTTTTGATGTCTGGGGTGCATCTGGCAGCCCAGGTTAGTCCAAGTTTGATTTACTCATAATGTGCTCTTTTTGGCCCTGGGAGATTATCTTTTTCTCCCAGGTTACCAGCCCCACCACGTGGAGGCAAGAGCAGTGCTACCTAGTTACCCAAGCGAACAGAAGGTTAGTATTAATGAAAAATAAAAAAGGGGGGTTAAAGAAAGGTACTTTCCTTTCTGGGTTATATAATTTGAAAGATCTATTTAATTATAATGCTCAAGAGTTAATGGACTTGCAAAACTCAGGAGAAACGTATTTACAGTAAATCGTATCAGATAATCACTATGAAAAGGCACTGTGGTCACTAATATCGCTTGGCACTCGGGGTCCAGGTGGATCGGTGCTCAAGAGTTGCAGTTACCCATGTTTGTAATGAGCAAAGGATTGGAAAGTGATTGCTGTTCAGAGGATTGTTTATCACTGACCATGTCATGCTTGGAAGAATTGATGGTGAACAGATTGACAAGTCTATTACAGAAGTAGATCCTTTAGGTAGGTGAATATAAGTGGGAGATCCAGAGTTTAGTAGAGTTAGATTAAGTTATTACTGATGGATGTTTCGATTAATTTGCCTCTTGTGTCAACCACAGGCGACCCCCATAATGGATGATGGCCATTGAAGTCACCAAAAAGGCAAATTGGAGATGGTTGTTGCATAACCAGATTATCAAGTTCTGTATTTGAAAATGGTTGAGAAGGGGAAACATATATAGAAGTTAGGGTTATTGATATACCGATTGAAATATGTGCTGCCATAGCTTCTACACTAGTTTGTAACTGATTATGCATGGACAGTATATTTGATTTTACAGAAACAGCTACTCCTCCACGAGCAAGAGACTCAGAGATCCTGTCTTTTCTACACATTGTAGAATTTGTAAATTTTGGTGAAGCTTTCGTGAAGATAAGAAAGTTTCCTGTAGACATACTCCTATCGGACTGTAATGAATTAGTAAATCTCTTAGGTCATCAGAATTTCTTCGTGGTCCTCTGCAGTTCTATTGTACAATATTACACATTATTTAAGTTTAGTTGTGGCGGATTCGTCTGACTGTTTCTTAGAAGTGGAGCATTTCGGTCTGTCTTGCTTTATTTTATCTTATATCGGGAATTAGGGGCATACAGAATCCATGGTGCCATTTGCATGGAGTTCCAAAATGGGCTCCCCATTATCTAAATGCTCATCTACTTCCATACTGTTGGTGGCAGTTTCCATTTGTGAGAGCAGCCTGTGCGAACGTACATTTCTGCCGCTCCTGGAACAGAGAGGTTTTTTCTGATTTTCTGTTTTATTAGTTTGAATTGGCATATTAACTTATTTTCTAGAGTAGTTTTATATTCTTATTTATGATACTTAGATTAAAGTAACTTAGATAGAGATTTTGTAGGTATAACTTAGTATCGGAAAGGGTATCAAATCCACGTGTTTACCGTTCGTAAATAGCCGCCATTGTTACGCGATACAAAATAACTTGAAATAGATAGCATAAGCTTAATATAGTATAGTATAGTACATAATATTGTCAATTAATCAGATAATTAATCTTGTTAAACTTCATTGTCAATTTAACATATTTAACACAGTCACATTTAACTATACATATAACGACTTGGGTTACGTAACAAATAATTAGTAAAAAATAAATAATTAATACTTAACTTGATACGGAAGTTATATAAAGGGATTTCGTAGATAACACTCGATACTGAAACATAAATATAGCGTTATAACTGTGTTGAGATATAAGTTTAGGGTTTTAATTTTGTAATGAAATTGAAATTTTATTGAAGTTAAATCAAAATCATGACTCTGACCAGAGCAGCAAAGCAAAAGGCTCAAGCTAATGGGAGTGCTGTGGCTCAGGGGAGAACGGAGGGGGGCAGTTGCCCTCTGAATCTCAGCCTATTAAAATGCACTACTTGCTAGATGTTTGTGGAGCAGTCAGGTACGGGACATGATACTGCCATGGGGGATGTCTTTGTGTGTCTGCGCGATGCAAGGAGTGTAAGGAAATCAAGTGACAACTCAGCATTGTTATGGGCCTATATGAGAGCTTGAAGGACAGGTAGATACCCTCGAAAGATTAAAGGTGAGGGGCCCATCAAGCTCTCAGCTGCCCACACCAATGCCAGAGCTTGCACTTGGTCATCATGCAACACAGCGGCAGCCCCCAAGGCAGAATGCGCTGGTGCCAAAGGAACTAGTAGTTGTTGGTGACTCTATTGTCAGGGAAACGGGAAACATGCTTTGTAAAAAGGATAGGTGGAACAGGACCAGGGTATGTCTCCCAGGGGCAAAGGTTGATGACGTTGTAGAGCGGATATCATCTTTTAAGGGCACAAAAGGTGATATAGTTGTACATGTTGGCACTAATGATATTAAGAGTAGGAGACCAGCGGAATTACTTAAAAGTACAGGTCACTGTTGAAAAAAAAGCCGTGAATTAGAGTTGAATTTGAAAGTGTCTGCAATTCTGCCCAGACACGATAGGAGGGAGTATATGATCAAAGCCCTGTCGATCAATTCGGCCCTGGAAGGATTGTGCACGGCTCAAGGGGTAGAATTTTTTTCAGCCTGGACTGTACTTGTTAACAGGAGAGACTGCTTCTACAGGGATGGGATACACTTAAACAGAAAGGGTGCAAGAATGTTTGATGATGCTATCGAGGCAGTGTTAGGTCGGTCGGAAAACTGTTAGATTGGGGGGATACAAGGACTAATAGATTAACAGTAGCCACTGGCAGAGGTGAAAGTGATTCTTGCACTGCTTCTATTGGAATGAGCCGCAGCCTGGAAAATAAGATGCAGGATATTTCGGAGACTGCTGGGAATCATTGGGGTACAAATAAACACATAGGTTGTGTTAGGGTAGCTAAGAAAAAGAACAGGTGCATGTATACTTGCGTGCACACCAATGCTAGGAGTTTAGTAAATAAATTTGATAAATTTGAGGTATTGCTCAAAACATCAAAGGCAGATATTGTGGGGATTTCAGAGATGTGATGTCACACAGATATAAGGAATGCAGAACTGGAATTTGGGGAGTACAATGTCTACAGAAAGGATAGACAGGGTAGGAAGGGAGGAGGGGTTATGCTATTAGTTAAGAAATACATAAAATCCAAGGAAGTGAAGCCAGTCGACATTGCTGGACAGTGCAGTGTCGAGTCAGTTTGGTGTGACATAAGCATTGGGAGATGAGATCAAAATTGAGAGTAGGAGTGTGCTATAGGCCTAATGACTCTGATGAGTATAATAAGAAACTACGGGGAAATAGAGTGGGCCAGTAAATCAGAGTCTTATAATGGGGGATTTTAATTTCCCAGATATTGACTGAAATTTGGGGGCTGGTCACTCACACACTAGCAAGGCTTTTGTGGATTTATTGGATGATTGTTTTCTACATCAGCATGTTCGGGAGGCAACTAGAGGGAGTAATACTCTTGATTTGATTATCAGTAGTGATTCTTCATGCATTAAGAATCTGCAGGTAAATGAACCACTAGGTGGCAGCGATCACAGTGTGCTGAAGTGGGATTTACTCAAAGAGGTAACTACCATTAGGGGTAAAGGGAAGGGTTATTGCTTTCGTAAAGGCGACTATGATGGACTGAGACAGTATTTAAATTCTATACAGTGGGACCAACTGATGATGTTACCAACAGCAAATGCAAAATGGGAAGCATTCAAAGAACTTATCTTGGAAGCTACTAGGCTTTACATACCAACTAAGAAATATTGTTCAAGGTTTCGGCCTAAATGGATGTCAAATGAACTGATGAGGCATATGGCAGAGAAGAAACATGCACGGCATACATACAAATTAACACATGACACAGAAGCCTATGACAGACACGAGTTGATCTGTAACCAAGTTACAAAGGAGGTTAGGCAGACGAAGGCAGATTACGAGAAATCTTTGGCAAGGGATGCAAAGAAAAACAGCAAAGAGTACTTTACTTATGTAAACTCTAGAACGAAGGGGATGAATCAGATTGGTCCACTTGATATCGATGGGTCAACTGTTGATGATCCTGCTCAGGTAGCTACCAAACTAAATGAATATTTTGCATCGACACTCACACATGAGGAGTTATTCAGCAAGGGGAATGCCAGAGGTGTATTCAACTCTGGCAGTAAGCTAGAGAATCTTGTAATAACTGAGAGTAAAGTGGAGGAGAAATTGTTGAAGATAAATACAAGAAAGGCACCTGGGGATGGGATCTATCCAGTTAGATTAAAGGAGGCAGCAAAGGAAGTAAGCAAACCCTTAGCCATAATTATGAGAGCTTCCTTGGACTCAGGGGAAGTACCCATGGACTGGAGATGTGCAAATGTGACCCCAATTTACAAAGGAGGATCAAAGGGTGACAAGTAAATATAGACCTGTTAGTTTAACTTCTGTTCCTGGAAAATTAATGGAGGCACTGGTTAAAAGAGCACTGCAGGATCATCTAAACAAGACTTCAGCTATAGCTCAGACACAGCATGGTTTTGTTAAGGGGAAGTCTTGCCTGACCAATTTGATTGGATACTATGATGCGGTCACAAAAGAACTGGATGCAGGGAATAACTTTGATATTATATATTTGGATCTTAGAAAGGCTTTTGATACTGTTGCACATGGAAGACTGCTGCACAAATTGGAGCAATGTGGCATTGGAGGCAAATTGCTGCTGTGGATAAAGGGGTGGTTGAGGGGGAGAAGACAGAGAGTGGTAATCAATGGACACTGCTCATCGTGGACTAATGTTATTAGTGGAGTCCCTCAGGGTTCAGTATTGGGTCCATTATTGTTTTCTGTATTTATAAATGATATTGATGATGGTATATCAAGCTTAATGTCCAAGTTTGCAGATGATACGAAGGTTGGCAGGGTTGTTAAGGACACTACTGACACTATGCTACTGTAACAGTATCTGGAAAGGTTGAGCAGATGGGCTGAGAGGTGGCAAATGAAGTTTAACATTGACAAATGTAAAGTACTACATATGGGAAACAGCAACCCCAGAGCAACGTATCAACTCTGTGGTACTACAGTAGTAGAGAATGAAAGGGACCTGGGGGTGGTTGTGCAGGCAGATATGAAGTTTTCTGAGCAGCGCAGACGGGCTGCAAGAGTAGCTTATGGTGTATTGTCGAAGATATATAGGAATTTTTCTAGCAGGGATAAGGAGGTGATTATTCCCTTGTATAAAGCAATGGTCAGACCACACCTAGAGTACTGTATACAGGTCTGGAGACCTCATTTCAAGAAGGATGTAGAGATGCTGGAACGAGTACAGAGAAGGGCAACAAGATTAGTGAATGGAACAAAGGGGTGCTCTTGCGAAGAAAGGCTTAAGTTTTGCAAATTACAGTGTCTGGAGACTAGGTACTGGCGAGGTGATCTGATAGAGGGGTATAAAGCCTTGAATGGTTTGAGCATGCTCAATGCTGATGGGATTCTTCCTCTTGCTCAGAATAATCACCTGAGAGGGCATAAATTCAAATTGAGAAAAGACAGATGTAGGATAGACGTGAGGAAATTTGCCTTTAGCCAGCGGGTGGTTGGTTGGTGGAATAGACTTCCATCCCTTGTCGTGGAAGTTGATAGCCTAAATAAGTTTAAGGCTCAGCTGGACAGGTATTTCGAACAAACAGAGGGGTGAAGTGGAAGTGGTTATTTTTATTTATTTATTTTTTTTTTTTTTGGCTGATGCTGCATAAGCTTGCTTTCTTGCATCAAATGGCTCTACTAATGCTAATGCTAATTTGTTTTGAACCTGTGTCAGATTTTAGTTTTTCTTTTTCAAATGGAACCGATGGAGTATCACTTGGGATGCTTATTGGAGTATTGGTTGGTTTGGTAATTTTCCTTTGTCGATCTTTCTGAGCGGTTATAAGTGTAGTTTGTTGTTTGGTTTTTTTTTTTTTTTTAGGAGCATTAGCAACTAAGGCCATATTACTCCGGAATATGCGGTGGTCATTCCTTGACCTTTCCGCATCCTCCATATTTGGTGGTGACGGGCTCGATCCCCGGTCTAATCAAGAAGCGTGTGGTACGCACTGCTGCTCCTTCCCACCTGGCTACGGAGATGCCTTATTATAAGTGTAGATTTCAACAAATTTGCTAGAGAGATGTTAGGCAGAACTGAAACTTCTGTTTGTGCTACAGTAGAAACAAAGTTCTGCGTGCAAGCTGCATAGGGACTTCCACTAGATAAGCTCAAAATAACTTGCGTGACTATTTTCTGTTTTGTATTTTTGAATTGTCTTTCCTGTTATCCAAAGTTCACAGATTTTGGAAAAGGCTGGGTGGCTTCCTTTGCAGTTCGGACAAACAGGGGTTGCGACTGAGCAATCTGCTTGAGAATGCTCTTTAGATCCACAGTTGGGACATATGGCTTCATCTCTACATGCCTGCTACGAATGCCTGTATCTCTAGCATTTGAAGCAGCAAACGGGATTCAGAATGTATGGTCAAATCCTACAATTTAAATAGCCAGCTTTAATTGAGGATGGGCGTAATGAATGTTAAAATGATGGATCTCTTGTTAAAAAGATGGAAATCTCACTCGATGGATCGAGTGAGATTTCCATCTTTTTTAGACATAACCCATTTCACATTTAAACTTTTTGACTACTGAGTTCTTGGAGTAGCTCTTCTTCAGAGACTGCAATTAGATCCCACTCACCGATCACACCCTTTGATGAATATAAGGTTCTGTGGGGAGTAACTGATACAGTGAGTCCACAAAATGACTTTGTGTTTAAGAGCTGCTAAATGTTTTGCGGTGACTGTTTCAATAAGGAGATCTCCAGATTGTAGTCTTAACCATTTTTGGTGATCCAGCAATTGATTCTAAACATTTTGAATCAAGAATGGTGATAATTTGCCCACAGGTTGGAAGGAAAGAGAATGAATCACTAAGAAATTTGGCGATCCATCATGATTCTTCCCTTCGAAGCCTTTTGAGTTGATTGGTGTCATGGTCGATGTCAGGAATTTCTGATCTTGAGCTTGATGGCTCTAAAGATGGATAACTGGTTGTATCCATGTTGGCTCCTTTTGGCCCTGGGGTTTATTTTTACCAGCAAGGTTACTGGCCCCATCACAGGGAGGCAGGAGCAGTGTTACATGTTGGCCAAGCACAGGGTACAGTTGGTTAAGAGTATTGAATTAAAAAAAAAGGTACCTTCCTTCTTCTGGGCTCTCTTCTTAGTGCTTTTAAGAAAGTACAGCTACTTAACAGAAAACTTTAATATGAGAAAAAAAAGAAACAAGGAAAACTAGCTGGGAAGAAAAATGCTCTATAAACGCACAAGAATCACTTGGCCACGGAAACACTTGGCACCCAGGGCCTACAAGGGGATAATCGCATCCTTTTCCCTGCTAGAAAAATTTCTGCATATCATTGACAAGACACTATGAGCTACTCTTGCAGACAGTCTGCAGTGCTCAGAAAACTTCATATCTGACTGCAAAATTACGCCCAGGTCCTTTTCGTTCTCTACCACCCTCAGTGTAATACCACACAGTTGATACGTAACTCTGGGGTTGCTGCTACCCATATGCAGTACTTTACATTTGTCAATATTAAACTTCATTTGCTACCTTTCAGTCCATCTGCTCAACTTTTCTAGCTCCTGTTGCAGCAGCATTCTGTCAGTGTCATTAACCCTGCCTTCTATCCCTATGTTGATATCATTTATGAAAATGAGAAACAACAGTGGTCCAAGAACCAATCCTTGAGGGACTACACTCCTGACGTTATACCAATCTGAACAATATCCATTAATCACAAACCTTCTGCCCTGCAGCCACCCATCTTAGAATCTTACCAGTAATCCCAACCTGTTCAAGCTTATAGAGTAACCTTTCAAGAGGGACCAAGTCAAATGCTTTGCTAAAATCCAAATAAACTATGTCAAAATTATTCCCTAAATCCAGCTCAAAAGTAACCATGTCAAATTAGCCTACTAAATTAGTTAAGCATAATTTACCCTTTAAAAAGTGCAACAATAACTGCTGATGCTATCAAGGCAGTGTTGAGTGGGTTGCAAAACCGCTCGCTAGCTTGGTGGGGGATTTACTCTTTTAATCTGTGAATCCTCCCAAGCTAGCAGTTTTCCAACCCACAGAATTACTTATACAGGCAGAGGCAAAAGTGATTCTTAAACTGCTATTTGAATGAGTGATAGTCTGGAAAGGTGCAGTTAGATTTCAAGGCCTGCTGGGAGTCATCGTGGAACAAGTAAATACATGGGCTGTGTTAGGGTAAGGAAGAGTAAGAACAGTTGTCTTGACCAGCACCTTAAATTCAAATTTATTTACTAAACCTCCTAGCATTGGTGTAGTTGTTGTTCAAGAGCTATTGATGCAAGAGCAGCTTAGGCTATAATGCACCTAGCCTAGATAGGAGAGTTTCGTATATTAGCCTTTTTCAATTTTATGGTTTAGAATAAAGCCAAGATTCTGCTTTATAATCATGTAGCTTCTCTATAAAGGGTATACTATTAATTTTATGTGTTTTGGAAGTATCCAGTTAACTTAAGGAAGAAGAAAACATCAGTAATATCTGGCCAGTTATCTAAAATTGTTTTAAGCATTAAGTTGTTTTGTGCATTCATTATTGTTTGAAAGGCTTTTAGTCGTTCTCTATGAAATTTTGGACGGTTCACCATGAAGTGATGTATAGTTAGCAGAACTTGACAGTTTTTACACTAAGGGGTGGGGGGTCTTCACCTCTGAGTAGGTAAGAGTGAGTCATATGCGTATGCCCAATTCACAATCAAGCAAGGGTCACTTCTTCCTGTCTATTCGATCGGAAGCTAGTAGGCCATGGTCAAAGTGTTTCTTTAATTAGATGAAGTTTGTTGTTAGTCTGATCTAGCCAGTGTTATTGCCATTGTTTTATACTGCTTTGGTCAATTAAGGACTTGTAATCTGTACATGGTATTGTGTAAAAGGCATAATCAGAGGTGGAAGCTTCTTTTGCTGCTTTGCCTGCTCTTTCGTTTCCCGTTATTCCTGTGTGGCCTGGGATCCAACATAATCTGATATTCCAATTTCTTTGTAATAGCTTTGATACTGAAAATTGGATGCGTTGTAGGATTGGGTGTCTTTTGGTATTTGCATTCTGCAAAGCAGTAAGAGAGCTAAGCGAGTCCATGAAAATTATGCTGTTTGCTATCTGTTTATGTTTGATTTGGTTTATGGCCATCGAAATGGCTTGTAATTCGGCAGTAAAAAATACTGCATTCTTTTGGGAGTTGTTGGATGAAGGTACAATCCTCAAAATGAATTGCAGCTCCTACACAAGTTTCTGATTTAGACCCATCTGTATATATGAAAGTGTGATGTGGATATTGTTCTTTGTATGCTGCATATAACTGCTGGTAGTTTGTTCTTGATAGTGTTTTTCCCCCAGGTTTGAAAATCCATATCATATATGGGTTGAACTATGCACCAGGGTGGAATGGTCTGTGCAATTGCAGTAGCTATGTTGTCATAATCAAGCTCTTGGCTTAGAAGTAAATCTTTCAGACGGACGTTAGCAGGTCAATTCATCCATGGATGGGCTTGGTATATGTTTTCCCAGTTATATGAAAACAGAAAGTCTCTATTTGGATAATCACTGACAGATTTTATCTTGACGGCATAGTGTAATAACAAGTTCTGTCGTCTAACCTGTAATGAAGGTTCCTGGGCTTCTGCATAAAGGCTTTGTATAGGTGAAGTTCGGAAAGTTCCGACTGTTATATGGAGTGTACTGTGGTGTATGGGGGTCTAATCATCTCGATGCACTTGGTTTCGCCGAATCGTACACAGCTACTCCATAATCTAGTTTGGAATGAAGTATATATTGATAATGTTTGAAAAGTGTATATCGACCTGCTCCCCAAGTTGTTGCAGAAAGAACTCTGAGAATGTTTAGTTTCTTTAAGCAAGAACGACTGAGTTGTTTAATGTGATCAAGGAATGTTAGTTTCTTATCCAAGAGAAGTCCTAAGAATCTTATGCTTGGTACTACTGGAATCATATGTCCATCATATTTCAATTCAGGATCAGAGTGTAGGTTTCGTTTTTTACAGAAGTGTATACACGCAGTTTTTTGTGTAGAAATTCAGAAGCTATTTGTTTGAGCCCATTTGCTTATTTTGTTTATTGTTCCTTGTAGCTGCCGTTCTATACTTTGCATATTCTGAGAGTGATAGGAAATGCTGAAATCGTCAACGTATAAAGCTGCGTCAACAATTCTTGGAATGTGCTCGGTTATTGTATTCATTTTAATAGCAAAAAGAATAGTGCTAAGCATAGACCCCTGAGGCACGCCTTCTTCTTGGAAGAAAACCTTTGAAAGGGTTGTCTGCAGCCTAACTTAGAATGTCCTGTGTTGCAAGAAATTTTGGAAATATTTAGGAAGATCTCCACGTAAACCAAGGAGGTATAGGTTTTGGAGAATTCCATAACACAATGCCGTATTGTAAGCTTTTCTATATCAAAACAGATCATGATGGGATGTTCCTTTCGGATGAAGGCATTCCGTACACTGTTTTCTAATTTGATAGTAAATCTAGTGTTGAACGATTTTTCTGAAACCATGCTGTGCTGGATCAAGAAGAAATTTCTGTTTAAAAACCATGTTAAACAAGCATTGATAATTTTTTCCATAACTTTTCCTAGGCAACTTGTTAAAGCAATTGGACAGTAGTTAAATGGTTAAATGGGTTAGAGAGATCCTTTCCCCATTTTGGGAAAGCTAGAATTATTGCATGATGCCAACTATCTGGAAACTGGTTTGTTTGGAAGATTTTGTTTTACAGTTCAAGTAACGCCATTTGGGATTGGTGGTGAAGTTCCTTTATCACCATGTAGTGAATTTGGTCTGGTCCTACAGTGCTTTGCTTTGTCTGCGACAGAGCTGTTTTTAATTCATGAAAAGTTAACAGAAGGTTGTACTGTTCATCATTTCTTGTGAAAAAATTCAGTTTGTGTTTTTCTATTCTTGCCTTGTATATTTGAAAACTAGGAGTATATGATGTGGTTGCTGATGTTTCGGCAAAGGTTTCAGCCAGTGCATTGGCTATTTCTGAAGCCTGTGCGGTGATTTGTCCATTCCAGTTTAGGATTGGAGGTAGATTAATCTGGTATCTGCCATTCATTTTGCCTGATTTTATTCCAGACAGTTTGAGATGGTAGAACTTGTTAAAGTGGATGCAAATTTTATCCAGGATGCTTTCCTACTGGCTCTTCTAACATATCTAGCTCGCACTTGTGCCTTTTTGAATAATACAAGGTTCTCCGTAGTGGGACATCTTCGGAAATTATTCCAGGTTTTATTTCTCTCTCTTTTAGCATGTAAACATTCTTCATTCCACCATAATTTTGGATGTGTTGGAAGGTGTGATGATGTTTTTGGAATAGTCTGCTCAGCAGCTTGGATTAGTTTATTTGTTACATATTGTACTGCTGCATCTAACTGCTGCTTGATAATATCTGTGTATAATTTTGCAATAGATTTATACATTTCCCAATCTGCTTCATTTACTTTCCATCTGGGATTTCTACGTGACTGACATGTGGTTCCTAATATCATGGTAATGATTATCAGATAGTGATCGATGCTGAGAGGATCTCTGTGTACAGACCAAACAAGTATTGGAAATAATGTTAGAGAGCATATCGATAGGTCGATAGCTGTGCTATTTCCCGATGGAAGATGCGTGTATGTATGTGTGCTGTCGTTCAACAGGGTTAAGTCATTCTGTTCTATCCATTTTTCAATCTGTTTTCCTCTCCGGACTATGGCTGTGTTACCCCACAAAGGGCTGTGTCCATTGAGGTCTCCCAGTATACAGAAGGGTGGTGGTAACTCAGTTAGTATATCTTCTAAGTCTTGTTGTTGCAACTCTTGGTTTGGGGGAACGTAAATTGTTATAATGGTTATGAGAGATTTAATGGCTATGCGTACTGCAACCGCTTCAGGGGTTGTATTTAGTGGAAGAAATTGGGAAGGAATGTGTGAATTTACCAAAATTGCCACACCACCATTGGTCGTGCCGCCTGTTACCCTGTCTTTATGGTATATGATATAGTTCTTTACTGATGGTGAGTCTTGAGGTCTGAGATATATTTCTTGCAGGCAAAGACACAGCAAGGTATGCTGTGCAATTAGATCATATATATCACATACAGTCGGTCATCGTATAACACATGTTTGCATTATACGAATTCGATCATACACGATTTATAAATAGGGGAACGTTATCTTATATAACACCAACCGAATTCGCTTATACACGATTCGCCTTTGTGTTTACAAGAAATGGCAGTCGAATGCGGAATCACCCCAACTGAACGCAACACGATAGGAACAAAGAAGATTCTGAAAATGTATTTATGTGTTTTACATCAGTGAAGGGGAAACACATTTCACCATAATAACGTAAAATCCAACAATTCCAGCTATCGATATAATCGCAAATGCAATTAGATGGAGTTTACTACCAGTTTATAACAGATTCTACTAGCAGAAACGCAACTGGAAATTGTTTTTATTGTTTTATGGTAGTAACCCCCAGAAATGTGCTTTAGTAAAATGTGAGGTGTTAATAGTGTATCACGAGATCCAGTCTTCTTTAGAAAACAGGCCTTGTGCGTTGGGTTGCATTATATCATCAAAATTTCTTGTGACGACCGACTAACTGGTTAAAATAAATTTATTAAAATAAAAATAATATATACATAAGATAAAAGCATTGAAATACAATAAGATAAAAGCTTTGAAATATATATGATAAAAGCGTTAAAATACATAGTAGCTTTTATTATATATATTTTAACTCTTATCTTATTGTATTTTAACGCTTTTATCTTATGTATATATCATTTTTATTTTTATTTTAATAAATTTATTTTAACCAGTTAGTCGGTCGTTGCAAGAAACTTTGATGATATCCAGTCTTTTGTTATACGCTGAGATTTCATATTTGTGTCCGTTTGTTGGTGCGTCACCCACGAGAGAGACTAAACCTTTGTTTATTTTACTCCTTCTTTCTACTGCCTTTTATGCCTCAACCAGATCTCACCTTAGGTGTCTGGTTATCAAAATCTACAGCTATTCAGCTGTTCATTTGCATTGCTTTGCATTCATCACCAATCTAGTCGCCCTTCTCTGAAACCACTCCAGAATCTATGTCATTTTTTAGGTGTAGTCTCCAAACCTGAATACAATATTCAAAGTAGTATGGTCTAACCATCAACTTGTAAAGAGGGACAATGATGTCTTTTTCCCTACTAGCAAAGGCCCTATAAATCATAGCCATGACACAGTGTGCCTGCCTAGCTGCCTGTTTACAGTGCATGGAAAATTTCATGTCAGAAAAAATCATAACACCTAAGTCTATTTTTATCTTGAACCACTTTTAGTTCCTCTGCCCCCCCCCCCCCAGCTTACATGCAACTCCAGAATTTGTGTTCCCCAAGTTCATAACCTCATATTTAGCAGCATTAGACTTTAGTTGCCACTTTTTATACTATATATACCAAAACTTTGACACCTTACCTTGGATACTTTGTCAATAGCATTTATGAAAATTAGAAATAGGAGAGGACCCAACACTGATCCCTGATGGACCCTGCTAATTACCCTTGTCCACCTGAAGGCTCACCTTATGTGAGTATGCTGTCTCCTATCTTCTATCCAGCACAGGACATTTCACAAGATGTATGAAAAGTACTTGTTATTCATGAGTTTTTTATAATGGGAATTTGAAGCATATTTTCTTGTGTATGTAATCAGGTGAGATTTCACCCAATTACATATAGAGAATCATTCATAGCATATTTAGAAACATTGACACCTATGTGTCAATGTTTCTAAATATGCTATGAATGATCCTCTTCATAACAACACCTTTCTAACCATTCATAACAATAGTCTTCATTCCTTCAAAATGTTTGCATAATGAAATAGGCCAAGCCAAGTCACAATATGTTTTATATAAAAAAAAAAAAAAAAAAAAAACTGTTTAACCTCCAACAGTAACACATCACAAAATTTTATGACATTCCCATTCCCACATTGCATTATAACGGGTATGGCTGAAACTGAGTTAACATTTTTGCCACATTCTTATTGTTGTTTGCTTTGCAATTGTTCTGTCATATTTCAAACATTGTTAAGCATTGCATTATTTGTGGGCTGTTGAAGAATGCAAAACTTTTGTTCTTTTTCTGAATTTTGGAATGATTATAAGTTCCCATGTACCTTTCCACACCATTTCTCTTCAAATAATGAATTGTTTTCACTTAGATTTACTATATATAGATTATGATTTTCTATGATCTAATAAACACATTTTACACATTAGCTGCACAGATTAGAACAATGTGACATTAGGAGAAAGTTACTCCTATGGATGTTGCTTGAGTGGTAGAAGTCAGAGGTTATTAATGGCTGATGCTCTTTGTAGACTAATTCTATTAGGAGTACCTTGGAGTTCAGTGTTGCTGCCCTTACTTTTTCTCAGTATTTATTAATGATATTATGAGAAGGTATTGCAAGTTGAACATTTAACTTTGCTGATGATACAAATTTTGACAGACTGTTTAACAATAGTAGCCAGGATATGCTACTCCAAAAAATCTAGGAAAAATTAGGTTGTTGGGCTGAGAAGTGGTTTAATATATATAAATGCAAGGAACATTACTGCATTAATGAGTTTTGGGAGATCTTGAATCCTGTCAGAGAGTGGAAGAATTCTTAATTGTTTAATGAGAAATGCTAGTAGTTGGTCTATGGTAAAGTGACCAGACGTCCCGGATTATGCGAGACAGTCCTGGATTTCAGTCATTTGCCCCACATTGCAGACTGTCCCGGAAAATGTCCCGGATTGGACATGTAGCCTCCATACTTAATGGCAAACATAATGCAAATTATTTGCATTATGTTTGCATTGTTATTTGCATGATTTTTGCTGGGAACCAATGGTACAACAGAAAGAGTTTTTGTCGATAGTAAATAAGCTGTGGATGTCAAAGAAAACGCAGCTGACCACAGAAACATTGAAAACAATACTACAGGTTAAGTGCAATTTTGCTAATTCTTGTAAAGAATTTATGACGAAATACCAAATAATGAAGAATTACTAAGCAAAATTCACTCAGCGGAAAAATATTTAATTATATGATTTTATTTCTCTCGTTTTTATCGTTAAAAGTAGTATGTAGTATGTATTATTAATAATAATAATTATAATAATTATTATTATTATAATTTCACAGAAAAAAAAACCTTTTTTCACTAAACAAAAATGAAAATCAATTAAAAATATGATCCCTCTAATAAGTGGTTTTTTTTTTTCCCTTCTAATTACAATTATTTTTCTCAGTTCACATCCTTCACGCAACCTTCTGTTCGTTACGTAGCGTAACACGAGGGATACCATATACTGAATTCCAGCCTTTCTGTGAAAAAAAAATAAGAATAATAAAAAAATATATATATATATCCACGCTATATTTGTTTTGATTTTTTTTTATGAAGTTTGATATTTTATTTTATAAGTTTAGTTCAAAGAATGCAATGTATTTAATTTGTACTAAGTGGGTGGTGTGATTCGAAGTGTAGATATTTACAATATCTATTAGAATAAAGTCTAAGCTTCAAAATAATTGATAATGACAATCAATGTGAATACTACACCAGAAAATACAAAAGTTCATACTATGGTACTGATCTGTGATTCTCATTATTAATTATTTTGTAGTTGAAAAGTTTTTTCTGTAAAACATTCTTTACAGTTGTGTTTCTGTGGAAAATGTGCTACATACTCGCTGCTGTATTAACTTTCTGTAAGTGCTTCCTGTTATAATTTTGCTTGCTTCACTTTGCTGATCTTGGTAGGTGAGGTGGTGGTAGTAGTAGCAAATAATGCAAGAAATCAGGCTTATAAATAGCATCAGCCAAAAAAAAAAACTACACGCTTCACCCATTCATACCCTCCAAGAATTTGCATAGTTCTTCCTTGAATTTATTCAAAAATTCCATTTCTACAACAGCTGGAAGCCTGCTTTAACAATTAAACACCCACTGGCTGATAGCAAACTTCTGCATATCTATCCTGCAACCATCCTCAACTTCAATTTATGCCCCCTCATGTGTATAGTCTCAGCAAGAGGAAGATGACATTCACATTTAGCTTACCCAATCTATTCAAGGCCTTAAACATCTTAATTAGTTCACCTCGCTGGTATCTAGCCCCAGAAACTTCAATTTGCAGAAATGAAGCCTCTACAGGTAAGAGCATCCTTTTGTTACCTTCACCAATCTGACTGCCCTTTCTGCACCAACTCCAGAAAACCTATATCCTTCCTGAAGCAGGGCCTCCAGAACTTTATATAATACTCAAGATGTGGCCTAACCATTGCTTTGAACAAAGAGATAATAACCTCCTTATCCCTGCTAACAAAGTTTCTGTATATCATTCACAAAACCCCATGATCTGTTCCAGCAGCATATCTGCACTGCTCAGAGAATTTCATATCTGACGGCACAATTAACCCCAGATCTTTTTCATTTTTCACTGCATTGCAGTAATCTATCAGATTGATTAAATAAGACCACCCCTTTTTTTCACTGGAACAGATGTTAAGCTAACAGGTCTGTAATTACTCATGTCAACTTTTGATCCCCCCCTTTATGAATTTGAGATATAATCACACATCTCCAGTCCATTGGAACCTCCCTTGAATTCAAAAATATTCTCAATTATAGCTAAAGGCTTGCTCAACTCCTTTGCTACCTCTCTTAATATGATTGAATAGATCCCAACCACTCCAAATGCCTTTTTTAAGTCAACCTTTCTCTTCCACCTTCCTCTCAGTTATTATGGTCATTTAGCTTCCCATTGGAATCTGATAAACTTCTGGCATCCCCCCCTCCCTAAATTTCTCATGTGTGAATGTAGGTGCAAAATAGCTATTCAATTTCTCAGCAACCTGAGCAGGGTCATTTTGTTTTCCCAGTACTTATAGCACACCAAACTGAATCAACATTGCAATGGTGACCTATGTCGACCGCATACACTGCCTTAGATTTAACACGCTTCTTAACTAAGAGCATAATCCCTCCACCCTGTCCTGTCTGTCCTTCCTGTATGCATTTTACTCCCCATATTCAAATTCAGCATCGCTTATATCTGAGTGACACCATGTCTGTGCTATCCTAAAATGTCTACATTTGATGACTTGGAAAATAATTTTTTTGGATAACAAAGCAAAAAAAAAAAAACTGCTGTTACTAAAATTATTATTTCTTATTACACAATTTTGTGCACATAAAGATGATCTCTTTTTTTACAACATTATTAACTTTTTCCCATGACAAACAACCCTAGTCCTATACCTGATATAATATACCAAGAAGTAAATAACTGAAAACAGTTTGAACAGACCTTTTAAATGCCTTAAACAGCACCATATAAATAAAATGTCAATTAAGTAATATTAGTAAAATTGACATCTAGATTTAAATTGTGCATATTATTTCACAGCTAAGTGATATATGGCTCACCCTGTAAGTCTAAGAAGCATATAGCAATGTACAGCAATACTGCCTCACCTCAGAATGAAATGAATATATTTTTGCTACCATTCTATGACCATCCTCCATCTCAGCTTAGCAGTTTCCCTACACTACACGTCTTGTTTTGAGAGGTCGGGGTCCAAGTCCCATTGACGATTGGAGAAATTTCTAAAGGCCTTTTCAATCGAGGCTGTAGTTAGTCAATCTTTGGGGGGGGAGGTAGTGTTTCCCTTGCGAATTAGTGTGTTTTTCAGTCCAACACACAAATTTGCCTGCAAGTGTACATTTCTACACATATGGATATAGATCATACCCAAGGATTATCAAAATATATTAATATACCATTCTATGAACTGAAGAAGTTGCGACAAATCCTGGACATAAATAAGGCACCCCAGTGTCTTAAAGACATCAGCAGTTATGGATGAGTAGATAATTATTAGAAGGAATGGAAAAAACAATGAATGAAGTTTATTTTTCTAATTGTATCATTGATTTTGCCCATTCCTTAGGTCACATGGATCAATTAGAAATCTGTGACAACTGCATAAGGATTTTCAAACTAATAGAGTAAGATTATCTGCAAAAAGATCTAACCTCCCAAACACTTCCCAGTTCATTTCACAAATATACGTGGTCTCAATTTTAATCTCGACGACGTCCATTTCCACTTGCAGTCTGCCAAACCCCATGTACTTTTTCTGACAGAATCTCAGTTATCGGTTGATTCAACTACTGCTCATCTCAGTTGCCCAAACTATTCGCTGTATGATTCCTTTCACCTCAAATGTGGTACTTGTGCATATGTCCATTCCAATATCCCCTGTCAGAGACTTGGTAATTGGGAATCTCCTCTTTTCGATCTTCTCTGGCTTAAAATCTCTCTACCTCATTGTGTCAAATTCATCTGTTGTCTCTACCGTTCTCCCAGCTTCACTAATCACTTGGAGCTCTTTGATTCCTCTCTTTGCAACTTGACTTTCTCCAGTCCAACTTTGCTAACAGTGAGGTAATTTTCCTTGGTAATATTAACGTTCACAACTCCAGCTGGCTTCCGTTTTCTAGTCACACCGACCCAGCTGGTCAAGATGCTCAGGCTTTTGCAATTACAAATGACCTCACACAGATTGTTCATTTACCTACAAGAATGCCGGATAATCCTAACCATACAGCCAACATGCTTGATCTTTTTCTCACAAACAACCCTTCTAAGTACATGGTCGAAGTGAGTGGTCCTTTAGTCACCTCAGATCACAACTTAGTAATTCTCTTCTCCAATGGAGCTTTTATCTCATGGCTATTCTCAACCTCGTATTGTTTGGCATTACAAGAATGCAAAATGGGATGACCTGCGAGATTTCTTTTCCTTGGTCGGATTACTGTTTCAAAACTTCTGATGTCAACGTTTGCTCAGATGGTGTCAGTGAAGTTATTCTTGTAGGAATGGAATCCTTTATTCTACACTCCAATTTAAAATCTCGTCCTTTATCTAAACCTTGGTTTTCCAATAAATGTGCTAAGGCTGTTCAAGAGAAGAATGTTGTATATCGTAATTGGCTTGTTTCCAATTCTTCAGTTTCATTTTCTGCCTACCCAAAGCTTGCAACAATTGTAAAGCAGTTATTAATCAGTCCAAACTAGATTTTGAACAGGCAAAGAGTAGAAAACTTGCTTCTTGCCCTAATGGTAGCTGGGCATTCTGGTCTCTTGCCAAAGCTATTTGGCAAGAGACCAGAATGCCAAAGCCACAACTTTTGTCCATCTCTGCTCCCACCTCTGTCAAAATCAGATGGTTCTATTGTCACATCGGCCAAGGATAAAGCTGACCTGCTAGCATCCCATTTTTCTTCCAACTCCTGTATTAATGATCTTGGTAAAACACCTCCCACCATTCCCAACACACCCCATTCAATGCCTCCTGTGGTCTTCCGACAAAAGGATGTCACAAGATTTTGACGAATCCTTATGGTACAAGTGGTATTTCTCCACTTGTTCTCAAAACCTGTACTCCTGAACTTATTGCTGTTCTTTGCCGCTTTTTTCACTTTCTTATTCCAAAGGCGTTTTTCCTTCTGTTTGGAAATTTGCTCATATCCAGCCAGTTCCTAAAAAGGATCACAAATCCCTCCCATCCAATTTTCGTCCCATTGCAATTACTTCTTTCTAAAGTGATGGAGAAATCAATTACCCGTGAACTCTTAAACTACCTAAAAACCTCTAATTTCATCCTTTATTATTGAGATGGGGCTGGTTTTTTACTGTTCTACATTGTTCAGGTTGCCCCAGAAGTTGAAGTTGAGTAGGGTTAAACCAGGTGAACATGGGACAGAGGCGAACTGGCCATAAGACTTACCGGGGAAATCCCGATGGGCCAGAAACTGGAGACTGATGTGATTTTGGTCATAAAAACACTAGTATAAGGCCATAACAAGTTTTCCCCAGTAAGAATTTTTGACCCAGTCCATCTCTGACATGGGAGATACTCAATGCTTTCTCATCAGCCTATCCATCATATATGTATACTGACTGCTCACTGAATTATGACCACCCCTATGAAAACTGAATGCGACCCATTGACCACGTGAGGTAGGAAATTGCGGAGTTAGTCGACCTACATAGCATAGATAAGGGTCAATGGTTCAGTAGGTAGTAAAATTCCGAGTGTGATCAGTAAAAGGAAGGATTTATCAGACTTTGATAAAGGACAGATTGTGGGTGCTCGACGAGCTGGTGCCTCAATTTCCAAAACAGCTGAACTGGTGGGGTGTTCAAGAGCCGCCATTGTTGAAGTGTAACAGGACTGGAGTCAAAATGGTCAAACAACGACCCGACCGCAAAACTGCAAAGGTTAGCAAAAGGTTGATGTTAGAGGTGAGCACCGGGTCCGACAACACGTACAGGTGAAAAGGCGCAGCATTGTTGAAGAGCTGACTACCCAATACAACATCGGCCAAACCGGAACAATATCTGGCATGCCCATGTGTCGCACGCTTGTATGTATGGGCTATACCAGCAAACGACCCCTACGGTATCCTCTCCTAATCAAGGTTCATTGGCGTAAAAGATTCGCCTGGTGCGAAAAGCATGCAAGTTGGATGTTGGAAGACTGGAAGGTGTGCTGGTCGAATGAGTCACGTTATTTACTCCACACTGTAGATGGTCGTATACAGATTTGGCGTCAACAGCATGAGGCTCTTGATCCATCATGCATAGTATCAAAAGTGCAGACCTATGGAGGCGGTTGTATGGTGTGGGGCATGTTTCACTGGCAGGAACTTGGACCCCAGGTGCATGTGGAACAATGTATCAGTGGTCTCCGCTATCGTCAACTGCTTGCTGACTGTGTACACCCCACTATGTTAGGTTTTTTCCTTAATGGCAGTGGTGTCTTCCAAGATGACAATGCACCGAGCCATCGGGCACTTGTTGTGCAGGAATGGTTTGAAGAACACAGTTCTGACTTCCAGCATATCAATTGGCCTCCAAACTCCCCCGATATCAATACCATAGAGTACTTGTGGGACACTATGGAAAAGCATATCAGGCATCTGGATACACCAATCACCTCCATACCTGCATTGCTAGCTGCATTACACACACAGGTTGGTTGGCCACACCTCCCGAACACTTCTGACATCTTGTTGAATCAATGCGTCAGATAGTTGGTGTGCTGAGGGCAAACTGAGGACCTACAAAGTATTAGATAGGTGGTCATAATTCATTGATCACTCAGTATATATGAATCGGTGTGTATGTATGTGTGTGTGTTCATTCTTACTGAAGACTATAAAAATGATATTTAGTAAAGTTTACAGTAATAAGTCAGACTATTCTAAATTCTATTATTAGCTTTCACCTTTGGAATATAGGCCATCCAGACTAAAGCTAGTTTTCTTGTACTAACTTGTTAGTTTGGTCCTTATACACCCAATTCCCTACAGATAGATACTATATAATAAAATTAACTAATATATATATATGGTGGATCAACTTTTTCTCAGGAGCCTCGAAGAGAACTTTATTTCCTAAAAATTGTTTTTTCTAACTTTTAATTTAAAGTTATTAGTAGTGTAATTATTATTTGTGATTTTCTGATTAACTTGGTGAATTTGTTTGTTACTTGACCTTTTGAAGTTTTCAGAAACCACAGTCGACTTCTGCTGCCACTCTGTTTAAAAAGAATTTTGTCACCATTGTTATAGTATTGATATAGATGATACTTGGAGATTTTTCTACATAGTTTTGCAGCAGTGTAATCAGTATCAGAAGAGGCCTATAAACTATAAATTTATAGCAATAAAAATACAACTGTCTTAATTATGCAGCTTTATTACGTAGTGTGTAATGTCATTTAAAAGAGTCATTTGTTCTGCCATTAAATTGGAGTGATTAGCATAGTGTTATTCTTTCTAATTCCTTAGTTTCTGTGTGTGTTGTTTTAAATTAAATTTAAACTAAAATCATACCTCACACTACAGCAGCAAAGCAAAGGACTGAAAGTGGTGGGAATGCTTTGGTTCAGCAGAGAACTTCCAAAGCAGCTCTCCAATGAATCAGGATTATGTCAAGCATTTTACCAGTGCTCTTTTTGTGTAGCTACCTCTAGCAGGACATGATACAGCTATAGGTGATGTCTTTTTTGTGTGTGTTCACTGCAAAGACCATGAAGAGATTAAGTGCAATTTCAGCTTTCTGATGGGATTATATGAGGGCTTGAAGAATATGGCTGATGCCTTCAAAGGAGTGAAACAGAAGGCCCCATCAAGCACTCAGGCCAACAATTGAGCCCATGTTCCAGAACACAAAAAAACCATCCTCGGACGAGATCCTTGGTTGCACAGGAAGTAGCTATAGTTAGTGGCTTGATTATCAAGGAAATGGGAAATATGTTGTACAAAAAGGTGGAATAAAACCAGAGCATGTCTGCTAGGGGGCTAAAGTAGATGATGTGGAGCAACAATCATCCTTTAAGGGCACAAAAGGTGATATTGTTCTACACATTGGTACTAATAATATTAAGAGGACAGCTGAGAATTTAATTAACAAGTACAGAGCAATGTTGAGAAAAAAAGATGCAAGTTAGGATTAAAACTGAAAGTGTCTGCAATACTAATCAGACATGATTGGAGGGAGTACACGAAGAGAGCCTTGTCAATCAATTCAGCTCTGTAGAGATTGTGCAGGGATCAGGGAGACATGGATGTCCTGTTTCTACAAGGATGGGATATATCAAGCGTGTTACAATTAAATAGAATGGATGCAAGAATATTTGCCATTGCTTTCAAGGTGTTAGGTAGGTTGGGAAACTGCTAGTTTGGGAGGGGATACACAGACTAATAGATAACTGCAAGCATAGGTGAAAATGATTCATGCACTGTCTTTATTAGAACATTCAGCAGCCTGGAAAGCAAGATGCCAGGGATTCAAGACAAGTCCTCATGGAAGAAAAAAATATATGGGCAGCATTACAAACAGTAATAACATTTGCATGAATTCCTGTGTGTAAACTAATGCTAGGAGCATACTAAATAAATTTAAAGTACTGATGAAAACATCTAAAGCAGTGCATCCAGTGGACATGGGTGGAGACCTCTCTCTTCCCTCCCTGCATTGACACACCCCTGGGGATAGAGGCAGAATTCTGCACACATCAAGGTACTACAGCACGCCACTATAACTCGTTTAAGTACACAAAAATACGTTTCAATTTTTTGTGTACTACCAATCCTCACTGCCTAACAGGCGTATTCCAATCTTCCTAAATATAATATAATAACTAAAAACTATTAGTCGTCAAAGCAATTTTCCGCATGAAACCGTAAAAGACAACGGGAAACAAGTTACAGACGCTCAGAAATCAAAACATCGGCTACATTACATAAAGGTCAAATTTTGCAGCTTGCAAATTGATACGAAAGGGCAATCTTTTAAAACTTTAATTTAATACTTACCAAAATACACTGGCTTACCACATTTGTGGCACTTCCACATCTTCATGAGAGTTCACAAGGTTAAAAAAAAATAAATAACTGAACAAAAAACGTATCAAGTAAAACTTATTTAGCCACCCATAGCATAAACAAATCTTCTACAGCTGTCCGCACTTTTAACTACAGAGAAGCGTGTTTGTGGGTTCTTTGAAAATTGCCGGCGCAGAACGACATAGTATGGCTAGTTTTAGAAATTCATATACAAAAGAAAAACTACCTACGTTTTATTTTCATAATAAAAAAAGCAAACGATAATAATAAGTATTTTTCAGAACGAAAAAAAAAAAAAAAAAAAAAAAACGCCCCCACAACTGCATCAAAAAAGTTCAACACAGTAAACTACGACTGTATGCACAATAATAAAAAGTATTGCTTTTATTTTAATGCATTTTATGTATTTTTTTTTTTTTCTTTTAATACACAGGTTCAAAAACTGTTTTATGGCTTCACGTGGATTCGAACACGCGATATGAGTACGCTGTGCTTGTAGGATGACTCCGATACTGTATTATTAATAAATAAAACATAAATTTTTATTTCATTTATTCTTTGCACTGCCGGAAAAGAAGAGTTTGCAACTTCATTATAATGTTATATTGCTGTCTCATATGGCAGATGAGAAATGAGTCAGTTAGACCAAACATTATAAACTTCAGTGGCGTGTCTACTTCCTTTTTCATATTAGAGATCCTGTCACCTCTATATTTTTGGTACTAATTGTGTTCTGATCATTTACATTCTGATCTATACGAAGGACAGCTTTTTTTTTATCTTGCTTTTTTATTTTATTTTATTATTTTTTATTCATTTATTTTTATTATTTTTTTATTTTATTTTATTATTTTTTATTCATTTATTTTTATTATTTTTTTATTTTATTTTATTATTTTTTTATGCCATACAGTATCCATACAGTGTGAATTTGGAAAGCAAAACTTGAAACTAAAACCCCGAATCATGGGCATGAATGGCCTAAATCCTATGCAACATCAAAGTGACAAACCTCTGGGGTAAGCATGAATGGCCTAAATCCTATGCAACATCAAAGTGACAAACCTCTGGGGCAGCGTCAAAAGTGACAAAGGGACATAAGACAGTTGCTGTAGGATGTTAGGTGCATCAGCAACTAAAGCCATATTGACCCCTAACTAATATGTCTAAATTGCGTGTGTATAAGATAGAGTTGGATGAGTCAGAATCAGAGTGCATAGAGTGGAATGGGTTTAAAAGTGGGCGAACTATCTTACAGATACCTGAGCATAGCTTTCCTGAAGAAGGAGAGTAGAAGGATATGGAATTACGGAGGAAGTGAAGGGTGTCTACTCCAATCGATTTAGGAAACTATGGTGCAAGGGGTTATGTAAAAGAAACTCCAGTCATAAAAGAGAATGAAATAGAGGTGTAGAAGAGGTTTGAGGTTTACGTCGGAAATGAACCCCCAAGGCAAACAGTTTTATTGCAGCCGATTTACTAGCACATCTAATAACGAGCAATGCACATTTTGTGGCAACGTAGTATATGATAATTTCAGCATCAGCAATGGCGAATAAGGCAAGTAAGTGCTTATACAGCCAGGGCTGGATTTTGGTGTTCGTAGGCCCTAGGCACTTTTATTCCAAAATGTGTTAAAAGGGGGGGGGGTGAAATATTTCTTCTATTTTAACACTTTCACTGAGAATCATGTCAATTAACACGACTCAAGTTTCATCTATAATAAATGATAAACCACCTCAATTGATGGAGCGACCATCACTTCGATTTTCTATTTTAAGTTACTGAAGAGTTGTTAAAATTGGGAGGAAGAGACATGGCACAAAAACTGGCAAGACTCTTCACAAAATGCACTAGAAAGGTGTGATGCCTAAGGAGTGGAATAATGCAATCATAGTTTCGCTGCATAAGAAAGGAGTTAAATCAGAAATTGGAAATCATAGACCAATTAGCTTGTTATCCCACATTTAAAAGTTGTTCACAAGGGTCATTACTAACATATTAGAAAGAATACTTGATGAGAATCAACCGGAGGAGCAAGCTGGCTTTAGCACAGGATTCTCAACTATGGATCACCTTCAGGTAATATCACAGCTAATCGAGAAAACAAATGGATTTAATCCAGGGGGGCTCACATCTGGTGAGTATGGGCTAGGTACACCCAGGGTCCTGAGCTGGATATCATCATTCCTCTCTTTTCTTGATTCCTTGCTACTTCTGTCTCTCTCTCTCTCAGGGTAACTCGGGATTTTTTTTTTTTTTTTTGGTTGGTGCACTATAGGCCCCAGGTTACCTTGACCCTTTTCGCTAATAATTATATAAAACACCATTATGCCTGGCATTTGTGGATTATGAAAAGGCATTTGACTCCATACAGCATAAGGCAATGTTTCGGGCCCTGGAAAGACAAGGCATAAACACCCCATATATTATGATTTTGAAGAAAATATATGAAAACGCTACCTCCTTTATTAGATTAGACAAAGATAGTAGCAAATTTAAAATTGAGAAAGGAGTTCGAAAAAAAAAGACACAATATCTCCGAAGTTGTTTACTGCTGCCTTTGAGGAAGCTTTCAGAAGATTATACAAGTCGAACAGAGGGGTGAAGTGGAAGTGGTTATTTTTTATTTATTTATTTTTTTTTTTTTGGCTGATGCTGCATTGTGGTCATAAGCCACAATCCCAAAGAATTAGAGGAAAATCTTAATCAGTTATGAAGAGTTAGTAAGGATTTTGGACTAAAGATGAATATGACTAAAACAAAAATAATGATGAAATAATGATGAAAATACAGGTCTGGAGGTCGAAAAAAAAAGACACAATATCTCCGAAGTTGTTTACTGCTGCCTTTGAGGAAGCTTTCAGAAGATTATACAAGTCGAACAGAGGGGTGAAGTGGAAGTGGTTATTTTTTATTTATTTTTTTTTTATTTATTTATTATTTTTTTTTTTTGGCTGATGCTGCATTGTGGTCATAAGCCACAATCCCAAAGAATTAGAGGAAAATCTTAATCAGTTATGAAGAGTTAGTAAGGATTTTGGACTAAAGATGAATATGACTAAAACAAAAATAATGATGAAATAATGATGAAAATACAGGTCTGGAGGCCTAATTTCAAGAAGGATGTAGAGATGCTGGAACGAGTACAGAGAAGGGCAGCAAGATAAGTGAATGGAACAAAGGGGTGCTCTTACGAAGAAAGGCTTAAGTTTGCAAATTAGTGTCTAGAGACTAGGCACCAGCGAGGTGATCTGATAGAGGTGTATAAAGCCTTGAATGGTTTAGCATGCTCAATGCTGATGGGATTCTTCCTCTTGCTCAGAATAATCACCTGAGAGGGCATAAATTCAGATTGAGGAAAGACGGATGTAGGACAGATGTGAGGAAATGTGCCTTTAGCCAGCGGGTGGTTGGTTGGTGGAACAGACTTCCATCCCTTGTCGTGGAAGTTGATAGCCTAAATAAGTTTAAGGCTGAGCTGGACAGGTATTTCGAACGAACAGAGGGGTGAAGTGGAAGTGGTTATTTTTTATTTATTTATTTTTTATTATTTTTTTTTTTTTTGGCTGATGCTGCATAAGCTTGCTTTCTTGCATCGAATGCCTCTACTAATGCTAATGCTAAAGTATACCACAGAATTGGATATAATGATTGAAGGAGTAGTAATTGAAAAGGTGGATTCATATGCTTATCTGGGACAAGTCATCAGCTGTAATAATGATAAATGGCTGAAAGTCAAGAGAAGAATAAATTTTGGATCGATAGCATTCAGGAAATATAGTCACATACTGATGAGCAATATCTCAATTTGTCTGAAACGTAAAATAATGAACCACTGTATACTATCCACCATGACTTATGGAAGTGAAACTTGGGTACTCGTCAAAAGAATGGAAGATAAGCTGAGAACTACACAGCGAAGAATGGAACGAATTAATTGGGAATCAGACTGTTAGATAAGAAGAGAAACACATGGATTAGGCAGCAAACTCAAGTAAAGGACATTCTTATCAAAACTAAAGAACTAAAATGGTATTGGGCAGGATACATAGCTCGAAGACATGATGACAGATGGACTAAGAGAATAATAGAATGGACCCAAGAGGAGCTAGAAGAAAACCTGGAAGACAACGACGGAGATGGACGTGAGAAATTCTTAAGTTTGTGAGTAGTAAATGGATGGCCATTGCACAAAACAGATGATGATGATGTGATCGTTTGAAAAACTTACAAAATCATACTATTACTTACAAAAACTTACTATTACATAATCACTTAGAGTCTGATGAATTTCTGGGGTTCCCCTCCTTGAATAACTCCTCATGTGTGAATGTAGAAGCAAAATGCTCACTCACTCAGTCAGCTACTTGAGCAGGATCATCAATTGTCAAACCATCTATGTTAAGTGAACCAATCTGATTCATTCCCTTCCTTCTAGAGTTTACATAAGTAAAACACTCTTTGCTGTTTTTCTTTGCATCCGTTGCCAAAGATTTCAAGTAATCTGCCTAACCTCCTTTGTGAATTGATTAGAAACTAGTTTATATCTGCCGTGGGCTTCTGTGTTGCCCGAAGATTTATACGCATGCCATGCATTCTTTTTCTCTGCCAGGAGCCTCATTAATTCATCTGACATCCAGTTAGGTCTGCACCTTGTACAGTATTTCTTAGTTGGAATGAAAAGCCTAGTAGCCTCCAAAATGACGTCCCTGAAAGCATTTAGAATTCACTATTGGTAACATCATCAGTTGATCCCACTGTATACAGTTTAAAAACTATTGCCATAGAAAGGGATATAGACATTCTTAGACTACTGTAATCACCATTACGAAAGCAAAAACCCTTCCCTTTACCCTGGATGGTAGTTACACCTTTAAGTAAATCCCACATCACTACACTGTGATCACTGCCACCTAGTGGTTCCTTTATCTGCTAATTCTTAGTGCATGAAAAATCACTGCTGATAATAAGATCAAGAGAATTATTTCCTCTGGTTTTCCCTCGAACATGTTGCTGTAGAAAACAATCCTCCAATAAATCCACAAAAGTCTTACTAGCGTGCGAGTCACCAACCCACAAGTTCCATTCAATATCTGGAAAGTTAAAAATCCCCCATTACAAGACATTCTGATTTACTGGCCCACTCTATTTCTCTGTATAGTTATTCATTGTACTCATCAGAGTCATTAAGCCTATAACACATTCCTACCCTCATTTTTACTTTCCCCGGTGTTTTTATTACATTAAACTGACTCAGCATTGCACTGTCCACCCATGTCAACAGGATGCACTTCCTAACATTTTATGCGTTTCTTAACTAACAGAATAACCACGCCTCCCTTCCTACCCTGTCTATTCTTTCTGTACACATTGTACTTGTCTATGATATCTCAACAATATCTGCCTTTGATGCCCTGATCAGCACTTTCCATTCATCAAATTTATTTACTATACTTCTAGCATTGGTGTACATGCACCTGTTCTTACTCTTAGTTACCTAACACAGCCCATGTAATTACTTCTTCCATGATGACTCCCAGCAGCTCTTGAAATCCCCAGCAACTTGCTCTCTAGGACTGTTGTAAGAGTTTTGCCAAATGCCTGCGGCTTACAGTCTACAAGTAAGTTCCATGATTGCCGTCTCTTAACCTTCGACGATGCAATACTTTCCAGGTGTTTCTGGACGAGGAAGGGAGATAGTTTTTAACCTCTTTGGTTGCGACGTGTCATGATTATTTACCTTCTCTGGCCGAGGGCTTTTCGGCTTTAAAAGGGAGAACATATTACGCTCTACATTTGCACTTTTTGCCCTTGGCAGATCAACTTTTCAGCCAAGGTCCAGCCCCGCCAAGGAGTGGCATGAGCAGTGCCTGGTGTGACCAAGCAGAGCTTAGCTAGGTTTAGTAGTCAAGAAAGAAAAATAAAAGGAAAGGTAGCTTTCCTTTCTCATTATCTACAAGAACTTGTTGATCGAAGAACTATCAAATGAAGAGTTTTACAAAATGTAAACTTAAAAAGAACTAGTCGCTCTGCAGAGATCCCTCAGTGAAAAATTGCACAGATAAATCGCCTAGTCACAATTCGCTTGGCACTCGGGTCCAGCTCTGTTCGGTTTAAATCAGTTGATTGGGATGAGCGCACCATAATTTGCAATATCCTCTGTTTATTTGCTAGAAAATCCCTGCACAGCTTAGTGCTGTGCTTTAGGTCATTGTTTTGTTGTAATAAAATTTCTTCCACAAATTTCGAATTTTTACATCAGAAAAAGAGATTTTTGCTGTTATTGCTTTCATTTCCGGCGGTAGACATCTGATGAAGACGCTGTGGTTTGAGAGTTGATTTTTTTAAAATCTTTCTTTATCTCATATCTTTTCCTCGCTCCCCCTTTCGCACCTTTTCTCTCTTACGCACACACACGCAGTGCACTCCGCTTATTATGATCATGAATAATGTTATCACTTTTATCAAGTCTCGATCAGCCGTATAATAACACATGGAAAAAAAAAGAGCATTTCTTGTAAATCAGCGCTTCGGTTTTTGTTATCGCTTTTTCATGCCTTATTGCAGTTTATACATGAGCAGTTGTGTGGTATGGTTGTTTATTGACGCATTAGCTACTATGGTTATAGTGCGCCTATTCGTAGGAATATAAAAAAATAATCAAGAATGAAGCCAGTCAAATTTAATTTCAGTTCTGAAACCTATTCATAGAAGATTATACACTCCAATTTCTTTCAAAAAGCAGAAACGTTCGTTAAGATTTGCTTCCTGTCCAGTGGTATGATCAACGATTTTCGAAGATTAGCCAGATTTTTAAGAATTGAGGTTCGTTGTAGTTGATAGTGTGGACGGTCAATCAGAATATGTTTAACTGTTAGATGTTCTAAGCGGTGTGGACTCTGCAAAGTAATTTTGTATGTTACTGGCGGTATCCAGGGTTTCCCCTATGTCCGCCGTTTGTTAAGCGTTTATAGTTGCCAGCAGTATCATGAAATTCCTCTAAAGTGGTTAAAAAAAAAAAAAAAAAAAAAAATTTAAATTTAAGTTTAGGCTTAGTTTTAATTTATTAATTTAGTGCTACTTAATTGTGTAATTTAGTGTGAGTTATGTGTTATTTATGTTGTTGTGGCTGGCGTCTGGCGTTTTGCAGCGAGGGGCCGAGGGCAAAATGTGTCCCAACCCCTCGCTCCCATCCCTAGCCACGTGGAGGCAGCCAGATCCTACTATTCCCTTTCTTTCCCCAACCCAAAGTACCCCGCCCCTCGTCTCGCAGGGCTCAGTCCTGACCTAGAACAGGGGCGTGGGTGCAGTCCACGCAGGTCCACCCCAGCGGGGCCCAACCCACCCAGGGCGGGCGTGCGGGGAGCAAGGTACATATAACATGTAACCAGGCACTACCTAGGATCGTGCGTCTGGTCGCACAGCAAAAGGAGCCGGTTGTATGCACAGACGCTTCCTAATGGGCAGATCAAGTGTGACTAACCTTCTCTCCATTGAACATGACATAAAACTTAGCCTTGACAATAACAATCAGGTAGACATTATATACCTTGATCTACAGAAAGCCTTTGATTCAGTACCACATAAGTTGCTTTGCCTCAAATTAAAGAACACAGGTCTGTTAAGTAATGCCTTATCACTTATGTCTAACTTTCTTGAAAACAGGAAAAGCAGAGTTAATTTTGAAGGAAGATACTCCTCCACTTTCCATATACAAAGGGGAGTCCCTCAGGGTTCTCCTCTGGGGCCACTACTCTTTGCTGTATATATTAATGACATACAGGATTGTATGCAACATGTTGACATCAAAGTGCTCTCCTATGCAGACGACTTGAAAATATACAAAACCATCAAAACAACTCAAGACTGTGAATCACTGGAAATTGGACTAGACACCATCACCCGATGGATCACAAACAATGGTCTAACACTAAACTTAAACAAATGCTGCACCATGTCTGTCACAGACTATCATAAAAAACACAAGATTATTTATCCCTATAAAGCTAATAATCATGAGCTATCGAGAATACATGAGGTCTCAGATTTGGGAGTATGGTTTTCTGAGAAGGGAAACTTCAACACACATGTAAATAAAACTACAGCTAAGGCCTCCAAATCCCTTGGACTGGTTAAAAGAATCTGCTTTGATTTCACTAATGTACAGCTCATAAAAACAGCTTGCATAATGATCATCAACCCAATTCTAGAATATGCCTCTCAAATCTGGAATCCTCACACCAAAATTCTTATAAAACAACTGGAACGTATTCAGAAATCCATAGTCAGATTCCTGGTGTACAAATCTAGGTTGGAATTGAACACAAAATCCTACAATGAATGGTGCATTCACTTTGGGATTGTACCACTCTACCAAAGGAGAGCTGCGGCAGACTGCAAATTCCTAATGCATCTAGTGGCTGGCAAGCTCGATGCCCCCGAGCTGCTCTACCTCATCAACTTCAGCTGTCCTCCAAGAGTCTTGAGAAGACAAAATATGCTGGCACAAGAGCCATTCAGAACTGATCAACTCAGATCCCACTACTTCAACAGAAATGTAAAACTGCTGAACGACTCCAACATTGATATCCTATATGAAAACATTAATATCAAAAAAGAACTACAAAGGTTTTTCGATCAAACTAATAGAGAATAAAAATAAATGATTAATTTAATAATAACAACAATAATAATACTATAAAGATAGGTATACTTAGCCTTAACAAAAAAAAAAAAAAAAAAAAAGGAAAAAAATAAAAAAAAAAAATCCTTTTTTTTTTTTTTTTTTTTGTTTACTTTTTCTTCAAGGAACTAAGTTAAGTAATAACGATTGTATAAAAAAGAAAGGAAAAAAAAAAATTTTGGTATAACAATTAAGATTAATAACACAAAGCAATTAATTCAACTAATTAATGTGAACAATCAAGAAAAGAAAACAACATAATGCTTAGAAATACTAATTTCTCTGTTACCACAGCTTTGCTAAAATGCAAATGGTTTGTAACGCATGATATGCATTGTATATGTTGTAAATTGACTTTGTATATTTGAAATTGTATATTGATACCTGACATTGTGTATAGATTGTAAATAGAAGGATTACTATATTTCTACGGTCAAATTCCTCCTCTGTAAGGCTTCGGCTGTTTTGGAGTAATAATAAAAAAAAAAAAAAAACAGACACACAACCGGTCCCCCGCCATACTGTTCTAACAGGGGATATTGTGTATTCCATATCAATCATACTATGTAATGTTACAATCTCCTTAATGCTACCATTTCCGTATTACAATCTCCATAGTGCTAAATCTTCATGCGACTATTAGCATGTTACAATCTCAATTATGCGGCATCATATTCTATATTTTCTAAATATGAGCTTGTTTACTACATACTTTGCCCGCACATGTGGGGCAGCAGTTTCCAGTCTGGCTGCTCGGCTTTGAGCTTACATGTAACTGCCCATGTCACTGTAAGTTGTTCAATCTAAGGTACATTTAAGCATTTTGGTCTTATAATTATCAATACATATTTACACTCGTTAGTCCTGTGGTGCAGGAACTATTTAACCGTTTGCATTTTACAAGTAGCCATATTATACATTTTTCCTAAGTAGCCTGATTGTATCAGGAATTTAGTATTTACTTACACAATGAGGTTCCTTCCTTCCCTCTTTTCTGGTTGTTATAACATTTCAGTCTTATGATAATCTACACATATTAATACACATTAACCCTATAATTACAGGTACTATTTTCCCATTATTATTATTCAGGTAAGGGCATTTTAGTTTTATGATGGTTAATACATATGGTATACATTAGTCCTAAGTGTGCAGGTATTATTTAACCATTATCATGATTTGACCTGTATCATGATTCAGGTAACCTTGTAATACCTTTACTCCCAAACAACTTTCTTATTTTATAGGTAATTTTACAATGAGATTCCCTCCTTTCCTCTCTTCCAGGCTGCCTGATCACTGGCATGGGGACCACTAATTAAATTTACATTTGAAGGCTGCCCCTGCGCTTCATCAGTCATTGTGATTGTCATTTGTGAGTACCTCATGGTATTTTTGATAAGAATATGTTCAGTATTACAGTTTATTCTAAGCACAAGGTGTAGGTACTATTGACTCCCATATCAGTGTTCAGTCAACCTTAACATTAATTGTTACCTAGCAACTTATTTATTTCATTTTTATCACAAGTGGTTATGACAGTGAGGCTCCTTACATTTCCTCTTTCCTGAAGAGAGAGCATGTTGGAAGGGTGTGGACACTGAGGAGGATCATCGCCCATTAGTAGATGGAGGTGAGTCAGATGGGTGTGTCCTATTCTCATCCGTGTGAGTACCACTTCTTCCTGCCGAACTGTCTGAATGCTCGAGTGCCAGAACTTTGGGTCTTGTTTCAACTGGAAAAGTTTGTTATTCGTTTGGTTATGACATAGCTCCATCCACTGTGCATGGCATGCTGCTTGATTAAGATATTATTATCAGGTGCTGGAATAGGAACAGAGGTTAAGTCTAAAGTTGATGGAATTTTGCCAGATATATCAGCCAGTTCATATCCTTTTATGCCTGAATGTGCTGGAATCCACCAAACTTCATTAGTTGTTGACGATGATATTTGCAATAGCAAACTCCTGATTTTCATTAAAATATGGTGAGTCTTTTTGAGAGAGATTCTGCATTGATCTAATTGAGCTAAGAGAATCAGTGTAAACTATTTATTTTGCAGATGGGTCTAGAATCAAATTTTCTAGAGCTAATTGCATACAGTTCTGCTGAAAACTTACTATACTCAGGTGGAAGAGAAGCTGATATGACAGCAGAGGGAAACACTAACAGTTGAAAGAGATTTGGAACCATCCGTATATATCGGCAAGAAGTCAGCACAGCTTTGATATGGCTACCATGGAGTTGTTGCACATTTAGAGTCGGTAACGGTTCTTTCCCCATTGAAGAAAATAAATATCACAGGTCAGTTGAGGAAAGGGGGTCCATGATGGATGAGTGTAATTCTTTATCTGTTGCCTATTGTGGAGAGGAACATTCGAATTCTGTGATATTTCAAGGAGCCGTAGGCCAGCTGGTCGTATTTTACTTGGTTTATTTATTTAGAGATTAAGTAGTGGTTGATTAAAAAGGTATGGCTCAATAGGATGCGAAGAGCAAGTCTGTGTTTTGGCTGCATATTTCAGTAATAGGAGGGAGCAGAGGGAGCGCATGAGCTTCTATATATAAACTCTGAGTTGGAGATGTCCTATATGCACCAATTGCAATCCGTAGTGCATTATGTTGAATAGGATCTAGTCAGCGTAGTACACTCCTCCGGGCAGAATCATAAACTGGAGCACCATAATCTAAACGGGATCTAATCAATGCTCTATACAGGGTTGTTCAAAATGAAGTCCGGGGTTTCAAACAATTCCTGTACACACATGAGCAGACATAGGAAGAAAGAAATATTTCCAGAATGCAAGTATAGTAATGAAGTTTTTTTTACATACCTCATAAATGTTCACTATAAGAGCCTTTAGTGAAATCGCACTGAAATTGCCCAAAATCGCACATTCTGCTTATTCACTTTCCCCGACAAATGGAAGGTCGATTCATGAGAAAAAAATCACTCTGTCAGCAAAGTGGCATTGTACAACGGTAACAGATTTACCGTAGACTTTTACTGTGTTTACCAACACAGTAAAAGCTTTCTCATTACATTCCAAAGCCATGTCGCAACAGAGTAGAACTAGCGTCACAGGCAAACGAACGATTGCACGGCGGTATGCGTCCAACGCCATCTGGTGGTTAGCCGTGCAGCATACCGAACATCGCCAGCGTGGGAACGAAACTTGAGATATTATGCGTTCTTTCGAGATGGCTACAAATGATTATGACACATGCGCTTTCCCAAAAAAAAAAATTCTGAAACCCCGGACTTCATTTTGAATAACCCTATATAAGAGCAGCAAAGTTGTACAATCTTCTCCCCAAGACAGGGAAAATAAAGCTCTTAGCATGTTGATCTTTTTAAGACAGGTAGTACGTATTAATTTAACGTGCTCAAAGGAGTTTAGCTTACTGTCCAGGATTAGTCCCAAGAATCTGATATTGCTGGCAATCCGAATGGTGGTGTTTGAAATCCGCAGTGCAGGATCTGTATGCAATTTGCGTTGACTGCAAAAGTGGATCGCAACTGTTTTCTGTTGGGAAAGACGATATCCATTGAGCTCAGCCCACTTTTGTACTTTGAGGGACATCTGCGATTGCCTTTAAATCGATCTCATGTTTCTGAGAATGGCAAGAAATATAGAGATCGTCAGCGTAAAGGTACGACTCTACAGTATTTGGGAGTTCTTTTGTAATTGAATCTATTCTAGGGGTAAATAGGGTTGCACTCAACTGATCTTTGTGGTACTCCTTCCTGCGAGAATGTAGCAGAAAGGGAATTTTGATATTGGACCAGGAAAGATCGGCTCTTCACGAAGTTCCTAATAAATATGGGCAGGTTGCCTCGTAGACCGAGAGTATGAAGGTCACTAGGAATGCCATAACGTCACGTAATATCGAATGCCTTCTCTATATCTATGGAGACTATAAAAAGGTATTCGTTTTTAACAAATGAATTTCGAATTTCAGATTCAGCCTTGATTATCAGATCTAAGGACCTGTTTTTGCAAAAGCCGTGTTGACAATTACTGAGTGGATGTTGAGTTTCAGTGATCCAAATGAGTCGACTATGGATCATTTTTTTCAAGAATTTTACCAAGGCAACTTTACAGAGATAATGGCCTGTAACTATTAGGACTGGAGGGATCTTTTACAGGTTTTAAAAAGGCCAAAACTGTAGCATGGTGCCAAGAGGTTGGATAAATATGTTCCAGGAAGATCCGGTTAAAATATACTAGCAGCAGTTGTAAGTTTTTGTCATCGAGATGCTGCAGCATGACATAATATATGCCATCTAGCCCAGCGGCACTGTTTCCTGTTGTTCTGATGGCCTGTAAAATTTCACAATATTGAAGAGGCTGATTATATGGAAGCGATAGTGGAGGCCTTAATTTTCTGCATTTCGGAGTGTAGTTTGATGCAGCTGAGACTTGAGCAAAGGTTTTGCTCAAGGCATTGGCTGTATCTAGAGGAGCAGAGAGTTCTTGCCCATTGCAGGAAAGAATTGGGGAAGGGATGGTTGGAAATTTGCCAGAAAGCTGCCTAATTTTCTTCCATGTTAGACTGGAGTCAGTTTGTCTATTGATAGTAGGTGCGAACCGAGTCAAAGATTCTTTCTTGGTTTGCTTTTGAATGTAACACGCTTTTTCCCTTAGCTTATTGTAGCTGTTAGATTAGCTGTAGTTGGAGATCGACGGAATAAATTAAATGCTTTATTTCTTTCCTTCTTCGCTTTTGTGCACTCTTCATTCCATCAGTAGTTGAAATGCCGTGGGGTCGGGGAATTTGATAATGGAGTTGAGTACTTAGCTGCAACTAAAAGATGGGATGTAATATAATCAGTAACTTCATCTATGGGCTGTAGTTGAATAGTTTGTTTTTTTGTCAAGAGTGATTGCTGATTGAAATTTGGCCCAATTGGCTTTAGAGAATTTCCATTTCCTGCAGGGTTGGTCTAATGGTGGTTGTGTAGCCATCATATTACAAACAATTGGAAAATGATCGCTGCGCATGGAATCATACAGAGCGGACCATTGCATGACTGAAACCAGTATCGGGGAGCAAATCGATAGGTCAATTGTAGAAGTCTGTCCAGTAGGTAGCTGGATATGGTATGCGAACCACTATTAAGAAGAGTGAGGTTTTGTTTTTCCAATAAAGTTTCAATCAGTCGGCTGCGTCTGTCTAATTTAGATGATCCCATAAAGGGTGGTGGCCATTGAAATCCCCTAGAAAGCAGACAGGGAAGGGTAGCTGTCTTAAAAGTTCTTCAAGATCATTATAAGAATACGTATGATTTGGTGGGATATAGATTGAGACTAGTATCTGAGTCAATCTGAGTAATCAGACGCACAGCAACAGCTTCGATTTCGGTTTGGAGAGTGATTTCCCTAGCCGGAATCTTTGAGTTAATTAAAATAGCTACACCACCACGAGCAGAATCGGGGGTGTTCCGTTTCTTCGATAGACTGGGTAGTTTCTTAAGGAAATGGAAATTCGAAGAGTTAAATAGGTTTCTTCTTGTAGACAGAGACCAACTGGAAAGAGGCGGTTAATTAAGTACTGAATGTCGTCGATGTTGCCAGGAAAGCCTCGGCAATTCCATTGCAAAAATTAGGCATCATTGAATTCAGAAGAAGCTGTACCTGACGTGGCTGTCTTATGGCGTTCAGGCTTCGGTTTGTCTCTTTTTGGAAAGGTAGGGCGGCCAGTGTCCATATTTTCTTCTGCAAATATTTCCAGAATCGAATCTTCCTGTTTTGATGAGTTCTCTGCATCGATCGATTTGTCCTGAACAATCTTTTTCGAAGTCGAACTATGATTAGTTGAAGTAGTAGCAATCGCTGGCGGAGGAGATTTCACTGGTATCGTAAGAGGCGTATTACTTTCTTGGTCTGAGTGCTTAAGAGCAATGGACTGTTGCTGAGAGAGGACAGCCCGAGCCCAGTCGGAGATTGATGTGTTTGTTGGAACAGTAACATCAGTTTGAGTGGCAACGGTTTGACATTTTTTTGCAATATTGGCATAGGTACGGTTAGGTATACTGGGTGCAATTAATTTTCTTGCCTCCTGATAACTTTGTTTCCAACTTTCTATTTGACAATTTTTTTTCTCCGTTTTCCACCTCTCGCATGTTTTAGAGTAAGCAGGATGGTTGCCTTTGCAGTTGGGACAGGTCACATCTTTCGCGGAACAATCGCTTTGACTGTGTTCGGAGGATCCACAGTTCGGACAAACTGGGTTCCCTCTGCATGCCGTTTGAGAATGGCCATACTTTTGGCATTTATAACCTCTCAACGGATTAGGAATGAAAGGACGAGTGCGACAGAGTAGATAACCTGCTTTTATTGATGAGTTTAGGTTTGGACTCTTAAAGGTGAGAATAATATTTCTGGTAGGTGTGAGTATATTGTCTCTTTTGATCATGATTCTTTTGACAGCAATTACGTTTAGTTCCTGAAACTCTTCTTTAATTTCTTCCTCTGTCACATTCAAAAGGTTCCAACTTGATATAACACCCTTAGATGTATTTAGGGTTGCGTGGAGAGTTACTTTCACTGGAATTTTAGCAAATTTTGTCATTTGTAAAAGTTTTTCAGAATGCCTGCGGTTGACAGTTTCTACAAGTAAGTCCCCTGATTGCAATCTCTTAACCGTCTTGGGAGACCCTGCAATACTTTCCAAGTGTTTTTGGATTAGAAAGGAGCATAGCTTACCAAGAGGCTGTTCTGATAATGAATGCATTATTAAGAATGCAGGAAATTCGGTCGCAGAGGAAACGGTTTTTAACCTCTTTGCTTGAGAAGAGTCATGCTCATGTTGTCTCTGGCCGACAGCTTGTCGGTTCTAAAGAGGGAAACATATTTTGTTCCATGTTGGCTCCTGTTAGCCCTTGGCAGATTAACTTTTCTGCCAAGGTTACCTCACCAGCCACGGGGAGGCAGGAGTAGTGCCTGGAGTGACCAAGAGAAATTAGTAGGAGTTAGTCAATTAAATAAGAAAAATAAAGAAAGGTTGCTTTCCTTCCTTGCTCTCTACCAGTGCTTTTGATACAAGAGCTACTATTAAATAAAATGATTTCTTAATGACAGGAACGTAAAAAAGAACTAGAATTCACCTTTCAGAAAGTCGCAGTGAAAGCACAAAGAGAAATCGCTTGGCACCTGATGCCAGCAGTTGTTTTGATGTTTATTGTCGCATTGACAACAGAGATCATAGTGTGTTAGTTCATTTGCTATATTATGTTCTCTGTATGGAATTTTGTTCGAATGTGTGTGGTAGTTGGTAGACGTTGATTGTCTGCATGAATCTGAAAATGTCTGATACATGTTTCTTGTCGCCTAGGGTAATGGATTTTTTCATTATACAATGAAAAAAATTTTTGTCGATAATTTCCATAGGTTGAGCATTCTATCAGTATATTTTTGGATAGTTTTGCATGTTTGGCATATGTGACGTGTGTATGTCCTATTCGTAAACTCAAGTAAAGGACATTCTTATCAAAACTAAAGAACTAAAATGGTCTTGGGCAGGATACATAGCTCGAAGACATGATGACAGATGGACTAAGAGAATAACAGAATGATACCCAAGCGGAGCTAGAAGAAAACTTGGAGGACAACGACGGAGAGGGATAGATGAAATTCATGAGTTTGTTGGTAGTAAAAGGATGGCCATTGCACAAAACCGAAGGAACTGGAAAGTTGCTGGAGAGGCCTTCATCCTGCAGTGGATTGAAAATGGCTGATGATGACGACGATGGTGCGTGTAGAGTCTTTCTTCTTGTTTATGTTTTATTTTTTCGTAAAATTTTGGATTAATAGGGGTAAACGTCCTCTGGGACCCGTATCGCGGATGTTTTGTAATATACGGTATCTCTATGCTATATCACAGGCTTTTTTTTCTATATAAAAAAAATACGGTTACCATACTTTTGGAACCTACAAATGCATCTCTTGTCCGTGTCTATTCGTACGAGATGATCTAAGGTGGGTCTATTATATGTAAACCCGCATTGTATACTGTTGAATCATTATCTTCTCAAAAACTTTGCTTAAGCAGCTAGTGAGAGCTGTCGGTCGACAGTTGTTTGGGTTGTTCTGATCTTTATTTGGTTTTTGGAAAGCTAATACTACTGCATGATGCTATGCTTCAGGATATTGATCTTCTAGGAAAATGCGATTTTACAGTTTAATGAGGTTTTCTACTTCCGTTTGCTATAGATGTTGAAGGATATCATAGTGTATGTTGTCTGGTTCAAATGTACTTGGTTTTGTTTGTGATAACGCTTCAAGTACCGTAATTCATGTAATGCAATTGGCTGATTATAGGATTTAATCTTGTTGGTGTAAATATTAATTCGGTTACCCCCCCCCCCCCCCCCAGTTTTCTCCATGTAGGTCGAAAATTCTGCAGTGTATAATTGTTTTGATGATACTTTGGCAAAGGTTTCTCCTAAACCATCTCTGAAGGTTCAGTAATGCTTTCTCCATTCCAGTGTAATACAAAGGATGGTTGGTTTTTGTATTATCTGTATTTTATTCCACACTGTGTGTATTTGTTATTTATTGAGGAAGTAAGGATCGAGGAGTTTTTTTTTTTTTTTTTTTCTGGCTTGTTTCCGGGTATACTTAGCTAGCTAGTGCTCGTGCTTGTTTATATTTTAGGAGATTATCCGTTGTGGATATCTCCGGAACTTATTCCAATCTTTGTTTTGTTGCCTTCTTGTTTTAATGCAGTCTTCATTCCACGAGGATTTTGGGTGGAGTGGACGACCACCCGTTCAGAGAAACGCACAAGGTGAGAATACAAGAAACAGCAACGTGTTTTTACACGGGCTGTTTAGCCCGTGTAAACTCGTAATAATATAAATATTAACATAAAAATTAGTAAATATTTTCAAAATCAACTGTATAACTTAAATTATCTTAAATTTGTTCCTACCTTCATAATTAAATTTATTTCCATTAATGATGAAATATTTTGATGTGTTATTTCGTTTTTAAATCTATTTGTTAGAAATATCTTTAAAATATTCATATTATTAACATACAAGGTTATTTTTCCTAATAGTGTTTTTCTTTTTTAAATTCTATTATTGGAGCCCGAAGAATAGTAACATCTAAATATTCTATTTTTTTTTTTTTTTTAGTTAAAAGTAAGTTGAAATTGTCCAATTGCTTTTACTCTTTTTTTTTTAAGTTCCACTTATAAAGAAACCTTTTTTAAAAAGATATATTTCAGTTAAATAACGTGTAAATATTAACATTTTAAAAATACTTTATAAATGAAATTAAAAATTAAAATCAAACTGTACAAGGAATGCAAGCAAGAAAAGATGAAATTGAATTCAATATCTCTCAATCAACATTATAGAAACTGTAATAAAACATTAAAAAAGAATATAGATGTAATATTTAAATTTTTTTTTTACTTCTATATTTTAGATTAATCTGAAATTCGAAAATGGAAGTGAATAGTAGTTTCTAATACAAATATATATTTTTAAAAAGTATTCGTAACATAACCAGAAATATAGCATCAGTACGTTTTAAATTTCATGTGCTTAGTAGTTTTGTCAACTGGAAAATGAATGAGACTAATAGTCTCATATTTATATTTCGTCTTAAATGTTTTTGTTTTAATTTTCATCAGCCTTAATTTTTTTAAAAATAAAATGTAAATATTTACTTTTTTATTAAAAATAAAAAAGTTACATACAACAATTATTGCAATACATTCAGAAAAGATGAAATTATAGTATTCTCAATGCAGAATTCAAAAAAAAAAAAAAAATCTTTTCTAGAAATTAGAAATACATCTGAAATACATAAAAAAAAACACAATCTTTTAAATGAGGTATTAGAGTAAGTTTGGCACTATAAGATCAAAAATTGCTAAATTTAGGAGGACTTCCTGGTATAGGAAGTAAGATAACTCGGAATGGAAATCAATATCGATAATAAGCAGCATGTTAATTATATTAAGAAAAAATACAGAAAGAGAATCCACTGGATTTTAATAAAAATTGAAATACAACACGTATTTCATGTTTACGCTGGGATTAATAAGTTAAAATAAACAAAAACAAATAAAATTAATTAAATATATTAATATATTAATAATTATTAATATATTTAGTTAATTAATAACAAAAACCGAACTCTTCAAAAAGCAGACTTATTTCATGCACAACTAAGAACTTTTATTTTCTGCGCTTTCGCCATATTATCCGTTCATTCCTCCAATCAACGGACAGCAAAAAACATAACATCCTATATGATATGTATGAAATATAAGTAATAATAATTGTAATTAAACTTTAAGTGGCTCGAGAAATATTTTTTAAAGGGACAAATATAAATACCATGAAAATCTGTCCACTCGGAGTCCAGTTGTTACATGCAAACAGAAATAGTGAAGTCAACAGCAGCTTTACGCATATGAGAAAGCTCCTAAAAAAGATAAAGGGTGTAACGCCAAAACAGTGTCACCCCCCCCCCAAACCATGACATTAATCCTGAAGTTCAGAGGCCATTTATAACTACGCTCTGTTTCCCACCATTTAGCCATCCCTTTATTCATAGTAGTAACTTTCTCCTAAAGCCACATTGCTCCAATTTATACAACCGTTCATGAGTGACTCTATCAAATATCTGAAAACTGATTACGAAGCTCGATTAAAATTTTATACTAATAGGTACTGTAAAGCGGTTTGCTGTACTTAATAAAGTAACTCAAAAAATTTATTATCACACAACAGTACTTCAGTAAACCTCCACCTGGACACCAGTAGAATATTAAGATGTAGCCGATTTCAACACTGAGAAATCGGAAAATTACCTAGTCATGTTCGAATTGTAGGCTGCACCTCAGCTGGAAGATATTCACGTGTTCTAATAGCAAGATGGGCGCCACACTGGAGCTTTCATGTGCGCGATTCCTCAATAAAACATTTCCTAACCGATGCATTGCCCAGAATGGTCCCATTCCATGGCCTCCTTGTTACCGGATATCTCATCTTTGGATTTCTTTGTATGAGACTACGTAAAGGAAAAGATGTTAAAAAAAAAAAAAACAGTTAACATCACAGAGTTAAAAGACTGAATTGAACAGGCGGTGACTTCCATTTCTCAAGAATGCTTCAAAACAACTGGAATGAAATCGGCTACCGTCTCGACATTCTACGTACTACCAAACAGGACCGATTCGTAATATTTGGCACCTATGTAAAAAAAAATCTGTTTCCTCAATCCTCCAACAAAAATTTAGAACGAGGATTTGTATTTAAGGAAGAACATAAATATTTTATTTTTATTACAAATTTATTTATATACTTAAATTATGTATTATATTACTTGAAAACGAGCATCATATAAATATTACAATATATGTATTGCTAACGATAAAAACAGTACAATAAAATTAACAAAATACAAAATTTTTTGTATATAAAATACAAAATATAAAATACAAAAACGAAAAACGATTTTTTCGTTTTTCGTTTTACGAAACTTGCACTTTTCTGGTTTTTGCAGAACCAAACGTTCTTATTATTTTATCTATATCAATTTCATCTAATTTACTTTGTGTTTGATAATCATCTACATAGCGCTCACAATACCGGTCAAAATCTTAATACCGGTATTTCGGTATTTTTTAATTAAGAAACCGGGATACTGGTATTAATACCGGTATTCCCAAAAATAAATAAATAAATAAACATTTTTCGCAATAAATTTTGATGACAATTAGGTGCCATAAAGTAAGGAAAAAACAAGTTGAATTCACGTTTTAAATCAAACTTTTATTACAATAATAAATATTCTAGCAAAAATTATTAAACATACAGTTATTCTAAAAACAAAAAAATAAGCATCAGCACTAAGGAATAAAGTGAGCTCTTAAGAAACTCAATAGTGTTATCGTTTAAACTGGATCTAATTTTGGTACATATTTAATCAGCATTTGTAAAATAATAAGAGAAGTTTACCTCAATATAATAAATACGTAGAACACTTCAATTTTCGTTCCTGTGATCATGGGACGTCGAAAAGCGTTGTCAGCTTCAGGAAAGAAAATCGTTTTGCATTTTTTCGTTAAATTTATTTAATTAATTTATTTAATTGCGTTAGATTGATTTTTAATTGTGTTCATTTGATTTTTAATTATTTTTTACTGTAATGCAAGATTTTCGATTTTTTCGTTTTAACTGCTGGAGAGTATCATACGGAAGTGTTCTACGTATTATATTGAGGTAAACTTCTCTTATTATTTTACAAATATTGATATCAACGTAGAACGTATTGAGCACTACAGCTCTGGTTCATACTATCATATTTAATTAATGGCAGAAAACGTCCTTTTGGATTCTGTGCTGGTACTGAGATAGTTGTATACGAGTTGCAGTTTAACCGCCTCATCTTCAAAAAATCTTATTTCCTTTTTATCAAAAATAAAAAATTACAGCAGCTCTCCTCAAGCACTAAGGCTCATACGCTAACTGACTCCATTAAAAATTAATTTCTGGGAGCTGAGGGATATTCCCCCACCACACACGAGTATACAGGGTGATTCACTACCAGTGAGACAAGGAGGTGTATGGGGCACAAAGACGAATTGGAATCACATAGCATTGCAGGGTCCGAAATGCCTTCGTCATGCGGTAGAGGACGTTGAACGGGAGGTCGCGTGAACAGCGATCCCGCTGGAAGTCAGCATTTGCGAACCGTTTCTGTTGAAGAAACCAAGCAGCAAAAGTCCTTGGGAGTGGATAATCCGCAGGATCCAATGATTGGACGCGTTGCAGATGGTATGAACTCATTTGGTTTGTTGACAGTATCCTCCATACAGTGGATTGGGAAATACCCAATCGTTGGCCTATCGCTCGAGTACTCTTACTCGGATTGCCTTCTGCAAGACGTACGACATTCTTCTCATTGTCTAGCGTCCTCGTCGTTCGCTCTCGATTCATGGTACCTCTCGTGAAACAACCAGTATCACGTAACCTTCTGTGCACACGTGCGAAAATCGTATGATGAGGGGCACGCCTGTGCAGGAAACTTTCCTGGTACAAGCGCAGAGCGGCGCGCCCATTACAGTCCGCAGCTCCATACGCGAGGTGCATGTCGGCCAGTTCAACGTTTGAATACTCGTCCATCCTATTGCCTCGGGAACCACTAGGAGCTGAGGGATATTCCCCCCACCACACACGAGTATATATATTATATGTGAGCTGTCAGTTTCTCAAGAGCAATGACAAATAAAAACAAAAAGTCAGTTATCATACAAATTACTTACAGTACATAACTGGTGTTCATTTACATCTAATCTATTCAATTTTTCTGATTTAATCTGTTAATACATGCTATCATTTCCATAAAATTTCTCTCAATTAACAATCTCAACTCTCTCTACAGCTTTAAACACTAAACTAATTCAATTTTAATCACTTCCTCATATTTCTCTTAATCACCAATATCAATTCTCTTCACAACAGCAATCCATAAGTCGCTAACTTAATGCTAACAATTTCATGTAACTTCAGCGCCTATAAAAAGGGAAGGGCTCTCTTCTTAAGATAAAAACGACTTGTCTGCAACCAGTTTGCCCTGGATAAGCTGAAAAGATCTAAAAGACTCCAGAAACAGAGCCATAAGCAAATCACTATGAAGGAAGAAATATTTAAAGAATGGACTGAGCTCATTTTTCAACAGACCGACCAGTCACATGCTCCACCCCCGTTACACTTTTTGGCCTTCCCAGCAAACCTCCAATATCACTCATAACCATAACCCAAAACCATCTGAAGGAGATCGTCAAAAAACTTCCACTGAAAGCTGTTGTGGGTCCCGACGGGTTTCCTCTGTTTCTAATCAAAATCTGCAGTACATATATTATAGACCCCCTAGTCCATATTTTCAATAAAATCTTAGTAAGTGGAGAGATTCCAAATATCTGGAACACATACTTTGTTCGGCCAGTCCCTAAATGCAGGGACTCCAAGCGGCCTTAAGATTTGAGGCCTATTGCCATCGGCCGTGGGTTCCTAAAGATATTTGAAAAAGCAATCCAGCCCACTATTGCAGACCACTGTTTCAATCACAGGCCTCCGTACCTCCACACTGTGATTAAGGGGAGATCTACTAGCAGCAACCTCCTAGAGACCCTTACCAGAATCCAGAAAGCCCTCAACAACAGGACACAGCTTGATGTTATTTTCTTTGACATAAAAGGGGCCTATGACAAAATAGACATAACAGCTCTAATCACCATTCTCCAGCAGTACTTTAACATCACTGGAAGGACTCTCAGTATCATTAAATCAATTCTGGAGCATAGACATCTCATCATCTCACATCGCAGATTTCCGGACAACTTGCATTACTAATAGGGGTGTCCCACAAGGGGAGTCCTATCACCAACCCTATTTGCCACAGCGCTGGAGCCCTTCCTGGCATCTCAAACTGACTTCCAATCGTATGCTGATGACCTGAAACTTTATATCACATCTTCTGACTAAACTCAGGTTCTTAGCACTACCTTGCAGGTTAGTAAAACCATACATAACCTCAAACAATATTTGGCTTCCATCGGACTACAGATTAATCAAGCAAAGTCAGCTCAAATGTCCTTCATCTGGAAGAAGTCACGCAATGACATTAATCTTACCATCAATGGATCAGCCATTCATAAAGTTAAAACACACAAGGATCTCGGATTAGTATGGGATGAGGGGCTGAATTCTAGGCTCACCTCCTGAACACAAAAACCAAAATGTACTCCGCCATGTGGGCGATCCACTAGGAACTAACGGGAATTCATGACGCCGACCTGGTAAAGAAATATGTTGTCCGATGTGTCTATCCCATACCTTTCTATGGCTCAACCATTTGGTCCTCTGCTCCCACAATACACTTCAACAAGTTCCTCAGCCTGGAATACTGGTTCCTGAAATAGCGGACTGGCAACAATACACCATTTCTAGGGCTCAGTTCTAAATAAAACTGGAAGTCACCCCCATGGAAACAACAGATTGTAGCAGCAAACCTTCTTACATTTGCCAGACTAATCGCAAGACGACTCGACGCCCCTGACATTACTGATCTAATAAAAACTCCCCGCATTGCCGGAAGGAATCAAATGGACCCAAGGCTCCCACTCACAATCAGTTTGAACAACCTGAAAGGATTGAGACGCATGTTCCCAGGAAACACGGTAGATTTGATGACCAATCTAGCCATCGACCTGGATAGATTCTGCGAGCAGCATACATACAAACGTCAGAAGCTAAAGGCCACGAAGCATCCCGTTAAAGACAGGTGAAAAGGAAAATAAAGTGATGCCATCACTGGTCCTCTCTCTTAGAATCTACTACTCCAAAGACGCCTGGCTGTGAGCACTATTACAGTCAAGACTGAAGAGATACCAAGTGCAACAACCAGTGAAGGACTGTCTCATTTTCTATATTTGGTACATTTCTCTCATGGTTTTGTAATTTATAGCACTTTTTAGGAAATAATATCCTACAATTCTTTCAATTATGTAAAATAATAACACTGTAAGTTCTGTACCTTTTGGGTTAAGCATACCTGTGCCCCCTGTATGTAAATATCACCCCCCTAGCTTCCTGCTGTCCAGGGGTTGGCTCTTTGGCAGAGCAATAAACATTTTTAATAAAGTTACAATCGCCCCTTGTACTACTTTTTTTTTATACGCAAACTTATGTGCAAACCCCGGAGGAGTTTGAGCACATTTACGTATCTCCCCCTATCTAATTTAAACCAGACCCAATCACGGTGTTATTCTTTAAACTCACTCTTCCTTTGGTGGGAAAAACAGAATATTTTTCCCACACAACGAAACGCTTTCATCTTTTACCTCTACATCACCTGTTCAAAATACCTTTGAATTGCTCCATACCGACACCCTTTCCCAAAATGCAGTAAGTGTCGCATCCACAAGTATCAGTGTAATAGAGATATTAAACTATTGTTCAGAAGATTTTAATTTTAACCCTTCAGCACATAGCACACCATTGTTCACCATATTCCTTAATTGCACTACAAGGCCTACTGCCACTGATGGAAATATTTCCATAATGACGGTTTCGTTATTCCTCAAGTTGTTGTTATTTGGTTTTTAGGAGCATTAGCAACTAAGGCCATATTGCTCCGGGGATATGCCGTGGTCATTCCCTGACCTTTCCGCATCCTCCGTATTTGATGGTCACGGGCTCGAAACCCGGATTCCTTAAGTGCTTTAATTCGACACACACTATACTTACTAAGAGAAATATATTTGTAAGATTTTATGTACACTGTATTAAAGTTTCATGACGTTTTCAGGTTTCCGTTGCATTTGTACTGTGTATAACAATCCCTCATTTGCAAATTCAGCAGTATTAATGATTTATTGTTGTCGATTTTATAACATTTACGTGAATAAATCATAAACAATTATTTTTTTAATTAGTACCGAAAAACCGGTATTTTTGTATCAAATATGCCCTGGATCCCGGAATCTCGGTATTATAAGCCCTACGTCTACATCAATTTCATCTAATACTTCGTGCTCACTAGACCGAGACGTCGGCGGCAGTCACCGCGGACGCCTAGGGTCTAGCGCACCCCTTGACACACTCGGCACGTCTTGGATCGGCCTTACTACCTGGGTTGGCAATGTGAAGGTTTACTGAGGTGAGGTTGTGTGTTAAGAAATTCTTTGAGTTGCTTTTAAGTGCATAAAACCGTTTCCCAATAAAATTTTAATCGAGCTTAAATCAGGCGAATAACTTAGGCACGCTTTATAATGATATGATATACGCAACAACAGTTTCACATATTTAAAAAAAAAAAATAGCAATCAATTATAATCTGTTTCAGAACAAATCGATATCCAAAGTGGCCAATTCTTCCCCCATTATTTCGAATAACTGATGTTCTCCTGTAAATATATTACAGTAGACTGTCAAAATAACGGTACATTTGAGCTAACGGCACATTGAGATCGGTGCCGAAAAAAGAAAACAGCAAGTTACGTGATTACTGGATTTATTATTATTGGCCATACGGTGCAAGGAAGCATGAGGCTTATGCTGCACCAGCCAAAAAAAAAAAAAAAAAAAAATTTGAGTTACACTGAGAGAGAGAGAGAGAGAGAGAGAGAAAAGGGAATCGCCAAGAAAGAGAAGAATGATGATATCCAGCTAAGTTCGCCATTTTGAAAGTGAATTCTGTACTGATATCACGGATTATACGCTGTTTTACATTTATTTTCAACTAAAAACCCTCACTATGGCTCCTAATGCTAATAAACCTCATACAGAGAAGAAAAGAAGAACAACATTAAAGTTAGTGATAAACTTAATATAAGAGATAATAATACAAAATAGAACGGGAGAAAGTAGGAGTGTATTAATGGCAGAATATACCGTATTTCCCCATGTATAAGACGTACCTTTTTTCGAAAAAATTGGGGTCAAAAACTGGGTGCGTCTTATACAGTGGTTGTAGATTTTTTTTACTTGCATTTCCCGCTTTTTCGCGCTCATTGTTACCGGTATATTAGGTTATGTTTTGCCACGTTCTGCCCAGAAATGATTTTCGTACAGTGCTGAATTCAAGTTAAGTGATCCAGTTTGCAAAAGTGAATGGAAATCGTGCTGCTGAACATAAGTTTGGTCCTCCTACAACTGAGAAAACAATCCGAAACTGGCTACGGGAAGAAGAAACCCTACTGAAAACGCCACGGCAGAAGAAGGCAATGAGAGGCAAGTCAGCAAAATGAGCTGATTTAGAGGGGGAATTGAAGATATGGATTGAAGTGCAAAGGGAAATTGGAATTCATGTGTGCACAAAGATTGTTCAGCATGAGGCAAGAAGAATTGCTGATGAAAAAGAAGTTACTGATTTCAAAGGAGGACACAATTGGTGCTTCAGGTTCATGAAACGGAATGGACTAAGCATGCGTACACACACTAGACTTGCCCAAAAGATGCCTGAAAGCTATGGGCAGAAGGTCCTTGAATTTCATCGTTTTGTCATTCAATGTCAGAAGACGCATCAGTTTGAGTTGGGACAGATTGCAAATATGGACAAAGTCCCCCTTCAATTTGATGTCCCAAGTAACAGAACTGTTGATAAGAAGGGGGGTGAAAACTGTAACTGTGAAGACAAGTGGACATGAAAAGAGCCATTATACAGTTGTTCTAGCTTGTTGTGCCGACGGAACTAAGCTGCCTCCTATGCTGATTTTCAAACGCAAAACAATGCCAAAACAAGACATTCCTCGAGGAGTGATTGTCCACATTCATGACAAGGGTTGGATGGATCAGGATGGGATGAAGATCTGGTTTGAGAAAGTTTGGAGCAGGAGACCAGATGGGCTCTTATATAAACCTGCCCTATTGGTGCTTGATCAGTTCAGGGCACACGTAACAAAAAATACAAAGAAGATTGCTGCAGAGCAAAAAACAAAACTTGCCGTCATACCTGGAGGCTTGACATTCCAGCTCCAACCACTTGATGTCAGCATTAACAAACCCTTCAAAGCTGCCACGAGAGGCGAATGGAACCAATGGATGAAGTCTTCTGGGGACAATTTGACACCAGCAGGAAGAGTGAAGAAACCAACTATAGGAGAAGTTTGTACCTGCGTGAAAAGATCCTGGGATAATATCAAGATTCAGATCGTTGTCAAGTCATTTAAGAAGTGTGGCATTTCAAATGCCATAGATGGAACTGAGGACGAGGTAATATATGAACACAGTGATTCGTGATCAGACACAGATGAGGACAAGCTAATGGATGGGAGTTTTGACAGTGATGAGTAGTTGTATGAATTTTATGATGAATAAAACTTGAGTTCAATAACTTTATGTAATACATTTTGTTTTTTTTTTTTTTTTTCAAATTTCGGGCCCTAAAATTAAGGTGCGTCTTATACATGGGGAAATACGGTAATATTGGATCGTCAACGTGCTTGTTTTTTTATGTGCAGTTAATAAAACTGCATTCTTAACCCCTATTTCTTATGTAGCCTCATTATTTTTGCATTAAATATATTTAAAATAAATCTTTCTAGATAACGGAAAAATCGAAATAACGGTATCTTGAATCCCGGAAGGTGCCGTTATTCTGAAAGTCTACTCTATTTAACAGAAATGTTATTAGCGCAGAAGAAATACATTATATTAGCAGAGTGAACTGTTTAAATGCAAATAAATAATGGTAAATATATATCGAAAAAAAAAAATATATATATATCTGCGCCGTTTGTCCCGGTTAGGGATCAGCGACATGAATGGAACGCTTGTGGTTCCTGCATGATGATATGTCCAGCCAAATTTTTACAAGCCGGCTGGCCAAGCCTGACGCTCTTAGTTTTATTTTGGTATTTTCTTCTCCCAACACCAATGCAAACGTTTATCATATTTAGAAGTCACGGGCTTTAACCCCGAACCACTCAAAGAGCGCGTGCCATTTCACTCTCACTCTTGATCAAGATGTTCAAGAGAAAATACAAAGGGTACTAGGAAAGTTTTGCAATATGACGCAACAATGAATCACAGGAAGCTGCTTGTTGCTGCATGTTGAGACATGTTCATACGTGCATAGTAGCCGCCGCGCCAAGTCGATGGGCTCAGTTATTCATTAGTAGTGAGAGTGTAAAGTGCTTGCGATGGCATCGTGGTCACGAAATGAGATAAGGACAGTTTTGCGGTATAATTTCGTGCGTGGTTTAACCATAGACCAGTGCTTAGAAGAAATGACTCTTGCACTAGATGATGATTGTCCACATCGTACAACGATATTCAGGTGGTATAGCGAATTCCAAAGGGGAAATTTCACTCTTGAGGATTCTGAGAGGCCGGGAAGGCCACGAACGTCAGTTACGGAGGAAAACGTTACTGCTGTGAGGAAAATGCTTGACGAAAAGAGGCGAGTGACCTACCAACAGATAGAGGATACTTTGGGCCTAAATGCACCAGCAATTCGTTCGATTCTGCAAGATCATTTGCACGTGAAGAAACTTTGTTCTCTCTGGGTGCCGCATCAACTGTGACTGAAGAGCAGAAGACACGACGTGTGACTTGGTGCCGGGAGATGTTAAAAAAGTTTGATAAGGGACAATCTCGGTATGTGAACAACATCGTGACAGGTGACGAGACTTGGCTGTACTATTACGATCTGCCGACCAAGGCTCAAAACAAAGTTTGGGTCTTTGATGATGACGACACACCCGTAATTGTCAGAAAATCCCGATCTGTAAAGAAGAAAATGATAGCTGTATTTTTCAAATCGAGTGGATTTGTGGAACGTGTCGTTTTGGACACGCAGAAGACAGTCACAGCTAAGTGGTATACTGAACAATGCCTGCCTAAAGTCATTGGATCTATGAAGAACCTGCGGCCAAAGTCAAGAATGGACACCTGGTACCTCCATCACGATAATGCTGCAGCTCACCGCGCCAAAGCCTGCACCGAATATTTGACCACGACAGGACTGAAACTTCTCGAGCACCCTCCCTACAGTTCAGACCTTGCTCCCTGCGACTTTGCACTGTTCCCGCATGTGAAAATGAAGCTAAAAGGGAGGCGGTTTTCCAGTGATGAGGACCTTCTACGGGCTTGGGACAACGAGTGTGCTTTACTCCCTAGTGAAACTTGGCAGAACTGGTTTAAAGATTGGTTTCGGAGGATGGAGAGGTGTATTGAATGTAGAGGAAATTACTTTGAAAAAATTAAATAAACAAAGCTGTATTGCAAAACTTTCCTAGTACCCTTTGTAGATGCTTATACACCAAAAACGTTTAGGTTTAATTTGGCTAGTACATGAGGATAAGTGTCCGATTCGAGAAGTATTATACATTACAAATACATTTCAAGCGAAGTGCAATACTGTACAGTGAAAATCATTACAACAACCATAGACAAAAATATAAAACGATGGCGTGACTTAAGAAAAAAAAAAAAAGTCTATAGGGGCTGTCGTTTCTCTTGGATTTTTTTTTCCTCTTTTTTCAATCCCCCCCCCCCTCTCTCTCTCTCTCTCTCTCTCTCTCTCTCAGAATTCAGATTCAAGCTATCCTAGGGAGCCGGGATTAAACAAAAAAATATAGCCAAGATACTAAGAGAAATAAAAAATTACTAAACAAATTTTAATGTAGTTTTATATTTCCTGTACTACTTAGGGTAAACGTACCATTAATACTGGTATGGTGGTACAGTGTACCGTGGTGAAACCATACAGTATAAAACAAGTTGATTAAGTCCATATCAGAAGAAATACAGATTTCTTTTTATACCTGTACAGCTATCTTGTGGAAAGTGAATTCTATAACTTCCTCGTAAACATTTTTATAGCGGGATATAATACTGTTAATTAACAGGGAGTCGCGTATCTTTTGATGCGGTATAAGATTCAATAAATCAGTATGCGTACCAGTGACAACTTTTGATATATCAATATGCGTACCAGTGACAACCCAAGAAATACAGTTCCTATTAAAATTATAATTAATCAACTGAATGGAGGAAAAGAAAATCTATACCTACATAATAGTACTACGTAACTGTTATAGGATATAATAAAAAGTAACAATTTTTTAAATCCTATTCATTGCTTTAATAGCTTTTCAGAATGAAAAGCTATTAAGGTGTCCTTAATTAATAATAATTATTATAACTCAACCAACGGCAGCAAAGATCTCTCACCGTTTCCACAGAAGAAGAGGGATGAAGAGGAAGGAAGTTAGGGGAGTATGAAACAGGAGGGTTAAATCATCCGTGCGTGTACAGGTTGATTTGCAAACATTGATTTCTTTGGAAATTTTTTACGCCGTTATTCTGAGAGGGAGAGAGAGAGAGAGAGAATTCCTTTATAATTTTTTCTCAACCGATTGCTTTTCCCATCCCGACATGCAATTTCGAAACTGTAAATTTAAACAGAGAGGAATGTCCATCTGGTTCATTTTGGGATTGATTCCATTCACAAGATAACGAAAACCCTTAAAAAAAATTAGAATCGAAACGCTGATAGATTAACAAATTTCAAAAGTTTTAACTAAGAAGGTCCCATGTTTAGAAGAATATTTTATTATTATTTTTGATTCCAAACACGCTTCTCAAGTTTGGCAGCCCAGTTCACAAAGTATGCTATACATTTACGCATGTAATTGTTCTAACTAACGAAGTAATGCTAAAAAAGTTAAAAAATATACTTCGATTTTGTGCCTTCTTATGTATATATCAAATTACTTTAAAACTAGACACCTTAGTTTCATTTGCATCTGAACAAGTTCGATCCTTTCTGGACTCAGTGAGTCAAATATATACAAGTTTTTTTGAATTTATATAAGGAATTCTAACAGTACAGTAAAAAAACACGTTCCTTTGGCCAACGTGAGACAAGAACAACATATGACTCCAGCATATGTTTTATACATGTCATTTGTCTTAGCATTTCATGTCGATTTCAATCCTCAAGATTTGTCTGATGTGAGCAAACACCTTCTCCATTAAGAAGTCAGAATCAGAAAAGTAACTAAACGTGCAGCTAACATAACAAAAATACTTTGCTGATATATTTAGCAACTCCCAGTTGCGGACAAATAAAAATGAGTTATTGTTTCTGTCATGAGCATAACTGCAGAGCACAAGAACTTTAGCCGCAACCGCCAGCATTAAGAGCCCAACACATGCGGTGATTTCTTAACCACAGAAGTTTTAAAACGGGGCGGGAGGGGCCTACAAACGATAGCCTTCGACCGATGGATAAAAACTGTCCTCAGTCCAGTTAAAGATGGCTTAAATGAAGGCATCGGTGTAGCTGATACTTCCTCACATGGCATGGATTTTTTGCCCCGTGATATTTGTGATTTTTTTTTTTTTTTTTTTTTTTACAAAATAGCCTATCACCACCAACAAAAAAAAAAAAAAAAAATATTAACAAAGGGTTGACTAAGAGAGAGAGATGAATGCAACCGCATGAACTTATTATTATGGTAGTTTCAGTACTAAAGAATAAAATTTTCACACGTGAATGACAATGCATTCCCATTCTTACAGCATGGTAATTATCAAATAGATTTAGTTTACTGTGGCTAGTTGATAGTCAACATCTACCGCGCAAGATGTTGTGTAGTAAATGTCCAAGAACATACCGGTAATTTCAAGAACCGGTCGTTACAGTCATTTATTCAATAAAGCAGAAAGGCAGGACTGGTATTCAGAATTTCTAGGCTCATGTTTTGGCAGTACTACAAGACAGCAGATGAGGAACAAACAATTTAATCATTCTGTAAACTAGACATATCTCCAGCTTAGTCAAAAATTAGTGAAGTGAATCTCGCTTCCCTCCCGCTTTTTAAATTAAATGTCTGCTGCTGTGATATATACAGAGGGTGTAACCGTTCTCATTACAGGCGACGTTCAGAGGAATCAAGCGTATCATTGCAGCTTTTTAAGCTCAACTGACTGATTTTTATACTTGACTGTGGTTAAACAAACTGTAGAAGTAGAAGAACTAATTCTCAATAAAAGAACTGTAGGAGCATTGAAGTCATGTACATCTTAGATTTTGTCTACTTAATGATTACTGTGCACAAACATTTCTAAAAATGGGAGGGGGGATAGGATTCTTATTTTTTCAAGAGGAAGTTTAAATTGTAGCAAATAAAACAGGATTGTGAAATATGAATGTTCGTAACCATAATAATTATTTTTTTCCTGATGTGTGGTGAAAAGATCATATTATATGTGAATCCCAGAGACAGTGTTTATATGATTCACTTATAACAGTGGGACGTGAAAATTGGTCGGCCGAAGAAACATCTGGGATGGGTCATATTGGAAATTAAATAGGTAATGACAAATACGAACATATAAGAATTTCAAATTACAGTATATTTATAATCTTCATATAGAATTTTGAATGATGAATGAAAATATAATTGCATTAATGGATAAGACGAGCAAAAATGCATCCATTAATGGATGCATCTTTGCTCGCAAATTTGTATTCTGAATATGAAAAATCCAGAGAAACCAAAATGATGAATTCTTGTATGTTGGAAACAACTTGTAAAATGATGAACTACATTTTTGCAGCTTAGGTTGATCGTTCTACAGTGCAAAATAAAGTTATATGAACATCTTTCAGATAACGATTTATTTCAGAGTTACTGTATTAATGCAGCGTGTTATGTTTACCTTTTTGAAAGTTTAAACTTCAAAAACGGCAAACATAACAGTTAATTTTAAAAGTTATCATAATGCTTTTACAATAACTATTTGAAGTGACATCCTGGCATTTGAACGCAGCCCTGGAGTCATAGAATTAGTGAACCTTCAAGCGTGTCATAGAATTAATGACACGCGTAAAGATTCTAGCAGCGGTGCGGATTGTTAAAGCGCCACATTCTATTCGTCGCTGCAATTCTGTCACCTGGAATTCCTGTTTCATATCAAGCTCTTTATATGACCCCACAAGACATACTAGTATTCACGTCTACTACCGTGCTGGGCAAGCAAGAAACCTTCCCTGACCTACTAATATGAGTAGATAGGTAGGTTTAAGGTGCGTTGTCGAATGTCTGCTGAAATGGACGGGGGGGGGGGGGGGGTAAGCACCATTGCGCATTTTTTTTATTATTATTTAATAAATAAATAAATAAATATAACCACTGTGCATGAATGACATGTTACGACTTTTCCGGAGAAAAGCGTCTTCAAACATTTGGTTGAAGACGCTCCTCTCTGGAACGGAGCCATGACTCGCCAAGGTTACTCGCGTCAGTTGCCATGAAAGAACACGTGGTTCGATTAGTTGAATAAACAATACTGCACCAGAACAAAAAATTGCTCTCAAATAGGACATTAACACGATGCGGACTTTCTTCCACCTACACGTGCAAGTCACGAGAGTTTATGCAACCTTGTGCAAAGTTCTTTCGGCAGCTCATCATTCGTCAGGCTAAGATCCTAATGAACGGCTGAAAGAACTGTTGTTGTTGAAGGTGACCTGTTGGAGTCAGTGATTGCACACATTGAAAATGAAAGGAGTGAAACTGCTTTCACTGAAGAATGTTCAGTGAAAAATGTTCAGATCCCGTATCGAAGCACCAATTGGTCAGGTACTTGTTCGTGGATCACCTTGTATAATGTAAATAATTTCGTCTTCAACATCTCGATAGTAGGCTTAGTGTCGCCCTGGTAGCTTTGCAGCGGAAATAAATTTGAAACGAGCCGTCTTCAAAAGCCTACCAACGGCCCCAAATGTTCGACAATTTGACAACTTTCTGTAAGGAAAGCTTTCGTGGCATAATAATTTTACTTCAAGTGGATTTTCTCTAGCGTGGCTACACGTTACGTGCATATATGCGCAATGAAATCATTGCTGTTAAACATAACGACTAAAAGATATAAAGGTCTGTTTATATTCCAGCACAGCAAATTAAGTCAGAAGAGTTTACAACTAATCATTTTAACAAGAATGCAAGCATTAGCCATATTTAGCAGTCACGCGAGCGTAACAGTCAACTCAAACGCGTGCGAGACTGCACTTCAGTAATTGACCATTCGACTATGTCAACATGCAGCAGACGCCTCATAATAGGTTGGATCATGGAGAGGGAAAGGAGAATACAAGCAAATGCTTCCCCTGCAGTTTCAGATCGTATTCTTTCGAACAAAGCGACAATATCTCTGTTTTATTTAATACTGTTTTGGCACATTCACACCTCCTGTTCCTTCATCGCAAGCTAAAGACCAGTGGCCCAAACAGAAATTTTGGTTCAGGGTTTTGGGTGGGGATATGACTCCTACATACCACACTGGAACTTTTACAAGCTTTAACGTAAAATTAGATAATATGAAATAAAATGTTTTTAGTATTAGCATTAGCTATAATATTGCAAAGGAAGACAAGCTGCTCCAGCCAAAAATAAATAAATAAAAATAAACAAATAAACAGAAAACTAATAATATAAACAAATAAGCAAAATAATTAAGTAAAAAATAAATATACAAATAAAAGAAAACACTTAAAAAGTAAAACAAGAAAATATTAATTATGTGCTTCCCTTCTCATGTAGATAATTATGGAAGTTGTCAGCCTCAACTACCCAAGATGGTAACCCGTTCCAGTAATCAACAACTCGCTGATTAAAAGAAAATTTCCTGCAATGCAGTCTAAACCTCTTCCTGCAAACAAAACAAAACCTCTTCCCTCAATTTGTATTTATGGCACCTAGTTCTGGAATCCTATAAATAAACACAATAATAATGAAAAAGAATAATAATAAATAAAAAATAACAAATAAAATACAAAAATATATAAAAATAAAAAAATATATAAAAAATTACAAAAAAATAGACTAATTATGTGCTTCTCTCCTCACGTAGGTAACTACTAGTTGATCTTTGAATAAGCACAACTGTCAATCTCAACTACCCGCGGAGGTCACTTGTTACACTAATCAACAACTTGACATAAAAGAACTTTCTACAATTCAGTCTAAACCTCTTCACCCGTAAGTTTAATCAACAGTCGCTGGTTCTGGAATCTTTTATAATAGTAGAAATTTCGCATTCATTCATTATTCTTCACAGACCTCAAACTAGATCATCTCTAAGGTGCCTGGTTGTCAAACTATGTAACCAACATAACCGAAGCCTTTCCTCACATGGTCGCCTTTTGCAGATCTCACTATGCGGTTTCGTCTTTGGACCCTTTAAAGAAGCTAAATGGTTTTATTTATTTATTTAATTTTTTTTTTTTTTTATTAAAGGTGGGGTCTCCCTACTTGGACACAGAATTTCATGTGCAATCTTACAATTGCTTTGTACAGTGGGATTATGACCTCCTTATCTCTACACGATATTGTTCGATAAATCATCGATAGTACACCATGGATTTTTCATGGCTGCCTGTTTGTACTACTCAGAGAACTTTATGTCCACCAGTATCATATTTCCCAGATCCCTTTCTTCCTCTACTGTTTTTAATTCAATCCCACCAAGTATATTAGTTATTTTGGGGATTGAATTATTTAGCAATTCCCAAGTGCAAGGCCTCCCATTTTGTTGCAAACAATTGTCCCTTTCCTGACCATTCTTTCTAAGTTATCCTGAAGACTGCGCGAGACCGATCATTAACCACTACAAAAATCTGCAACAAGAATTGATCCTTAGGAGACCCCACGTCTGACGTTACACCAATTTGAAGATCATCCATTAATCACATCAGTCATCCTCTCCCTCCTGCCCTGGGATTCATGTTAGATTACAATAATTATATTGTTACCCCTTTATTTATTACTGAAGTTAAAATTTAAGATTATAGAAGAGAACGTAACTTAATAGAAATACTGAAGAGAAGATAAGAATTTAATTTAAAATACTGTAGAAATTAAAAATATATATATATATTAAAGTTAAATTTACAAATACAGAAATTAAATTTATACGGTATTTAAACAAATTAAGGAAAACAAAAATTTGTCTACGAGACATCTCATCTTAACCCGTCAGTTAATCCGCTGTAGCCAACTTAAAACCCGTGGGTACGCTTATGTTAAGGACATAACTTGAAATGATTCCTTATTACAAATGAAAGATGAGTACTAAATTTAATATTAGTACTTATTACTTATTGTAAATCGCTTTTTATGCGAATATCCAGAAAGAGTGTTTGGGTACATATGTTCATATGATTTTTGCTTCCTCATTTCCGATCCTAGGATTTTTCCCCAGATTTTTTGCACTAAAGAACAAAATAAAGTAGCATTCATTGAAGTAAACGACAATTGATGAATCGCTAAAACTAATACTCGAATTTCACAAAAAAAAAAAAAAAAAAAAAAAAAAAGCAGCGAATGATGGATTAAAAATAATGGAGTGCCAAGATATTTGTCAGCTGACACTGACAGACTCGCTTCGAGTAATGGTTCCGACCTCGTTAATGCCTCGTTGAAGCTTAGCGCAGGCTCATCGATAAATTGAACTACAACTGAAATAAAAGGGCTAAATGACTTCTTATATTTGACTCCATTTTAGAACCATGTCCTTTCGGTCGGTTAATTATTCAAAATAAAGTATTGCATTGTATTGATTTTGATATACAGTATTCCACTACCATATGGAGAATTTCAATGCCAATATTTTTTGTTCATTTTTCTCTTGCTGTTCATTATGTGGCATTGCTACGGCATAGAATCACGTCAATAGTGAAAAGGTCAAAAACAATCATCTCCGAAGCGTAACTTTCCCAAGATCTTACAGTACATCTATGCCTGTGGGTTGGTGCCACCTTAGGTTTCTTTGCAGGGAAGGTCACCCTTCGTTTCTGCCTTCTACATCACCGGTTATTACACTGGGAAGACTTTTGATGAAGGTAGTTTCGTAAATTTCTGTTATGATTGGTAGAAATCACCGAAGTCTACTAATCAGTAATTAGCCGTTCTTGCACTCGTGCAAGATTTTCTTTTTGTGCCCAGACATTTTCAAAAATAAGGCAACGAATCAGATATCAAACACTTTATTAAAACTGCAAATACAAAGAAAAAAAAAAATACATTCAAATAATCTGATTAATTATAATAGACAATTTTCGTAAATTTGTTATCAAAATTACTTCATTTTTGTTATTTTTATTAATTGTAGGAAATACTGTTTAATATTTTTATTGGAATTGGGCCCCTCTAGCCACTCTGCGCCCTGTGCACCTGCCCAGTTTCCGGAATGCTCATAATGGAAGGATGCATTTACGTTATTAAGGGGTGAGTTCTTTAAGAATCTATGAAAAAAAAAAATATAAAATAAATAAATAAAAAAAAAAAAAAAAACACATCAGTAGAATGTTTGACAAACGATTTAGTTTTATTTACACGAGAGTTTACAGAAATCTGTTTCAGTCATTACTACATTAGCGACAAGAATGGCGATAAAATTTCATTTAAGTTTTGAACATTTTCATCATCCTTTTCATTTGAATTAGAAACTGTATAACGTAGGTTTCGTTTTTCCTCGATAACTATAATATTTCAATGAATATTGCGCGGGTTAATTACAGGTTAGCCAGTTTATCTGATCTTGTGAACTTGGGAGTTAGGAACGGTGTGTTGGATCCTCCGCTTCCATTCATCGTTTCTGTAACTGTGTGCAATGCCACATTCACGTTACCGTTATAAGTAACGCGGGTATCGGCGTATTGTTCTGAGCAGCTGTGTCTCGGACACGCTTGGTTGCGCTGTTCATAAAGTTTCCCGTCATCGTACTTTCTTGAGCAACAGCAGAACACTTGTGCGAATCCTTGCCGGAACCTAAAATAAGTAAAGAAAGAAAGAAAAAAAAAACATATATATATATATACACACACACATATATTATTTGAACTAAAACTAAAGGACAGGTACGATATATTTATAAAAGGGACTATGCCCTAGAATAGTGGTTCCCAAATTGTACTCCGCGGATCCCAAGGGTTCTGCGAACAGCTCCCAGGGAATCCGTGGATAATTTCTGTAATGGCTACTTTGAATTTTGCTTATTTTTTTTTTTTTTAACAAAATCTAAATATCCTTACAAACTGGACGTCGCATGAGAATTCAGTTGTTTACAATCACTCCCAACCTTTACAATCATTCCAAGTTTTACAATCACTCCCAGGACTTTGTGAGACGAAAAAAACAACACCATTCTTCACACTAGTAGCCTATAAGGTACTATTGATTGTATAATAGTGACAGTTTATTATTCAGTTATGTTTTGTGTCAGTCTGAAAACGGTAGATTGTAAACATAATAAATTAGTTCTGAAATATAAATATTTAATTTTGGATACCCCATTAAGAAATTTCAATTTACAATATATTATACGAGTGTATATTTTACGCCAAATACCTTTTTAAAGTCATTAAATAATGCTCAGGAAATTGCACGCTATTGAACAACATGAAACTGCAACCAGACCGCTCTAGCAGGTGTTGGTCAGGAGCAAAGTTGCATTGGTACACATGTCTTGGGTGGCTGCTAAATACCGTGCTGTTTCTTGTATTCTCTAGTGAACCCTTCTGCCCGCGTGGTCATCCCAGAATCCAAAGACTATTTTCTTTGGATAAGTATTTTCTTTTTTGACAAGGTTTGGACTCCGAAACAATGTGAAAAGTAAGGATATTTATTTAGCCTCATTCAATTATGAAACATAAGCAGAACAATAAAGTTGCGGGCAATAAATGACTAATTACAAATAACTCTGAATGTAAATGACTAACTGCAAATAACTTTGCATGTAAATGACTACTTCATTCATTACATATATCGGGATGGCATCATTATGGGAGTATCCATTTTTAAAACATCTGAACTAGCGATTGAAAATTGAAGTTATGCCATTGATATTAAAAAAATATATAACATTGTTTGGAGTTAGCTGAATTGCTGCTGTTTTCAAATAAATGGGCGCCTACATTACAATTTCTGTATTGCCTATTTGAATCAATAAAAATTTCAAGAAAATATGTTCGTGCAAATTAATGGCATAATTTGATGCAATTTTTTATTCCCAAAGTAATACTGCATCTAGATATGACACTGATAACAGTTCACATTGTTTTCTGAGATAATTATCAAACACCATTTATAAAATGTTTGATATGACTATTTTTCCACACGATTTTAATTATGTTGGATATCTTTATTTTTGCTATTTTAACGGAGAATCGATTATAATTGTGGAACTACAGAAATGAAAAAGCATTGGTGAATGAGCTACTCAATTTTTGCTGGAAAGTTGATTTATGGCTAGACATATTTTGAGCCCATTTCTGTTACCGTTTATAAGAAAACTCAATGACAGTCGTTGCTTCTTCCATCAAATTATTAAAAGTGATCAAGTGTATTTCTGAAGTGAAATATTTATTTTATACAGGATAATTCTTTATTTCAGCAACGCAGAATATTTGTTAAACTCGAAATGAATACATACAGAAATGTATAATTTAATGTACAAGTTCATTCATTAATGAAGTAGATGTGTCCCTGTCACAGAGTTGTTGCATTCTGGAGAGTTATTTGAAATAACTAATTCGTGCCAAATCAGTTTACCAGTGAATTTTACGCTACAAAAGGTACACCAGGAAAGAAGATAATTTGGAAATTTAGAAAGAAATTTAGTGATAACAAAACCTGAATGATAGCCGATGTGCCTATTGGCCCAAATTTTTAGTGAAACGTATTGAAGATGCTATTATTGTTATTATTATTTTATTTTTTTTTTTTTAGGAGCATTAGCAACTAAGGCCATATTGCTCCGGGGATATGCGGTGGTCATTCCCTGACCTTTCCGCATCCTCCGTATTTGGTGGTCACGGGCTCGAACCCGGGTCTAATCAAGAAGCGTGTGCTACGCACTGCTGCTCCTGCCCACCTGGCTACGGAGGCGCCAAATTATTGGTTCAGTGTTGGGCCCATTGCTGTTTTCAATATTTATTAATGATCTTGATGAAGGTATATCAAGCTTACTGTCCACGTTTGCAATTGATAAAAGGTTGGCACATACAGTAATGACAGTATGCTACTACAACAGAATCCAGAAAAATGAGGTAGATGGGCTGAGAAATGGCAACTGAAGTTTAACCTTGACAAATGCAAATTACTGCAAATTGGTAGTAGTAACTCCAGAGTAACCTATGGACTGTGTGGTACTACATGGAGTAGTGAAAAATGAAAAAAAAAAAAAAAAAAAAAAAATCTGGTGTTAATTGTACAGTCAGATATGAAGTTTTCTGAACAGTGCGGACAGACTGCCAGGGCAGTTCATGAGGATTTGGTAATGATATACTGGAATTTTGCTAGCAGATATAAGGAAGCAATTATCCTACTGTATAAGTAGGATAATTGCTACTTATACAGTAGGATAATTGTGGAGAAATGGTGAGGCCACATCTTGAGTAGTGCATAATTATGTTTTGTGGCTTTTGTTTCAATATCAGGCACTCAATTTTTATTGAATTTATAGGCTTTACTTTCAATACTCCAAAAGGTTGGGGACGTTCAACAGAGGCAAAACCGTTGGTCCAATTCTCTTAAAAGTTTGATCACTAAAAAAAATAATACCATCTGCTACATTTTCTATGTAGAAATGTGTTTTTAAACGTTTTCATCCCAGTTTGTATGGCCCTTTTATTATTAATTGACCATAGTTCCCACAGCACTAAACTTGTTATATTTAACTTTCCGAGTGCTCTGTTTTGTGCGGCCGCCCTGAGGAGAAGACGAAGCATTTTCTTTATTCCTGTATATTCTACGATGATCTACGTCAACCACTTGCTGTTTAAATGTTCTCCATTACTCCTGACAATAAAACCATGCTTTTAAACTACAAAGAAAAGTGATCTTCTACAAGAGTTTGACCACAGGATCTTCAGCCGACGCAAGCAACTGCTTTTTTGCTCCCGACAGTCTTCTGCCTCTACCACTGCCTGTGATCTAAATAACAACAGTATCACCACCTCAGAATTTCTCTGAATACTTTGCTTTGGCTTGCTGATTTCTGCGCCTTTTGCGCTATCAACTGCTGGCCTCGGGCTGCTCCCGTGGAGAAATTCTCTTGGCACAGGCATACCTGTGCGAGATCTTCTGTTTCTTTCCTCGTCTGCACGGGTAGCATCATCGTCCTCCCCACACCAGGTGTAAACAGCCCAGGTTCGAATCCCGTCGATGACGCGAGGAACCTTAATGGGCTTTTTTCACTCCGTGGCCGAGTTCATCAGTATCAGGCACAGATAGCAAGGTCTTTTCCCCCAGAAACTGGGGTTTTTCGTCCAGCAAAACAGGAAAATCGACCACGGAACACATGCAGTTAACAGACATAAGACACACAGCACGGCATATGAATTTAAATATTCGAGTGTCCTAATATAATAGTTTGGTTTTTGCTTCTTTCTTAATTTTTTCTCCCTCTCAACATTTCTATTTCGACCATCCTATTAGGTAGTCAGCGCGTCTAGTACAGTAGTTGTATTTATCGCCCTCCCCATACAGAGTGGAAAATGCCCAGGTTCGAATCCCGTCAATGACGGAAGGAACTTATGGGCTCTTTCACTCCTTGGCTGAGCTACTCAGTCTCAGGCGTAGCCAGCATAGGTTCCCCTTTCCCTCCCGGAAACTACGGAGTTTTCTACAGAAAAATAGGCAAATAGATCAGAAAACACACGTCATTTATGGAAATATTACACGTGGGCAGATGAGTTCGTTTTCAGTTTTTTTTATTTTTTGTTTTTCCTATGAGATGATATTCTGTGAAAATATATGACAATGGTCTCGTCACTCGTTTGGAGAGGTCTGGATTTGAATCCTGTCAATCACCGTAGGAATTGCTAACGTCCTCTTCAATCGCGGCTGTAGTTAGCCGATCTCAGGCTGAGGGAGTAGGGTTCTCACTTAAGTTATTCCGGGTTTTTCAGCGCGCAACAGATGGAAATCGGCCAGTGTACACAAACTTCCACAGTCACAATGCACACATACGGATTTGAGTAATACCCGGGGACCGTTAAAATAATAATAATTATTATCCTATTATGTGGTCTTTTCGGGTAGCACAGCGTTTATAATCACTGTCCTCTCCACACCCGTTGGAAATGGCCCGGATTCGAATCCCGTTAATGATGCGAGGTACTTTTATAGGCTTTTTTTCACTCTGTGGCTGAGTTACTGTTTGTTTTGCGACAACTGTGATCTTGTTGTGGGCGAAGGTAATCCTCCAGAGTTTATCTTCTTTCATGATAATGATTTGCCCATTCGTACACTCGTGAGCATGACATACAATTTCCACCGTAGACCTTTTCCACACGCCGGTTGAATTCTTACTATAGCAGAGCCGTCCACTGTAAGAAACTCAATAACGCTGCGTTGCACTAGCTTGTACACGTAACAGTGAATTCCACCTCTAATTCTATGCATCGCTCTTCTTCACATATATGACATCTAACGCGTGTTGTTGTGCAATATAAGCACCACTACCAATCATAAATTACATTTAGACTATCTCATTTTAATTTTATTCATCATCATAGGCGACCTGACATAGCCGAGTGGCCAGGAGCGAGAGAGAAGAACACATTCTTCGGATGGACCATGGTTCTAGCTCGTGTGACTGCTAAATACGATCAACGATCGTATTCGTGATTTACTGTAAACTCCTGTGACCTGTTGGTCGTGCCAGAGTATGAACAAGAACATCTCTATATAAAGAAACTACAGTGCAGTAGAGGAATATGTGGTTCTTCACACAATCCTTGAATTACATGCTATGTAAAAGACACTCCTGTTTATACGAAATTATTATAGTCTTGTATTTTCTTTTAATTAGTGGCACTTTTATTAAATTTAAAATGTCAGTGATTATTCTGTCCTTACCTGCTATTCATCCAACAGTAGATGATAGGGTTATACATAGAGTTCGACATCGCAAGCCAGTAAATTGAGAGATAAACATGTTGAACATACTTATAGCTAACAATTTCCGGGTGATGGTGAGCTACTAAAAAGTAAATGTGGTATGGAAGCCAACAAACAGCAAAGATCACTACAACGACGATCATCATCTTCACTATCTGAAACAAACAGAATGAAATATTTAGTTCAGTTTTTCAATATTTAGTTCAATTCAGAACTGTTAAACTTTTTAATTATGATTTATTTTCATAATATTATGAAACTAAGTTAGTGAGCAAGTGAAGTGCAGAACAATTAGGAAGGCCATTTTGACAACAGAATTAAAACGACTTTGGCATTAGCAAACCAATACTCCATAAAAATATAAAATATGATGCTATAAAATACATCAAAACAATAAAAATTAAACACTTTTACAACAGTCAGTAGATTCATGGAAAACTCTTATTGAATAGACTAGCTTTATTGAAGGATGAAAAAAATCATTTTCAAATGAACCATCTATTTCAGGAGTTTCAATCCGGAAATAGATGGTTCATTTGTACAGGTAAACCTTCAAAATTGGGAAATCCATTATCCAGCACAACTAATTTTCTGGTATTTTTTCAGAAAATGGGCGAATTCGACAAGTCAACCGACAATCTGCAAATTTTGGTACTGGATTGGCTATTTTCCCAAGCAGGAAATCAGAGCCGACTGCGCAGGGTGGATATTTACTCTGTTTTTTTTTTTATGTGCACCAACTTCATGGGAAAGGAAAATTATTTTGGATTTGGTTGGTTTCTGTTTTTTTCTGGCGCAAAAGCAACTGAGGCTACAGTGCGCCACGGCCACGTGCCATTAAATGAGCTACTAAAAAGCAAATACTACATCAAAATATATATACAAATATAAAATGGAATAAATTTTAGTATACTCAGACCAAAAATATAAGCACAAAATTATATATTTGTAAAAATTAATAATTTGTAGAAATTTAAAAACATCTGACACGTGGTCAGTGTCTGATAAAATCTGACTGAGTGTATAAAGGCTCAGTCAGATGAATAAAAGTAGAAAAACATACACCGAACATAGGTAAAATTAATGCAATTAACTAAAATACAGTAGAACCCGGATAAATTCCCGCATAAGAGGTTTCCTCCTGTACTAGTTTTGGTTTCTTAAGTCCCTTCAACTCTATATATTGTAATGTATTATTTTCCCGCGTAAAAAAGTTCGTGATAAAGAATATACAATGTATTACTATAATGACGTTTTCCCACTTAATGTTTTTGTAATTTAGAAAATTACTTTATTTTTGTATTAAAAATATTAAACAAAATAAACAATTTTGGTAACCGAACAAGTTAGTGCATAGCATCATTTTTGTTCGTAGTAAACCACCGAAGTAGGTGAAATGGCATCGTTTTTTTACATCTCATATTGTGTATGCCTTCACAACGAGTTGCCCTGATATTGCAATATCAGAGCAACTCGTTGTGAAGACATTCACAATATGAGATATAACAAACCCGATGCCATTTCACCTACTTCGGTGATTTACTACGAACTAAAATGATACTACACCGCATTAACTTGTTCAATTAGTGAATTTTCCGTAGTCAGAGACTTTCAAAGCACTTAAACCTTTTTAGTATAAACATTTTGATATAATGGAAGTGACATTTTGCAATTGTTTTTATTGATATCCAAAATGTCAACCACGTTAAGCGAGTTCTGACAGTTGTGAACAGTTCGGAGTTACTTAGTGGATTGTTGCTCTGTCTTATTGTAATTGTGATCTTTTAAGTATGCTGAAACTCAAAGGAGCTCATTCTTCCAAATTGGTAATGAGTTTAAGAAACAGAACGTTAAGCAATTAGAAATCTTCGGTTTAAAAATGTTTCCCATAGGCAAAGTAAAATATTTATAAATTCTAAAATAGTACTTAAAAATGATCTCTAACTTATGTATGTGTATCTTTTCATTTATTTGTGTAGTTAATATTTCATACCCTTAATGTCATTTTTCCTTCTAAAGAAGTTCTCCCTCGTAAGAAGTTCTAAACCTCCACTCCCTTGGAAAACTTCTTATCCGGGTTCTACTGTATGTTTAATAGTTAAAATGGTAATACACGACTCGCACATAGGAGAGTCATCAGCCCTCGGCACGACTAGACTACCCTGCGCAGTCTTGACTACCATGTTTTAATTACAGGCTTTATCTGATATAATTTATTTCTTGTCCGTCAATGCCAAAAAGCTTGCCATTGGGAGTATACACTGTGCTGCCACTTTATTAGATACATCTAATAAAGTACACCTTCAAAACAGCCTGAATTCGTCTAGGCAAGGATTGAACAAGATGCTGAAAACGTTGTGCAGGAATGGAGTACCATGCAGACATGAGTGTGTAACGCAGTTCTTCGAGATTCGACGGAGGTGTAGGCCTGCAGCGAACAGCCTTACTAGGTCATTCCAAGGATGTTCAATAGGATTGAGATCGCGGACTGAGTGGGCCACTGCAGTAAAGAAAAGTCATTGTCATTTATGTTCCTGGAACCATTCCATAGTGATTCGAGCTTTGTGCACCGGCGCTTTATCCTGATGGAAGTAACCATCTGACTTGAATATAAACTGTCAACATGAACGGATGCACTTGGTCAACAACGATGTTTAGGTACGATGTGGCATTCAGACTTGAATCTATGGGTATCAATGGACCCAACGTGTGCCAAGAAAACATTCCCCACACCATAACACTTCCCCCACCACCACCTTGCACAGTAGTCGTCAGACATGACGGGTCCATGGATTCATGTTGTTTTCGCCAAATTCTGAACCTTCCATCAAAATGATGCACCAGGAACTTCGACTCGTCAGATCAAGCAACTGTTTTCCAATCCTCGATAGTCCAGTGCTGGTATTGCTGGGCCCACAGGAGGCGTGCTCTCTTGTTCTTCATTGACAGCAAAGGTACGCGATGTGGTCGTCGGCTGTTGTAGTCCATTCGCGACAAAGTGCGACTAGTGGTCCGTTGCGATATTTTGTTCTGCGCACCAAGGTTGTATTCTGACGTGATGTGCGGCATTTTGGCCCGTCTGTTTGCTTGCACAATTCTAGCCATTCTCCTCTGACCTCGCTCATCAACAAACGATTTTATTCCACAGGAGTGCCGTTGAGAGGATGTTTTTTGTTCGTTGCATCATTCTCGATACACCCTTGAAACTGTGGTGCGTGAAAAGTTCAGGAGAACTGCCGTTTCAGATATGCTTTGTACAGAACATCTTGCACCTACTACCATGCCACGTTCGAAGTCCGTTAGATCACTCCTTTTCCCCATTCTTGCTACGGTTTGTAAGCTTGACTGATACTAGAAAGGTTTTCTGCTGCATTTATATCCACAACTGTGGTCATGTGACTTGCAACGTTGTGATACAAACCTTTCGTGTGCACAGCAGGGGTGTACCTAATAAAGTGGCAGCACAGTGTATCTTGTTGTGTATTATTTGCCTGTAGTCTGTATAGGCAACTGACAGGCAATGATTATTAGTGGGAGTTGCTGATTTAGCTGCAGTGTCAGCTAAATCATTTCCCCAAATCCCAATGTGGCTAGGAATCTAGCAGAAGCGAATATCAAACTTGTGTTGATAAAGAGAATATATCTTCTGTTGAGCCCGAGACAGAACTGGATGAGAACTGTGTCATAAAGATAATAAAACCTGTAATAAAAGAATCGGGATATATTATAGACTTTTGGTACTTACAAGTTCTAATGTGATCCAAGAATAACTCTACACCATGTGCAGCTCCGTATATGCTGGATTCAGGAAGAAACTGCCGAGATATAGCAGTGTCTGGAATGACAACAGCAGATTCTACACACGATTTCGAACTCGAGCGGTCTGTGTAAACTGACAGGAATTCAGAGTGTTTAGCTCTATGAGCTGAATAGAGCTGCAGGTAGACTGATGATGGAATAGCAGACTTTACCAGTTCTTAAGGGAAAAGTCGCATGATGGAATATGAGTATGCTAGGGTGGAAGGGTTTGCTTGTGTGTTTGGGCTACCTTGTCTACCGCGATGTTAAACTCTAAGTAGTCCTTGGACGCGAATACCGAAAGGACGATTGGCAGAATTTTAAGGTTTTCAGTTTTAAAGCGTATTTTAGAGACAACTGCTTACTTCGAAGAGACAGAGGATGAAGATTACACTTACGACAAAAGTGTACGCAAACGGTCTTTTGCGGCGAGAATCTGAAACTGTTAGCAAATGTCCAGAAAGTAGGGCGATTAATGGCTTGTTGCCGTTGTCTACCCATCATGGACGCTGTTTACAGTTGGAGGAAATTGTTCTGTGATAAAATTTATTTTTATGACGAAAAGCGTGACACTTAATAGTGTCCCTTGCGGTACTCCCTGCTCTTGGCAAAAGGAACGAGAGTAAGGATCCCACAAGAACTTGGAAAGGCTGATCGGCTAAAAAGTTTTTAACAAAAATTGGTATATGCCCTCTAAGACGGAGGCTATGCAAATCTTTTAAGATGCATCATGCGCTTTCTGTACATTTTGGAAGAGAAATAATTCAGTTTATTTTTAATGTAATGTACTTGGAAATAATACTTTTTATATGAACTGGCTTTCTATTGTTAAAGAATTGAGTTTTACAGTAATATGTTCAATAAATTGAACGTGTGTGTAAATACACCGTACACACACTTGTGCGGTGTATTTACATCAAATACTGATATGATATTGAAACAAAAGAAGTGTTATGGGAATATGTCATTTTTTTATGATAGCAGGTTAATGTTGATAGCGCTGGTGATTCTTTCAACTTGTCCAAGGACTGAATTGTCCTTTACCCCAGGGAGCATAAACTCCACGGGCAATGGCGTGATCCAGTGATTTTATGATAGCGAGAAACATTATCTGCAAACTACCGAATGATTTGATACCGCGAGGCGAATATTCAGTTTATTCGAAATAAATCCTTGAAGCAATTCCTCCACTTGTGAACTCATCTGCGCAACCGCCTTCCTATATAACTACGGTTGTTTATCATTCGTTCCATAAAGTAGAAAGGCTCTAGCAGTAACTTATATGTTGTGGGACAACAAAATTTAACTTTAGGAATGTTCAATTCATATTCTCAAAATACATATTTGATAATTATGTTTCCTGATATAAGAAATGGTACTGAATGTGGCTCCAACTTAAAAAAAGAGGAACTCAGTGTGTCGAACTGAGCCCTGTAGAATTCTGACAAAATCTGCAAGCAGATAATGTAAGGATATTTACCAACACAACAGTTACATTTCAAAGCATGACTTTTTTAAAAATATTTTGTATTCTAACCGGTTTCAGGGCGGTGTCAGCTTAGCAGAAAAAAATAAAAACGCCCTGCAAAAATTGGTACTGTGTGTATATTTCTTCGCTTTCGCCCTCCACGGCTTAAAATACTTCCTCCACCCAAACGATCTATAAACATCCAATATTCTGTACCTTTTACTCTCAGGAGGACACATCTGCGTTTAGCAGAAAGTAATATTTAAAGATATTAGGGGGAGGACCTGTGCTCAATAAATTAAACGGAAAGTTTGCAGCACTGTGCGTGCATAAATATTCCATGCATGTGCTATGTGGGTATATAAACAGTTAGACGTTAATGTACGCGGTGCGCTACATTTAGGCGAGTTCGTTTTTTTTTTTTTTTTCTTCAATTAAACGAGTTTTATTTTCTGAGATTAATAGAAGCGAAAATTGAATAGTTATTTTCTTATCAATTAACCCATGCATACTAAGTACGACAAAAAAAAATAATCACTAAGATTATAACTTTAAAAAACACTTATTAAAACTATAGTTTTAAGTCCTCTTAAACTTAGCCGTTCAGTTTAATTACAACTGTATAATATTTATTACTCTTCTTTCGTATACTTTTTAAGCCTCTCTCTTCGTGAAGATATATATATACACAGGGTGTCTCAAAAATACACGGCATAACTTCAGGAATGAGTTCCTCATATGTGGACAATATTTTATATCAACATAGTTCCGGAAATGCTGGGTTTCCGAGTTTAGAAGGTCTGTCTATGATACTTAATTGTTCACATCACCTTATAGTAATTGTTCAAAATGTCCACCTTCTGCCTGAATACAGGCCTCACATCGACGTCTCATGGACTCGCGAAGACGATGCCAAATTCCTGGCATGTTTCGTATTGTCTCACAACCTGCCGCAATTCGATTGCGGAGAGTTTCCGCATCAGCTACCGGAGTCGAATACACCAATGACTTTAAATGGCCCCACAAGAAGAAATCTAGTGGGTGTGAATCAGTAAGCGTGGAGGCCAGGCAGTAGTTCGTCCACCTCTACCTATCCACAGACCAGGAAACCTTCGATTCAATTCAGGTAATTGCGGGTTAGGTGGCTGAAATGTGCGGGAGCGCCATCGTGCATGAAGTGTGCTTGTTGACGAATGATCAGTGGCGTGTTGTCCAAGAAATCAGGCATGTTGTTTTCCAGAAAGTTTCTGTACGCCTGCCCTGTGAATTTCTTTGGCAGTATATGGGGCCCAAATAACTTATCACCAAAAACACCTGCCCAGATGTTGAGGCTGAACCGCTGTTGGTGATGTGATGGTAGAATTGCATGTGGGTTTTCCTCAGCCCATACATGCTGATTGTGAAAGTTTGGAAATCCTTCACTAAGGCAGGAAAGTGGGAATTTGGAAATCCTTCACTAAGGCAGGAAAGTGGGGAGTTTTACCACACTGTTGCAAGAACCACTGACAGAACATTACTCGCGCAGGGTAATCTGCTAGTGACAAGGACTGTACCCGTTCAGATGGTAAGGATACAATTGGTATTCTCGCAACACTCTCCAAATAGTTGAACGTTGAACAGCCAGTTGCATTGCTATTCTGCGTGTGCTGATTCCAGGAGTGGCATGCACAACACCCAAAATCTCCTCCTCTACTTCAGGAGTCGTAGATCTTGGTCGTCCTCTGTCGGCAGCACGAGGTGTAAAGGTCCCATGTTGACAAAGGCGGCGATGGATACCTTCAAACGTTTTTCTGTCTGGACAACTTCGTTCTGGGAACCTTTCGTGGTACAAACGACGAGCCTCGAGAGCACTGTCGTCCGCCAAACCGTACATAAAGTGCATATCCGCTTGCTCATGATTTGAGTACATGGTGGGAATGGAAAACCACCAGATTATGTTAGTATCTTGTGATGAAGGAAATCACCTGCGGGAGGTATGATATTCCGGTTAATAACTCGGGAATCAAGCATTTCCGGAACATGTTGATATAAAATATTTTTATTGTCTACATATGAGGAACTCATTCGTGAAGTTATGCCGTGTATTTTTGAGACACCCTGTATATATTTTCACAAAGTTGTTGTTATTTGGTTTTTAGGAGCATTAGCAACTAAGGCCATATTGCTCCGGGAATATGCGGTGGTCATTCCCTGACCTTTCCGCATTCTCCCTATTTGGTAGTGACGGGCTTGAATCCCGGTCTAATCAAGAAGCGTGTGCTACGCACTGTTGCTCCTTCCTACCTGGCTACGGGGGCGCCTATCTTCACAAAGAACACATGTTTGTGAGTATTACATAGCAATACACGCGAAGTGTGCACGAACTGTCTAAAGCTAACCATACTGCATTAAAACTACATTTAATCAATGAAATTGATTTTTACATACAAACTATGAAAAAAAAAATAATAACTGCCCAATTTCTATTTTTTACATACAAATTGAATGAAAAAAAAATAATAATAATAGCCAGATTTCTATTTGTTCGATGTTACTGAAATTCAAATGGCTCGAACAATATTTTTAAAAGCCTAAATATACAATTTCATGAAATCTGTTCATTGGGAATCGAGTTTTTACTTGCCAACGGATGTACGGACAGAGATGGTGAGGTACAATGGGCGCATATCGCTATAAACACACACGCGCACACTCGTGCATACCCATTAAGCTTCCAATCCTAATTTTCCAAGTACCAAACATAAAAGAAATTAACTTTCAGTCACATATTACCAACATTAATTGGGATATACCAAAATTGAAAATAGGCAATTAATAATAGAAAAATTGCTATTGGGACTGCAGAAATGGGTAGGCATGAGACATTCATTTCGCATGGCTATCTGTGCGTTCAAAGCCCCTCTTTTTTTTTTTTTTTTTTTTTTTTTGTTAATTGTTGGCGCATCGGCTTCTGTGGTCATATTGCACCTCCCAAAGTTCTTGCATTTTCTACTCTGATCCAAACCCGAGGCGGGATTCGAACCCGCGCCCTTTGGATTGCCAGACAGGCACTTTACCCACCCCGCTAGGCCGGCCGGTTCAAAGCACCTCACGAAGTAGCGGAGTGATGGCAAGTGGATGAATGTAATTTACTATTTCCTCTTAACTCTTTTATTCCTTTTCGAATTGCTGTTATTTAATTTTTTGTTTTTCAACATGTTTCTTTAGCTATAGAATCATAAAGTTAGTATTTAACTAGTAAAATTAGGATTTAACAATAAAAAAAAAAAGGCGAACCGGCTACCAAAAGCCACCAAATTGCTAGTCAATACCATTAGGCTTTAATGCCTGAAATGTGTTCCATCCAAAATATAAATCGCGGCAAACACCAATCCAAAGAGATATAGGATCATGCTCTAAATAAAAAAAATGTGCGTATAATGTTTAATTAATAATTTTACAATAGCATTAACGCCACATATTATTATTAGCCATATGGTGCAAGGAAACCTAAGATTTATGCTGCACCAGCCAAAAAAAAAAAAAAAAAAAAAAAAAAATTGAGTTACCCTGAGAGAGAGAGAGAGGCGGAGGGAGGAATCACCAAGAAAGAGAAGAATGATGCTATCCGGCTCATGACCTTCGGTTTGCCAAGGGTTATAGTAATAAAATTAACGGTTTATTCTTTTATAGCGTATGAAAAATAAAATCAATGATAAAGTTTACCCACACACACACGCGTGCGTGTGTGTGTGTGTGTGTAAATAAATAAATCTAAAATTTAACATATTAAAATGAAAAAATAACAAGGAAAACAAAGATATAAATAAAAATTAGTGCGGCAAACATCAGTGGCAGCAAATATGCGTATTCCACCAAATGCTGCATAAAATAAACTAAAATAAAATGTATGCCATGGCATGTATACATAAAATATAAAATGCATACATGGAAAACCAGTAGAGCGAAATAAACTAACCAATGAAACCATACAAATGAAAAGGGGAAGTAGTCAAGAAGAGGGTACCTTCTACACTACTCCCCCCCCCCCCCTTTTTTTTTCTTTTGTATGGTTTCATTGGTTTAGTTTATTATTTCGCTCTACTGGTTTGCTGTGCTAAAAGCATACATTTTATTTTAGTTTATATATACTGTATATACAGCGACTCACAGAGGACAGAATTTCATGAAATTTTATATTTAGGCCCTTTTAAAAATATTGTTCGAGCCATTCGAATTTCAGTAAAATCAAACAAATAAAAAGTCGGCTATTATCATTTTTATTTTATTTTCCATAGAAAAGAAAAGTAGTTTCCAGAGTAGTGAACATATCACGCAGGTCAGTTCAAGGAATTATTCGTCGTTAAGAGCTCTTTCTTATAAAATTCAAATAGTGAACGTGTTGCGTGATTTAGGCTATCTGCTGACTACGATCATGCGGATGGGGCAATTTTGAAAAAAAAAATAAAAAAAAGTTTTTCAGAATGCTATTGCGCTTCTAGACTCCCATGTTAACATGGGAGTCTGGAAGCAATCGCATTCAGAAATCGGCCTTCAGGGAAATGGAGTCAATTAATGCATGCAATGCGTTACACTTCAAGCGCGTTGGCAAACCGTAACAAGTTAATTAACGAACTCAGTATGTTGCGTTCCAAGCGCTTTAACAAATGGTAATAATTCATGATTTATATAAAAAAAAAAAAGAGAGCAAAAAGAAATGACTTATGGTCAGACCTAGAACATTTCGATCCTGCACATCCGCCACTTCTCTTATTCATCCCTTCAATCAGCGCATTAAAACAATGTACAGTACTTCAGCTACAATATATGGTATATGGATGGTTGGTAGCTTATGTCATATGTATGCAAAAAAAAAACCTAACTGATAATGCAAAAATAATAATTTCATTAAAATCCATCCACTGAGAGCCAAGTTATTCCCGGGTGAAGATGAAGTTACTGCAAAGTTGTTAAAATTGGGAGGAAGAGACAAACAAAAACTGGCATGATCCTTCACAAAATACATTACGAAAGGCGTCACGCCAAAGGAGTGGAATAATGCAAACATAATTTTGCTGCATAAGAAGATAAATCAGAAACTGGAAACTATAGACCAAGAGGAAAATCTTAATCAGTTATGCAGAGTTAGTAAGGATTTCGGACTAAAGATGAATATGGTTAAAACAAAAATAATGATGAAAAAGTATGCTACGTAAATCATTGAAGTAATCGAAAAGGTGGATTCATGTACTTATCTAGGATAAGTTATTAGCTGTAATAATGACAAATGGCTGGAAGTCAAGAGAAGAATAAATTTCGGATATACAGCATTCAGGAAATATAGTCACATACTGAGGAGCAATATCGCAATATTGCTCCTCAATGTGAAAGTTTTTCTGGAGGAAAAATCCCAGTTTTCGGGTTTTTCCTCCAGAAAAGATGAAATCATGATATTCTCGCCTGAGACCGAATAACTCAGTCACATTGTGAAAAAAACCCATAAAATTCCTCGCGTCACTGATGGGGTTCGAACTCAGATCTTTTCCAACCTGTGTGGAGAGAACGGTAATTATACCAACCGTAACAACCACCAAGGCCATAATACTGTACTAAGTACTTTAATAAATTAATAAATCTCTCTTCCTACTACAGACAGTTGCCAGGGGTTTACAAAGGAAAAAAATGTTACAAGTAGAAAAATTGTATACAAACAAAATAGACACAAAAAAAACATCCTGTAATGAGAGGAAGGGACAATAAAATGAATTTGTGCACAGGAAAAGACTTCGCTGTCCAATGGAGGACTGTGACGGATGTAGGAAGTCCGGCTAGAGATTATAACAGTTGCTCATGCATAGCTTTCTGCTATGCATCTGCTGAAGCCAGATGCATAGCGGAAAGTGTTGAATGGCTCAATCCACATAATTATGATGACGAGTCAGCTCGGGAGCTTGTTGTGAGAAACACATGGCGTCCATAAGCTGCGTTGGCGGAAAATTGATGGAGGTCAGCATAGAATCCTTGGATTCTATCAAGCATCTGATCGATCCGATAATGCAAGCCCGTTGGAATGCACAGCTAAAGTTGGCGTCGATCTTAGAAGTGCAGGGGACGGCACGCCATGAACATTCATCAACCAGGTTTGGTAGCCTACTTTCTTGTGCCATTGCTGTTATTCGTTGGAGAGGGGGAAGATTTAATTTGTACGGGGCCTATTTTAACAACCAGTGGCCTCCGTAGCGAGTGGTCAGAGCAGGAGTGCAGTAGCACACGCTCTTTGAGTAGACCGTGGTTCAAGCCCCTGACTGCTGAATACGGTCGATCTGCCAACCCGCACTGGACCAGCGTGGCAGATTACGGTCCATTTCCCTCAGCATGAATTGATGAGGAGGCTTCCATCCTGCAGTGGGTTGATAACGGCTGCACTTCACCTTTTTTTTTATTCCTCAGCATAAATCCGCTTCATGTTAGTTTGGTCATCCGAATCCCCCAGATTTCAGCTCCATAGAGGATTCCAGTATAGCAGGTGATATATTTCCGATCTTGCACAGTCTCACGAACGGGAAGGAGTTTATACGTCGCTAGCTGGCGCATTCGACAGAATTTAATAAGGGTTTTTTCAATGTAATTGTGAAATCGAAATTTACGTTCGAAAACTGTTCTTAAGTCGGTGTCCATTTATCCAATAGTAGTTACAGCCTCTGTTAGATTATTTTTGTGAGAAGAGAATTTGGGGAGATTTAGATGGATTCATGGAAAACCTGAAGTATTTACGACAGTTTTCGGGGTCGCTGAGATTTGCACAGATGTTAATGTTAACATCTGTCACCTGGACTGATTCGGGTTAGCATTGTTAAATCATCGGCGTGGCATATGACGTAGGGTCTGTTCTCAATGAAGGGTGCGATGACGGCTGTGATTAAAATTCCAGAAAGTATCCCTTCTTTTCCTTCCCCCCCCTTGAGGTACACCTGAGGTAATGGTTTTTGTGACCGTGCGATCATTTGTTTGGAGGATTATAGTTCTATAGTGAATAATGGCATTGATGAACCACAGACATCACCATGGATTTCAAAATAATGTTCCAAGAGAGTGATGAGTGTCGGGATGTGGATGGTATCGAAGGCTACTTCGAGGTTAAGGTAGGTGATACCATCTCAGCATTATCCCCAAAATCGCAGATGTAGTGGCAGCTAGATTAGTGATGGTAGCCTTACCAGAAACTGCATAATGTATCTGTGAGGGATAATTTGGCTTGTTAAGATTGAAAGCAAGACATTCTCCAAAAGTTTTAAGACTTGAAGCAGACTATTGATCTTTATTGGCTAATAGTATTGGCTGCTTGACATTTTGGGACAGGTTTTAGTGCATAACAGAAGCAGGAAAATAGTTCAGGAAGAGGATTTTATTAAATATTGTGGTTAAGGTATCAGCAAATAGGCCACTATTTGCAGTGATTAATTGCTGCTTGGTTAACCGCACTGTGGCCAATGGCCCATTAGGTGGACGTTCGCATGAAGTTGGAGAATCTAGCTATGTGGTTCATCCACTTGTCGAGATCAAACCTTAGGGATGTTGCTGATGCGCCACTTATGTTTGCCCTTCTTGAGGGTTGCTTCTAGATGCTCCTTGAAGCCGCTGTTTTTTGCCTATGAATATGGTTCTGGAGTGGGAGAAGGAAATTCTATCTTGCACATCACCATATTGTTTCTACCTAGTGCGAAGGCGATATTTGGTAGAAACTATTCTTCAATGATGAGTTCCACCAGGTTTTAGAATGTGTAGTGTGATGAAGATTTTCTTAGAGGCAGTATAACTGGAAATTGTTCGGATACATTTAGTTAGATGTATTGCGAGGCTGGGATCGCGACGCTGAAAACAGACCCACGGAATGGCTGAGGCTGCTTCTAAACAGCGTGCAGGGTTCAGACGTTTAAGTCTTGTTATGGTATTTCCGACTCTTTGGTTAGGCTTATTGAAGTTAGGTATAGGTATGCTGATATAAATGATGATGGGGTCATGATAAGACTGAAATTTATCTTTGGAGTACGTGTATTTCTCAAAAACACCTGTAAGGGAGGCAAATACCATATCAAATAAGTGGTGTCCTCTTGTTGTGAGTTGATTCACGAGGGTCATATTTAAAGTTCTGAAGAAAGCTTTTAGTCTTCCATTGAGGTGATCAAGTGCGGGTGGAAGATTCAACTCCCCATAGATGATGTGGTAGGCTGAGGCGTGGAGGTGGATGATGAACCAGTTTATCAGCCGTCTCTCACCAGTAGATTTGGGACAAGTGGCAGCTTGTTTGAGGCGCCTCCGTAGCCAGATGGGCAGGAGCAGCAGTGCGTAGCACACGCTTCTTGATTAGACCGGGGTTCGAGCCCGTGACCAATAAATACGGATGATGCAGAAAGGTCAAGGAATGACCACCGCATATCCCCGGAGCAATTTGGCCTTAGTTGCTACTGCTCCTAAAAACCAAATAACAACAACAACAGCTTGTTTGTTTAAGGATTTTAAGAATGGAAGCTTGTTTGTTTAAGGGTTTTAAGACTCAAAGGCATCAAAGGCCAAGATATGTCCCTCCAGGTTTTTTTAAAATGTAAATCGAATTTCTTTGATTTGTTTATCAAATCGGATTTGCCGAATGAAATTAAACAGTTCGTCTAGATTTGCAGAGTTACCTAATATATGTTAAAGGCTAAGTGGATTCTGATTATTCCTTTAACTCCGGAAGCAAAGGAATTTGTGAATCGATGGCATACCAAAAGAATGTCTTACTGAAAGCTGAACTTGGCATTGAACACAGAGAGGGAAATTTTCATTAGCTAAAAGAGGATAATGCATAATGTGTGTGGCCAATTTGCAGTCTTGCAAGTATTACTTCTCTGCGACTTTTTCTGACGCTGGAGTCCCATATTTGTGGATTCGGTTTTATTTTCTGTAGTTTATTGTTGGGTTGATTTCTCCATATATGGGCCCATTCGTCTTCACTTGTCCTTAACAATTAATATAATAATAATAACAAAAATCAGTGTACGGAACTTTTGTTTTGTTTGGCAGTTCTGATGCTAATTTTGCTGCTGCATTATTTCAGATTAGCGCCTCCGGAGCCAGGAGCAGCAGTGCGTGGCACACGCTTCTTGATTAGAAATGTGTGCCCCAATTCACAAAGGAGGATTGAAGGGTGACAAGTAATTGCAGACCTGTTAGTTTAACTTCTGTTCCAGGAATATTAATGGAGCCACTGGTTAAATAAGCTTCCTTTGATCCTCCTTTGTGGATTGGGTTCACATTTGGACAACTCCAGTCCGTGGGTACCTTCCCTGAGTCCAAGGAAGCTCTCATAATTATGGCTAAGGGTTTGCTTACTTCCTTTGCCGCCTCCTTTAATATAACTGGATAGATTCCATCCACCCCAGGTGCCTTTGTTATGTTTATCTTCAACAATTTCTCCTCAACATTACTCTCAGTTATTACAAGATTATCTAGCTTACTGCCAGAGTTTAATACACTTCTGGCATTTCCCTCCCTGAACAACTCCTCACGTGTAAATGAAGATGCAAAATACTCATTTAGTTTGTTAGCTACCTGAGCAGGATCATCAACAGTTGACCCATCGATATCAAGTGGACCAATCTGATTCATCCCCTTCCTTCTAGAGTTTACATAAGTAAAGAACTTTTTGCTGTTTCTCTTTGCAGCCTTTACCAAATATTTCTCGTAATCTTCCTTTGCCTGCCTAACCTCCTTTGTGACTTGGTTACAGACCAGCTTATATCTAACATAGGCTTCTGTTTCACCTGTTATTTTATTTTTATCCCATGCATTTTTATTCTCTGTCACAGTTGATTTAAGCTATCAACTTCTACAACGACAATCAACCACCCTCTGGCTAAAGGCAAACTTCCGCACATCTATCCTACAACTGTCTTTCCTCAATTTAAATTTATGCCCTCTCAGGTGATTATTCTGAGCAAGAGGAAGAATCTCATCGGCATTGAGTATGCTCAAATCATTCAAGGCCTTATACACTTCAGTCAGATCACCTCATAAGTGTTCTAGTCTCCAGACACTGTAATTTGCAAAACTTAAACCTTTCTTCGTAAGAGCAACCCTTTGTTTCGTTCACTAATCTTGTTGCTCTTCTATGTACTCGTTCCAACAGCTCTTCATCCTTCTTAAAATGTGGACATCAGACTTGTATACAGGACTCAAGGTGTAGGCTGATGATTTCTTTATACAAGGGGTTAATCACATCCTTATCCCTGCTCGAAAAATTCTTGTACATCATTGCCAAGACACCATGAGCTACACTTGCAGACCGTCTGCATTGCTCATAAACTTTATATCTGACTGTACAATGACTCCCCAGGTCTTTTTCATTCTCTGCCACCGTCAGTATAGTACCACACAATTGATACGTTACCATAGAGTTACTGCTTCCCATATGCATTACTTTACCTGTAGACAGTTGTCAGTGTTAAACTTGAGTTGCCACCTCTCAGCCCATCTGCTCAACTTTTCTATATCCTGTTGCAGTAGCGTACTATCATTAGTGTCATTCACAACACTGCCAACCTTAGTACCTTAGACATTAAGCCTGATATACCATCATCAATATCATTACTAAATACAGAAAACAACAATGGACCCAATACTGAACTCTGGGAGACTTCATTTATAGCTCGGACACAGCTTGGGTTTGTTAAAGGGAAGTCCTGCCTGACCAATTTGATTGGATACTATGATGTGGTCACAAGGAAACTGGATGCAAAGAATAATTTTGATATCATATATTTGGATCTTAGAAAGGTTTCTGATACTGTTGCGCATAGATTACTGATGCACAAATTGGAGCAATGTGGTGTTAGAGGAAAAAATGCTTCTATGGATAAAGGTGTGGTTGAGGGGGAGGACAGAGTGGTAATCAAGGGACACTGCTCTTCGTGGACTAATGTTATTAGTGGAGTCCCTCAGGGTTCAGTGTTGGATCCATTGTTGTTTCCTGTATTTATAAATGATATTGACGATGGTATATCAGGCTTAATGTCCAAGTTTGCAGACAATACGAAAGTTGGCAGGGTTGTTAATGACACTAATCACAGTACGCTGCTGCAACAGGATCTAGAAAAGTTGAGCAGATGGGCTGAGAAGTGACAAATAAAGTTTAATATCGACAAATGTAAAGTACTACATATGGGAAGCAGTAACCCCAGAGTAATGTATCAACTCTATGGTAATACACTGACAGTGGTAGAGAATGAAAAGGACCTGGAGGTAATTGTGCAGGCAGATATGAAATTTACTGAGCAGTGTAGACTGCCTGCAAGAGTAGCTCATGGTGTGTTGTCAATGATATACAGGAATTTTTCTAGCAGGGATAAGGAGGGCACAAAAGGTGATATAGTTGTACACGTTGGCACTAATGACATTAAGAGTAGGAGACCGGCGGAATTACTTGACAAGTACAGGTCACTGATGAAAAAAAGCCGTGAATTAGGGTTGAAATTGAAAGTGTCTGCAATTCTGCCCAGACACGATAGGAGGGAGTATATGATGAGAGCCCTGTCAATCAATTCGGCCCTGGAAAGATTGTGCAGGGCTCAAGGGGTAGAATTTTTTTCAGCCTGGTCTGTACTTGTTAACAGGAGAGACTGCTTCTACAGGGATGGGATACACTTAAATAGAAAGGGTGCAAGAATGTTTGCTGATGCTATCGAGGCAATGTTAGGTGGGTCGGAAAACTGCTAGATTGGGGGGATACAAGGACTAATAGATTAACAGTAGCCACTGGCAGAGGTGAAAGTGATTCTTGCACTGCTTCTATTGGAATGAGCCGCAGCCTGGAAAATAAGATGCAGGATATTTCAGAGACTGCTGGGAATCATTGGGGTACAAGTAAACACATGGGTTGTGTTAGGGTAGCTAAGAAAAAGAACAGGTGCATGTATACTTGTGTGTACACCAATGCTAGGAGTTTAGTAAATAAATTTGATGAATTTGAGGTATTGCTCAAAACATCAAAGGCAGATATTGTGGGGATTTCAGAGACGTGGTGTCACACAGATATAAGAAATGCAGAACTGGAATTTGGGGAGTACAATGTCTACAGAAAGGATAGACAGGATAGGAAGGGAGGAGGGGTTATGCTATTAGTTAAAAAACATAAAATCCAAGGAAGTGAAGCCAGTCGACATCGCTGGACAGTGCAGTGTCGAGTCAGTTTGGTGTGACATAAGCATTGGGAGATCAAAATTGAGAGTAGGAGTGTGCTATAGGCCTAATGACTCTGATGAGTATAATAAGAAACTGTTCGGAGAAATAGAGTGGGCCAGTAAATCAGAGAGTCTTATAATGGGGGATTTTAATTTCCCAGATATTGACTGGAATTTGGGGGCTGGTCACTCACACAGTAGCAAGGCTTTTGTGGATTTATTGGATGATTGTTTTCTACATCAGCATGTTCGGGAGGCAACTAGAGGGAGTAATACTCTTGATTTGATTATCAGTAGTGATTCTTCATGCATTAAGAATCTGCAGATAAATGAACCACTTGGTGGCAGTGATCACAGTGTGCTGAAGTGGGAGTTACTCAAAGAGGTAACTACCATTAGGGGTAAAGGGAAGGGGTATTGCTTTCGTAAAGGCGACTACAATGGACTGAGACAGTATTTAAATTCTATACAGTGGGATCAACTGATGATATTGCCAACAGCAAATTCAAAATGGGAAGCATTCAAAGAACTTATTGTGGAAGCTACTAGGCTTTACATACCAACTAAGAAATATTGTTCAAGGTTTAGGCCTAAATGGTTGTCAGATGAACTAATGAGGCATATGGCAGAGAAGAAAAATGCATGGGATACATACAAATTAACACGTGACACGGATGCCTATGATAGATACAAGTTGATCTGTAACCAAGTTACAAAGGAGGTTAGGCAGGCGAAGGCAGATTACGAGAGATCCTTGGCAAGGGATGCGAAGAAAAACAGCAAAGAGTTCTTTACTTATGTAAACTCTAGAAGGAAGGGGATGAATCAGATTGGTCCACTTGAGATCGATGGGTCAACTGTTGATGACCCTGCTCGGGTAGCTAACAAACTAAATGAATATTTTGCATCGACATTCACACATGAGGAGTTATTCAGCGAGGGGAATGCCAGAGGTGTATTCAACTCTAGCAGTAAGCTAGAGAATCTTGTAATAACTGAGAGCAAAGTGGAGGAGAAATTGTTGAAGATAAACACAAGAAAGGCACCTGGGGTGGATGGGATCTATCCAGTTATATTAAAGGAGGCAGCAAAGGAGGTAAGCAAACCCTTAGCCATAATTATGAGAGCTTCCTTGGACTCAGGGGAGGTACCCATTGACTGGAGATGTGCAAATGTGACCCCAATTCACAAAGGGGGATCAAAGGCTGACACAAGTAATTATAGACCTGTGAGTTTAACTTCTGTTCCCGGAAAATTAATGGAGGCACTGGTGAAAGAAGCACTGCAGGATCATCTAGACAAGACTTCAGTTATAGCTAGGACACAGCATGGTTTTGTTAAGGGGAAGTCTTGCCTGACCAATTTGATTGGATACTATGATGCAGTCACAAAAGAACTGGATGCAGGGAATAACTTTGATATTATATACTTGGATCTTAGAAAGGCTTTTGATACTGTTGCACATGGAAGACTGCTGCACAAATTGGAGCAGTGTGGCATTGGAGGCAAGTTGCTGCTATGGATAAAGGGGTGGTTGAGGGGGAGAAGACAGAGAGTGGTAATCAATGGACACTGCTCATCGTGGACTAATGTTATTAGTGGAGTCCCTCAGGGTTCAGTATTGGGGCCTTTATTGTTTTCTGTATTTATAAATGATATTGATGATGGTATATCAGGCTTAATGTCCAAGTTTGCAGACGATACGAAGGTTGGCAGGGTTGTCAAGGACACTACTGACACTATGCTGCTGCAACAGGATTTGGAAAGGTTGAGCAGATGGGCTTCGAGGTGGCAAATGAAGTTTAACATTGACAAATGTAAAGTACTACATATGGGAAACAGCAACCCCAGAGCAACGTATCAACTCTGTGGTACTACACTGACAGTGGTAGAGAATGAAAGGGACCTGGGGGTGGTGGTGCAGGCAGATATGAAGTTCTCTGAGCAGTGCAGACGAGCTGCAAGAGTAGCTCATGGTGTATTGTCAATGATATACAGGAATTTTTCTAGCAGGGATAAGGAGGTGATTATTCCCTTGTATAAGGCAATGGTCAGGCCACACCTAGAGTACTGTATACAGGCCTGGAGGCCTCATTTCAGGAAGGATGTAGAGCTGCTGGAACGAGTACAGAGAAGGGCAACTAGATTGGTGAATGGGACAAAGGGGTTCTCTTACGAAGAAAGGCTTAAGTTTTGCAAATTACAGTGTCTGGAAACTAGGCACCAGCGGGGTGATCTGATAGAGGTGTATAAAGCCTTGAATGGTTTGAGCATGCTCAATGCTGATGGGATTCTTCCTCTAGCTCAGAAAAATCACCTGAGGGGGCATAAATTCAAATTGAGGAGGGACGGATGTGGGATGGATGTGCGGAAATTTGCCTTTAGCCAGCGGGTGGTTGGTGGGTGGAACAGACTTCCATCCCTTGTCGTGGAAGTTGATAGCCTAAATAAGTTTAAGGCTCAGCTGGACAGGTATTTCGAACGAACAGAGGGGTGAAGTGGAAGTGGTTATTTTTATTTATTTATGTTACTTTTTTTTTTTTTTTTTTTTTTTTTGGCTGATGCTGCATAAGCTTGCTTTCTTGCGTCAAATGCCTCTACTAATGCTAATGCTAATGCTAAAAGGAGGTGGTTATCCCCTTGTATAAGACAATGGTCAGACCACACCTTGAGTACTGTATACAGGTCTGGAGGCCTCATTTTAAGAACGATGTAGAGCTGTTGGAACGAGTACAGAGAGGGGCAATAATATTAGTGAATGGAACAAAGGGTTGTCCTTACGAAGAAAGGCTTAAATTTTGCAAATTACAGTGTGTGGAGACTAGGCACCAGCGCTGTGATCTAATAGAGGTCAGTAGTGGTCAGCCTTGAATGGTTTGAGCATGCTCAATGCTGATGGGATTCTTCCTCTTGCTCAGAATAATCGCCTGAGAGGGCATAAATTCAAATTGGGGAAAGACGGTTGTGGGATAGATGTGCGGAAGTTTGTTTTTAACCAGCGGGTGATTGATTGCTGGAACAAACTTCCATCTGTCGTTCTAGAAGTTGATAGCTTAAATAGATTCAAAGCAGAACTTTACAAACATTTGGAGCGAGTGAATTGGCGAAATAAGGGTTTTCTTTTTTTTTTTTGACTGATGTATAATATCTGGCTTTCTTGGATCATGTGCCTTTGCTAATGGTAATGCTAGATTCAACCCAGAACTAGAAAAACATTTGCAGCAAAGTGGTTGGATGAAATGAGCACACACACATATACAGATATGCCATATTCCCCCAACAGTGGGGTAATATGGCCACACGTAAAAATGTAAGTTGTAAGTCTTTGTAAGTTGGGGAAGCCATAGATTCCATTAGCATGTAGCAGTATCAAAGTATTATCGATATCTAAAAATTGGTCACACTTCTCATGCATGTACACAACCTTCCTTCTCACGGGCCATGGGCCGTTCAAGCAAAACTGCGTGCACTGGGCATCCCAGAGGATTTCGGCTGCCCATGCAGAGAACCAGAAACATGGCAGCATATTATGCACCAGTGTGAACTGTATGAGGATCTCAGAAGCCTACTAATCATTAAGATACAATACATACCGAACAGTGAGGAACACCAACTGCTGGACACGCCCAATGAATTCACAGCCCTCAGCTGCTATGCTCAAGAACTCTTCTCCAGAAGGAAGACCTTAACAGCCATCTATCAGGACGAACCAAGCTGAAGAAGCTACAACCTAAAATGATAAATAGCCAAGGCAACAAAGCATAACATGGCAAATAAACTAATAAAGCACAGATAAGGCAACCAAGCATAACATGACAATTAAGTGCAGATAAATCCTCATAAGAATAACACGCTGATCTGGTAACCTGACAATGGAAAAGACTTGACGGGACCTCCACCGGATTTGACAATGCAGCAATGCTTCAAAGGCAAAGACGAGATAAAACCTTAAGAATAACACACACCGAACTGGTAACTAGACCACGCCAAAGATTAGACAGACCCACTGGACAGAGCTCGATCCCAGCACTAAAGCCACCAAGAAGCAAGATTAAATGTAATCTTGCTTCTTGACAAATGCAGCGATGCACCGGACTTGATAAATGCAAAAGGCAAAGTTGAGGTCAATCCTCAAGAATATAACACCAACCTGGTAACTTTACCTTGGAAAAGACTGGATGGAGCTATACTACAGAAATGACGCCACCAAGAAGCAAGACTAAAGGGAATATCACCAGAATTGACAAATGTAGCGATGCTGCAAAGCAAAGTCAAAACTTCACAAGAACAACTGGTAACTATCTACCACAGAGAAGACTAGATAGGATGGAGCTGTACTCAAAGAATGACGCCGCAGAGAAGCAAGACTAAAGGAAACTGCACCGGACTTGAAATGCAGCGATGCTGCAAAGGCGCCACATGGTGAGCTGCACAGCGCCCCAAGTGCTGTACCTTTTGTTCGACATTCCTGGCGGAGGGGAGGAGCCATATTGCTGGCGCGTCCCCCTCAGTTCCATCTTTCTCTGTGGTGGGGCATGGGAATGCCCCACTGAAACCTGGGTTCGCCTTCCCTATCGACTCCATACTTCTATCTTTCTCCCCTCAGCCTTCAGTCTCCCTGCCCTCAATCTACCTGTACACATGCGACAGCCCCACACGTTGAAACTTAAATTACGTCCAATTTTCGGCTTTCAAACGCCAGCGCAAACCACACGCAATCTAATGAAGAAGAATATACGCGTTTTTTTTAATGAAAACTCCAAACATAAGAGATATTAGAACCTATAGTACTTAGTACCGTGCTTGGGTTGAAGGATGAGAAGTCAAAAGAAGATATTTGTTGCCATTAGACTTCAGTAGAATTTAATTTTCAGGAAATACGTATGAAGGAAGGTTGTTCCAGAAAACGGCAGTTGAATGAATAAACGAGGAAGATAAAAGTTGGTTCGGTGATTTTGAAGTTGGACAATAAACGGTTGTTGGTGGTGGCCGCACGTGTTCGGACTGTTTTCAAAGAGAGCGGGAATTATAGAAGCCAATTCAAAAGAACAGTGCCCATGGAAGTATCTGTAGAAAAGGTATGCAGCAGAAATAGTACGTCTATGAGACAGCGAGTGGAGAACCTCTGTTAGAGAGGAGTCATTGATTGACCTAACTATCCTCTTCTGAATGGAATCTAGAAGCCTGAGAGAGAGGTTTTGGGCGCATCGATTAAGATGTGAGAACAATATTTCATGGAAGGCCGGATTTGCGATTTCTACAGAGTGAACAGCTGTTTGGAAGAAAAGTAACGCCGAGAGCGATAGAGAAAACCAAGTCTTTTAGATGGAGATGAAGAAATATTTGTAATGTGCTTGTGTCAAGAGAGATTAGAAGTCAGGGTAATCCCCAAAATTGAGATATATCATTTTGCCTAGAAATTGGAGTGTCACCAAAGATAAGCATAGGAGCAGAAGAATCCTTATTGTGAGACAAGAGAAGACTGAGTTTTAGAAGGATTGAAATCAACTTAGTTGTCTTTGCCCCACTGGAGATCGGCATTTAAGGAATTGGTAGCGGTTATTCGAGAAGTTGAAGATGATTGAGCAGGGCAAGGTTTCTCAAAATGAAAAGTGGAATGCAATGTGCTATCATAGGTAAACCTATGGATAGCACTTCCAGTCGATGGAAGAAAGTCATTAATATACAAGAGGAAAAGAGTGGGGGAAAGAACTGAACCTTGGGGAACACCAGCATTAGTGGAGAAGTTAGAATATAGAAAGCCATCTACCATCACCATCGGTGAGCGATCAGAGAGAAAACTGAATAAATAATTACAAAAAGCAGTTGGTAAACCATAAGATGGAATTAGAAGACCTTTGTGCCAAACACGATTGAAACCCTTTGATATGTCAAGAGCAACTGCTTGTGTTTCACCACACTTTTCCGTTGGATTTGTCTATAAATGAGTAACATGAGCCAGAAAATCACCAGTGGATCGACACTGACGGCATCCATACTGGCGATCGTTGATCAGAAGGAGGTTTTCTAGGTAGCTTAAGAGTTCGCGGTTAACTGATTTCTCCATTACTTTAGAAAGAGTAGAAGTAATTGCAATGGGACGAAAATTGGATGGGAGGGAATTGTCATCCGTTTTAGGAACTGGCTGGATATGAGCAAATTTTCAAACAGAAGGAAAAACACCTTTTGAATATGAATAAAATAAGAAAGTGAAAAAAAGGCAAAGAACAGCAGTAAGTTCAGGAGCACAGGTTTTGAGAACAAATGGAGAAATACCATCAGGAACTGGAGCTTTCTTAGCATCAGGATTCATCAAAATCCTTCTGAGATCCTTTTGACAGAAGACCAGAGGGGGCATTGAATGGGGCGTTTTGGGAATGGTGGGAGGTGTTTTACCAAGATCATTAATACAGGAGTTGGAAGAAAAATATAATGCTAGCAGGTCAGCTTTATCCTTGGCCGAAGTGACAACAGGGCCATCTGGTTTTGACAGAGGTGGGAGCAGAGATGGACAAAATTTGCGGCCAATAGCTTTGGCAAGAGACCAGAATGCTCGGCTATCATTAGGACAAGAAGCAAGTTTTCTACTCTTAGCCTGTTCAGAATCTAGTTTGGATTGATTAATAACTGCTTTACAATTGTTGCGAGCTTTGGTGTAGGCAGAAAATGAAACTGAAGAATTGGAAACAAGCCAATTACGATATGTAACAGTCTTCTCTTGAACAGCCTTAGCACATTTATGGGAAAAACAAGGTTTTCCAATAAATGTGCTAAGGACGAGATTTTAAATTGGATTGTAAAATAAAGGATTACATTCCTACAAGAATAACTTCACTGACACGATCTGAGCAAACGTTGACATCAGAAGTTTAGAAACAGTAATCCGACCAATGTTATTTGTTATTTGGTTTTTAGGAGCATTAGCAACTAAGGCCATATTGCTCCGAGATATGCGGTGGTCATTCCCTGACTTTTCCGCATCCTCCGTATTTGGTGGTGACGGGCTCGAACCCCGGTCTAATCAAGAAGAGTGTGCTACGCACTGCTGCTCCTTCCCACCTGGCTACGGAGGCGCCATAATCCGACCAAGGAAAAGAAGAAAAGAAGTCTCGCAGGTCATCCCATTATGCATTCTTGTAATGCCAAACAATACGAGGTTGGGAATAGCCATGAGATAAAGGCTCCATTGGAGAAGAGAATTACCAAGTTGTGATCTGAGGTGCCTAAAGGACAACTCACTTCGACCGTGTACTTAGAAGGGTTGTTTGTGATAAAAAGATCAAGCGTATTGGCTGTATGATTAGGATTGTCCGGTATTCTTGTAGGTAAATGAACAATCTGTGCTAGGTCATTAATAATTGCAAAAGCCTCAGCATCTCGACCTGCTGGGTCGGTGTGACTAGAAAACGGAAGCCAGCTGGAGTTGTGAACATTAAAATCACCAAGGAAAATTACTTCACTGTTAGGAAAGTTGGACTGGAGAAAGTCAAGTTGCAAAGAGAGGAAGTCAAAGAGCTCCAAGTGATTAGTGGAGTTGGGAGAACGGTAGAGACAACAGATGAATTTGACACAGTGAGGTAGAGAGATTTTAAGCCAGAGAAGATCGAAAAGAGGAGATTCCAAATTACGAAGTCTATGATTGGGAATATCGGAACAGACATGCCCAAATACTACCTTTGAGGCGAAAGGAATCATACAGCGAATAGTTTGGGCATCTGAGATGAGCAGTAGTTGAATCAACTGATAACTGAGATTCTGTCAGAAAAAGTACATGGGGTTTGGCAGACTGCAAGTGGAAATGGACATCGTTGAGATTCAAATTGAGACCATATATTTGTGAAATGAACTAGGAAGTGTTTGGGAAGTTTAGATCTTTTCGCAGATAAGATCACTGTATTAGTTTGACAATAATGATGTATTCAATAGTAACAAAACGTGTGGGGGAAATGCTGTATGAAGTAATGAAATTTTTGGATATAGCGTACACATGGTACGAATATACCTAGATCCTTGACAAAACCTGGCCTCGACAATGCCTCCCGCATATACACTACTCGGACTCCTTCCCTTCACTATCTGGCAGAGTAGAGGTAGCAAGATTATAGACCAGCAGATACGGAAGTCTCCTAAAGAGTTACCAATAGGTCCGGTGCGGTGTACTAACTAGCGACCGGCCTACGAACACCGTTTTAGAGCTGTATCCTCGAAATGAAAGGAAGAGAGTGTACCTACATGTATATTTTATATATGGACACCATTTTTTTTTCAGGCCTTAGCCACGGAAATCTTAGGAAATTAGGTGGCAGGACCTGCCAGGGTGTATATACAGGGTTATTCAAAATGAAGTCCGGGGTTTCAGAATTTTTTTTTGGGAGAGCGTATGTGTCATAATCATTTGTAGCCATCTCGAAAGAACACATAATATCTCAAGTTTCGTTCCCACGTTCGCGATGCTCGGTATGCTGCACGGCTAACCACCAGATGGCGTTGGACGCATACCGCCGTGCAGTCGTTCGTTTTCCTGTGACGACAGTTCTTCTCTGTTGCGAATGGCTTCGGAATGTAATGAGAAAGCTTTTACTGTGTTGGAGTTTCATGTAAGTAAATCTGTTACTGTTGGGCAAGGCCACTTTGCTGACAGAGTGATTTTTTTCTGATGAATCGACCTTCCATTTCTCGGGGAAAGTGAATAAGCAGAATGTGCGATTTTGGGCGATTTCAGTGCGATTTCACTAAAGGCTCTCATATTGAACATTTATGAGGTATAAAAAAACTTCATTACTATACTTGCATTCTGGAAATATTTCTTTCTTCCTATGTCTGCTCATGTGTGTACAGGAATTGTTTGAAACCCCGGACTTCATTTTGAATAACCCTGTATAAGCTACTAGGTTCCTGAACTGCCTCCACGGGGCGAAAGTGGGGCAACGTTGGGCCCTAACAGGGGTCTAGCGGCTAAAGGATCAGATGAACAACGGTACACGACACTAAACGGTCCAAGATCTGCACACGTTTAAATCTCTGCCATTTACAGCTTACTGTAATACACCAACAACGTAAACTACGCGGAGATAGGGGAAACCCCTGGTGCCGCTTGAATTTAAACACGCACTTATACATATGGCCACTCTGCCCACGAATAGCACCTATGCAAACAAAGAACAACCAGCCATATGTGCTAATTGCTAAATAAATCTACCCCCACCAACATTCTATCAGGGACTCAACCTGCGCAATATATTTTAAAGTCAAGGATATGCACTAGTTACGCATAAACAATGGATAGAAGACCAACACTAAGAGAAACTCGGGAGTTAAAATTCATTCAAATTCATTCTATTAAATGCGCGGAGAGTGGCTTGGTCAGCCACTGTCCGCGCAAAGAGTACGGACAGTGGCTGACCAAGTAAAGCATAGAGACAAATGATTGGTTGGATAGTTAGTTTGATGTTTAAATGGCGCATTGGCCAATTCAAAATTAAAGCCGATCAAATTGCACAGGGCGAACGCATAAGACATACTATTACAAGAACCATATACACACATGAGAAAAATCTTATCCCAACCAGTACAGGGTAATGCAAACCACTTCGGAAGCACTATGGGCAGCAATCGCAGTAAGAAACACCGACCTCTCAGTTACTAAGATTTCAACCCTTTGCACACCCACAAACAAGTGCATGTGCTCATATCAATTCAGTCTTTGGGTCTTTTCACGTTCTTTCGAACTACAGTAAACCTGGACAACCCATTTCAAACACTCGACTAATTTAATATACACAGCACTTAATGCTTTCCAAGGTGGGAGGGGATAAACTTCTCATCGCAATGGACGCAAATCGTCACTCTCCAATGTAGTACAACAGAACAGCAGAGGCACCAGAAATGGTGAAGAACTACGAAACTACATTATGTCATACAAACTATTTTTAGGTCACCCGAATAATTAAAATTCATCTGCCGTGCTGTATGTCTTATGTCTGTTAATTGCGTGCGTTCTATGGTCGATGTGTCTGTTTTTCTGTACGAAAAACCAAACCTCAGTTTCTGAGATAATAACCTTGCTATCTACGCCTGAGACCAACTAACTCAGCCACGGAATGAAAAAAGCCCATTAAAGTTCCTCGCGTCATCAACGGGATTCGAACCCGGGCCTTTTCCACCCGGTGTGGGAGAACGGTGACGATACCACTGTGCAACAAGCGCAGATACATTATGCCATCAAATATCTGAATTTTAAACCAGCCTGGAAACCTTCCAACCTTCAGCAGTACCCTCTGCGAAAGCACAATCGACGTGACCATAGCCTCGCCATCCATCCAATTAAAAGTACAATTACCAATTGGAAAATTAATGATTCGTGGACGATGTCTGACCACAGAGCGATCGCTTTCTCCTCGCGTCTCTTTGTAGATCATATTTACTGATGTATTTCCTCATACTTCAACCAGCAGAAGATTATGCTAACCTCTTAAGTACCAGCAAATCTCCAGGCTGGTCACATGGGGTTGTCCTCCGGACCCGGTCCTTTGACTATTCTTCTGGTCCATTGTTTTGGACGAGTTCCTATAAATGAACCTTGAGTGTGCCGTGCCTTCGCAGACGACCTAATCTTTGTTATCCATGATTTTTCTCCAGTCCAGTTGGAAGTCAACGCCAATCTGGACCTCAGAAAGCTCCAGAGCTGGGCCTTCACACACCGGCTCACTATTTCTGGTGAGAAAACCAGGTGTATTTTACTCAAGGGATCGGTTCAACTAACCAGACCACCAACCATAAAAATTAATAGTGCACCCATAAAATTGTTCCTTGAAATAAAATACATAGGCATCATATTCGATATGAAGCTGACATTTCACCCGCATCTCATTCACGTCGTAACCAAAATTAGGAAATACATTGCACTTATTGCCAAAATTAGTAGAACAGACTGCGGTCTTAAACGAAGGGCACTTGCACTAATATACAAAACCAGCTTCTTGCCAATTGTCTGCTACAGTGCCGCAGTGTGGTGTACTAGAGCCAATATCCAGCGAAATAGAGCTAAGTTGGATTCAATTCAGAGAGCTATGCTCCTCACAGTTACTATAGCCTGTTGCACTGTTAGTACGCCGACCCTTCAAGTCCCAGCTGGATATCTACCACTGTATCTTGAGGTGATTAAGAAAGGCCTATTTCAAAGACTAAAGAAAGGTATTCCCTCAGATTATTGACATCCACCTTGATCTGGCCAATGATCCCAAAAGAGAGAGAGAGAAAACGTATTGCAAACTTTTCGAAATCTGGCAAGACTCTTGGAATAACACAAGAAAAGGAGCTATTACCAAACTTTTCCTACCTTCTGTCGCCCAAACATGCCCAAAGTCTCCGCTCTGGTTTTCACCGGGCCTCCAAATAACGTTTACTTACTGGACACGGATCCTTCAGGAATAAATTAACAGATCTGGGCATCGAACAAAACCCATTTGCACATACGGACAGCCTGAAAGATGAGAGCATGTAATGTACTACTATCCTCATTACGAGGATTACAGGACAAGACCGATAACAAAAACACATGGGAAACTACCATCAGGAACGTCTACTTCTGCAAGATGAGCTTTACTACCATGGCCTTACCGAGTTTGCTAGATTAACCTTCCAACTCAGACAAGAATCTCCTAGTTAACAGTTCTATAATACAAAGGGAATCATACCTAAATCCACTGCGGGGTATCGCGAAAGAGGTACTAGTTTATCTTACCCCGTAGGGGTAAGATAAACTAGTACTTCTTTCTAGAAGGGGCGGTACGGTACGCCCCTTCTGGGGTAGGATTAACTTCAAACCCTGCTGACACCTTTGGGTGTGGGATGACTTCGCACCTGTATACTGGAAAGTGGATCAAGTACTACAAACACCTTCGGGTGTTAAATACGCCCTTTTGTAGGGTAACTCTAACCCTGCAACCTTTTTTTTTTTTTTTTTCTTTCTTTCCTTGGCCTTGGGTTTCTCAGACCATGGGGTTTCCAACCTTCATTCCCTCCTCACCTTCCTCATCTGGAGGACACCTTATTTCTATATTTCTTTTTTCCTTCCCCCTCTTTAGCCGTCCCCCTCGCTTTTTTTTTTTTTTTTTTTTTTTTTCACTCGGTCTGTCAGGAAGCTCAGGCGACCCTGTCGGAGGCCAGCCAGAGGATGATGGGCAGCCTGGCTCACCGCCCAGTAGTGGTGAGCAACGCAGGGTGCCACTAGTGGCCCTGCGGCCAAGAACCCAGAGCCACAACAACGGAACATAACACTACACTGACACAAACTAGACATTACACTTTATCTGGCTTTTACAGAGATTCTGTACTTCTTCACAAAATACTAAGGCGCAGATGTGGGAAATCACTGGGGGAGCATTCCACAAAACAATATGCCACTGCAATATTCTGATGTTATTCTTTCAAATCACGCATTCACAATCGTTGATTAGTAACATGGAGCGCGCTGTTGGATGGCTGAAGGCATAAGGGTCACTTCTTTAAAAATGCCACAATGTCCAGCGCACCGAATTGTCTATACAATCAGTGTAGGATATAATATTCATGGTTCCATGCACTATGACCAGTGAACCTAGTGTATACCTCTTCCTCCAAACGTCACAGTCGGGACAAAACCGAGTGAGCATTCTTCAGGCATCCGACATATCAAAACATCACCATCAGAACGGAAGAGCGTAAGGTTGACTCATTGCTCCACAGGATCGATTTCTATTGATCTACAGTAGAGTTGGTGTGCGTTTGGTTTTGTTATGAGTGGATTCCGGGTGGTACACTTCTTCCATGAAAATTCACAGCTTCTTTACGTGTCGTGAAAAAAAAAACAGGTTTTCTTGTGTCTGCACTTTAAATTATCGGTGTGCTTAACGAAGTTGCAGATCTCAGCAAAACAGGCCACCGGTATTGTGACAAAAAGCATTTCAACGTCTATATATATAATTTTTAACATTTTAATTTAACAAAAGTAATATTTTATTTACATGTCTCGTAATTTTGCATTAAGAGCGGTATTATGAAGAGTTGTTATTAAAATGTTCTAAAATTCACATTTTATTATGGCTAATTAGCTTAAGAGTGATGAGCTGCTTTATTATTCAGGCCGAATTAAGTCATACGAAATGATCGTAATATAATTACAAATGGTTAATAATTACCTTTCTTTTCGATTTGATACTTTCAATCTGTTTCGTTGTGCATTCTCCGATACTCTGACTTCCCCAAAGTTCTCGTCCCACACGAGAATACGTATAGGTCATTGAGGTTATAGGCAAAATGTAAGTCACAACCAGTATTAGAGAATTATATCTGCAACGAAAGTATTTTCAATTACAAAATTCTTTTTATTTAACTATTTAACCACAAAAAGATCAGCTAAGTTTCCTTAACCAATGTATACAATACAATTCTTTCAGAAAATATATGAAAATAAGAGAAAAAATATTAACTTAAATTTCATATTATGTAAGGTACTCTCAATAGAAACCAGCTTGAGGACCGTTCGCTCTGATCTGCTAAAGCAACAGATATCTGAGCAAATTATCTTCCACAGAATTCCTTGATCTGCTGGAAGTAGATTATTTGCAGTTGGGTTTTAAAAATTTGAGGTAATCCTGTTGGGTAGGATGGCCTCAAGAAATCTGGATGCCCTCTTATTGAGTAACACTAAATATTTATTTTAAAAGTAAATACAGATTTTTTGTTCATGAAGAAAACAATAGAAATTCTTATAAAAACAAAACGAAAAATAATAAAAAAATAGAAAGCAAAAAACACAAAAGAGGTAGACGTCCTAAAACGCTATTGCCCATTTTAGCCCTATAGTAAGGCAGCACTGGATAAGGGAATCAGCATCTTCAGTGTCACTTTAATAGGAAGTATAGAAATCGAAGGGCAGAGAGAGATATCTGATGTGTAATAGGAATGCTCTAGCATCACATATCAAGTAACAATATTTTGAGCGGGCTTTACTGCATGTCGATGAAACTCAATGTCATACATTTCCTGTAACTCCTGATCAAACTCTTGTTGCCAGCCCGTTGCACCTAAAAACTGTATAACAATGTTTGAAAGGGATGGTAATCCGATGTGCTATAACTTGATTTTTCAAAAGATCATGCAACTGATCATACGAGAAATAACTCAATGAAACAGTGTTCTACCTTACTGGTAAATAAGGAGGGTTTAGTGACAAACAACGTTAACTACGAAATAATTTTTTCGTTAATGTTTTTGTAATTAACCAATTTTCTTGGTTTACCGGAAATGTACTTACAGCCCAAGTTAACTTGTAAAATACTAGAGATACAGTTCTATGACGTGATATGCATTGTTATTTGTATAAAGAAAAACTAAAGTTATTGCAAAAAAAATTGCAATTCTGTAGTTAGCGTTGTGATACCTGCTGTTTTTATTTTCAAACGAATTTTCTCTGAACAGTTTGCTCTAATCTTTCAGTATTAGTATTACTAAGGCCTAATGATACAATGAAGTCCCCTTTTTTAAATCAGCAAAAAATAAAATGAAATAAAATAAATTATTATTATTGTTGTTTTGGTAATAGCAGTAAAATAAATAATAAATGCCACACCAAGACCATATGCATTCATCTGCCCAAGTGTATATGAAAATGTTCGTGAATTGCATTTGCTGGATGTAAAACGTAGATAAGCAAGGTATTTTTCGGATTTTTCGTTTTACAAACAGAAAATCGACCTCAGAACACACGCAATTTACAGACAGTATGGCGTTGGTCGCAAATGCTCCTAAACCCTACAACTAACTCAGTCACGGAGTGCAAAAGTCGATAAAAGTTCCTTGCATCATTGATGAATTCGAACCCAGGTCTTTTCCACCTGCTGTTGGAAGGACGGTAACAATTCTACTGTGCTACCGCGCAGACTTAGTAATAGTAATAATAATAATACCAACAACAGACATGTATAGTATCTTATGTACAAAGGGTACTAGGAAAGTTTTGCAATACAGCTTTGTTTATTTAATTTTTTCAAAGTAATTTCCTCTACATTCAATACACCTCTCCATCCTCCGAAACCAATCTTTAAACCAGTTCTGCCAAGTTTCACTAGGGAGTAAAGCACACTCGTTGTCCCAAGCCCGTAGAAGGTCCTCATCACTGGAAAACCGCCTCCCTTTTAGCTTCATTTTCACATGCGGGAACAGTGCAAAGTCGCAGGGAGAAAGGTCTGGGCTGTAGGGAGGGTGCTCGAGAAGTTTCAGTCCTGTCGTGGTCAAATATTCGGTGCAGGCTTTGGCGCGGTGAGCTGCAGCATTATCGTGATGGAGGTACCAGGTGTCCATTCTTGACTTTGGCCGCAGGTTCTTCATAGATCCAATGACTTTAGGCAGGCATTGTTCAGTATACCACTTAGCTGTGACTGTCTTCTGCGTGTCCAAAACGACACGTTCCACAATTCCACTCGATTTGAAAAATACAGCTATCATTTTCTTCTTTACAGATCGGGATTTTCTGACAATTACGGGTGTGTCGTCATCATCAAAGACCCAAACTTTGTTTTGAGCCTTGGTCGGCAGATCGTAATAGTACAGCCAAGTCTCGTCACCTGTCACGATGTTGTTCACATACCGAGATTGTCCCTTATCAAACTTTTTTAACATCTCCCGGCACCAAGTCACACGTCGTGTCATCTGCTCTTCAGTCAGTTGATGCGGCACCCAGAGAGAAAACAAAGTTTCTTCACGTGCAAATGATCTTGCAGAATCGAACGAATTGCTGGTGCATTTAGGCCCAAAGTATCCTCTATCTGATGGTAGGTCACTCGCCTGTTTTCGTCAAGCATTTTCCTCACAGCAGTAACGTTTTCCTCCGTAACTGACGTTCGTGACCTTCCCGGCCTCTCAGAATCCTCCAGAGTGAAATTTCCCCTTTGGAATTCTCTATGCCACCTGAATATCGTTGTACGATGTGGACAATCATCATCTAGTGCAAGAGTCATTTCTTCTAAGCACTGGTCTATGGTTAAACCACGCACGAAATTATACCGCAAAACTGTCCTTATCTCATTTCGTGACCATGATGCCATCGCAAGCACTTTACACTCTCACTACTAATGAATAACTGAGCCCATAGACTTGGCGCGGCGGCTACTATGCACGTATGAACATGTCTCAACATGCAGCAACAAGCAGCTTCCTGTGATTCATTGTTGCGTCATATTGCAAAACGTTCCTAGTACCCTTTGTAGAGCGACTCCCAAACTCTAGTTCAACCCCTCCGTGGTACACTGTGATGATATAGAAACTCTGCAGAAAGGTCATGTGGAGATGTGTATATGTAAGGGCGACACCTAGAACGTTTGTTCAACTCCGCCTCGTATCTCTGTGAAGAACAGTATCACTACAAATAGGCCAGATATGTGTGTGACGTAGTTTTGTGTGCATTATGTGTGTTCTGTTGTTATGTTCTGGCCTCTTGGCTACCCAGAAGTATCAGTCACCTGGACAGATGATTCTGGATACTCGTCCACACCACGGGAAGGTGGGCCAGACCCAGCTAAAGACGTACTAACATCTTTGGCGCTGTAACCACCGAGACTTTTAACTGGACCGACTCCATCAACTCCACACTTGACAGACTGTTTCCTGAAGATAATCCAACAGACGATCTACCTGAGCACATAGCAATACAATCAGCTAATCAAACCTATGCTTCTGAGGAAAAAAACAATCCCTTTACAATGGAAGAGCTCACAGGATCAATCCTCACAAATGCAGAAAGATCAGAAATGTGTGTAAATGATACGTCGTGCTGTGCATGTTATGTTGTTTCTGGCCACTTGATACCCGTCCTAATACCCGCCTACGCCTCGAGGAGGCGGGCCACAACTGAGCGCAAACCTCGAGTATCACGTACTGAATGTCCAAACCATTCAAAAAATTAGCAGTTAAAATAAAAAATTAAAGTAATAAAAAATTATAAAAAATAAAAGGAATTAAAAGATTAAAAATAAAAAAAATGACATAAAATAAAAGTAAGGAATTGATAAACTATCAAAAACTCGGGGGGAAATAAATATAAAATAAAATAAATAAATAAAATAATCCTACACCAACACAAGGCTAGTGCCAGCAATGAGAAACACAATATAGAAAAGAATAACAGTAAAAGAAGTAGGAAGAATACTACTTGATAGACGGACAAAAGGAAAAGACAAATTAAAAGGGTATAGAGGGAAGAGAAAGATTCCACACAGGATACCTGTGTCAGAGATGATCGCCCCTTAGGACTAGCCTGTCGCCAGAAGGAGACAAAAAAAACAGTGATCGTTCAGCACTGTACAAGTAAGATCTGAAACTGCCCAAGTCGTAAGTGGTGATAATGACGATGGTGGTGGTAGTGGCAGTATCACGAAACGGCGACGATGAAGGTATCGGCCTGAACTGGAGGTAAAGCCGGAATAGGAGTAGTTTGCTGAATTTAAGCACTAGTGATGAGTTGTCCACATCTGGTGAATGCTTTGCCGGAAAAATCTTGAAAAAGATTAAATTTTTCTTCTTAATCCAATAGAGATGACTCATCGCCTAGGAAAAATGGTGGACACACCAGACAGAATCCAAGTAATATGGACAGGTGAAAAGAACATGCTACCAGTCATCTGGGTTGCCACAATTACAGAGGGAATTATCAGACAGATTAAGCATAGCAAGTTTAGCGCGAAGGGAACCAATGGCCAGTGAGAAGATTAGGATTACAATTTTACTGGGGCAAGAAGGGTTATGGTGCGCCACGACCACGCCATAAAAAATACAAAGAATACAAGATTTCATAACCTTCCAAACAGTTTACAACGTCAAAAAAAAAAAAAAAAAAAAAAACATAAATCGCAGTAAAAGGCAACACACAGCGACTACAAATATACGGACAACACTATATATATATATATACACACACACACACACAGGGTATCCGAGGAGGAAAGGTAAATATTCTAGGAGGTGAAAGGATAGGTCATTTTAGGCAAAACAAAGTTCTTATAAACATGTGCCCTATCCCAAATGGTTTCCGAGATAGAGCTACTTCAATGTACATTTGTTTTGAAATTGGCGCGCAATATTTTCCTTCACTCCCATCAGACTGCGGTATTTGATTGTCAGTTGCTAGCCATCAGTTTATTAGGGGACAGTGCCACGCGTCTTGAATTTTGTCATTGTTAAATGTCAATCATGAAGTGCCTTCCATCAATACTATTTACTGATAAACCACGTGAAACCACGATTACCCAGAATGGAATCAGCAACACACGTAACACTCATCGATGGTCGCACGAGAATCCACATGGTAGAGCGGAAACATTCCAAGTTCGTTTCTCAATAAATGTGTGGTGCGGTATAATCGATAACCTGTTGATAGTTCCCGTTATTTTATAACATCGAATGACAGGACACAATTACCTTCAATCTTTGCTAAATACATTAGGTGAACAACTAGAGGACGTTCCTTTGGCCACACGGTGTGCTATGTACTTTCAGCATGACGGGGCCCCTTCCCATTCTATCAGACGTGTGAAACAACATCTGGACCGATTCTTCCCTAATCGGTGGATTGGTCGAGGTGGTGCCATTAACTGGCCACCAAGATCTCTATACCTGACCCCATTAGATTTTTGTTTATGGGGTTGGATGAAGAGTGAAGTGTACAGAAGTAAGGTGGATACAAGAGATGATCTGCTAGCTCGCATAATGGATGGACGCTGTTGCCCATATAAAGGAACTTGAAGATACACTTAGACAAGCAACACGCCATGATCTCAAGAGAGTAGAAAAGTGCATTGAAGTTGATGGTGGCATTTCTGAAAATTTAAACTGTTCCAAATTTGTCACTTGAAAAATGAATATTCAAATGCCTCTATCTTGGAAACCATTCGGGATAGGGCACATGTTTATATGAACTTTTTTGCTTAAAATGACCTATCCTTTCACCTCCTGGAATATTGACCTTTCCTCCTGGGACACAATGTATATACACTGTATTGGTAAATATTAACAGCTTGTAAAAACATGACCCATGGTCATTGTTCGAAAATAATCTGACTGGGTGTATAAAAAGCGGCAAAACATGTTTCGTGCCGGATAAAAATTAGCGCAGTCAATTAAAACATGGTTTAAAATGTCAAAAAAAAAAAAAAAAAAAAAAAAAAAAAAATACATAAATCGCAGTAAAAGGCAACACACAGCCTTCAAAAGATTCGCATATAGGAGGGTAATCTGTTTCTCAGCAGAAAGGATAACGTCCACAACGTACAAGAAGTTCAGCTGCACACACAGGTACACTTGTATTGCTTGTTTGTTAGGAGCATTAGCAAACAAGGCCATATTGTTGCGGGGATATGCGGTGGTCATTCCCTGACCTTTCCGCATCCCCCCGGTCTAATCAAGAAGCGTGTGCTACGCACTGCTGCTCCTGCCCACCTGGCTACGGAGGCGCCCCCACAGGTACACCGCAGAGCAGTTAACCGAGATAAGGCACCCAGAATCTGACTCAAGAAATCACTTACCTGAAGGAAGGACAAAGACACCACAAACCTGTGAAAATACAGCCCGATTAACTGTCTCCCAACGATGCACCGAGTTCATAACGAAGAAGATATCAGAAAACTTGGAGAGAGCAAACATCATGGCTGAGCAGCAGACGGGTTGAAAGCAGATAATCAAAGGATGCAAGGAGAAATTGACTACTGACACGCAGTTATGGAGCAAGCTTACAACGAGCATCGCACCCTATATACGGCCTACGTCGACTACCGTAAGGCCTTCAATAGATGGAGACGCTGATATACACACTGAAGAGCTACAAAATCAACCCGACACTGACACACTGCCTAGAAGCAACCAAGATGGCAAAATGGAGGATTACCATCAAGGTCGAAAACATCGCGACTAGACCGATTCCCATCACAAGAGGAATCTTCGAGGGAGATGCACTGAGCAGACTGGTTCTGTCTAGCATTCAAGCCATTGCCTACCATGCTCAATAACATCAAATACAGATATACGGAAAAGGAGAAAGAACCTGTACACCCTCTCTCACCTGATTTACATGGAGATCAAACTACGCTGCAACCGAGAATCAACTTTAACAGCTACTGCGGATAACCAAAGAGTTCAACACTGACATCAGAATACAATTTGGCCTAGACAAATGAAAGATCCATGGACTGCATCAAGGGAAGCCAGTCGGCCAAACCTACCAGCTTAAGATCTGTGAAGAAATGGAGGGAGGTTAATGCAACCTACATATAAATGGGGATAACGCAGGCTCATCCGTTAGAACACAAGATCAAGACCCTCCTAACCGAGAAATACTATCAAAGCCCCAGAACTTTGACAGATTACCTTGAATGCCCTCGTACTATTCTTATCAAAGCTGAATGGCTGGAACATAGTTTATAGAGACTTAAGCAGTCCCAGTGCTAATGAACTCCTTTGGGATCATAGATTGAACTAACACCGAGTTAGAGGAGATCTTCAAACCGAATTCGGCTATCGAGAGATTGACCATAGCCTGGGAAAAAAAAAAAAAAAAAAAAAACCTTATTTTTAGGTCACCCGAATAATTAAATTCATCTTCCGTGCATTATGTCTGTTTATTGCGTGCGTTCTATGGTCGAATCTGACTCAAGGAATCACTTACTTGAAGGCTAAGGACAAAGACACCACAAACCTGTGAAAATGCAATTTGACTACCTGTCTCCCAACGATGTACCGAGTTCATAACGAAGTAGATATCAGAAAACTTCAATCCCATCGAGCATTTGTGGGACACTATGTAAAGGCATATCAGGCGTCTGGATACACCGTCACCTCCATACCTGCATTGCTGACCGCATTACACACAGCTTGGTTGGCCATACCTCCCGAACGCTTCCGACATCTTGCTGAATCAATGCCACGTCGGATAGCTGCTATACTGAGGGCAAAAGGCGGACCTACGAAGTATTAGGTAGGTGGTCATTATTCAGTGATCACTCTGTGTATTTATTTTGTCTGTAAAGTGTGTGTGTTCTCTTGTCGATTTTCCTGTTTGCTGGACGTAAAAACCCCAGTTTCTGGGGGGGGGGGGGGGACCTTCTATCTGCACCTGAGACTTTACCTCAATGTTCTTTTGTAGAATGTGCCAGCACGCCGAACTCCAGAATGCAATCGAGCAAAATTATTTAATGACTTCTCTCCCCCAAAGACACATGAATGGCTCGACACGTCCACGATCGATAGCTAAGGACCCCCAACCCGATTGCCAACACATCAAACCATCACCACATAATCCTGGACGTCAGCAGACATTATGTCTAATAAAATCAATACTTGAGTTTCAGAGAGTAATAGTTAAAAAAAATAAATTAGTTTAAATAATTTAGAAAAAATTGAATCACCTTTTTTTAAAGCGGACTGGGGCTTTTCGACGGTGCCTTGGTCACAGGACATGAGTAAAGCGAGTTAAATGAGTGAGACTTTAATATAGAGATTATTCGGTATCTTGGTGCATGCGCGAAATTGATTTATGCCGTCCAAAGTTATGTGATGGTGGTTTGATGTGTTGGCGATCGGGTTGGGGGTCTTTAGTTATCGATCGCGGACGTGTAGAGCCATTCATGATTCTTTTGGGGAGAGAAGTCATTAAATAATTTCATGTTCGATTGAATTCAGGAGTTCGGCGTACTGAAGCATTCTACAAAAGAGCATTGAGGAAAAGTCTTATTTTTTGCAGAAATCTCTACTCACAAATTATACTGGGACCGTGCCATAATTACAGACAAGACGATCCCGCACAACAGACCAGACATCACACTCATCGACAAGAAGGAAATGGCTATCTACATGATCGACATAGCGGTGCCCAACACCAGCAACCTCCAGAAAACCTAAGAGGATAAGATCAGGAAATACACAGACCTAAGACAGGAAGTCAAAGAAATGTGGCATAAGGAACAAGAAATGACTATCTATCCCGATCACCGATGCTAAAGAGCCTCCATAAGACCCTAGAGTTCCCAGAGAATACCTGTAGCATGGTAAGAGTTTCCCGACTAACAGTAATAACAATAATAATAGTAATTGAACACAACCAACCACCCCATACTCTTGGTACCAGTACCCGTCACGGGGTGGAAAAAAAATCTCAAACGATAAAAAGGTTTGTTTGTTTTTTATAATAATAATACAGAATGTTTATACTGTTCCCATTCCAATTCTGCTTTGAACTTATCCACGTTCGGAGGCAACTTTACAGTGTTCGACAATCTGCTGCAATATTTGTACCCCGTTTCTCGTCTCGCCTCGCAGGGAGAACGGACCTTCCTAATTCATTTTACTAAACGCCTCGAGTGCATTATATATCTCAATCAGATCTCCCCTTTAGTTGTCAATCTTCGCAGTCACATCGTCTAAGCTGTTCTTTATGTACATAAATTACACTCATCACTAATCTGGATGCTCTTCTTTGAACACTCCTCGGGAGTTGTTTTTTAAGTGCAGTCTGTACCTGAAGGGGTCTAACCCTGTTTTCAAAGACCCCATTAAATCGAGATAAATCCTAGCCACCTGTTTATGCTGCATTGAAAATTTTATATTAGAGTGAATTGTAACGCCTAAGTCTTCGTCATTATACACTTCTAGCTCTCTCCACCTAGTTTACATGCGATTCCAAAACTTCCGTTCCACAAATGCTAACCTTACATTTAGAGGTAAATTTAGTTGCCATGTTTCGGATATATGCAATCGATTCATGCTTTTTTTAAGCATAATGGGCGGGCTTCAATCATTAACCAAGATTCCTACCTTGAAATCATCAGCGAACTTTGACAGATTCCCTTGGATGCTCTCGTTAACATCATTTCAGAAAATTAGAAATTGCAAGGGACCAACCGAACACATCTTTTTTTATTTTTATTATTTTTTTAAAGTACTCCTTTTGAATTATACATAACAATGGATATATGATTTTATAAGTATACTGCTGATGAATGAAGAAAAAAATCAATAGATTGCTCGTAAGATATTATAGAGGATAACTGATACATTCCTAGAATTAAATTACATATAACCGTTACCCCGAATATATGACAATAATATAGATGTGATACACTAGAATATGGATCAGCAACTTTTCTGACACTAGCCAATTTTTATGATCAAGAGGTCTAGGTTAAGGAAACTACTTCTGTTGTTTTGAAAATCGTGGGTGCACACGGACTGATTGACGGTTTATAATGATTACTTTGGCAGAAATGGCAGATGTGATGCTTATATAAATCGTTGTGGTCGTTGTTACTGGATTTAACGACAAGGGCTACTGAGGCCAAATTGTTTCATAGTTTATTAACATGACCATATCGTTATAGTTGCTTAATTATATGCTACTGTGGCCAATACGTTTTAAATAGATTAAAAGTTGTTCTATATTTGCTTCGTTTCCTAAGTAGTGAGATAAATCATGTGAGACGTTCAACGTGGACAGTGACCGAAAAGTAAATCGTTGTAGTACTTTTCGAGGTGGCCTCAGATGTTAACTTTGCTATCCCTCCACTACAATAAGTAGCAAATTTTAAATAGTTGCATCTTGCAATTAAATCACTAAAACTTAAATTTAGCACTTTAACAATTATCTATCACATAAAGTATGCTTATTTTCTTTTTCTGCCAAAACAAAAAAGGTCAATGTGCTATATCTGAAAAGGAGTGTTTTCTACGACGCAGTTTTGGCTGTTTTGTAGGCGCGACGGATGATGCCTAACAACGGAGACAATTTGTCATTTACAGTGATGGGTGGGTCTCTCCAGCAGAAATTCACGGGGGTATGCGACGGTTATACGTCGAACAAGTTCTGCCCAAGCGCATACAAATGGGAAAATACCGAAAGAAGAAAAAGCTTAGAGGATGACCCTCAACCCATGACAACTTCATACAGTTGCGAAAGGACAAAAAGTTGTTTTAGCAGACGTCATCAGGGCGGATCGGTATAGGACAGTTGATAATGTGCCAAAGGAAATGGATATCAGTTATGGGTCTGCCTACATCATTACAGTCGCAGAAAAGAGGCCTACGCAAAGTAGGTTCCCAAGCGCCTCAAAGATGAACAGAAACATTTACGAATGGAAATCTGTCTCTGCGACATCTTAGAGATATGAGGAAGCAAAATTATTTCTTGGATCGCATAGTGCCAGTAGATGAGATATGGTGCAGGCACCTTGAACTAGAGAGGAAGCTGAAGTTTCAATTGCAAAATAGCAATGGAAATATCAGCCATCACTATGGCTGAAGAAATTCATGGATTTCGAAAACATTGAGAAGAATATGCTCATGCTGTTACTAGATTCACAAGAACAGGACTGCATTGCCACTGTGCCATTTTATATGTAGTGGTGAACTACACTCAACTCAGAAAATTATGCAAAAGCTGATTTACGACGTACAAAATTAAGAGACCCCGACATTTGAATTACGGTGTCCTTTTCTCATACGGCACACGTCTCAATACATTATCGCAATCAGAAACTATGTACACTACGAAGGTATTGAGCATTCTCAGTACAATTCGGACGTCTCCTTACGATTTAATGGTTTCAAAAGCAACTAAAAGACACCTATGAGCAAGCAGTGTGCAACAGATTGATTTTTTATCACATAAATCTCGTGTACATATGGGTGAAGTGCCTAAACTCTGTGTGAACTGATTAAAAATATAATTTTCGTTTCATTCAACTCACTCATGTAATTTCGTACAAAATAAAATTAATATCAATTAAATTATAATACACTAACGTTTCATTTGCATATGCTCCACGCTATCCTTGACATAGTAATAACCAGTAGAACATCCCACAATTAAAAATGTTAAATTAATTTACAAACTGATTAAACTAAGAATAAAAAATATGCCGGTGAGAAATAAGTGCCATAAAAAGAATACTCAAAAAGTCAGCTAATACAGTACAAAAAAAAAATCAATAACACACACTGCACTTAATCTCTTTCAAGAGGTAAAAATTTAATAACGCGTTTAAAATGTCGAATTCTTATTTAAAAGAAATGAAAATAGTCGTATTAGGGAACAAATTCAATCTGAGTAAATTATCCTGAAGGTGAAGTTTCCTCATAGAGAGACTCATTTATTCTTTCAACATAGACTATGTATATAAAGTGCTTAGCATCATAATACACAGCCATTTCTGAATAAACAGAAAATTTTTAAGGTGGCATCGTTTTAGGTTATATCTCATATTGTGAATGCCTTCACAACGAGTTGCCATGATATTGCACTACTTCGAATAAGTAACGCTTCACCTAAGGAGAAGACTAGTGTTACTTATTCTCAGATAGGTACCACCACCCAGACAGCACTGTTTCAGGGCTATTTGATGTATGTATGTGAATATCTACTCGAATATCCACTTGTCCCTAGTAGACTTAGAAAAGCAAAAAAGGTAGAGGGAAAGTTATAGTAGGAGTGGAAGAGGAAAAGAAACAGTGTAGAAGAATGAAAGGGACAGTAACTCCGTCAACTCACACCACTCAAAAACTCATAAACTCCTCGAATAGGCAACGCTTCCCCAGTGGAGAAGGCTGTTGTTACCTATTCTCGGAAACTCCGGACATCATCAAGCTCCCCCCAGCAGCACTGTTTCAGGGCTATTTGGCCCTTCGTCAGTGAGTGGGTAGGTACCCAAGTGATGCAATAATGGCAAAAACAGTTATGAAGTATAACTCCACAATATGAGAGATGCCTGATGGTGTATGATGTATTTAGACTAAGGCGCATTTAGGGCTAGAGCCTCAAGCTGCGAACAAATTTAGACTATGTATATAAAGTGCTTAGCATCATAATACACAGCCATTTCTGAATAAACAGAAAATTTTTAAGGTGGCATCGTTTTAGGTTATATCTCATATTGTGAATGCCTTCACAACGAGTTGCCATGATATTGCACTACTTCGAATAAGTAACGCTTCACCTAAGGAGAAGACTAGTGTTACTTATTCTCAGATAGGTACCACCACCCAGACAGCACTGTTTCAGGGCTATTTGGCCCTTCGTCAGTGAGTGGGTAGGTACCCAAGTGATGCAATGATGGCAAAAACAGTTATGAAGTATAACTCCACAATATGAGAGATGCCTGATGGTGTATGATGTATTTAGACTAAGGCGCATTTAGGGCTAGAGCCTCAAGCTGTAGCTTGAGGCTCTAGCCCTAAATCATGGCAACTCGTTGTGAAGGCATTCACAATATGAGATATAACCTAAAACGATACCACCTTAAAATTTTTCTGTTTATTCAGAAATGGCTGTGTATTATGATGCTAAGCACTTTATATACATAGTCTAAATTTGTTCGCAGCTTGAGGCTCTAGCCCTAAATGCGCCTTAGTCTAAATACATCATACACCATCAGGCGTCTCTCATATTGTGGAGTTATACTTCATAACTGTTTTTGCCATCATTGCATCACTTGGGTACCTACCCACTCACTGACGAAGGGCCAAATAGCCCTGAAACAGTGCTGCTAGGGGGAGCTTGATGATGTCCGGAGTTTCCGAGAATAGGTAACAACAGCCTTCTCCACTGGGGAAGCGTTGCCTATTCGAGGAGTTTATGAGTTTTTGAGTGGTGTGAGTTGAAGGAGTTACTGTCCCTTTCATTCTTCTACACTGTTTCTTTTCCTCTTCCACTCCTACTATAACTTTCCCTCTACCTTTTTTGCTTTTCTAAGTCTAATAGGGACAAGTGGATATTCGAGTAGATATTCACATACATACATCAAATAGCCCTGAAACAGTGCTGTCTGGGTGGTGGTACCTATCTGAGAATAAGTAACACTAGTCTTCTCCTTAGGTGAAGCGTTACTTATTCGAAGTAGTGCAATATCATGGCAACTCGTTGTGAAGGCATTCACAATATGAGATATAACCTAAAACGATGCCACCTTAAAAATTTTCTGTTTATTCAGAAATGGCTGTGTATTATGATGCTAAGCACTTTATATACATAGTCTAAATTTGTTCGCAGCTTGAGGCTCTAGCCCTAAATGCGCCTTAGTCTTTCAACATATTTCATTACAGTCAGAGGCGGATTTAACGGCGGGCGCCCTGGGCCCCGACTTCTGAAGGGCCCACGCAAAACCCCAACAAATTAGTTGAACATATTAGTTCAAAACTTTGTGATTATTATTATGCTATTATTAATTATATTATACATATATTATATTCAAATTTTATTGGAAATAAAACATTAATAGTACATAATATTTTTTACTTATTTAAAAAAATGGTTAACATGTATTTTTATTTTCCCTGTCTCTCTCTTTTTTTTTAAGGGGCCCAATATTTTCTTCTGCGCCCGGGGCCTCAACCGACCTTAATCCGCTCCTGATTACAGTATCCCATGCCCAAAAGGTCCTGTTGGGGATTAACAAGACTATACTTGCTGCAGCTGGTTTTGTGACATCCTTGGTTCTCTTCTCTCTATTTAAACTCGATCCTCTTTTTAGTCCCGTTTTCGATAATCACTCTACAAATGTGGAAAAGCAAGGATTTCCTCCGCACTCTTCGATAGGATAGGATTCTCCACTGCATTTTTCCGGCTAATATGCCAGCGAGCTTTCATTAGTCTTAGCAGAAAAGCTTCACCTGGACATCAGAGGATACCACACTTAGCACATCCCAATTGGTAAGCTAATTAATATTTAGCTAGCTAAAGCTTTTTTAAAGAAAATTCTAAGCAGAATTCTTATTACAAAAGGCAATATATTTTGATTAGTTCCAAAGAAGAAAAATGCTATCAGAACCTTAATGCCTATGTTGATAAATGGACTATAAAGAAGAAACGTGAGACATTAATCCGGCAAATAAAGAGCTCGTCTGAGAGGAGGTAAACTAAAGACGTGACTCCATTTATCACCTATTAAAAATAGCTTGAAGACCGTAAATTTGTGGATGAAGATACGGGAAAGGAATTTCGTTTAAGAACGATGCATCCTCACGGGTTACGGGATGGAACAACACGTTAGTTGATGATCGGTCATTACGTATTTAACGGAGCTGAGAATGACCACATTCTCCCCTAGGGAAAAATAACTATGAGTTACCACCTGTGAAAAATAGTGTACACCGAAGGAGATAAAAGTTCTCTGAAGTTTTGTGGTCTGGTATTAGTTTCTGTGAAATCTGTCTGATCAATGCTGTTAATGGTTCCCCTATCCCACACTTGCTACTGAGAAATGAAAAAGATTTCATACCTGCTAATGGACATTATATGTTATCATTACAGTTTCCTGTTAGGAAAAACAGTGCTTACTGAATGGGACGTGGGTTTGCAAAAAACCGTTATGTGTAGAAAATTTTCCCACGGAACTTCGTTGTGCTCTAAATTAACTAATTTCTATTCATGATTACAAGAGGAGAAAGTTTTTTTTAAAGACGAATTAATATGTAATTATTTAAAACTGAAACGTATTTTAAATTCATGTTACTTTGGGGAAAGTAAGGAGCTTTTTTTTTCTACAGATACAGGGAAAGCCCCCCCCCCGTCATTTAGACATTCTAATAATACTTTCTTGTATAATTTCTCACCACTCAGTGGTATCGGAGGCAGAACCAGAAGCTACCACCGAACGGCGAGATTTGAATTATAATGGGAAAGCATTGGTATAGAATGGGAGGTGATTGCACATTTCTTCAAGAAAGCATGACATCCAGAATGATATTAATGTACTCTGTACTTTTTTTAATCTATCATTTATTTCTTATGAATATATTCTCGAAAGAAAAGAGCAGTTAAGTACAGTATTTCTGACTAATTGGAAGAATGGGATTATAACAGGGCAGAATTTACATCTAAACAAAAGATACTGGCAAGCGAGTTTGTGACATAATTCCAGACGCCGCAATTATACTACAAAAATAGAAGCCTCACATTAAATGTTTGAAGTATTATTATTTGAAAACTTTCCTCAGCTCCCTCTATAGGGGCGCTGTTTACGAATTTTTTTTTCTCGGACACAAATTTATATATGCACTCCAAAATTATATTTGTGTACATTAACATGGATTTAGGGCACGCTCCTAATTTTAAAAGATAATCCGGTATGCATATTTAACCAAAGCCGCATATAGTATCGAAGCCATCTCGAATATACAATAAGTTTGCCCATCTTATCCTCAAGTTTCCACAAAGACAAATTATGCATCAGCTGGCTGTGACAATCACCACCACCATGTAAGAGTATTGTTTGTTGTTGCCCTAGGCAATTTAGTCTATGAAGCGTCAATACACTATACAGCAGGGGTGGGCAACAGCCGGTCCGCGGGCCACATCCGGTCAGCGACGATGTTGAATCCGGCCCCCTCGGTAAATGCATAAATATAGAAAATCCATACCTGACTACACTCGCCGTAAACGTTCGGCTTAATTCGGTTCAATCGGGAATCGCGGCCAGTACAACAGTAACCAAGTGATTCTACGCAGCGTCAAAGAGTTATTTCCTAATTATTATTGTAGCATCGATCGAACGAAGTTCCTTTGGTTTGACTTCTTATTGAAAAAAATAATATTGGTGCGAGCTATTTTATGTCTTTTCTAATTATTACAATTTTTAATTTAATATAATTTATGAGCCAATTAAAAAAAAAAAAGAAAAATTGATGCCGAATGCCGCATTTTCAATGATAATTGGACATTCAGATATTTTTTTAAAAAATACATTAATAATTTGGTAATTCAAGTAATATAACATTTTTTTTAGGTTCTGATTTTTTTTATTGAATCGTTCAATCTATTCCGGCCCGCATCAGATGCGAAAATTTCATTCGGCCCGCATCAGATGCGAAAATTTCATTCGGCCCGCTGACGAAAAAAGTTGCCCACCCCTGCTATACAGTATCTGTAAACTCCGTGTGTAATGTGTTTCGGGGTAGGGGAAAACGAAGTTTGGTAATGGATAAAACTTTTATTGGTCATACAGCACTGTTGGGTCTCTTGCATAAAATGTGGCCGATAACAAATTTGTGCATACCAAACTTTCGGTAAATGATGTTAATTATTCAAACAACGGTCGATAAACATCTTATACACGCAGCTTACTCGGTAACAGTATACAGAAAGCCCATAAGAGTTCTTCACGTCTAACCTGTGGCTTTACCGTATGGTGTAGAAGGACACTGATCACAATCACTGTGCTAGTCGAGAGGATTCTCCATGCAGAAACGTTTTCTTGCAGATATGAAAGCAGAAATGACTACAGTTTGAAGGACGAAGAGATAACTTTTTTATAGTTAGAGAACTATTGAAAATGTTCTTCAAAAATTACGAACTAATGGCAAAGCCTACAGTAAACCACTGGCACGTAGTAGTGTAGAATTTCCTACCCTCCTCTGTAAATTCACTATACTGCACTTTACTATACTGCTGGCTTGCAGAAAAACACCTGCTTTACACGAACAACTTGACTGACCAATATGTATGAATTGGACGATGTATATCGACCTTTGTATATCATCGTCCAATTTAGATCATCTAGGCATGCGGTTTTCAATTGCGGCCATTTAATATTACAAAAAAAAGGGGGGGAAAAGGAAAATGAAGCAACTAATGGTCCTCTCATAGGTCTTACCACAGCAATAATTAGTATCCGAAACCTGGCGACTGAATGCAGTACAAGTAGTTTAAATAAATTTGCTATATCTTAATTGATTACTCAATAAGGTTCAAATTCAGGCTGCTACGCTAATGAGAGAGATATTCTATGTCGTCATAAATCTAGTAATGGTATCTGCGGCAGCGTGAAAATCAGTTGTGTTCTTTTTCTTCTTTCAGACTGACACGCATTGTCACATATCGAAGGGGGAACAGTTTTGCAGTCGCTTCGGGATGCGATGCCTGTACATTTTATTACAAATACTTTTTTTTTTTTTTTTTCTGAGATCAGCGTCTAAGGATTGAATATTTGAGTGGGGTAAAAGGATCAGACAGGTGTAACCTACGTCAGTTCAAGCCTAGCGTTGCCAGCGTAGACCGGAAAACCAGCTGGAGTGGTTTGGTGGGGAGAGTCATCCAGATCTTACAGAATTACAAAAAATATCATAACAGTATAGATTAGTCGTTTCATTAATCACTACTAGTTATGAAGTGTTACCCACATCGTAATGGTCTTTTAAGTGTTACAACTGTCGCAACCTCTGTATCGACACGCATGCGTTGAATGTCTATAAGCTCCAGATCGACGATTAACCAGAGGAATGTTTTTGTCATTTTCATCATTAAGATGAAAGCTTTTTTTTTGTTGTTATGATGTTCGTAAGACTGGCTTTCTCGGCCCAAAAAGTAATTCTGCATCATTTTGTTGATGTGAACAGTTGAAGTAAAATAAACATTTGACACTATCCTGTACTCAGATGCGAAAGAGAATTCAGTCTATTGGAGAACAGTGAACATTTTTGAATATGAATCTAACAACTTTGAATTAGCAGGCCTCAACGTTTGTCACAGGTTGCACAGAATGTCACAGAATGAGTCATATATGGACTCAAAAATATTTCTTTTCTTTAAAGGATTGATGAATCGATTGTGACCCACTTTAAGTCTATATTCGACATCATACAGAGTTTTCACAAACATCTGTGGAAAGGTAATGTAAACTTGGATGTAGCATCAAATCTATAATTTTAAATAAAGCGGACGAAGCTTTCAGCTTCATTTAAGCTTCCCACAGAATCAGTGTGCATCTGTATGCTAAAGAAGAAAAAGAATAACAGTTAAGACTTTTTCGATTTTTTAATATCGCTTTTTTGTATCAAAGAAGACTGCTACTAGATGCTCTGATTTAATAAATGCATCACTATGTCTGTTTCTAGTCGGATTAAATGATCCAAAGTGGTTATCTGTTTCTTCGGAAGCGTTACACTCATTTGTGTCCTGGAAAGCAGACCATTTGTTTCCAAATACCATATCATTATTATCTTTTTATTTCCACATCAGTGAGCACACGCGGAACAGCATGGTTTGACTAGAAGAGTGTACATTATAAATATTCAAGGCGATTACATTGATTGAATTAAAAGAAAGGAAAACATTGTATTTACAAGTAAGCTCACATAGGCACTGCAATTTCAAAACTGTGAAAATGGTACAGGCAATAGTTCTACTTTATATACTTCTTTCAGGATGTCCTGTCTGTAGCGCTTCGAGCTGCAGAAAGCTGAGGCATCCATTCCCAGGGAGTTATATGGTCAGACCGTATTCACCGGAAACACTGATTCTAGGTACTGCAGGTTTTGTAGTGAAGATCTAAGACAAGGTGTTGCACTGCACTGGGTTCGTTCGGTAGTCTGGGGGTTTGTCGTCACTTCCCAAACGTCGGGTGAATCCATTCGGCCACAAAGCAGTTGTGCCAAAGTGTGCAGATTCCTCTCCTTGATGATGGTTTCCCATGTTTCATGCCGAGGTTTGCGTACAGCACGCTTCATGAAGCAAGCACTAACTATTCTTTCCAGGACCTTGCACAAACAGCTTATCAGAGCGATAGAACGATAGTTACTTATATTTCTAGGATCTTTTCCTAGCTTTGGAAGGAAACAATTCCCTTTCGCCTGGAATCCGGAAATTCTCTGTCAAGAAAGATAATATTAAACAAAATTGAAAGGTGATCCTTAAATTGTGGTGAAAGGCCCTTATTTATTATTTATTTTTTTTCATTTCGTAATGGATTTTATCTGGCCGTCCCACAGCACTTTCTCGTATGAGAAAAGTGCTGCATTTAACTCTTCCTGTGTAAAGGGGTTGTTATATGCTTCAAGCTTCTTTTGCAGAGAAGTTTAGTGGCAGTTTCTCACTTCTCTTTCAGGGCCAAGAAATTTGGGGAATGATGTTATTTCAGGGATTTTTGCAAATGTTTTCCCCAGAGTATGTTAAACTGCAGTTCGATATGCAATTGGACATCCATTGTGCTCGAGGATCACTGGGGGGAATGGCGGATATTCTCCCTTCATCTCCCAGATCTTATCTCACTCTACTACTGAGCTAGCAACATGGGTTATGCAGGAAGTAAAACGGATCCAAGATTTCCTTTGGCTCTCGACGTCGGATAAAGCGTGATTTGGCACGTGCACGTTAAAATGATATTAAATTCTCAGATATTGGATATCAGCAGAATATTCCCCAAGCTTTGTTCTGTGCTTTTTTTAATTATTAATATCATTTTACTTCCACATTAGTGACCACCCCTGGAACAGCCTGATTTGGCTAGAAAGGTGTACATTATGCAAATTCCAGTTGATTACGCTGATTGGAATTGCAAGAGATCGAACCAGATTTAAAATACACAACAAAGTAAAAATCAATACATAAAATACTAAACAATAAAAATACATAAAAAACAAACAATAAAAAACACAATGGTGAATCCAGGAAAGCCTTTGCAGGGAATTCTTTTCACATAGTGCTTATTGTTCGTGTTTATAGAGTTCTTTCACTATTTCCTCTATAGCGCTTCGAGCTTCAGAAGGATGAGGCATCAATTCCCATGGAGTTATACATTCCGAACGTATTTTCCGGGAACGCTGACCTAAGGTATTCCACACTTTGCAGACAATGTTATAGACAAGGTGTTGAACTGCACCGGGTTTGTTGTGAGGTCCGAGGGTTGGCAGAAACAACCCAGATGTCAGGCGAATCCATTTGGCCGCATAGAAGTTGTGTCAAGGTATGTAGATATGTATGTAGATTCCTCTCTTTGACTATGGTTTCACAGGGTTTCATGCCCAGGTTTGCAAAAAGCACGCTCCTAAATATGGTGAAAGGGTAGCCATCTCAGGATTCAACCCCTAGAAATCTCTTTACCTGAGTAGAGGAAGCTCCTGACCAGAGTACAGAAGCGTAAAGCGGTACGGGTATTAAATTTCTTCGAACGTATTACAAAAGGAACTCTCGAAGCCTAAGACCGAATAATTCCTGCCTGATCGCCCAGTACGCCACAAGCGCTTTTAGCCTGGCCATCTTTAGGTGGTCTTTGAAAGTAAGCCATCATCCTACTTCAACCCCAAATCCGTGTGGGAGTGAACCTTTTTAATGGCGGTCCCATTTATTGTTAGCATAATTTCATTAATAGTCCTTTTTGTGAAAGCCATCTGAGCTGCTTTCTGAGAATTCAGTTTAAGTCCCAGACGTCCTAGATAATTCTGGAGTTCAAACAGTACTAGCTGATTTTCATAGGCGACTGCCTCCGCTTTTGCTGGATCATCGGATGTGACCAGCATCTTAAGATCAGAGTATGAAATGAAGTTTGGGTGCTTCGCAAGGAAGGGCTCTAGTGCTGCGGCAAAAAACCATGATGAAAGAACTCTCCCTTGTGGGTTGCCGACAGAGGTCTGGTGGTCCTGTTAAATCTATGATAATATTTAATAAAGATTTGCTGTTGATGAGGAGTTCGAGGATTGCGAGAAGATTACCTTCGATTCTGAAATAATGCTTCAAAATTAACTAGCTCTGTTGTGCTGAGTGTCAAAATCTGCTTGTATGTCAAGGAATAAGATTAAGTTGTTTCTTAGAGTTAAGAGCTTTTTGGATTATCCAGCTGATCATTAATAGATTTGAAAGCGCAGACCTCCTAGGAATAACAGTATGAAGATGCTGTGGACGCCCATTGAAGCAGTGATCGACTAAGGTGGACTGTATCATTTGTTCAAACATTTTTAGTAGTCCACAGGAAATAGAGATTGCTCTGTAGTCTCTGGGATCTTTTGTTTTATTAGTTTTTGTAACTGGTAAAGCATGGTAGACATTCCATACTGTCCGTGTGATACCAGTCTCGAGGATACGGTTGAAGAGATGATGTAACAAGTCAATCACATCACATAGAAACTGCATATTTTGAGAATAAAGAGGGGAAATCCGTCGGTACCAACTGTATATTTATTGGAAGGGCTGTTTATTTCTTTCATAATCATGTCCCCTTGAGATCTGAACATGCGCAAGCTCGGTCCTGGCCTTATCTGCGATGGCCGCTACAGGGAGGGGCGGATGTTTTTCCTGGTCAGGGTGGAAGTACGTTGACTGTGTCCACAGTTTTATCGTTTCTTCATCCATTTCCAGGCGGGAAGAAGCAGCAGTGCGTATCACACACTTCTTGATTAGACCGGGGTTCGAGCCCGTCGCCACCAAAGGATGCGGAAAGGTCAGGGAATGACCACCGCATATCCCGGAGCAATATGGCCTTAGTTGCTAATGCTCCTAATAATCAAATAACTAACTAATTCCATTTCCACCTGACGACCATGTGGGGAAACGATACGCTTGGAATGCTTAAGTCTTCTCTGGATATACTTACGATGTACCTTCTTCCGAACGCGCAGGAAATTCGCTCTTTGTTTCTTGTAAGCGATGTGATCTAGCATGGAGCCAGACTTTTTCCAGGTTCTGTAGGCTTTTTGCTTTAGATTAAAAGCCTGTTTCGTTTCGGAGTTGAACCACCACTTTGTGTTTGAGGAGATTTTAATTGTCTTCGACGCACCAATGAGAGCAATGTGTCTTGATTCATTAGAAATGGCATTAATTGCCTTTTCCACTGGTTTGAAGCAGAGATTGTTCCAATTAAATGCTTTAAGTTCAGTGTGGATAACATTTGGCCTGATCAGGTTGGTTGAAATCGTGGTTACTGTAAGCACCGGGTCCGCGGATTTGGTCCCAGCGACTGAGGTTGTAGGTGCCTGTGCAATTTCAAACACTATTGGTAGGGTGGTCCGACACGAATTTGGAGTTATAGGGAATTATTTTTATTTATTCCAAATTGTGGTAGACGCTGTCCAGGATTTGATTTCCTTTGGTCGGTGGTGTATTCAGTGGGATGATCCCCAGGTCCGCATGGTAACGTCCATGTCTTGCCTTGCATCCTTGTACCTTGGTAGAGGCAAGTTGAAATCTCCTAAAACGATTGTTTGGATATCGGGGCGTAGATGAGCAGACATCCATGAGATAAGATCCTCTCTGATTGATGGGATGTGTCCTGGTGGGAGATACACAGGGCAGATTTGGATCCTTTTTTTTCATTTTTGCTGAAAATTGCAGTGGTTGCTTCATAGTTTAATATTTTACTGCTGTAGACTTGTATCTGCCTGAAAGAGGTCTTGTAAAAGATGGCAACACCACCTCCTCTCTTATCCTTCCTGGAATTTGCAATGTATTGATAAAGAGCGGAGGAGAGGAGCAATCCAAGTTGTTTTCCCTCATTTTGAATTCTACCAAGCTTTGAGAGACAGTGAAAGCCGGGTAGATGCTTTTGGAATTGCAAGTTCAAAATTGCTCGATTTTTTAATGCAAGAGCACTAGGAGGTACCGATATAGAGTAGCAGCTGACTGCAATTGCAGCTGTATGAACAATACTTTCTCTGATGTACGTGACTGCATTGATGGGCTCCTGACAGTCTATCGATGCCAAGATTTTCCAGATGTTGAAAGGCATTCCAGTCGGCCTAATCAATGTTCCACCGCGGTAAACTAAATGGAAGACACGGTCTACCAATAATTAGGGTGGTTATCACGGAGATCAGTGGAAGAAAAATTATAGGTAGGCACGTGGAAGAAGGGGTTTGTGCCTACATTTAAAAGCGAAGAGGTCATTGTCAGTGAGCATATCTTCTATGACTCGTTCCTTTCATTGATGTTTGCACTGTTCCACAGTGTTATGTCAATTAAATTCCCCAAGAAGTAATAAGGGGAAAGGAAACGGCATAATGAGACCATCAAGGTTTTTCTGAGAGATTTCAGTTACAGGTGGCAAATAAGTAGAAGAGACGATTAATAAGAACCCCACAGCAAGGCAAATTGCTATAGCCTCTTTGCTGGTTGTAAGTCTTGGTTGCCCACTAGGATTGCTACTCCTCCACGAATAGAACCATCCACAATTCTATCCGTACGAACGATAGTACTGTTACGCATGGTTGAATGGAGTCACCATTTGTCTTTAGATAAGTCTCGCAAAAGCAGGATGGTTCATGTTTTTGCAGTAGTGCCTTGATGTCTTCTGAATTTCGACGGATTCCACGGCAATTTCACTGTATTATTATTATTATTATTATTATTCGTTTATTAACCACAAGAAACTGTGGGTCACCCCGGGTGGGCAGTGTGCCAGGAGGGTGAGAGATTTACATACTGAGGTGTGAGGAACCATATGTATAATGTACAAGAGTACATGCGTACTCGACCCGAGATATTTACATAATTGAACTTACACAAGCTTAAAATAAAAACAAAGTTTATAGCAATAGACATCAGAATTAAAAAAAAAAATTCAGCAGGCAAAAAGACCAGGTGTAGGTGATCGTCACAGGTTCAATAGTTGGTAACAGTTCTTGAGGCATTCCTTTCTGTAGAGCTTGTCCTCACAGAACTTATCAGGGTTGATGCCCAGTTTATTGTAGATTTGGAGGCAGTTGGCCGGAAACATGCCCCTAAGGGAATCAATGTTTGTAAGTGTATACCGCAGAAGGTGGCAGGAGTCACGGCGTTCACCTCTTGTCTTCTTTGGGCCACAGATTAATGAGGATACAGATGGAGCATCTATTCGGCCTGTGATAAGCCGAGCTAGCATGAATGCATTTCTTGTCGTAATGAGAAGTCTCCAGGGAGCGGTCCCTAGATTAGCTTGGAGGATGGAGCTAGAGATAGTAAAAGAGTGACCCACCACCCTGCTTATCCATCTGAGCAACCAATATTCCAGACTGGGGTACTTTTTTAGGCGGGAGGCAGGAGCAGATGACCAAATTTCAGATGCGTATAGAGGGATAGGGGTAATGCACCTCAGGATGTACCGACAAACCAGCGCTGGCTGATGCACACCAACGAGCTCGTGACGCACTGCCCAAAGTGCCGCGTACGTCTTCTGTCTCATCCTGACAAAGTGAGGCTGGAAGGCGAGTTTAACATCCCAGGTGAGACCTAGGTCTGTGTGGGAAGTTACCCTTTGCACCCTTTCCCCGCCAACGAAGATTTGAACATAATTTTTAACTCTTTTTTTTTTTTTTTTTTTTTTTTTTTTTGTTAGCGGTAGTTGGGCAGATTTGGAAGGGTTCAGATGCAACCCAATTATGGCTAGATAGTTTTCCAATTTCATTAACTATGTAGAGGATCTGATAAGGATGGTTTGAACTCACGTAGAACTTCAGATCATCGGCATAAGAGACAAAGTTAGGATTATAGTGTACATGCTAGGAAAGGTTCCAAAACTACTGCGAAGAGGATTGTTGAAAGCACACTCCCTTGCGGGATGCCTCTTGTGACGTCGAAATTTACCTGGAAGTCGTTGACAATAACACACAGATGTCTGAGAAGTAGATGGACTTCAAGATTTGTAGCAAGGTATCTGCTAGACCGAAGCAGTGCTTCAGAATAGTAGAGAGAGCTGGTAGGTATATTCTATCGTATGCCGATTTAATGTCCAGGAAGATTATGTCAATGTGGGATTTATTATTGATGGCCTGTTGGATTCTGAAGAGGGTATCTAGAAGATTGGTAGTTGTTGATCTCTTGTGCTGAACGGTGTGAAGGTACTCGAGCCTGTGACCAAAGCAGCGCTGGGCAACTAACTGCTGGCTAAATCGATTTTTCAAAGATTTTAAGTAAAGAGCAACTGATGGAAAACTGGATATTACTACTAGTGTTGGTGGATTTGTCAGCCGGCTTCCGAAATGCTGAGGGCTTACTTTTCTGTTTTGAATTTATCTTTTTTTGGGAAAAATGGATGCTGTCCTGTGTCCATTTCCTCCTCAGCAAAGCCTTCCAAGACCGAGTCATCGGGTACTTTCTTCGTTTCGACATTCATTTTCTCTTGTTCCGCCGTTGCGGATTGAGATTTCTATGCTGTTACTTTAATGCTCCATTTTTGTAATGCAGAAGCACTAGGTGTGGTACCGATATTAGAGTGGCAGCTGACAGATTTCTGTTCTGGTTTTACTGGGGTCAGTAAATAGTCGGGATGGGTATAAATTAATTCTAAATGGTTCAGCCACTTCTGTTTGAGTCTCAATCGAATATTTCTTAGCAATCTTTTCAGTATATGTTGTTTTATTGCTATTTACTGCTTTAGCTACTTTTCTGCTTCCTGGTATGAGATGTTCAGCTCTGCCTTTAGACGTATTTCCTTTTCTTCCTTCCAACTGTCATGCTCGAAAGTAGGCAGAGTGTTCACTTGGCAGTTAATGCACGTGGGTTTTGCAGCTTTAAATGATGTTATCTCATGGTTCTTTGCTTTAAATGTGGTGCAAAGAACTATGAGAAAGAATCAAACATATTGATCTACTGTGCAGTTTAGATAACCAGCTTTAATCTCGTCGGGAGATATTGGTGTATTAAAAAGTAAGGGTGAGGTTTCTAGTAGGTATTAGATTCCCATCCCTACGTACGAACATTCGCTTTGCTGCTGTCATTCCTTTTTTTTTTTTTTTTTTTATTTGTTCTGAACAGATTTCCTTCTCACACTTCGTGCAAATCCCCTTCCGAGATAACGCCTCAGGATCAGTTCAGTGTCGTGTAGGGGGGGGGGGTACTATAATTAGTATTCCACTAACAGATGTTGCTCACAGGAACTATTCAGAGTGCCTATCAGGAACGAAGCCGTTTAACCGATTTGGATGAGTTGCTATCCTTTTCAAACCCTTCTGGATGGAGAAGGGCGACATTTTTCCTATCAGCTTTTCACTTGTAGAATTTACAATAAAGTAACAAGGTGTTGGACCTGATGTATCTTCAGTTCTGGGTCTTTTAGCTGAAGTAAAATTTTCGGTGTCAGTGTTATAATTTACTGGTAAGAACCTTGTTAGGTTCCCAAAAGAAGAATTTAAACTATCAGGATTAAGTTGTTTGTTTTTCTTCAGAACCAGGACTACCCACAGAGCCCAAATGGGACGCCCACTATCTGGCAAGCAATAGATGCGCGATAAGGTTACCCAAACACTATATCCGCAACTCCACCAACCTGAATCCTGTCTCTTGGATCATGAGAGTAAGGGTATGGAATCGACACGATTGACTCTTTCAGGCGAACCCACTAGTCGAGTGATGGTGGCGGAGCCATCCAGGACCACCTGTATTGTTGAAACAGGGGCCAAAGTGGTGTTCTGATGCTGGGCCTCTCAACCACCATATCCTCTTTCCGAATTTCCACTGGTCGCAACTCACAGCAAACAAGACGGATTCCTATGGTGTTAGCCTGGGACGTAAGTTGTGCGCGTTAGATCAGTTTCTGCTAATCTCGAGGCACCAGTGCGCACGTAAAGGGACTCAAACAGCAACTCCTCATTGGTAAGATGTCTACAGATAAGATAAATCTCCCTGACATTTACAACACAATTATAACAAATGGAGAAGAAACAAAAATTTGGACAGAAACCTTAAATTAAATGCTGGACTCCATGTTCCTACTGCTTCTGTTACTCACCAACAAACACGGCAACTGAATAGGAATTATATTTCTCTGATTAGTACAATTTCGCAACCCCAAAAATAAAGTTAAAGAAACGTGCGAGGCCAGATTTGTTGGAGGGAGAATTTATAATAAAATTTAACCAGTTAAACCTATCTTACTGTTATTGTTTAACAAATGAGACAGTTTTTTTTTATCTCATTTGTCTCTACAAGAGACATTTTAACCCGCACACTGGAAGTAAACATTTTTAATAATACTCCTGAAACCAGGTAAATCTGCATCTGAACCCAGATCTTGCAGATCAATCGCTTTGTTGGCAAATCCTGGAAAGATTACTCTCCTTTCGAATTACTTCCCTTATTTACTTCAAGATACCAGTTTTCGGATTTAAATCTCGTAAAGGCATTGAAGACGCTCGCGTAGAGCTTATCCGTCTCATTAATTCTACTAGGCACAAGTATTCTCTAGTGATCTTCGTTGACTTCGAGGGCGCTTTCAGCTCACTTTGATGGGAAAGCGTCGCGACCAGCTTAGGCTTGCTAACTGTTCTTTGTAGCTATTTAATATTATTAGGAGTTAATTCACTGACAGAATGATCACAATGATAAAAAAATATAATATCATCACGTTCTGTGTCTCGTTGAAAATCCCCAGGATCATTTTTTTTGTCGTGATGCCATGGGTTGGGAAATATTTTCATAAAAAATCCTCGTCAATATTACCATTTATTTGTAATCATACCAGGGGTTTAAATTTTTATTTTTTTTTGTGATTTTCTTTATAAAATAAAGAAGCACAAGTGGACATTACATTTATGCTCTTTTTTTCGGAGATTTACCCTTTACATGGTAGTTAGAACAACAGCGATGTGAGGCACTTATGTTTTTCGATAAAGGAAAGGTAGTTCAGCTAATAATTTTTCTACTTCTTCCCAATTTGCTAAGAGGCATTACGTTTCCCTTTTCTTTTTCAAGACTGTTTCTTATTTGTGACATCAATGTGTCACGTTTTTTCTTTATAGTTCATCACTGATCGATACGCGTTATGGTTCTGATCATCTTTCCTTTCGCAGAAAATAATAATCACTGTTGTAAGAATTCAGTTTAGAATAAAGAAATCAGATTTATTTAAAATTCTACTATTCTCGGATAAATAAATCGCAGAGTTATTTACTAAATAACTCTGCGATTGGTAAAGAGAAAGTCCAATTGCACATTGAATATGGAGGCATTAGAATCCGAATAAAGGCACTACGAGCTATTTGTAGTGCGTCAGAATGGTTTCTTATAAAGCTCTTGATTAGAAGATATATAATGGTTTCTTAGAAAGCTCTTGATTATATTAAGATATATAATGGTTTCTTAGAAAGCTCTTGATTATATTAAGATATATAATGGTTTCTTATAAAGCTCTTGATTATATTAAGTGCAAATTCATGGATCGTGGTGCTCTGTACAATATACAAGGGGTTTACGAAAAGTAAGGTAACACATTTTTTTTTCTTAATGATGCTGAAAGGGAATGAGATGAAACGCGGTGGACAGATAGACCCGTTCAAAAAGACCGCCAGTGCAGTGTTGCGGTACTGTCGCCTCACAGCAGATTCCAGTTGCAAAATGGCGGCTACCATGCGAGTGTGATCCAAAACAGATATTCGTGACGTTATTCGCTTTTTGCAAGCAAAAGGGTCTTCACCAAGTGATATTCACCGTGAACTGATTGCTGTGTATGGCGAAAAGGTGATGACAAAAAAGCAGGTGTGTTTTTGGTGCATATAGTACTATGTAATATTATGCACCAAAAACACACCTGCTTCTTTGTCATCACCTTTTCGCCATATACAGCAACCAGTTCACGGTGAATATCAATTGGTGAAGACCCTTTTGCTTGCAAAAAGCAAATAACTTTTTTTTTGTGTTTTTGGTGCAGTAGAGTGGAGTGTTTAGTGTCAGACGGCACCAGGGGTTCCCCCCATCTCCGCGTGACATACATTGTGGGTGTGCAACAGAAGACTGTCAATGCCAGAGGTTTAAAAGTATATGGATTTTGTATTTGTGTAGTGTCGTGTACCGTTGTTCATCTGGTCATTTAGCTGCTGGGCCCCTGATGGGACGTACCTGGTGGTGTACCTGGTCAGCCTCCACGGGGTGGAGTGGGGCGTTGCCCCATTCCGCCCCGTGGAGGCTGACCAGGTACACCACTATTATAGTTATTTACTCTGGCAGGTTCTGCCACCTAATTTCCTGAGATTTCAGTGGCAAGGACCTAAAAAAAAAAAAAAAAAAACCCGCTACAGATAGGGGTCAGCCAAAACAAAGGAAGTACTAGTTGGGCGATTTGATGTTGTTAAGTTTTTGGGTGTAGGGCTCAAGCAATTTGGAGTTGATTCGGACGCTAGTTGTAAGTTAGAGAAGGGGAGGGAGACTGAAGACTGGGGAAAAAAGATAGAGATACGGGGTCCATAGGGAAGATGACCCCAAGTCAGTGGAGCAGGCCCATGCCCCACTAGAGTGAAAAAGAGGGGTGGCGAGGGGTGACAACAAGGATGAACTCCCCCTCCTGCCGGGGAGTGGAGGCAAAGGACCACGCAAGGGTGCATGGCTAGGGAGGCCTAATGGCAGCAGCTCAGCTGTGCTGGTGGGTTCTATCACCCCTGGGATGAAAGGAGGGAGAGTTTTTTCCCTCTTCTCCTGAGAGGACTGTCATATCCAGGAAATTTCTTACTTTGATGTTCAATGGGTGGTGTTTGGGTGCCTAACCAGTCTAGCAGTGAAGACAGACTGCGCAAAATCGGTAAAGGCGGCGTAGCGCTGCTCGTCCATTATAATCAGGTGCTCACAATGCCGGGGATTTTCTTGCATTTTAGTGGCAAACCTTAGCCGGAACTCGTCATATTCATGGCAATCATACATTACGTGATCCCACGTTTCTTTAGCCCCGCAGTGACACAGTGGATCATCTTCAATGCCTAGGGATGTTAGCTTCACTTTAAAGGGTCCGTGGCCTGTCAATAGAAATGTAGTATGGAGGCCTGGTGAGTACCAGGGAGGAGGCTTTGGACTGATGAGGTTCACAGAGGGAATAAACATTTGGTTATCAATCCTTTGTTGGTGGTGTCCCATGTCTCTTGCCAGGTCATGTACATAATTTCAGAGATTCTCTTCCTTTCCTGTTTGCGGTTGTTATCAAGGTTATTAAGAGTGATGTCTGCTGTTTCAGTGGGAATACTCTTCTTCAATCGTTGATACAATCCTCTTCTTATTACTTCTAGGTGTAGGGGTATACATCCAGCTAGAACCTGTAGAGCTGGGGTGCTTACTGTACGGCACGCCCTTGTTACGGCAAGGAGCATAGAACGCTGTATGGAGTCTAGTTTAAGGCGATTTCGGTCGAGGGAGGCTCTACACCATACTGAGGCTCCATAGCAAACTATTGGCACAAATATGGCATTATAGATGAGGGCCAGAGCCCGGCGCTTAAGGCCCCAGTCTGCACGGCTTATACGGATGATCATGGCCGAGTATTTTTTTATTTTCTGTGACATTTCAAGTGAGGATGGAAATTTAGCTTCATATCTAAGATAATTCCTAAATACTTGATTTCTGGGTATAATCTTATGGAGGTGTTGTCAATTTTGTCATGTTTTTGGTGCAATGAATTTAAAGCGGGGCGTGTTGACATTGAAGATCGACATCAGGCGGGTAGGCCACAGTGCTCTGGAATCGCTAAGGTGTTCTATTTGTGGATTTCCTGCCAAAAGGAGGAACAATCGATGCACAGCTTTATTGTGCAACGTTGGAAAAACTGAAAGTCAGAAGTCCTGATCGTTTGCGTCGAAAGCCTTCGACGCAAACGATCAGGACTTCTGACAAGCGCCGTGATTTTGTTGCACGACAACGCAACTCCACACACTGTCCACACCACTCGTCAGTGGTTGCGCCGTAATCGTTCGGAAACTCTGTCAAATACCCCTCCCTACAGTCCAGACTTGGCGCCTTCAGACTTCCATTTGTTCGGCCCTCTGAAAAAATACCTTTCAGGAAAGCATTTCACCACGGATGAGGAAGTTCATCAGGCAGTGCGATGTTGGTTACCGCGTGTGGGCACGGACTTCTTCAGTACTGATATTGATAAACTGATCCATCGTTGGGACAAGTGCATCAATAAAACTGGAGACTTTGTGGAGAAGTAATGCATGTTAACTTATTTCTTCGTGTGTAATTTTAAATTCGTATTTTTAATCATCATCGAGAGAAAAAATGTGTTACCTTACTTTTTGGAAACCCCTCGTGTGGGTGTGTGTTATAACAGAGCACCTGAAAACAAAGCATGAACAAGATTCAAGCCTTCGAAATGTGGAACTACAGACGCATGCTAAAAATATCTTGGTTAGAAAGAATCACCAACAACTTGAAAAGAGCAGGAAGAAAAATGTAAATTGTTGAACTTAGTGAAGAGAAGGAAAACTGCCTATCTGGGACACACCCCTTAGAAATGATTATTATAAATTTCTTCAAGTAATAATAGAGGGGAAAATAGAGGTAAAGAGAGGAATTTGAGAGGAGGAAACTTTCTTGGTTGAAAAACATCTGTAACTGGACTGGCCGATCAGCTGAGGATCTTTTTCGGCTCGCCCAAGACAGAGAAGTACAGCGTGATGATGGCCAACCTCCAATAGGAGACTGCATGATTTTCACTTCACTGCACATACCTTGCAACATAATATTCGCTGAACCTTTTGTAATGTTTTATTTCTTTCCTCCTGGATTTTTTAAATAAACAGTGAAGTGCAACACGTATTTCACGATCCTTCAGTAATTTAATAAAATAAACAAAAACACGTACCTTAGATCGTAGTAATGATTAAACATTTTTGTAGTGTATTTTGCATATTTTCTCCTGAATTTTAATAACAAATAAAATACAACGTATTTCAAATTTCTGCTGTGATCGCATATTTAGTAAGCCGATAAAATAAAAGAGCTCTTCTAAAAGCAACCACTTTAATATATGCGCAAACAGAGAATTCCTTTTATGTGTATCCGCCATATTGCCCATTCACTCCTCCGATTTGCGTATGGCAACGGACGTAAAATTCAGTGCTTCAGCTACGATTTATATTAATGGAGAGCCTATGTGCCATATGAAAGAACTAAGTAATTGCCGGATTTCTACTTAAACGATTTTAACGAAATTTGGAATTACTCCACCAATCTTTCTAAAAGGTGAACGTTTTAAATTTCATGAAAATCTATTCACTGTCAGTCGAGCTGTTAGGTGGACGGACAGACATGGTGAAGACAACTGACGCTTTATGCATTATGCGAAAACATGCCGAATAATAAGAGGTCTGCATTACTGTGCAGCAATGGAGGAGGTGAAGTAGATTACATACGTTGCGGACTAGCAGCACAGTAGATAAAAATGCAACCAAAGTCTATTTCCCATATCGTTTAATAATTCCAGCTGGCAGCTGCTGTTTAACGGTTGCCATTATGAGTTAAAGTTCCTACTTTACGGATTAAAGAATCATACCGGCACTCACTTTGGTATCACGTGTACTTCCTGTTCATCCCTATTGTAGTTAAAGGAATTGGGCTGGTCCTACTTCCTTAGGTAAGTACAGTACTTGTAAAGGATTCATTTCCTAACGGAGCATGTGCGTGCACACACCCAAGTAAATATACAAAGTTTATATAAACAATTCCATCAGCAATGGCACAGATCGCTATACATTTTTAATTAAAAAAAAAATAGATTTTGTTGAGAGAGAGAAGAGCAAACTGCGTTTTTTTAAGAGAAAATTAACTCGAACGTTTATTAAGCTCTTTTGGCCATCAGCAAAAAGAACTACAATTCCATTCATTTTAGATTGTGCACTAAAGTGTTCCTCGATTTACACGACAATAACCCCCGTCGATTCGCATAACAAAGGAAGTTTGCAAAAACTGTTTGTAAGATTCTAATTAAATTGATATTGAAGTACACTTCTAATATTTTCACTGAATTATATGACTTGGGAAAGCGACCAGTAATAGTTCCCGCTTTCTGTCAAAATGTGCTTAATTGTACAGGCAAGGCGTCTCCGTGAAGGATACCCAGGACACGTGGCCAGATGGTAGAGAAAACGACGGGAGGAAATGTGAATTATTACTTCCTGCAGCAAATGACAGTTACTATGACGCACAAGATATGGTACTGTTTGGATTGTACTCTTCGGTTTCCATGGTTAAGTCTACTCCATATTCACAACCCGTCCTACAAACATTAAACTTTCATTAGGACCTGCCTGTCGCACGCTCTCCCCGTGTTTCTAATACCGACGTTTCCGTTCACTGACTTCTGTATATCAATTCCCTCTTCCCCCGACGCTTATCTTCCACTGTGTAAACTTGATTCACGCGCTATGACTGTACTGAAGACCATTCATCTTCTAAGTTTCGCGTGTGCTTTGTGATATTTGTAAAGAAGATAAACTTGTGGAACACGAAATAAATATTTAATTTTCATGACGCGGTTCTGGGTGCCACATCTTTCTATCTTGTTCTGAACAAGATTTACGTTCTCTCCCACGTCACGAGCCAAATTAAAAATTTAACGCTAGTATATTTCGAGGTGAAGTATTGAAAATGAAACAGCTTTACTGTCCACAATCTGCATGCACAAAAACATCTGAACTTAATTGGTTGCTTGCAAGGTTCTCCAGTTGTACACAATAACTTGTGTTAACACTGCTAGTTATTTTTTAAAATGAAATATCCTTCATTGTGGAAATTAAAGTAATAGATACCGGGTTAAGTACCATAAAAATACAACCTGGACTCGTAAAAAAACCCAATAAATTTGGTTTGGAGTTCATTGGTACATCAGAAATACAAGCTATAATGCTCCAACAACAGTAAATGAATAAAAACAATTATTTTCAAAAGTGGTAAAAGATAAAAAGGCGACAAAAGATTAGAGTGACGCATGAAAATTGGTCACTATGTGAAGTAAGGATTCGTAAGTTAAAGAAGAATAGAAAATGGCCAAAAAATGTATAAGGAATATATAAATAAATATTAACAGGGTATATATTTTAAATAAAACTAAACATGTTTAATTCATTTTGAATAATTAAAAACATCCGACGCACGATCCTTGTCAAGTAGATATCCGACTGAGTATATCAGGCTCAGTCAGATGGCTAAAAGCGGCAAAATGTATTACGGTATGTCATTCATGTCTAAAACGTGACACTCGGTTAAAATATGTGTGATGGTCAAAATGGTGTCGTATTCCTTATATATAAGAGAGTCTTCCCCGCCCTCAGAAGAAAATAATGCATAAGACGACTGTGTCCTATGCAGGGGCGAGCAAGATCAACTTCCTTTCTGTGGTTCCTACGCAGACTAGACTGCCATGTTTTGATTACAGGATTAATCTGATACAACTTGTTTGAGACCTGTTGTGCCATGATTGTTGCTGCTTATTTTAACACATTTTAATCACTTGCCTCTAGTCTGACAGTATAGGGGACCAGCAGGCTGAGATTTCTCTGAAATTGTGCTGATCAGGCTGCAGCATCTGACAGATCATTACTCCTGATCTCAATGTGGCTTGGGATACAGCAGAAGCGAATGTCGATTCATAAGAAGAATATAAATTCTGCTGAACGGTGGACAGGACTAGACGAGGATTACATCTCATCATTGATAACGCCTGTAATTCGCTTAAAGAATGTGTAAACTATACACCTTTGGTAATTATATGTTTTAATGTATATATAAACTGGTATATATACTGAGGTGTATATACTGCACTTGCCTAGGGAATCTTCTTCGATTGTTGGAAAAACTGCAGCGGATCCTAGAGATAATTCTGATTTCGAGCCATCAGTGAAGACGGGCAGGAAATCACAGTAAGCAGATCGATGGGTAGCATAGGGTTATAAGTAGATAGTGGTATGAGTGTGACCAAATGTATATCTGAAACTGTTTTCGTGTGAAAGACCTCTTATGTGTATGTTTGTTCAAATGCCAGGTGCGCGGCAACTAAATGTGTAACTTGAGTGTTATGTTTATGTGCTGGTATACGTTTGGGTCGGAAATGAGTTTACTTATCGAGCAAAAAAAAAAAAAAAAAAAAAAAAGAAAAGAATATTCAACAAAGAATATTGAATATTCTTTTTGAAGCTTTGCTTTTATAAATCAAAAAACCTTTTATTCAACTTCTGATGATTACTGTTATTGGATGCATTTTAGTAAAATAAGACGCAATACGGCGTCCCGAAAGCCCAATGCCCTAACATAGTCGCTTGCTGCTACTCTAAAGGTAACTATAATATTAGAAACGTTAACTGACCCAGGAAAAACAAATTCCTAAGTGATTCCCTTATTGTTTTAGAATTCTGAAAATTACTTAATATGCCTTACAAATGAATCTGTAAACATACGTATTTAGTATTTTGTTCCAGCGTTAACTCACAAAGAAAAACACACTTACCTTAGCAGGACTGTTTACTTACATGTATTCATCGTTACTTTCCGTCATAGGTCCATCACGCCATTCCAAATAACATATAACTCGATAGTCGCCGTTGATGAAGATTTCCATTTTAGTTGCAGAGTACAGAATATTAGGAAAGGAAAGGAGACTGCTGGCTATCCATATCCACAGTGTTATGTTGAGCGTCGTTACTCGCGACATGCGGGGCTTGAGGGGATACATAATCGCCATATACCTATGCATGAAAGAGCAATAAAAGCAGTATTATGCAATGTGAAATATTAGTTGTGTGATTCGCTACTTATCTTCATTACTGACTTTATAGTTATGGTGTAATAGTAATAATTTTCATAGTAATAATTATGAGGTGGGGTGCCGTGTTTTTTTTTTTTTTTTTAAGAATAAGCGGCACTTATTTACAGAGCATACATTGAATGGCCATTTCATTACGCACAACTACTCAATAGTGAAATCCATGATGCCCTCAGAGCATCATGGATTCGTTGTGGTATGGATTCCACAAAGAGCTAGAAGTACGGAAAAAAGATGATAATACATATCGATTCAATTGCCTCCCACAGTTATTGCAAATTGGGTTGTTGCAGATCTCTACTCCGAATAGCTCGTCCCACTTCATAACATCCCACAGGTGCTAAATTGGTTTACGCAATTTAGCACTTGTGGGATGAAATCTTTCGTCTTACACCGCAGCATCTCAACGTATCTACACTTGTTTTTCCAACCCTCCAATGACCAGTGTTAGCACTCTGAGCCCACTGCAATCGTATTTTCTGCTGACAATAGCGGAGTCCGTTTCAATTGTCAACTGCCAAACCCTACCCGTGACAATATAAAATAATGCATTCTGAAATATCTATTTGGTTACCATTGTTGTACTGGATTTTTAATTTGACTGGCGCTAGCCTTTCGTGTCCCTGTACAAGTATTTTCAGCTTCGCTAGCCTCTCGTATCAAAAGAGGTTTTACCGACCAGAGAATTGGTCTAATAACGAAATGTCATTTCGTTATTAGACCAACCTCGATGCAACCGCGGCACAGTCATGCGTGACAGCAGCAGCAAGGTTGCAATTCCAGCGTGTGTGTTGCTAACTACCTTGCCAAGTTCAAAGACACTTAAATCTTTCTTCTTGCCCATTCTCGTACTGAACTGCACATAGTATATCGTCCGCCTACATTCCGGTATATCGTCGGCATATCGTCCGCCTACATTCCGGTATATCGTCGGCATATCGTCCGCCTACATTCCGTACTATCCAGGAGTGTCAGGACGTATCTCGAAGATCCTTAGAAGTTACAACATCAAATGTGTACAATTACCCGGTAGGAACCTACGTTCACTTGTCTCCAGTGTGAAGACCCCTGTCACACCTGTCTTACGCAGCAATGTAGTGTACCGTATCACCTGTAAGGCCTGTAACAGTTGCTACGTAGGTGAGACATCGAGACGTCTCCCGGATCGCCTCACGGAACACGACAGAGCAATCCGGCTTGCCGAAACTGACCAGTCCGTGCTCGCAGAACATTTTTGGGCTACCAACCACGATCTTGACCCCAAGCGCGACTTTGAGATAGTGGACCACGCGCGACACTTTCGCCACCGCCTATGGCTAGAGTCACTAAACATAATAAACAACCCTAAGGCATTAAATCGCCAGAAAGGCATGCGTCTGCATCCCATCCTAGAGACAACCGTTTTATTGATGGATGATCACTGGCGTAAGGCAGCACACGTCCGTGCTACAACAATGACGCATGATTAACGTGTTACACTTTGCTTGTAGTGTATTCAAATTTTATATTAACTTATCAGTTGATAAAGGGACACGTGTTCCGAAAGCTACTGGTTTTTGTACTTATATTTTATTTTATTTGTACTTTATTTGTTAATAAATATCTGGGTATAACTGTATATATCTGTATTTGAGTACTCAAGGTGTGGCCAGACCATTGCCTTATATAAGGGAATAATCACCTCTTTATCGCTGCTAGAAAAATTCCTTTATATCATTGATAAGACACCATGAGCTACTCTTGCAGCCCGTCTGCACTACTCAGAGAACTACATATCTGCCTGCACAATTACCCCCAAGTCCTTTTCATTCTCTACCACTGTCAGTGTAGTACCACAGAGTTGGTACGCTGCTCTGGGGTTGCTGTGTCCCATATGCAGTACTTTACATTTGTCAATGCTAAACTTCATTTGCCACCTCTCAGCCAATTTGCTCAACCTTTCCAGATCCTGTTGCAGCAGCATAGCGTCAGTAGTGTCCTTAACAAATCTGCCAACCTTTGTATTGTCTGCAAACTTGGACAATAAGTTTGATATACCATCATAAATATTATTTATAAATACAGAAAACAATAATGGATCCAACACTGAACCCTGAGGAACTCCACTCATAACATTAGTCCACGATGAGCAGTGTCCATTGATTACCACTCTCTGCCTTCTCCCCTTCAACCATCCCTTTATCTATAGCAGCAATTTGCCTCCAATGCCACACTGCTCCAATATGTGCAGCCGTCTTCCAAGTGCAACAGTATCAAAAGCCTTTCTAAGATCCAAGTATATAATATCAAAGTTATTCCCTGCATCCAGTTCTTTTGTGACTGCATCAGAGTATCCAATCAAATTGGTCAGGCAAGACTTCCCCTTAACAAAACCATGCTGTGTCCGAGCTATAACTGAAGTCTTGTCTAGATGATCCTGCAGTGCTTCTTTAACCAGTGCCTCCATTAATTTTCCTGGAACAGAAGTTAAACTCATAGGTCTATAATTACTTGTGTCAGCCTTTGATCCTCCTTTGTGAATTGGGGTCACATTTGCACATCTCCAGTCTAAGGATACCTCCCCTGAGTCCAAGGAAGCTCTCATAATTATGGCTACGGGTTTGCTTACTTCCTTTGTTGCCTCCTTTAATATAACTGGATAGATCCCATCCACCCAAGGTGCCTTTCTTGTGTTTATCTTCAACAATTTCTCCTCCACTTTACTCTCAGTTATTACAAGATTATCTAGCTTACTGCCAGAGTTGAATACACCTCTGGCATTCCCCTCGTTGAATAACTCCTCATATGTGAATGTCGATGCAAAATATTCATTTAGTTTGTTAGCTACCTGAGCAGGATCATCAACAGTTGAACCATCGATATCAAGTGAACCAATATGATTCATCCCCTTCCTTCTAGAGTTTACATAAGTAAAGAACTCGTTGCTGTTTTTCTTTGCATCCTTTGCCAAAGATTTCTCGTAATCCGCTTTCGCCTGCCTAACCTCCTTTGTAACTTGGTTACAGATCAAATTACATCACAGGCTTCTGTGTCAGGTGTTAATTTGTATGTATCCCATGAATTGTTCTTCTTTGCCATATGTCTCATTAGTTCATCTGACATCCATTTAGGCCTAAACCTTGAACAATATTTCTTAGTTGGTATGTAAAGCCTAGTAGCTTCCAAGATAAGTTCTTTGAATGCTTCCCATTTTGAATTTGCTGTTGGTAACATCATCAGTTGGTCCAACTGTATAGAATTTAAGTACTGTCTCAGACCATCGTAGTCGCCTTTCCGAAAGTAATAACCCTTTCCTTAACCCCTGATGGTAGTTACCTCTTTGAGTAAATCTCATTTCAGCACACTGTGATCACTGCCAGCTAGTGGTTCCTCTACTGCAGATTCTTAATGCATGAACAATTACTACTGATAATCAAATCAGGAGTATTACTCCCTCTAGTTGCCCCCCAAACATGCTGATGTAGAAAACAATCATCCAATAAATCCACAAAAGCTTTGCTAGTGTGTGTAACGAACCCACAAATTCCAGTCAATATCTGGGAAATTAAAATCCCCCATTATAAGACTCTGATTTACTGGCCCACTCTATTTCCCTGTACAGTTTCTTATTATACTCATCAGAGTCATTAGGCCTATAGCACACTCCTACTCTCAATTTTGATCTCTCAATGCTTATGTCACACCAAACAGACTCAACATTGCATTGTCCACCCACATCAATTGGATGCACTTCCTTAGATTTTATGTGTTTCTTAACTAATAGCATAACCCCTATTCTCTTCCTATCCTTTCTGTAGACATTGTACTCCCCAAATTTCAGTTCTGCATTCCTTATATCTGTGTGACACCACGTCTTTGATATCCCAACAATATCCGCCTTTGGTGCTTTGAGCAATACCTCAAATTCATAAAATTTATTTACCAAACTCCTAGCAACGGTGTACACGCAAGTATACATGCACCTGTTCTTTTTCTTAGCTACCCTAACACAACCCATGTGTTTACGTGTAGCGCAATGACTCGCAGCAGTCTCTGAAATATCGTGCAACTTGTTTTCTAGGATTCTGCTCATTCCAATAGAAGCAGTGCAAGAATCACTTTTACCTCTGCCAGTGGCTACTGTTAATCTATTAGTCCTTGTATCCTCCCCAAGCTAGCAGTTTTTCGACCCACCTAACACTGCCTCGATAGCATCAGCAAAAATTCTTGCACCCTTTCTATTTAAGTGTATGCCATCCCTGTAGAAGCAGTCCCTTCTGTTGACAAGTACAGACCAGGCTGAGAAAAATTCTACCCCTGGAACCTTGCACAATCTTTCCAGGGCCGAATTGATCGACAAGGCTCTCATCATATACTCCCTCCTATCGTGTCTGGGAAGAATTGCAGACACTTTCAAATTGAACACTAATTCGCGGCTTTTTTTTCAACAGTGACCTGTACTTGTTAAGTAATTCTGCCGGTCTCCTACTCTTAATATCATTAGTTCATTAGTGCTTAATATCATTAGTTCATTAGTGCTTAATATCATTAGTACCATATATTAATGTTATTTGGTTTTTGTTATTTGGTTTTTTTTTAGGACCATTAGCAACTAAGGCCATATTGCTCCGGGATATGCGGTGGGCATTCCCTGACCTTTCCGCATCCTCCGCATTTGGTGGTGACGGGCTCGAACCCCAGTCTAATCAAGAAGCGTGTGCTACGCACTGCTGCTCCTTCCCACCTGGCTACGGAAGCGCCCTATATATTAATGATAGAGCTTTATTCTTTAGGTCCCAATCCACTTTACTAATCCGCTTTTATCATTGCAATGTATTTTCGGATTTTAGCTCACAGGTATTTTAAGTGGGGATATAGATACTTGTTATAGATACAGGCCCAGATTTCTGTGTAGAGACGGATTGGGGTGTTGCTAATTTTCATCACTGGTGACCTTCGGATTTGGAGCTTTCCTTTTTAGAAGGATTGACTTCGTTTTTTCCCTGGAGATTGTTAATTTGTGCATGGCAGCTCAGTCTTGAAGTTTTCTCAGTGCAAAGTTGGCTTGTACTTCCAATGTGGCTCTTGTATCAGAATGAACAACCAGTACGAGATCAACAGGAAAGGGCAGAGGCTTGACCTCGCCGAGATCCATCCCCAGGAACTCGTCCAAGACAATGGAAAAAAAGAAATGGCCAAAGGACAGAGCACTAAGGACAGCCTCGCAGTATATTCCTGGTGACTGTTTGGTATTTGTTGGTTATCTGCACTGTTCTATTGCTCAGGTTTGGTTTTGGTATTTGGATTTTAGCAGCATTAGCAACTAAGGCCATATTGCTCCGGGATATGCGGTGGTCATTCCCTGACCTTTCCGCATCCTCCGTATTTGGTGGTGACGGGCTCGAATCCCGGTCTAATCAAGAAGCGTGTGTAAGCACTGCTGCTCCTTCCCACCTGGCTACGGAGGCGCCTATTATTATTGCTCAGGTAGGACTTTATACTGTTATACAGGGAGATTCAGTACCAGTGCGACACACTTGCAGGAGGTGTAGGGGACACAAAGATGAATCGGAATCACATAGCATTGCAGGGTCCGAAATGCCATTGTCATGCGGTAGAGGACGATGAACGGGAGGCCGCGTAAACAGCGATCCCGCTGGAAGTCAGCATTTGCGAACCGTTTCTGTCGAAGAAACCAAGTAGCAAAAATCCTCCGGAGTGGATAATCCGCAGGCTCCAATGATTGGACGCGTTGTAGATGGTATGAACTCATTTAGTTTGTTGACAGTATTCTCGATACAGTGGATTGGGAAATACCCAATCGTTGGCCTATCGCTCGAGTACTCGTGCTCGGATTGCCTTCTGCAAGACGTACGACATTCTCCTCATTGTCTGGCGTCCTCGTCGTTCGCTCTCGATTCATGGTACCTCTCGTGAAACAACCAGTCTCAAGTAACCTTCTGTGCACACGTGCGAAAATCGTATGATGAGCAGCACGCTTGTGCGGGAAACGTTCCTGGTACAAGCGCAGAGCGGCGCGCCCGTTACAGTCCGCAGCTCCATACGCGAGGTGCATGTCGGCCAGTTCAACGTTTGAATACTCGTCCATCCTACTGCCTCGGGAACCGGTTTGCAAATGCTGACTTCCAACGGGATCGCTATTCACGCGATCTCCCGTTCAACGTCCTCTACCGCATGACGAAGGTATTTCGGACCCTGCAATGCTATGTGATTCCGATTCGTCTTTGGGCCCCCTACAACTCCTGCAAGTTTGTCGCACTGATAGTGAATCACTCTGTATAAACTGCTGAACGTCTTGGCCTGCCGAAGTTTGAATTATGCTGTGCCACCATAGTCGATCGAAGGCCCAGGCAAAGTGCACCATTATGGCTAGAGAGTATTTAGATTCTGTCTGGGTAGCTAGAGAGATTAATCTGTGGATAGAATCTTCTGTACTGCAGCCTGTTTTAAATCCAAATTGATGTGGATATGGTAATTGTTGCTCTGTGTAGAAGTCGGTGAGACGGGAGAGCAAAAGTCGTTCTTGGAGTTTGGCCAAAACTATTTGGTGGACCCAGGAGCTGCAGACCCTTAGGAAGGAGATCGCACATAGAAGGAAACAATTCCAAAGAGCCCGCAGGTCTTGGCCGCAGGCTGACGTCTTAAGACAACGCTGTAGGGAGGCAAGAAATCTATACACAGACAAAATCCAAAAGAGTAAAAGAAAATCCTGGGAGTTGCTTGTCTCCACAGCTGGAAACGCGGATCCCTGGTGGGTTATATACAAAGTAACCCCGAACAAACTCCCCAGGGGAGAAGTCCTCACGACGACTTGAGCTCCAAAAGGCACTCTAACAACAACGTGGGAGGAATCAGTCAACAACCTCCTAAACGCAATACTGAAGGAACCAGCACAGCCATCCAGTGAATAACTCAAGCTGTCCAAAGAAAATGAAGAATACCTCACGGAACAGAGGGATCAACCATTTACAATGGAGGAACTCCAAGAAGCGGCTGCCCGGATTAGGCCCAAAAGATGCCCTGGAATAGATATGCTTGAACCTAAAATCATAAAGAAGGTTGCTGACCTAGAACCCCAACTTCTCTTCAGGTTGTACAATTGCTGCCTGGAGACTGGCTAATTCCCTATGGAGTGGAGAACAGCAAATGTAAAATTAATTCTCAAAGCCCCAAGCAAAAATCCGGCACTCCAGGAATCATATCGACCCATAGCGCTCCTAACAGTTTTAAGTAAGCTATATGAACGGCTCCTTCATAGACGGATACAACACTACTACTCCACTGCCAACCTTGAGGCAAAAAACTAATTCGGATTCAAGCCAGGTCACTCGACTGTCGATGCGATGAGAAACCTACTGATATCAGTGAAATTGCCAACAGAAGTACTTTCTCGCTATTGCAGTGGATTTTGTCGGGGCGTTCGACTCACTTTGGCGGCCGAGCGTCCTGGGCAGGCTCAGAATGGCACAAATCCCAAGCAATCTTTATAATAATATCAAAAGCTACTTCTCACACCGAAAAATAGAAGTAAAAGTACCATACCAACAGATCAGCAGGAACATCCACAGGGGATGGCCCAAGGGTTCCGTGCTCGGGCCACTGCTATGGAATATAGTATTTGATGATTTTCTGAACACCGGCCTTAAGGAGGTGGTAACCCAAGCATTTGAGAATGATTTAATTCTCACTGTGACGCAGACAATAGGGCACAACTTGAGACTAGAGCAAATCAAGCTCTGTATACTCTACAGCGGTGGGCTACGGAGAACTTTCTACAGATCTCGCCTGCCAAAATGACGTCCATCTTGCTTAAGGGAACATTGGACATAAGGAGGCCACCGCAAATTAAAATAAATTGCGCTACAATCAAATTCGCCCAACAAATGAAATACCTCGGGATCATTTCTGACAGCAAGCTCACATTCCAACTGCATCTGCGGCAACTCAGGACCAAGTTTAGGAACTACTCGGGCCTGATTGCTTGAGTCTCACGCAAGGACTGGGGACTGAGTAAACAAACCATGTTGCTATACTACAAGACTACTTTTCTCCCGGCGATCACATACGGTGCACCAATATGGTAGAACCAGACTGACCACCAACAAAAGAATACTGGACTCGACACAACGAACAATATTGCTCAAAACCACCCGAGCCTGCAATACTGTGAGCACGGAGGCGCTCCAGGTTCTTACTGGATCTCGAAGAAGTGGCCAGATGCGAACTAGCATACTACCTATCAAAAGAAATCTCTGTGACCTACTCGGGCTCTACGATTGAACCCACAAACAATATAAAAATGGAAAAGGCTCGGCTCTTGGCACACTTAAAACAGGAATGGTGGACAGACTCAACCAAAGGGGAGGTGACACGACGCTTCTTACCTGATGTAGACAGGGTTTTCCCGAAACTATCTGTATGGTTCCACCCAGGCCTATATGCCATCTACTTATTGACGGGCCACGGCCCCTTCAACGAGAAACTAACGTCTCTGGGCCTCCTCCAAGACGCCAACTGTTCATGTGGCGAACCGGAAAGCTGGACCCACCTCATGCACGGATGTACAAACTACGAGGACCTACGTGGAAATCTAATAACAAGATTGACCTACGTGCGCGAGGCCAGGAGCATCATCTCTTGCACAGAAGCGAAAAATATAAGAACCTCACCAGATTTGCACAGGAACTCTTTGCCAGAAGAAGAACCTGTTCTGCGATCAGGAACTATGCCTTGTAGCAGACATTAAACTTCGACAACACCGGACTATGAGCAAATACACCAGTACTGAAACCAAATTATCTGACCCTACCAACTTAATTGAATAGGACGCACACCACAGAAACGATGGACTCACTGGATGAAAAAGGCACTGGACCGCCCTCCCTGATGATAGAAACAGAATCAACGGACCAGACCTATCCGGGATGGTAAAGACACTCCACGAGACACTACCCTGGTCGGGTATATAACCCATAAACGTGACTGACCTCAACCTACCTGGATGGACACATAGCCCATGAATGACATCGGGGCACTGGTTCCGACTGCTTCGTTGGACCCATATCTTTTTCCCCACCTTGAACAGCATATTTGCTGCCAGTGCGCCAATTGGCGACCGAGCTGGGCACTCTTTCCTGGCTTTCTTTCCACTCCCCTGGCAGGGGGGAGGTGCCTGTCCTCTTGTCTTCTCCCTTCCTCGCCACCTCCATTTTTCCTTCTGGTGGGGCATGGGCATGCCCCACTGACACCCATTGACTCCATATTTCTGTCTCTCCCCCAGTCTTTAGTCTCCCTCCCCTACTCTATCTGTACACAAGCGATTGGTCTACACGTCCAAATTTCGCGCCTCCGTAGCCAGGTGGGAAGGAGCAGCAGTGCGCAGCACACGCTTCTTGATTAAACCCGGGTTCGAGCCCGTCATCAACAAATACAGAGGATGCGGAAAGGTCAGGAAATGACCACCGCATATTCCCGGAGCAATATGGCCTTAGTTGCTAATGCTCCTAAAAAAAAAAAAACGTCCAAATTACTATTTGGCCTTTCAAATCCTAGCGCTCTTACCCCCCCCCCCCCCACGCGATAGATCAATTTTTTTTATAGGTCCTAGCCACTGAAATCTCAGGAAATTAGGTGGTAGGACTTGCCAGAGTAAATAATTATAACTGGTATGCCTGGCCTGCCTCCACGGGGCTGAGTGTGGACAACGTTGGGCTTCAGCAGGGGTCCAGCGGCTAAATGGCCAAACGGTACATAACACTATACGTATACAATATCCACACAGTTTTAAATCTCTGGCCTTTCTAGTGAACTGGCACACTTACAATGAAAGCAACGCGGAGATGGGGGAAACCCCTGGTGCCGCTTGACACTAAATACACTCTACCCATACATTCAGGAGCCAATATGGCGGCCTTAGTGTCCGGACACGTTTTATCGCGCTCCTGATTTTTAATGGAATTTAGTAGTTTAAAATGTGTATACAGTTCAAAAAAGGATGTTCACAACGGACCAACTATGGATACATTGTCCTTTACCAGTTCTTCATCTGCAGATGAATCAGTCTCTGAACTTAGCCTGCTTCAACTGAATGCTTAGCGGTCACGATTGGTGGCCGATGAAGTCCGAAAGGTAACCGACGAAATTAAATACGATATTATAGCCTTACAAGAACCATACCATTTTCACGGTAAAATAACCGGATATCCTATCTCTTTTAGGGTTATTCAGTCGGAACATGCTGAACCACGTACGGCCTTCGTTATAGTTAATAGTAATTGGACGTAGTCAAGATAATTAGTCTTACTAATCAACACGCTGTCTGCATAAGTGCGTCTACTCCTCATGGCTCTTACTTTCTAGTTTCACTATACTGCCCACCAACCTCCGACATTACACTTCATCTTGCCTACCTCGATCAAGTTATTTCTTTGGTAGGTACTGCCAAACTTATTATAATGTCAGAAGTTGATGCCAAATCCAGTCTATGGCACACCGACCATACTGATAACAAGGGTTCACTCATGGAAGACATTCTCCTTTCATACGAGCTGACGGTTCTAAATAAACCCGGCTCACCTTATACCTTCAGCTCTCTAAATGACGAATAAAATATAGACATCACTGCTACTTCTTACACTGTTTCTTCAAACATTAATGACTGGACAGTAAACACGAACATTTGTTTAAGTGACGATCGTGCGATCACCTTCTCCGTGACTTGCTCTGCACAATCATATAATCCTCCACTACAGGACTTTAGATTTTCTTTGCGACGCATCATGTGGAACCGGTTTATTGACTCAATCAACACATTTCCCAATTGAAACCATAAACTTCATCCACCACTTTATAGCTTCTGAATTAGCTTCTCTGAATTATCCTTCTCTGCACGAAAGCGGCCTTACCAATAAAAGTTTCAGTTCTGCAAATTGCAGCGTCTGAGAATAGGCACATGCGAAGTGACCTGATTGAGGTGTTTGAGGCTTTAAATGGATTGTCAAGCTGAACACTGATGGCATTCTTCCTCTTGCTCAGACTACACGCAAGTGACGTCATAAATGAAAGTTGAGTTGTACGAAGGATGGATGCAAGGTAGATATGCTGAGGTTTGCCTTCAGCTACTGAGTGGTTGATTTTTTGGGCAAACTGCCATCTGTTGTGGAAGTGGGTAGTTTGAAAAAATTCAAGGAAGAACTATATAAATTATTGGAGCGGATCCACCGGAGATGAGGAAATTTTTTTTATTTTATTATTATTATTATTTTTTTTTTTTGGCTGATGTCTTGTAAGCTTGCTTTCTTGCTTTATAAGCCACTACTAGCATTGCTAATAATATTAGAACCCATTGTATTCTATCGGTCCTGCTAGGATAAGTAGCATTAATCCAGTTACCAAAAACCTGTTACCAAACAGTGTTCCAAGTTCACGTTTCCAATCTGAGATAGGTTGAAGTACTCCATAATGAGACAATCGTAGTTAAGAGTTTGTTATTTATGTCTATAAAAGACCTTTCCTATGAATGGGAAAGAGGACAATTATAACCACTACCTGGATGCAAGGGCCAGATCATACCTGCGTGTGTGATCCGACCAAACCGAAATTTAGAACTTCTAAGGAATTCTATAACTCCTTTAGGATGTTTTAATTTCAATTCGCTACCTTGAAACAAGATTGATATTGACTCTTGTTCACCAAGGTGAAACAGAAGGACAGCAGAAGATAAGCATTAGTACAAGTACTTAGAACTTTTTGATTTAATTACATCTCTTTTCGCACACTTAATAACATGAACATAAGTATTTTCTAGTAAGAGGCAGAAGTAACTGCACTTATGATTAGAAATAATAATTGTATGTACACGGCGGTTATAATCTGACTGGGTCGCTTTGAAGATCTAGAGTCGGCAGGCCATTCATCGTAGCGCAGAACTGAAATTTAAAATGAACTTTGCGGTTCGAGTCATAAATAGCTGTCTTGCACTGGACTTCAGATAATCTTCCGCGGATTTTGTTTCCATATTCGTCACTCAAGAACAGTTACCTTTTGTGAATACACTTTAAATAGTCAGTGTGGCCCTGAAATTGAAAATAAATGCTGTTAGGACTGTCCTGTTCAAATTTGGCAGGATCGATGGTCCAATATTTCCAAAGGTCTGGTCACACAAAAATTTCATTGCTTTGCAAAACAAAAGTGCGCTAAAATGGTTTCCCCAAGTTTAAGCACACTTCATTATTCTTACGGACTTGGCATGGCTCACATTGAGCTAAAATTATGACCTTTAATCCATCTGATTCACCTTTGTTTCTGTGGCCAACCCGAGGATTGTGAGCATCTCCTCTTTAATTATCAGCTTTAAAGTGATTTCAGTCAGTCTCTTATCTTTTTCGCTTCATTTTCTCCTGGGAACGAATTTTCTCTTCTAACATCAAAAAAAATATTTAACCTTCTTCAGGACTTTACTTGAAAGGCATTTACCCGCCATAAACAGATTACGCTTTCTCGAGACCCCAGTGATTCCTCTGCTCCGGCTTCCATCCTACATGAAGGCGCCGCTGAAGAAATTGCCTAGGCTACAAATCTACACTAACATCTGCTGAATTCTATTGGATCCTTCTCCCCACCATCACTGCTGCCCTCAGACTGGCTTTGAGGCGGGATTATTGCTGGCACATGCTTGCTTGTGCGGGATTCCTCCTCATCTTTTTGCTTTTCTAACCTTGTCTTTTCGTTTTCGTCTGTCCTATCAGAATGTCTGCGCGGGTAGCACAGTGGTATCGTCACCGTCCTCCCCACACCGGGTGGAAAAGGCCTGGGTTCGAATCCCGTCGATGACGCGAGGAACTTTAATGGGCTTTTTTCACTCCATGGCTGAGTTAGTTGGTCTCAGGGGTAGATAGCAAGGTTTTTCTCCCCAGTAACTGGGGTTTTTTCGTCCAGCAAAACAGGCAAATCAACCATAGAACATACGCAATTTACAGACACAAATACGAGTTAATGTATTTAATTACGGGTAACCCTAAAATAATAATACGTAATGTCCTATCAGAATTTTTTCACTCCGTGGCTAAGTTACTCGGTCCTAGGCGTAGATAGCAAGGTTTTACGTCCAGCAAAACAGGCAAATCGACCAGAGGACACACGCCATTTATAGACACAAATACGGGTTTATGTAGTCAATTACAGTAAATCCTAATATAACAATTTGATTTTTTTTTTTTTTTTTATTATCCTATCAGGTGTGCGCTAGAGGATGGTTGAGTGAATGGGAGTGTGTGGGCTAACTTCAGATTTCTGGAGCGGGATTACGTTTGGTTTTTTTTTTTTGGAATAATCTCAAGCTCGTTTTGGGCTACGGTACATGCATAGTTGTGGTCAGTCTCCCCGCGGCGTAGACGGACTCTGGTCAGGCTTTCCAGATGATAGACAGACTTCCTGCTGCCAAAGGTGGCCACAAACAACTAAACAGCACTTACTGCACAAACACATTATACACACTTCTGGCCGTTTACAGAATATTGTATAATCAATGTTTCACGGCGGAGTTGAACTAAAGTTCTGGATACACAAGATACAATACATGTAACCAGGCCGTGAAGAACTGAGCATGAAAGATAGTTATAGGAAGTGAAACTTTCAATTGGCTCTGTACTCAGAATGCACAGAAATGAGATGCTGCTGACGTTTCCATGAAAGAGCATAAAAGCAAGTGATCACCAGAAAGTCAACTTTATACTTGGAATAAGGACTTGTGCACCATTTGAATAGCAGCAATACTCGATGACAAAGCAAGACAGACACTTAGCAAGAGTGTTGTTACTGCCAATGTTGTTTCTATGTCCGAAAGTGCAGCATGTAATCGGCATATGTCAACTAATACCAGGGCAGATTCACAGTCACTCAATATTTCGTAATGTACTCTTCACAAAAGCACAAGAGAAATAAACTGCATTAGTACTCGTATATAAAAAAAAAACCCTCGTAATCGGATAGTACAGCAAGATGGTAGGTAGAGTTGGAACAATGCGAGTTGCATTTCAAGACTGTGCCAAAATGAACACCAAACTGTGAGATACTGAGGGACTGTCACCTTCGCATATTATGCACGAAATTCCACCACATTTTACCTTGTTACCATATGGAGCTGGTTTACTGCTCATTTTGTCTGTGGCGCTTAGTGACATAATTCCGAACGACAGCATAAATTCCAGCTAATTCCCAACCGCTTGATCAACTTGCTCCTCTCAACTCAGTCCATGGGTTTTCTGGTTGGGTAAGTCATCTCAAGGAAAGATTGTTACGAAACATTCAAACTTCAACGATAACATTTCAAGAAAATGTTGCTAAGATGTACAATTTGTTAATTTTGGGCCAGCATACAATAGATGCACTGTACTATGTTCACTTGTGATCTGAAAAAATTCATGGTATAGTAGAAAACAACATTAATTTCATTCACTCTGAACTTTTTATAATTTTTAATGCCTTTCATTTCCACATAGTCCGGATACATGCATTCCAAATTTCAGTGTAATTTACTGCATTCCATCTACAAGGCTCCGAAATAACGTAGGCTAATTATAACTATTTTCCATGATATATCCATTATCTAAGATATATTTTTTAAATATATGGTATGTTATATTAATGGATAATGTTAACTGAAACCAGAGGAATGCGACATGGTTTAAAAATTATTTTGTTAAAGATGTCAAGGGTGGAGGAGGGATTTAGCTTTCAAACTGCATGCAGCATGTAACTACATAGTTCGCTGCATGGCATAACATAATTTTAAACTATATTTATCTGAAGGCTGCTAGTTGCGTGCGCTGTTCGCTTTGTAGTTTGGAAAACGTGATGTTAAATATTTATGCATTTGTTGTTTTCTGATTTACTATACAGTATATTAAATACGATTCAATCAGACAGTTAAGAAACGCAAACCAAACAACATAACAATTTCAACAAAATATAATATTTTTAATAGTAAATTTTACGTTATCATTTTGAATGCAGAAAAACAGGACCACTAACTGATGGTCCACCCAAATTTCAGTAGAACTACATATTACTCGCTTCCACAAAGAGGGAAATTATGAAAAAAATATTTTATGTTGGCTACAATTAAAATGAAGGATTTTGTCTCCAAGATAAATATTTTCGTTTCGAAAGTAATCAGCACTTTTTATTTTTTTATAAAACAGACAAATTTATACTGAATGGACGTTAGCAGTAAGTTTGCCACCCTTTCACGAAACCCCTAGAAATTTGATACTGAACACAGGATGTGCTACACGAGCATCAAGATCTTCCGCGGCAGAAAGCAGTGAACTGCACTTTACAATAATCTACGCAAGACACCTTTGATTGCCAAATCATCGTCAGAGCGCTTTCCTCTCATGTGGTCCTTCAACAATCCAAACAGGAAATAATCTCAGAGTTCAGTGTTTGGAGTGTATGGAGGACTAGGGAATGTTTCCATTGTTAAGTTAACTTATCCTGTTTACTGGTCAATGAAAAGAGTAGAGACACTCAAGAGCGCACTTTGCAGTAAGCACCTGACGGAAGAAAACTTCAATACTATCTAACTTCAACGCCTAACTTCATGCTCTCCATTTGACTATAGAGGAAATCAAAGATTAAATGGGAAGCCCCCCAAGCTGAAAACCTCGGCCTCTCAGACATTTATCTGTTTTAACCTTTGAAGGATCACATGGGACGCATGCATTTCGAAATCAAGCATTGCAACACACTAGAGAGAAAAGTATGCCTACTGATTGCAGAAACGAACTTCTGTTACAGTAGGATTTTAAGGCTCGTACACTATTGGATGGATGGATGGATTGATTACTCTGGTGACAGCGTGGAAAAGTGACAAATGGGCGAGGTATTATTTAAAACAATGTTTTCTGTATTACCTAACTCTAATTTTAAAATAAACTCGTCGATTACATTTTGGTACGATCCTCGTACATTAAATCCTAGCACTGAATCCTGCTCTGGCAGTTCATCCGACTTTAAGTTTACGCGGATGATATGAAATACCTGATATGCTCGGATACAGTTTCCGCTGATAAATTAAGCTGCGAAGAAAAAATCATCGTCATGGACAAAACGGAACACTTCCCGCCCTCGCGTGTAGCACAGTTGATATAAGTAATTACCGTCCTCTCCAACAGGTGGGAAAGGACCGATTTCGGATCCTGTCAATAACGCGAGGAGGAATTTATGGACTTTATTCATAACGTGGCCGAGTTTAAGCGGTTTCAGATGAGAATGGTATGGTTTTTCATCCAATCAAATAGGCAAATCGATACGGAATGCACTCAACTTACTGACGCCTCATACCTTAGTTTCTTTGGCGATTAACATACACCAACAGGAATACTTCTACTCCAGTTGGATGGGCATTAAGAGTGATAGAGTATTCAAATGACTTTCGCAAAGGTTTATATTCATAACATACAGGTAACACTTCAAAGATCTCCAATTACAAAAGTCAAACAAGGATCCATACCTCATTTTGGTTAGGAATTTCACCTTTGAGCCATACTTTAATAATCACAGAATAAAGATTTTTGACTGGATGGGTTCCTGAAACAACAGTTCATAGGCATTTCAAATCACGTGCTATTTTTTGCTATTTTTGCGTATGTGATTAAGTGCATTCATCTATTTATATATTATCCACAAGCGATTTGGTTGTCGGCTTCTTACGAGAAGCGTATCAATAATGCTGTTGTCTGAGTTGTGTGTTCTTTGATCGATTTTCTGTTTGCTGGAACGAAAAACCCGAGTTTCGGTAGTAAAAACCATGCTAACGTCGCTTCAGACCGACTAACTCAGCCACGTTGTAAAAGGGCCCATAAAAATACCTCACGTCGTCGACGGGCCTCTAACTCGGGTATTTTACACCCAGTGTGGGGAGGATGGCGATTCTACCACTGTACTACCAACGAAGGCATCGAGGATGCGAGTGAGCATCCTCATAAGCATCCACGATGCGAGGGCATCGAGAATGTTTATGAGGTGGCGTAACAAGGTAGCAAATTATCCTTCCACAATTCCTAGATCTGCCCTCTATTCTTCTCTGAATACGACATCTTGCAGCGCAATAATTCCCTTTGATCTGAAGAGAAGGATCCTTCCCCCCCCCAAAAAAAACCCAGCTATAACTGTCAACTCCACTGCAACTTTTGGTTTGTACTAATTTTCTCCCAGTACAATGTTTCTTCTGAGTAGACACAAGAAAAAGATAAGAAACCAAATCTGTATAGCTTTGGACGCTACTCTTGACTTACTCTGTGTACAGAGTGTGACCACTTTATTAGGTACTCCATCCTCCGTTACATCAGTTTCGCCACTTTCGCCTCTGGGTTCAATTTTCGTCGATGACTGGAGGGAGGCTTCTTCAATCAAGGATGAAGAAGCCTTCCTCGTATTCTGATTTAAATTCTACACAACGAAGCCCAGTACAATGAGCAGTACTCTGATCAAATAAAACGAAATTGAAAATGTATGATGAAGCGCTCATAAATCGCATAATATCGTCTATTGTTGGTCAATCTTAGGCGGAGGGAGAAAGGTTTGATCTGAGAGTTATTCCGGGTTCTTCAGCCAGCACAACATGCAAATCGGCAGTAAACACACATTTCCCCAAATGTAATACGATGATGCAATATGGTTTAAGTTGCAGATCCACCTAAAATCAAAAAACAACAACGCTTTATTAGGTACAACTACTTCATATCCAGTAGGTCTCCCCCACTTTTTAGCTCTCAGATCAATCTAGATGCATCTTGGAATGGACTCATCCCTACGTACCTGCTCTATATCGCATGGTACGAACACGTTACTGAAGGAGCGCTATATTTCACGAAAAGGGGTGGTTTACTTAATGAATAGCCAGTCGGGGTGTGTGTGAGAGAATGTAAATTATAAATATAAATTAAATTAAGAATAGGTTCTGGTAAATCCTGCGAAATACGAACACAACAAAAACAGTACCATACATATATAACAATGAAGACTAGGTGGGGGGGATAAATTAAGAATAAGTCTGTTGCAGAAGTATTGCATATATCTGATTTGAATACATCAAATAAGAGGCCAATGTGACAAATTTACAAACCGATTTATGAATAAATTTAGACCGACGCCTCATGAACGTCACTAAATATCACAGTAAAGATACTAAAAACCATCTGGAACACCGTGAACAAATATGCTCACGTTGTTGTGGTTACATCACTTAAATATCTTTATTGATGTGAATGCATTAGCGAGCTCTGTTACTTGGTAGGTATGGAAGATAAATGTATACACACACTAATTCTATGGGAAGGAACAAAATTTAATTTCATTCTGCTTGCTTCGCTGGGGATAGTTCAGAATCGGTGTGCAGTTGATTGGAGACAAGAGGAGAGGGGATTGTCTCGTATTGCTTTAATGGGTACAGCAACTAGCACAAATTACATAGAACAGACAGGAATGTCACCGGACATTTCTACATAATTTCCGTGCTTCACAGAATATATTACTATAATGCAAGTATAGTTCTGAAAATCAGGTTACTCCTCTGGAGAGGAAATGCGTTTCAAATCCTCGTTACCTCTGTGCTTAAGCCGTAATTTCATAATAGCCCTTCTAGTCCTAAATGTCGACTGGTTCAAAAGGTAAAGCGTTACGTTTCGATCTCAGGTATCACTTTATGACATCCTCGAAACTGGTAAAATGATTTAATTTGTACACATTATTTGGACTGCGGCACAACACAATGAAATGCCTGACGCAACACCGGCCGTTTAATTTAAATATCTATTCAAATACAGTATATACAACTATAGTTCATTCAGCACAAACAGACCTTACATAGGAAATAACTCGTACGAGAATTATATATCTTTAAGTAATAGGTAAAAACCTCATACCTTTTTAGTAGGACTGTTTATCTCTCAACGCTCAATCGCGAATGATTATAATATGAACTTATCCCCGGTACATAGTCATAAATCAATTAAGTTGAAATAACTAAGTCAATTAAGTTGAAAGAAGTATCAAAAGTAATTCGCGAATGATATGCCCCCCCCCGTTATATCTAAAATTAAATAATTAAACATTATCTGACCTTTTAGATATAAAGGGGGGGGGGGTTCATTCGCGAATTAGCTTATTCTGGTTACTACCGTGTTCACTTCTTGTGAACACGGTAGTAACCAGAATAAGCTAATCACTTAAAAGAAAGTTAATAAATCAGTTTTAGAGTTTAATTTATGTGTGGATTAATTTATTCGTTTCGTCGTTTTAAAATTTTACGACAATTGCTTTTCAGTTCTCATGTTGACTTGAGATGGTTGGTTTTGTTGGAGGTTGGTAGCCACCGTCCTTCTGTGATTCTTTCCGATTCCCTTGATATGATATGAGAGTTGAAGGCAGGATTATTTTAATTTTCATAGTCATTTTAATTAATAGTTATTTCAACTTAATTGATTTATGACTATGTATGGGGGATAAGTTCATATTATAATCATTCGCAATTGAGCGTTGAGAGATAAACAGTCCTACTAAAAAGGTATGAGATTTTTACCTATTACTTAAAGATTACTATAATAATAGGACATATTGGGCTCCATAGCTCTTTTTAATATTTTTAATCGAGAATTATATATATATATATATATATATATATATATATATATATATATATATGCTTCTACACAAGGAAACCTAGTACAATGAGCAGTACTTTGATTCAAATAAAACGAAATTGTATGATGTACCACACTGCCACAGTTCTCCTACGCCGAGATGCTCAGGCGCAAACTGATCAGGTCCTAGAGCAGTATGAGGAGCTCCTGTGTCAAAATTTTAGTAAAATGGGCGAGAAGCTTACCTTATTTGAGAATATTCTGAGAAAGCTCTGCACGGAGAATACAACCATAACAGAGTCACTACAGCGGCTGAAACACCTACAATATTCTACGCACCGTTCTGTGTCCTTGCTGCTGGAATCCATCAGTAAGCTAATTCAGGATACAGACTCTTTACCTATGCAAATTGTTTAACACTCGAAACAAATGGTTTCTGACTCCCGCATCATGCAGACCCCAACAGAGCTGTTACCTGCCATCCTTTCGCCTTCATCCCTTGCCCGGGGAAGAAATCAGCACTAAGCAGAAGTAATGCGCCTCCCAAGGAAGGCAAGACCAGTCTCAGTAAAGAAATCTTTGTCAGCCGAGCAGATCAGAATCGTGATGCAGTTATTGGCTCTAACCCTAACCCCCTAGGTATTAAAATCGTGCAAAGTAGAGGAAGGAGGTCTAAACCATTCAGCATTTTTATAAGTCGACTATGCCCGGAAACAACGGTGGAACAAATTGAAACCCTTCTGAAGCAGCTAGACATACCCGGTACCCACATCAGTGTCCCCCCCCCCCAACCAGCAATCTAACTTACGCCTCTTTCTGGATCAAGATCAAGGATCCTAATACAGAAATATATCTAAACACAGATATCTGGCCTGCAGGTCTCCTGGTGCTGCCTTCTTTCGGCGACCATAATGCGCAACCAGGGGTACATGAAATCTCAAGACCAGATGTGGACAGGGTGCATCTCTCTGCATAGCTAGGCAGCTATGCCAGACTGTACCCTTTAACCTGATGGAAGAGCAGCCGCCGTGCTGACTAAAACCTGCAATCATCTCGTCAAGTCTGATAACCAGATACAAGTGCACAGTACTAGTAGGGCGAATACTAGTGTCACACCCTGCTCTAGAGGAATCCACCGCCAGTCAGCCACCATCCTCAGGGAAAGGAACCCTAGAAACTTAATCCGGATCAATCCTGTCAACGATAAACATGTGAAATGCTTCATGCAGAACATCATGAGCCTGAAGAGCAAGCTCAGTGCCCCGATTGACATACTTCTAAATGTGGTTTACGACTTTGTTATTCCTATTGAAACCTGGCTTCTTGATGACATGGACATATCGCCTTTAACCACCAACATCCCACTTGGAATAAGCCAGGTTTTGTAGGTGTGTGAGTCAAGAAATCTAGGTGGGAAGAGAGTGTCCAGTCGAAGAGCCCTAAAAGATAGACCGCCACAAAAAAAAAAAAATTGGAAACGGATGTGGGAACCTGTCTGGCACGGACAGCCCAGCATAAAGAGAGAAAATGAATTTGAAGTAGAGTCCTGTTCGGAACGTAAGTGTATTCCAGTTTTACTGAACCCAGAACTTATAAATTTAACTCGGTGAGATACTGGTTGATAGTATCTTTCAAGAAATTTTTTTTGTAATGTACATTAAAGAATGTACTTAAAAAGGTTAAGAAGAAAAATTAAGAGAATAAATAATGACAATCATAGGTATAGTAGAAAGAGAACATGGTAACATATACAATTTTCTAGATGATGTGTTAATAGTTAATATTATAACAAAAAAAATCTAGGTAAGGAGTTAATGCATGAAAGAAAAAAAATTATATTATTGGGAAACCTTGAGAGAAAAAGGAGAACCCTGCCCTGTAGATGAAAAGGGAAGTAACAAATATGCTTTGAGTGTGTGTGTGTGTGTGTGTTATGGGTGTTTAATGGCACATAGGCTACACTGGCTATAGTGCGCCTGTCCGAATGAGTTTGTATTAAGTACTACTGACGTAAATCAATTACTACGAAGTAATTGATTTGATAGAAATAGGCAAATTTGTAGTAAGCTTACATGTGCAAAAAATCTGTGAAGGAAGATGACAACTACTTCCTAAGTAATGTTTGGAATTTTTTGATTAGTGTGAGAGATTGCCAATAAGATAAAGGGGAAAGGAAAGAAGGGATGTGTGATCCAATATAATTATATACATGGATATGAGGAATACATATGAGAATTGATACATATGTGTATGAGACCACTAGGCTACGGCAGCAAGGCTGCCGTAGCCTAGTGGTCAGGCGCGCGGGTGCATAAGTACACGTGCCTTGAGTGACCGGGGTTCAAGCCCGTGACTGCTGAATACGGTGCTGTTTCTTGTATTCTGTGTATCTTGTAAACTCCTCTGACCGTTTGGTCGTCCCGGAGTATAAACAGAAAATTTATTATTTTAGATGGGGTAAATTCAATTTGGAGTGAGCGTGCAAATTTTTTTTTTTAAATGGGGCTCAATTAAAATTTGTTATTTATACGTAAATTCTGTGTCGTCTTCATGCTCTGCTAACACGTCCTAGAATTTGGAATTTTCTGAAAATTGCAGTCACAGTTGCGGTTTGTGTCCGCCCGGGACTTCAGTAGGGTGGAAGTCATTTATTTTAAAGAAAATAAAAATAAGTAAATAAATATACGTGGCCGAACGACCACAATTGTCGAGCCAGCCAGGGATAGTACAACAATCAGCGAATAGCCATAAAGTAAAATATAAAAGGGCGACCACAAGTGTTTCATGTCCTGTGGTCCCGGGGCTTCCCCTAACTCCGCGTCGTAACTTTATGACGTAATACAAACTCCGCAGATGTGTGTGTGTGTATGTATGTCTAGGGCGGCACCTGGAACGTCAGTTAACCTCCGCCTCGTTTCACTTTTAAAATACAGGATTCTTCCAAAATGGCAAGAAATGAACTGGCTGTTTGGCTACCCAAAATCATCAGGTCGGAAACACGCCACCACAACGGGAAGGTAGACCAGGGGCTACCAACCAGCGGCAGCAGAAGAGAGGGACGCCATGGGCCCAACTAAGTTCGAGCCAAAGACTCTAGCAAAAATAAAGGATCTAATACAACTATACAAAAATAAAATACTGTACAAACTCTACAATGACCAGACAGTGTGGAGTAATACGTTTTTGTGTGGGTTTAGTGTAGGGTTATGTTTTTCATATGGCCGCTTAGCCTAGGCTACCCGCGGAACACCACAGTTCCCCTAGTTACAATCCTGCGCCGAGCTGGTAGATTCAAGAGCTCTGGTTAGGCGAACGCTGGAGTCGCCTGAGGTTACCAGGGAGGGACCCAAAAACCAAAAAGGGAATAGAGGAGTTTGTTAGCAAGAGACCGTGAGAGCGATAGTTAAATTTTGGGATAAATATCAAGTGTTGGGGGGGGAAAACAGGGAGCATCCATCAGGAATTTGAAGATAGAGGACAGAAGAGCACCCCTCTGGAAGAAGCACACTTTCCACGGGGGAGGACTGATAAGAACATCAGATAGTGTATGCGGCGTTAGGGTCCGTGAAGCGAGGGAAAATATTTAGGATGGGGGGGGGGTTGAGTTATCCATGGCGTTTGGAAATATAGTCATAGGGCCAGGGCTCCCACACTGGTACAGACCAGCTGCGGCCAGTGTCAGCATGCTGTGCTGCATAAGAAGAGGAATCAGCATGACATCAGCTAAAGTGGTCAATGATCGGGATAAGCAGCATGGAAAGCAGATCCAGGCGGAAGCCCCAGCTTAAGTTATGTATGGAAGAGGAGGTTACATCAGCCGCACACAGACGTTCTCAATCACTTAATCTTTTCATATTTTATAAAACGCGTATCCAGGAGTAACAATCAAGCATGAGCGAACAAGCAGTACTGTATCTTACTCTTCCATACGCACAAATTTGTCGTATCTAATATAATTCTAAATTGACATTTGACTTAGCCCCACAAAACAAAATCTAATGACGAGAAATCTGGAGAGTGAGGTGGCCATGCTCCTTTTGAAATTAAGTTATCTCCAAAAATTGGGATAGCCGAGCTACCCCAGATGGTGTTCCGGGAATTCATGGACTAAGTCAATGTATGCCTAGTATTTAATGGTTTCTGTGAAAAAGACGAGTCCAATAATCCTGTGACGAGTCACTGCAGATCATACTCCAATTTTCTCATGGTGTAGGAAAGTGTCATGTGCTGTATGCGGATTTTCGATTTTCTGTAGACTTACATCACATACATAACAGTAAGGAAGCCTCATCGGAGAAAGTCTTTTCTCAGGGTCTTCATCCACTTTTTACAGTAACAATTAGCAGTAATAGTTTCATTTTCCACGGTCTGGCGAAAAAAAGCTGCTGAAGACATGCACTTTGTAAGGAAATAAGGCTTAATTTCCTCACCATTCCATGAAAACTACAGAGTGTCCCAAAAAGGTGTAACCAATTTTAAATGTTTGTAGCAAATGTAATTTTAATGATAAAAACACAAAACCTGAGCTAAATGTGAGAAAAACAGTTGAAGTTTTTACTTCAATAATCCGTTCTTTTCCTTTACAGATTGTGACGGTTGTCCTGAAGTTTAAGTAGAGAGGTAACAAATGGATCCCGTGACCAAAGTACAGTAGTTTATTGAGATGTAGGTTCAGCATAATTTCATGAGTAAATACGGGATAAATCCACCAACCCTGCCAAATGGGGTTATTTTCCAACAATGGAGCGCTGCCACATTGGGCTTTGAGTGTGAGGAGGTCTCTTGATGACAAGTTTCCTGGCCGTTGGATTGGGCGTGATGGTCCCATTGCGTGGCCACCACGTTCATCAGATTTATTCCCTTGTGATTTCTTCTTATGGGGATTCATCAAAGACAGTCTACAAGACCCCCCCCCCCCATTGCAGACAACGCAGACTTAAAGCGCAGGATTAAATGCAATTACCATGATTAAGCGTGACATCCTTGAAAAAACATGGGATGAACTTTATTACCGATTAGATATTGTTCGTGTGACAAGTGGTGCACATGTTGAATGTCAGTAAAAACGTCAACTGTTTTTCTCACATTTAGCGCAGGTTTTGTGTTTCTATCACTAAAATTACATTTGTTACAAACATTTAAACTTGGTTACACCTTTTTGGGACACCCTATACTACAGTCAAGATTTTCCCATTAGTTAGTTGATCTCAATACTATCTCCTCCTCTGCGTCACTCTCTGCTGCTGGTGTCGCCACTTCTGCTCCAAAAAGATCAGATCCTGCAATTATATTCTATGGCGTTCCCAAAAACTACCAAAAAGAGGACTTCTTAGAGGACCTTTACTTTAAGAACCTCATTGATTTAGGATTCTCACACGAGGAAATATAAGGAGGGCACTACGTTCCGGTTCAACACCAACTCAAACTCATCCTCGACTAATCATATGGTGGTCGGCTTTACACCAAAGATCTATAAAGTACTATCCCGTGACGGGTGTTCCTTGGCTGTGGCTCCCACAAGTTTACAGCATTTACGATAGTAACCAAATGCTTCCTTTGCCTAGGCTACGGGCACACCACACAACATTGCACTCACAGCTCTCTAACCTGTAGTCACTGTGCCCGTAGTGGACACGTCATTGCAGAGTGCCCACACAAAGAGGAACAGTCTGTCTGCATTAACTGTAAGAAGCACAAGAGGCTTTCACAGCACTCGGTCAGAGATACAACCTGCCCTGAATATGATACGGCTGAGAACTGCTGATGGAGAGAAACAAGAACAACTCTGCATTTCAGATGAATCCGAATAAAACGTCTTCTGATGATATTCACTCTCATTCTTTCTCCTGCACTCCACAAAACCTTAAACTTAAAGTTCTTCAAATCAATGGACATAGGTCGCGAATCGTCGCGGATGGAATTCGGCTGGCTGCAGAGCAAAACGCTGTGGACGTGATCTCTATCCAGGAGCCCTACTTCTCGAAAGGTCAATTTGGGCATATCTCCAAAATTATGGGCTATTCCATTTAAGCTCGAGTGGTACAACCGGTGCCCCAAGACCCTAAAACATGCATCATTTTAAACAGATATTTAGATGTTATTGTTATTCATGGTCTCTGCAACAAACTGGCTACTTGTGTGCAAATCACCTTCTCATCTCTTTCTTATCTTCTATCAGTCTACTGTCTGCAGACTTCAATGACTCATTAAACTTCTTGGAGTTAGCGCTCAACTTCCTCGGCTCTAGGAATATGCTGATTACCTCGGATGTAAATGCAAAATCCCCATTTCTTTCAGTGTTGTTTCTGACGCCCGAGGTCTTCTTCATGAGAACTTTATTTTAAGTCACAATCTTGCAGTCCATAATCGACCACGCCAGCTCTCCACCTATTGCAGCTCAACTGGTAAGTCGAACATTGACGTTACACTCACCACCAGTGACTTAAATTCACGCATCAGTGACTGGGTTACAATCCCAGATTGGACACTCAGCGATCACAGAGCCATTACGTTCCACATCTCTGTCGATGCACCTACCAACTGCAACTCACCTAGAACACCACACTTCGTCCAGTTCTGCACAAAAACTGTTGACTGTGACTCTTTTGATGCCTCCATCACTAATGACTTTCCATCAAACCCTCCAGACAGCTTCAGCTTAACTTCTGCAGAAAATCTAGCCGAACTTATTCAACAATCTCTTATAAAAGCCTCCTATAAATCAGCAAAGAAGAAGACCATCCGCTCTATAGTCCGCTCCTGGGGGTTCCAGGACCTCACTACTTTATGCTATTATATAATGCCTACATTTCCAAAAAGAATGCTTTCAGTAAAGCAATTGCAACGAGAAAAAAACAGAAACCTGGACCATCTTTGTAAAAGAATCCAACAGCAAAAACCCATGGGGCCTCATGTACAATATAGCTTGGGAGAGAACATTTACCTCTGATGTCACTGTTACCACTGAGACTCACGAAACCTCTGGCTGGACAGACATTTCCTATGGATCCTATAATGACTTCTGAAGATTCTCCAGAGCATATGGCAATTCGGGAGGCAAATAACAAGTACACCACTGAGGAACGTACCGAGCCATTTACTATAGAACTTAGCTCGGTGGTCAAGAAGATCAACGTGCAAAAAAAGTGTCCAGGAATTGATATTATTGAATATGTGTTCATTCTCCGACTGTTAAAATTAAGACCTCTCTACTTGGCTCTTCAATAAATGCCTCATGGACGGCATCTTTCCCGCTGTTTGGAAGGTTTCTTTTCTCCGTCTCATTAAAAAGCCAGATAAGCCTGCCTCAAATCCACATGCCTACATGCCAATTGCGCTGCTTGCTAATCTTGGAGCGGCTTATGGCTCTCCAAGTTGTGTTTGCCATTTAGGTTTTTTGCACGCTTCTGTTCTATACTCCTGTATGAGAATTACATCGAAATTCGGTCACTCACCGACAAAACTAAAGAAGAAAAAAAAAGCTACAGGGCGACATAATTTTCTGTTAAAATATGCTATTTATAATTAATACAATTATAAATTATATAATTTTCTAATTAAAATAAAAATAATTATTTTGTTAGAAAATTAAAATATTGTATCCTCCTGCAATTTGTTTTCCTAGTTTGCCCTGAGTGATCGAATTTTTTAATGTACCTGGTACACAACCGTAGAGGATTTTTTCAAAACTTCAGTTCTTAATGTTCAATGAATTTTTAGAAATTTGCTTAAGGATTTTGCTTTCATGTGGGAGCTTCAAAAATATTACATCTGAAATATTGGAGGTTGCAAATTTATTTTCGTATTCTTTATTCTAATTTTGAATGCAGTTGCTGTCTCTGCGTTTTGTGGACCATAATTTATGGTAAACAATACGAAACACTTCGCTGTAATTAAACTAACTTTATTCCTCTTAATTCTAGTTACAGAATTCACGGATGCATTCGAAGCTACCTTGAATATGTATTCTTTCTTAAGCGTACAAGACTTTACTCTGATTATTTCATATACTTGGTGACAAAGCAAACCTAAGTGAGCTCTTTATATATATTAAACATCTTGGAATAATAAATACTTTGATATATCCATAAATCATTAAAATGAATATAGTGACTCTGAAAGACACACATTGGCCATAGTTGTCCTCGTGTTGTGAAAGCTACATAACAACAACAAGACTTTATTATAGCAAAGTACTACGGACTTTGACAATGACCAATGATTGTTTATCGCGCCTTGTCAGAATAAGACTGACAAGCTCAACCTTACACCACTCCTCTGATATTGAATATCGAAAAGAGGACTGTATTCTCCAAAACTGTGGGCTTTTCCAGATCTGCATCTAGGAATAAATTGGTTGATTGTAATGAAGTTCACAATGAAGATGAAGAACTTCATCTTTCTTAAGATGAAGTTTATCTTAAGGAAGTTCACGATTTCAAATGTCATAGAAGAATGAGCAAAATACCTACATTGAAACACACACACACACACACACACACACACACACACACTTGCAATATCATTGCATGTCTGATCCATGAAGCCCTGCTAAATAAATACATATATATGTTAAATATTTTAATTATATATATTTATATTTAACAGGGATTCATGGATCAGGAGTAATGCGCTTATAGAAATGGAGACACAAAAATCACAGCAACTATGGAAAGTCTCACTGAAGGCTCTAGCTGCAGTTTTAGAAAATATCATAAACGCCCGAAAACCTGCAATTGCCACACAAATCATATTTATGGTATGATTTGGTTGAACTGAAGTACAATGGTACTCACACGTTTACTACGAGTGGGAGGAGGTTAAAAAAAAAAAAAAAAAAAAAAAAAAATAGATGTGTATTCACCTAGATGTAGTTGTGATAGAAGGTTTAAACAGACACATGTATCGCACTTTTTCAAAATAGTAACTAGACAAAATGACTTTTTTTTTTTTTCCTCCGCCTCTCGATACACTTACGCAAGCCAGCGTTGTCGAATTCCTCTAGTTGTCCTTCAAACCACGACTCGGCAGCAGAAATCACATCATTATCAGCAGCAAAGTGTTTTTTACGAATTACTTCAGGGCAGGAAATATGAAGAAATCCGAGGGTACAAGGTCAGGGGAATAAGCAGGTTGTGGCAATATTTCAAACCCACATTTATGCACAAATATGTAGCATGCGAGGATGCGTACACAGTTTTACAACTTTCCTGTATTATTATTATTTTTTTTTTTTTTATAGCAGTACGTAGCTTTAAAAGGAAGTGAATAAAAGTTCACCGTCACAGTACAGCCATTTTGAAAGGTAATCTGTTAGTTTTACACATTACTGATCCCAAAAAAAAAACAAATTGATATATAATCACTTTGCAAGCATTTGGGGGGCACTTTGCTTTTTTTTGGGTGTGTGTGTGTGGGGGGGGGGTGATTCATGCTTCAGTTGTTTTGGCATTTTAGTTTCGGGATCATAGTCATGGATCCAAGGTATCTATGGTGACTAGCTGTGTGGGGGGGGGGGGAAAGTCATTTCGTCTGGTTACAATTTTGAAAAAGTAGTCTACTCAGTGTCGCCCTACCACATTAAAAAATACAGTTAATAATATTCCTTTTGCCGTCCCCGAGAGCTAACTCCTGGATGTAGCAGCTTCCTACAGTTATGCTTCAAAATCGAAGATACAGACTACGCGCGTTTGAGTTGAGGATGTTCATGTGACTGCTAAATACGGTGATTTTCTTGTATTCTTCCTTTATCTTATAAAATGTCATATAGGGTCAAGAATTTTTTTTTTACCCTATATGGCCACCCAGTAGTATAAAGAGAAAACCGTATTTATTTTATTTATCTTAATATTGGTCCCACCATCAACAGTAAAATAGCACGCACCATTACTATACACCGTTGCTTCTTGCTGCATCAGTTATTATGATCACATCTCTTCTATTATTATTATTATTTTTTTTTTTTGTATACCGTTATCTAGTAATATATTTCGAAATACACAACTGTTTGAACCACATTTTCATTCTTGATACGACAGAAGAAGGCAGATCAGGAAAATGATTAGCCTCTTCGCATCTAGCACAGCGACTGAGGTCTTTGTTCTTTCTTATTACGGGAAAAAGGTCTCGATTCAATTCCAGCCAGGAAGGAAGGAAGGAAGGAAGGAACTTTTTCAGACGGTAGCACAGTTAGTCAGCGAGATGAATGCCGTGGTTTTTTCCCCGGATAGTTCGGTTTTCTGTCCTTCAAACAGAGAAACTGACCATATAATACAATCAATTAAGAGACACAATGCACCGATACTTTGGCCATAGCTGCGAACGCGTATTTCCAAGCCAGAAAATGTACAGCGCTTCCAAAAACACAACAGATCCTTCTAGGCGATCAGTGGCGATCCCATCTTGGGACTAAAGGGGCTATACTCCTCCTCATGATAAAATAATTTTCCTTTTTAGTTTTGTGCTACTTGATTTTTATTCATTGATCACTGAGTTATAATTGGAACCAACTTATGTGTGATGACTTTTATATTATACTAGTCTGCTATGGATCCCATTACTGATGTGTAACACTATATGGAACGGCTTTGCTGGGTACAGTAAAGTAGAAATTGTACATAAACACGTGGCGAGTTTGCCATAGTCTGGATTGGGACCGTCTTAACTTAAGACGAAAAAAAATAAAAAAACATGAAGAGCAAACTGAAGAAAAAGGATGTCAAAAGAGACAAATGAAGTGAGGCTGATAGCTACTGGATGCATTCTGATGAAAAATTTCGAAAAAGATATTCAAAATGCAGTGGTAGAGTGTTACTTTCCACACAGGCCAAGTCAACTACACAATGTACTTAAACATCAATTACAGCTAACCTTCTCTATTCGCTATTTAAAAGCCAGACAGCATACAATAAAAGAAAAAAAAAAGATATCAGTCGTATTTTTGGATATTAGGACAGCATATGGCAATATATACCACCAAGCCGTAGTCTATATCTTCAGAGAGTACTTCTGATTAGGAGACTGAATGGTGAATATGTAGTCACTGCAAAAAAAGCAATATTCCTTTTGCTACCGCAAAAGGAAGCTTTGTCAGCCACGCTTTTTTGCAGATACGCTTGACCTTTCCTTGATCAATTATCCTAATAATACGCTTGACCTTGATCAATCGCCCTAAAATACATAACCGAATTACGCAGACTATCTAAAATATTTGGTAAGGACAGAGGACACATCAACAAGAGTAGATCAACAAAGTTAAATGTTAAATAAACAAGCTGCCAGAATAACTGAATTTGACAAATTAATCAACCGAGAAGTCAGCCATAATGAATTTCACAAAAAAAAAGGGGGGGGGGGGGGTTATAATCACTGTTGACATCAATGGAAATCCAATACAGACGGTAGCATCAATGTTGACTTAGGGATCAAGACTCTCCTTAAAATATCACATAAGCATAGTATTAAGCGTGCTGCAAACCAAAATATAATACATTATTAATAAAAATAAATTGTAAAAAAATGCTTATTACCACCCTCAACACCGATGCCACAGTACATTCTGGTCGTCCGTGCCGGTCTGATATAAAAGGATCATCTACAGCACGGAATGTTGAATATTGAGATATCGCTGAACACGGCAGGAAATAACCCACTAACTATCTCTAAATATGTATTATATGCCAACCTAGGATGGAGTCAAGGGCCCATACATAAACTACTTCAAAGATTGCATTACCGTATGCGGCGAATATGGGAAACCCTGGAGCCCGCCAAAAAAGAATAAAATACTTTGACTTTCCATTACCGTGGGGAAGATAAAGGCTGGAATAATTGGAATAATTGCGCGGTTAGATGCATATGAGCTAATCAAACCCCAAAAATAGCCTAAGAAATGTAGAACAATACATTCCAAGAGAAATGCAGCACAAGCACTTGGAACGCACAAAGGGCTATGTTTCTAGCAAACACATTAAGCATATTCTAAAATGCTGGAAAATATGCGGTTAGTAAACAGTACAGATAGAAAAGAATGGAAATTTTTTAAACAGTAACGGGATGGAAATAAAAAAAAATAAATCTTAGAACAAAATGCATAGGAAACGGAACAACCTGCTAAAGAAACAACGAATCCTGAAAACTGCGTTTTTAATCAGAAGGCTTGAATTACAATATAAAATGTAAGTTAAGGACAGTAGTTATAAACAAAATAATAAAACGATGTATAAAATAAATGCCAAAATAAAATTGTGCTTACTTAAATAATTTCTAAAAAAGACATCTTAATAATAATCGCCCATCTATTTAGCGTGCTGTTCAAAGGACAAGTTTGGTAACTTACAGAATTTGTGAGAATGCCACAAAATCTAGAAGAAAAGGGTTGGCTTGCATAATTTATTTATAGTTCGCAAGGTTTTTGAGCCGGTTCCGCACGAATGGATTTTCTTTTTTATTTAAAAAAGTGGCATTAAATAACTTAACTTTTGAATAAACAGACAGTCAAATTGTAAAATATGGAGACTCGACTCTTCATACTACTTCAATGGTCCCACAGGGCTAAATCCCTTATATTATTTCGAATATTTATAAAAAAATATTCGAAATAATGCTGGGCAGAGTAAAGGAACATGGTATTTCGAGAGAACTTCGATAAATTATTCAGAATAGCTGAAAAATAACAGTGGAAGTATAACAGACAGATTTTTGTTACAGTAATTCGAGAATAACTTATTACCTAGGAAGTTGAAGATGAAAAAGATACGGATGGTGATGATAGAATCAGCAATGAAGTTCTCTTAGAAATGAAAATTGCCGGAACAGCGCACGAGTTTATAATAATAAATATTAAATGTTCTGTTTATACTCCGGTGAAGTAAAAATGGGGTCAGAAGAGTTTACAAGAGAGATTAGTTATCATACAGAGATAAGGCGCATGTAACTCTGTAAATACACAGATACTGATCACTAAGTTACAGTCGTGCGTTATATCAGTAACATAAACAAAATTTTCCAGTAGAGATTAAGTGATTATTCCTCTGTATAGTACAATAATTAGATTGGCTATTGTAGTTATACTACATACAACGTAAAATGCAACAGTCAATTTACACTCCTTTCATATTTTTAGTATATAGCAGGACTGGCAACCAAATATGAATCTATTGGGAAAGGGGACAGAAAAGAACACTTACGAAGTTAGAAATAGGCATCTCTTCCCCCACCTCTCTCTCTGCCTCCTAGTTCTGCAAATAAAAACATCAGGAAACCAGGAATCTATGTTATTACCTAAATGGCGTGTTTCAGGTTTCGAAGAAAAATATTGTCCTCGTTAGGGAGGAATAAATACTCTAAAATTGAGAAAGTATAATTGCAAACTAAAAAAATTAATTTTATCCAAGGAGTACTTGACTATTTGAATATATTCTCGCCTAATCTTACTGAACTGGAAAATTTAGTAAACTTAAAGAGAAACTTGAATTACTCTGTTACATAAGCTAACATAAAAAAAGAAATGAAGGATATACGCAAGTTACGTAATCAGTTCTTATTTACTTGATTTTTTAAGTACTGATGAAATATACTGACTTCTACTTATGATAGTAGAAGAAGCAAATATTCGAACTGGAGTGCATTCCTTTTGAAAATAAGACCAAAATAATGAAAATATAACGTGAATACAATCCGTTAGATGTGACGATACAGTCGGTTTAACAATTGCGCCCGTTCTCGTACATTTTTTTTTTTTTTTTTTCACCGTTAGTTCCATAATTCGTTTATGTCTTTGTGATTTCTGATCACATAGGTGTGAGGAAACCCACAACATCACTGGCCCATATTTTATTTATTCAACACAATTCTGTGACTTGCTATGTTGTGAATTGTTTACAGAGAGAAACTAGAGAGTTGCTAGCGAACCTGTTTAAAAAAAAAGTAAAAAATTATCCCTCTTGGTGAGTTTAAAGTCAGTCTTTTTTCGGAAAATTACGTGTTAGTATGTACATATAAATGAGTTGTCTTTATAAAGATTTGTTCCAAGACTGTTCTGTTGTAAAAATTCCATTTATTTTAATTAGAAAATTTTCTACGAGATGTCTGTGCTGCCATCTAGTGGCACATTTTTATTCTTCAGTCTAATTGAATATGTAAAATATCATGGCTAAAAATACCACGAACTCAAAAGTTTTAAAGCAGGTAGAGTAGTAATTTAGCGTATGAATCTTATTGTATTAGACATAAATGCATTATTTGTAGAATAATAAATGAAATTTACCTTAATATGATACGTAGAACACTTCCTGAAGTGTTCTACGTATCATGTTGTGGTAAACTTCTCTTATTCTGCTACAAATATTGATATCAACGTAGAACGTATTGAGCATCATAGCTCTGTTATATACTATCAAATAAATGAATTATGGAACTAACCATGTAAAAATGTTATTTTTATTTAATAACAGAGTTATATTTAATTAACGTTATAGATATAGTATTAGAATTCGGATTGGAGAAAATTTATTCAACTAACTTTAATACTTGCATATACACCGATGTCTTTACAGCGGTGAATCCAACAGAAGCTTTTTTTTTTTTTTTTTCCTTTGTTAGTTGTTCGCGCATCGGATTCTGTGGACATAATGCACCTCCAAAGGTTTTTGCAGTACTCTGATCCAAGCCCGAGGCGGGAGTCGAACCCGCGACCTTTGGGTTGCCAGGCAGGCACTTTATCCACCCGGCTAGCCCGGTCGGCCCATGAGAAGGGACGTCATCCACGAACTTCAGTAAATTGATACTGTACAAATACTGTTATTGTTATTTTGGTTTTTAGGAGCATTAGCAACTAAGGCCATATTGCTCCGAAGATATGCGGTGGTCATTCCGTGACCTTTCCGCATCCTCCGTATTTGGTGGTCACTGGCTCGAACCCCAGTCTAATCAAGAAGCGTATACTATGCACTGCTGCTCCTGTTCGCCGAGGCACCACAAATACTGTGTTAATTCAATTACATTTATTATCATTGTTATATCTCCACCCAACTCCCCCTATAAAAACAGTCTAAATTCACCCCTTTTCCTTTTCTTAATATGAAGAAAGTATAATGCAAATCTCGGCGGTTATTTTCATTAAAATTACGATTCGCGAAATCTTCATATTGAGAGAGCGAGAGAGAAAAAAAAAAAAAAAAAAAAAGCTGTACATCAGGAGAAAGTTCTTAAGTTGTTTTAATCGTCAGATTTTCAATCAATAAAACTGTCCTAATTTTCAATGTAACTGAAAGTTCTACAGTAGTTATAAATTATAATGAAAGGAAGTTTGCCTATTATCTCGTTTGTCGTATAAAAAATTTTAAAGTGGCAATTTGGAAAAGCAACTTGGAGGTTAATGAACAATAGAAAGAGAAACTGTTCATTTTCTTAAACATTTAAAACATTTTAAGCCTACACAGTTTTATTTTCATAGCTTTCTATTCCCACAACATGAGAAAAGCAAAAGGCTTAACTTTCCAGGTCCAAAATATGAAATGCAGTAAGTACAGTAAAACCTCATTTTAACATTCTACGTGTAGGTAAAAAGGTCCCTGTCAGTTAAATCCGTTTGGCCCTTAATTTCGAAAGAAATACAAAGTTGCTATAATGTTATTAAAAAAAGTGCTGTACAATGGAAAAAAAAAAAAAAAAAAACATTAAGTATTACAATTTATTGTACGTGTAGTACAGTAGTGGTGGAAGCTTTGACTAAAGCTTGTTCAGTCTGAAGAACTCTCGAGTACCCTCGTTAGCAGGTGCGACTCGTCCACAGGCACTGCAGCACCCCCAGCTATTTAAATCTAGATATACGGTGAACGGATTTATATGAAATTATAAATTTCATGCGCATCCTCTATTTCCAGTAATCATTTCAATAATAAACGAATAAAAACACTAAATCGTTTCTTCCTTTGAAGTTTAATTAACCGTAGGCCTCGTGTGCGCCAGTCAGTGACACATTTTGCATTCCAGTGAATATCTGCTAGTTGGTTGCCATTGGCAACCTGCCAATATATATTTTTTACAGGTGAAATGAATCAAAATCACTGTAAAGCGTGCAGTGCAGATTTCATCGTTTACCATGATGGGTGTGTAGCCACAATGTCGGTGTCTTTGTTATTCGCCCGAATCCCATTAAGTAACTAAATATCAGGTTAAGTCATTCAACATTCAACCAGTGTAATTATGTGATTACAGCTTAATTGCGAATTGAGCTTGAACTTTGTAAGTTGAAGTTATATTATGAGGTGATGTGCAAGTAAAACATTATTTCTACGACATGATGTTGTGAAATTTGATTCGATCATGGCCTCCATGCTTCCCTATAAAGGAAAATCGCGTGACAGTGAATAAACTTCAGCAACTTAGTTTTTCACAATTATCTCTCCAAGAAAAAAAAATGCGATTAAAAAAAGAAGGCCGCACCACACCAAAAGATTCAAATTTGTCAGCGGGGAATAAGTAATAATAAGAAATATATTCGCAGTTTTAAAACGAAATGGTACCAAAGGAAAAGTTGGCTTTGCGGTTGTGAAGTCAAAAATGCATTGTTTTGTTTTCCATGTTTACTGTTCGGAGGTGACTTAAAGTGGAAAAAAAGCGGCTTTACAAACAAACAGAATGAAAGAAGAAAAAAAAAAAAAAAACTCTAAAACATGACAGTTCGAAGAAACATACTGATGTGATTTCACTATCGCTTTTAGGAAGCGTAAATATTAAAGATTGGTTGGTTTTTGGGTTTTACTGGCGCATTAGCAACTAAGGCTATAATGCGCCAAATATTAAAGGAGAGCTTAGTGAGGCCTACCGACTTTCGATCTGCAAACATAACAGAAAAGTTACCAAGAATCGTGAGGTATTATCTAAAATAACAGACTGCATTAAATTTTGTGGACAGTTTGAAATTCCTTTACGTGAACATGACGAAAAAGACGATTCTGAAAATCCAAGAGTATTCAGAGGATTAATAAATTTCGCCTGTACATTAGATTCCAATTTAAAGAACCATTTAAAAAATAATGCAGCATTTAAAGGCATTTCAAAAACTATTCAGAATGATATTCTTCACTGTTTTCTGCAAATATGCCGGGATGAAATAAAAATAGAAATTAAAGAATCTTCATTCGTAGCTGTCATGGCTGATGACACAACAGATGTTTCAGAACATATACAAATGGTAATTGTTTTGAGATAAGATATGAACTAAATGGAGATATGTTTGAGCGTTTTTGAGGTTTTTTCCACTGAGGAAAACCAAACGGCAGATGGAATATAGAAGTGCATTCTTGATCAGTTAGACATAATCCTCTAAGGAAATACTCAAACTGGTTGCTCAGACATTTGATGGCACAAATGTGATGAAAGGCAAGAAAGGGGGAGTTCAGGCTAAAATAAAAGAAGTGTACAAAAATGCACATTTTATTCACTTCTATGCACACCAACTGAATCCGATTATGAGAAACAGCAAGTAGTACTCGAGATTCAAGAATATTCTTTTAGAACCTCATGTCGATATCAACATTTTTCTCGATATCACCACAGCGTCTCTCTGTTCTCAGAAAGTATATGGACAGCCGTGTTGCCCGACCTTCCCCTATAAGATGGAACTTCAATATACGCACCGTGAACAGCGTTTATGAAATTTTTGACTCCTTAAAAAATTGCATGGAGGAAATACAAGCGACAGCAAACGCAGATAAGACGATTTCATAAGCAACTGGAATTTTGCACATCTTCAGTTATGAAAAATTCGAGTTCCGGTTAGAACTTTTCCATCAGATAATGCCTCACGTGGAAGTTATTTATCATGAAATGCAATCTCGAGAAACTGAGGCAGTTAAAATACATGAAAAAAAGGAAACTTTAAGAATACCATTCTAAAAATCAGGAATTCAATGTACTGTGAAAATCCTTCAAAACACTCATGATTGAAGCGAAGGAAGTATGCGACTATATAAGTGTTGACATAGGTGAGAGATATCCTTTTACAAAGCAATTATTTGCTGCTAAATTGTTTAACAAGGAGAACTTTTATTTTTCGTACGAAAATGCCCATGGAAGAGGTACGGGAGACTACTGAGGCATATCTCATGATTGAAAGCGAAAAACTTCTTACGGAATTACAAGTTTTCTAGAGCAGACATGATCTACACAATTACTGCGTTAACTGACTTGCTGAAATTTATCTCAGAAAATAATCTAGTTGAAGTTCTTGGTGAACTTACAAAACTCATAAGTTCTTTTGACCATTCCAATGACTACTTCAGAGTCCGAACGCTGCCATTCGACGTTAAAAATAATAAAAAAAAAAACAGGTTTAAGGAGCACTATGAATCAGAAAAGGCTAAATGCTCAAGCAATGCTTTCAATAGAGAAGAGCTTGGTCAACAGTGCACCAAACATGAATGAAAAAGTTATCTATTTTCAACAAATAAAAACCAAAGAATGAATTTCGTTTTTAAATAAAAGTTAAAGCCTGTTAATGGTAAATGTCTAGTTAATGTTTAGTAGTACTTTTAATTTGCTTATTATTATTACTGTGTATGTCTTCATGTCTTATAACCAAGGCAATTTAATGTAACTTTAAGACACAGCACCCCCAAACATCAGAGTCACAAGCCATCACTGATCGTTAGGGGTTCAAATGGCATCCTTCTGACAATGAAAGTATTTTAACCAATGGTAAATACCATCAGAATGGTGCACTTACATCACCAGATCATTCATTTCTTTACTGACGAAAAGCCTTGTTCAGTGGACGGTGTCCATTAATTCTGAAGTTCGTTAAATTGAAGTCCATTAAAACAAGGATCGCAAATTTCTTATCGACTTAATCTAACTGTTCAGCACATGATCTCGTAGTTTATAGCATTAGGACGCGAACTTCTTGCTATCAGCAATTCGTCCGAAATCACGAGCATTGTGATCTCAGCCTTAAGCTGTATAAATCACTTATGCATGCAAACTGTGGCCTGCACGTATAAGTGATTTTTTTACAAGCTTAATGCTGAGATCACACTGCCTGCACACGATTTTGGGCGAACTGCTGATAGCAAGAAGTTCAGTTTGAAAGAAGAGCGATTCGCTCAATCAAACCATTTATTACATGTGTAATAAATGGTTATAATAATAATAATTATTATTATTAATAATTTATTACATGTGTTTAACTGTTTGCACGATGTTTCCAGACTTCAAGCGATCAGCATTTTGTCCTAAATCGCGGACCGCAGCCTAAGAAGACGTCAGCAATTTATGTATAGTAGACTGCGTATAGACAGCTTTTCAATTTGATTTTTTAAATTTGGGTACACTGAAACAGGGAAAGGAAAATTTCGAAGGTGGGTTTGATACATTTTTTACTTGCCATCACAATATTTTATAATTAAAAAAAATAAAGCAAAATAATATTTTAATTTTAGGATTCGGAAAAAAAAACTTCAAAAAAGTGGAGTCAAAAGTGGTCCATGGTGGCAAACGTTTGCGCAATACTGGTGTAGAAGATATACCTGATTACTCCCAATATGTCAAATCCCGAAATTCGGAATTTTACCAAAGCCTTTTACTTCAGCGACCATCAACATACAACCGTTGATTGTTTTCTTCAAATGAGATCGGTTTACGTTCGTTTCAGAAGTACAAATGATACTTTTTAGACTAAACCGAAGAGGAGTACAACTTTCCCACTGAAACAAAAAGCAGTTGATTAAGCAAATTTTAAATTTAGAAATCGTAAAATCTAAATGGTAATAGTTCAATTTTAACATCAAAATTCAAAAATTAAATTTTTGAATTTTGATGTTAGCCCATGTACGCAGCGTGTTACATTTCAGGCGTATTAGCAAATAGCAATAATTCATGATTTATAACAAAATAAATCAACCCATCCATATGAAAATTTGTTACAAATATTGCTAAATTATTCTAAATAAGCATTGAAATTCAGAAATGAATCGGAGCTCCCGTTCCAAATTTATAGTAATATCTCTGTAGAGGAAACTAGGGAGAGAATAGAACCATCCAAGTGGCCAACAGAATGTACATGTTGAAATTTGGTAGCAGTCCGCATTTTTCTTATAGATTAATGAGAAAACATACTTCATGTATACTGATTCTTGTAGGGAAGGAAGGAACGATTGCTGAGAAATCGTAACTAGGCCTGAAATTTTACCAAGGAAAAAACTGGTTGAAAATTGACTCGATCCGACTTTTCGTTCTAGAGTAACGCTGAAAATACTTTCATTTGTAAAAGCTTACCTTAGAGAGAGGAAAGAAAAAAAAAAAAAAAACACTAGATAATCGCTTGGCAACTCAGGGCCAGAAACTTTGATTACTGCAAATGCTAGGTGTGCTATAAATTACACACTACACTATATAAATTAGACATATACTTATACTATATATGTAATGCCGTGCTTTTGAGATCTCTCTTTGGAGAAATTGACAAAAGGATCACACAGGAAGAAAGTTTAAATATTGGGCTACAGACTTTGATAACGAGAGAGAGAGAGAGAGAGAGACTTGATTGAGGTATATAAGATTCTGAGAGAAGAAAGTAAAATGGATGAGGTCGAAATTTTAGCTGTTATAAACGATTACAGAACGGAGCCATAAATTTAAGTTGCGGGTGGGTTTAGCCAAGGTTCCCCCCCACCCCCGCAAGTTAACCGCTGGAATAAGTCGCCGCCATGGTTGGTTAAGGATGACAAATTGGAAGATTCAAGGTCAGTTGGACTGGTACCCACGTGATAAGGGAGTCATAAGTAATTTATTTTAATTTTTATTTATATATGGCTGGTACAGCAAAAGCCTCGTGCTTCTGTACAACATATGGCTGATACTAATATGTTTGGATAGCAGGAAATTATATTATCTCAGAAGATCATGAACGCCGAACACCTTTCAGGTGTTCAAGCATTGCCCATTTAAATCTCAAGTTCAGAGATTTAAGTTTGATCTCATTGTGAATTCCATTATGATTTTAAATCTCAATTTTCAAGTTTGATAAGATTCAAACTTGGTCAGATTTGATCATATTTCAGTTTGATCTCATTCAAGATTAAAAAAAAAATAAAATACATACAATGATCAAATAAACAAATATATATTTGTTTATTTGATCATTGTGCAATTCTATCAATTAAATATACTCTATTAAATTAACACTAAGTTGTTATTTACAAGGAAATGAGAACCACCACTGCTAAGCTCGAGTCATCAATTGGTAAACATTTTTCTAAAGATGAAACGGCAAATAATTTCATTTCCCTTTAGTTTTTTTTTATTTGTTTAATTATATTATGAAACTGAAAACCTGCGAAAAGGACTACCTCAATTATATCTGGAAGGCACGCTTTAGGAGAGAGTGCTGTTACATTTAATCTTGCTATACATTCATATATAGAGAGCTTACTGACAGTTATTTACTCTTCTCTGTGAACCTGTTTTAAAGGACTTATCTAAGCTCGTGTTTTTGTTTAACTTCGGATCTGACTTATTTAAAAGAAACAGCGCTCTTACTATCAGATATCTAATTTACTGCAAAAGAGACAGCAATGTAAGCATCTCAACGGACTGAAGATAATTAGAATGCAGAAGTGGGGAGCGGCGAATCGGAGAGCAGTGTGACGATACAATCCACGTAAAGTGGATGAATATTTTATTTTCTTCTCTATTTCTCTCTCTCCACGTTGAGATGTTTCGCGAAGGAAGTAAAATCGAAGGGTGAAGAAAGCTAAAATAGCTTCTTGAACACCATGCACCTGATTACGAAAGAGCAAGAATAGAAAGAAAAATAAATTACACTTTAGTAGAGAAACTTATTTTCATCTTCTTTGGTGCGAATATCCAGCGACTGTTTGGGCGTGCGCACTATAGAATTAATACAATAAAACAAAGAAACTCTTCTACTAAAAGTAAAATATGTAATGTCTCGACGGAATTTATATTTCAAAAGAATCTACGCCCAAATATATAATTCAGATATTATTCTATTTACCGAAAAATAGAATCACATATAGCGACTAGAATTTGAGAAAAAATTGCAAAGCCGAAACATTTGTAGAAGTTAGAGTATGGAATAAACATTGAACATGGCAGGTTATGAGAAAAGTTAAGCAGAAACCAGTTCTAAGGTCTTTCCTGTGATCCATTAGACCACTTCGCTCAGACTCACTTCTACTGTTATGAAATTGCATCATGACTGCTGAAAAAAAAAAAATCAATCGTAGCCTGCAGTATGTCAACATTGCGCGGAATCAGTAACCCTTCAATAACTTTGATTCAAAGATGTAGAAGACGAAGAGAAAGAGATCCGAGATGTAAGGGAAACTGCCCCCACTTGCATTCCACGTAAGACAGTCTTTGCTTCCTTTATAGTTCAGACAAACAGGGGTTGTGATTGAGCATGCTCCTTAGATCAGCAGATGGGACAGATGGCATCACCTCGACAGGCCTGCTAGGAATGACAGCATTTCTGGCATTTGGAGCGACGAAAGGGATCCGGAATGTAAGCTCAGATCCGACAGCTTAAGTAGCTTTAATTTTTGATGGCAAGTCTGGAGTGCTGAATGTTGAATCTAGTTGGAGTGAAATTTCCTTTTTTTTTAGCTTTGATTCATTTTATATTTATTACTTTGACTGCTGAGTTTCTGGAGCAGTTCCTGTTCAGAGACTGAAAGTAGGCTTCACTACGAGGTGATGCATTTACATGAATTTAAGATTTTGTGGGGAGTAATTAATACTGGCAACCCACCAAATGTTGTCTTTAACAGCCGCTCAATATTTTGAGGTGACTGTTTTAATCAGGTCCAAGGATTGGTAGCGGTTTCACCATTTTTGGTGATCCAGCATAGATTCCAAATATTTTTTGACCAAGAACAGTGATAATCTGCCCACAGATCGGGTGGATAGAGAACTATCACCAGGAAATTTGTATCATTTATATCATCATGATACTGTGCTTCTCTTCGAAACCTTTCGGGTTGATTGGAGTCATGGTCGGTGTCAAGTTCTGATGTTGAGCTCGAAGGCTCTAAAGGTGGATAATTGTCTGTAGCCATGATGGCTCCTTTTGGTCCTTGGGCTCTGTCATGGGGAGTCAGGAGCAGTGCCGCTTGGTGACCAAGCGTGAGGGTTAGTAAAAATAATAAAAATTAAAGAAAAAAGGTACTTCTTTTGCTGGGCTCTCTTCTAGGACTTTTAAGATCGTAGAGCTACTTAAAACAGAAAAATGTAGTAAGCAGAGAGAAACCAAGAAAAACTGGGTCACAGGAGAGAAAATGCTCTTCAGTCACACAAAAAAACGCTTGGCACTCAGGCCGTACAAAAATTAATTTTGGAGATACCCGGTCATCCTTGCCGGGACCGAGCAGCCTCCCCTGGCCCCCTTTGTGTGAATTTGAATATTCTTTTCAAAAGCGAGCCCGCTGCTTGCTCTCATCGCACTCCTTCCTGGCTAAACGCAAACAAAGATAAGAGGCTAAATTAATGTATCTTGCTAACGTATTTTTTATGTGTTTGAAAACAATCGGGTATATTGGAGAAACATCTTATTTTAAGGAGAATAACTGCATTATTTTCGTTAGAATAATTATCCATCGTCTTTGTGACAGGGTATTGTACTATGCCCTTAACAACAACCTCGTAAGTAAGCGCACATAAGTGCCGTCGTCTCGAAACGTCGTCGTCTCGCAATTGGTATTTTAATGCATTAAAATACCAATTGCGAGACTCGCTTATAAACGAAGGGACATCAGTTAAACCGGGCCACGACAAGATTACTATTGATAAACATGTGGATAAAAATGTCCCTCTTCATTACGACCATTTCAGTGCTTTTGGTCATCTCATCAGTGAAAGGTAGGGGAGACTCGGAGACCTAAAGTAAAGACTTAACTGATTCCTTTTTCTACTTGGTACGCACAACCATTTTATTTCAGGTAGAACGGAAATTCAACTGACATTACAAAGATGAGGGACACACGAAAGCTTGTAAGAGCAGTCGAGTTTTCCGTTCTACCTACCAACTGTAAAAAGGAGTTGGCTATCACAGTCTCTGCTTTAGATCTTTCAATCTCATCTAGCTCTTTACTGATGAGGCGACAAAAGCACAGAAATCTTGTCATAGCCCAATTTAACTGGTGTCTCTTCGTTTATTAGCTGTTTAGCACTTGCTATTTTAATGTACTAAAGGTATGTTCTTTTGAAAACTATGTTTCACATAAAACTGCATCTGTGATGAGAACAGCATTATCGAGGATGCCAAAATCTCTCCTTCTAGAAGGTACTATCCGCAAAACAATTTGTCCAACACCATAACTATGAAAAGCAGGGCCAATTCATTACACTGAAACCACCGCAATTCACCGCTAGGATTCGCATCTCCACAGAGTCCTTTCCATTCCATGCTGTGAATTAACACATTTTTGGCTGTGAATTAACTTTCGTATTGAAATGTTTTTGGGCTGCAGAACTCCGCGGAAACCTTCCTAATGCAGCGCTCTGCGTACAGTATATGCACTGACAGGTGTTTTCGTATCACCCCACAGCATTTTTTGCAAACTTTGGGTGCGGTTTTTTCTTCGGACAATGCAACCAATTCAAGACGACTAACTGAAACCGTAGACCAACAACCGCTACAGCTTAGACTAGAGCAGGATCCTAACTGTTCCAAAAACAAGTCAAACAGCTTATCACTCAAGTTTGCAATACTACAATGACAAGGAAGAAGCAGTCGCCTTATGGAACATGGAATTACAAAGAATGAGGAAGGAGTCCAAACAAAACGAAAGGCATTCCAAAGAGCAAGACCAACTTGGCCAGCGGCTGAGGAACTCAGACAAAAATATAGGGAAGCCAGGAACACTTATACAGACATAGTAAGGAAAACTAAACAGGAATCCTGGGAACGTTTGGTGTCAGTTACTGGGAACGCTGACCCCTGGGGAATGGTGTACAAAGTCACTACAAAAACTCCCCGGGGAGAAGTACAACAACCTCCTCGCAGGGAACACTGACAACATCCTGGGAGGAATCCTTATCTAACATCCTGAATACTGCTATCCACCCATATGTGAACCCAAACACTGCCGAGCAACTGTGCATCTGGAAAGAAAATCAAGACTACCAAAACCAACGGACCGAGACATTTTACAGTAGAGGAACTACAAGTGGGCTTCCGCCCAAATACGGAGGAAGAAGTGCCCGGGATCCGACCTTCTTGAGCCAGAGATCATCAAGAATGTTGCAGAGTACACTCTGGATCTGTTATTACAACTGTTTAACCTTTGTCTGTGCACAGGAATCTCTACCCTGACGAATGGAAAATTGCAAACATCAAACTTATAATAAAAAACACGACCAAGTCTCCTGAACTCCCGGACTCGTATAGATCCATCGCTCTCCTCTCTGTCTGTAGCAAACTGATGGAGCGACTCGTGCACGCCAGAATACAGAACATTATACAGCTGCAAATTTGGCCTCGCCAAACCAATATATATATAATATCTTTATTGCAATCAGCGGAAATAAGCAAATTTTTACATGGATGCTGATATAATGCCCATAACAGCATTACAGGCATTGCATAACGTGGATTCCGATTGGGACACTCCACCGTAGATTCCCTCCTGAACCCCATGAACAGAGCCCGGCAAACAGATAACAAAATACTTCTTTATCTCAATTGACTTCGTTGGGGCGTTTGACACCCTATGGTGGCCGACTTAGACAAGCTCGCCTTCCAAACAACCTATATAGCATCATGAACAACTATCTATCTAACAGAAAGATCACAGTGAACGCCCCATTTCGGCAATTAACCGGAAGAGTTAATCGCGGCTGCCCCCAGGGCTCCGTCTTTGGGCCACTGTTATGGAACATTGTAATGGATGACTTCCTGGCCTTTGACCTGGGGGAGGTCCGGCCACAAGCTTTTGCAGACGACCTCATCCTGACGGTGGCTGCAAACTCTAGAACGCAGCTTCAGACTCTGGTAAACCACGCACTACAGCAACTTCAAGACTGAGCCAAAACGTACCTTCTTAGTGTTTCACCAACAAAAATCAACTCCATCCTCCTTAAGGGAACATTGAATATTGCCAGCCGCCCCAGATCAACATTGGGAACAAAACTGTCAAACTCCCTGAACAATTAAAGTATCTTGGCATGATGCTTGACAAGAATCTATCCTTTCAGCCACATTTAAAATATACTAGAACCAAGATTAGGAACTACACTGCCCTAGTTTCCAGGGTTTCCCATCGGGACTGGGGCCTGAACAAGCGAACCCTTTCGCTTTACTATAAAGCAATCTTCATACCGGCCATCACATATGCGGCCGGTATCTGGTATGCAAAGGTTATTATTATTAGGATTTTTATGGCGCATCAGCATTTAAGGCTATAGTGCGCCAAGGTATGCAAAAGGTAACAATGGCTGTTGATAGACGACTTCTGGACACCATCCAACGATCTGTATTACTCTCCGTTTCTTGCGCATGTAGCACAGTGAACACCCATGACCTTCATTCATCCGGGACATCTGTAACGTTTACCCCAAACCACCCCCATGGTTTTCGCCTGGATTATATGCCTCCTACCTCTTAACAGGAAATGGAGAAATCAAGGCCAAGCTCTCTGCTCTAGGCATTGAGGATCCTACGTGCGCCTGTGGCGGCCTAGAGAGCTGGCAGCACATTATGCATGACTGTCCACTCTATGATGACTTGTGAACTCATTATCAAAATTACATTCCTTCCGAGAGGTCAAGAGAGTCATCTTTAGGACAGTGCAGAGGAATACCAGGCCTTCTGACTTTGCGCAGAACCTCTTCACTAGGAGAAGAGCCTTTCTCGGTAACAATACTTCAGGTGCTGATCGCCAACACACGACTATGACATGCAAACCCAGTAAACCTGAGAAAGAAATGAAAATACCAGGATAATAACAAAACTAGCTGATATATCATACTTCGTGGGATATAAACTCATACAGCCACCACTGTAATAGTTTCTCAAGACAAAATACATTAGATGGACCTGACATTACTGGACTGACTGCTGACTCTGAACTTTTATTCTATGAAGAGGAATATGAAAATGCCAACTGGCAACCTGGACTTTTTTTTTTAAGATTGAAGTAAGGATTTTGAAATAAAGAAAAAAGGATGAAGAGAAAAAACAGTAAAAAAAATGCTTTGATCTGGTTCATCAACTGTGCTGACCTGCAGCGTTGTTGTTATTTGGTTTTTAGGAGCATTAGCAACTAAGGCCATATTGCTCCGGGGATATGCGGTGGTCGTTCCCTGACCTTTCCGCATCCTCCATATTTGGTGGTCACGGGCTGGAAACCCCGGTCTAAGCGTGTGCTACGCACTGTTGCTCCTGCCCACCTGGCTACGGAGGCGGCACCTGCAGCGCTTTAAGGCAATCAGAACCGGGCACCCTTGCCTGGCTCTGTTCATCCCATTCCCCTTGACATGGGGGACGGGTTCCCGTTAAATGACCAGAGGAACAACGGTACACGACACTACACATATACCAAATCCACACACCTTTAAACCTCTGGCATTGAGGCTGTTCTCTTTCACACCCACAATGTACACTATGTGGAGATGGGGGGGGGGAATCCCTGGTGCCGTTTGACACTAAACACACTACAAGCAAATCTTCGGCGATCTTCCATTATCAAAATATGCTCTCTCCGTTGATGTTCAAATCTGACAAATACTGTCCACTTGCTTGGCATGTTTCAGATAGACATCTTGCAAATTAACAAAAACTTTGAAATCCAACATAGGCTACAGCTCTTCCATGGCATATTACCACCTGTTCACATTAAAATTCCATGCATTTGTTTCCCCTTAGCACGTTGATTGTAAATTACATCATCCACTTCTCAGTTTCATTTGGATCCCTGCGCCATCAAATTGCTTACCACAATCTCTAATTACCAATAATTTGAAGAAATTTGATTATTGGTTAATATCCAATATTTCTGGTGATACATTTTACGTATATGGCGAAGGAGAATGGGATATTCTCGAACTCTGAGCTCTGAACGAGCTTCTGTTAAACTTACCTATTGTAGGCTACTTTATTTTATCAGCATTATGGTTTTCTATGTAATTGTATTAAGAAAGAAACTTACTGTCCCATAGTAAGTTAGATAATAAGTTCCTTTCTTAATGTAGAACTTACTGTGCAGCCAAATAAAGTTTAAGTACATAGAACACATGTTCGTGTAGCTCAGCGTTTCGCAACCAGGGTGCATAGAAGCTTTGAGGCGGTCCAAAAGAAAAAAATTGTATTTCGGGGGTCCATAATATGAGCTAAGGGGTTCACTGATAAAATATTATAAATAAAATGATTTGCTAAATAAAAATAATAATAATAAAATAAACTAATGTCAGAAAAGTCCGGAAATTCGCAGTTAGAAGACTCGTATTTTCTGGAAACCTTCTTTAGTTGACGCAAAAAAAAATTTCTTTCCATAGAAAATTCTTGAAGAAAACATTATTTAAGCACCGACTAATCTAGAAAGAGCCTGTCAGTCAGAGGCAGTCATTTCATTCTATAGTGAGTAATCGGCATCGTCGTGGTGAAATTTATTGTTTGTGTTATTGAACGTTATTGTTCTAGTGAACTATATTTCCATTAGTACCTACAAGCATTTCCAACATTAAATAATTGAGGTTAATAATATTATTATTGTTTTCAGATTACCCATAGCTCATGCAAAGAAGAAAACAAGACAATATTTGACTGAATATCTGTCGTATGGTTTTATTGAATCACCAGAGAATATCATAAAACCAATGTGTCTTATATGTATGACTGTGCTGTCTAATGATAGCATGAAGCCAAGTAAACTTCGTCACCATTTGGAGACAAGGCACAGAGAAAAGAAAAATAAATCGGTGGAGTATTTCCGAAAACTACGAGACAATTTTCAAGGAAGAAACAAATTGGATCAGATTTTTAGTAGACAAGCAAGCAATAAAGATAGCGGTTTATTAGCATCATATGAAATCAGCAAAATAATAGCAAAATCTGGAAAGCCACATAGCATTGGTGAAACTGTCATCTTGCCTCCGATATCAGTTGTAATTTCAACAATGTTAAACAAAAAATGCACGTGAAATTACCGATAACCTTCCTTTGAGCAATAACACAATATCCAGACGCATTGATGAAATGTTTGAAGATGTAGAAAATCAACTTATTGCTCAATTACGAGTGAAACAGTTTGCAATGCAACTCGATGAATCAACTTTGATGGGCAAAGAAGCACTTTTATTGGCATATGTAAGATGTATGGATGATAACTCAGAGAGGAAATGCTTTTTGCAACATTCCTCAAAACAGATACTAAAGGTGAAACAATATTTAAGGAAGTCCAGTCTTATTTTAGAGAAAAAAAAATATTCATCTCGAAAATTTAATGGCTTGTGCTACTGATGGCGCTCCTTCCATGGTCGGTAGGTACAGAGGGTTTATCACTCTTTTTTTTTTTTTTTTTTTTTATGTGAACCCCAAACACGAGAGGTATTAGAACCTATAGCACTTAGTGCCGTGCTTGGGTTTGAGGTTAAGAAGACGAAAGAAGATATTTGTTGACATTGGACTTGAACTTCTGTAGATTATAATTTTCAGGAAATACGTGTGAAGGAAGATTGTTCCAGAAAACGCCAGTTCAATTAATAAACGAGGAAGATGAAAAGTTGGTTCTGTGGGTTTGAAGTTGGACAGTAAATGGATGTTGGCTAGTGGCGGCACGTGTTCGGACTGTTTTGAAAGAGAGTAGGAATTACAGAAGCCAATTCAGAACAGTGCCCATGGAAGTATCTGTAGAAGAGGCATGCAGCAGAAACAGTGCGTCTATGAGAAAGCGAGTGGAGAGACTCTGTTAGAGATGAATCATTAATTAACCTAACTGCCCTCTTCTGAATGGAATCAAGAAGCCTGAGAGACGTTTTGGGGGCACCACCCCAGATGTGGGAACAATATTCCATAGCAGGGCGGATTTGCGATTTATACAGAGTGAGCAGCTATTTGGAAGAAAAGTAACGCCGAGAGCGAAAGAGAAAACCAAGTTTTTTTAGATGCAGAGGAAGCAATATTTGTAATGTGCTTGTGCCAAGAGAGATTAGAAGTCAGGGTAATCCACAAAAGAGATATATCATTTTGCCTAGAAATCGGAGTGTCACTAAAGATAAGCATAGGAGCAGAAGAATCCTTTTTGCGAGATATAAGACTAGACTGAGTTTTAGAAGGGTTGAAATCAACTAAGTTGTCTTTGCCCCACTGGATAATTACCTGAAGATCGGCATTTAAGGAATTGGTAGCAGATTTTCGAGAAGTTGAAACTGATAGCAATGTGCTATCATCGGCAAAACTATGGATAGGATTTCCAGTCAATGGAAGAAGGCCATTGATATACAAGAGGAAAAGAGTGGGGGAAAGAACTGAACCTTGGGGGACACCGGCATTAGTGGAGAAGTTAGAAGACAGAGAGCCATCTACCATCACCCTCAGTGAGCGATCAGCGAGAAAACTGGATAGCCAATTACTAAAAACAGTTGGCAAACCATAAGATGGAAGCTTGTTTAGAAGACCTTTATGACAAACACGATCAAAAACCTTTGAGATGTCAAGAGCAACTACTTGTGTTTCACCGAATCTTTCCATTGAATTAGTCCATAAATGGGTAACATAAGCCAGAATATCTCCAGTGGATCGACACTGACGGAATCCATACTGGTGATCGTTGATCAGACGGAAGGTTTCTAGGTAGTTTAAGAGTTGGCGGTTAATTGATTTCTCCATTACTTTAGAAAGAGTAGAAGTAATTGCAATGGGACGATAATTGGATGGGAGGGATTTGTCACTCTTTTTAGGAACTGGCTGGATTTGAGCAAATTTCCAAGCAGAAGGAAAAACACCTTTGGAATAAGAAAGTGAAAAAAGGCAGCAAAGAATAGGAGTAAGTTCAGGAGCACAGGTTTTGAGAACAAGTGGAGAAATATCATCAGGACCTGGAGCTTTCTTAGCATCAAGATTCATCAAAATCCTTCTGATATCCTTTTGACGGAAGACCACAGGAGGCATTGAATGGAGCGTGTTGGGAATGGTGAGAGGTGTTTTACCAAGATCATTAATACATGAGCTGGAAGAAAAATGGGATGCTAGCAGGTCAGCTTTATCCTTGGCTGAAGTGGCAACAGAACCATCTGGTTTGGACAGAGGTGGGAGCAAAGATTGGGAAAAATTTGCGGCCAATAGCTTTGGCAAGAGACCAGAATGCTCGGCTACCATTAGGGCAAGAACCAAGTTTTCTACTCTTAGCCTGTTCAAACTCTAGTTTGGACTGATTAATAACTTCTTTAAAACTATTGCGAGCTTGGGTGTAGGCAGAAAATGAAACTGGAGAATTAGAAACAAGCCAATTACAATATGCAACATTCTTCTCTTGGACAGCCTTAGCACATTTATTGGAAAAACAAGGTTTAGATAAAGGGCGAGATTTTAAAGTGGAGTGTGGGATAAGGGATTCCATTCCTGCAAGAATAATTTCACTGACACGATCTGAGCAAACGTTGACATCAGAAGTTTTGAAACAGTAATCTGACCAAGGAAAAGAAGAAAAGAAGTCTCGCAGGTCATCCTATTTTGCATTCTTGTAATGCCAAACAATACGAGGTTGGGAATAGCCATGAGATAAAAGGTTCCATTGGAGAAGAGACAATCACCAAGTTGTGATCTGAAGTGCCTAAAGGACCTCTCACTTCGACCGTGTACTTAGAAGGGTTGTTTGTGAGAAAAAAATCAAGCGTATTGGCTGTATGATTAGGATTGTCGGGTATTCCTGTAGGTAAATGAACAATCTGTGCTAGGTTGTTCAAGGAACAACCTAGCACAGATTGTTGGATCTCGCCAAGGAAAATTACTTCACTGTTAGGAAAGTTGGACTGGAGAAAGTCAAGTTGCAAAGAGAGGAAGTCAAAGAGCTCCAAGAGATTAGTGGAGTTGGGAGAACGGTAGAGACAACAGATGAATTTGACACAATGAGGTAGAGAGATTTTAAGCCAGAGAAGATCAAAGAGAGGAGATTCCAAATTTCCAAGTCTCTGACAGGGAATATCAGAACGGACATATGCACAAGTACCACCTTTGAGGCGAAAGGAATCATACAGCGAATAATTTGGGCATCTGAGATGAGCAATAAATGAATCAACCGATAACTGAGATTCTGTCAGAAATAGTACATGGGGTTTGGCAGACTGCAAATGGAAATGGACATCGTTGAGATTAGAATTGAGACCACGTATATTTGTGAAATGAATTAGGAAGTCCTTGGGAGGTTTAGATCTTTTCGCAGATAAGCTTGCTCTATTATTTTGACAATTCATGGTGTATTCAATTGTAAGAAAATGTGGGTGGGACATGCTGTATGAAGTAATGAAATTTTTGGATATGGCGTACATGTGGTAAGAATATACCCAGAACCTTGACATAACGTGGCCTCGACAATGCTCCCCGCATACACACTACTCGGACTCCCTCCAGTCACTATCTGGCAGAGTAGAGGTAGCAAGATTATACACTAGCTGATCCGGAAGCTTCCTAGAGAGTTACCAATAGGTTCAGTCCGGTGTACTAACTAGCGGCCGGCCTGCGAACACCGTTTTAGAGCTCTACCCTCGAAATGTAAGGAATATTGGATCTCGCCACGACGTTCATCATAACCTCAAAAGTCAATCATACTGCATGATGGAAGAGAAAAGGAAGGGTTGACCACCGGGACAGCTCTAGAGACTAAACATGGGTTCCACCACTTCAAGCCTCCAATAAGCAAAGTGGTGGTATTTCACCGGTTGATGAGAGTCATCTACCACCTAGTACTGCCTGGTAACATAGAGGGGCGGCGTTCCTCCATATGGTGTGGGCGCCACACCTCGACCCTTGCTTACGTTGTTTCACATCTGGGTGGTCACCCACCATGTACTTGTGCATGGAGGTTATACCCAGGATTACTAACAGTCCAACCATCGTGAAGGTGCAAGCAGAGGATTTGGCTGTCACAGACCGTCCGGACTTCGCCGAAATTGGGTCCACTTGACTTGAGTGTCACCCGAATATCAGTTCCATCAGCGTTTTAGACTCCCAGGTAGCAAATACAGCTTGTCTGGCATATCTGAGAGAATGTCTGTGACAACCTCAAGGACCAAATGTAAAAAATGCATTGCCAAAAGTATGTTGCATACATTGCGTGATTCACAGCAAACATCTGGTGGCGAAGAGATTGAGTGGACGTCTTCATGAAGCCTTAACTCTTGTAATAAAAGCTGTCAACCTCATTAAGGCTAATGCTCTTCAAGATAATCTCTTTCGCAAATTTTGTGATGAAAATGAAGCAGGATTTGACGGTCTTGTACTGCATACAGAGGTGCAATGGTTGTCTAAAGGCAATTGTCTTCGTCGCTTCGTCGTCCTTTGGGACAGTATTGTATCATTTCTAAACGAAAAGGAGATTGGAAAACAGTTAGTTGCCATGAAAACAGACATTTTACCTCTCAGATATGTTTGAAAAACTGAATTCTCTTAATACGCTGCAGCAAGGACATAATTGTGATTTAATATCTAGCAAAGAAGCCATTAGTGCATTCCTAGGAAAACTCAAATTGTACAGTCTTAATATCTCACGCCGTGCGTTTGACCAGTTTGCAAACCTTGCTTCAGTTAACAGTGATTTAAAAGATGATGACTGGGTTGTGTATGTTGATCATTTAAAAAAAAAAAATTATGAAGACATGCAAGTTCGGATCAAGGACCTACTAGAACTGAACATCCCGGATTAGGTGCTGATTCCATTTGAGGTAAATGTTGCTGATGTTGAAAGTGATTTACAAGAGGAACTTGTTGAATTGCGGTTTGAGGAGACAGTCCAAAGTCTATTCAAAAAAGGAAAGCATGATGTATGGAAGAATAGTGACATTGCATGTAAATATCCACTTTTATGGGAGAAAGCTAAAATGTATGTCATTGTTTTCCCATCATCTTACCTTCTGGAATCTGGCTTTAATCGTGTAACACAGTTGTTAACAAAAAATCGTAATCGACTTAATATAGTAAAAAGAGGTGATCTTCGTCTGACTCTCACAAAATTGGAGCCACATATTAAAATGCTTATATCAAAACATCAACCACAAGGATCTCATTAGTAGGGCCTATTTAATGGGATCCTATTTAAATAGCCTTAGGAATAAATTTATATATGTTGTTTGAAATAGTATTTTTTTACTAATTCTGTCATTACAAGTAAAAATGTTTCAGTTTTATCAATTAAAATTTTCAAAATTTGTAATTTACATTTCTTATATTATATTGGAATTGTTTAATTAAGAGCTTTTAAAGTAAAAAAAAGTAAAGTGCAGCCATTATCAACCCAATGCAGGATGGAAGCCTCCTCAACAATTCCTGCTGAGGGAAATGGACCATAATCTGCCACGCTGGTCCAGTGCGGGTTGGCAGATCGACCGTATTCAGAAGTCAGGGGCTTGAACCCCGATCTACTCAAAGAGCGTGTGCTACTGCACTCCCGCTCCTGCCCACTTAGCTTTTACTAACCTACAAATAAATATTTCATTTAGGAATATTACATATGCGTATATGGGGGTCCACATACGTAAAGTTAGGACTAAGGGGGTCCACAAGCAAAAAAGGTTGGGAACCCTTGGTGTAGCTCAACATTCTGATACTTTGTAACAAAGCTGAAAATGCAAGTCGAAATTGCCTCAATACGGATGATTGCAACCAGACAGAAACAATGGGCTTTAAGGTGAGTCATCTATATAGCTAATACAATTCAAGGACTTATTACTTGAATGTTTAGATATGAAAATGATTCAACTTAATAGTCCACTGTGTTTTACATAAATAACGATGGCAATTTCGACGTATGGCATATCATGACCTGTTAAAGACGTATGTTCAATTGTGCTCCACTGAATTACAGTCCGTGAAAATGAAAACCAAAACACAATAAACAGGAAATTTAGTGGTATAGGCTTCTAGCTAAGTTTACGTGAATGGAGATCTTCTCTCCGTTAGTTTTAAAACCCAAAGTGTACTTATTTTTATTGATGACTATTGAAATCCACTTAACTCTACTATCACTGATCAACTATGACTGGAAGGAAAAAAGAAACTTGCTAACACTAGACATCAATTTCTGTCCGTTGTACCAACAAAAGTTCTTAAACTACTTATTTTTTTACCTTGCTTGAAGTGGATTACATTTAGCGATTCATTTCACAATAATACTCTGTTCTCACCATTACCAACCATTGAGGAGGTTTCCTATAGAGGAAAAAGTACATGCAATCTGAACTGCAAATATTTGATGAAGAGACAAAGTTCACTTTATTAAACAAGTTGCAAACGCAGAATAGTATTTTTGGAGACTTTAATTAAGAGTGAATAGGCAAACGAAAAAATTCCACATCCTGCTGCTGTTCCACAATACGTTCTTTTTTCCTTTAAGGGAGAAACTAACTAAAACAGCGGTCTGAATTTATTAGATTTGCGTCGTAGAGAAAATAAAAATTTAGCTGTGAGTTAAAGATTTGGTAGGTAACGGCAGTAAAGAGTAAAGGTGGCAAGATAACGAGCTGGCTTGTGGATGACTGCAAATAGATGGAATCAATTTTTGACACTATTCTATTACTAACGTTTTTACCATTCGTAATTCGATAACAATGGCGGAGAAAGGTGAATAATAAGTAGTAGTAGTGGCATGTGATGCAAGAAAGCAAGTGTATGAGCTTATGCAGCATCAGCCAAAAAAAAAAAAAAAAAATGACAAAACAATTCTCTCTAAATGTTTGTCCAGTTCCTCCTTAAATTTATTTAATCTATCCACTTCCACAACGACAGATGGAAGTTTGTTCCAGCAATTAATCACCCGCTGGCTAAAGGCAAATTTCCGCACATCTATTCTACATCTGTCTTTCCTTAATTTGAATTTATGCCCCCTTAGGTTCGCATTCTGAACAAGTGGAACTTGTTCTGATCCCATCAGAATTCAGCGTGCTCAACCCATTCAAGGCCTTATACACCTCAATCAGATCACCTCGCAGGTGCCTAGTCTCCAGCCACTGAATTTGCAGAATTTAAGCCTTTCTTGGTAAGAGGATCCTTTCATTTCCCTCACCAATCTTGTTGCCCTTCTCTGTACACGCTCAAGCAAATCGACATCCTTCCTAAAATGAGGCCTCCAAACCTGTACGCAGTACTCAAGGCGTGGCCTGACCATTGCCTTATACAGAGGGACAATCACCTTTTCCCTGCTAGCAAAATCCCTATATATATTATTGACAAAACTCCATGACCTGCCCTGGTAGCCTGTCTGCATTGCTCAGAAAACTTCATATTTGACTGCACAATTACTCCCAGGTCTTTTTCATTTTTTACCATCTTAAGTGTAGTTCCACACAGTTGGTACGTTTATCTGGGGTCACTTCTACCCATATGCAGTACTTTGCATTTGTCAAGGTTAAACTTCAGTTGCTACTTCTCCCATCTGCCCATATTTCCTATATTCCTGTTGAAGTAGCACACTGCCATTACTATCATTAACAACCCTGCCAACAAAGCTTCTGTTTATTTTCGAGACTGCGTGGCCAGAAGATTTTGCATATTCAATGCAGCTGTCAAATTTTCGGAGCCACAGTTCACTAAAAAATACATTAACTTTGCTCCAAAATATTAGCGTTACGGCTCCTAATATTTTCCAATTCGATGGGTGCACTTGAGTCATTTTTTCCACAACATCATCAGAGAGAGAAGTGTTTACAATTGCTACGCTTTCATTTCAGGACCACATGGAAGAGGCTTGGGTTCGAATTCTGCCTCGACGGGAAGAATTTTCACACCTGTTCACAATGCTGCTTAATTAGGTCTTGGACATCGCGTGGAACCCCCTTCCCGGAAGCTCAATTTTTCATTCCGCAAAGCAAGCAAACCGACCACCATCTTCACGCAATTAATAATACGAAATTACGAGGACACTTGGCTTTAGTCGTTTTGGTGCAAATATTAAACAGACAACACTGTCATCTTGCGGAAATTCTTCATTACTAGAAAATCATTAAATGAAGTTATTCTTTTCATTTAAAACACTGACTTCGAATGAGAAATCGATGTTTGCACGTTAGGTGTTCCATCAATCAGTTCCTCTCGTAGATCCTGCTACCTATACAGAAGATATGTACAAGAAAGAAGAACTCAAACTACTATTTTAAGGTCACTCAATTTCTTACATATACCCATATACAGTATATATGTATTATGTCTGAAAATTGAGTGTTCTCTGGTTGATTTGCCTATTTTGCTGGACGAAAAAAAACACTAGTTTCTGGAGGAAAAAACCTTGTTATCTACCTTGAGACCGACTAACTCAGCCACGGAGTGAAAAGAGCAGATTAAAGTTCCTCTCGTCATCGACGGGATTCGAACCCGTGCCTTTTCCACCCGGTGTGGGGAGGACGGTGACCACTGTGCTAACGTGCAGACAGAAAAAAAAAAAAGTACTGTATAAATAAACATTAACACAAATATGAAACAATCCTTTTCATTGTCCTATGTTGTCATGCCGCCTCTGGAAGAGAAATGCACCATTTTTATGTTACCATGCCAATTAGGAAAAAAAAATTAACTTTAAAATAAAGTGATTTGGTCTCAGCTACTTCAAAAAAAAAATAACTAATACTAACTAAAGACAAATTTACAGCCGAAAGCTTGAAGTACTGTTGATTATCTATTAAAATTCTTAGCAAAGCTTATTATCTAAGTACTCACCTCTAGATCCGTATTGGTTAGGGTTAAATGTATATAAAGGAAAGTAAAGACAGTGAATGTAAAAGTTTTCGATTATATTATAATGAAAACTTTTACTCTTTACTTTCCTTTATGTATATTTAACTCTAACCAATACGCATCTAGAGGTGAGTACTAAAATAATAAGCTTTGCTAAGAATCTTAACTAATACTAACTAATATTGTAACAAATACAGTAATAGAAAAGAATTCGCAAAAATGCTTTAAAAAAATAATAATAATAAATTGTTTAAATACTAGGCTTTACCGCATCAAAGCGGTGAAAGACTACAATAAAATTAGATGCTTTGCTATTTTGTACTACTACAAAACACGCACAAACATCTATATTTAGTGGATCGAGCAATGCTAGTTTTGTTTTTTTGTTTTTTTTTTTGTTTGTTTTTGGAGTTAAATTTGCGAAATGAGTTATTCGCAGAAGGCAGGCACGAGTTCAAAGTAGTTAACTTTGAATTTTAGCAGACAGCTTACAGTGAAATAAGTTGTTAAACAGACATTAATTTAATTCATTCTCTTAACGAAATTAGGTTAATTGTCGGAAAGTAAGATTTACACAAAAATATCACAACCTCATACAGTAGTATTATAGAACATCACGTTTCCACTGTACGATACTCAAGTTGACTTTGATAACGTAATTGCGTTGCCCAAGTGTTTACACTCCAGTAATTTCGTTATTGCACTCTCCGAAAGTCATTTTAATTAAACTTGCTATCAGCAGGGTGATCCAGAGGAAGAGGGAATGTGGAAACTTCAGCAAAATAAGACTCTGTATTTAGCTTCCTCTGCACTTATTGTATGTGGGCGAATGAATGCTCCTACTGTTCGTAGCTGAAGGCCAACCTATGAAAAATAGGTGACCAGTGGAATTTTTGATTTTGTCCTGGGTTTTTTTTTTTTTTTTTTTTTTTTTTTGCTGAGTGGAAGGATATAAAATGGCAAAAAAAATTCTTTTCGTACTGAAGAATCAAGTGAACAGGTGTAGCTCCTGAAATCAGCGTAAAACAGTATAGTTTAACACCCGTCTAACTTCATATACAACATCCCACATTTTCACAAAATGGATATTATTAGGTGTGTTGCAAAACAAACGTTATTTGGTTAGCAACACACCTAACAATATCCTTTGGTTCGCTAGAAAATTAACAAAGATCACTGATTGGGCCAAACTGGTCCTCTAACTTTTTATTATTATTTTAAGGGGGTGTTAACACTATCTTCCTAGAAATCTCTCTTTATACTCTAATACTAAGTAGCTTTACGAGGGCGAGTCAAAGTTGATCTGAACATTTTCTTTCTTGTTTTTAAAAAAAGGTGTAAGAACTAGAAGGACAAAACCCTCTACCTGGCTGATGGTGAGAACCATCAGCCAGGAAGGAATTTGTCTCCGTTTCTGGCACATAGCCATGCTCTCCGCACATGCTCATTAGAACTCAAAACGGGGCAAGACTGTCTGTCATTCCAGGTTTAAAATAACCATGTATCATAAAATTTGTTTAAAAAGAAACATGGTATATCTTATGTAGGGCGGCTCCTAAATGCTAGTTCTACTCTGCCTGTTGGAAAAGGAAGTGAAGCCGGTTTGAAATTTGCTGTAGGTTAAATGCACAATATGGAGAGATACCAATCACATGCAAGTGTGTATGATTTGGTGCGCCAGGTTTTTCAGAGGCCATGAAGAAATTGCTAACCTTTCGCATGTTCATGTGCAACAGGTAAGAAGGTGCGTAAGGTAGAGATTTGTTTGTTTTAGGATTTTAAGGCGCATTAGCATCTAAGGCTATAATGCGCCAAGTCAAAAAGATGTAAAATATAAAACTATAATATTACAATTGTTTGTATATTATTGTAAAAGAGTATACGATATAAAACGTTCATAAAGCATAAAACGATAAAAACATTCTAGATAGAGTTATTTAGATTAATAAGTTGTAAACACTTAAAAATAGCTGACACGTTGTCATTGTCCGATAAAATCTGAGTGTATAATGTTCAGACAGATGGCTAAAACATAAACGACGGTCATTATAAAAAGGCGGACATTCAATTAAAATATGACGGATTTTTAAAATGGTGTTACAATTTCCACATAGGACGGTAATCTGCCCTCAGCAGATAGCAATGTGTTAAGTGACAATGTCCTATGCGGAGCCGAGATAGAACAACTTCCTCTTTTCGGTTTCTGCGCAAATTACACTGTCAATGTTCAATTACAGGCTTAATCTCATATAGCTTGTTTACAGCCTATCCATGCCATGAGTGTTGCCATTAGAATACCAGCTTCTTTCGAATTACTTGCCTGTAGTCTGTATAGGGGACTAACAGGCACGAGTTAAAGAGGTTCGCTGATTTGGCTGCAAAGTCTGCCATATCATTTCCTGAGATCCCAATGTGGCCTCGGATACAGCAGAAACGAACATCAAATTCAGATTGTGCAAGGATGTGCAGCTTCTGCTGTATCCGGGTCAAGACAGGATGAGGGTTGAACCTCATCGATGATAAAGCCTGCAATGAACTCAGAGAATCTGTATATATAATATATTTTTTGTGGTTGGTGGTTTGTATACGATCTAAGGCTAGCTCAACCGCGTGTAGCTCTGCAGTGAACACACTGCATTCGTTGGAGATCTGCTCAGATACCGTGGTGTCTGGGAAAACAGCTGCTGATCCAACAGACATTTCTGACCTCGAGCCATCTGTGTAGACAGGCAAGTCAGCATGTTCCGAGCGCTGTGCTAAAAAGAGCTGCAGACAGACGGTAGATCTGTAGTACTGTCCTTTCTCCAATTATTATTATTATTATTAATAGCCATATGGTGCAAGGAAGACTGAGGCTTATGCTGCACCGGCCAAAAAAAAATTTCCCTATTACCCTGAGAGAGAGAGAAGTAGAAAGGAATCACCAAGAAAGAGAAAAATGATGATATCCAGCTCAAGACCCTGGGTGTGCCAAGCCCATACTCACCAGTGTGAGCCCCTGAGGGTCGTTTGTTAAGGGAGAAGTTTCAGTTTGGAACACGAGCATGCCAGGGTGGAGAAGGTTGCCCTGGTGATGGGGCAACATTGTCTAATGCGATATTCACATCATTGAGTAGCCTTTGGATACGAATACCGAATGGTTGATTGGCAGTCTGGCGAATGTTGTACATATTTTCCCAACATGGCTCAAAAACGGGTGTCCACATCGGATGGTCTGGCAGGGATTTCAGTTTCAAAGCGGAGATGAATTGACGTTCAGGTGCCGTCCTACATAAGATATTACTACTACTACTACTGTAGAGACAACTGTTTCCTGCGAAGCGATAACGAGGGCTCATTCGCTTCGACATATAGGCCATGGACAGGAGAAGTTCGGAATGCTGCAGTGGCAATACGGATCGCCTGATGGTCGATGGGATCGAACCATCGGAGTACGCCGAGTCTAGAGGATGCGTATACCTGGCACCCCTAATCTGACTTAGATCGTACGAGTGCACGATAGAGGCGCAAAAGGGTACATCGGTCAGCGCCCCAAGAATGTGAGGAGATTGCACGTAGGATATTCAAGCCTCTCGTGCACTTCGCACGTAGTTGACGGATGTGTTGTAGAAAGGTCAACTTTCTATCAAATATAAGCCCCAAGAATCTAGTCTCAGGTACTACTGGAATATCATTTTGTCCAAGCCTCAGTTCAGGTTCAGGGTGAAGATTGTGCTTTCTGCAAAAATGAATGCAAACAAACAGTCTTTTGTGGAGAGAACCTGAATCCGTTATTCTTTGCCCATGAGTTCAGATGGTCAATGGCACGTTGCAGTTGCCCCTCAAATACCCTCATGTTGCAGGAATGACAGAATATGCTAAAATCGTCAACAGAGGGCACAGTTTACAGTTGGAGGAAGTTGTTCTGTGATGGAATTCACTTTGATGGCAAAAACCGGATCCTTGAGGTACTCTCCTCTTGGCTAAAAGAGCGAGGAGAGTAGATCCTACACGGACTTGGAAAGAACAATGACAAGGTTTTTAATAAAATTGAGGAGATAACCTCTAAGGCCGATGTTGTAGAGGTCTTTTAAAATTCCAAATCTCCAAGTTGTGACATACGCTTTTTCCATATCGAAGAACACGGACACCGTGTTCTCGTTTTATAAAGGCATCTCGAATGGAAGTTTTGAGCCTGATTAAATGGTCCAAAGTTGAACTATTCCTACGGAAGCCGCACTGCAATCTGGAGGTTGGTTGGTTGGTTGGTTGGTTGGTTGTTTGTTATTTGGAGCATTAACAACTAAGGCCATATTGCTCCGGGAATATGCGGTGGTCATTCCCTTGACCTTTCCGCATCCTCCGTATTTGGTGGTGACGGGCTCGAACCCCGGTTTAAATCAAGAAGTGTGTGCTACGCACTCCTGCTCCTTCCCACCTGGCTACAGAGACGCCCTGCAATCTGGAGAGGAATCCATTTGCCTCCAAATACCAGATAAGTCGGGTATTTAATTCTCTCCAGAATTTTGCACAGACAGCTAGTCAGCGCAAGAGGACTGTAATTCGTTGGTATTTTAGGATCCTTTCCTGGCTTAGGAAAGGCAAGCACAATTGCCTTATGCCAGGAATCTCGAAACTACTCTTCTTGAAATATTCGGTTATATAGAAAGAGCAGTTGTTCCATGGATTTTGCAGACAAATGTTTGATCATATCAATGGATAACATTTGGTCCAGCAGCACTTGCCTTGGTAAGAGTTAGAGCTGTTTCTAACTCTTCCGTGGTAAAGGGCCCGTTATAGGGATGAGACCTTTTAGATTTAAAGTTAATTGGCTGCTTTTCAAGTTTATCTTTCCAGACCAGAAATTCTGGGGAGTAAGCAGATGTTGACGAGATGGCAGAAAAGGTCTCCCCAAGTGCATTGGCTATTGCAGTTGGGTCTGCAATAACGCATCCATTACACTTCAGGACCGATAAAGGGTGCGATCTATATTTACCCTTCATTTTTTTCCGGATTTTGTCCTAGATAGCTTTACTGCTGGTTGACTGGGTAATAGCGGATGTAAAGCGGATCCACGATTCCTTTTGGCTCTGACGACAAATATATCGTGCTTTCGCGCGTGCACGTTTGAAGGCTAAGAGATTGGCTGTGGTAGGATATCGTCGGAATATCCCCCAAGCTTTATTTTGTGCCTTTTTTGCTGTTGTGAATTCAGTACTCCACCAAGTTTTTGGAAATGGCGGAAACCGGGTAGACGTTTTCGGAATTGTAGTTGTAGCTGCATGGACAATGCTTTCTGTGATGCACGCTACTGCATCATTGATAAGCTCCTGACAGACTGTACTGATGTTAAAGTCTACCAGATATTCCAGTCAGCCTGATCAATCTTCCATCGCGGTAACCTAAAAGATGGGCATGGCATCCCTTTAACTAGGCTGGTTATCACGGGGAAGTGATCACTTCCATAAAGGTTCTCCTCTACCTCCCAAGTGATTGAAGAAGGAGAGAGGTCAATAGCAGAGAACGTACGGGTAGGCATGCGAAAAAAGGTGTTAGTTTCCACATTTAGAAGGGATAGGTCATTGTCATTGAACATATGCTCTATGACACGACCCCTTCCATTAACGTTTGCACTACCCCACAGGGTGTTATGTCCATTGAAATCGCCCAGGAGTAATACAGGAGAAGGCAGCTGCACAATGATATCATCATGGTCTTTCTGGGAGATATCAGCCCCAGGTAGCAAAGAAACTGAACAGTTAATAAGAACCCTACCGTAAGGCGAACCGCTACCGCCTCTATGTTGGTGGTGAGCGCAATAGTTTGAAATGGGGTATGGTTGCCCAGAAGTATGGCAACACCCCCATGAGCAGGTCCATCCTCAGTTCTGTCCTTTCGAACGAAAGTAGTGTTACGAAGGGAATGGTTTTCATTTGCCTTCAGGTATATCTCTTGTAAGCAAAAGCAGACTGGCTTATGCTTTTGCAGAAGGGCCTTGATGTCATCATTGTTTCGCCGGAATCCACAACAATTCCATTGTAGGAATTTAGCCATTATTTTGACTTGGTGGGTCCATCAGGCGGCTTCCGGGGTGCTGAAGGCTTACCTTTTTCAGTCCTGGCTTTATCCTTCCTGGGGAAGTATGGACGCTGTCCAGTGTCCATATCCTCCTCAGCAAAGAGCTCTAAGATTGAATATTCTTGTACCTCCTTCTCCTCGACATCCATGTTTTCTTGGGTACTAGGGGATACTTCAACTTTCTTATTCTTTTCTTTTGCAATTGCTTTTTTTACTTGTGGAGCATTAGGAGGTACCGATATAGGAGTGCCAGCTGATCGGTCTTTCTGTGCAGGTTTATGAGGACTTAAGAGATAACGTGCGATGGGAGTGAATGATTCTTTTGGAGAGATGGTCATGACCGTCTGAGTTCCAATGGAACATCTCCCTGCTACCTTCTGGGCATAGGTAGCTTTGTTGATATTCAGAGGTTATACCGCTTTTCTTGCCTCCTGGTATGATATATTTAGCTCTGCCTTCAGCCGTTGAATTTCTTTTTCTTCTTTCCACCTCTGGCATGCTCGTGAATAGGCTGGATGTTCTCCCTCGCAGGTAATGCAGGTGGGTTTTGCAGCTGAACATGCTGCTGTTTCGTGGTCCTTTGCACCACATCGAGCGCATGCAAGGACTCCACGGCAGGCCATTTGAGGATGTCCATATTTCTGGCATTTAAAACACCGTAAAGGGTTTGGAACATATGGACGCACTGGAGAGTTGATGTAACCAGCTTTAATCTCATCAGGAGATTTAGGTGAGTTAAATGTCAGGATAATGTTTCTGGTTTTAACAAGTTTCCCATCCCTACGCGCATTAATTCTCTTAACAGCAATAACTCCCTGTGGTTTAAATTCCGAGCAGATTTCCTCCTCGGTAACGTCGAGAAGGTTCCACTCTGAAATTACACCTCTCGATGAATTGAGTGTTCTGTGTGGTGTCACTGTTATGGGTATTCCTCCAATTGATGTTACTCAGAGTAGCTATTCAGACTGTCTGTCATTTTTAGTTTAAATCAAGAGATCCCCAGAACGGACCCTCTTAACTGATTTGGGTGAACCTGCTAATCCATCTAACCACCCTTTCTGTATAAAGAAATGTGACATTTTACCAATCGGTTTTTCGCTGGTGGAGTGTATAATTAAGAACCTTGGAACAGGCCCTGATGATATTTCAGTTCGCTGCCACTTTGTAGCAATAGTGCTGTCTGTGTCGTCGTCTATGTTTGCAGATAGGGACCGGGTTGGGGCCCCTGAAGTAGTAGGTTTATCAGGATTCATGGAGTTTGTGAAGTGGTTCAGTGCCCGGGCTCCCCACCCACCAAGGAGCCCAAAGGGACACCCACTACCCGGCATGCAATAAATGCGCTCGGGAGTGGAACGCCAGGGCTACCCAGACACAATACCCGCACCGCCGCCAGCCTGAATCCTGACCCTCGGACCATGAGGGTAGGGGCATGGCATTGACACGGTTGACCTTCTCAGGCGAGCGTACTAGTCGATTTATCCTAGCCGGGCCTTCCAGGACCACCCGTCTTGTCGAAGCATGGGGCCAAAGTGGTGTATTAAAGCTGGGCCCCTCAACCACCAGGATCCTCCTTTCCGAATTTCCACGGGTCGCAGCGCACGGCAAACACGCCGGATTCCATTGATGTTAGCCTGCAACCTAGGCTGTGGGCGTTGGAATCCAGTGATGCTAGTCTGGAGTGTCCAGCAGCGTCACTGGGAGGTCCCCTCACAACGTACAGGTGCCCACGTCAATGGGGTAAGGTAGAGAAACTCATTTTGGGCAACAGACGAATTAAAGTGCGTGATACTGCATCGAAAGTGTACATACACTGGTGTTCAAATGAAAGTGCATCACCTAGGAATTTCACATTTCTAACCCTTTTTGGCGATGGTATGTTACTTTAATGACTAGCATCACAAATAGAAATATAAACAAAAGTTATTTATTAAAAGTTAAGGCAAAGCTAAGTAATATTTGGCAGGTGCTCTCAAAATATTCCAAAATGAGCATTTGCAACCTTTATACAACAGTTTTGGTAAACACGACAATTATGGCTGAAATGTTATCAGAAGCCCTCAATTTGCTTCAGTTTATCATTTTAAATGGAAAACAAAATGAAAAGTTCACCAGGTGCAAACTAATATTTAGTTGAACCGCCTCTGGCCCTGATGACAGTAGCACACTATCTAGGCATTGACAAGATCAATTTCTGAGGATAATCAACTGATAGTTCGTGGTTCCAAACACGAATTATGAAGTTCAAAGTGTCTTCGGTTTCTTTCTTGCAACTGCAGATTCCACAAGATGCCAATAGTTCTTTATAGGATTCAGGTCAGGGCTGTTTCCTGGTCAGCTAAGAGTTGTAATGGACCGTTCTTCCAAACATTTTGTCGCCTAACAAATGTAAAAACATTGTCGAACCTCTAAGGCAGAAATGTAGCTAAAGTAACTGCACAAGTGCCTACTTACACTTTTCCCCGATGACAAGGAGCAGAATCGTCCTGAAAGATGCAGTTACTTGCAGGGTTGAAATGGTCTTTAATGGTTGGCAGCAATTCGCCTTCCACCATAGCCAGGTATCCATTGGCATTTACGGAACCTTTTATAAACTGCAGGTGACCTACTCAGTGATACGAAACGTACCCCCATATCATTTGGCTGGAAGGGAATTTCACTGTAGACACCATACAGTCTGGATGGTATTCTTTACCACATCTACAGCGAATCGTTTGTCTCCCATCAGAGCCATACAGGTTGAATTTCTTCTCATCTGAGAAAACAAACACTGACTTCCACTGCTCGGGGGTCCATTTAACATGCTCTTTACACCAAATTAATCGGGCCTTTTTAATATTTTGTGTGAGGAGGAGCGTCTTCTTAGGACAACGGCTACATCTATTTTTGAAGAGGCGTCTTCTGACTGTTACTGCACTTGCTACCACTCCTGTATGTTCTTCCCATTCTCTTTTCAGCTCAGAGGAAGAAGCTTTACAGTTTTTAAGGCATAATCGCTTCAAAACGCGGTCCTGTTGGGTCTATTATACTACGCCGAAACAGTATAAATGATACTGTTTCGGCGTAGGGACTCGTTTGCGTCCGGTTCCTTTTTCCTATCAGCAGAACTAGTAATCTTAAGGGGTGGTTGAGGGGGAGAAGACAGAGAGTGGTAATCAATAGACACTGCTCATCGTGGACTAATGTTATTAGTGGAGTCCCTCAGGGCTCAGTGTTGGGTCTATTATTGTTTTCTGTATTTATAAATGATATTGATGATGGTATATCAAGCTTAATGTCCACGTTTGCAGATGATACAAAGGTTGGCAGGGTTGTCAAGGACACTACTGACACTATGCTGCTGCAACAGGATCTAGAAAGGTTGAGCAGATGGGCTGAGAGGTGGCAAATGAAGTTTAACATTGACAAATGTAAAGTACTACACATGGGAAACAGCAACCCCAGAGCAACGTATCAACTCTGTGGTACTACACTGACAGTGGTAGAGAATGAAAGGGACTTGGGGGTGGTTGTGCAGGCAGATATGAAGTTCTCTGAGCAGTGCAGACGGGCTGCAAGAGTAGCTCATGGAGTATTGTCAATGATATACAGGAATTTTTCCAGCAGGGATAAGGAGGTGATTATTCCATTGTATAAGGCAATGGTCAGGCCACACCTAGAGTACTGTATACAGGTCTGGAGGCCTCATTTCAAGAAGCATGTAGAGCTGCTGGAACGAGTACAGAGAAGGGCAACAAGATTAGTGAATGGAACAAAGGGGTGCTCTTACGAAGAAAGACTTAAGTTTTGCAAATTACAGTGTCTGGAGACTAGGCACCAGCGAGGTGATCTGATAGAGGTGTATAAAGCCTTGAATGGTTTAAGCATGCTCAATGCTGATGGGATTCTTCCTCTAGCTCAGAAAAATCACCTGAGAGGGCATAAATTCAAATTGAGGAAAGACAGATGTAGGATAGACGTGAGGAAATTTGCCTTTAGCCAGCGGGTGGTTGATTGGTGGAACAGACTTCCATCCCTTGTGGTGGAGGTTGATAGCCTAAATAAGTTTAAGGCTCAGCTGGACAGGTATTTGGAACGAACAGAGGGGTGAAGTGGAAGTGGGGTTTTTTTTTTTTTTTTTTTTTGGCTGATGCTGCATAAGCTTGCTTTCTTGCATCAAATGCCTCTACTAATGCTAATCTTGAGTTTGGAAATGAAATCTACTCACTGTCAGCTGATTATAAGACACCCTATAAGCAATATGACTGGAAGAACATCCTTCCTCAGGTAAAGCAACAATAGCGCTCTTTCTTCGTGACGTCAACTGCACGTAACTCGCCATCCTGACACAAGCAAGAAATGACTGCAAACCTTGCAAAGCATACTTATATAGCTGAAAGTAGCAGCTGATGCAATATTACGTCATAATCTACTCGTGTCAATCTTATCTGATGCAATTTGTAAGAAATATTGCCATATACTGACGTTATTCGGACAATTACAATTTTAAGGGGTGATGCACTTTCTTTGAACACCAGTCGTATGTGTGGATGTAAAATTATTAATTATTCATGAGCACATATTGCACGCACAGTGGGTCCCAGATGACATTCGATCAGAAGGCATAACTTGTTGCTGTTTCCGTCAAATATCTGAGCCAGCGAAAATATGCATGCAGCAATTCACAATAAAGTAAAACGCTCTCTGAATATCAAAAAATGAATTTGTTGCAAGACAACATGCAGCGACGAATTTTACAACGAGACTCAAACTTTGGCTGGGAATTCATGAATCACTTTCTTTACCGTTTGGATTCAGCTTCCAGTGATTATCACTTGTTTGGGTCAACGAAGGGGCACCAGATCAGAAATTCAAGACAGTTGTTATTGGATTTTAAGAGCATCGGCAACTAAGGCCATGTTGCTCCGTGTATGTCTGTAAATTCTGTGTTCTGAGGTCGATTTTCTGTTTGCTGGAAGAAAAACCTGAGTTTCAGGAGTTTCCTGAGGATACACCATGCTACCCTCGCCTGAGACCGATTAACTCAGCCACGTTGTGAAAAGGCTCATAAAAATTCCTCTCGTCATCGACGGGATTCGAACTCAATTCAAGACAGACTATGAACTCAGGAGCCGTGTCCTGAATTGGTTATGCAGTCAGTCTACTTCTTTCTATACTGCCGGCATTATTGTGGATACGACAAAAATGTGTCATAGAGAGACAGTATCTTTAAAAACAGTAAGAAGTTTGTTGAAAAGTATGCATGTGTTTCTCAAATTTATATTAAAAAAAAGTCCAGGTTAAACATGAACTAACGTCGACAATTATTGATTACGTACGAAGATATTCGAACAGGAAGTGTGATCATGGAATGGCTTGTCAATAAATCGTCTTACCGATTTCATATTACACAGCTTTTTCGATGAGTGCTTTTATCCCAACGACGTGGAACAGCCAGTATCTTACAAAACAGCACAGAATCCTTTGGGGTGTTTCGAGCTACTGGAAAATAGACATGCGTTTGCACTGTCGTATTGCTATCAAACTTCAGTCTTATCAAAAATTCTCTTAATGGTCTGAAGAGGTAGAATGAAAGATATATCTGGAACTGAATGGGGGGGGGGGGGAAAGAGGATAGAGGATCTCCCAATCCAGAGCGTCGAGTGTTGGAATAATTTCACTGGCAGTGTCTTTGGAACACATATTTTGCCCACTTTTCGTAAGTGAAAATAACTTCCTGACTCGCTTCTTGTAAGATTTTACGAACAGAATTACTAAGGATAGGCTGCTCAACTTCTTTGACAGCAGTCGATTACGTGACTTCTTTCACGTAATGACTGCTGTATTCAGTTGTGTACCATGGGGGAGAAGCTTAGTACAGTATCTCACTACTTGCCTTGAATTTAGCACACTATTCATAAGCCAGTGTTTTCTGAACTGTAACAAAATGTATTACAATTTTCCAGTGAATACCAGCCGATTTTCTCAAGGTAAAAAGGAAAATGCCCATCACTGCTCTTCTTACTAACTTCTGCAGACAACTTGTATTTGACTAAACATATGCACGTAAGCGCATGGTGTAAGGAGCAGAGAAATGTGAAATAAATGCGCAACAATCACCAATTGACCCCTTCGTTTACGAGAAACAAAGATTTTGGTCACAACTGACTCGTGCAGTATCTTTAAATTCACTTAAGGTATATTTTGGGCATAATTTACTATTTCTCCAAATTTAGTTAAAGATAGATATTTTTCTGTGAACCCACTTATTGAACTTCCTGCGTCATCCAAAATGTTAGTGTTCTGTTGCTAATCTATAGAAAACGATGTGACGCATGAGAGAACAACAACTAACGAGAGAAGCGATATTAATTCCATTATTTAAATCATTTTGCTTTAAAAAAACCTTTTAGAGCCAATCAGCGACAGTAGGGTAGACAAAGTAAATTTATCGATTAATTTTTCAAGTTTTTTTTTTATAAGTAAAAAACGTGAGGGATATAACTACAAATTCTGGAGGCCCCACTACATTTTATAATTCTGTCCCCCCCCCCTTACCCACTGTACCATAAGACTCCAACTCTTTGCACTTCCGATCAGTATGCAACGCGTAGTTAACGTCACTGTAAAACGTTCCCAAGTAGCGTTCAACTGACCGAGAATTGCGAAACCAAATTATAGATATCGTGTTGTTCGCAGCCAGTAGGGCAAGAGAAAGAAAGCGAAAGTCTGAAATAAGTTCTTTCGAGAACAATCTGAAACGAATTGTTCTGCAGAAAATTTTCACGGAAATTTTAACGGAACATTCATGATGCTTCTTTTCTAAGAGGTGAGGAGCAAATGTGTTTGTCACTGAATATTTTTGGCATATAAAAAAATTCATTTGTTTCATTTATTCAAAAATCAAATTTATTCAGAATCTGAGAGCTTCATTTATTCAAAAATCTTCATTTACACAGCCTTTCCTATATAAACAACCGCCACAACTTTCTCTGCAATCATTAACGCACTGAAACTACGCTTTATAAAAATACTTTCAGTTTGATGCAGTTTAATCCCCCGTTAACGGGGGATTAAACTGCATCAAATGAACGTAATTTTTTATAAAGCAGTTTCCTACCAACTGGTGCATAACCTCTTGTGAATTAATTAATTATTGCATTTTTACTTTCAAAATAAACAATTTTTTCTTTTTGCATTTTTAAAATAAATTCCTTAAATATCCTCCGCGGCTATGTAACTTTGCACCCGTTTGAAAACTTAGGATTCGAACCGTGTACAAAGCGAGGACTGACTGAAGCCTTTATAAGTGAGGAATTTCCAATTAAATAACTACCAAATTCATTTGTATCTCTTAGCGGGAAAGTGTCATGCGGACTCAGACGCAGGGCTTTTCACTGGTTTTTAATCCTCTATGATGGTAATCCACAATGTAGATTACATTGTGGTTTGTTACGCTATGCTGAAATGCCAAAGATTTAAAATTGTGGGTCTTGGATCGTTTATTGTCATGTACCGTTGTTCTTCTGGTCATTTAGCCGCTGAACCCCAGTTGGGGCCCAACGTTGTACCACTTACGCCCCGTGGAGGCAGACCAGGAACCCAGTAGCTTATATATACTCTAGCAGGTCCTGCCACCTAATTTCCTGAAATTTCGCTGGCTAGGACCTAAAAAAAAATAATAATAAAACGGGGGACACTTAAGTTTAGAAAAAGCCAGGAGAAGTTAATGTGGTTCAGTTTTCAATTTAGAAATCGTTAATTTTGATTAGTTGTGTGGGGCTTATGCTGGCGTATTAGTCAGAGTAGGGGGAAAAGACTGAAGACTGGGGGGGGAAGACAGAAGTATGGGGTCGATAGGGAAGGCAACCCCAGGTAGTCAGTAAAGGATGCCCATGCCTCACCAGGCGAAGTATATGGGGTGGCAAGCAAGAGAGGAGAAAGGAAGACCATCTCCTCCTCCCCCTGCCGGGGAGAGGAAAAGGTACCAGGCAAGGGACCTGGTACAGATCGCCATTTGGCTACATGGCAGTGAGGCTGGAGCAGTCGTAGTGTACTCAGAAGATCATGTCCGGTAGTAGAGTCACTCGTGGAACTCTACGTCCGTCCAAGTTGAATGTTTTTGTTTTTGGTTCTCTATCTTCAATTAGTTCATTTGTCAGTTTCACTCAGATCTCATTTGTTGGAATACAGGCAGGGTTTCTTGGTTCCAGTGTTCGTTCGTATCATTGTAGGAAGTGCACCGTCACTATTCCTAGGCAAGACAGCTAGTAATATTCCACATAATTATCATTCCAGGGTGTGTCTGAATGGATGTTTTAATTTGTTATGTGGCTGGTCGTCTTTCATTCCTGGTGCATTGCATTTAGCGTTCTCCTTCTTGAGAAGAGTTCTTGAGCGAAGTTGGTCAGGGCTCTGAATCCAGTAGGTGAAACTCTTGCCCTCTGGAGAGGTATCTTATACTCGTGTTTAGAATGCGGACAGTCGTACATGCGGTGTTCCCAGGTTTTGATCTCTCCACATGTACAGCATGGGTCCTCTACAAGGGCGAAATCCATTAACTTTGCGTTAAACAGGCCGTGTCCAGTTAGCAAGTATGTTGTTTGCAACCCCGGAAAGAACCAAGTAGGCGATTTTGGATAGTTTTTTTCAAGTTGCGGCAAGAACTTGTGGGTGATTGCTCCTGTCCACCTGTCTTGCCACACCTGCAGCAGGTGAGACTGAAGCCGGATCTTTTCTCCCTTATGGTTGTTTGTTGGATCTATTGTAAATTCCAGGAAAGTGGTGGTTATTCCCTTATAAAAGTAGTAGAGGAGTCCTGTTCTTGCGATTTCAAGATTAAGTGGAAGTACTGCTGCTGCTATCACCTGAATCGCTGGGTTACTCACCGTTCTGCAGGCTCGGGTGGTAGTGAGCAGGATGGTGCGTTGAATTGCATCCAGGGTTCTCTTATTTACGACTAAGGCAGTTTTGTCGTACCAGATTTCTGAAGCGTATGTAATTATTGGGAGGAAGGTTGTCTTGTAGTATAAGGCTAGGGTACGCTTTTTGAGACCCTTGTCTCGCTTTGTGACCCTAGCTACCATGGCAGAGTAGTTTCTGATCTTTTGTCTTAGGAATTTGAGATGTGGTTGGAAGGATTATTGTCTAGTATGCCACCCAGGTATTTTAGTTGACTGGCGAACTTGATAGTTGTACCATCAATCTTAATCTGGGGTGGTCGTCTCAGTTGCAGGGTTCCTTTAAGCAGCGCCGACGATGTCTTTGTCGGTGACATTAAGAAATTCTTCTTGGCCCACTGTTGGAGTATCTGCAGGGCCTGATTAGCTAGGATTTACAATTGGGCTCTGGAGTTTGCTTGCACTGTCAAAATCAGGTCATCTGCGAAGGCCTGCACCCCCCACTGCTCCTAGATCCATTCTCAAGAATTCATCAAATACCAAGTTCCAGAGCAGTGGGCCCAATACAGACCCCTGTGGACATCCTCTGTATACTGTTCTTGCGATCTTTTTGTATGGAGTGTTTATCTCAATTTTTCTTTGTGAGAGATAGGTTTCTATGACTTCAGAAGTTGATGGGTACTTCAGCTTCCCTGAGTCTGCCCAAGACGCTCGGACACCAGAGTGAGTCGAACGCCCTGGCAAAGTCACTCGATATTAAGAGGAAATACTTGTTATCACATTCTTTGACCTTGTTAATTAGGTTTCTGAGGGCCTCTGTTGTGGAAGATCCAGGTTTAAATCTAAACTGATTCCCAGCTAGGAGGCCAGCTGCTTCGTAGTGTTGGAGGATTCATAGCGGTGCGAGTTCAAATCCTATCGGAGAATTACGGAATGTTAAAGGTCTCGTAATCAATTTATTACGTAATCTCGTAATAAATAGTTAGCTAATCTGAAGTAGCGATGTATTCAAAAAATAACACATTTTAGGTTTATTAATTTTTTTTTACTGTTTGAATGAAACAGTGAAGTCCACAATGAGATATACTGTCTGTCGGATAATTTTTTCTCCTAATCTTAGGCGATCTGTTTTACAAGACACGCCATGGCTTTATGGTAAAGATCAATCAACACGGACGAAGCAATGGAGCCATTATACTAAACCCGGCAAGGCAGAGATCGAACCATACGCTACGATTGCTTTAAGTAAAAATGGCTCAGCATTATCGGTAAAGTTACAGAGCTTTCTTCTGCAGAGACGGCTGCTAAGAACGAAAGACGTAGCGTTATTAGGCAAGGAACGCTATCAGGAGGAAGAGTATGACTAAGAAAAATTCCAAGAAATAAAACTGCATGGTTTAAAAAAGAAAGAAAGTGAAGATTACGCTGACTGCATAAAAGCCATTCAAACTTCATTTTTTAACATTTGAGAAGGAAAAAAAAAAATGTTAAAAATGGAAATTAAAAACTAAAATGCATCATGGAAAATGAAATTATACACCAGTTACTGAAGCGAAGGTGGTACCAGCGGATGTTCCCATACTACTCCTTTAGAAGAGATTACATATAAACGGATTGGAGTGTTCCATTGCTTTATTGTGCACAATGCATCGAGCTGTAAAGCAGCCAGATAACATCGTAAGATTCTTTCCCCTGCCCTGGAGAAATCGCGAAATTAACTGCTAAGAAGGTGAAGACGAGTTCTGAGACCTGATAATTTCACAAATACAGACTGCATTTACTAGTTTGAAAATTTCGTTGGGCTGCATTTTTATGAGAGAATGCAAAATTCAAAGTTTGTCATAAGGAAACATTACCTAAGAAAAATGTACATAATTTTTGGTTATTATCGCAATGAACAGGATTATTACACCAACTCAAAATTCTACAAAAAAAAAAAAAAAGAAAAAAAGTGTATAAGCTGGGCGCATGAAGTTCCAGTGCAACCAAGGCTATGAGGTGTCAATTTCTAACTTTTTTTTTTTTTCGTCCAGTCAGTTTGCTAGACGAAAAACCCGGGTATCCGGCTTAAACAGCCTGAGACTGACTAATTCAGCAATTTTGAGAGGAATATCCACAAAAATTTCTCATATCACTGATTAGATTCGAATACAGGCTAACTGCACCCGGGGGGGGAGGGGAAGTACGGTGACTATAACCACCGTGCTATCTACGAGGGTCAAACTTTTGTAAATACCACATTGTGATTATTGGTTTTGTGGCACACCGTTATCTTAGACCAGGGGAGGCCAGCAAGTCGATCGCGGATTTAATTTCGGTCGAACACGACGAATTTTAAATAAATATAAAAACAGATTAGTCAAAATCTAAATATTATTATTATGCACCCCACTATATACGCTTATTACAAATCCGCTGAACCACGTCACGTGACTACTCTTGTCGCTGCGCAGCGCTAGGCTTGTCTAGTGAAAATGCATGCAGTTACGTTCTGGAGAGCACAGTGTTTGCGTCGAATTGTTATTTAGCTTACTTAATATTAATAACTGTACAGTACTTATACGTTAATTTAATAACCTTTGATTTAAAATTAATACTACGAAAAAGAACAAAACGTATCATTTTCATCAAGAGCTTTTTTTTTTTTTTTTTTTTTTTATGAAAACCCCAAACACGAAAGGTATCAAAACCTATAGTACTTAGTACCGTGCATGGGTTGAATTAGAAGTATGGGGGGAGGGGGATGCCGCAAACTTTGCTCTAGAGACTAAACATGGGTTTCACCACTTCAAGCCTCCAATAAGCAAAGTGGTCGTATTTCACCAGTTGATGAAAGTCATCTACCACCTACAAAAGTGGGAACTAGAACACTTTTTTATGATGATAAAAGAAAAATGTTTGATTTGCAATGCTTCCGTGGCTATACCAAAAAAGGAAATTTAGAAAGGCACTTCAACACGCTGATTAGTAGTATTTCCTCATGTAAATATCAATTTCTGGCAATGGCTAAGGGCTCAAAGAAAAAAAAAAAAAAAAACTCCGATCGTTTTGCAATTATGCAAAAGATCATTTGCAAAAATGTCCTGTTTTTGAATTTAATAGTGAGAAATATGTTTCTGAAATTGAGAAAGTTGTGGATGATTTTGAAACCAGATTCAGTGATTTTAAAACAATTGAAGAGACATGGTTCAATATATTTCTTATCCATTTAATGTCGACTTAAATACGAAACAAATTGCAGAAAAAATACGAAATACAAAAAAATACAAAATACGAAACAAATTGCAGAAAAAATTGCTGAGATTTTTCAAACGGAGAAAATATTACATGAAAATGATATTATTATATTGCGAAACGATACCTTCCTGAAAGCCAGATCATCAGTTAAAGAGTTTTGGAAATATGTTTGCCGAGAGAAGTACCGAAATGTAAAAAAATGCAGTGAACTTTTAAATTGCTCTTTTGGTTCCACATGTCTATGTTAATCGGCCTTTTTGTATTTGAAACAAACAAAAACGAAGAATAGCTCTAAATTAAGGAGTTGCATACGGAAAATTCTTTACGGTTGGCCTATCCTCGATTTTGAAAGCTTGGCAGATGACACGAAGACACAAACTTCGCACAAATTAAAATACGTATGAATTTAAAATAAGAATTTTTAAGTGTATTTAATTTTAAAATTTATAAACAACAATTTTCAATATGTGTTGATTAACTTTTTTAAGTATGTGCAATGAAATTCTTGAGATAGTTTTGAAGAAAAAAAATTTTTTGAAGAGTAGATCGCATCATAAATTAAGTTGGCCGCCCCTGTCTTAGACCATACTATGTTAGTGTATTACAGTATATCTGTAGGAGTGGGTTTTCGTGGGCCTGTTTTCATTCGAGTGTTACGCAGGCAGAAAGTTAAATGTAGTTGTTGTTGTTGTTATTTGGTTTTTTAGGAGCATTAGCAACTAAGGCCATATTGCTCCGGGATATGCGGTGGTCATTCCCTGACCTTTCCGCGTCCTTTGTATTTGGTGGTGACGGGCTCGAACCCCGGTCTAATCAAGAAGCGTGTGCTACGCACTGCTGCTCCTTCCCACCTGGCTACGGAGGCTTAAATGTAGTAATTCCTGATTAAACCTGATAGCCATAATCAAAGAAATTTATATATAATAAGCATAATTCGCTAAAACCATATTAAAATGGTAACCATTACAAAACTATGTCTTCTCCGTTTTAAAAAAAAAGGGAAATACTGTTTTAGTCACAATGGATAAGGCAACCTTTAGCTAACATGGTCTCCCAATTCGTAAAAGTCCGTTTTACCAATAACCGGTGCCCAATCCCACAAAACAAAACAAAAAAATAAATAAAAATAGCACAGGAGCACGAATCTGTACAACTGCTGCCATTCACTACACTCCCGCGATATTAGGGCATGACATGTACCACAGACGGAAAGTCAACATTTCGCGTTGTTCATCACCTCCGATATAACAAGACAGAAAGAAGTACACCACATTTGACCTTTGTACAGGGCGCCTCCGTAGCTAAGTTGGAAGGAGCACACGCTTCTTGATTAGACCGGGGTTCGAGCCCGTCACCACCAAATACGGAGGATGCGGAAAGGTCAAGGAATGACCACCGCATATCCCAGAGCAATATGGCCTTAGTTGCTAATGCTCCTAAAAACCAAATAACAAACAAAGCCTTTGTACAACCGTTGTCGAACATTTTTAAGAAAATGTTCGACAACGGTTAACGGTTCGAAAATGTTCGAACACTTAACTACATTAATGGGACTTGTTAAAAATTGTTCCTGTTCTATCATGAATGATTGGATTGAATTAAAGTTTTATTGGAGCATTAGCAATAAGGCTATTATGCGCTAAGGCATGGGGTATAGCAGGTTGAAAGGAAATAAAGTAAAATTTTAGTAACCTTTGATACTTCGTCACAAGTTTATATAAGGGTAAAACGCCCTATAAGTATTAAAAATATATATCTTCAGTAATTTATACACGCTCAGTGATTACTGAATTATGACAACTCCATCCATAATGGATTATGCCAAATAGGCTAGCAGTATAAAAATTGGATAGCTTCCTACACTAAAGCAGTAGTAATTTGCATCTGGTCGTGCAAGTAAAATCAAAAAGTAGCAGTTATGGACGTAGTAAAGATATCGCGAAGTTTCAAAAGGGAATGAAACTTGATCCCTTTTTTTAACATGCCGTTTCCAATATGGAAGCAACCAAGACATACCAAAGTATTTTATTAAAGTTTTGTGGACTCCAGAATTTCCCCTATCCGCCGCTGAAAGGTAACGGTATACATAGTGTACAATTTAAAGCAACTATATACAATGATTAATGATACATAAATGCTATTTACAATGATGATGATACAAAATAAACATTGGACTTTGGTGCCCAGCAGACTGATTAGTATATCAGGTAAGAGAATCCAAAAACGGTAGCAGTCTACAAACAAGCCAAAGTGATCTGTTCCCAACAACCAGCTAAGCGTTACAAAGATTTATACTTCAAAAGAATAGTTACAATTTCTAGTTTCCAAAAAAAATAAAGGACCATAAACCCTTCCATCTAAAATTCAAAAAACCCAGTAAAGTCTTTCCAACCAACCAACCAACCAACCAACCGACAGACGGCGGTGTTTTTCTATCAATTAACATTAAGTTAGTATTTTACTGAACCTCGGAAGTAAGAATTCTTTTCCTGCTTTTAAACATTTTCTCCGCATAGGTGGAGAAGGCAGCATAATACTCAAGGACAGTTGACTAACCTTGGCAGTCAAGAGCAATCGAATACATTTGTGAAAAGTTGAAAGTCCAGTCTTAAATCATCATACAGAAGACAAAGAAACAGTTTCTTGAGCACCACAACTGCAGAGAGGAATGTTACTGAATCCTAATGAGAACAATTTAGAGTTAAGACTGCCATGACCGGTATATAGAAAAGTAACATATAAGCCAGGATTGAACCAGTCTATTTTCTTATCATAATGAGCAACCTCGGGAAAATACCTAAAGGTCTCCCTACCCAAGGTAGAAGTAGACCATGTATTTTGCCACGCTCTACAACATTCATTTCTTATTCTTTTAATGTCTACATTTGCCTGTAAGTCAGTTTATAAGTAAAACCATTTACAACCGCAGGAACATTTTTTCTTCTACAATGTAAAAGATTGTGTAACATTACTTCGTATTGGATTGGCAATCGATGATTGAGGACCTGGAGAGCAGCTGTAGAGGACAGTTCGACAAGCTATGCTTACAGCGAGAAGAAAAAAATCGTTATGCTTCAGTAAAATATTTTTGAACAAGGGAATTACCAATTCTATATCTCCAGACCCCAGCCGCATAACACACAATTGGTATAAATATACACTGTATAACAGTAGTATAATTTAATAGAAGATTTCTTTACACCAAAAGTACTCCTGGTAATCTTAATAATTTTATAGGTCATAGCTTTAATTTCTGAAGTACATATTTTGCATGATAATTAAAAATAAGACGGTCATCCAAATAAATTCCTAAGTATTTATGCTGCCTACTACTCCTAATCATTTCTCCCTTTAGCTTAATAACAGGTGGTCTATTCACGTCAAGGAAGCCCTTTGGCAACATTTGTTTTGTTTTATTAGTAGAGATTTGAAGTTTATGTGTTTGACACCAGATATTCAAGTCTTCGAGAACTTCGTTTGTTCTGTGCTCAAGCTCCCGGCGGGAATTACCACAAATCATAAATAACAAGGTCGTCTGCGTAGGCGAGCTGAAAGATGTCGTCACAAACAACCGAAAGCCACCCATCAAGGACCATGTTGCAGCACACAGGGCCAAAAACAAAGCCCTGAGGGCAACCCCTGGTTACAGATCTTGTGACAGAACAAAATCCTGAAGTGACTGTGATTCTGCGAGAATCAAAATAATTCTAAAGGAGGCGGTAAATGAGAGCAGAAACCCCGGCCTCTCTGGACCTCGCCAGGACACTCGGCCACCAAGCAGCGTCGAATGCCCCTTTGAAGTGGCCTGCGGATTTCGCCAAGTAAGACATGCTCGGTACTCCTGAAGGGCAGACTCCACCTTGCCAGACCACCGCAAGTGAAAATCCAAGACACCACAATAAAACTTGCTACAGAAATCAAATATCTCGGAATCATTATTGACAAAAATCTGTCTTTCCAGCCCCCATCTAAAGTACATTAAACAAAAGATACGGAAATATTCTGAATTGGTCGCAAGAGTGACCAGGAGAGACTGGGGGCTAAACAAGCGGACCCTGTCCCTCTACTACAAATCTAGCTTCATCCCAGTCATCACATATGCTTCACCAGTTTGGTACAAAAAGGTAACCACAGTGGTAAACAGAAGAACCTTGGACACTATCTAGCGGTCAATAATTCTGACAATCACACGATCTGTCTCCACAGTCAGCACGCACGCACTCCAGGTTCTGGTCGGAGTCCTCCCGCTGGACATGGAAATCATTAGATGCGCCCTGACATATAATATGGCAAAAGAAATACCGTGTACTGTCCTGAACTTCACGTTGGATCTCGTCAACAACAGGAAGCTTGAAAAAACCAGACTGCTCGACCACCTCCGACAGGAATGACCGGATCGGTGCACAGAATCCACTAAAGGAGAAATCACCAAGAAGTCACCCCCCCGAGGGTAAACAGTCTTTCCAAAACCTCCGAGTTGGTTCCAACCGGGGCTCCACGTCACCTTTCTGCTTAGAGGGCACGGCTATTTAATGCAAAACTATCTAGCTTCCGAATCACTGAGGATCCCCGTTGTTCCTGTGGCCGCGAGGAGACATGGCAACATCTCATGTATGACTGTGACCACTATAAGGACTTGCGATGCAGGCTCACCACTGCTATCAACTACTTCCCGCAGAACATGGAACAGCATCTTCTCGACTCTCGAAACTCTTTGCTAGAAGGCGAGCAATTATAGCAAACCATCATGCACAGCACCCGGAAGCTGATTATGAATCTCAAAACTAGGACTGGAGAAAACCGTAATACACAAGAAAACCGTACCAAATAACCCACAACCACGAACATGACCATCATTTAGCCTTGTTCACGAGGGAACTGACAACCAGGAAGACCTACGTCTGAACCAGAGACAAACTTACACAGGACTTGACATGAACTGGATACAAATTATTCGCACTGGGCCACTAGCTGGATGACTAAACCAAATGACCAACGCACGAACTAAGAAAATGATATCACCAGGACCCAATGCTGCATCCTCATAACATGCACAATATGCGACCTGAACACGTTACATGACCAACCATAGGAAGAGCCTGCTCATGTATGACCCTGCGACTGGGATTTGACTCCTACATTGAAAAAGATCACCAAAGAAGATCCGGTTCAGATCGATTGGACTCACGTGCTCTCAACTGTCAATGCCTGATGGCGATCTGTACCGGGCTCCCTTGCCTGGTACCTTTACAGCCTTTCTCCTGGCGAGGAGGAGGAGGAGGCAGTCTTGTCTCCTCTCCTCCCCTGTCAACCCTTATTCTTCTCCTGGTGGGGCACGGGTCTGCCTCACTGAAAATCCTGGGGTCGCCTTCTCTATCGTTGCCATACTTCTGTCTTTTCCCCTCAGCCTTCAGTCTCCCTCCCCCCTACTCTGCCTAATAAGTCAGCGTATAACCCCACACAAACTGCAAAAACTTAACTTCGTCGAAATTAAACCGCATAAACCTCAACTGGCTTTTCTAATTCCAGCGCTCACCCCTACCGAGGTTTTTTTTTTTTTTTTTTTCTTTTTTAATAGGCCCTAGTCACTGAAATCTCAGGAAACTAGGTGGCAGGGCCTGCCAGAGTAAAATTTCATTCTGTGTACCTGGTTTGCCTCCACGAGGCCAAGTGCCGTTAGACATCAATACACTTAACCACCCCAGGAGATGCAGAACCATTCGGCCATTGCATTGTTACGTGTGAGAACATTTAAACATTTCACTTCAAGGAGAAAAATCAAGTGACTTTCAGGAACACAAAAATAAACCGCTTCACAGTGCAACACAGGCACACTACCAACTAAGACATACCGCTTCCATATCGGAAACGGCATGTCTTGGTTGCTCACAGCCCATTGTGTACAAAAAAATAGTGTCGAAGGGGGCAAACCACCTCCAGCCGACAGAAAAACTGTAAAGGATTATGCAAAGTGCAGTTTCGTGATCAGCGAAGGGTGCAGCGCATTATACGGGCTCAACGGCAGGTCACTGTGCGATAGCTGATATCGCAATACAATATGGGGAATGCAAGAACAATATCCCAAATGAGAAGCGCCGCACACTCAGAAATATGGGATCCCACAGCACCCCCCCCCCCCAAGAGACACCCTCTCTTCACCTGTGATCATTGTCAACGGCGAATGCTCTGGTGTCAACAACACGCTGGCTCGACACTGGAGGACTGGAAACGAGTGTGCTAGTGGGACGAGTCCCAATAGCTGATTCATCACGCCGACGGATGCCTTCTGTGTGGCACAAGCAACAAATCCATAGGCCCATCGTGCATGGTGCCCACCATCCAGGCAGGTGGAGGAAGTTGCTTAATATGGACATGATTTTTTTGACCCCTGGTGCATATTATGGAATATGCGTTTCACTGGTGAGAAGACCATGTGTACCCTGACATGCTGATCAATCAAAGCATTAGTATATAAAGAATTATATAGGATAAAAAGGAAGCATTATCATAAATGTATTTATGAATCAAATTTAAAATCATGGAAGGAATTAGTTGTTACTCTTCGTAACACTGAACCTTGGGGTTTGCTGTTTAAGCTGACACGAATAAATTAAATATTAACAATGTGTTAAGTACTGTGGTAGTTAATGATATTGAAACGAATGATTGGTATACTACTATCAAGACAATAACTGATACTGTAGTTTATTTTTGGATGATGTAACGTCTACGGATACCTATGAACAAAGTATATTACGGGAGGTTAACAGGTCTTATTTAGGTTCAGATGATATGGATTTATTTACAGAAAATGAGCTTTTAGCTGTCTGCACCAAGATTAATATTAATAAGACGCCGGGAATAGATTTAGTAAAAAAAAATAATTGTATTTTGAAGTTTGCTGAAAATGTTTCTTAAAATTGTACTTTGTATGTATAATACAAAGGACTACAGGCGATAGCTAAAACGCTGATCTGATAAAATTATGGAGAGATCATGATCTGCCCCTAAAGACGAAACAGAATCATTGATTCTGTTAATTTTTCCAGTTGCCACTTATGGATGTGAAGGATGGAATCTGAAAAGAGTTGACACTAAGAAAATTGAGGCTTTGAAACGTGGTGTTACAGGAGAATACTGCGTATTTCTTACTTGGCTCGAAGAACAAATGAGTGGGTATTGAATAAAATTGGCAGGCCTAAAATTCTTCTTCATAGCATCAACAAAAGAAAACAAGTTTTTTGATCATATACACAGAGGCGCCAAGTACTGTAGTGCTAATGCCAAGTACTAACCAATTGTATTGTAGTATGGGTCAAATATATGGAAAGTGGTATGTAATTATTGGTTTTAATGTAAATGCTGTATAAATGCTCATTAAAGGTTTGAAATTTTTATTGAAATTATGGCGTCTTTAATGTTCTGCTAACACCCATTTTGCACACCCTAGAATCTATAATTTTCTGTGAACTGCAGTTAGATTGACGTTTTGTGGGTTGGGCTTGTGACTTCAGTAGGGGGGGGGGGGGTCAAAACTCAACAAAAACAAGCCAAATAATAAAAATCTTTTTCCCCCACAATAGTATGAGAATTGTATCTCAAATTTATTAAAGCCTGCAATATGCTCAAAGAATCGGAATACGTCATAAACCGTTGTTATCGGCAAGTTCTGATGTGATATAAGGCTAACTTTATAGCGTGCATTCAGAGTATATAGTGCTTTCAGGGAGAATCTCCCCGTGTCTGGAAAGACGGCAGCAGATCCTACAATTGATTCAGACTTCGAGCAATCTGTAAACTGTCAAGAAGCCGGAATGATCAGTTCGGTGTGTTGAACAGCGCTGCAGTTGGATAGATATTGGAGTAATCCGACTTTACCGAGTCTTAAAGGAGAAATCACCTGCTGGAAAGTTAAGCATGCCAGGAACTTTGGTGAGTGGGCAACCTTGCCTAATATGATATTAAGCTCTCCGAGTAGCACTTTGACACTAATACCGAAAGGGCCATTGACAGTCTGACGGCGTTGTACAAAATTTCCCATCGTGGCTCAAACATAGTTGTCCAGTAGGATGGCCTGGAAGGGATTTCAGTTTTAAAGCGTACTTTAGAGACAACAGCTTACGTCGAAGCAATAACGGTGGTTCATTTGCTTCAACGTATAGGATCTGGACAGATATGGACTCCATAAGGCCTGTGTACGTTGCACGAGGCATGTTGTTCCATGTCGCCAAGAATGCTGCCGTACATTTGCGACAGTTCGTGGTGGAGGAGCCAAACACCGAATCATCAATCTGTCAATCCCATAATCCCAGAGATGTTGAACATCCCATTGAACATCTCTGGGATGTTCAATGGGATTCATATCCAGCGAATTCGGCAATCAAGGTAGCACCAAAAAGTCACTTATGTATTCGAAGAACTACTCTCAAACAATACCGTCAAAGTGGCAGGGCGCATTATCCTGCTATTACACAGCTGCGTACAATCAATGGCACAATGACGCCGTTCAGATGCAAACTAAGCGTCGCTGACGATGGGTAGCCGTAAACATAGGTATCTTGAATAAGCGCCTACCTTGCAGGTCCATGCGGAGGAGGCTTCGTTGGATCGTGATTTTGAAAAAAAAAAAATAATAAAAAAAAAATAATCACTGGTCGTCCCGTGGTTAAAGTCCATGGGTCAACGGTTCCACAGTGCTTGTTTTTCTATCGGCTAGCACAAGGTGGGACTACGTGAACAACCCACAAGATTCGCATTTTCCATAATAATGCTATCATTCAATCGGTACCTGACAATCATCCCTTTTTCGAAGTCCATCAGTTCGCATCCCTTGCCCACGTCCATCAGGTTTTTGTACTGAGTGCATGTCACGAACCTGCAGAATCCATTAGCGATTCTCAACGCGACACGTGTGCCACAAGGCGTAGAGGAACGGGCGATCGCTCAAACACGGCATGCGGCATAATGGTTTTCCGAGAAATATAAACTATGTTTTTTTTTTATGTGAACCCCAAACACGAGAGGTATTAGAACCTATAGTACTTAGTACCGTGCTTGGGTTGGAGGTTGACAAGACGAAAGAAGATATTTGTTGACATTGGACTTGAACTTCTGTAGATTGTAATTTTCAGGAAATACATATGAAGGAAGGATGTTCCAGAAAACCGCAGTTGAATGAATGAATGAGGAAGCTGAAAAGTTGGTTCTGTGGGTTTGAAGTTGGACAGTATATGGATGTTGGCTGGTGGCGGCACGTGTTCGGGCTGTTTGAATGAGAGAGTAGGAATTATAGAAGCCAATTCAGAAGAACAGTGCCCATGGAAGTATCTGTAAATGGCATGCAGCAGAAACAGTACGTCTATGAGAAAGCGAGTGGAGAGACTCTGTTAGAGATGAATCATTAATTAACCTAACTGCCCTCTTCTGAATGGAATCAAGAAACCTGAGAGAGGTTTTGGGGTCACCACGCCAGATGTGGGAACAATATTCCATGGCGGGGCGTATTTGCGATTTATACAGAGTGAACAGCTGTTTGGAAGAAAAGTAACACCGAGAGCGAAAGAGAAAACCAAGTTTTTTAGATGCGGAGGAAGCAATATTTGCAATTTGTTTGTGCCGAGAGAGATTAGAAGTCAGGGAAATCCCCAAAAGAGATATATAATTTTTCCTAAAAAACGGAATGTCACTAAAGATAAGCATAGGAGCAGAAGAATCCTTTTTGCGAGTTATAAAACAAGACTGAGTTTTAGAAGGGTTGAAATCAACTAAGTTGTCTTTGCCCCGCTAGAGAATTACCTGAAGATCGGCATTTAAGGAATTGGTAGCAGATTTTCAAGAAGTTGAAGCTGATTGAGCAGGAAAAGGTTTCTCAAAATGGAAAGTGGAATGCAATGTGCTATCATCGGCAAAACTGTGGATAGGATTTCCAGTCAATGGAAGAAGATCATTAATATACAAGAGGAAAAGAGTGGGGGAAAGAACTGAACCTTGGGGGACACCGGCATTAGTGGAGAAGTTAGAAGACAGAGAGCCATCTACCATCACCCTCAGTGAGCGATCAGAGAGAAAACTGGATAGCCAATTACTAAAAACAGTTGGCAAACCATAAGATGGAAGCTTGTTTAGAAGACCTTTATGCCAAACACGATCAAAAGCCTTTGAGATGTCAAGAGCAACTACTTGTGTTTCACCGAACCTTTCTATTGAATTAGTCCATAAATGGGTAACATAAGCCAGAATATCACCAGGGGATCGACACTGACGGAATTCATACTGGCGATCGTTGATCAGACGGAAGGTTTCTAGGTAGTTTAAGAGTTGGCGGTTAATTGATTTCTCCATTACTTTAGAAAGAGTAGAAGTAATTGCAATGGGACGATAATTGGATGGGAGGGATTTGTCACTCTTTTTAGGAACTGGCTGGATATGAGCAAATTTCCAAGCAGAAGGAAAAACACCTTTGGAATAAGAAAGTGAAAAAAGGCGGCAAAGAATAGGAGTAAGTTCAGGAACACAGGTTTTGAAAACAAGTGGAGAAATACCATCAGGACCCGGAGCTTTCTTAGCATCAAGATTCATCAAAATCCTTCTGATATCCTTTTGACGGAAGACCACAGGAGGCATTGAATGGAGCGTGTTGGGAATGGTGAGAGGTGTTTTACCAAGATCATTAATACATGAGCTGGAAGAAAAATGGGATGCTAGCAGGTCAGCTTTATCCTTGGCTGAAGTGACAACAGAACCATCTGGTTTGGACAGAGGTGGGAGCAGAGATGGGCAAAAGCTGCGGCCAATAGGTTTGGCAAGAGACCAGAATACTCGGTTACCATTAGGGCAAGAAGCAAGTTTTCTACTCTTAGCCTTTTCAAACTCTAGTTTGGACTGATTAATAACTGCTTTACAATTGTTGCGAGCTTTGGTGTAGGCAGAAAATGAAACTGAAGAATTAGAAACAAGCCAATTACGATATGCAACATTCTTCTCTTGAACAGCCTTAGCACATTTATTGGAAAACCAAGGTTTAGATAAAGGACGAGATTTTAAAGTGGAGTGTGGGATAAAGGATTCCATTCCTGCAAGAATAAGGTATAAGGTATATTAGTGTCTAACGGCTCCTGGGATTTCTCCCATCTCCGCGGGTGTACATTGTATCGGGGCCAGAGATTTGAAGTGTGTGGGGGTCATGTGCTGTATATTGTGTTGTGCCCTTTGTTCCTCCGATCTATTAGCCGCCGAGCCCCTAGTGGGACCCGACGTTACCACACCATGCCACGGGGAGGCTGACCGGGTGTACCACTGTAGCTAGAGTACTCTGGCGGGTCCTGCCACCTACTTTCCTGGGATTTCAGTGGCTAGGACCAGATTTGAGAATGAGATGATCGCTGTTTCTTGAGCAACGGTTGTAATTTTAACAGAGCGTAGGATTGTTCGCTGATAACTTGTTCTAGGGCCAAATAGGTCGGGCAGTAATTTTGATGTTTTTAGATTTAGACCTGTGGGGAATGCGTGTGTGTGTATATATAAATATATGTGAGGTAAAAGTTAGGTAAAAGTAATAAAAATAAATATGGCTATGTAGCTATCATTAGAGGCAGCAAATGCACATCCTCCACATGATGCCTAATTATATCTGATAATTAAAATAAATATGATATTTAAATAAAATCATCAGCCAGTAGTACGGCAATAATGCAGAGCGAAATGAAACGCAAAATAATATAAATAAACAAACAGGGAAGGGAAAGTAGAGATATTAGGACAAAAAGGTAGTCGATAATCCCCTATATAATTTAGTCAATTAAGTCATTAAACCCAATTAATAAAAAACGATATAAATTTAAATAATGCCAATTATAAATAATTTAGCGGTACCGCCCTTGAAGGTACCAGTTCCAAAAGACGTGAAATATCACCAAAAAAGGGTTAAAGAAACTACCAAAAAACTAAAATATCAAAATAATAGACTGACCATCATGCCCCATATCGACAGAGGACCACGATGCCAATAATGGTCATGGACCACCGCCATGCAAATCCTCTGCATTGGTTGATCTATCGGAGAATGGAGGGGTGGTTTGGTTCTTCGATATTTCTGCCTTTGCGATGATTTGTATGACGATTGAAATGCAGCGATTCCATGACCATTATTGGCCTCGTGGTCCTCTGTCGATATGGGGCATGATGGTCAGTCTATTATTTTGATATTTTAGTTTTTTGGTAGTTTCTTTAACCCTTTTTTGGTGATATTTCACGTCTTTTGGAACTGGTACCTTCAAGGGCGGTACCGCTAAATTATTTATAATTGGCATTATTTAAATTTATATCGTTTTTTATTAATTGGGTTTAATGACTTAATTGACTAAATTATATAGGGGATTATCGACTACCTTTTTGTCCTAATATCTCTACTTTCCCTTCCCTGTTTGTTTATTTATATTATTTTGCGTTTCATTTCGCTCTGCATTATTGCCGTACTACTGGCTGATGATTTTATTTAAATATCATATTTATTTTAATTATCAGATATATAAATATATGTACATACCCACACACGCACACACATATATATATATATATATAAACTAAATAAAAAAAAAAAAAAAAAAAAAAACGTTGTGCAAGAGAAAAGTAAGGGAGGAAGGCAGAAGACTGGAGGGTAGGAAACAGAAGAAAGGGGCCAATAGGGAAGATGGCCCCTGATGACAGTGTGGCATGCCCAGTGCCTCACCAGAGAGAGGAGTGAAAAAAAAAAAAAAAAATCCTGCAAGAATAATTTCACTGACACGATCTGAACAAACGTTGACATCAGAAGTTTTGAAACAGTAATCCGACCAAGGAAAAGAAGAAAAGAAGTCTCGCAGGTCATCCCATTTTGCATTCTTGTAATGCCAAACAACACGAGGTTGGGAATAGCCATGAGATAAAGGTTCCATTGGAAAAGAGACAATCACCAAGTTGTGAACTGAAGTGCCTAAAGGACCTCTCACTTCAACCGTGTACTTAGAAGGGTTGTTTGTGAGAAAAAGATTAAGCATATTGGCTGTGTGGTTAGGATTATCCGGTATTCTTGTAGGTAAATGAACAATCTGTGCAAGGTCATTAGTAATTGCAAAAGCCTCAGCATCTCGACCTGCTGGGTCGGTGTGACTAGAAAACGGAAGCCAGCTGGAGTTGTGAACAATAAAATCACCAAGGAAAATTACCTCACTGTTAGGAAAGTTGGACTAGAGAAAGTCAAGTTGCAAAGGGAAGTCAAAGAACTCCAAGTGATTATGGAGTTGGGAGAACGGTAGAGACAACAGATGAATTTGACACAATGAGGTAGAGAGATTTTAAGCCAGAGAAGATCAAAGAGAGGAGATTCCAAATTTCCAAGTCTCTGACAGGGAATATCAGAACGGGCATATACACAAGTACCACCTTTGAGGCGAAAGGAATCATACAGCGAATAATTTGGGCATCTGAGATGAGCAGTAAATGAATGAACCGATAACTGAGATTCTGTCAGAAAAAGTACATGCGATTTGGCAGACTGCAAATGGAAATGGACATCGTTGAGATTAGAATTGAGACCACGTATATTTGTGAAATGAATTAGGAAGTCCTTGGGAGGTTTAGATCTTTTCGCAGATAAGCTTGCTCTATTATTTTGACAATTCATGGTGTATTCAATAGTAAGAAAAAGTGGGTGGGACATGCTGTATGAAGTAATGAAATTTTTGGATATGGCGTACACGTGATAAGAATATACCCAGATCCTTGACATAACGTGGCCTCGACAATGCTCCCCGCATACACACTACTCGGACTCCCTCCAGTCACTATCTGGCAGAGTAGAGATAGCAAGATTATAATCTTGCTATCTCTACTCTGCCAGATCCGGAAGCCTCCTAAAGAGTTACCGATAGGTTTGGTCCAGTGTACTAACTAGCGGCCGGCCTGCGAACACGGTTTTAGAGCTCTACCCTCGAAATGTAAGGAATATTGGATCTCGCCACGACGTTCATCATAACCGCAAAAATCAATCATACTGTATGATGGAAGAGATAGGGAAGAGTTGACCGGAACTTAGCTCTAGAGACTAAACAAGGGTTCCACCACTTCAAGCCGCCAATAAAAAACTGGTGGTATTTCACCGGTTGATGAGAGTCATCTACCACCTGATACTGCCTGGTAACATAGAGTGGCGGCGTTCCTCCCTGTGGTGTGAGCGCCACACCTTGATCCCTGCTTACGTTGGTTCACACCTGGGTGGTCACCCACCATGTACTTGTGCATGGAGGTTATACCCAGGATTACTAACAGTCCCACCATCGTGAAGGTGCACGCAGAGGATTTGGCTGTCATAGACCATCCGGACTTCGCCGAAATTGGGTCCACTTGACTTGAGTGCCATCCGAATAATCAGTTCCATCAGCGTTTTAGACTCCCAGGTAGCAAGTACAGCTTGTCTGGCATATCTGAGAGAATGTCTGTGACAACCTCAAGGAATTTATTCATACATTGAGGTTGTCCTCAAGGACAACCTCAATGTATGAATAGAATTCTTAAAACTGTAAATCTAAGATCTGTATAATTAAAACAAAGACTATTTATGATTAAACTCCTTAATTTACATAAGTGATTTATTTTCTACACTTCAATACATATGAAAATAATTTGGGTGGGATAAAATATTGGACATCTCTTCCACAGTCCCAAAGGATGGAATAGAGCATTAATCCATGGCGAATGGCATGGCCATTACATAAATAAATAGGTTTATATTTATTTATATTCCTGTTCAAAACAATCAGCATATATCTCGTGATCAACTTCATTACGCTAATCTTCATATTAAAAAAAAAAAAAAAAAAAAAATTGGCAGCGAAATCCAGGGTTTGTGAAAAACACACGAAGTAGTTCAAAAAAATTCAGCACAAATTATAATTATACGTCAATGAAAGTGGATCTTCAATGCTGTGTGTGTGTGTAATTTTTACACAGCTAAAGAAGTTTGTAGACCAGCTGCCAACCCGTTTCTCCGGACTAAAAAAAAAAATAAATACATTTTCTGTTTATACTCCGGCACGACCACACGTTCAGGAGTTCACAAGGTAGAGAGAATACAACAAACTCCAATATTTAGCAGTCACAAGCTTGAAACCCCCGGTAATTCAAGGCACACGTACTTAGACACCCTTGTGAACCTCACCAGCGTCTTTCACAGTTTCGAGAAAATTCACATCATTCCCTACAATTCCAAGTTCAAATACGAACACCTCCAAATCGTTTTTGAATCCGCACAGGCACCTGCAACCTCAGTCAGAAAAACCCCGGACCCGGTGCGTATTGTAACTACGTTCTCAACTAACCTGATCAAGCCAAATGTTATCCTCACTGAACTTAAAGCATTCAATTGGAACAACCTCTACTCGAAACCTGTGGACGAAGCAATAAATGCTCTTTCTAACGAATTGAAACACAGAGCTCTCATTGGTGCGTCGAAGGCATGTAAAATCTCCTCAAAAACCAAGCGGTGGTGCTGCCCTGAGGCAAAGCATTCTTTCTATCTAAAACGAAAAGCCTACAGAACTAGGAAAAGGTCTGGATCCCTGGAACACCACATCAATTACAGCAAACAGAGCGAATTTCCTCCGCGTAAGGAGGAGAGCCCATCTTCAGTATGCTAAAAGAAGGCTCAGGAATTCTAAACGCATTGCTACTACACGTGGACGTCAGGTGGTAATGGATGAAGAAACCTTCAAACAGTGGGTACAGTCAACCTTCTACCCGGATCTAGAACATCCTCCCCTCCATGTAGCGGCCATCAGAGATACAGCCAGGACCTCACTTACGCATATTATGATCTCGCGAGATATGATAATGAAAGAAATTAACCGCCTACCCAACAAACCTACAGTCGGTCCAGACGGATTTCCGCTCTTCATTCTCAAAATTTGCAGTGTCTACGTGATCGACCTATTGAATACATATTCAACCGCATTCTACAGTTTGGTTTCACACCGACAATGTGGAATATCTATCACACCCTACCAGTACCGAAAACTAACAAACCGAATATCCTAAAAGGCTACAGGGCAATCTCCATATCCTGCAGGCTGCTAAAAGTCTTTGAAAAATCGATCCAGCCCATCTTATTCGAACACTGTTTCAACAGACGACCACACCATCTCCATACTGTTATTCCGAGAAGGTCTACACTGTTTAATCTCTTAATGACCAGCTGGGCAATCCAAAAAGCCCCAAAAACTAAGGAACAACTCGAAATCTTATTCCTGGATAAAGAAGCAGCTTTTGGCACACTTTGCACGAGAGAGCTGGGGAAAATTTTGAAACATTACTTCAGAATCGAAGGAAACCTACTTGTTATTCTAAACCAACTTCTTAACAAAAGAAAAATTATGATCAAATATAACCATACATTGGAGAGCACCATCACTACCTCTGTCGGCATCCCACAAGGGGGAGTTCTTTCCTCATGGTTCTTTGCCGCTGCTTTGGAGTCCTTCCTTGCGAAGCACCCAAACTTGCTTTCATATGCTGACGATCTCAAGATACTCGTCACATTAGATGATCCAGCAAAAGCAGATGCATTCGCCTTTAAAACACAGAACGTCCTGACCGAACTTCAGGATTATCTACGGTGTCTCGGAATAAAGTTGAACCCTCAGAAAGCAGCTCAGAAGACCTTCACAAAAAGGAAGACAAAGAATTATATTACACCGAAAATCAACGGGATTGTCATTGAAAAGGTAAACTCGCACACCGATTTGGGGTTGAAGTAAGATAACAAACTAACCTTCAAAGACCACCTCAAAATGACCAGGCAGAAAACGCTTGCTGCTCTCTGGACAATCCGACAGGAGCTGGTTGGTCTTAGTCCTCGAGAATTCATCTTGGATTACCTGCAAAGAAATTTGATTCCCGTACCACTCTATGCATCTGTGCTTTGGTCAGGGGCCTCTCCTGCTCAACTCAAGAGATTCCTTGGGACAGAGTATTGGCTCCTCAGATGGTTAAACAGGGTGATAGGCCATCCTTTTACCATCTCTCGGAGTGTGCTCTATGCAAACCTCGGCCTGAAACCATGGGGAAACCACCATCAAGGAAAGGAACCTGCCCACATTGGCTCAACTCCTCTGTGGCCGAATGGTTTCACATCCGGGAAATGACGACAAACTCTCGGACTATCCAACGAACACGGTGCAGTGCAACACCTTGTCCACGATCTTCACTACAAAACCTGAAAAACCTAGGATCAGTGTTTCCGGCTATTATGGTCTCTTTTTTTTTTTTTCCTAGTTGTTGGCGCATCAGCTTCTGTGGCCATATTGCACCTCCCAAGGTTTTTGCATTTTCTACTCTGATCCAAGCCCGAGGCGGGATTCGAACCCGCGACCTTTGGATTGCCAGGAAGGCACTTTACCCACCCGGCTAGCCCGGTCGGCTCTAATACGGTCGAACCATATAACTCCCTCGGAATCGATGACTAAACTTTCTGCAGCTCGAAGCTGCTACATGCAAGACACCCTGAAAGAATTGTACAAAGTAGAACTATTGGCTGTACCACCTTCACAGTTTTAAAACTTCAATGTTATATCGTATCAGCTTACTTGTAAATACAATGCGAGTTCATTAATTTTTTAAACTTAATGTGTTTATATATTTATTATATAATTTAAATGTGTTATGTACACCCCTCTAGCCGAACCAGGCCGTTCCGGGGGTGCCCACTGATGAGGAAATAAAAAGATGTTAATAATAATAATAATAGTGTACGGAGTATGTCCATCCTACCAATTGTGCTACTCTCGAGAGCCCTAAAATTAGCTGAGGAGCAACTTTAGTATACGAGCCGCAGCAACTGAGCCACAAAACGCTAGAATATCGTATTTGTTAGTTGCCTTTATATTCTAGTCAGTTGCGGGGATGAAAAGCTTTCCCCAGAATCTATGCAAGTTAGTGGATGTTGCCCGAGACAGACTCACTTGGCCACAGTTCAAAAGATTCCAGTAAAAGTTCCTTCCAACAAGACGAGAACCGAACCCAGTCAGTCTACACTGACTGGGTTCATCACTCTCGCAAGGGTGTGAAAAAAAAATCTGTTCAGGTCCAGATAGGAATACAACTAGGCCTTTTCCCTCATTGTTTAGAAGGGATCTGTTCGATTCCCATCTGGAATGGAGGAGCTTATGGGCTTTCTTCTCGCACTTTGCCATGGTATTAAAAATAATCAATGCGCTAAGTGAAGGCCATGTACAGTACTTCGCTGTACTGTGTAGAGAAGTAGAGAAAGAAACTTACTCACCAGATCTCACACCAAGTGAAAAATGATTGCTGGAAGGTTGTAATTTCATAGATGTTTGTTTATTTATTTACCTAATTTATATTTTATTTTTTTGCGCCAAAAAAACTGAGGGCATGAGAAATAATGTATTGCGTCTGTAACGGCGTATATTGCATAGTTGGTTTCAATGTGTCGCCCATTAAAAATTCCAGTATCCGTGATTGAAATGGGAATCGTGTAACTCTCGCACGAGACCCACTAATTCGGCCAAAGTGTTGGAAAAAAGCCCAAAATATTCCTATGAAATTCAAGGATTCAAAGATACTAACGAAGGATAAGCTGCTGCATTGAAAATATTAAATAAGTGACACCAAGTGTATTCCTGTTACTTTCAACAACTTTACATTTGCTGGAAAAAGTTGGCCACTCATGGAAGCAAAAATTACTCGAACGTTTCGAAAAAAATAAAATCAATCTGGAAACTTTTTGAATATATTAGTACACAATACTGATCTGTCTATCTTCAATTTTTATTACATTTTTTACTTTTCTTTTAAAACTAGTGATTTAACTTTTTTTTCTTTCCAGAAGTTGGCTGTAAATCAATTCTAAATCATACGTTGTCGAACACTCCAAGCAACCTCCTTTAAATTTTATTCTTGCAAGAGGAAACCTAATTACATTAATTCCACAGCACGGCGAAATTACTTTCTAAAAATATACGAAATATAGAATAAGAAAGAGCTTTTTGAAACAAAGGTTGAGGCGTCTTGGTAGTTTGGGCGGACTGCAATAATTATGCGCTTAAACACGACTCCGATAAGGTGGAGTACAAATGATGGCTCATCAACCTAACGAAGCGACAAATATTCCATTTCTACTGGATAAAAAAAATTAAAAAAAGTTCAGACTTCACTGAAAATTGTTCATAAATTGCTCCAGTAAGTAAAGGTATGGAAGGAGGTTATATAACGAGACATGTCGAACAGAAATGCGAAAGTATTTTTATTTTCTTGATAATTGCTTTTGGTGTTGTCTGTCATTTGCTATGCGTTATGGAAACACCTAGTAAATAATAGAAATACACAAAACTCAATAGAGGAAGTCTGATTCACGTCGTCCCGAATTACGTTATTTTTAATTTAAAATATGAAAACTTTCTCCTCTTTCCCTTCGTTAAGATGTATTATATCGAACACAATCAACCGGTGCTTTTTGTTTTTGACAGTGCCTGGATCAAACGTACAAGTCGTTTTCATGCCAACAAATACAACTTATTTGGTGCAACAAATGGACCAAGGAATGACAACGATATTCAAAATCTGTTATGTCAGGTAGGCTATTTGACAAGTGATCACTGCGACACTTGGCAAGGAAAACACACCAGTTCGGGAATGGGATAAAATATTAAGCCCACAGACAACATTATAGAAGGATGGCGCGTGACGGAATATTACTGGCGTGTTGTCACGTGTCCAGGGACTTGCCATTATACCCGAAATGTGAAAATGGCAAATGGTAACCGCTTCGATGAAGAATCTGGAATCACACAATGCTGAGTTGGCCAAAGAAAATCTTAATGCACTGCAGAAACAAAGGATAAGACAACAGGAGGAAGAGAAATGCAGCCACCAATGCAAGTAAAACGGGTCAGAATGAATCAACAAGTCCAGTCGAGAACTTAGGGATCTTTTGCACCAATACTTCTTTTCCTAATACAGTTCATTACAATAAATTTTATCAGGAAATGAAGAAGCAAATTTCTCTTCAGTCTTCCTTCCTTGGCTTCCTAAAACGAAATAATTTGGTGATCAAGTCATCAAGTGCAGACATTGTGGGGATAAAGAAGAAATGGTGTCACTCAGACATAAGGGATGAAGAATTTCAATATGCGGTGTAAAATGTCTACAAAGGACAGACAGGACAGGACAGGAGGGGTTTATACTCTTAGTTAAGAGAATATTAAATCTAAGGCAGTGCAATGCTGACTTGTATTGGTGTGACATAAGCACTGGGAAAACGAAAATGAGAAGTGTGTTATAAGCCGAATGACTGTGATGAGTATAACAAACAATATAACGAACAGAAATAGAGGAACCAGTAAATTAGAATATCTTATAATGGGAGAATAACTGTCCAAATATTAATTGGAATTTGTGGGTTGGTCACACACTAGAAAGACTGGATTTCTTGACTGTTTTCCACAGCAGCAGCAGCAGCATGTTAGAGAGGCAACAATAGGAAGCAATACGATTGATCTGATTATCAGTAGAGTTTCTTCATGCATTAAAATTACAGAGGATGACATTTCTTAGATCCCTGCCCTATACTAATTGCAATACGCTTATCACCCTGCAAAATAGATATGCCAGTTTCATCACAGGCATTCCCAGGGGAAATTCTTTCTTTGATTGCATGCATGAAACAGACAACCAGAATATTTGTGAAAACATCAGCTAATACGATATGCGCAAGTGAAATACGGAGTAAAAAGTTTGCGAAGCTTAAAAACTAGGAATGAAGAGAGAAGATTCTGAAATCCCTAACCTGCCTAACGTTCAAAATCTCCGGATCAGCAACAACTGAAGACAACGCTTTGGCTTGAACAGCAGCACCCACCGCCATGATCTGTACCAGTGTGTACTCCAATATGTCACAACTTAAAACTCAGCAACTCAAAATATTTTTAACAGAACATTCTAAATAAGTTTTCTTCCAACATCACGACATCTTCATTCAAAAACTACTAAGAAGCATATTTTTGTTGGAATCCCAACTTCGGTTATGAAGCATTCACAAAACCGTTCCTAATAAAACAAAACAAAATCTACGACTTTTCGGCAATCCCTTTCCCATAGTCAATGGTCTTTTAATTCACTTCATTTGAAATAATGTAGTGTTTTGTGTTTATTATGGCACGCTGTGATTCTCCAGGATATTTTTTAAGATCCACGGTGGGAGTGAACAGCAACGGTTAAGTATCACTGCTGCAAAGTATAAATGAATGATGGCAGCTCTGAAAATAGGAAGCAAATCAAAGTCAGTTGTTTCACTCCCGCATGATGAGGTAAAAAGCAGTGAAAGAGAGTAACGTGGCTGATACAGTCCATAAAGTGAGATTTATGACTCACTAAATGCAGCGCAATACTAAGACTAATCGCTCTTTATCATCGTCTACTATTCAAGTTGTATTGCTACTACCTCAGAGCTAATTTTCTCATTTAATCCTATTGCTGCAATATGAGCATATCTTATATGATTACCCAAAAAGAAAACACACACACCTAATATTACATTACTGCCAGTGTTCTAAACTAAGATAACACATTTCGAAAAATGCAAGCAAAAACAGAGTAGGTAATTTCTTTGTTTGTCGAAGTCGGAGCAGATTTGTTCTTCTACAAAAGTTTCTTGCTATTATAATATTGAATAAAATACAGTACGTATTATTAAACTCCACTTAATTAAAATTTAATTTGCAAAAATAAAACAACGAAATGCATAACGAAAACATTTAATCTTAACAGAGATTGAGGCCAGTAAACCACTCTTTGCTAAGTAAGAGTTGAAATTCAATATTTAGAGCAAAAAAATATATATATATTTTAAGTGTGAAAACATAATAATAAACCCGTTCAAACGAATTACACAGTGAAAGAATTTTACCATAATACATTATATAAATAATAACGAAGAACATAAGAGATCAATCATTACGATGCAGGCGCAAATTCGTCGGAAAGCCCGAGATAATTTTAAAAACGACCCAGAATATAACTATGAAAATAATAGTGGAACTTTTCGTGGATTTTATTAACGTCTTAATGTCTATCTGGAAGACATTAAGGCGTTAATACTTTTTTTTTTTTAATAGTTCGCTATTTGTTTGATGCATTATAAGGTAAGAATCCATTCGCTGTCGTAATTTATTTGAATAGTTCGTATTATCCTATTTTAAAATATTTAAAAGCTGCCTCTGGATGGTGGCGCCCAAAACTAAGGATAAATAACAATGGTCTGTTGTACTGAGCAAGCATTATTTATTCGAAAGTTCATGAATAAGCAACTTCGTTATGAAGGATTTCACAATATGAGATCAAATTGCAGTTTTTGCGAACATTGCGTTCCTTGTGAAATTACTGCGTATTAAAATGATGCTTTTACACTACGGAATACCGAATTTATTTTAAATATTCAAAGTTTAGTTATGTTTAACAAGGTGTGGATACCGTACATTATGATTCTAATATTTATTAATAAAAATATTAATACCATTATTATAATAACAGGTGTGGTTTCATTCATTTTTCCCTAGTGCTTGTTTTGTGAGAAAAGTAATTAATTTTATATATTGATGTAATTTGATATACTATAATTAAAAAAAAACTTGAACGATTAATAAATTTTTATTAAAGCAGTTTATGACCTTTAAGACCTGCTACTGCGATAATTTACTCTTACTAACATGTACTGGGTAGTGCAAAAGCATCATTTTAATTCGCAATCAATTCACAAGTAAACAAAGGTTGCAAAAATGGCATCATTATTATAAGAACTGATATTGTGAAATCCATCACAACGAGTTGCCTAATCGCGCACTTTCTAATAAATAACACTTTCCCATCAGAGAAAACTATTTTAACCCAACACTTGTTAAAATTATATTATTATTATTCAATAAAGATGTCCTCAGTTGCTTTCACTCATATGAAGAACTGGCGAGCTAGAGAGCATACATTTCTATTCGACAAGATAATATAACGTAGCAATATAATATAATATACAATAATTTACATATAGTTAATTCAGTACCCAGACTGACATTTAGAAAGAGTTTTACATTTTCTTTTGTTTAGAGTAGACTCGAAGTATTTTTCAATTCAGAAATTGTCCCGGTATCAGTTCACACAATGTCACAGGCTAATACAAAGGGTACTAGGAAAGTTTTGCAATACAGCTTTATTTAATTTTTTCAAAGTAATTTCCTCTACATTCAATACACCTCTCCATCCTCCGAAACCAATCTTTAAACCAGTTCTGCCAAGTTTCACTAGGGAGTAAAGCACACTCGTTGTCCCAAGCCCGTAGAAGGTCCTCATCACAGGAAAACCGCCTCCCTTTTAGCTTCATTTTCACATGCGGGAACAGTGCAAAGTCGCAGGGAGCAAGGTCTGGCTGTAGGGAGGGTGCTCGAGAAGTTTCAGTCCTGTCGTGGTCAAATATTCGGTGCAGGCTTTGGCGCGGTGAGCTGGAGCATTATCGTGATGGAGGTACCAGGTGTCCATTCTTGACTTTGGCCGCAGGTTCTTCATAGATCCAATGACTTTAGGCAGGCATTGTTCAGTATACCACTTAGCTGTGACTGTCTTCTGCGTGTCCAAAACGACACGTTCCACAATTCCACTCGATTTGAAAAATACAGCTATCATTTTCTTCTTTACAGATCGGGATTTTCTGACAATTACGGGTGTGTCGTCATCATCAAAGACCCAAACTTTGTTTTGAGCCTTGGTCGGCAGATCGTAATAGTACAGCCAAGTCTCGTCACCTGTCACGATGTTGTTCACATACCGAGATTGTCCCTTATCAAACTTTTTTAACATCTCCCGGCACCAAGTCACACGTCGTGTCATCTGCTCTTCAGTCAGTTGATGCGGCACCCAGAGAGAACAAAGTTTCTTCACGTGCAAATGATCTTGCAGAATCGAACGAATTGCTGGTGCATTTAGGCCCAAAGTATCCTCTATCTGTTGGTAGGTCACTCGCCTGTTTTCGTCAAGCATTTTCCTCACAGCAGTAACGTTTTCCTCCGTAACTGACGTTCGTGCCCTTCCCTCTCAGAATCCTCCAGAGTGAAATTTCCCCTTTGGAATTCTCTATACCACCTGAATATCGTTGTACGATGTGGACAATCATCATCTAGTGCAAGAAGCATTTCTTCTAAGCACTGGTCTATGGTTAAACCACGCACGAAATTATACCGCAAAACTGTCCTTATCTCATTTCGTGACCACGATGCCATCGCAAGCACTTTACACTCTCACTACTAATGAATAACTGAGCCCATCGACTTGGCGCGGCGGCTACTATGCACGTATGAACATGTCTCAACATGCAGCAACAAGCAGTTTCCTGTGATTCATTGTTGCGTCATATTGCAAAACGTTCCTAGTACCCTTTGTATAGTAAATAAGTGAAGAAAATTTCTATTTCTTTAGACAGCACCCAATGAAGTTCTTCAACTGGAAGGGCTAGAACAATATTGACGGATCACCACCTTTTTCATGCCAGAAAGCTCCATACACCACTAAAGGTTGTTCTCCTTATGAATCTAAGAGTCTAAAAAGATAAGAAATGTGGACGTCTAGACTTCCAACTAGAACCTTGAATAGAATCCTGTCGCGATATGACTTGTTGCACCAATGCCTTTCAGCATCAATTCCCGTGGTTTTGAAATTTCAGCGAAGTTGTATGAAAACAACATTTCAACAGATACAAGACCACAGTGCTTGGTAGAGAAGGTTATTCCTGGCATGTCTACTTCCATGACACGGGAAGGTAATAAGGTGAAAGATATGAGGTGTCTATCCTCTGATGAGCTGCGAAATGAGCATCAAAGGTTTTTATTAACCATTTGTTGCTGTACAGAGTCGTATTCAAGTTATCATGGAGAATGGCACAACTGAAATAGTAAAGGGTTTTCCTGCAACCTTTTTTTTATCCAATTAAAAATCGAGTATTTAATTCCGAGAGAAGACGACTGGTGTAAGGTTGTGGGCCGAGGATCAAATAACTGAGAAATAAAGCACAACGTAAAACACTTTTTAGCAGCGTTTTGGTTCTAATGTGTTTAAAATGATAATGATGTAAGGTTAATCTCCATTTGCAGTTGTCTAAGATCAAAGTGATTATCAACGGATTATAATCTGGTTCCTCATATACATCATTTTCAAACTGCGAGTCGCAACCCACATCTAGGTGGGTCGCGAAAGTTTGATAAAATATAAGATAGCATTAAAAATAAAATATAATAACAGATAAAGTTGTGTTTTTTTTTTTTTTTTTTTTTTTTTACATTTATAATTTGGATATCGGAAATTAAGTTGACTAAATCTGACTAAATACAATGTAATGTGTATTAATCGATAAGCACTTTTTCGTGAAATTATATTTACATTTTGGATATTAAAAACTCAACGAAGACAAAACTATTAATTTTTGTGTCTGTAAATATAACTTTTAAAGTAATGTAGCACAGATATTTTAAGCGTGGAGGGTCATGTTACAAAAAAAAGAAAAGAAAAGAAAAGAAAAAAGCATTATATTAGAAACGCTGCTCTAATATATAAGAGTTTATGTCAACAGAATTATGTTCTTTTTTTTTTGTTATTGGCAGTTCAACGATTTTTGAGCAGTTTAATCTATGCTAACTAAAGGACTGCAAGTGTTTTCCCAAGATGTTGCATCCTACTATTGGAAAAATCACTTCAATAATTTGCATTTCCTTTGGGTCCCGAAGAACTTAAAATCATCCACGTATATCAGGAAGTCTTCACGAGAAAGTTTCCGAAAACTATCGCAAAGAGGAAGGGCGAAAGTACTCTTTGTGGTCACCTCAGTAACCGTCTGATGTCTGAGAGTTACGATCGATTTTCCTGTTGGAAAGTAGCAACTGTAAGACACTGATAAGCTCGCCTGAGATCATATAAAATATTAATTTAGGATACCTAAATGGATTTGCATAAGTGTTGCTTATTTCCAGGAGGCTGGTTTCACACTTTTGAAACAGACCGCGTAACGCAAAGGATCTGCGTATCCCTTCTTAACAATCTTTAAAAAGACTTATTGCAGCTATTTGGAGCTAAGTAAGCTTGACGATGTCATTGTTTTCTGCTCTTTTATAGATACAAATAAAGTCTTGATTAAGAAGGCCCACAGATTTCTATAATATATATCTAGGGTTCATAAAACATTACATAGCTGACTAAAGCTAATTGAAAAGATACGCATACGCTATTTTTCCATGTGTAAAATTGTACAGGTTTTTTACTGAAATTTTATCATCTCAAAACATTTAACAAGACATTTTGGCAACTCTCGGGACTCGACTGAAACCAGTCTTCAGGCCTAGTAACGTGCTTGCAAAGAAACCATGGTGCTATTCCTTACCTCCATGGTAAGGATTCGGGATTCATCCTAGAATCTGAAACATGATAAAGTAGTGCATATTTCCAATTAGTTAAGTTTCAAATCAGATATTGCCCCCTTCTCACTGCTCCAAAGATGAACTTCATTGAAATATTGCTAGGCTACAATGTATTAAAAATTATCTACATAAACTATTTCATTTAAAGAAAAAAAGTGGAGATAACACCATAATTTTTCTTGATGTTGCAGTTCAAATATAATGTTGGTTATTTGTAATGTGTCACCATCCAGAGAGCCATTTAATGCTTGTTACAAGCTTTTTCCTGTTTTAAGTGAATTTCTTTTACTAAGCCGCCTACTATACACTACCCTATCATGCAATCCTTCCAATGCAACAAACGATGCAAAAAAAAAGATAAGTACAAAGTAGTAACACGTTTAAAAGAGCATAGGCAATACAAAAATATCAAATATCACAAGCAAACATAACGAGGAGCTTATCGTATTTCAATGAGGCCTAGCTGTCAAATGCCACATCAGTAACTGTCGTTGTAACAGTCACGCGTTTGAACCTCTCAAAGTCAACAGTAACCAATATAGTGGAAATATCGAAGGAAATGTAGGTGTGCACAAACAACCAGAAAGGCCAAAAAAAAAAAAAAAAAAAAAACACTAAAGTATAGGAATCCCAGATTCCTGACGAAAATGTAAATCAGGTATTTCCACCTTCTCACTGTTCCAAAGATGAACTTCATCGGAATCTTGCTAGGCTACAACGTATTAAAAATTATCTACAGAAACTTTCTTTTATTCAGAGAAAAAAGTGGAGAGAATCGAGCGACATTTTTTGTAAACGGTTACGTTGGAGTTCCACGTGTTCACAGACGTGTCCGTAAGATTCCACAAACCGCAATAACATATTTTCATAGGAACTGCTGCTCAAACTCCCCACTTCACACCAAAGAACGCGAGACGTCGATTGCGGCTGTGCCCATCGTTCTTGTAATATGAAACATTGGAAACAGTTGACAATTAGAAAGTTCAAAGTGCTGCTTAAGCTCGCTTATAAATTTAAAAACAAAACTACATTGAGATAATTTTATGGTTCTTTTCAAAAGTTGAAGTTATGACTATTTGCCTTGCGCTAACTAACGCACAGGGCAAATGCAACTTAATTTTCAAAATAAAATATTCTTATGAAATTGCATATAAATTTAAAATAAAGATTGTATCCGATTGGTACGTTATGATTAGCTATTTGTGTGTTATATTTTTGTTCACACAAAAATATAACACACATGACTAAATTGATTGAAATCCACCTATCAGTTCAAATAAATCTCTGAAAAATCTACTGCATGCAGCATTACAAAATATATTCATATTTTATTATGTCCATTGTAAAATATGGAAGTTGAAAAAGAATACCAATAATTGTTTATTAATACTTTTCTATTTCAGTTGATCATAGACCGAACATGCGAATATTTTCACATCTCCCCAAATATAAAAAGAAGAAAATGAGAACACCTTGCAGTCGGACAGTGTTTAAGATATGAAATATATCTGAGGATTCGTTATAGTGAAATTCCGTGAACATTACACAGAAAAAGAGGAAGAATACATTGCGCACAGAAAATACATTTCAATGTTGAATATGCAGGATTTATCCAGGTTATATAATTTCCACCGGACAAAATTATTTGCCGCATGATTAACGAAAACTCACACAAAGTATAAATTCTCTTCCTAGCGAAGTTTTGTAAATTTTTCTCTAGAAGTATGTCCAGATTTAACTTTTTTTTTTGTTTTTTTTTTGCAGAATATGCTAAAATGAAAACTCTTCACAGGAAAAAAACGCGACTAAATCATTCCACAATAATTGGGGATAAATAATCACAAAAATAATATAAAAAAGAAATACTTTGTAGCCTTTGTCGGAATGTTATTTGGACAATGGATGCCTTCGGATGCCTTATTTAAATTTAAAAAATAAGTGCAGTTTGCGTATTTAAATACACCAGAATGTATTAGACTTGTTCTGCAAGGAAAACAGTTTTAGGAACGTGGTTAAAGATACGTGATCAGATGAAGTCATTTCCAGTTTATGAGTGTTTTCAAACAATATTGTTATTGATTTTAAATCTCGTACGGAAGCGGTGTAAAACGTGCTTGTGTGTGTATACCCAGTTCGACTCGCATGGAGACTTCTTTGGGTATGTCTATTGCATTCCCCCATACGTAGTAGTTACTCTTTTGACTGATGGTTTACATTTTTAAACGCAATTAAAACCTTGCACAATCTAATAACAAGTCATTAAAGATGTAGACCAGGCAAAATACACTTATTTTCCCTTCTAAGACTAATAAAGTGCCCTCGTTTGTAGGATCACCGTCCTCCCCACACCAGGCGGAAAGACCCGAGTTCCAGTCCCGTCGATAACGAGAGGAATTTAAGGGCCTTTTTCACAACGTGGGTAAGTTAGTCGGTCTCAAACAAGGCTAGGGTTTTTCCCCTCCGGGGAACGCGGGTTTTTCGTACAGAAAATCGACACAAAACACTCAATTTACAGACAATATACATGGAGCAATATGGACTTAGTCGCTAATGATGCTAAACCCTACAACAACAACAACCCAGTATTACACCAGAAAATCGTTAAAACAAAAATCCATTACAGAAATTCGATTGCTGTGGATACGTTACATCTTCAAGCCACCTCGCCAATCCATTTTTTTTTTTCATAGTCTTGAGCGCCTGTTTGCTCAGGAAGCAAAAAAAAAAAAAAAAAGTTCCAAAAAATCTTCTAGCCGAGACAAACCACTTCTTGAACATACTGAAGTAGGTCATCCCCGTAACTGTTTCATTTCAGCAAAGAAAGTCTGCAAGTATTTTCCTTCGGAAAGAAAGCAACACAAATTTACTTCAGCGTTTGCCCTGACACGTTTTTGCGATGGATTTGGATTTCGTACGTCCAAAGTACTGAAATTCTGACGATTGACTTGGCCGTCAGATGCAAACGCAAAATTATCATCGAAGACAAACTTGTTGGAAAGACTTTCAAAGCCATTCGTGGAAGTCGCAGCCACGAAATATGGCCTTTTTCACTTATCAGTTTTTATACCATATCTCTTTGTGGTGTGGCTACACGTAGGCCGCTGATCCTCATTAGACCGTCTAGGAAAATCAGTGCAGGTGTTCCGATGTGGTCCGTCCGTGCTTTTGATATGCGAGTGCGTGTGCCATCTGTGTGAATTTTCAAAATCACATGTACGTTATATTCGAAGAATCCTTGTTGAACTTTGTTCGGTGTGCAACACTGAAAAAGCTGCAGATCTTGTTTCGCGGATGGAGAGCATATTGAAACTTTTCTATAACTACGGCCATGTTTCTGGGAACGTGGATGTGAAGCCTTCTGGGAAAATGAAACAGACGAAGCAGAACGTTCTTTCTTCCAAGGTACGGGCGCCTCCGTAGCCAGGTGGGATGGAGCAGCAGTGCGTAGCACACGCTTCTTGATTAGACCGGGGTTCGAGCCCGTCACCACCAAATACGGAAGATGCGGAAAGGTCAGGGAATGACCACCGCATATCCCGGAGCAATATGGCCTTAGTTGCTAATGCTCCTAAAAAACCAAATAACAACAACAACTACCGAGGTACGTCTGATACAATGAAACCATAATGTTACGTTAGAATGGACATTCCATCGTAATAAATTCATCAAAATTATTAACTTCAATTATATTAATTTTTCCGTTTGGAAATTTGTGTATTATACCAATGCATGTATACAGAAAGAAATACTTCTAGAGGTTATGCTATACAGATAATGTACGAATTGTAAGGTTCCTATAGAACAGAATAAATGTATTTAGTGACGGGAATTTCCTTGCAATCAATTATAGGATGAATAGAATGCTCCGTGTTCAAGCCCTAAACAGGTACGAATAATCATAGGCTATCCTTCTTCGACAAATGTTTACTTCTATCATTAGAAGAAGACTTTCCAAATCATGTTTACTTTAGACACTTATTGCCCTGATGCTTTAATTAACTAAATATAGAATCAGAATTAGCAATCATTCAAGACCGTGCCGGTTGGTAAAATATTTTGAGATATCGGGAAAGCGAATATTCTATCTCTTCTCATGGGCATTCCGTAGAACTTTTTAACTACAGATATAAGATATATATGAAATAGCGCCACCTGTGGTTTCCCGCATCTGCACCGTATGTACGCTGTGAAGAAATACAGTATGTACACTGTAAATGCCAAAAAAAGTGTTGTGTGCGTTGTACATGACATTGTATTAGGTTCTGTTGTGTGTGTCCTGCAGGGCCCCCGTTGCCCGCACACACCACTAGGAGGTAGCCAGGCTACCCATAATTCTCTGGCTGGTTTCCGCCAGGGTCGCCTGAGCTTCCTAGACGGAGACCAAGTAAAAATAAATAAATAATAAATACATAAATAAAAATACATAAAAAAATAATAATAAATAAAAATTATTTTAAAAAAATGCTGGGTTAGCAAAGCCCACCCTACAGGAGGGTTAGCAGGGAGTCATGTCTATTTGAGTTGTGTCAAGAGAGTGGGTGCCATGTCCATAAAGGTTGTTTTCAGTTAGGGAGTACCGATCCAGTCCTGTTTTTGTCCACTAACAGAGGGAAGAGTGTCCTTTAGAGATGAAGGACAAGATGAAAGTCAGAAGGCTAGTTATCAATTGAGGCAGTTGCCTGTGCAAGGTGTGATCTCCTTATGGCAAGAGGTCCTGGGCAAACTTGTAAAAGCTAGGTAATATTCCTGCTCAGTGATGTACAGATATTCTCTGTCTCGTGGGAAATCATGTACAGTATTTTGAAAATTAAACTGCATCTTAAGTCTTCGTAGTGAGGACACCTTTAAACCATATGATTCCAGTCCTCTTCCTACCCACAGGACCAGTAGGGATCCTCCTCAATACCCATCAGGGTCAGCTTCTGTTTGATAGGTCCATGCCCAGTAATAAGATATGTAGCATGGAGACCAGGAGAGAACCAAGAGGGAGCTTTGGGGAAAACTGTAGCGACCTAGAGAATAAATTTCTTCGTTATTGGTCCTTTGCTTGTGCTTTAGCCATGAACAGTCGTCGAATTTGGGCCAAAACACCGGCGGCATATTTTATTTCAGTTATAACATTAACTGAAATGTTTTCTAGAATACTAGTCACTGTATTTCCATAGAAAGAATAAAGTAATTCACATGTTGCTGTAGGGGTGGTTTTTGATCATAAATTAAGCTTTCACCCCACCTCAGCTCGAAGATGAAAAAATTTAAGCTCAATCATCAGAATCGCCAGGAACGAGTGGGGCCTGTCCAAGCGGTCGCTTCAGCTGTACTATAAAGCCGTCTTCCTTCCGATCGTGTCGTATGCTGCAGGTGCTTGGTTCCACCAAGCTAGACTGGTAAAAATGAGAGGCATATTAGGTTCTATACAACGGACAATGCTTCTGGTTACCATAGGGTATGCAGGACAGTATCCACTGCTGCTATCCAGGTCTTAGCTGGGACCCTTCCACTGTAACCTTCCGTGGCCTGACCTTTAGAATCAACAAGAAAATTCCGACCAAGATCTTGGACATTAGGGTCAGTGTACAGCTAAACCTGTACACTGACCCTAAGGCAGAGAGAACACGCTGTTATAATGATATGATAAATATCTAGCAGACAAGATAGGACACTTCCACCAAGGGAGCAGTTATAAGGAGATTCCCGCCAGATGTGACTTTCCCCTCCTTTAAGTCAGTGCAGAAGTGGCTCTAAGTCTTGAGCCATCATTTCTAGTCACTGGGCATGGCTCATTGAACGAGAAGCTTTTCCAACTCGGCCTAATACCCATAGACGTTTGCTACTGCGGGGGCAAGGAGAATTGGTTCGACCTTCTATTCGAGTGCGCTCTCTACGAGGACCTGAAGCAAGATCTAGCAAATACCATCCCTGCCAATGAAAACCAACTGGAAATTCTGCTACAGACACCAGAGAACCTGGCTGCCTTCCAGAACTTCTAGCGCAAGTATTCACGCGCAGGAAAGCCTCCTACAGAATAACACGCTACGAATGGGGATCCCCAGACAGCAGCTTAATTTTATTTTACTAATAAATTTATCTATATTTGTTTTTATTTTATTAATATTTTTATATTTATTTATTTTATTAATATTTTTATATTTATTTATTTTAAAATTTTTTCTCATTCTCTTCGCGCTCTGCACTACCGTTTTTCCCCCTTTTTTCCCTCCCTCTCTCTCTCTCTCTCTCTCTCTCTCTCTCTCTCTTCTGAAATGGCCCCCAAAGGAACCAGGCCCATCTTTTGACAACAGGTGAGTCAGTCTCTTTTGAGACGGTACGTGTTTTACTGGGACTGGCCCACCTTCCCGTGGGGTGGACGAGTATCCAGAATCATCTCTCCACGTGACATATAAACTTCAAAAGGTTTTTAATATAATTTGGAAGTTGTTGTGATGCTTGACTACCGAATTTAAGATAAATGGAATTCCTTCGAAAAGGACAGGAATACGGTTAAAAATTCTTTTGAAAAGATTCAGTCAGGGCCATAATTATCCGGACACGGGTAAAACTGTATTGCTCTTCTCCCGAAAATTCCGGCTTTATCTTCCGCATATGGGAAGATAAAGCTATATATACTAAGAGCCTATACTAACAGCAATTCGAAACGTGATATACTGCTGCTTTATGGCCTCTATTCTCTCTGTGCTTACTATAAACAGTCCAATCCCGACTAATTCCATTTTCAGATAATTTTTCCATGTTGGTGGTTTACAGTTCAACTCATCCACTGCTTGTTTCTGACATTTATTTTCAAGCACTTCCGTGACATAGTGCAAAATACCAATTGGTCCTTGAGGTTGCACAGACATTTTCTCAGATTTGCCAGACAGGCTGCACTTGCTACCTGGGAGTCTAAAACGCTGATGGAACTGATATTCGGGTGACACTCAAGTCAAGTGGACCCAATTTCGGCGACGCCCGGATGGTCTCTGACAGCCAAATCCTGTGCTTGAACCTTCACGATGGTGGGACTGTTAGTAATCCTGGGTATAACCTCCATGCACAAGTACATGGTGGGTGACCACACAGGTGGGAACAAACGTAAGCAGGGGTCGAGGTGTGGCGCCTCACCACAGGGAGGAACGCCGCCCCTCAATGTTACCAGGCAGTACTAGATGGTAGATGACTTTCATCAACCGGTGCAATACCACCACTTTGCTTATTGGAGGCTTGAAGTGGTGGAACCCATGTTTAGTCTCTAGAGCTAAGTTCCGGTCAACCATTCCCTATCTCTTCCATCATGCAGTATGATTGATGACATTTGAGGTTTGTTTTTTGAGATCCAATATTCCTTACATTTCGAGGGTACAGCTCTAAAACGGTGTTCGCAGGCCGATCGCTAGTTAGTACACCGGACCGAACCTATTGAATCTTGTTACCTCTACTCTGCCAGATAGTGACTGGAGGGAGACCGAGTAGTGTGTATGCGGGGTGCATTGTCGAGGTCACGTTATGTCAAGGATCTGGGTATATTCTTACCACGTGTACGCCATATCTAAAAATTTCATTACTTCATACAGCATGTCCCACCCACTTTTTCTAACTATTGAATACACCATGAATTGTCAAACTAATAGAGCAAGCTTATCTGCGAAAAGATCTAAACTTCCCAAGCACTTCCTAATTCATTTCACAAATATACGTGGTCTCAATTCTAATCTCAACTTCCACTTGCAGTCTGCCAAACCCCATGTACGTTTTCTGACAGAATCTCAGTTATCGGTTGATTCAACTACTGCTCATCTCAGATGCCCAAATTATTCGCTGTATAATTCAATTCGCCTCAAAGGTGGTATTGTGCATATGTCCGTTCTGATATTCCCTGTCAGAGACTTGGCAATTTGGAATCTCCTCTCTTTGATCTTCTCTAGCTTAAAATCTCTACCTCATTGCGTCAAATTCATCTGTTGTCTCTACCGTTCTCCCAATTCCACTAATCACTTGGAGCTCTTTGACTTCCTCTCTTTGCAACTTGACTTTCTCCAGTCCAACTTTCCTAACAGCCAGGTAATTTTCCTTGGTAATTTTAATGTTCACAACTCCAGCTGGCTTCCGTTTTCTAGTCACACCGACCCAGCTGGTCGAGATGCTGAGGCTTTTGAAATTACTAATGACCTTGCACAGATTGTTCATTTACCTACAAGAATACCGGATAATCCTAAACATACGGCCAATACGCTTGATCTTTTTCTCACAAACAACCCTTCTAAGTACACGGTCGAAGTGAGAGGTCCTTTAGGCACTTCAGATCACAACTTGGTGATTGTCTCTTTTCCAATGGAACCTTTATCTCATGGCTATTCCCAACCTCGTGTTGTTTGGCATTACAAGAATGCAAAATGGGATGACCTGCGAGACTTCTTTTCTTCTTTTCCTTGGTCAGATTACTGTTTCAAAACTTCTGATGTCAACGTTTGCTCAGATCGTGTCAGTGAAATTATTCTTGCAGGAATGGAATCCTTTATCCCACACCCCACTTTAAAATCTCGTCCTTTATCTAAACTTTGGTTTTCCAATAAATGTGCTAAGGCTGTTCAAGAGAAGAATGTTGCATATCGTAATTGGCTTGTTTCTAATTCTCCAGTTTCATTTTCTGCCCACACCAAAGCTCGCAACAATTGTAAAGCAGTTATTAATCAGTCCAAACTAGAGTTTGAACAGGCTAAGAGTAGAAAACTTGCTTCTTGCCCTAATGGTAGCCGAGCATTCTGGTCTCTTGCCAAACCTATTGGCCGCAACTTTTGACCATCTCTGCTCCCACCTCTGTCCAAACCAGATGGTTCTGTTGCCACTTCAGCCAAGGATAAAGCTGACCTGTTAGCATCCCATTTTTCTTCCAACTCATGTATTAATCCCTTGGTAAAACACCTCCCACCATTTTTAACACGCTCCATTCAATGCCTCCTGTGGTCTTCCGTCAAAAGAATGTCAGAAGGATTTTGACGAATCTTGATGCTAAGAAAGCTCCAGGTCCCGATGGTATTTCTCCACTTGTTCTCAAAACCTGTGCTCCTGAACTTACTCCTATACTTTGCCGCCTTTTTAGCATTATCATTAATAGAGGTATATGATGCAAGAAAGCAAGCTTATGCAGCATCAGCCAAAAAAAAAAAAAAAACCCCTTCCAATTCACCCCTCCGTTCGTTCAAATACCTGTCCAGTTGAGCCTTAAATTTATTTAGGCTATCAACTTCCACAACAAGGGAATGAAGTCTGTTCCCGCTGGCTAAAGGCAAATTTCCGCACATCTATCCTACATCTGTCTTTCCTCAATTTGAATTTATGCCCTCTCAGGTGATTATTCTGAGCAGGAGGCAGTATCCCATCAGCATTGAGCATGCTCAAACCATTCAAGGCTTTGTACACCTGTATCGGATCACCTAGCCGGTGCCTAGTCTACAGACACTGTAATTTGCAAAATTTAAGCCTTTCTTCGTATGAGCAACCCTTCGTTCCGTTCACTAATCTTGTTGCCCTTCTCTGTATTCGTTCCAGCAGCTCCACATCCTTCTTGAAATTAGTCCTCCAGACCTGTATACAGTACTCAAGGTGCGGCCTGACCATTGCCTTATACAAGAGAATAATCACCTCCCTATCCCTACTAGAAAAATTCCTGTATATCATTGATAAGACACCATGAGCTACTCCTGCAGCCCGTCTGCACTGCTCAGAGAACTTCAATCTGCCTACACAATTAGCCCCTTTTTTCACTTTCTGATTCCACAGGTGTTATTCCTTCTGCTTTGAAATTTGCTCATATCCAGCCAGTTCCTAAAAAGGGTGAAAAAATCCCTCCCATCCAATTATCGTCCCATTGCAATTAGTTCTACTTTTTCTAAAGTAATGGAGAAATCAATTAACCGCCAACTCTTAAACTACCTAGAAACCTTCCGTCTTATCAACGATCGCCAGTATGGATTCCGTCAGTGTCGATTCACTATTGATATTCTACCTTATGTTACCCATTTATGGACTAATTCAATGGAAAGTTTCGGGGAAACACAAGTAGTCGCTCTTGACATCTCAAAGGCTTTCGATCGTGTTTGGCATAAAGGTCTTCTAAACAAGCTTCCATCTTATGGTTTGCCAACTGTTTTTAGTAATTGGTTATCCAGTTTTCTCTCTGATCGCTCACTGAGGGTGATGGTAAATGGCTCTCTGTCTTCTAACTTCTCCACTAATGCCGGTGCCCCCCAAGGTTCAGTTCTTTCCCCCACTCTTTTCCTCTTGTATATTAATGAACTTCTTCCATTGACTGAAAATCATATCCATAGTTTTGCCGATGATAGCACATTGCATTCCACTTTCCATTTTGAGAAACCTTGTCCTGCTCAATCAGCTTCAATTTCTCGAAAATCTGCTACCAATTCCTTAAATGCCGATCTTCAGGTAATTCTCCATTGGGGCAAAGACAACTTAGTTGATTTCAACCCTTCTAAAACTCAGTCATGTCTTATCTCGCAAAAAGGATTCTTCTGCTCCTACGCTTATCTTTAGTGACACTCCGATTTTTAGGCAAAATGATATATCTCTTTTGGGGATTACCCTGACTTCTAATCTCTTTTGGCACAAGCACATTACAAATATTGCTTCCTTCGCATCTAAAAAACTTGGTTTTCTCTTTCGCTCTCGGCGTTACTTTTCTTCCAAACAGCTGCTCACTCTGTATAAATCGCAAATCCGCCCTGCCATGGAATATTGTTCCCACATCTGGGGTGGTGCCCCCAAAATCTTTCTCAGGCTTCTTGATTCCATTCAGAAGAGGGCAGTTAGGTTAATTAATGATTCATCTCTAACAGTCTCTCCACTCGGTCTCTCGTAGACGTACTTTTTCTGCTGCATGCCTCTTCTACAGATACTTCCATGGGCACTGTTCTTCTGAATTGGCTTCTATAATTCCCGCTCTCTTTCAAAACGGTCTGACCACGTGCCGCTACCAGCCGTTTACTGTCCAACTTCCAACCCACAGAACCAACTTTTCATCTTCCTCATTTATTCATTCAACTGCCATTTTCTGGAACAACCTTCCTTTATACGTATTTCCTGAAAATTAGTCTACAGAAGTTCAAGTCCAATGTCAAAAAATATCTTCTTTTGTCTTCTCAACCTCGAATCCAAGCACGGTACTAAGTACTATAGGTTCTAATACCTCTCGTGTTTGGGGTTTACATAAAAAATATATATACTGATAGTTTAATTTATTATATACTTTATTTGTATCTATATAAATGGGAAATATGTTTTAATCCTATATTTAACATCCATACAAGTTCTCGGAAAGTATAGTGATATGATAGTTGATATTCGATAGCATCGCACAACTGAAATTCCGCAGGATAACCACCCGACATCCACAAATCTATGTATACTAAATAAGTTAAAAATAACCCAAAATTATTTGGCGTGGGGATCTACGAAATGTAATTTTCTCCAAATATATATTTTTTAATTTTAATTAGTTTTTAACACTAGAGCACTGACTTTGCTGCATTATGGCATGAAAGGACCGTTAGTTGGAACCAATCAACTAAAATACTGACAGTGTAAGAATCGAAGTAGCCGCAATGCGAAAACTACTCTGTCCCTTATACAACAGCGATCATGGAAATTCAGTAATTTTGACTTTAAATATAACAATTAATTATTATTAGTAACCTTAATAATATGCAGGAAAACAAATGTTTGCACCAATGATCGGTAACAGACTACATAATAATAAAGGAAAATTTTGGATTTTTGATTTTATCTGCGTTCTTGCTTCTTGATAAGTGACTGTATGCTCGATCTTATACTTTTGTATTTGTTTTCCAGAGGTCGCATGATTTTGAATATACTGGATAATCATTCTTGCAATCTGGACATTTCGTAGTCTTTGCTGTACACTGTTTGTGAATGATTTTTTGATCCATAGTTAGGACAAGTAATTTCGACTCTGAATGTTGTCTGAGAGTGACCAAATTTTGGGAACTAGAAACATCTTAAAGGGTTTGCAATGGAATGGAAGGGTTTGGTGGGATGTGGCAGTATAGATAGCCTGCTTCAACTGAGATCCGCAAATTAAGTGTACTAAAGATCAATATAACAATTACGTGTTTGAACAAGCTTATCGTATTTCTATATTATTATTCGCCTTGCTTGAGTTAATTCCTGTTCTTGTAATTCTATGACTATTTCCTCTTCGGGACATTCAATGAATCCCACTCGCTTATTACTCCTTTTGAAGGATAAAGTGTTATGGGGCGAGACTTTGACTGGGATTCCGCTTATAGAAGACAGTTTTAATAATGGTTCAGAATGCCTTGCTTGCGTGGGTTTAATTAATAGATCTCCTGACTGGAGTCGTTTTACCATTTTTGGTGTACCTGCGGCATTTTCGAGATATCTCACTAAAAGATGGTTGATATTCGATAGCATCGCACAACTGAAATTCCGCAGGATAACCACCCGACATCCACAAATCTATGTATACTAAATAAGTTAAAAATAACCCAAAATTATTTGGCGTGGGGATCTACGAAATGTAATTTTCTCCAAATATATATTTTTTAATTTTAATTAGTTTTTAACACTAGAGCACTGACTTTGCTGCATTATGGCATGAAAGTTTGCTTACCGTTTGAGTGACAGTTTGCTTACCGGCTGAGTCGATAAGAAATGCATTATTAGAAAGACTAGTGGTTCTGTTTCTTTTTTTGAATCAGTTCTCATTCTTTTTGGAAGACTGAGGTTCTGTTCCATTCTGCGGGTGTCAGTGCATTGAGAGTCCCTCTCCCAATTCTTCTTTTAGCATTGGGAGAGGGACTTTCTTTTCCCAGGTTACCGGCCCTACCAGGTGGAGGAAGGAGCGGTGTCAACCAGTGACCAAACGATCAGGAGAGCAGTACATTGCTAGCGAAGGTAGAACTAACCTTGCAAGCGAGGAAAGCGGTAACGTTGCGAGAGGAGGGTTTATGAAAGAACTATTACTCGCCCTAGGAAAAACACTAGATATCATTAGAGAGATCGCTTGGCACTCGGGGCCACTGGAGATGTGGCTATCCAACTGAGCAAGCCAAAAAAACGGGAATTAATAAAATGGAAACTCCACAACAAATGATGTCGTGCGTCGTACAGTTTGAGAAGACGAACTGTGTGACAGTAGTGCAACAGACGTTCGTTCACGTTTTCGAATTGATCCGTCAACTACGAGCAACATTTAGTGTTAGTATAAGCAATATTATGATGGCTGTATCCGCAAAAAGAAAAGCACTGGTCATCCTTGTGAATCGGAAGAGAATGTGGACTTGAATTCAACAAGCAACACAACGAAGTACACGGAAATCGATGTACCAAGGCAGTCAACGAGGTACAGTTTCCCTAGGCAACACAGGCGCCTCCGTAGCCAGGTGGGAAGGAGGAGCAGTGCGTAGCACACACTGTTCGAGCCCGTCACCACCAAATACGGAGGCTGCGGAAAGGTCAAGGAATGACCACCGCATATCCCGGAGCAATATGGCCTTAGTTGCTAATGCTCCTAAAAAAAAAACCAAATAACAAACCTAGGCAACACATCATCATCATCAGCCATTTTCAATCCACTGCAGAATGAAGGCCTCTCCAGCAACTTTCCAGTTCCTTCTGTTTTGAGCACTGGCCATCCATTTACTACTCAAAAACTCATGAATTTCATCTATCCATCTCCGCCTTTGTCTTCCAGGTTTTCTTCTAGCTCCTCTTGGGTACCATTCTGTTATTTTCTTAGTCCATCTGTCATCATGTCTTAGAGCTATGTGTCCTGCCCAAGACCATTTTAGTTCTTTAGTTTTGATAAGAATGTCCTTTACTTGAGTTTGCTGCCTAATCCATTTGTTTCTCTTCTTATCTAACAGTCTGATTCCCAATATAATTCGTTCCATTCTTCGCTGTGTAGTTCTTAGCTTCTCTTCCATTCTTTTGGTGAGTGCCCAAGTTTCACTTCCATAAGTCATGGTGGGGAGTATACATTGATTCATTATTTTACGTTTCAGACAAACTGGGATATTGCTCTTCAGTATGTGACTATATTTCCTGAATGCTATCCATCCAAAATTTATTCTTCTCTTGACTTCCAGCCATTTATCATTATTACAGCTGATAACTTGTCCCAGATAAGTATATGACTCCACCTTTTCAATTACTGCTCCTTCAATCATTATTTCCCTTTCCGTGGCATACTTGTTCATCATTACTTTTGTTTTAGCCATATTCATCTTTAGTCCAAAATCCTTACTAACTGTGCATAACTGATTAAGATTTTCCTCTAATTCTTTGGGATCGTGGCTTATGACCACAATGTCATCTGCAAATCGTAAATGGTTTAGGTACTCTCCGTTCACATTGACTCCTTTCTGCGACCAGTCTAATCTTCTGAAAGCTTCCTCAAGGGCAGCAGTAAACAGCTTCGGAGATATTGTGTCTCCTTGTCGAACTCCTTTCTCGATTTTAAATTTGCTACTGTCTTTGTCTAGTCTAATAAAGGATGTAGCACTCTCATATATTTTCTTCAAAATCATAATATATGGAGTATCTATGCCTTGTCTTTCCAGTGCCCGAAACATTGCCTTATGCTGTATGGAGTTAAATGCCTTTTCATAATCCACAAATGCCAGGCATAATGGTGTTTTATATTCATTTTCTTTGTCCATTAGCTGTGATATTACGTTAAGGTGGTCCATAGTTGAGAATCCTGTCCTAAAGCCAGCTTGCTCTTTCGGTTGATTCTCATCAAGTATTCTTTCAAATCTGTTAGTAAGTGTTAGTAAGTCTAATCTGTAGTAGGCAACACAGTAAGGAGTGTTTTACAAACGATTATTCATTTAAAGTTAATGTTGCAGTTGGTTCAAACCCTAAAACCCAATGAAAAAGTTAAACCACACGATCGCTCCGTATCGTTTATTGAAATCGACTTAGAAGATGGAAAATTTGAAAATTCAGGGATTCGGCTGAACTTCAGTGATAATAGACATTTAATTTAAACAGCTAGGCGTATTGCACGCATTTGGGGAACTGAAAATCCACATCACATCACATCGTACAGTAAGAACGAGATTCGCCGAAAGTGAATGTCTTTTGCACAATTTCATAACGGAAGATATAGGACTCGTTTTTCTTAATAGAAAACACCATCACCGAAATTTTCTATCAGTTCATGATGATAGACTGGCATTTCCGTCAAATAGAGGAAAATTCGGACGCTTACATTTTCCAGCAGGATGACGCTCAGCATCCTTTTCATTGCGAAGTCTGCCATTACCTCAATGAAACTCTAACATTGCTGTATTGGATGTGCTACAGTTACTTACCTGTCCTTACCAGGTCTTCAGACATCAACCCGGCGCGACTTATTTTTCTGTAAAGTATGTAAAGGACACCGTCTACAGACCTCCCCTGCTACATGGTTTGCAGGATTTAAGACGACGGATTATGACAGCAAGGGCAGCCATAAACAGGGACATGGAGAAAGCATGGCAGGAATTCGATTACCGATTTGATGTGTCATGTGACACGGGGTGCCCACATTAAAATTTTTATACTTTAATTTATACAGTGAGTTTTTCTAATGATTGGCGCATATTAGATGATTGCAAGCTCACTGGTTAGTTTAAAAGAAAATTTTTTTTTTTTTTTGGTAGTTATTGGCGCATCGGCTTCTGTGGCCATAGTGCACCTCCCAAGGTTTTTTGCAGTACTTTGATCCAAGCCCGAGGCGGGATTCGAACCCGCGACCTTTGGGTTGCCAGGCAGGCGCTTTACCCACCCGGCTAGCCCGGTCGGCTTAAAAGAAGTGTGTGTGTGTGTGTGTGTGTGTGTGTGTGTGTGTGTGTGTGTGTGTGTGTGTGTGTGTGTGTGTGTGTGTGTGTGTGTGTGTGTGTGTGTGTGTGTGTGTGTGTGTGTGTGTGTGTGTGTGTGTGTGTGTGTGTGTGTGGTTAAAATTAACACAAATCTTAATATTTAAGCTGTAGATTAAATATCAAGGTTCGAACAGATTGTAATTGTGGTCATTGTTGGCTTTACGCCACATCGGCATTTAAGGCCATATTATGCCAGTGTATTATGTCTGCATATACACTGGTGTTCAAAGAAAGTGCATCACCCCTTAAAATTGTAATTTTCGTCCGAATAACATAAGTATACGGCAGTATTTCTTATCAGATAAGATTGACACGCGTAGATGACGATGTAATATTGCATCAGCTGTTCCTTTCAGCTTTATAAGCACGCTCTGCAAGAGTTGCAGTCATTCCTTTCTTGTGTCAGGATGGCGAGTTACGTGCAGTTGATGCCACGAAGAAAGATGCTATTGTCGCTTTACGTGAGTAAGGATGCTCTTCCCGTCATATTGCTTATAGGGTGCCTTGCGATCAGTCGACAGCGAGTAGATTTCTTTCCAAACTCAAGAATACTGGTTCTGCTGATAGGAAAAAAGGGTTTGGTTTGGTTTTGGTTTTATTGGCGCATTAGCTACTAAGGCTATAATGCGCCGGAAAAAAGGGACAGAAGACCAAACAAGTCTCTACGCCAAACCAGCAACGCGTTTTGAAGCGCTTATGCTTTAAAACCTTAAAGCTTCTTTGGAAAGAACATACAGGAGTGGTAGCAAGTGCAATAACAGTCAGAAGACGCCTCTTCAAAAAGGACTTGTAGCTCCTCCTCCTAAGAACAAGCCCCTCCTCACATAAAAAATGAAAAAGCCCCCATTAATTTGGTGTAAGGAGCATGTCAAATGGACCCACGAGCAGTGAAAGTCAGTTATTTTCTAGGATGAGAAGAAATTCAACCTGCATGGCTCTGATGGGAGACAAACGATTCGCCGCAGACGTGGTGCAAAATACCATTCAGGCTGTATGGTGTCTACAATTAAATTCCCTACCAGCCAAATGATATGGAGGCACATTTCGTATCGTTGAGTAGGTCACCTGCAGTTTATAAAAGGTTCCGTAAATGCCAATGGATACCTGGCTATACTGGAAGGCGAATTGCTGCCAACCATTAGAGACCATTTCAACCTACCAAGTAACTGCATCTTTCAGGACGACTCTGCTCATTGTCATCGGGCGAAAAGTGTAAGTTGGCACTTTAGCTTCATTTCTGCATTAGAGGTTCGGCAGTAATGTGTTTTTACAGGTGAAAAAAATGGTTGGAAGAACGATCCATTACAACTCTTAGCTGGCCAGAAAACAGCCCGGATTTGAATCTATAGAGAACTGTTGGCATCGTGTGAATCTGCAGCTGCCAGAAAGAAACCAAAGACCCTTCGTAAACTTCATAATTCGTGTTTGGAACCACGAACTATCAGTGGATTATCTTCAGAAATTGATCTTGCCAATGCTTCGACGATGTGCTGCTGCTGTCATCAGGGCCAGAGGCGGTTCAACTAAATATTAGTTTGCACCTGGTGAACTTTTCTATTTTTTTTTCCATTTAAAATGATAAACTGAAGCAAATTGAGGGCTTCTGATAACATTTCATCCATAACTGTCGTGTTAACCAAAACAGTTGTATAAATGTTGAAAATTCTCATTTTGGAATATTTTGAGAGCACCTATCAAATTTACTTAGCTTTGCCTCAACTATTAATAACTATCATAAATGTAACATACCATCGAGAAAAAGGGTTAGAAATGTGAAATTCATAGGTGATGCACTTTCTTTGAACACCAATGAATGTTCACGCGAATTTGCATCTTGTACGCTGAAAATCTGAATAACTCACGGAGGAAAACCCTATTCCTTCCTCCAGAATTTTGGCTAACTACAGCCCTGACTGACACTGCGGTACACAGTAGTTATACACACCGTCCTCACATCTGGTGGAAAATCCTCGTTTTCGAAGCCTGATAACGAAGCGAAGAACTTATCGCGTTTTTTTTCACTCAGTAACCGAGTTAGTCGGTATCAGTTGTGGATATTATAGGTCCCCCCCCCCGAGAACTCTGGTTTTTCGTCCAGCAAAATAGGCAAGCAGACCAGAGAACACTACCAATTTATGGACATAATACATATAGTAGGATGTGGTTCTTGGGTAGTAGGTCGAGGGTAATCCTAACATGACAATGTTTTTTTAGCCCCGACTGAAGATGCTTTTAGTTCTCTAAAAAAAGAATAATGCTTTGTACCCAAATTATAGTCTAATGATTTGAATACAGACTTCGAGAGTACGAAAACGACTGTACGAAAAAAAGTACGAAACAACTATACTGTCTCGGCGGACAGGTAGGATTCAATTGAAATAAAATGTATTTGACAACATTCAGAAAAACATCACAGTATGTATATTGCTCCACTATTAGTATCCGGACACCTGCATATCTAGAAATAATCTTTATTTACAGGAGAACTAATAAAGGGTGTTGAAAACCTTTAGCTTTATGACAGCCGTTAGTCCTCATGGAACACTCTCCACCATTTTTTTTGTAAATTGCCCTCCGATATTTTCGGCCAGTCTTCTTTCAAAGCAGCAACCATGGATAGCCTTTCTTCACCTGCATTCGATGATCCAATTCATTCCAGAGGCTCTATACGATTGAGGGTCAGGGCTGGCCAGTCCAACTTTTTGACGTTCATGTTATCAAATCAGTCCACCACAACGAGCAGTACGACATTGAGCGTTGTTCTATTGGTACAGGTATGGGCTACCACAACATGCTGTCAACGTATGTAAAGCATTATTATCCAAGACGTGAAGACAGATCTCACCATGGAACCATTGGTAGTCCAAGACAACCAATGGTCCCAGACCATCATGCTGCCTCCGCCAAATTCACTGTCAGGATAATGCAGTAATGCAGGTAGCTTTTTCCGAGCGCCCACCACATCTAGACATGACCTTACACTGGTAGACTACATTCAGCAACCTGCGCATCGTACTGGTGCTGACACGTCTCCCAACCGCATCACTGATGGCCTATGCTGCAGCAACGCCGACCTGCTTTTCGAGTGGAAGATTCTTCTCGCAGTTCTCTTGTCATGTTTCGTCACCTAGTTTCCGATCGTTTCGTGAAGGTTTCAACACTGATATTTGCAGATCATATCACCAATCATCAACCTAGGGATCTTCAGTGCCGTTGATATGTCACGTACAGACTGATTATGAGTACGTACTGAGCGTAATATGGCCACTGTAGCACTTGCCATTAAACCCTAACAACAACTGATTGCTTATATGGCACCCTATTATCATTTCGCGCTGGAAGTTCTGTTAACTCTGTTGATCGCGGCACCTTGCGCTCACAATCATGCTACTGTCTCCTCGAAGGTCTACGAGTATATTTATAGTTGTCTGACGAGTAGTGCTTGAGCAGAACGTGACAAATTCAACGGAGAGGCATTTCGATATTAATGATAAGGCGGTGTATAATGGCACATATAATATGCTTAACTTAGCTATAAAATAAATCCCTAATTCACAATTAAGAATGGAATTTATCATCTTAAGATGTATTTAATTTCATAAATGAGCCCTTTACTGCGATTTGATCCTATCAAAAAGAGCTAGAAATTCAGTGTACTGAGCATCCATTAATTATAAATTTTGTGGAGCATTTCTGAAAATAGGATTAGTACCAACAAGTTCGTTAGGAACCATAACAGTTGTACGGTATAATTTGAAGGAATAAAAGGCGAGGATTTATTAATGACCCTGTAATTAAAGATATTAAAAATATAAGTTCATTTAAAGTCTCATATTAATCAAGCGTTTCAAATGAAATCGGAATAAAAAGAAAAGAACATGGAAAAATTCATAAGCCAGTAACTTGAAACATCGGTAATAACTGAAGAAACAAGAGCATGCATTTTAAAAACGGATCGATTCTACAAATGAACAATCTCCACAGCGACCATCTATCGATTTTTTGGATTAATTTTAGAAATTCTCCATCAGTACAACTTCCTACTCAGAAAAAAATAATTCGAACAGATTAAGAAGATTTACAATGAGGAGGTTAGACGAAGATAACGGCAACCTGCGAATTTTGACAGCAGTCAAATTAAATACTTGGCATTTTTTTTAGACAGAAACTTGAGGAAGATATAAATGAATTTAATGCTCCAACTTAAAGTAATCTTAAGTCTTTACAAGAAAGCAAAAAGGAACACAGGTATTACATAAAAATTATGATGAGTTATACGAAAAGTTATCGTGATAACTGCTAGTAAATTTGTAACAAAAAAAAGGAAAAAGATTAATTTATGAAATGTTTTCTAGAGATTTTTTTCCCATTAAAGGAGCAGAGTTGGTAATAAAAGGTGTCGTGTGACACTAAATAAATCTACAGGTACACTGGAAATCACGAGATACAAATAGAAAATGCCATTTACCGTTGACTTATTAATCTTATATAAATTTTTAAAAAAATTAATAAATTATTTTAATAAAGCTTCTAATATTAAAAGAGAAAGCTTCTTTTAGAAGAGATCATACGACCGGAAGTCCTTCTGGTCATCATAAGGAATATTTAAAAATATAAATCAAGGAATATTAAAAATAATAAATCTGCAACGCCCATCTAACTTGTGGGGTGTGTGATGAGTTAAGCACCACACACACACATGCGCGCGCAACTCGCACAAATTACCCAGCAAGGACACAGTAAAAGCTAAGCATGAACATTTTAGTAAAACGAAATGTTCTAATTCAACAAAATTATATACAAATTGCAATGTATTTAATTTTTTTCTGCTTCCATAAATTTGATGTTTCATATACACTGAGTGGCTGCTTCATTAAGTACACTAACCCTTTTCATAAAATGGTACGGTTCTTGCAGTAACAGCATCACATGTACGATGCTATATAAAGCAGACGGACAGACACGTAAAGATGCCGTTTGTGTACAATTCTGGGCGTAATGTTTTCAGTTGCCTAGATATTGCATTACTAGAAACAAATGACACAACGAAAGCAATTTATTCTGTCATTTATTTATTCCGTAGCATTAGCATCAGTAGTGGCATATGATGCAAAAAAGCAAGTTTATATAGCATCTGCAAAAAAGATAAAAAAATGCAGATAGCCATTGACCTCTTGTCGACGAGAGTAATTTCTGGTCTATTGTGTGGATTATTTTGTCCGTTATGGTGTGGTCCTAGTTTGTTTGTTAGTAGGAGTTTCTTGTACCGTCTGGAGTTCGTATTTGTAATACGCGTTCTACTTTGGTACACTTTCTTAAACTTATTTTTGCCCAAGCTTCTGGTGTATTATCAGACTTGATCACGTCTGAGTGTATTCCGTCTGGATGATAACTTGCATCCGCGGTGATTGTGCAGATTGTTTTTGCAGCCAGGTGGCATATCGGCATTTGTCATCTGTCATTCCGGGGTTCTTGGTAATTTATTTCCTGGTGTTGATTACCTGGTCTGGGATGGCGAGCATGAATCCTTCGGTCTCGAGGAAGAGTCTCGTCCATGATCTTTTCGTTCGAAACCATCTTCTCTATATAGTCTTCATGAAGTTATTGTAGTGTTTGCCATGGAATGCCTTCTTAGCCCATCTTTCTCTTTGTTTCTTCTGTCTGTGAGTGGGGTCTTCTTGTTGAGGGTGAGCGGAGAATGTCTTTTGTCTATCTTCCTTATTTGCTTGGTAAATTGGCGACATCATCCGAAGTCTGCCATCGAGACTCTCGATGGCCGACTTAGGATGGTGTCGGCAGATCTTAGTCATCATTATCCTGATCGATCTCATAAGCTCCTCCAGTTCGGTGTTAGTCCAATCTACGATCCCGAAGGAATATGTTAGTACTGGGGTTGCGTAGGTTTTATGGCATTTGTATGGTCTAAATTGCATCCTGATGTCAGTGCTGAACTCGTCGGTGATCCATAGGAGCTGTTGAAGTTCATTCTTGGTTACCTCATAGTGAGGTCTTCCATGTACATCAGGTGAGAGAGAATGTGTACAGTTTTTTCTGTTGGGCTAAGAGCATCTCCCTGGAAGATTCCTCTTCTGATGGAAATCTGTTTCGTCATGATGTTCTCAACCTTGATGGTCGTCCTCCCCATTGCCATGGTTGCTTCTAGGAAGTGTCAGTGTTGGGTTGTCTTTGTAGATCTCTATAAGCTAGGTATAGGGTACAGAGTCGGAGGTCTTGGCGGTAGTTACCTGTTATTTCTAACATTTTTGGCGCATAGTAGTTTAAGCTGTTGTTGCGCCGTAAAACCTCCAATAACAATAGGAGATGTAAAGAGTGTATAGGTTGCGGGGCTTCTTGGAGGTTTGCTCCATAACTACCTCGTTAATGGTCAATTGCTCCTTGCATCCTTTTCTCACATCTCTTCTGCTATTTGGCCATGTACTGGCTTTCCAAATGCAGCTGGGCAAGATCTTGTATATTGTCGGGAGACAGGTGATCGGTCTGTATTTCACCGGCTTTGTTGTCCTTAGCCGTCAGATAACGATTCCTCGAGTGAGCAACTGTCAGGATGCCTTATCATCTGGGTGAACTGCTCCGCTGAGTGTGTGCGTGTGTGTAGCTGAACTTCTTGTAGCAGTATTTGTGGTTGTCTATGCCTGGGGTTCGCCTGTTGTGGCACTTCCTGATCGACTTGTACTTCTTTCTGAATCTCCCATTCTGTTCTTGGATTTCTTCGTTTTTATGTCTGTTCAGGGTGTATAGCCGTTATGGCTAACTTTGATGCCCTTGAACTCCTCGAGTCCCTTCTGGTTGAGGAGTTTGTTGCTTTCTTTCTCCTCTTGTCCGGTTTTCCTGTAAAAGGCTCTCTGGTTTTCATCAAATTGTCTGTTTTTCTCTGGGCACTTGCCCTCTATCGGAGAAATCTCTTGCTGATTGCCAAAAGGCTCTGCTTGGGTGTGTCAAGATATTCTCCGATTCTCTGATTACGTCTCCAGTTTATTATTATTGAACCCCAAGTTGTTTTCTAATATTGATGTTGCCATCATAAATTCACTAATGAACATTCATGTGCAGATACGCAATATTTTGTTCCTAGTGAACTTTCATAAATATAAGAAAAAATTAAGTGTCCTTGCAATTGCGACCATATTGTTAAGCTCTGTAGGAAAAAAAATTGAACAAACTGAAAATTCAATAAATTGAATAATTTCCGCACTGCTATATCTACAAAATATGGACATCACCGAGTTCCACATATATCACCAGAAACTAAAAGTACGTTCTCCCTTAAAGTAAATGGGAAGAATCAAATCAATCAAATGTGTCGCTCGGCAGATCTCTACCAAGAAACTTGGCGAAGTCCATAATTATTATATTGTATTATTGTGGCTTTGTCACGTAAGAATGAATACTAACGTAACGAAACAGGCCTACGCGCTCTGGATTCATTAAAAAAAAAAAAAAAAAAAAAAAAAAATTTATTATAGTTACACACAGAGCGTACAAATAAAGAAGAAATATATTAGCTTTCGGCTATATGGTAGCCTTCATCAGAATTAAAAATACATGAATGGCAGTTGGAATGAAGATGTGCACTGCCAGGTGCGTGAGACGCGAGGTTTAATTGTTTGTTGACGTCTGTGGCTGTGACGCATGATGACGTGGCCAGCGCTTGTCCAATGATAGAACTACTGACTCTGTGATCGGGTTGACTTGGCAACCACTGTTCCTGTTCAAGGATTTATCCGAAGATTTTATATTTAACGATTCCAACCAGGTACGTTTTAGGTAATGGTGGGATCTGTCTACCACCACGACATCGCGGTGTGGGTCGATGTCGTGGTGGGTTGTCCAGACATGTTCGGCGATAGCTGAGTGTTCTATATCCGCTAAACGGATCGCTCTTTTGTGCTCCGAGAGACGTTTCTCGAGTCGACGTCCAGTCTCTCCAAAGTAGCAGCTAGTGCAGTCACGGCAAGAGATGCGGTAGACCAAACCGCTCTGCAGAAGGGTGGGGACAGGTGTTTTCACGTTGGAAATGAAAGAACGCAGTTTCTTGCCTGGGAGTTGGATGCACTTTATTCCGTGCGTTTTCAGGATTCTACCGATCTGTTGTGACAGGTTGGGGTAGTATGGGATGAATGCCCTCGTGGATGGCTCGTCACTGTTGGTGTTGTAGCTGGTCGTCACGATGTCACGTGTCTGTAGATCACACCTGTCGAGGACGTCAATGGGGTAGCCACACTTCGTAAGGTCTACTTTGACCCTAGTGACCTCTTTGCGTCTTTCATCAGCGGAGCTGGAGTGTGTCCAGGCGCGAGTAAGCAAGGTTCGGGCAGTGGAGAGGAGGTGGCCTCGCGCGTGTGCTGACCGGAAGTTGGTGAAAGAATGAATACTTTCCTGCTCCTTACATTGCATGGAAAAATAAATAACTAAATAAAATAAAAATTATAAAGCAGCCAAATAAAAAAAAAAGAGAACAAGGTATATTTCACACTGCGGACTGAAGTGTAGTATTTGTAAAAAAAAACTAATGATATACAATTATGGCAAATTTATAGTTTTACTGATATTCTAATAAAATAAAAAAAATTATTTGAGATTAATTCTGTGTCATATCTAGATTGCTAAATTTTTAGGTTTATAATTTAATCTTACGAGGTCACACGAATTCGTCATTTCTACAAAAGAAAGTGAAGAATTCAATATGAACTATAGTCTCTGGTTAACTGATTACGTTATGGTTTTATTGCGTCACCCAGGATCCCAAGAATAGATAGCTGGATCTTATTCCTAAACACGTTGCACTGAGAATTTCGTGAACAACAAGAAGGGTGGGTGGAAATGATGAAATCCTTAATGATCGCTTCCAGTTGTTCAGGATACAAGCAGATGATGCAAAGTTGGCAGGGTTGTTAAAGGCAGAATGCTTCTGCATCAGGATCTAGAAAAGTTGGGCAGATAGGCTAAGAAGTGGCAACTGAAGTTCAACATTGACGAATGCAAAGTATTGCATAGAAGTAACCCCAGAGAAACGTACCAAATGTGGGGGACTACACTCAGGATAGTAGAAAGTGAAAAAACCTGGAGGTATTGTGCAGTCAGATATAAATTTTCTGAGCAGTGCAGACGGGTGCCAAAACAGGTCATCGGGTTTTGTCAATGATATAAAGGAATTTAGTTAGTAGGGAGAACGTGATTATATTGCCTGACATTGCCTTTTATATGGCAATTTCAGGCTACGCCTTCGGTACTACGTACAAGTCTGGAGGCTTCATTTTAGGAAGGATGTAGAGTTGCTAGAACAAGTACAAAAATCAGCGTCCGGAGACTAGGCGCCTGTGAGGTGTATAAAGCCTTGAATGGGTTGAGCAAATTCATGCTGATGGGATTCTTCCTCTTGCTCAGATTACGAACCTCAGGGGGCATAAATATAAATTCAAATTGAGAAGGACAGTTGTAGAATAGATGTTCAGAAATTAGCCTTTAGCCAGCGGGTAGTTGATTGCTGGAACAAACTTCCCTCTGTCGTTGTAGAATTTGATAGCTTAAATAAATTCAAGGAAGAACTGGACAAACTTTTAGAGCAAATGGTTGTGAAATGGGATTTTTTATTATTTATTATATATATTTTTGGCTGATGCTTATAAGCTTGCTTTCTTGCATCATATGCCTCTACTGATGCTAAAGTCAAGAGAGCAAAAACAAATTGTTCGTTGAGGGGCACATTACAAGGAATGCAATTCTGCTTAGCTTACATATTCCAAGATTGCAATGTGGATTCTACATCTGAGCCCCATGCCTTTAATGGAAAATTCTTTCGCTTGTATCAGGATTGAAGATGCGTTAAATAGCGAAAGAAAATTGCTCAAATAATGACCAATAATTATAATCAGTAGCAGCAAATTTAGTGCCCAACATTCCGACCATAAGAATGTTCGGTACTAAATTTGCCTTAAGTTAACCCTGCTAAAGCGGATGGATCCCATTGGTAGACCTTATGTCCGAACTTGGAATCTTTAACCTAACTATGAAAATGACGACAGCAACTAGAGGTGGACAGGCATTAGATTTAATCTTTCATAACCTACTGGACATAAACCTCCTGCCTTGTACCTTCCAATAGGACGACTTCCCAATTACATTCCAATTATCATTGCTGAGCAATTTCCTTTCACTACTTTATGCATCCTCAAGCCCAGAACAAGTGAAGGTGTCCTCCATTAAATACCTGCAGCCGCACATCATTTTGCAATGCTTCAACACTTTCAACTAAAGTTGATATTCCAAATCAACAGAGGTTGCCACTGTGGTATGGCAGAAGGCAGACTTCCTAACAGGTCGAACAGTGCTTTATCAAGAAACCAAGCTGGACTTCAGCAGGAAGCAGAAGCAGAAGCAAATATTACCACAAAAGGCAGAAATCAACTCATTTCATACTTCAACATCGATAAGAAAGTATGCTTCTTGAACAAGAGAAGGCAGGTCCACTGTCAATATTCTCGATTGATGATTTCTGAATTTTTTCTCCCCTTACCAACCGCATTACACTGACATCATCCAAAATATAGTTCAGGAATATTCGCAAGTTAACGTTCAACAGCAATGGCTACCTCACCTAATAACCCAGCTCCCTCAGGAGGGCCAAGTCTCTAGGTCACAAATGGAGCATTTTGAAAAGGTGATTCAGTCAATAATAACTCAGTACTGCTTCGGTCATATGTCACCTATAACAGATCAAAAACTACCAATCTTCTGTACAGAGTAGAGCAGACTCTTAACGACAGGTCCCAGATTGCCATAATTTTCTTGAATATAAAACCGACAGAGTATATTTGTCGGCTCTGTTCAGACTCAAAAACTACTAATTGTCTGACATACTGCAAATTCTGGATTCAGTCAAACTTTGAAGACAACCGTTAGTTCCCTACAACTTCCAGACAACCTTTGAAGTCACAAAAGGAATCCCACATTGGAATGTGCTATCAGCAATCCTGTTTGCAGTACTTCTGGAATCATTCTAAGCAGCTCGTACACATTATTTCCTGCCGACGACCTGAAGTTATGTAACCTCACTAAGCTCCTCACACCAATGCTATAAACTTCCAACCTTCTAGTAGACAAATGGATGAGCAAGGTTATGGGTAACGTTCTCACTTTTTCCAGATCGATCCATCCTCAAGAAAATGTGGGAACAGCTCCCTGGAGAAGGTAGGTCAGACGATCTTGATTCACGCCTACATCTTCGGCTAACCCTTACAAACCTGAGAGATGTTTTGCTGAGGGATGTTTCTCGTAGTGTTCATTGAACTAGATAAATACTATGAGAATAAGGTTTACAGAAAGAAACCTGGAAAACACTTAGCTGATGAAACTCTGAAGAACAGGATCAAATGACACTTAAGTGCCTACTGCAGAGGTTCCCAAAATAATTTAGCTATAAGTATACAGGTAACCCTCGTATAACACGGTAGTTAGGTTCCTATAAAATGTCGTGTTGTACGAAGCCGTATTATATGGGACTAAGAAAAAGTACAAAGGGGGGGATAACTTCCAAAAGCTAACAAAAATACACCATTCTAGATTTCGTGTATCTTCTATTCTCTTTAAAAAATGATTTTTCTGGGTTTGTTTGCTTTTGCTTGATAAAGCTTTAAATTTCATCGTATGGAACTAAGCATTTTTTGAAGCTCCCTTTTGGACTTTTGGCTCCTTTCATTCAAGAATCTGCATTCAAAAAATAAGATTCTAATTTCTCGGCTAACTTTATGCCTTTCCGTATGCTTTTTAGTGTAAAACTTGGAAGTTTAGAATTTATCTGCGCTATCATCCCCTGAATTGATTTCGTTTTACCTATGATGCCATTTCCACAAATTCGCTTCTCCAGCCTCTTTTTTTACCATAATTCTTGAAAGCCTTCAGTAATCATATTTTTAAAATTTTTTTTTAGGAGCATCGGCAACTATGGCCATGTTACTCTATGTATATTGTCTATAAATTGCATGTGTCCTGAAGTCGATTTTCTGTTTTGCTGGATGAAAAACCCACGCTAACCTCGCCTGAGTCAGACTAACTCAGCCATGTAGTGAAAAAGACCCATAAAAGTTCCTCCCGTCATGATGGGATTCGAACACAGGTCTTTTGCACCCGGTGTGGGGAGGAGGGCGATTCTCTCAACTGTGCTACCCACGAGGGATTCAGTAGTCATATCATCAAAACTGTAAGATTCAAAATCTTACAGAATAAAAATAATAATAAGTTTGTTTTTATTAATTAAGAAATAGGAGCTCTTGTTGCTAGTGAATAAGAAGTAATATCATCTGATTTCAATAATAACAAGTTTTCAGCATGGAATATAAATTTAATGGGCAGTAAGTAATAAAAGCAGAGCCCCATTAGCCATCAACTTCCGTTATAAGCGGGGAAAAACTACTGTAAAGTAGCATGGGTCCAACAACAACAGACAAATTAAGGTTTATGCGGGGTCGAACCTAGTAGGTCATAAACAGGAAGTGATTTCTTGACCAGCACATAAGTTTCTAAATATAGGTGCTGTGGTCACGAGATGTGATTTTCGTGGTTTTAGAACGCTACGGGGACAAAGGCGTTATATGAGAGAGGAAAGTTGTTTTCTGGATAATCGGCAAACATCTAAGAACACACAAGTATGGGAGAAAATCTGGTAGAATTGTAAAAAGTGGGTGTATGATAACACGTGCTACTGGACAGGCTGAGTATAGGCCTTCTAACAAATCAAATGAGAAGAATTCGTAAATGAATATAGGATTGGAAGGAGTCACTGAGAATAGGCGTGGCGAAATCAGGAGTAAGATGAAGGAAAAAGGCAGTGAAAGGATTGGAAACGGACACAAAGTTGAGATTTTGGCGGTGTGAGTGAAAATGGTTTAGGAGGGCACAAATTTGAGATTTTTGTCGGTGTGAGTGAAAATGGTTTAACAGACAGAGTTGAGGTTTTTGTCGGTGTTTCTGAAGATGAGTTAGTCAGACACTAAGTTGAGATTTTGGCGGTGTGAGTGAAAATTGTTTAGGAAGACACAAAGTTGAGATTTTGACGGTGTGAGAAAAATGGTTTAGTCGGTCAGAGTTGAGCAAGTGCTGACCAGTTTAAGATGGTATAGTCAGTCAGCGTCAGTAAGTTGAGTAGTTGTAGTATAAATTAGTGTTGTAGAGAAGAAAGGGGATCAAGTTAAGATGTAGCAGTTAGTCAATCCGTCAGCCAGTAGCAGACATAGTTTTGTTTCAGTAAAGAGCAGAAGGCTACTAAAATAGTTGAGAAAGCAGAATACGGCGAAGTTAGCTCATTGTAGGATAAACAAGATGTCTGATGCCCAGGAGATAATGGAGCTGAAGCTGATAGAATCTGGAGCCGGACCGAAGGGAGAACAAACGTGCTGAATAGATGAAATGAATCGTTTTTAGGAGCAAAGGTACTCGAAACCCAAGAAGCAAACTCGAAAACTCCTGTCGAACTCTCCAAGGTTTGCGAGATGCGTTCCAGATGGAGTTGACCTGCTGTTCACCGCGAGAAAGAAGAGCCTCAAGATAACTAAGTAAGTGGCTAGTTACATAAGTATTCTCATACACACCAAGAACTCGAGGAACCTCGAAATTTGATTAGCTGGACTTTTTAAAAGACACTGTGTATAAGAATTACTCAGTTGTAAGGATAGGTTATTTTAGGATATGTGCTGAAGGACATTAGCCAGGACAAGTTAGTAGATACATAAATAATTTTGGAAGGGAATACATATATATAAAATATTTGAAGTAATTGATGCCTTGTTTATAATTGCTTGATAGGCTACAATTAAATATGTTTTGGATGAGAATTAGAAGTGAGTGATACCTGTTGATAATCATTTTGATAAGTAAATGAATAAGTATTGAATTATGTAAGAAATAATAGAAAGAGGAGTGATATTTTGTTATTAATGGTTTTAATTGATGCATGATCAATATATGTAAGAAATAATAGAAAGGGATCGATTTTTGTTATTGATGGTTTGAAATGATGCAGGATTGAATGTATACAGAAGGGAATTGAACGGGATTGGTATTGTTATTATGTTTTAACTGATGCATGATTAAGATATATGTACATTAGAGGATGAGACTAGATCATGTAGTCATATTTTTTGGTTTAATCATTTTGGTTTTGATGTATTCATGTAAATATGTACAATAAACTGAATTTTATATATAACCTCTGTGTTTTTTTGTTGTTCTGAGTACCAGTCTATCCGAAGGGAATTAAATACATCTACGAGCTTTTCCCCTTGAACCTAGAATTTTCTGTGAAGTCAGATGCGCAAGTGGGGAGTTATTTTAAAGGGGAACTAATCACAAGGGGATAGTTAAAAGATAATAAGTAAAAGGATATACAAATATAAAATATGTAATAAATAAGCTTCTAAAATCCCCACCCCCACAAAACCTTCCCCTCCTACCGACGTAGCAAGTTCTACTACTATCGCACCGATTCCTGCCGGTTTGGCCATATTTCCTAAATGAACTGACTCTGGCCATACATTTTTCCATACGCATTTACTTCTTTGAGGGATAAAGCTATCGTTCTGATACAGTACAATATTGAGAAATTGTTTCCATGCTTCCATTATTTCAATAGATTCAGAACCAATTTTTTCCAAAATTGATTGTAACAATTTTCTGATAGAATAAGTTTTAAAGGTGGATATAATGCCTTGATCTAATGGCTGAATGAAAGAAGTTGTATTAACTAGTACAACTGTGGTGGAACATAACTTCAACGTTTGGATGACTTAAATCTTTTGGATGGCCTGGTGCGCTATCCAATAGTAATAAAACTTTTCTAGATTTTTCCACAAGTTCTACAAGCACAAGTTCAATAGCACAGAACATAATACGGGATTTCCCAACAAAATAAAATACAGGGATTTCTCAATATTTGACTAGTGAGTCAACAGCGGAGATTCAAAAAGAGTGGAATTACATCCAACATAATAGCAATGTACCCCACACAAAAGCTCAAAAATACCCTGTTATGAGAGATTTACCGAAAATCTCTAACCGTGTTAGAGCGAAACCGTGTTGTAGAAGTACCGTGTTGTAGAAGTACCGTGTTATACGAGGGTGCCTGTATATAGTTTTCTAAATTAATATATATTTCAGGACATTTAATATCAAAGAATGAAATAAAATACGTGGATCAGTGGGATTTTAACATATTTCGTTCAAAAAAAGTACTTCGTAAAAACCCCACCCCACAAAAAAAAAAAAAAAAACACAAGTGCAGCCACCAAACGAGCGCCCCACACTGGCATATTGCCATCATTGACATTATACCATATGAATATAGTCCAGATTTGTAGCTGAAAAGCAGTGCTAACTTCGGGAAATATCAGCGCGAACTATCCTATATCAGCGGAAATATCCTATACGATTCGTAAGGCATTAAACTAAAGAATGGTATAGAAGACAATTGTTCTATACATGCAATGGCATGTATGAAACAACAAGCAATATGTAAATATAACAACAATATTGTTGTTACATATTGCTTGTAAACACTTTGTTAAAACTAAAGCCTTATTTGTCGCACACTTCATTAACATTCAGCACTTGAAGCAATATGTAAGAGACGAATACTGCCCAATGTTTCAATATGTATATGCTTCCGCGCGGGGGTTTATGTGTGTGTGTGTAAAAAATGTACATCCTTCTAGCCGAAGCTATCGCGGGGGTAAGTTGGAGACCGTGTAGTGTTTGAAAAAAAAATTTGAATTCTTTGGCATGCATAAATAGCATACAGGCGATGGTAACATGGCTTTTTAACTGATTTTTCGTCCAGTAAACTGAACGACCTCAGAACACACGCAATTTATAGACAATATATACGGAGCAACACGGCCTTAGTCGTCAATGCCCTAATATACATTCATTAATAAATATAGATAGAAATCAATGGGCGCTTCTCTTCGTGGACTACTGTTATTAGTATAGGCCCCCAGGTTCGATGTTAGGAGTATTTTTATTTTCCATATTTATCAAAAGATATTATTGGTGGAGGTATGTCCAGGGTGGCGGATGATACGAAGGGTATCAGGGTTGCCAATGAGGATAACGACAGTACGCTACTGCAACAGGATCTAGAAAAGTTGACCAGATGGGCTGAGAACTAATAACTGAAGTTTAAAATTGACAAATATAAATTATTGCATATGAGTAGCAGTAACACCAGAATACCATACCAGCTGTGTGGTACTGTGCTCAGGGTATTGAGGAATGAAAAACACCTGGGGGTAATTGTGCAGTCAGATATGAAATTTTCTGAGCAGTGCAGACGGGTTGCAAAAGTAGCTCATGGGACCTTGTCAATGATATACTGATTTGCTGGCAGGGATAAGGAAGTGGTCATCCCCTTGTGTAAGGCAATGGTCAGGCCACACCTTGAGTACTGTGTACAGGTCTGGAAGCCTCATTTTAGGAAGTATGTAGAGTTCCTAGAACGAGTATAGACAAGGGCAACAAGAATGGCGAGGAGGACAAAATGGTGCTCTTACCAAGAAAGCTTCAGCTCTGAAAATTGCAGCGTCTGGAGACTAGGCACCTGCGTGGTGAGCTGATTGAGGTGTATAAGACCTTGAATGGTTTGAGCAAGCTCAATGCTGGTGGGATTCTTCCTCTTGCTCGGATTACGCACTTGAGGGGTCATAAATTCAAATTTAGGAAAGACAATTCCAGAACAGATGTGCGGGAATTTGTCTTTAACCAGCGAGTGGTTGATTGCTGGAAGAAACTTCCATCTGTCGTGGCAGTGGATAGCTTAAATAAATTCAAGGAACTGGACAAACTTTTGGATGAATGGATAGGTAAAATTGGAAGGTTTTTTTTTTTTTTTGGCTGATGCTGTTTAAACTTGCTTTCTTACATCATGTGCAGCTACTAATGCATAACGTAAATGCGCCCACTTATTCGTTTGTTAACGTTAAGTTGTAGGGTTTTAGGCCATCAGCAATTAGACCATACTGCCGTATACAATACACCCGAAATTGTTGGGTTCTGTGGTCGATTTGCTATTTGTTGAATGAAACAACCGAGTTTCCGGTAGGTAAAAACCATGCTACCCTCACCTCAAATCGAACAATTCAGCCACGTTGTCAAAAAGACCCATAAAATTTCCTCATGTCATTGACGGGATTTCAACATGTACTTTTCACTCGGTGTGGGGAGGACGATGATTATGCTAACTGTGCTATCCACGAGAGCAAGTTTCAAGTAGGACAGCCCTTTTAGTTAAGTCACGTAATGACAACAAAGTACAGTGTCTTGTAACAAGAAAAGAAACGTTATATACGACTATGTGCTTTTATTCGAATAAAAAGTTTCCTGTTGGGGACATGATTTCTTCTCAAGGATACTTTTCAGACAGCCTTAGATTAATGTTGCCGCTACAAAATCAGTTTTTCAACTATAATAGCATTCACACCTGGATTCTGTTTCCATAACTTTGTACCCACATTTCTGCTCTTTCAAGCAAGCCCTTGCTAAAATCAGGTGGCAACATCTGAATACTGTATTCAAGATGTGTTATGACCATCGATTTGTACAGTCGGATAACTAGGCTACCTCTCACAGCAACCACCGGTGACGATGACATCCCCCAGTTCATCGTCAAATGATTAAGCGTTTTCATCAATGATCTACTCCTCAACCTACATAACAGATGCCTTGAAGATCATTACTTTCCACCAGTTTGTTTGTTGTTGTTTGGTTTTTAGGAGCATTAGCAACTAAGGCCATATTGCTCCGGGATATGCGGTGGTCATTCCCTGACCTTTCCGCATCCTCCATATTTGGTGGTGACGGGCTCGAACCCCGGTCTAATCAAGAAGCGTGTGCTATGCACTGCTGCTCCTTCCCACCTGGCTACGGAGGCGCCCACTTTCCACCAGAGTGGAACAGATACTCTGTCTGGCCCCCTTCCAAGGACCAACAATCAACTCTCCCAAGCCAACATAGGCCCATCGCTTGCGCCTCTGTATTGCTAAAAATTCTGAAGAAAGTACTACTACCGCCTATCACCCATCAAATTCTGTGACAGTCCTCAAAAAATACACTATGGGATATCAGGATCAACTATAACTAATCTTGCAACAACCACACTGCAGATCTTAGAAGCCCTAGACCAAAGACAGGAATTGTCAGTCATATATCTTGACATTCATTCTGCATTTGATGCCATCTATATACCCAAACTCCTTCATCTCTTAGAAAGCTACTTCAATTTTCGGCGATGTTCTCTGGTTCCTAGAATCTCTCCTATCCAAGAGGACACTTGTGCTAAAGATCGAAACGAAGACCTTCATGCGTCACATAAATGCCGGTGTGCCTCAAGAGGGGATCCTGTCAGGCGTTCTCTTCACAGCAATCATGGTGCCGTCTGTGGCCAACAAAATGCAACTGGATTACATATGCTGACGATGTCAAGCTCCTTACTAGGATATCGTCATCCGACTCGGCAGCCGAAACCACTCAGCAAATCAGCAGGAAACTACAGGACAGGACTACAATAACGCATTCAACCTCCAAATTAACTCCCTGAAATCGGCACAAATCATTTTTTCACTAAAGGGCAGCGCAACAATTTGGAACCTGTGATCAATGGTTCTTTAATTCCAAGTTTTCAAACAAACAAAGATCTGGGGGTTTTCGACTCCAAGCTATCCTTTAAGGATCACGTAAACCTCATACATTCGCAGCTGACTTCACTACGCCCGGTCGCCCAGCAAATGTTGCTCCACACAAAAGACCCACACCTGGTAAAAAGATGCATCGTATCAAACCTATATCTGACAGTATTATATGCTTCAGAGACATGGGCCTCGGTTGCCGAATCGACCATTTAAAAGGATATTTGCTGCAGAATTCTGGCTGTTAAAACAGGCCAACACCAAACGCCACCTTCCCCCAGCTCTCAGAGCTACACAGGGCTACAGCAGGCTCCCTTCAACTGCGTAGGCCCCGATCTTACATCGGAGAAAGAAGGCGCTGCTTTTCACGATCAAGGTGGCCACCGCTAAAATTAAAGAATTTCTGGAATCGCTGCTTTTGGCACAATCCTTCCCCCTTATCTGCAGTCTTCAACACAGCTGCTAGCCGACCATAACCGGCTGGTACTTGCCGACAGATTCCTGCCAAAGCAAATGCTGCCGTCACTGCAAACGATCGACAATGACCTCCAAGAAGTGGTCAACAATAAAAAAATATACAGGAAGGGAACCCTAGTCGAATTTAGTGTAGAACTGTTTTTTATGCCTTGCAATAATCTAGCTGTATATCAAGTAACATATGGTTTTCTCGTGTCTTTTTTGTAAAAATGTATTGTAAACCCATGGCACTACTATGCCGTGAGGGGACTAATTGTATGTATGTCATCTGCAATTAAAGATTCTGCCTTAACGCACTGCTGAGAAATTATGTCCGATTGTACTCCGCCATAATATTTATTTAATCTTCAACTGTGTTGAAGAAAATATACCCTTCCCACACCCTATAACAACTTGAGATTACTATGTGTGATTCAGATTAAGAACCTTACATTTACTAATATAAAAACTTAATTGCCATTTTAGATCATATGATATGAGAATTGAAGGACATGACTGAATGCACTCAGGTTCACTAATAAAACGAGAACACTTCACTTCAGGTATTTAACCTATATTTATTAAAAAGTTTTATAAATTAAACAATATCAAATAGATACTTTACACATACCATAAGTTATGACCTCTTCTTCGAGATCTTCGACTATGTTATTCTTTCTTACCACAGTCGAATAGATAAAAGTTGAGATCGTAATGTATGGTTATGTATCAAGTCTCCATTTTTTACTGTGCAGTTATCAAAACAACTATTTTCAGAAGAATAAGAGAAATTTACCTCAATATGATACGTAGAACACTTCCGTATGATATTCTCCAGAAATTAAAACGAATGAAATAATAAATTCCATTTAATTTCATGCATGAACTTCCTCTCGTTTATAAATCTCCTTGTAAGGTATACTAATGTCATGCGGCACCAGGGATTTCCCCCATCTCCGCGTTGCTTTCACTGTGGGTATACCAGTTTGCTGGGAATGCCAGAGGTTTAAAAGTGTGTGAGTACTGTACATGTGTAATGTCGTGTACCGTTGTTCATCTGGTCATTTAGCCGATGGACCCTTGCTGGAGCCCAATGTTGCCCCACCTTCGACCCGTGGACGCAGACCAGGAACCCAGTAGACAGTTATTCTGGCAGGTCCTGCCGCTTAGTTTCCTCAGATTTCGGAGGCTAGGACCTTAAAAAAAAAAAAAAAAAAAAAAAAAACCTGGGGGTTTTGATATTACATAGATGTAATATCAAACCCCCCCCCCCAGCGGTATGTACGGGCTTACGACGTATGCAAGCATAGATGATATTACATAAATCTTGTTGTAACAACATTCCCTGTTTTTTACTGATAAATTGAGTTAGTATGCGTATTAAGCGCCACCTGATATGACTATATCAGGTGTTAAGCGCCCTATGACTATATTAAGTATAGGTATATTGTATTTGTAACTTAGCGTGTATTCTGTTGTCGATTTGCTTGTTTGCTGTTCGAAAAGAAAAAATGAGTTTTTCCGGGAGAAAATACGAGACAATCCTCCCCGGGGATCAACTCTGGACAGCAAGTGGAAATTTTCCGGATTCTAACCCGTGAATTTTCACAGTGCTACCCATGACGGCTTGCTCTTATAAATAATTTTTTTGTTTATACTCCGGGACCACCACACCGGTCAGGAGTTCGCAAGGTAGAGAGAATACAAGAAACATCACGGTATTCAGCAGTCACGGGCTTGAACCTGGGTCACTTATGCGCGCTTGACCACTCGTCTACGGGGGGGGGGCCTCCTTCCCACTTTATTTTTATCAGGGCAAATTCTGACATAATAACACTTGTAATGCTGTCATCAATATTGTTAAGGAAAATAACAAGGATTTCATTCCAGACAGACCTACTGAGGGCACTATCTTGCCCCAGTTAACCACTCCTTTATACACCCTATGGCAACCTAATCCCAAGGTCACTCTTCTCTAATTTATGCACAGGACGTTCATGTGAGATTATCAAAACCCTTTCTAAAATCAAAAGAAATTATGCTAAAGTTATTCATGGCATCCAGTTACTTCGTGACTGTCTCATAATAGTTTTCTGAATTAGTTATTTGTAGAATAAGAAATTTACCTCAATATGATACGTAGAACACTTCGGTATGAGATTCTCCAGAGATTAAAACGAATAAACGATTAATGCACAATTATTACAGTAAGAAATTAATAAAAAATTCAAAAAACAATTAAAAATTAATTAAAAAGCTTAAAGTAAATTTTGAAAAACGATTTTCAAATGAGTGGAGAGTATCATACAGAAGTGTTCTACGTATAATATTGAGGTACGTTTCTTATTCTTCTACAAATATTGAAATCAACGTAAATGTATTGAGCATAATATAGTCTATTATATACTATCAAATTGAATTAGTTAATACCATTAACAAATCAGTGCTGCTACTCTTTTAATGTCATTCCTGCCGTAGGTGCTCTGCAACACTGATTCAATGAATATCGAAATTGTGTTTAAAATCTGAACATGTTTAACAATTTTTTAATTCGAAGTTGGAATTTTTAAAAACGACACTCGGCACAAAACCTAGAAATAAATACTATAGACTTGCTTTACAGTAAACCATGTTCTCAGAAAAGAGTGGAGAATCTACAGCCACTTAAATTGTGAAAGAGCTGCTGTGCTAGAGGAACACAGACGCTTTATTTAACATAATTGTGCAGTACAACATTCATCAAATTGAAATCAAATTAATTATTGGAAGGGGGAATCCTTCCACCATGGCTCGTTCACCAGTCTAATCCCTCCAATAATTTTTTTCGTCTGGGGCAAGGGAAAAAAAAATATATGGAGGTTTTCTTCCACCAGTGTTAACAATCTCATGAATTTGAAGAGGAAGAAAAGTAAACCTATTAGAGAAGTTCAGTATAATACGCTACGAAATATGACCGCAAAGGGAATTCCGCTTTGATGTTACACAAAACACGCATGTAAGCAGATAGGTTAAAATCAGTTTGCCTTTATAATTTCTTTAAGTATTCTTCTTTGTATCTTCGTTATATTTTACATATTCCTTTAAATCAATAAAATGATTTGTAATAACGTTGTATTTTGTCTTTATATAAACTGAGTTTTCCATATGCCAGTTTGTAATTCATTCCTTAAGGAATCGGAAAAGGAGCTAAAAATCCTTACAGCTCGTCAAGAGACCACATGATCGAGCCACAATATGAAAATAAAATGCTTATCAAGTTCCTGCCGTCCCAATGAGAAGTTCTTTGCTTTCATATAGGGATGGAATCGAATTAAGACCATTCGGGAAGTGTGAAAAGTGGTATAAACCACGAAACCATCATGGAGGACGCTTCCTAAATTAACTGGCAACAAAATTGCATTGTCGATATGTGATATACTGGTCCCACAGCCCTGAAGTACCTCATAAAAATAAAATTTTCTGTACGTTTTTTCATTCCCTTCATAATTAGCTTCCTAGAATTCTCTACTGCAACTGAGAGAATTGCTGATATTCACCAACTCTAATGATAGTTTCACGTAACAGCCGTCCTTCTGAAATAACCTAAAGGCCTGTAGTTTACAATGCAGCTAGTATTTATAATAGTGGTGGCTATGGATTAATTTATAATCCATAATCGGAACCATTGCGTACAGTAGATACCAGGATGTCGTAATGTCATCTGTAATATCATTGACTTCCTGAAACTAAGTTAGAAACTGATTTACTACGTTTTAATTGGCAATTCCTGAAATAACTAGCTCAATATTAGTTTACTACATCAAATTAATGAGGAGTGCTTAAGCCAACAGACTAGGTCATAAAAACACAGGTTGTCAGGATAATTCCTACACCTGTGCAGAAATTAAGTCGCACAAATAGTATAAAAGTTACAAGAACTTAAAATTGCACTTTGGCCTGACCACTCGGCTACGGAGGCCTCCTTCCCACTTTATTTTTATCAGGCAAATTCTGACATAATAACACTTGTAATGCTGTCATCAATATTGTTAAGGAAAATAACAAGGATTTCATTCCAGACAGACCCACTGAGGGCACTGGTCCCTTTGGAACTCTTCCCTCATAACTATCTTGCCCCAGTTAACCACTCCTTTATACACCCTAAGCCATGAAATGAAAAGGGAAGATGATATAAAAAGCATTAAACTAAAGTTTTGAGAACAAACTAACGAATATACACTGAAGTTAACTAGGAACATAACATTGGGGGACAAAGGTTTGTTTCAGTTTGACAGTACTTATAATTTCGTAAAAAAAAAAAAAAAAAAAATTCACGGCAAACTCAGCCAGAAATTTCTTATTAGTAATTGGACTGGTTAAATCAATCTTTAAGAGTATTTGCATCTGTGATAATTTTGCAAGGGGCGGGGGTTACTCTGACCAAAGTCGGTTACTGATGGGCATTAGGGAGGATTTAATTCTAATTGATCTGCAGCGTATATTCTATCCTATGAGGGGTCCGCTGTTCCGGTAATCGAATCCCAAATTATAGAGTTTTACAAGAAATAAACTTTTCATTATAAGGAAAACATAAATTCATATAAATCAAGGAGTTCCACTATGAACATTCTGGTTCTGTTCAAAGTTAGATTTAAATAATGTCCAGCTTAGAAACAAATATGCAAGGGAAGAAACATTTTTGAAGTTAGAGCAACACCAAGCCAGATGGGGAAAGCGTATAAAATGAGAGGTTAAGCATTTTGTTGAAGTATTTAATAAATAAAAAGACTTTATTAGATAAAAAGTCTATATTAGATATTATAAAAAGACTTAATCGACTTAATTCATATTACGCCATATATATTGTCTGTAAATTGCGTTGGGTGTGTTCTGTTATCGACTGTCTGCTTTCTGGATGAAAAACTCGTTTCCCGGAAAAATACTGTACAACCAACCCCGTTGTAAAAAAGGCCAATAAAAATTTGTCGCGTCATTGACGGGATTCAAACTCAGGTCTTTTCCACCCAGTGCGGGGAGGTTGGTAAATATATCAATCGTGCTAAAGCGACGGCAACACCTAGCTTTGTGACGATCATATTTAAACATGTATGATCGCTAACATGTATATAATTACTTGCAGTAATTATATACATGTTAGTATATAATTATATACTAATTATATACAAGTTTGCAGTAATTATATACAAGTTTATGTATATAATTACTTGCAGTAATTATATACATAAACTTCACTGAAAGAAATTTATAAACTATTTGGTGTCGTTAGCAATTTAAATATCAGATCAAGGATGCAATTACAAATACTAAATATTCTCAATGGATAACACTAGTGGACAGTGATTATATTCTCCAAAGAATCTCAAATTCATGATAAGAGCGATTAAAAAAGTAAAATATATCTAAATATTTTCAAATCTCCCCCCAATCTTAAATAAAAAGAGAATAGATGGCGGCAATGATACAAGGTAAGGTGACGCCACTTGCTCCCTATTCGACAAAATTTGTGTTTGTGAAGCACATGCAAAACCTTTCGAAACCGTGATAATAAAATACAGTGTCGTTAGAAAAAGTATGCAAAGTAAAGAGTTACTGACAACTTCCTTGCCTTAATTTTTCATGAAGATCCATGTTGAATCAAAACAGAAAATTGCACCAGTCTGACTACTTTTGATAATCCTCGAGTCAAAAGAATCAATTTGTTGTTTCTTTGACTCAGATTATCAAAAAAAAATTCTGAAGAATAACTTCGAAATAAGCACTACAATAGACAACTATCTCTTACACAGCCTCAACCATAAATTCCTCATGTTTAAACTAGTTCTAAAACTACCTCCGCAGGTATGCCTCAAGCAGTAGGCTAGGGGCTAGGCTATAACCATTAATCATATTTAACAGTCACGGCTTGAACAACGGTCCACTCAAAGAGCGCGTGCTATTTCACTCTCGTTCCTGACCACTCGGCTACGTCATAGACATGTGTTTTTGTAAAGGGCGGCTCCTAGAACGTCGGTTCAACTCCGCCTCTTATCTCTGTGAAGAACAGTATCACTACAAATGGGCCAGTTATGTATGTGACGTACGTTTGTGTGTTCTGTTGTTGGGTCTGGTCATTTGGCTACCTAGAAGCATCAATCACCTAGCGAGATGATTCTGGGTACTCATCCACATCACGGGAAGGTGGGCCAGTCCCAATGGAGCTTGTAGTGTCCCAGTTCAAGACTCTGACCCACCTGATGTTGCCAAAAAAGGGGGGCCAGATTCCTCCAGGGTCCACTCCAGAGGAGAAAATAAGTAAATAATAATAATAATAGAGTTCCCGTGGTGTATTTATAATAATAAAAAAGGGCTCTCGCGAGGATCATCTTCGCTATAGAGTACGCTTTTGGTAACAGAGTGCCATCGCTAAAAAGGCTTCCAGAAAGTATAGATAATTTCAGCAGATTTATTTATGTTGATGATTAAGTTAAACCCTCAAGGGTACTGGACTAGGATTGCCACTAATTAATTGACGTCCCTATTAATTTCTTATGTCGTCAATAGCTATGGTTGTAATAAAGTTTTTAAATCATCTGTATATTGTAAGATGTTAGGAGTGACCTGAAGAAGTGGTTATAGTGTTTTGTGGAAGGCACTATAGCCAATTCTTCAGGATGAATAATAATCCTGAAGAATTTATAGTATTCTATGTAGGGTGGCACCCGAACGTCAGTTCATCTCCACCTATGTACACTGTGATGAATACAGAATTCTGTAAAAGGCCAGAAGTGTGTGTGTGTGTGTGTGTGTGTGTGTGTGTGTGTGTGTGTGTGTGTGTGTGTGTGTGTGTGTGTGTGTGTGTGTGTAATGTTATGTTTGTGCAGTTTCTGTTTAGTTGTTTTCTGGCCACTTTGTCAACTGAAAAGCTTGCCCACTACCCGTCTATACTACGAGGAGGTGGACCCAACTAAGCGTGAACAGTGGCGAATCTCGACATCTCGTACTGGTGATTACAAGCGAAAAAAAATAATAATAATCCCGCATTCACTATTAGAGTTGGTCAATGCATGACAACACAACAATCCCGTACCCAGGGAGCCCAGACCGTAGAACCAGCTAAATCCTGCCTCTAGCACCAGGCTAAGAATCAGCAAAAAAAAAAAAAAAAAAATATATATATATATATATATATATATATAATAATAATAAAATAATGATAATAAAAACAAATATAAAAAAATAAAAATAATAACTAAAAATAACGACAAGAAAAATAAAAAAGAAAACCCCGCCGCAGTGAAAAAGCTAGCAAAATTCTATCCCCTCAAAGAAAAGAATAAAATAAATACGCGAAAAATTAAAAAATATAATAAAAAATAAAAATAAAAAATCCCTTTCTTTCAGGATCTTCAAGGGGTCAGCAAATTCTATCCAGAGGAGTTTCAAAATAAATACCAATAAGTAAATAATAAAAATAAATTAAATGAACGTAACAGTTCGGAGTGCTCTTCTTCAGGTCACTCCAAACATATGCTTACAATTAGCATTATTAGAGGCATACGATCCAAGAAATCAAGCTTATGCAGCATCAGCCAAAAAAAATTAAAAAAACCTCCCATTTCACCCCTCCATTCGTTCCAAATGCCTGTCCAGCTCACCCTTAAATTTATATCAACTTTCACAGCAAAAGATGGAAGTCTGTTCCACCAATCAACTACCCGCTGGTTAAAGGCAAATTTCCGCGCATCTGTTGTTCAACTGCCTTTCCTCAATTTGCATCTGTGCCCACTCAGGTTCTTAATCAGAACAAGAAGAATCCCATCCACATTCAGCTTGCTCAACCCATTCAAGGCCTTATACACCTCAATCAGATCACCTCGCAGGTGCCTACTCTCGAGGCGTTGCAATTTGCAGAAATTAAGCCTTTCTTGGTAAGAGCACCCCTTTGTTCACCTCACCAATCTTGTTGGCCTTCTTTGTACTCGTTCTAGCAACTCTACATCCTTCCTAAAATGAGGCCTCCAGACCTGTGCACGATACTACTCTAGGTGTGGCCTGACCATTGCCTTGTATAATGGGATAATCACCTCCCTGTCCCTGCTAGCAAAATTCATATACATCATTGACAAGACTATGACCCCTGCCATGGCAGCCCCTCTGCACTGCTCAGCAAACTTCATATTTGACTGCACAATTAGCCCCAGGTCGTTTTCACTTTCCACTTCCCTGAGTGTAGTGCCATACAGTTGGTACGTTTCTCTTCCGTTATTACTACCCATATGCAGTACTTCGCATTTGTCAATGTTAAACTTCAGTTTCCACTTTTCAGCCCATTTGTCCAACTTATCTAGATCCAGTTGGAGTAGTATACTGTCTTTACTGTCGTTAGCAACCCTGCCAACCTTTGTATCCTCTACAAACTTGAACATTAAACCTGATATACCTTCATCAATATCATTGATAAATATGCAAAACAACAATGGGCCCAAAGCGAACCCTTGGGAACTCCACTAATAACATTTGTCCACGAAGAGCAGTGTCCATTGATTACCACTCTGTCGTATCTCACTCAACCATCCCTTTATCCATTGTAGCAACTTACCCTTAATGCCATCTGTCCAATTTGTACAGCAGTCTTCCATGTGCAACAGTGTCAAAACCTTTCCTGAAATCCAAGCATATGACATTAAAAGTATTTTTGGCATTCATTCCTTTGTGACTACATAATATCCAATCAAATTGGTCAGACAAGAGCTCCCTTTAACAAACCAATGCTGTGTCTTAACTATTACTACAGTCTTGTCTAGCTGATCCTGCAATGCTTCTTTAACCAGTGATTCCATTATTTTCCCCGGAACACAAGTTAAACTAACAGGTCTATAGTTACCTGTGTCACCTGTTGCCCCCCCCCCCTTTGTGAATTGGCACACCTCCAGTCCATGAGGACCTCCCCCTGAGTACAAGGAAGCTCTCATAATTATGGCTAAGGTTTTGCTTACTTCATTTGCTGCCTCCCTTAATATAACTGGATAGATCTCGTCCACCCCAAGTGCCTTTTACATTTAACTTCAACAATTTCTCCTACACTTTGCTCCCAGTTAGAGCTTGATAAACTTCTGGCACTCCCCTTATTGAATAACTCTTTATGTGTGAATGTAGATGCAAAATACTCATTCAGTTTATCAGCTACTTGAGCTTGATCAACAATAGTCAACCCATTTATTTTAAGTGGTCCAATCTGATTCATCCCTTTCCTTCTAGAGTTTACATAAGTAAAGAACTCTTTACATCCTTTGCCAAGGATTTCCCATAATCTGCTGTTTGTTGTTTGTTTGTTATCTGGTTTTTAGGATCATTAGCAACTAAGGCCATATTGCTCCGGGGATATGCGGTGGTCATTCTCTGACCTTTCCGCATCCTCCGTATTTGGTGGGCACGGGCTCGAACCCCGGTCTAATCAAGAAGCGTGTGCTACCACTGCTGCTCCTGCCCACCTGGCTAATGAGGCGCCATAACCATAATCTGCCTTCGCCTGCCTAACCTCCTTTGTAACTTGATTACAGACTAGTTTATATCTGCCATAGACTTCTGTGGCACCTGACACTTTATATGCATCCCATGCATTTTTGTTCTCTGCCACAGGCCTCATTAGTTCATGTGTCATCAATTTAGGCCTAAACCTTGAACAGTATTTCTTAGTTGGAATGGAAAGCCTAGTAGCCCCCAAAATTAAGTCCCTGAAGGCTTCCGATTTAAAATTCAACGTTGGTAACATCATCAGTTGAGCCCACTTTACAGAATTTAAAAACTGTCTGAGACCCCTGTAGTCACCTTTACGGAAGCAAAAGCCCTACCCTTTAACCTTGATAGTAGTTACATCCTTAATTAATTCCCACATCAGTACATTGTGATCACTCTCACCCAATGGTTGGTTCCTTTATCTGCAAATTCTTAATCCATGAATAATCAATGCAAATGATTTAAAAAATTTACATCCAGCGCTATGGACGACATACAAAAAAATTAATCGGGATGTCAATGAATTAGTGGAAACCCTGATCCAGCATTCAAGCCCTCAAACTTAATCGTCATAAATGTAAATAAATTTTCGCAAATTATCTGTTCTTTCCAGAGGTCTAATCCAGTGGACATTCACGGCACTCTGTTACCAAAAGTATACTCTCACAAAAGTCTAGGCGTAGTATTTGACACGAATACATGTTTTTATTGCCAGTATGAACCGGTGACGAAAAACATTCGGGGTGGACAGTGATTGACTTTGTACGTTCCAGGGAAAATAATGGAATCGGTAGTTAAAGAAGTACAGTAGTGCAAGGTCATCTCCATTAGAATGGAGCTATAAAGGGAGATCTGTTAAGGGGAGATCTCCTCTCACCAGCATGATTAGCTAATATGAGCTAATCAAAAGAAATGAACACAGAATAATTTTATATCATATCTAAATTTTAGTGAAGTTTTTGATAATGTCACAAGAACCATTGTTCTTTAAATTGGATCTAGATGGCATTAGTGACAAATTACTACTAGAATAAAGTGATAGTTAAAATGGTACAGTAGTTTTAAATAGTCGCCACTCTTCATGGACTAAATGTTATGATTGGGGTACCACAAGTTCGGTGTTGGGCCTCCGTACCATTTTTAATACTTATTAATGATATCGATGTACGTATTTCAAGCTTGATGTCTAAATTTGATGATGATACAAAGGTGAGGAGGATGTCATTAATTAGGGTATGCTACTTCAAGATTAGATTAACTAGGCATATAAGTTGTTTAAAAATGGTAATTGGGTTTGACATTGATAAATGCGTGGTACTGCATTTAGGTAGCAGTAACCTCAGAATAACGTAACATTTGAGCAGCCCTGAATTCGACATGGCCGCTAAAGAAAAAAAGCTAGAATTTATTCTACATCCCAACAATGGAGTTTCTGAAGAGTGCAGACAGGCTACTATAACAGCTTATGAGCTTCTGCCAATGATATACATGTATAGGAAATGAACTTTTTTTTTTTTTTTAGCAAAAAAGGGGACAGAAGTGATAACCCCGGTGTATAAAACAATTGTTAGACCAAGTCTTGAATAAGGCATTTAGTTTTGTACACCTTGTCCACATTGATGACAACGCTCCAACTCATACGGTTCATATAACCATGGAGACAATTAACGATGATAATTTATGAATTCTTGTCACGCTTGTCCTGTTCTACAGATATGGTCTCCTTCGGTTTACTGATGTTATTTTTATGTGATTCAGGAATAGCGAACTGCGACAGTACGTTCTATATAAGATATCTAGAAAAAAATTAAAAGATGTGCAATCCTTCATAAGTGAATATGTTGAAATTTCATTTCTCTTTAAATAATCACCCTTAATACCACGTGAGTTTTTTGAAAAGTTAGTACTAACTTTTAAAACCCCAAGTGGTATAAGGGTGGTTATTTAAAGAGGGAAATTTCATGGAAAAACGCCATGTAACCTCACTTCCTAATTATACTGGATATGCTGAATAAAAGCTAAATTTTTTCTAAGTTTAAGAATAAAAAATATTAGTTCTCAGAACTGCTCTCTGAAAATACAGTACAATTACGAAAGTTGAAATATTAAATGTATGGCAGCTCCATAAAATACAGTACTGTATTTCCTAAGTTATGGAACTACTTAACTATAATATTTCTAGTATATAATTCCAGTGAAGAAATAGTGACAAAAAAAAAAAAAAAACAACAAAGCAGCTCTGCAGCTGGACTTCAAGTGAATCATTCCTCGATTATTTTTACAGTATTAGATTGTCATTGGAAACGATTGTTTTTCTTTCTCACTTCAGAAAGACGTTTTTCTGCCACAATTGAGAGTAACCACAACTTTCTGTTGTGGATTACCATTAAATGTCTGTTTGGCAGCTTTGTATTCCATTGATCAGATTTATTTTTCTTGCCTATGTTTGTGTTGCTGAAACTGAGTAAGAAGGATCTTTCCATTTTTGTTTGTGGAAAGAAGAAAAAAAATCATTTCAGTACAGTTGCCACCATGGTCGATAAACTAGTACTTTAATAAAAATGAACGTTTGAACTCATTTCCTTTTGTGATCACAGAACTAGTGTTATAACCGACAAGCCCGCGAGAAGGGAGGGGCCCAAGCACGAGAGACTCCGTTTGGAGTATGGTAATGAGTTCCAGCGAAATGTTTGCTGATCGAGCCCTATCTTTTTAATTAGGTAACTACCTCCTCATAATACCTTCCTTATCTCCTCCTCCTCGTTGCTTTTGTATGTCGTGATAGAATCTTTTTCCTCCTGAACGTAACTCAAATTTTATCTCTAAAACATCCACTTGTGATTGCAAATAGTGTATTTTTGGAATATTCTGCACTCGGGTCTTCTGCATCGTTGAGTAAAATTTTAGATCAGCTCATTTTAGTTTCCAGTATTTTTATTACCATGCACTAAAAAACTAAATGCCTGCCGAACATTCTGAGAATGCAGTCTAACTCTTTAGATACCAGCATATACATAACTTGTGGTTAAATGAATATTGTCATCTGTCACTTTCGCTTCAGAAAATTTTGGGACTATTAAATGTATATGAAGGACATCGCTTAAAATATTCCAAACTGCTTTACCAACTTTGTTTAATGTGAAGTGGTCATCAAGATTTCTGTTTGGACTATGTCGTCCTGGAGTATAAACAGAATTATTTATGTATGTTTGAACACCAGCATGCGATTCGAGAAATGGGTTGAAAAAAAAAAAAATAGAAATATATAAGAATTACTCTGAAAAATTTAAATACATGCATATAAATATATTATCGTGTTTATTTTATTTTCAACTAATGAAATATCAATGGTAAATCAGAAACGTTTCAAATAATATCTCTCGGTTGGCGATACTATATCTTTATATCTCCAACTCTATCTCCAACAGGGTTGGAGATGGTCTTAATCCCATTTCTCGAATTGCATGTTGGTGTTCCAAACGTACATAAATAATTCTGTTTATACTCCGGGACGACAATACAGTCGTCAGAGGAGTTCCCGATACTCAGAATACAAGAAATAGCGCCGTATTTAGCAGTCATCTGACACTCAAAGTTACGAACCCCGTAACTCAAAGCACTTATGTCTCCTCGAGCCTGACCACTCGGCTACGGCTGCTTTCGTTATAACTTATTTTATTATTTTTTTTTTTTATTCACATCCCGTACCCAGACGAAGAGACGTCTGGGGGTGTGGGTTTTTTTTTTTTGTTTTTTTTTTGGGCCAGAACAGCTAAGTGGATTGTATATTGTGTCAGTAACACGCATGTGTTCTCTGGTCATTCTGATTGCTTTTGGATGCACAATATAAGATTCTGGTGCGAGGGGGGGGGGGAAGCAGCAAACCTTTGTATTATGCAATCACCACTATTAATTTCAATGACATTAAGGAGAAGAATAAACACATCGTACTCCTTAGATTGCTAAGGATATATTGTACACGTTCACTTTCGTCAATGTTCGGAAATACTTCCCTTCATGCAGTGTTCAGAACACTAATTCTTACTACGCAGAGAAAAAAAAAAAAAAAAACTACAGAAGTCCATACTTTGGCGTCAGTTTTAGCAATAATTATACCTTAAAGAATAGAAACAATGCAAAAGGAGGTCAGAAGACACTACCCAATAATTTGCAGAACGGAGTAAAAACAATTCCAGGTTGAAATGTTTTTTGCTCCAAAGCAGCACAGCAATTTTCCCACACATGGCAGTTTAGAAGGGCAGATAACAACCATCTGTCTTTAAGAGTGAAAGATGACATGAAACTGAAGAACAGGAGATAAAGAACAAGAAGGAGTTAAAGCCAAGAAAAAAATAAGCAGCGACTTGTTCAATAAGAATGTTTGAAGAAATGTGATCAGCCGGTAGTAATTATTGCATGGTTTAGCCAACACCAAATAAGTAGGGTTAGCGGACTAATAAGACCAGGCTGAGTCAAATCATATAATTCTGTTTAACAGAAGTATAGATGAACCCTACAACTTGCTGTTTGCCATTCACTGATTCGCAGTTAAGTTTTTGAAACCATATTTTGCGGATCGCTGGCAGCACTCTTGACTACCCGTGGTCCTCTCTTCCATATCATAATACTTCGCCCGTCACTGGTCAGACGATCGTTCACCAAACCTAAACTTGCTTGGCAATTATTTGTTATAAGAATTCACCCACAGGGATCTTTTCCGTAATTACTGTTAAGTGCAGGGATCGAAATGGAAAAATTTAAGCAACGGAACGCACGTCAACAAAATCTTATTTTTAAGAATTAAGTATATACATGAAATTAGCCATATATGAAGTAAAAATAAAAACAATACATGCAAGATTGGCAATCTGTATCTCATCTCCGCACGCAACAAGCAAATGCAGTATTATTTTTTTATTCTGTTTCAAATAAAATGGCTTACACAATTTTCAGAAATACACTGATGATGCTTTTAGACCAAACCGAGGACAGAGATCAACACTAAGAATTTAATTAAGCAAAATTTTAATTTAGAAAAATCAAAAACCGAGTCCAATTTTAACACCAAATTCAAAAATTTCAGAAAATATATTTTGTCAACGTTCAAAACCGAATTTACTGTGGTGCAGCTGCTCCAGCGGCTAGAGTTCCCCTAGTGAAATTACTATAAGGAGTAAACTTCTTAGCTTTTAACATTTATGCGAGCTAAGTCCCCAGCCTAACAAAATCCAACAGTCATTCTACTGTAAATAGTATCATTATACAAGTAAATTAAAAAAATAACTATATCAACAAATAAATAAAAATACAGTTGACCTCAGTCTCTTTTTGCTAATTTATCAAAAAATTTCGCGACCTACAATTTACACGCCAGCGTCCTAGATTGATCACGTGAGATTTCTCTGCATCGAAACGCTGGATGAATTATAACAATAGTACCTAATCATATCTTTACAGAAAACCGCAGTTTATGCCTCAACTGGCAAATATCACAACAGATCTATCGATGTGTTCCCCCTCGCATCAGTGTTCAGCTGTTAGCCTCATCGACAAATCGTCGAACTCGAATAATGGAACTTGTTTTTCACGCGTCGAAAGACTATTTAGAAGCGATTTACTCACTCTGAGTACCTGTACCTACAGGTATTCCAGAAAGCCTAAGTTATTTCTCCTAATTTATATTGAACAGCTCACGCATACATTACTGATTTGTTACGAGAAATCATTCAACATCATCAACCTTTTGGGAATTACGAAACATGAAGCTGTTTGATCAGAAACCCGTGAATTGAAATCGTTAGCATCGCTGCCTTCGAAATATACGTCCCCATGGTGCTACGACTGACATTTGTAGTAATTCATTTATTCATTCACATCTCTCAAAAGGTACTTTTAAAAGTAGAGTACATCCAGTCCAACTAAAACGATAGTTAGGTTCTTAAAACTTCATGTAAGGCGCAATCGTATTAGTCGGACAACAATTTTCCATAAGAAATAACGTATACAGTTGATCATTTAATTCGCGGAATGGACCGACGTTGTTCATCTTCATCCGTGAGGTCTAACTGTGCCCTATCCTTTTCGATATAATCTTCGAAGTATACTCAAATAACATCGACGAATTTACTCGTAAAAGCATTACTGGAAGCCATTTCTTTATAATCTTGATGTAATAAAACCCCTGATGCGTCAGACAGGTAGGATCGGGTTAAGGGGCGAGCCAATGTGGCATTGGCTCACGACGCAAAAAATATCACTCTAAGAGTTCGATTTGAATATGTCACAAGCTGTCTCCCACTCTTCAAAATCAACTTCTTCAGATTTATTCCGTTATCACTACGGTTCTCCTCAACTTAACATCGAAAAGACATTCCTTTATTGTTTTTCTCCATTTTCTTCTATATTCTCAAAATCAACTGAATACCTTAAAATTATAGAACAGATAAATTCATTTTAAATGCCTTCTAGACCAGTGTTTCTCAGTGTGCGGTCTGAGAACAATTTGCGGTCCACATAACTTATGAGTGAATTATGATGGTCCGTGGGTCTTAACGGTAAAATAGCTAGGCAACAATCCTATTCACATTAATGGGAAATACAGACATACCTATAAAACTAATGTATATTACACATTAGTAGCTGATTAAAGCTGATAGCTGATCAACATTAAAGTTATTAACACCTACAACTCCTGTTCCTACAACTTTGAAGGAATTTCTCTTCTGATCCAAGTCAAAGATTCACTGCTTCAAATATATATTTATATTCCGCCTGGACCCACTGATGATATCATTAATGAAGTAATAACCTGGATCACCACTGTTCATAAGTCTTAATCTAACATAATTATAACGGGCGACCTCCCCTGTCCAAATATTATTTACAAATGAAATTGCTGTCCGACTCCTTAGTTCTAGGAGTTAAACATCAACGTCACTGTTAAAAGAGGTAATCAATCGTTTGATCGTTCACTCTAATCTTCAACTTCAAGAAAAACTTAGCAGCAACATTATATTTAGATCTGACCACCACAAAAGTATAGAACTGCTAGTAGCAATTTTCTGCGGGAATACTCGTCCCCCTCTGAAACACTGAAGAATATCAATCAGATTCCATCAGAAAGAAAAGTTTTTGCAGCTCTTGAAATATTATCCATGGAGTTCTCTCAAAAATATACCTATCCAGGAAAAACCGCCGCCTTTCTACTAATAAAATGGTTGAATCAATTAAAAATCGGCATCCAAAGACTTTCTTTTTATTTCAAACCACGGTTCTAATCCCATCTCAAATCATAATTTAAAAGGAAGCAAAAAATGCCAGAGGCAATGTAAGAAGTACGGCACTTCATCGGCACAAAGTATAAAAAGAGCAGAGCATTCTTTCAACTAAAAAAAAAAAAAAAAAAACATTCAGGCATATAAAAATTATTTAATGTTCAAGCTCAAGCATAATAAAAGAGCACTTCAAAAAAGAAGAGATTCCTTACAGCATGATCAGGTTTCGGAATGGACAAAATTCAATATCGAAACATTGAGGTTGTCAAGACATTCTCTCAGATATGCCAGACAAGCTGTACTTGCTACCTGGGAGTCTAAAAGGCTGATGGAACTGATATCCGGATGACACTCAAGTTACGTGAACCTAATTTCGGCGAAGTCCGGACGGTCTGTGATGGCCAAATCCTCTGCTTGCACCTTCACGATGGTGCGACTGTTAATAATCCTGGGTATAACCTCCATGCACAAGTACCATGGTGGGTGGCCACCAACGTAAGCAGGAGTCGAGGTGTGGTGCCCACACCACATGGAGGAATGCCGCAGCTCTATGCAATTTTGACATCTGCACTGAAGATATGCAAAACAGATTTAAAGAATTCAATTCTTATAAACACCCAAATAGCGTGCAACATGAAATGCTTCCTAGGCAAGCCCTGCTAATCAACCAACTTGTAAACAAGAATACAGTTCAGAAAATTATTAACCAATTACAACTTGATAGTAGTGAAGGCCCTGACGGCATTCCTAGTTTTATTATTAAAATGACCAGCGCATTCATCATTGATTCTTTAGTTCATTTTATTTCCAGGTGCATTTCCCTTCCAAGGCTATGGAAGACTTTTAGAATTACGCTGATTCCAAAACAAGCTAGTAGTAATCGCAGTACAGGCTACCGTCCAATTGCTGTATCGTCAATAATTGATATAATTATTCATAAGATCATGCTGCCATTTCTTCCGGATGCGATCTTCACTAATGCACCTATCAACATTCATTTTGGTCCTAGAGGGAGTTCTACAACAAGCCTAGCTGGCACCATTGTGCGCATCCAAACTGCGTTTCAAGATAAAGCACAAAGCGACATCTTTTACTTAGAGTGCTTTCGACAGCATTGATCACAAGAAAGCCATTTAAAATACTAAAAAAGCATTTCCTCTGACACAATGGTTATATATCCTATCTACAGTACAGCCTAAATCAGACATCTCTTTCCCACTAATACCGATAATAGTCTCTTCAACAAGAGACATTCCTCAAGGAGGGGTTCTCTCCAGTACTATATTTTCAGCATCTCTACAACCACTACTACAAGAAAATTCAAATTTGCTGGCTCATGCCGATGATTTAAAGTTGTTTAATATTTCCAAAGCCTGTGATGACATTTGCAAGGTTAGCCATGGTGCGAATTCACAGATGTGCAGAATCAATAATCTGAAGAATCTCAATCTGACTATAAATGCAAAGAAATCTGCTCAAATAACTTATTCCTTACAGAAACAACCAAACCACAGAAATTAAAATAGCTAATGTTTAAATTCCAAGTGTATATGCTCACAAAAAGCTAGAAGTTTTTGACAAAAATCTTTCCGCTAATTCTCACTATCTATTGCTAAAAAATTCAAAAAAGCAAAATGACTAATCAAGCAAGAAACAGCAGCATTTCAAGACAAAAACAAACAAACAGTCATAAACCATGTTCAGAGATGCATCTTTCCCATTCTGGCTTATGCCTCCGAAATGTGGTCTGGTGCTCTTCAAGTTACCGCCAAGAAATTCCTTGCCCTAGAGTAGAGGTTTTCAACCAGGTGCCACATCAAGATTCCAGTGGTGCCACAATTTGGGTTTAAGTTACTTAAACTTTTTTCTTTAATTTAAGTATTTATTTCATTATAAAAAGGTGTACGGTATCTTTTTAATTTTGTGGTGAGCTATAATTTATGTTTATTTAGTACCTCTATATAAAGAATAAAATTATTATATATATAATTTGTATTATGAATTTTAATACTATCATACATCATTTTTAATAACAACAGAGTTGTTATTATTTGGTTTTTAGCAGCATTAGCAACTAAGACCATATTGCGCCGGGGATATGCGGTGGTCATTCCCTGACCTTTCCGCATCCTCCGTATTTGGTGATCACGGGCTCGAACCCCGGTCTAATCAAGAAGAGTGTGTTACGCACTGCTGCTCCTGCCCACGGAGGCGCCAGAGAGAGAGAGAGAGAGAGAGAGAGAGAGAGAGAGAGAGAGAGAGAGAGAGAGAGAGAATCGGATCGGTCTAACAGGCAGAAAATTGAGTAGGAGTGCCACAAAATAAAATAAATTACTTGGGGTGCCGTTATTAAAAATAGGTCGAAGAGCATTAGAGTATTGGGTTCTTAGATGGCTGAACAGTAAACTCCATTTTCCCCATACAAGATTCAGACAACAGCTTTATGAAAACTTAAACAGCGCCTCTGCAGCAGATGATCAACGAGTGTGGAATCGTTCTTCTTGCAAAGTTAATTACCTCCACAAGCGATTCACCAAACTTAGACAACATAATAGCTCCTCCCAACAAAGAATCCAAGACCTAACAATTCAAATCCAAACTTAAGACTCAAACAAATGGACAGAATATTCTCCAATGCATCCCTTCACCTCAAATTATTGCAACATTGATTGAAACAGGTTACTCAACTCTGAAGCCTAGAGGAGTCACCTTTACAATCAAATGATGACAAATAAACACAGCTGCCTGCAACCCAGTAACTGCATCCGAGAGCAAATGTGATGTTCTACATGTGTGTGTGTGTGTCATAATTCCTATTCATTATTAATGTATATAAGAATTTGCTATGTTTTTGTTTTTATATTTACCTCCTTTTGTACTGAATTTATGCCCCTAACCTAGTGCTGTGATGGGCTTGCTGTATTTGAAATAAATGAATATTTATTTATGTATAGTTGCGCAATACTATATCTATACACTGCCACGCCACAACAATGAGCGGCCACTTGCGAAATTCTCACTTAAACATAAAGCAAGTAACGTTTACACTTCTGATTCACCTACATACTTCCGCAATAAAAATTTAATTCCTCTTAATATCATCCCATGTAGTGGGAAAGCGTATCGCAGCTCTGCGTGATGTTAAGTGTTCGATACAGCTTTATCAAGTCATCCGGAATTAGCTCAGAGACAGGTTTATCCAAGTATCATCTAAAAATCAGACAATTAGTAAGTCTCTCTCACGTGGATGGCCTCTAGAATCTGTCTGGTACATCTGTTTTGGAACATTGTTTTAAATAGATGGCTTATCAGGAAATTTGAGTCCACCCATCCAATCGCCTATGCAGACAACTTGGTTCTTATTGTTTCTGGTTGTTCAAGAACTCAGCTTGAAACGAGGGCGTCTACAATCCTTCTGGACCTATTTCATTGGACTAAACAAAACAAGCTTACAATATCTCAGGCGATAACCAAGATGATGTCCTTTAAAAAAAAAATCAGTTTAATCCGAACCGCCCTCCTAGTATTAAGACTGATGGCAAACAAATATCCTATGTCCGGAATTTGAAATATCTTGCTGTCGTTCTAGATGAGGCCAAGAAATTTACTATGGCCATAGTGAAAATCTCTAAATTTGATTGGGGTCTTCGCAGGAAGACGCTCTTGCTCTACTACAAATCTGTTTCTTCCAATTGTCGCTTATGGTTCTCCTATGTGGTTTGAGCATGTTAAAACTGAAGTTTCGACTTAAACGCTCTCTCTTCAGCGCTCAATGCTTCTTTGTACGCTACGTACCTGCAGGACAGTTTCTACGGATGCTCTACAAGTAATAGATGGGACATTGCCGTTAGATCATCATCTTATTCAGATCGTTCTGTTATCTCAAGCACGCACTGCCGATGGTTCCATCAAATCGAAACTTATTCAATTCAGTTTAGAAAATAATGACACTTGCCTTTGTTAGTACGAGAAGACTGGGCGCACGTTGCCTTTCACTGCCCTTATTGTGACTTTAGAAATTCTCTACTGGAAAATGTTCCGCAGTTATAGCCTGACAATGTAAAAGTTTTGATTATGACTCTCCAATTTCAACCATTTTCAGTCGACGTTTAATGGAAGGCAGTTACTAACAACTTCTACGAGTTCCAACGACATCATTGTGAATGGATGTTTTTTTTTTTCTTGCATCCTGCTTGCCATTCAGGATTATTCTTAGTAATACTGATATTCACGAAGCCTTCAGTGACATTTTTGTTCTCTCTAGTATGGGCAATTAGAGAAATCTGCTGTCACTCACCGATTTAGCACTGCCTTCGGTCAGCCCCTTTTTGGGTAATAAGTTAATATAGACCCACCTCTTCTTACTGAGGATGGGTCTTTGCTGCTACCGAGTTAAGGTGGCACATATAAACCACATATGCTTTATATTTGGTCAACCTAGAGCATTCTGTAAAAAAAAAAAAAAAATAGTTGTAAACTGGTGGAGTTGAACTGTTCCAGGTACCGTGGCTGCACTGAACAGTGGTATGTATACACCAATGAGCCATAACACTATGACCACCTACCTAATATGATCTTAGTCCTCCAAGTGCAGCCAAAACAGCGTGTACCCGGCGAGGAATGGACGCTACAAGATTTCTAAATATGTCTTGTGATATCTGGTACCAACACGTAACTAGCAGATCCTTTAACTCCTGTAAGGTCCGTGGTTGAGACGCCGGAGATCGGAGTTGCTGTTCCAACACAAACCACAGATGCTCGATAGGGTTCATGTCTGGGGAATTTGGAGGCCAGGGTAATGGATCTTCCTCATGTTCCACGAACTAGTCTCGAACAATCCGGTGTGGCATGGCACGTTATCCTGCTGAAAGACGGCACCGCTAGAGTGGAAGATCGATGCCATGAAAGGGTGTACCTGGTCAGCAATGATGTTTAGGTATATTTGGGTCTAACGGCTCCCGGGATTTCGCCCATCTCCGCGTATGTAAGCTGTATCAGACAAGCCAGGAATTTAAGAGTATATGGGTCATGTGGTATGTAGCATGTTGTGCCCTTGTTCATTCGGCCTGTTAGCCGCCGGGCCCCTAATGGTACCCGACGTTACCATACCTTGCCATGGGGAGGCTGGCCGGGTGTTACCTATGTAATACTCTAGCGGGTTCTGCGACCTACTTTACTGGGATTTCAGTGGCTAGAACCTGAAAAAAAAAAAAAAAAAAAAAAAAGGTGCTCGCGGTTAGTTATTAGCGTTTGTTAAAATAATTTAGAAGCTTGCGAAGGGCTATATGCCGAAATAATATTTTTTATATGCCTAAATGGGTTGGACAAGAAATTTTGTAGTTAAATTTGGACCGTAGTGCTGAAAACGCTGTGAAAGTCAAGGTAAAGAGGGTGGGGAGACTGAAGACTGGAGGAAGAAAAGGATGTAAGGGGCCAATAGAGGACGGCCCCGCAATTGCAGTGGAGCAGGCCCGTGCCCCACCAGAAGGAAGAGATTTGGGGAAGGGGAGTGGGGGGGGCAACGCCCCCTCTCCCCAAGGGAAGGGAAAGAAAGCACCGTTCGAGAGAAAGTGTATGATGAGTCATATGACCACATTGTATGTTCTTTAGCCCAGGTGCCCCAGCAAGACAAGATGAGGTTCTTCTGTCGTCTGTGGTGTGTCTGACCGAGTTGAGTCACAGTTACTGTCAAAGTGCAGGACACTGATATGTCCTACCTCCAGTCTTTATCTGTGGAAAGAAAGTCTCTTCCACGTTTTGGTCCAGTCATGTCATAGCAGTTTGTTGTCGCTTATAAGGTGAACCTCAACACACACCCGGCTACCTCTCAGTTTGGGAATCCATTCCTGTTGTCATTCTCTTAGGAGGTTAAGAGGGAGACCAACTGCCTGATCTTTATCAATGGGTTTCTTTTCAAAAGTAATATACTAGTCTCATCCCTGTTTTGTACCATGTAGGTTGTATAAGATTTGTTGTTTAACAAGGTAGACCAACCAGATCCTGGTTGCCTCAAAAATTGGGGGTCCGTTCCAGTGGTCCAATGAGGTGTGTTATTTTTCCTGGGTCATTTCCTGATTCGGTGCGAAATATCCGGAGTATATTTCGTGCATTATTTCTGTTGATCCTTAGAGAGGGGTTTCTATGAATTTAGTCAGGACTTAGTTGTTTCCATTACTCTGGGCCATGGAGGGATAGCTGTTGTCTCGTGATTGATACTGTCCTATTCGTGGATTTTTGAACTTTTGGGATACCTCCACTCAAGGAGGAGAGGTAGGGTCCGTTGTCTTGTGAACAGACAAAAAGTGTGAAGGTTAGAAAACAGGTTAGAAAGAGAATGGCGAGTAAAGAGATAAGATGGAGAACAGTGCAAGAGAGAACAATATAAAACTTATCTTATTTTAAATTGTTCAGAAAAATATAGAAACATATAATAAAAACTAAAGTTTTATTATTTAAAACGCCCCAAAATGTTAATGGATATAAACACTCATATTAGGGCCACCCAAGACCGAACTTAAGTCCATTAGTATTATGTTCATAAATTGCATGGATTCTGTGGTCGATTTGTAGAACGAAAATCGCCGTTTTTCTGGACGAAAAAAAAAAAAAAAAAAAAAAGTTGAAAAAAAAAAAAAAAAAAAAAGTTGAAAAAAAAAAAAAAAAAAAAGTTGAAAAAAAAAAAAAAATTCCTTGCCACGTCTGAGTTCCTATTGGAGGCAACGGCAACTAAAGGCTACTGCACCAAACACTCCTAGCGGAAACCTCAGCGCAGAGTTATAAAAAAAAAAAAAAATCTATATAGGTTCCTCGCGTCATTAATAGATTCTAACTCTATCCTTTTGCATCTGGTGTGGGGAGGATGACGATATAAGCGCGGACTCATTTACGGCCATAGAGAGATTGACATAATCAACTACAAAATGGTGTCTATAGTATTCATGTACAAAAGTGTTCTTGCGCTTTTATTCAGACTTTCCGTTTGCTGTTGTAAGGTTCTAGGCATATCAGCAACTTAGGCCATATTGCGCTGTATATAATATGTCTGTAATCTGTGTCTGTTCTATGGTTGATGTACTGTTTGCTGAATGAAAAACTCAAGTTTTCGGGTAAAATAAACCATGCTACACTTGTAACAGACTAACTTAGCCATATTCCGAAAAAAGGCGTTTTTTCCAAATATGATCGCTGATATATTCGCCATCTTCCCCCACACCCTATGTGGCGAGGATGGCCATAACACACAAGACCAGAGTAGTTAATTGTTCAGATAATGCTGTTTTTAGGTTTTATAAATAAGGGTTTTCTACGATAGACAGTCTTTTCAATAATCCTGCTGTGTCTGTGAGATTTAAACCAAGTTAATTGGGCCGCCACTCAATAGAGTAACAACATCCGATGCATTTGTTTCATAGAGAAATTTGGGAATTTCCAAAATTTGAGGGAACGACGTACAAGTGTACCATCTTGCATATAAAATAAGCATTTCCCTCGGCTTTTTGGAAAAGCCAAATTTTGATAAACAGCTGTCTCAAGTAGCATTTGAATTTAAGGGGGCATAAATTCAAATTAAAAAAAAGACAGATGTAGAATAGATGTGCGGAAATTTGCCTTTAGCCAGCGGGTGGTTAATTGCTGGAACAAACTTCCATCTGTCGTTGTGGAAGTTGATAGGTTGAATAAATTTAAGGAGGAACTGGACAGGCATTTGGAGGGAATGGTGTGATTTTTTTTTTTTTTTTTTTTTTTGGCTGATGCTGCATAAGCTCATACACATGCTTTCTTGCATCACATGCTACTATTACTACTACTACATTTTATGGGGACAAAGTCGCTGACAAAGTATGCAAAGAACAACAATAAAGAATCTTTTACTTATATAAACTCTAGAAGGCAGGGGATGAATCAGATTGGTCCACTTGGTATAGATGGTTTGAATGTTGATAATCCTGATTAGACAGCTCAAAAACTGAATGAGTATTATGCATCTACATTCACACATGGAGCATTCTGCAGGGAAGTGGAGAACAGACGCTCATTGAACTATAATAGGGAGCTAAATGACTTTTGTAATAACTAAGAGCAAAGTGGAGAAGAAATTGAAGTTCAACATAAGAAAAGTACCTAGAGCGGATGGGCTCTATCCAGTCATATTAAAGTACGCAAAGGAAGTAAGGAAACCCTTAACCATAATTATGAGGGCATCCTTGGACTCAGGATCCCCAAGGACTGTAGATGTGCAAATGTATCCCCAATCCACAAATGGGATCCAAGGGTGGAGCGAGTGATTACAGACCTGTTAGTTTAACTTCTGTTCCGGGGAATATAATGGAGTCACTGGTTAGATATGCATTGCAGGATCAGCTAGACAACAACTTTGACAGTGTTTCTTCAACTCCAGTGGACTCTCAAGGTGAGAAAACGTTCTGTGCTTTGTTGGGAGTTTGGCTGGTTGGAAGCGTCACTATTTGTATTCTTTGTGTCAGACCGCAAGGTCACCTTGTGGCTGACATCTGGAATATGGAGAGGCGACCGATATAGCGATCGCCACACTTCTACCCTGCTCTTGACTTTGGAGGTGCAACGGTGCTTGGAACCTTGGACAACATTTGTGTCCCAACATTTTCCACTAAACTGTGTGCGAGTTTTACCCAAAATAATGACATTTGTGTGCACCCCCCCCCCTCTGCCATAGACTTATCATGGTAAAGGCGGAACATTTCTAGGGTAGATTCTACTGTCTTTAAATACCACTATCGTGTTGGCTGCGCCCAGAAACCCCACAGGGAAGTAGTCCCGTTGTTCTAGGTCTATTTTTACACCCGGCTATCTCCCTCCCCACATGTGACTGAGGGGATAGCCCAATGACTTAAAGGCCCACGACTCAAATTCTTTTTGTGCTTCGCACTTGTGGCTGATTTTATTTACATAACGCGCACACTGCTTCTTGATAGTAGAAAGGAAATCCCGATAAACCGACGAGTCTCGGTCATCCGGAAAGAGTGATATGGAGAGGAATACGGACAAAAGCAGAGACCCTCTTAGGGGAACCCAGGGCGACGAATGCATAATCATCACAAACCAACAGAACGAAGGGATGGATCCCCGCTCCGGGACCCCCCAAACGGGTAAGAAGAAAAATAAAAAAGGCTCTATACCAAAATTTGAGATAGAAACCCGTTCCCAGACGGAGATAAGGGAAACGCAGGAAAATCTCACAGCGATTACGACAAAGGAGACTAGCGACGACAGGACACAGGAAACCTTCCTGGATCCTACCTTACCTGAAGGTACAATGTATGAAAAATCCCTGTTCCTGAAAACTGCTCTAGAATCCCTCTTTAAAGAGCAAACAAACAGAGTCACCACTGCACTAAGGGCTCAAATAATAACATTGTGGAACAAACTCGATGCACTCCTTGTCGAAGCCTACCTCGAGAGCGAAAGGGCCAAGGCTAAACTGCAAGCCTACGCTGAATGTGGGGCAAAACAAATGCCACAGCGTGCACCCACATATGCACATGCGCTGAGGACCACTGCTCCAGATACCTCTCTACAACTGCCACGTGTGGCAACTACTACAAAACGCAAAACGCTCCTGCCGACTCCACACCTAGTAATATTAAAACCGACCTCAACAGCACAACACCAGACTAGTGAAGAGGTGAAACAAACCATTATGCAGAACCTCTCACAGGATCTTAAGACTACAAAAATCAAATCTGTCCGAAAAATAAGGAATACAGGTGTCATCATTGAAACCCAGACGAAGGAAGACGCAAACGAAATCCTCAACAACCCAAGGATCCAGACACTTGGCTTAGAGGCAGCGTCCCCCAAGAAAAAGGGCCCCAGTATAGTCATTTTTAATACCAGCAAGGATCTAACACCAGAAGCTCTGCAGAAGGAACTATATTCCAGGAACCTTCAGCATGAGTACCCAAACGTGGAACCAACGACACTAATCACCCCAAAATTCCAAACAAAATCCAGGACAGGAGACCACACAAATTGGGTAGTTGAACTTACACCAGAGGCATGGAAAACGATTGCACAAACAACCAGGGTTTTCATACATTGGGGCAGCCATCGCTTCAAAGAGCATGTGTCTGTTCCCAAATGCTTCCGTTGCTGTCGATTTGGACACACGACGCACACCTGTGCCCAGACAGAGCCTACTTGCGGCCACTGTGCAGAGAAAGGCCATGAATTTGGCACCTGCCCTAAAAAAGATGATCCGCCCACCTGTGTAAACTGTAAATCACAGAAGATGCCAGCGGACCACTCACTCAGGGACAGTGTCCCATCTACATCAAAGCTAAGGGTGCATACCAAATGAGGATTGATTATGGACGCACGCCTTAGACCTTTTAACCTAGACAGGGTAAACTTCGCGCAGCTAAACGCACAGCGATCTAAGGCCGTGGCCGGACAACTCACCAAGAAAGCGAATGAACAGAACCTCGACATCCTACTTATCCAAGAGCCATATGTGCACAGCCGGGGGGTGAGAGGATATCCCCTATCCTACAAAATAGTTCAGGATAATAGAGACAACCCCTGGGCTTGCATCCTGGTTAGGAACCCTAGTATCACTGTAACCAAGATTTCCAGCTACTGTACATCCTGGGCCGCATGTGCCCATATTATAACCCCGCTCGGCGAACTCTATGCAGTCTCACTGTACTGCCGCCCAAGGGGAGATATCCTCCCAGCTACCAGGTACCTGCAGAGTTTACTCACAGAATTCCAGAATGCCAGGATCGTCGTGGGAGCGGATGTGAACTGTCGATCCCCGGCGTGGTTCAGCCAAACCCGAGGGCATCACAGCGCCACAAATGGACAACACCTAGAGGAGTTCCTGGCAAACAGTACCTTCACTATACTCAATCAGCCAAATAACCCCACCACCTTTTCCAGCACAATGTGGGAAGCCACAATTGACATTACACTCGCCTCAAGGTCTCTGGCTGGTCACCTCTCGGGATGGATGGTCAGGGAAAGCTGGACCACATCGGACCACAGGGTCATAACCTTCACTCTTCAACGCACCATAGACAGACAACAACCAACCCGACAAATGCAACATAGATATGCCATACAGAAGGCAGACTGGTCTCTCTTCCAGACTACCTTAAGAGAAGCAGCACAAACCCTCCAAATAGAGGGGCTGAGCCCGAACCAGCACCAAACCGCCGTGGTGGATCTCATCACTGCCGCTGCAAACTGCTCAATTAAAAGGAAAAACCCAACTCCAGGGGCCATCCCCTGGTGGTCGCCGGAACTACAACAGCTCAGACGCGAGGTGAACACAAGGAGAAGACTATTCCAGAGAGCACGACTTTCCTGGCCAGCAGCAGAAATAGACCAACTCCGCGACCACTATCGCACCGCGAGAAATGAGTACACGGCTCTAATCCGACTCAGAAAACAGCGCTCATGGGAGCAAGTTGTTTCTACAACCGGAAACGAGCACCCCTGGGGGGGTTGTCTACAGAATAACGACAAACAAACTCCCCAGGGGAGAAGTCATCCCTGCAACAAAGACGCCGCTAGGCACTTATACCAAGACCTGGCAGGATAATGTCAACAACATCCTGGACAGCATGTTTCCTGGACATATTACTCCCACTACACCAGAACAGCAAAAATTATGTCAAGACAATGATACCTATACTACCACCAATAAGGAAGAACCACTTACCATCACCGAACTTCATACTGCTGCAGCAAAACTGCGCAACAAGAAATCACCGGGTATCGACTTACTGGAGCCTGAAATCGTCAAGAAGACCATCGAGACAATTCCAGAGGTAATACGCACCCTCTTTAATCACTGTCTTAATGAGGGATGCTTTCCACAAGCTTGGAGGACTGCCAAATTGCGCTTAATCCTGAAAAGTCCAAACAAGCAACAGGACCTTCCGGAGTCATACCGACCAATAGCCCTTCTCTCTGTACTAAGTAAACTCTTTGAACACCTCCTCAAAGTTAGAATCGAAACTTGCTACATGGCTGCAGGCCTAGAATCACAGAATCAATTTGGCTTTAGGAGGGGCTGCTCCACTCTGGATGCCTTGGAAAACATTACCAGAGCTGCTGAAACAACAAACCATAAATATCTACTTGTAATCGCAATAGATTTTGCCGGGGCATTTGACACCCTGTGGTGGCCAAGCGTCCTTGGCAGGCTTCGGAAGGCCAACATCCCGGCCAACCTATACCAATGCGTCAAAACATATTTTGACAACAGAATGGTCGTTGTAGAAACTCCATATCATTCTATTTCCAGACAGATCTTCAGAGGCTGCCCACAGGGCTCAATCTTGGGCCCGCTCTTCTGGAACATGGTTCTCGACGGTTTTCTAAATCTAGACCTAGGTCGTAAAGTGTAAAGTGTATTTAGGGTCATACGGCACCAGGGGTTTCCCCCATCTCCGCGTTGTTTACATTGTGATGGGTGTGCCAGTTTGCTGGAAATGCCAGAGATTTAAAAGTGTATGGATATTATAAGGTATAAGGTATAAGGTATGTTAGTGTCTAACGGCTCCTGGGATTTCTCCCATCTCCGCGGGTGTACATTGTATCGGGGCCAGAGATTTGAAGTGTGTGGGGGTCATGTGCTGTATATTGTGTTGTGCCCTTTGTTCCTCCGGTCTATTAGCCGCCGAGCCCCTAGTGGGACCCGACGTTACCACACCATGCCACGGGGAGGCTGACCGGGTGTACCACTATAGCTAGAGTACTCTGGCGGGTCCTGCCACCTACTTTCCTGGGATTTCAGTGGCTAGGACCAGATTTGAGAATGAGATGATCGCTGTTTCTTGAGCAACGGTTGTAATTTTAACAGAGCGTAGGGTTGTTCGCTGATAACTTGTTCTAGGGCCAAATAGGTCGGGCAGTAATTTTGATGTTTTTAGATTTAGACCTGTAGGGAATGCGTGTGTGTGTATATATAAATATATGTATATACACACACACGCACACATATATATATATATATATATATATAAACTAAATAAAAAAAAAAAAAAAAAAAACGTTGTGCAAGAGAAAAGTAAGGTAGGAAGGCAGAAGACTGGAGGGTAGGAAACAGAAGAAAGGGGCCAATAGGGAAGATCGCCCCTGATGACAGTGTGGCATGCCCAGTGCCTCACCAGAGAGAGGAGTGAAAAAAAATCATTCTGTAAGAGAAAAATAGGGGGGGGGAGTAAAAGAACAGATGGCAGGAAACAGAAGAAAGAAGCCGAAAAAAAAAAAAAAATAAATAAAAAAATAATAAATAAAAAATGAGAGAGAGATATACTCCGCAAGTTCAGGGTAGGTACAGCTAGCACGGCCAGTTAGTTGGAGCCGACAACTTGCTGGAAATCCAGCAGTGTGAGTGCTGCTATGGTGGATGGATCATGTTCAGTAAGGTCTAGTTCAGGTGCCGTCATTGGGGCTCCATTTGGTGAGTCTGTGCCGCATCCAGACTGAAGGCTGGTCCAGTAGTCCATCAGAACGAACAGTGGGGGTGGTCAAAACCGGGAGTCCAAGATTGATGGTCAAGTCCAGGGATCGATGCTAGGCCTCTTCTTGATGAAATGTGTCACATCTGGTCGAGAGAAGTTTGTCCAGAAATCAATGATGAGGAATTTGTCAAGGTATGTGCGGACCCTGTCTTTTACTGCACTGCTGGTCAAGTCTTGTGCAAGTTGGCCCAAGGCGTTAGCATCCATGGCTCAATGACGCGTAGCAACAATTGGCAGTCATGGTTGTTATGACCTATTGATTCGGATACTAAGGTGGTGGTAGCGCTTTCTGCCTGGTAAATAAGTCCATTGCAAATTGAGTCAGAGCTCGGTAAGTTTCTTCATTCTGTAGGGTGAGGTGTTCTTGATTTTGGTAGTTGAAGCGCAGTTTTGTTATTAGGATCCTCCTGAAGTCCTCGTAGATTTCACAGCTGTGGGCAAGGTGCTCCCACGTCTGATCCTCTCCACAGTGGCAGCGGGGTGAGTCTGAAATTCTGAAGTCATGTAGTTTTTTCTGGAAGGAGCCATGTCCAGTGAGGAGGTAGGTAGCATAGAGTCCTGGTGAAAACCAGACAGGTGTGAGGGGGTAGGAGGCCCTGACATCAGGGAGGAATCTTTTGGTGACAGCGCCTTTAGTTGATGCCTGCCATCTTTCTTGCCAGGTGTCTGTTAGATGTTCATTAAGTCTCTTCTTTTCAGCGTTTCTATTATTTGCTGGGTCAGTGGTGAAACCTGCACAAGTAACTGCTCTTCCTTTGGCTATTTGGTAGAGCAACCCATGACGAACAATCTCCAGGTCCAGTGGAAGAGATCCAGTGAGGACCTGGAGCGCATGGGTGCTGACAGTGCGACAGGCACGCGAGGACAGAAGGAGAAGAGAGCGCTGGATAGTTCCTAGGCGCGATCTGTTTACTACGGTATTGGCCTTCTTGTACCAGACTCCAGAAGCATAGGTGATAACCGGGATGAAAACTGCCTTATAGAAGAGTGACAGCGTTCTCTTCTTTAAGCCCCAGTCCTTCCGGGCAACTCTTGAGACTTGGGCAGCATACTTCCTGATCTTAATCCTGAGTTGGTCTAGATGAGGAGTGAAGGAAAGGTTTTTGTCTAAGATCAAACTTAGATATTTAAGCTCTGTTTTTAGTTTTACTGTAACACCATTGACCTTGATTTGGGGTGGTCTTCTCAAATCAAGGGTGCCTTTTAGTAGGATCGAATTGGTTTTCTCTGGGGAGATCTTTAGGTTGTTATGCTCTGCCCAAGCTTGAAGGGTGGAGATGGCCTGGTTGGCAGTTGCTTCTAGTTGGGTTCTGTTATTGGCAGAAAAGAGCATGACCAGGTCATCTACATAGGCCTGGGTTTGTACATTGTTGAGTTTGGTGTTCAGGAAATCATCCAGCACCAGATTCCAGAGGAGAGGCCCCAGGACAGATCCCTGAGGGCATCCCCTGAAGACTGGTCTGGAGACACTGCAGTGGGGAGCAGACACGACAACTCGCCGGTCCTGGAGATAGGTCTTGATGCATCTATATAAGTTTTCTGGGACATGCGCTCTTCGGAGCCTGCCCAGGACGCTGGGCCACCAGAGGGAATCGAAGGCACCAGCAAAGTCAAAGGAGATTAGTAGAAAGTATTTGGAGTTGCAGTTAGTAGCAGCTTCAATGATTGTTTCCAGTGCATCAATCGTGGAGCGTCCTTTCCGGAAACCGTACTGCTTAGGTGAGGAGAGACCAGCGTCATTGTAGTGGGCTTCTATTCTATGGGAGATCATCCGTTCGAGAAGTTTGCTGAAGACTGGCAGCAGTGCAATGGGCCGGTAAGATTGTGGCAGATCATGTGGTTTGGTTGCATTCTTCAATATAAGTCTAAGGATTGCAGTCCTCCATTGTGTGGGGAAGAATCCTTGGTGGAGACAGTGGTTTAACAGGTTGAGTATTGTAGTGGGAATAAGTTCAATGGCCTTCTGGACGATTTCTGGATCGAGCATGTCTCTGCCCGGAGCCTTCTTGTTTCTGATTCTAGATGCAGCTAAGTTGAGCTCGGTTGTGGTGAAGGGCTCTTCAATTGCAGTTGTGTGATATGTTTCATTTTCCGTGCAGAGCTGTAGCTGTTCCGGTGTGTGTGGGTCAGCAGGCTGCTGGAATGTAGCGTCTAGAATATTATTGATAGTATCTTGCCACGATCTGGTGTACAGTCCGTTCGGTAATTTTGTGGTTGATACGACCTCACCTCTGGGGAGCTTGTTAGTGGTCACTTTGTACACAATCCCCCAGGGATCGGCGTTCCCTTCAGTGCTTACCAGGGCCTCCAATGAGCGCCTTTTGCACTGTTTTATTGTTGTGGTATACTGGTTCCTGGTCACTCGATATTGCTGCAGTAAAGCCTCTGTTTCTTCTGGAGGCCATGTTCTTCTTGCACGTTGATAGCCTTTTCGTCGGTAAATGACTTCGCGTCTAAGAGTCTGGAGTTCAGGTGTGAATCTCTTCTTTTTGATAGCCTTGTTTGCAGCATTACTGACGAGCTGTGTAATTGCGCATTGATGCTGGTCTGGGCTGAGGCCGCTAGGATTGAAGCGGCTGGCTGCACTGGTCAATTCCTCCTTGAAAAGGTTCCAGTCAGCTTTATTCAGGGCATATCTTCTTTGTTGAGTTCGGTTGGTTGGTTGAGTGACTAGTGAACGGTGTAGTTGGAAGGTTAGTACCCTGTGGTCAGAGGTGGTCCAGTCCTCACGGACTGTCCAGGAAGCAAGGTGCTGAGCAATGGAGCTTGAGGCTAAGGTGATATCTATTGTAGCTTCCCACAGGTACTGGAGAAAGTTGGCAGGCAGTTAGGTTTGTTTAGAATGACCAGGTTGCTGTTAGACAAGTAGTCCTCAAGACGTTGGCCATTTCTATTTCCTCTGTGATTTTGAGTTCGGCTGTGCCAGGCTGGGGACCTGCAGTTAACATCAGCCCCTATAACGAGTTTTGCATTTGGCATTTGTAGCTGGATGGTCTGTAGATATCCGGTGGCAGGAAGAATATCTTCCCCCGGTCGACAGTATATCGAAACTAAGTAGAATTGCCCCAGTGGTGAAATTACATGGGCGCACACAGCCCAGCTAGTACACAGATCAGTGATTTTGGTGACAGTCAGTTCGGGATTGCGAACGACGATCGCGGCCCAGGGTGTGTCACCATCAACCTGGACCACTTTAAATCTCAAGGGGTAGCCTTTTACCTCCTTGTTATGAGTGTATGGCTCCTGAAGCAGCAGCACATCTAAGTTCTCTTCATCTGCCTTTTTGACCAGTTGTGCAGCAACAGCCTTGGCCCTCTGAGCGTTATGTTGTGCTATTTTCACGGTGTGGGTATTTAGGTTTGGTCTGTTACTCCCCATATTCTATTCTTGATTGTTGAGCACTTCTGGCTTTGAGATAAACTGGGCAACTGCTGTCACGGAGCGAATGGTTGGCTGGCACCTTCAGGGCCTTGCAATTGGCACATGTGGGAGGTTGAGACTTTTTGGGACATGTAGCGTATTCCTGCCCCATTTCGGCACAGTGGCCACAGGTGGGCAGATTTTGCCTGCACGTGTGCGTGGTGTGGCCGAAACGGCAGCACCTGAAACATTTGGGGACGGCTACATGCTCCTTAAAGCGGTGGCTGCCCCAGTTGATGTAAATTCTTGTTTGTTGGGAGAGGATCTTCCAGGCCTTGGGTGATAGCTCAAAGACCCAGTTAATGGTGTGCCCAGCTCTGGGTTTTGTTTGGAATTTAGGGATTATGTGAGAAGTTGGTTCTTCATCTGGGAGTTCCTGTTTCAAGTTTCTGCGGAAAATTTCGCTTTGCAATTCCTCTGGAAGGAGATCCTTGTCCACATCTAGTACCAGTATGCAAGGGCCCTTTTGTCTAGGGGGCTCGGCCAGGAGTCCCAGAGATGGTAATTTAGGATTCTTAACAATCAGTTCAGCATCCTCTTTTGTGGCTATTTCTATAATTACTCCTGTATTTCGCGTTTTGCGAATTGACTTGATTTTAGTGTTCTTTAAGTCATCTGTCAAGGAATCCATGATGGTCTTCTTGACCTCCTCACTGGACATACGACCTTCATTGGTAAGGGGTTTAAGTACCACAAAGTTAGGTCTGGGTGATAGCGTTTTCTTCAGTGTAGTCCGTAGGTTGGCACCTGAATTGTTTGTCTGGTAGCTCAGTTCCTGAGATTCGGGAATAAAGTCCGGTGGTGACTCCCTCAGCGCATGGGCATATGTGGAGTCGCGCTGTCGCATTTGTTTTACTCCACAGTCAGTGTAGGCTTCCAATTTTGCAGTTGCCTTTTCGCTTTCCAGGTGAGTCTGGATAAGCAGCGATTCTAGCTTGTTCCATAGGGTGACGATTTCTGCCCTAAGAAATGTTGTAACTCTGTTAGTTGGCTCTTTGAGCACGTTCTCCAGTGCTACTTTGAGTTGTAGCGATTGTTGGATAACTGTCCCCTCAGGCATGCTGGGGTCAAGGGGGAGGTCAGGTTGTCTCATATCTGTGTACTCGGTTTGGGAGGGGGGGGGGTTCCATGGTCCCTCTGTTTTGAGATTTTGACCTGGTTTTTCGATCAAATTTGGTACCGATTAATTTTTTGTTCTTAATGGGGGGTTCAGTTTGAGATCCCTCATGTTCTTCGTGTTGCTCTGCTATTTTAGGGTTGTCGGTCACTGGCAGGGTTGTGTTTACAGCCGATTTCCTCGATTTACCCTCCATTTTGAGCAGATACGAATTGGCGAGTTCACTGCGGATGAGCGAGTGGCGAGACAGTCTTACAGAAGGAGCTCAGAAAATGAGTGCAGATGATACCCACTGCAAGTTAGTAGGTGAATCAACTTAAGAAGTGCTACACAAGAACAGTTACCACCAATAGGATTTACGTGCTGTTGTCACGTGCTATTTGCCCTGGGATGACATCCATATGGTCATTATAATGGTATTAAGTTACACCAGTGCTTGCAATATTATTTATGTCAAGTGGCACAATTCTAATTTCTGCCGAAATCGTGGGGCCAAAATCAGCCGTTCACATCCAGTATCAGCGCCCTAATTTAAATAGCCGACTGGGCTAGGTGAGTAAAGTGCCTGCCTGGCAACCCGAAGGTCGCGGCTCAAATCCCTCCTCGGGCTTGGATCAGAGTACTGCAAAAACCTTGGGAGGTGTATTATAGCCACAGAAGCCGATGCGCCAACAACTAACTAGGGTTAAACGAGGCAGTCAGCGATTCCTGAGTTAGGCCTAACAATATTACAAAGGTAATAAACTAATATCAACAGTTTACAAAATCTATTAAAATTTATAGCCAGTTAGAGAAAAACTTACTGACAATTTCTGGACAACAACTGAATTAAATAAAGCACAATGAATACATTAGGATATTAAATGAAGTGCAGCATACTAAAACATCAACCGTACTAACAACGACACTAGCGACCTAGCAGTGTATGGATATTGTTCATATGTAGTGTCGTGTACCGTTGTTCATCTGGTCATTTAGCCGCTGGACCCCTACTGAGGCCCAAACGTTGCCCCACTTTCGCCCCGTGGAGGCAGACTAGGTACACCAGTATTATAATTAATATACTCTGGCAGGTCCTGCCACCTAATTTCCTGAGATTTCAGTGGCAAGGACCTTAAAAAAAAAAAAAAAAAATTCGCACGTTGTATGTTGATCACATACATGTTTCCCGGTTTGAAGGGGTTGCATTTGAAAGTTTAATGGCCGAGGAGAGGGCGAAATAATTTAGAGAAGCTAGAATTTTGGTGTGGGTGTTGCGCTGGCATAGAGATGGAGGGGGGAGGAGACTGAAGGCTGGGGGGGAATAGCTAGGAAACACTGGGATCAATAGAGTAGACGACCCCAGCATGTGCCAGTGGGGCATGCCCATGCTCCACCAGAGAGAAAGATGTGGGATGGCAGGGGGGGAGGCAACAAGAAGGCTGTCGCCTCCCCCTCTGCCAGGGAAGGGAGGAAAGTGTGCCCGGCAAGGGAGCGGCACAGGTCGCCATATGGCCTGGCGGCTGCATGTTTGCTTGAGTCAGGTCCTTGTTGTCCCATCCGTGTGTAGGCTCCTGTCTGTGGTTGTCACTTGGCAGCATGACAGGTGCCTTAGTCAGGTCCGTAGTTGTGGGTATTTAGTCCAGTCTGTACTTATGTCTCTATCTGGAGTCATGGTCATTAGTTATTGGATCCTGGGTCCATTTGTTGGATCCGCGTTTGTCGAGTCCGGCTGTTTTTTTTTTTTGTTTTTTTTTTATGCTGTTTCTTCCTGGGATGCAATCCCTTTGTGGATTGTCTTGATGGTGACTGTCCGTGCACCTTATATGGTTGTTTGCAAAGTGATATATTGTGGGCCTGAGAAACGCTATTGTGGCTGTGGGGGCGGAAGAGTATGCCTTCTGTGAAAAAGATCTTGTGCAAAGTTTGCCAGTGCTTTGTAGCTGTGCTCCTCCTCCAATAAGCGTTCCTCTTGATTCTCTGGTACATAATGTAATTCTGTAATTAGTCGGCATCGGAGGTCTTCATAAAAGTTCCTTTGTCTGCTTAATTTTGCCGGGGCATTTGACACCCTGTGGTGGCCAAGCGTCCTTGGCAGGCTTCGGAAGGCCAACATCCCGGCCAACCTATACCAATGCGTCAAAACATATTTTGACAACAGAATGGTCGTTGTAGAAACTCCATATCATTCTATTTCCAGACAGATCTTCAGAGGCTGCCCACAGGGCTCAATCTTGGGCCCGCTCTTCTGGAACATGGTTCTCGACGGTTTTCTAAATCTAGACCTAGGTCGTGTGGCAACTCAGGCATACGCGGACGACCTGACCCTGGTACTGCGAGAGGACAGCAGAGCCAGGCTAGAAACTTCTGCTACTCGCGCCATTGACATCCTACAGAAGTGGACCGACGAAAACAACTCCGCATATCCTCAACCAAGACCAGCTCAATACTGTTAAAAGGTAACCTGGACATCAGGAGACCACCACAAATCCGCATCCAAGGAACTACAATTAAGCTGACAAAGGAACTAAAACACCTCGGGGTTGTCCTAGATAATAACCTCTCATTCACCCCTCATCTGACCTACATTCAGAAAAAGATCAGAAGATACTCTGCTCTGTTCATGAGGGTCTCCCGCAAGGATTGGGGCCTGCGGAGGAGAACCCTCAAGCTATTCTATAAAGCCGTATTCCTGCCTGCCATAACGTATGCCGCTGGAGTGTGGTACCGGAAGGCTACCACGGCCGTCAACAGAAGAAAACTGGACACCACGCAACGGTGTATATATTACTTATAATAACAAGAGCCTGCAATACTGTAAGCACACACGCCCTCCAGGCCCTGACAGGGACTCATCCCCTAGACCTTGAAATAGTCTTCCGCGGCCTAATATATCAACTCTCCAAGGGACGCGAGGCTAACCATCTGAACTTCACTTTGGACCCTGAAACTGACCACAAATTGGAACGCAAACGTCTCCTCACACATCTCAACCAGAGCTGGCAAACCCGCTGGCAGACATCAACCAAAGGTGAAATAACTAAAAAATTTATTCCTGATCTACAACTGGTGTACCCAAACTATCCACCTTGGCTTTCTCCTGGACTACTCGCCACCTACCCGTTGACCGGCCATGGCGCCATAAGAGAAAAACTCCATGGATTCGGATTGAGTGACACCCCTCTATGCCACTGCGGACTACGCGAGACATGGGGGCACTTGATGTACGACTGCCCACTGTACGAGGATCTCCGCTGCCGATTTATAACCACCACCCAAATAACGCTAAGAGACCAGGAATATCTGATACTAACTGAAAAAGATACTTATAGTGCCTTCACTCAATATGCGCAAGACCTCTTCACAAGAAGGCGGACTCTCCCGCATCCACCACCACAACAACAACCATGAAATGATATGTGGACCTCCTTCGGACAGGACACAGCCTCACGAGTGACTTTCTATTCAGCTGAATTCCAACCAGCCCAATGAGACCACTCTGCATATGCCAGCCATAATGGCAATTGGCGCCGGCGCTCTTGCTGGACCCATCTTTCTTTCCCCCTCCCTCGGCGGTAGGGGAGGAGACAGGATTTTTTTTTTTTTTTTTCCCTCCTGCCTTCTCCCCTACTCGCCAACCCAGATTTCCTCCTGGTGGGGCATGGGCATGCCCCACTGACTTATAATGGGGTCGCCTCCTCTATCGACCCCATTTCTTCTGTCTTTCTCCCCCCAGTCTTCAGTCTCCTCTCCCTCTCTACCTGCTCGCCAGCGTATATCCCACAGGTCAAAATTTAATAGCTCCAAATTAAGTTCGCTCAAATTTCGGTCTTTCAATCTAGCGATCAACCCACGCAAACGTTTTTTTTTTTTTTAAGGTCCTTGCCACTGAAATCTCAGGAAACTAGGTGGCAGGGCCTGCCAGAGTAAATAACTGTAATACTAGTGTACCTGGTCTGCCTCCACGGGGCGAAGTGTGGGCAACGTCGGGCCTCAGCTGGGGTCCGGCGGCTAAATGGCCAGAAGAACAACGGTACACAACATCACACACCTCAAGATCCATATACTTTTAAATCTCTGGCCTTTACAGTGAACTGTATCACACCACAATGTAACCTACGCGGAGATGGGGGAAACCTCTGGTGCCGTTTGACCCTAAACACACTTTACACTTTAGACAACACTGCGTCGTATCGTTGTGAACAAACTCCCTAGAGGTGAAGTCCTCAGTACAACTGTAAAGCCTGATGGTTCTTCCACCTTCAACGTGGGAGGACTCCGTCCATAACATACTAAATGCCCTCTTTCCAACAGATGATGCACAGTTAACTGAAGAGCAACTACAGATTGTTACCGCTAACGATTCTTATACAACAGAAAATACTGAAGAACCATTTACAAATGACGATCTAAAAGCTGCACTGGACAAAACTAAAGAAAATAAAACTCCTGGCAATGACCTCCTGGAGGTGGATGTTATCAAGAAATTTGCAACCTACTTCCCTAACACCATGCTCGCCACTTTCAACAGATGCCTAATGGAAGGCCACTTTCCTGCTATCTGGAAGGAGGCATGCCTTAAACTCATCTTGAAGAACCCAGACAAACCACCTGAAGAGCCAAAATCTTACAGGCCAATTGCTCTCTTGCCAGTCCTAGGCAAACTTCTGGAAAGGCTAATCCTCAGCAGGTTGTCAAAATGCTACTCTAAAGAAAACCTCATTTCTCCACTTCAGTACGGTTTCAAAGCTGGTTGCAGCACTGAAGATGCTCTTCTTAAATTAATATCTACTGTTTCAAGCACTCAAGGCAAGTATGTGCTAGCCATCACAGTTGACTTTGCTGGAGCGTTTGATCGGCTGTTGTGGCCAAGTATTCTCAGAAGACTCCGACAAGCCAAAGCACCACTCAACCTTTATAGCTGTGTCAAGGAGTACCTGAGACACCGCACTGTCCATGTTAGTACCAGGTACAAGTCTATCACTAGCCAGGTCTCCCGAGGCTGTCCCCAGGGCTCGGTCCTGGGGCCTTTCTTTTGGTCCATCGTCCTGGACGAGTTCCTTGGGATGGGCTTGGGGATGACTCAACCCCTTGCGTTTGCTGACGATTTGGTTTTGGTGGTACATGGTGACACAAGAGCTGATTTAGAGGAGAGAGCAAATTGTGCACTAACTAAGCTCCAGGATTGGACAGCCATTCACCGACTAAAGATCTCGGGAGAGAAAACCAAATCTATATTGCTCAAGGGAACGCTCCAACTACGAAGACCACCGGTTATCAAAATTGATAACACCTCCATAAAATTATACCCAGAAATCAAGTATTTAGGAATCGTCTTAGATATGAAGCTAAATTTCCATCCTCACTTGAAATATATGTCACAGAAAATAAAAAAATACTCGGCCATGATCATCCGTATAAGCCGTGCAGACTGGGGCCTTAAGCGCCGGGCTCTGGCCCTCATCTATAATGCCATATTTGTGCCAATAGCTTGCTATGGAGCCTCCGTATGGTGTACTAGGGCCTCTCTCGACCGAAATCGCCGTAGACTAGACTCCATACAGCGTTCTATGCTCCTTGCCGTAACAAGGGCGTGCCGTACAGTAAGCACCCCAGCTCTGCAGGTTCTAGCTGGATGTATACCCCTATACCTAGAGGTAATAAGAAGAGGATTATATCAACGATTGAAGAAGAGTATTCCCACCGAAACAGCAGGCATCACTCTTAACCTTGATAACAACCCCAAACAGGAAAGGAAGAGAATCTCTGAAATTATGTACAGGACCTGGCAAGAGAAATGGGACACCACCAACAAAGGATTGATAACCAAAAAGTTCATTGCCTCTGAACCTCATCAGTCCAAAGCCTCCTCCCTGGTACTCACCAGGCCTCCATACTACATTTCTATTTACAGGCCACGGACCCTTTAAAGCGAAGCTGACATCCCTAAGCATTGAAGAAGATCCGCTGTCACTGCGGGGATGAAGAAACGTGGGATCACGTGATGTATGATTGCCATGAATATGACGAGTTCCGGCTAAGGTTTGCCACTAAAATGCAAGGAACCCCCGGAATTGTGAGCACCTGATTATAATGGACGAGCAGCGCTATGCCGCCTTTACCGAGTTTGCGCAGTCTGTCTTCACTGCTAGACGGGTTAGGCACCCAAACACCACCCATTGAAGATCAAAGTAAGAAACTTCCTGGATATGACAGTCCTCTCAGGAGAAGGAAAAAAAAAAAAAAAAAAAAAAAAACTCCTTTCTTCCTTCATACCAGGAGTGACAGAACCTTCACCAGCACAGCTCAGCTGCTGCCTTTAGGCCTCCCTAGCCACGCTCCCTTGCGTGGTCCTTTGCCTCCACTCCCTGGTGTCCTCCCCCCCTCTCCACCCCTCTTTTTCACTCTGGTGGGGCATGGGCCTGCTCCACTGACTTGGGGTCATCTTCCCTATGGACCCCGTATCTCTGTCTTTTCCCCCCAGTCTTCAGTCTCCCTCCCCTTCTCTAACTTACAACTAGTGTCTGAATCAACCCCAAATTGTTTGAGCCCTACATCCAAAAACTTAACAACATCAAATCGCCCAACTAGTACTCCCTTTGTTTTGGCTGACCCCTATCTATAGGGTGTTTTTTTTTTTTTTTTTTTTTTTACATAGGTCCTTGCCACTGAAATCTCAGGAAATTAGGTGGCAGGACCTGCCAGAGTAAATAACTAAGTAGTGTACCTGGTCTGCCTCCACGGGGCGGAGTGGGGCAACGTTGGGTCCCATTAGGGGCCCAGCGGCTAAATGACCAGATGAACAACGGTACACGACACTACACAAATACAAAATCCATATACTTTTAAACCTCTGGCATTGACAGTGTTCTGTTTCACACCCACAATGTATAGCACGCGGAGATGGGGGAAACCCCTGGTGCCGTTTGACACTAAACACACTCTACTGTAGACAACACTGCAGTAATAATTCAGACACAGCATGGGCTTGTTAAGAGGAAATCTTGTCTGATCAATTCGATTGGATACTACGTGGTCACAAACGAACTGGACACAATCATTTTAATATCATATACTCGCATTTCACGAAATCTTTTGACACTGTTGCACATAGAAGGCTGCTGTACAAGTTGAAACAGCATGGCATTAAGAGATATTTGCTACAATGGATAAAAGGATGGTTGAGTGGGAGAAGACAATTGTAATCAATGGCACTACTCGTCGTGGACTAATATTATTAGTGGAATCACCCAGGGTTCGGCGTTGGGCCCATTGTTGTTTTGTATATTTATCATTGATAAAGGTATATCAGACTTAACGTCCAAGTTTGCATATGATACAAAGGTTAGCAGTAAAGTTCTTAAAGGCAATAATGACAGTATGCTACTGCAACAGAATCTAGAAGAGTAGGGCATATGGGCTGAGAAGTGGCAACTGAAGTTTAACGTTGATAAATGCAAAGTAGTGCATATGGATAGCAGTAGCCACAGAGAAACGAATTATGCAGTCAAATATTAGCATAGGATGCAAAGAAAGCAAGCTTAGAGCATCGGGAAAAAATATATATATTTCACACATCCATTTCCTCTAAACGGTCGTCCAGTTCTTCCGTGAATTTATTTAAGCTATCAACTTCCACATTGACAAATGGAATTTTGTTCCAGCAATCTGGAACAAAATTCCATCAAGACTACCCGCTGGATAAAGGCAAATATTTCCGCACATCTATTCTGCAACTGTCTTTCCTCAATTTGAATTAATTGCCTCCTCAGATTCGTAATCTGAGCAAGAATCTCATCAGCATTCAGCCTGCTCAACCCATTCAAGGCGTTATACACATCAATCAGATCACCTCGCAGGTGCCTATTCTCCAGACACTGCAATTTTCATAACTTAAGCATTTATTTCTTGGTAAGAGGATCCTTCCGTTCTCCTCACCAATCTTGTTGTCCTTCTCTGTACTCATTCTAGCAACTCTACATCCTTCCTAAAATTAGTCCTCCAGACTAAAATGAGCCCTCTACACAGTACTCAAGGCGCGGCCTGCTTATACAATGGGTTAATCACCTCCTTATCTCTACTAGCAATATTCCTGTATATCACTGATAATATTATTGTATATAAAGTTTTCTGGGCAGTTCAGACAAGCTGTCAGAGCAGGTCAATAATATAGAGGAATTTTGCTAGGAGGGATCAGGTGGTGAATATCCCTTTGTATAAGGCAATGGTCACGTCACACCTTGAGTACTGGAGAGAGGTCTGGAGGCCTCATTTTAGGAAGGATGTAGATCTACTGGAACGAGAACAGAGAAAAGCAACGAGATTGATGAGAGGAACAAAGGGGTACTCTTACCAAGAAAGGCTTAAGTTCTACAAATTGCAGCGTCTGGGGAATATGCATCTGCGAGATGATCTGACTGAGGAGTATAAGGCCTTGAATGGGTTGAGCAGGCTCAATGCTGATGGGATTGTACTTAGGATTGTGCAAGGTTGAGAGGTGGAATATGCTAACGTTAGATTTGAATTTCTCGATTATACTTCCACTGAATATATGAGGAAAGGTTATTCCAAAGAACAGAAGTAGAAGACAATGTAAACTGGCTACTTCAGGCATCCGATCGGTTTGGAAGAGCGATGGAATTACAGATTCCAATTCAGAAATATAGTGCGCATGAAAGTATCAACACTGAGCGGCCTATCTATTATGTACAGAAACATAACGCGTAGATCCCCTTTAGCCACGGAACAGATTTTTGACCGCAATTTGGCCTTTTAAGGAGTTAAAGATCTGATCTGCATGGTTGTGGCAGTCAGGTTAGTAACAGTAAACATTGCATAACGAATCCGGAGAGGTTTTTGATATAATCTGGTAGAAATGCAGTTTTGATTACTTTTAGCAGGCTGGATGCAACCAGCCTGCTAAAAGTAATGAAAGTTTTGCACGGTTTGGCTCCCTGAACATTTCAGAAGGGGTCTTATTGGGCAGTTATTCCATATAGGCTGGATATAGTGATCAGTCTACATTCTACTGTACATATGCAATAATTAATCGATGATGCATATGCTGAGGTATTTGACCATAAACTGGAGATGTGGTACGCGCCATTTGTTGCTTTGGCAGCCAGGAAATTGATGGTTATAAGGAGCTGGTGCTAGGTAATCCTAATTGTGGATACAATATCATTTAGGATCTGATTCACTGGCAGGCTGATGCTGTTTTAGGGCGATTAGCAAATCGAACTGTGGTTCAGCCAGTATTCCAAGTCTAGTCGGTGTTTTGATACATCTGCTGACTGGATATTGCGGAAAGGCTTTCCTTTGTGCACAGTAGCTTGCCGATTAATCGTTATAATTTAAGGACGGATTCATTAACAAAACCTGACTTAATTATTTTGTTACAAGTCTGCAGATTTTCATCACTGATGATACGAACAAACATTAGTGAGCTACTACTGATGTCTAATATTAGAGTAAATGACAATTTTAAGTTGTATCTCCAGTGGTATTTGCTGTCTGCATATCAGAATGTATGTTACGTGTGAACGTAATAATTATTCCCTTTATTGTATCATGTAATAATGGAAGCGTGAACTTAACCATCATACTTAAAGCTTTAAAACATGAAAAGGTGTAAGGAGGACCGACAGTTAATCTTAATTTGTCATTTTAAGTCCATAGTGCTAAGTTCAGAAACTGTAATCATAACAGTTGCTCCCAAAACATTACAACAGAAACGTGTTTGATTTGAAGCTAAACATTAATAATACTAAAGGATCGGAAGGCAGCCATTTTAAGTGCAGTTGTAGCTGCACTTAGGTATAACAATCTGTTATTCATTCGCTCCAAGAGGAATAGCCAGAAACAAAGCGCCCTGAAGCATCATATTTTTTGTCTATAACAGAATGAGAGAACAGAGAAGAAATACGGTGCTCTACAATATTGATGATATTAGTTTCTATAAATTTAAAAAAACTTGTGCACTAAAAATTGATAATGCTTTCTACTTTTGTACTACTTTTTACTAAGTAAAAAACTTAGTATCTATATTTTATTATTCTCTTTATGCTGGTGGGCACAATTGCTATGCTGTGTATACTGCTGTAGCAATAAAGATTAATAAACTTATTTCAACATGGCCAACTTACTTCAACATTGATTCAATATGACGGAATAAAAACGACTATTGGATAATCCTGCCCAGCCCACAAGAGTGGATGAGTTTCTCTTAACCTTTAGATAAAATAATTTTTTACATGAACCATATATTTCGACTGAATTGGATGTAAGCATATGTTTACATACTCATGAAGTTTACCTTTAGATAACGTGTTTTTGATTGCTGGAAAAAGTTGCTTCCTACAGTACTGAGGTGGAGAATTTGACAAGGTTCCAAGCGGAACTGGATTGTTACTTTGTAGAAATGGACAAATTGTAATTAAATCGCTTTTTTTGGAAGAGGCATTGCATCATTTGGCATAATTAATACTAATATGAATTCTGAATCGGTATTATGTATAATTTAGTCGGCGGCCATTTGTTTCAGGATAGTATATCAAAATAAAAATAGTTTGTCAGGATATCCTGGAGAAGAGATACAGAAGTGTAGAGATTTAGTAACAGAGGTAGCAGCAATTATTCCATTGTACAAAGTCTTGGTTAAGCCACTTTTATTGGATACGGTTTTGTAGACCTCATTTCAAGAAGTAAGTGAATTTACTCAATATCGGAGCCTATTAGAACAGTTTCGGTTCATAAGTTTATATACAGATATCTTCTTGGCCAGAATTATGCAACAATAAATCAATAAATGGTCATTATGTAAACGAACAAAAAGAAATAAATACAAATAATAAATAAAGGAATCCTTCACAACATTATGCAGGGGCTAATTGTTACAGGTACTATTATTATTACAAGATTACACTAATCATTGTTATTAATATCAAGGGACATTTATTATTAATGGCAATCAATGTAATTAATACTGACTTAATATCTCTAAACTTTAGAGATCAGCAGTTCTGAGTTGAACTAAATTTAAGGGAGTAACGCAGGGTATTTTTTGTAGTCTTTGTCCAGGATAAAGATGATTGTTATGTGAAGTCTTGCAACTAGGTGGTGTAGATAACTGTTGGAATTGTACACGGTGCATGCGTATTCACTTTATTTGAATTTAATCCATCAGAACTGACCTATGACTATGAAAAAAGAAATGTTTCTATTTCTGCACCAATTTTACCTCCATTCATATTAACTAGTGTTCTATACCCAGTGGTGTGCAACCAAGGATTTTTGCAATTGGTTAACAATTGAAATCAAGAAAAAATATATAATTAATAAATTCAAATAATAAATTCAGAGATTTCTCTTACTAAAAGTGAAATTTATAGAAAATTGCGATACATTTCTTCTCTATTCTACATAAGAGAAAAAATAAAATAAAATAAAAATTAAGAAAAGACGTCGAAGAAAACGCATCAGTCGAATGGAGTCCGCCAGGTAAAACGGTTGTGCATCACTGCTCTATCCAAGGATAGATTTTTTTTTTTTATCTCAGATCAGAATCCAGAGGAGAAAGGATAAAAGAATTCCCCTTTCACACGGGTAAATAGCGGATAACGAGAACTCATCGACGTTTGTAATTTTATCACGTGACTCGTCACAGAATTTATTATTTAGATAGAAATAAGTGTCCATGTTGAAGAATTCGATCGAAAATTTCTACGAGACATGCAATCATTGTACCAGTGACGTTCAGAAAAATCACCATTAAACACCACTCAAAATGGAATTCAAAAAGAAATAAACGAATAGAGACAGGGAGCTGTGTTACAGCCAACGCTTACTTCTCTATCACCAATACAGTACTTAAATTCTGAGATGGATTCCTCACCCTAATAGTCAAAGCTGATAACAAAGCTATTTTACCATATGAAATCACTTTCACAAAATGTTACTTTCGTAATAGGAAAATGAAGACAAAAAAGTTATTCATCTTGCACTTAGATCGCTACATTTATTTTCAATATGTACTGCTTTATTACTGTGTATTAATTTATTGTATTTATTTAATAATTTACGTTATCGATAAAATAAAATTTCACAAAATACTTTATCTGAAATAAAGTTAATTAGAACAAATCTGTGGATGAAATTAGCACAGAACTGAAGTAACCACGCCCCTTGCCGTTATTTTTAAACACAACTAGAACACCATTATGTAATAACAGTTGATGTGGAGATCGAGGAAGGAGTGGTGCGAGGAGGTTTAACTAGATAGAATTAAGCCTCATGATAAAACTGGTCGTGATAGCTCAAAGCAGCTCACAGAACAGTAACTGAGTTTTTTTTTTTTTTTTTTTTATGTCTTTATTATTTCATGTTACAGTTGACGTTTAAGTTATCTATTTATTATTTTTATTTTCAACGCGTTTCGTTTCGACTATAATTTTTTAATTCTGAAATCCATTCTATCATGTTCATGTGTCAGGAATGAAATTTTTATTAATATTTGTAAGTAATTACAGTAGAATTCCAATTATCCAAATTTTTTTTCTAGGAGACATGCAATCATTGTACTGGTACAATGTCACTGGTATAAGTGTACCAGTGACGTACAATGTACGTCACTGGTACACTTATACCTTCCCCAAAATGGCACTCAAATAAATTGACATTTTAATATTTAACTGTAAAACTATCATATCAATATAATAAAATTTCAATCTCTCACTTCTTTATAATACCAACCGCTCTGTCATGATGCACAAAAGCCTCCCGTAAAATAAAATGCTAAAAATTCACCATTACATAAATCGCTGCAAATAATTTATGTAATAGTTAATATTCGGCATTTTTTTTTTCAGAGGAATTTATGCATATCAAGTGTGGCTGATGTTATACAGAACTAGCTTTCTGGTTTTTTGATACGCCTTATTCTTGAAATTATTTATACTTATATCGGTTCTCAATTTCACATTCCACGAAAGGGGATTTTATTTTATCTGCAGACTTCGACGAAGTCTTTAATGAATTATTTGTATATTTTAATAGCAATGCACAAAACTAGGGAAAGCAAGAAGTTAGTGTTGGATGTAGGTTGCTTTCGTAACGATCCAAGCTATAACTTTTTGACAGATGAGGTGCAGTTACAGATACTGCTCGGAAATCCATTGTCAGTTACATTTGCCACCCTTCGAGAGGAACACGTTTCGTAAATATTTTTCATTACTTGAAAAAACTGAACTCCAATACTACTGAATCCGGGCGGTAGCGTTGTGGATTACACTACTAGTCGGAAAAAGCTTGAATGAGATTTCCGGTGCCAGCAGAAATAAGAAATACACTGCTGGTAAAAATCAGGGTATTCAAGTTTGGCTTCTACGCAATTTAAGTTATGAGAGCAACAGAAGTACCTCAGATCATGAAAATACGACAATGTATTAATATTGTTCTGTACCACTGTTGATGCATCCAGTCTTAGCTTAAACCGTGCCCAGTGGTATCGTCATTCTGTTAACACCTAAAGCTGAACGCTGATATAGTCAGTCGGTTAATAACAGATTACTATCACCGCAGTTCGAGCTTCCACAGCAGTGGAATGCTGGGCCACTTGCTTCTCATACAAAATGCTGAATTCGAATCCCTTGATAACAAAAAAATTTAATACAAAAATGACATGAGCGCCAGGGATAACCATGTTAAAATAAATATTGCAGCAACCGACGAAACAGTTAAAAAAAAATACAATACAGTTTAATAAACTATTGTATTTTATTTTTAACTGTTTCAATCATTAATGCTATCTTGCAGGATGATTACATTAATATCTCATATTATTCTTAATTTAAGCAACAAAGAATTGTCTACGGACCAGGAGGAAATTTTTTCTTGAGGTTGAGTTTGCGTTATTACCATGGCAGCCGCCGATAACACAACTAATCACGGTGTGGAAACTTCACTTTGTGTCCCTGAAGAAACTTCTACAGAAATACGTTTCAAAGTTGCACCCATATTACAGCATGTTCGACCAGTGGCTCTTAATTCACGTCGAGTACAGCGTAATGCCCTTAATTCTTTGTGCAAAGACCAGATATCGTTACCTTACCGGCGATAAAAGACGTTCTGTTGTCGCGTTAAATTAGGGAGCCTATGTTCAGAGGCTTTGACTTTATTAGGAGATCCACAGGTATACGAACCTATTGAAACCCCCCCCCCCATTAAAATACTTAGATTGGAATCCAAAGTACATTTAGTATACTCATGGCATACAGATAAGAAAATAAGCAAGTCTGGTCAATGAAGATTGCATACGACAGGCTGGAAACTTCCTAAATGTAACAAAGCTATTTTACCATATGAAAACAAAGCTATTTTACCATATGAAATCACTTTCACAAAAGTACTTTCGTAATAGGAAAATGAAGACAAAAAAGTTATTCATCTTGCACTTAGATCGCTACATTTATTTTCAATATGTACTGCTTTATTACTGTGTATTAATTTATGTATTTATTTAATAATTTACGTTATCGATAAATAAATTTCACAAAATACTTTATCTGAAATAAAGTTAATTAGAACAAATCTGTGATGAAATTAGCACAGAACTGAAGTAACCACGCCCTTGCCGTTATTTTTAAACACAACTAGAACACCATTATGTAATAACAGTTGATGTGGAGATCGAGGAAGGAGTGGTGCGAGGAGGTTTAACTAGATAGAATTAAGCTCATGATAAAACTGGTCGTGATAGCTCAAAGCAGCTCACAGAACAGTAACTGAGTTTTTTTTTTTTTTTTTATGTCTTTATTATTTCATGTTACAGTTGACGTTTAAGTTATCTATTTATTATTTTATTTTCAACGCGTTTCGTTTCGACTATAATTTTTAATTCTGAAATCCATTCTATCATGTTCATGTGTCAGAATGAAATTTTTATTAAAATTTGTAAGTAATTACAGTAGAATTCCAATTATCCAAATTTTTTTTCTAGGAGACATGCAATCATTGTACTGGTACAATGTCACTGGTATAAGTGTACCAGTGACGTACAATGTACGTCACTGGTACACTTATACCTTCCCCAAAATGGCACTCAAATAAATTGACATTTTAATATTTAACTGTAAAACTATCATATCAATATAATAAAATTTCAATCTCTCACTTCTTTATAATACCAACCGCTCTGTCATGATGCACAAAAGCCTCCCGTAAAATAAAATGCTAAAAATTCACCATTACATAAATCGCTGCAAATAATTTATGTAATAGTTAATATTCGGCATTTTTTTTTTCAGAGGAATTTATGCATATCAAGTGTGGCTGATGTTATACAGAACTAGCTTTCTGGTTTTTTGATACGCCTTATTCTTGAAATTATTTATACTTATATCGGTTCTCAATTTCACATTCCACGAAAGGGGATTTTATTTTATCTGCAGACTTCGACGAAGTCTTTAATGAATTATTTGTATATTTTAATAGCAATGCACAAAACTAGGGAAAGCAAGAAGTTAGTGTTGGATGTAGGTTGCTTTCGTAACGATCCAAGCTATAACTTTTTGACAGATGAGGTGCAGTTACAGATACTGCTCGGAAATCCATTGTCAGTTACATTTGCCACCCTTCGAGAGGAACACGTTTCGTAAATATTTTTCATTACTTGAAAAAACTGAACTCCAATACTACTGAATCCGGGCGGTAGCGTTGTGGATTACACTACTAGTCGGAAAAAGCTTGAATGAGATTTCCGGTGCCAGCAGAAATAAGAAATACACTGCTGGTAAAAATCAGGGTATTCAAGTTTGGCTCTACGCAATTTAAGTTATGAGAGCAACAGAAGTACCTCAGATCATGAAAATACGACAATGTATTAATATTGTTCTGTACCACTGTGATGCATCCAGTCTTAGCTTAAACCGTGCCCAGTGGTATCGTCATTCTGTAACACCTAAAGCTGAACGCTGATATAGTCAGTCGGTTAATAACAGATTACTATCACCGCAGTTCGAGCTTCCACAGCAGTGGAATGCTGGGCCACTTGCTTCTCATACAAAATGCTGAATTCGAATCCCTTGATAACAAAAAAATTTATACAAAATGACATGAGCGCCAGGGATAACCATGTTAAAATAAATATTGCAGCAACCGACGAAACAGTTAAAAAAAAATACAATACAGTTTAATAAACTATTGTATTTTATTTTAACTGTTTCAATCATTAATGCTATCTTGCAGGGATGATTACATTAATATCTCATATTATTCTTAATTTAAGCAACAAAGAATTGTCTACGGACCAGGAGGAAATTTTTTCTTGAGGCGGACCAGGAGGAAATTTTTTCTTGAGGTTTGAGTTTTGCGTTATTACCATGGCAGCCGCCGATAACACAACTAATCACGGGTGTGGAAACTTCACTTTGTGTCCCTGAAGAAACTTCTACAGAAATACGTTTCAAAGTTGCACCCATATTACAGCATGTTCGACCAGTGGCTCTTAATTCACGTCGAGTACAGCGTAATGCCCTTAATTCTTTGTGCAAAGACCAGGATATCGTTACCTTACCGGCGGATAAAAGACGTTCTGTTGTCGCGTTAAATTAGGGGAGCCTATGTTCAGAAGGCTTTGACTTTATTAGGAGATCCACAGGTATACGAACCTATTGAAACCCCCCCCCCCCATTAAAATACTTAAGATTGGAATCCAAAGTACATTTAGTATACTCATGGCATACAGATAAGAAAATAAGCAAGTCTGGTCAATGAAGATTGCATACGACAGGCTGGAAACTTCCTAAATGTTATGACTTACAAAATATGCACAAATTAGGCGTTCTGCCGCGCGTTATTGTAGCGCCCCCGACGTATGAACTCTCCCAGCGTATAGCTAGTTTATCACCGTTAATTGGTAAGACGGATTTTACAGTTAGTAGCAGCGCTCATTTTCTGCGGGTCATATTTTGGAGGATGAGGTAATGGTTTCCTTTGACGTGTCTCCCTGTTCGCGTCTGTTCCAATACAGCCAGCGATTGCTTGCACTAGGCGACTGTTGAACACGGATTCTACGCTGGGGGACAGGACTTCGTCTCCATTGATGATATATAGATTAATGACTTGAACATTCGTTTGTCTGGCTGTGCGATAGTATTCGGCAATTCCCTACACAGACAGATTCAGCGTACTGCTATAAGTGTCCCGGTTAATGTGGCCATAGTTAACATTACTGTGGAGGCCCTAGAGGATGAGGACGACATTTACTGATTTGAGTGTCCCTGTCAGACTCTGGCAAAGATGCGTTGATGACTTATTTCGATTATTCCTCGGTGCTCTGAGGTGCTGCTCCTCCATTACCTTAATTCTTTGTCTCCATACATTTCATTTACTATGGAAATGGAGGTGAATAACGCTCTTCCGTTCTTGGACATCTTGATCCTTGTTGATCTCCATTTGGTTACCTCCGTTTATAGGAAGCCTGTGTCGTGGTCAATTTCCCCAATTATAGATCTACACATGCCACAGTACACCTTTAGAGCAAAGTAAGAGCGCTGTTCAATCATCCATGCTCACATTGGGACTATGTTATTGATAGGAAGGCTTTGTGGGTTTTCTGTCTGGCTTTTTTACAGCGCAAAAGCAACTAGCGAGATTGCTAAAATCAATTGGGATCAGTCTAGATCAGGGTACTCCCATCCTCATGTTCTGTTGTTGTTGTTGGTTTGTTGTTTAATGGCACAAGGGCTGATTCGGCCATATTGTGCCTGATTCTATTTACTTACTGCAGTTGAAACGTTAAAAGCTGTTTAATAATCGTGTCTGCTTTAAGAACGCAAAAAACTCAGATTTACCTTATCTCCAATCAGATGAGATAATGTTAAAGTTCTTGCAGATGTGAAAGCGACGTGAAAATTGTTTCGAGCATTAATGTAATGGTTACAATTTAGTAGGATATGTTTCACCGTAAGTACAGTCTGACAATACGTACAAATAGGCGGATCTTCCCCCATGTGCAGATAAATATGGATTAGATGCGTTTGGGTTTTTTTTTTTTTTTTTTTAGGAGCATTAGCAACTAAGGTCATATTGCTCCGGGATATGCCGTAGTCATTCCCTGACCTTTCCGCATCCTCCGTATTTGGTGGTGACGGGCTCGAACCCTGGTCTAATCAAGAAGCGTGTGCTATGCACTGCTGCTCCTTCCCACCTGGCTACGGAGGCGCCTTGGATTAGATGCGTGTGCCCAATACGCGTCCTAGCCAAGATCACCTCCTCTTACCTATTTTATCTCATGCTTGATGCCCACAACTGAGGTTCCCGTTTGAATTGCAGCAACTTATTACAGCCCTGAGCCTGCCATATCTGCAACCATTGTTCTTCACAGACGTTTTTTATGACTGATTTTAGTCTGTATATGGCACTTGGTAGTTAGAAGAGCACGCAGTGATCGGATGCTTAGAGGCTTGATCTGCATGTTCATTTCCTTTGATGCCCTCATGACCTAGTATCCAACAGAAAGTGACTGATTCATTATCAGTATGTAACACAATTATCTGTGATATAATTTGCTGCAAGACAGGGTGGATTGGGTTGGATGAGCTTTTAATGCTGTTATTGCACTCACAGGCAGAATAGATCATTGTTTGCTCACAGGACAGATCAGTTACGTGATCTAGAGCTATCTATCTTTATAGCAAAAACGTTCAGCAGTATTAACACTGCATTCCTTCGGAAGGGACACAGAACTAGAAAAGAGTAGAAACTGCCGCTGCACCTACTGTTTTACTTGTTTTTGAGCCATAGGTGTATATATATATATATATATATATATATATATATATATATGAAAATACTGAGAATTTTTAGCTTTTACATGAGCAGCATGGAGTTTCCTGATGGTGGGATCTGCTGCCTGTTTTTTCCCCTCATTCCTCCATGTTCTGGATAGATTTCAATTGTATAATAGTGGGTCTGTTTCCCATTCTAGTCTAGTTAGGATAGTGTACTTATTGCTACAACTCGTATCGTATCTTTACATCTCGCCTTTACTGTATTGATTGTGTAGCTAACTGGCAGGAGATTAGTCGATGCTGTCTAAAATTAAATCGACTGTTCCATTATTATATATAGCGCAAATGTGATTTATCGTGTTACCTACAGGGATTGTGGGATTTGTTACGTAGGTGAGTCTGAACGCAGTCTATACGATCGTGTTTCTGAACATGACGGGGCTATTGGTCGGGCTGACTTTGCCTGCTCAGCTATTGAAGAGCATTATTGGTGTGCGCGGAATTTCAATCATAATCCACGACCCAATGTTGAAATATTAAATTGATCACGACACAGGCTTCTTGCCATATCTTGTGGTTGGAGGAGCTCCATATAACGCCGCACTGTTTCGGCGGAGTCATCTTTCCTTTTCTGTTAATTTCCCTCCTTTCTCTGTCCATGATCTGCACCTGGTTAAAAGACCTTGGAAAAGGCACAACGCATGACATTCCTGAAACAAACCTGGCAGGACAGATGGTCAGCCTTGACAAAAGGCAGTTAACAAAAAATTCATCCCTGAGATTAAATGTGGTATATCCGCGTCTGCCGGCCTGGTTTTCACCTGGACTACACACTATGTATCTTCTGACTGGACACTGTTCTTTCAGGAAAAAACTTTGACTTTGGAATCTCAGAAACACCGCAATGAATGCTGAGGTGCTCCGACGATTCATCTTGTCCTGCGGACAAGATGAATCGTCGGAGCACCTCATACACGACTGCGAAATCTATAAAGACCTGCGATACCAGCTGGTCACAAGGAACCACTCCTTACTCCGAAACCAGAAACACCTAATAATACAGGAAGAATACTATAGGGCATTCACCCAATTTGCTCAGTACCTCTTTTCATGACAAAGATCCCTGCCACCTCCATAACAACTAGTGATCTCCCGACTCTGGTGGACACCCCAACACTAAATGAAGACGGAATTGCACAGCCGTGTGACAACAGTAAGCCTACGAAGACAATATTGGAAACGGATAAACATGGCGCAGCAAGCCCAAGGATTCCAAACTCAAAACTCCTGGAAATTTGTCCCATTACTCGCGAACAGAACTGGACAAGACAACCGCAGCATTCCACCTGATTTCCAGTCCCTGAACCCCCGTACAAGACATTCATTAACTGCAAACTCTACCACTGAACATCAACGTGCAAACTGGAACTGTCAATGGACTCCAACAAACCTAACAGGACAAGAACTCCCAAAGGAGTAGACCCCTGTCTCCAATATGACACTGAAACCACGAAACGTAACCAACAAACCAATAAGACGGAGACATGGCCGTACACTGACTGGACCTGGCTGCCACAAGTATGACAAGAACAGTACAGTCAAGCGATACACTGGATTAGACTGATAAAATCAACTCACCAGATCGGACTAAAAGAATCTGAACTATCTGATATGACTTCAGCTTGCAGCTATGCTGCCAAGGCGCCCACTTGCGATCCAATACCAATGCTCCCTTGCATGGTACTTTCTTTCTACGTCCTGGGAGGAGAGGACCGATACTCTCTGCTCCCCCATATTTTCTTCCTCCTGGTGGGGAATGTGCCCGCCCCACTGATCTTCCCAGGGATCACCTTCCCTATCGACCTACTGACTTTCACCCCCGTCTTCAGTCTCCCCCTACTGTCTAAATCAAGAGCGAATGTCCCACAACCAGAATTTAAAGCATCCAAATTAATGCACAAACTCTCTCGGCCGCTCAACCCTAACAGGGTCGTATCCCTTTTTTCTTATAACTAGGTCCTAGCCACTGAAATCCCAGGAAATTAGGTGGCAGGACCTGCCAGAGTACTTATCTAAAAATAAGTAGTGTACCTGGTATGGTTCCAGGTTTCTTAGTTTGGGCTCGGCAGGGGTCCAGCAGCTAAATGGGCAGATAACTGTACACGACACTACCCTACAATATCCATTCACATAAACCGCTGGCGCCTCCGTAGCCAGAAGTAGCAGTGCGTAGCACACGCTCCTTGATTAGACTGGGGTTCGAGCCCGTGACCACCAAATATGGAGGATGCGGAAAGGTAAGGGAATGACCACCGAATATCCCAGAAGCAATATGGCCTTAGTTGCTAAATGCTCCTAAAAACCAAATAACATAACAACATAACTTAAACCTCTGGCCTTCACAGCATACTGTAACACACGACAATGTATAGTACGCGCAGATTGGGGAACCCCTGGTGCCGTTAGACCCTAAACACAGTTTACACTTCACTCTTTGCCTGATTAATGTTAGTGCATGCGTAAGGTTTTTTGCCTCTGCATAATATAAAACTGTCCTGTATCTTGTTCGAGTTAATAAAGAGGCACACCGCTTGGAAAGCTATTTGATGTATTTCTTTTTATCGCTTTTATTTTCTCAATGTACTTTATTGCTTTTATATTTATATTCTTAGTGTACTTATTTATTGCTTATCATAGTTTATCGTATACATAGTTTATCGTTTTGTTTATTGATTTTAGTTTAGTTTATTCATTTTTCGTATTAATATTTTAATTATTTAAATAATTAAAAACTATTGTATTTTAACTGTTTCATCAGTTGCTGCCATATTTATTTTAACAAAAAAATTTATATAAAGCCTTGTCAAGAGGAACTGGAGTTAACTGGTCTCAAGAGAAGCTCTAGAATCTGTTCATGAATTTCTCATCTCACAAACTGATAAACTGGTGCTAGTAGATAAGCAATTTACAAATGCAAAACGTTCAGGCTCCGTGGTTTGATATGATTACTGCCTCGGTAGTAATCCAAAACAGCATAGTCCAGCTCTGAATAGTATTGGCAACTGCACTGTTTTGTGAAATCAAGTGCATGAAAAAGCTATCTAAATCATTAATTATCAAAACAGTCAGTTCTGAAACTGGTGTCAAAATTGAATTGATCTCTTGCTAAGAAGTTAGATTGGATTGGGATATACATGTTAGTAGAAAGACAAGTCAAGGCCACTTTGAGTTGCATTATTGTATCTTGCCTATACGCTGCATGTTTGAAGTTCTGCTGAGAGATTCTTTTAGGAAAGATCCTGGAACACAGCGACTGTCATTTTAAACCACTACTATAGCCTTCTTTCCGCGTGATTGAAAATAACCCTTCTTAATAAAAGTGCTTTTGATCAGCAAGACAACACGCAAGATCAGTAAGACGAAACAAAATACGCACAACGCGATCAAAAAGAGCACGATGTCGCAGATAAAAGCTGCTGTATCTTATTTGGACACGAGTGTTATGAACATCACAGTTGTGGTTTTTTCCCACATTTTTCATTTCCGAAATGGAAATAAAAAAAAAAAAAAATTTAGGATTAGGTTTAGAGTTTTATTGGTACATTAGCGACAAAGGCTATAAAATATTAAAAATAAGTTCTGGTAACCTTTGGAAGTGTTACCAAAAGATTTAACTGTGCAAGTAACATCACAACTGTATTCCTTCATTTCTAATTAATGCGATTTTTATACAAACATAAAAATTAAATATTTAAGGGAAGTGGAAACTCGTCTAAGGCGAAAGAGCCTTACTTTCCCTTTACACTGCCAGAAATAGTAAAAAGATTTATTCCGTAGTATGAGACAAGCTCGAAACGTTCTTTATTCACTGGGACCTGCATTGTAATTAAAGTTACTAATTTAAGCGCATGCAGAATAGACACCGGTTTTTCTCTGAACTGAACAGAAAACCCAAAAGGAGTAGTGTGTTAGCCTCTTAATGGATTAATGTCATCCTCTTTAAATACAACTCTGAAATGGAACTGGACGAGCGTGTGTAATTAATTCTAGGCAGCTTTTAGGTGGAAATGGAATTCAAACTTCAAAAACGTATTTACAAAGTAAATAGTAAAGGGAAAAAAAGTTTTAAAAAGTATTAAGTGAAATGTAACTTGCTTCAGTAATTCATGCTGCCCCAATACAGTACAAGTTTTGTTGTAAGAACTTTTCGGCTATACCCCGACCCGAGGCTCTAGTAGTCTAAACCTTTGATGGATGACGAAAGTACAGAAGAGACAGACGGACGTTATACAAGAGAGAAAGCGCGAGCCAAATATAAGTATAGAAACTAATTAAATTTTTGGATGGATGTGAGAAATAACTAAATATCACAAAAATCAGGTAAACGAAGATTCACGTGTAGTACAAATTTATTTTTTGCGTGTTTTTTTTTTTTTTATCTTCGAATGAAACATTTACTGTAGTTGGTGACAATTCTCTTCTTTTACAGTGAAATATGCTCGCTATTTTAACGTCATCATGTAATGATCATAGCAAAAGCTTTAATCCTTCATTCATCCTATTGTGTACAATTTATTTTTTAAAAGTCGTTTACACTCTTATTTTGAGGGGGGGGGGTATTTATTATAATTATTTCTTTTACTTCTCGACGATATCAGGAGAAAGCAATGTTAATGGAATGAAATGTTCTTCGCTACTACACGAAAATCCATAAGAGAAATTTTGGATTTTCATAATTTTGTAGGGAAGAACACGGCTATATTTTAAAAATTCTATATCAGTGGTGTCCAGTCTTACACCAGAGAGCCGCTCAAGATAATCTCAAATATCACGATTAATAATTTTCATTGTAAAAGAAAAAAAAATTAACGTGCTTAGTAATAAAAGTGGTCACATAACGAAAATAACTTCTGTTTCAAGAAGAAAGAAGCAGCTCGTGCCAAACCCAAGAGGCGGCTCTCTGAGGTGTAGTGCGCTAGCTACACCTAGGCAAGGAGCGTGCTTTCCAGAAGCGCAAAGAAATAGTAATGAACTCCTTAATGAATATCCGACTAACACAAAGAAATAATGTACAGTGGTTAGTATGTTATTCCGAATGTCGTTGTAGCTGAATAGTGTAAGCATGTTCTCCGGTTCAAAAAATCGACACTATTATCAGTCCACAATCATGGAATGAAAGGATGAAGAAAGTCCCTATCCTATCCCTCCTGTAAATTTCGGAGGAATAACTAATCAAAATAAATTTATTGCTGAACAAATCGATGACGGGAGTAGAAAACATTCCTTTATTTAGCCTTAAAATTAGACCCTATTTAATTAGCAACGTTCATACCCCACAATTTGGCTTCAAAATCGGGCTGTGCCAGTTGCACAAAAACACAGGTCCCAGAACCGTTTCCGATTCCAATAGCCTCGCTTTTCTTAAAAGCCGTTGCGAATAGCACAAAGAATAAAACCCCATCCACTACATACCAGATGGAAAATAACCGAGTTAGAACCCCGTGAAGTAGCGTAGAATTTTTATGGACTTTTTCACAACGTGGTTGAGGCCACTTTCAGGCGTGGGTTGCATGTTGAAAGCGCTCCATGCCGACATGTAGTGCCTTCGCCCATCTTTCTGTCTACGTGAGTGAGGTCTCCTGGTTAAGGTTCAGTGTTGTGTCGCTTATCTGTCTTCCTTATGGCATAGTAGATTGGCGCTGGTTTTCCGAAAGTAAATCCTCCCTCCTTTCCGGGCTATAATCAGCCTCTCAAATGGCCGACTTAGGGTGATTTTGGCTATCATTATCCTGATCGATCTCAATCCCCTCCACTTAGGTGTTAGTCCACTATGATCCAAAGGAGTATGTTAGTATTGGGGCTGCGTAGGTGTTTATGGCTCTGGCCATGTTTCTCCATTCAGTTTTGTTTTTAGCAGGCTCCTCAGTCTGATGGTATTTCTCAGTCAGGCGGGTATTGATTATTATTTCTCTTGATAGTTTTTGCTCCACTCCGTGATGGGTAAGTACAAAGTGCAGGCAATGGTTGTAATGTCCGGCTATTATTGTTATTGGATGAGGAACTACTATCCTATAGGTGTTCAAGGATTTCGGCTTTCTGGGACCGGTTTGTCGATCAGGTAGGTAGTCTTTTCCTTCTTGTCGACGAGAGTTATGTTCGGTCTGTTGTAGGTGATAATCTTGTCCATTATTATAGCGCGGTCCCAGTAAAGCGTGTGGGTTGGGGTCTGTAGTACAGCCCTTGGGTTCGTACTTTTAATGCGTCATTTTCTATGATCAACTGGTATTTTCTTCGCTAGCTTGTAATGTATTATCCTGGCGACCTGGTCATGTCTATGAGTTTAGTCCGTCTGGGTAATCACCCTGCGGCGATGTGTTAGATCGTTTCTGAGACCCGATGGCAACGTCGACATGAGTCATTTGTCAGTCCACGGTTCTTAGCGATGTATTTTCTAGTGTTGATGACCACGTCTTGGATGGTGAGCATGAATCCTTCAATCTCAGATGAAAGCATCCTGCTCGTGAGCTATACGTCCCCAGGTCAAAATCAACGGAACCCAGCTAACCTTCGTAGAACAGACAAAAGTCCTGGGAGTAGTAATAGACAACCGCCTGTCTTTCTTCCCCCATCTACAGCATCTGAGTTCCAAGACCAAAAGGTTCTCCGCCGCAATTATACGGATCTCAAGAAGTGAGTGGGGACTATCAAAACGAACCCTTCTTCTTTATTATAAAGCTGTCTTTCTCCCAATAGTAACCTATATTGCTGGGGTCTGGTTTCACAGAGTTCCCATCATTAAGATGAAAGAAAAGCTAAACTCTATACAAAGAGCTATGTTACTGGCGACCCATCGAATCTGCCGTACAGTCTCTACAGCAGCTCTCCAACTTATAGCAGGCACCCTCCCTCTCGACCTTTACACAATCTACAAGGGGTTCTGCTATCGAATTAAATAAAGGTATTCCGGCAACGATCCTGAATATAGAACTCTCACTAACTACGGATATAAAGCAGGAGAAATCTCGATGTCTCAATAAACTCTTCAATGTATGGCAGACCAGATGGGATTCTTCTACTGTAGGGGTTGTAACTCGGAGTTTTCTTCCGGAGGTAACCTTTGCAACCACTAAAAATAACGCCCGATGGTTCTCCCTCAGCCTCGAATCTTCCTTTCTCATTACTGGACACGGTTCTCTAAATGAGAAACTGCATACACTGGGACTCATCGACACTCCCTACTGCTTTTGCGGACAAAGTGAAAGTTGGAAACACTTGCTTCTGGAGTGTGTACATTACAACGATATCAGAAACCGTCTCCAGAATAAGATCCAGGACTTCCCACCAGCAGATCTGCATCAACTGATATGTACCCAAAACAACCTCGAAGCCTTCCAGACTTTTGCAGCTGAGGTATTTGCCTGGAGGAGGACACTGATCGTCAATCACCGACGTGGAAATGCCGATCATTAACAATTCCACTGCCAACTGAAAGTCATCCCTTCTACTGACTGTTCTATTTTTTTTTTTTTTTTTCTAACCTCCGTTCTGCATTGTTTCCGGGTCCTGCCCTGGAACTAGGAGCAGCTTTGGCTCAACTTTTCTTCTTTCTCACTCTATGCAGGATACATAACCACTCTCCCATTTTTTTTTTTTTTTTCATTCTCTCTCTGCTGGCACCCGATTTACATCTTTCTCTTCACTGTAGCCAGGGTGTGAGATTAAAATTATTTATTTATTCTTTAATTATTTTTATTTTATTATTATTAATTTTTTTTTTTTTTTTTTTTTACTCGTGCTCTGTTCTGACACCTGGGATGTGGACTATCATTGGTGCCATACAGCTCTCCCTTTTTTTTTTCAATCACATGGAATTTATTTTACTTATTTATTTTTTATTTATTTATTTTATTTTATTATTATTTTATTATTATTTTTTATTTTTATTTTTTTTATCATTATTTTATTTATTTAATATATTTTCTTTTTCACCACGGGGAATTATTTTATTTATTTATTTTTTTTTTTTTTTGCGCCACGGGAAATACATTGTTTCTGTTTTTAGTTTATTTAATTTTTATTTTATTTATTTTTTTTTTTTTTTCCCTCTCTGGAGTGGGCCCCCAGAGAAATCTGGCCCACCTTTTGGCAACATCAGGTGGTTCAGAGTCTCGTATCGAGACAGTACGTGCTCCATTGGGACTGGCCCACCTTCCCGTGTTGTGGACGAGTACCCAGAATCATCTAACCAGGTGACTGATGCTTCTGGGTAGCCAAGAGGCCAGAACAGAACACACACACAAACCGACGTCACACACATCTGGCCCATTTGTAGTGATACTGTTCTTCATAGAGATACGAGGCGGAGTTGAACTCACGTTCTAGGAGCCGCCCTTTACAAAAACACATGTCCACATATACGTTGGAAGCCATTTTATCTATGTGGTCTTGGAAATCATTGCGATGTTTGCCGTGGAGTGTCTTCTTTGTATCTACGTTTCTTCCGTCTGGGCGGAAGGGTCTCTGCGCTTAGGTTGAGTTGGGTATTCTACTCGATTATTAGACTTGCCAACAACTGTACCTGATTGGTGATCGGGCAAAGATTTTTTATTTAAAAGTATTTACGCTTTCATTTTTCTTCCTTATGGCCTGATAGAGCGATGCTGTGTTTTTCTAGAAGTGATCCTTCTGGTTCTCAATGGGTTTCTTCTATTGTTTGCTGCGGTCTGTGAAACACCATCCTCCTTTCCGGGCTTATGGTCAGTCTCCCCACGGCCGACTTCGGGTGGTATTGGAGGATCTTGATCATCATTGTTCTCTTATTTCTCATGATCTCCAGTTAGGTGGGTTCTTATTATTATACAGGTTTTAATTAGTAAACGCTGATAAACCGTAAAAGACAGACAAAGAAGGTAGTGGGAAATTTCCAGTTCTCTTATAAAAACTAATTAAGAATCGAGATAAAGGTATTGTAATTTTATTCTGTTTTGAAACTAGGGAATCCAGCCTAGAAAATGCTGATAATTTATAAGGGAAGAACTCTACAAAAGTCTGAATAAAAAAAGAAAAGTAGGGAGCGCCAATTTCTTGAGGCAGCGTCACATGGGTATTAACATCATGAAGTATTCAGTTGCTACTAGGGGTTCATTTCTTGTTAACTTTATCTAAGACACCCCCGCACTTCAAGTGTCAAAGAGTCGCATACAGTTCATGAGCCACGATATCACCACTTCTGTTAACAGGAAACAGGTGAAAGAGTAATAAATGAAAGAAAGAAAAAAAATCTTCGCAAAACCAAGTAGTTGTCGGCAAGTTCAAATCCATTAATGCTGTGTCGTGTAGGGGCTGTTAGTAACAATCAACTCCTAAGAACGTTTGCCAGCATTAATATTTCATTGTACTTCAACATCAATGGAAAATTCCTACTTATGTACTAAAATATTTCACGCAAATAAATAGCACTCATCGAACTTAAGACTCTTCATTCAGCATCTATTTATTTTGCCTTTTAAAGAGCTCAATAGGTTAAGTTATGGATATTGCAATTCAATGAGTAGCTTGCTAAAGCATCAATAAAAGAGGAAATACGGCTGTAACAGGTCGAGCTCTGGTAGAACTGTAGTATGCTAATGTGAAAAATGCTTTCCAAAAGATGCAAATGGATTCATAACTCGAAATTAAGAAAAATGTTTCTAGTTAACCAACGAACATTCTTCTAATCTAGAAACAAGTTGCAAGTTACACGCACAAAGTGCACAGGTACTTTATTCACAAAATGCGTGAAACACAGAAGCAGAAACAAGGAAAATTTACGATGCGCTCGATGTTTTAGTCTCCAAGCTTATCTCTCTTTCCTCAGTCTCTGGAGAAACCATTGGTCCCTGTTGTGTCTGTTTATCACATGGCACACAGAACGTGATGCTTCTTACCTTAAACAGGCTTAGAGTCAATGAACAGGTAAGTAAGAGTTCTTGTTCACGGAAGATCGCAACTGAAACATCATTTCTTACTTTTAAAAGGGATTCTTAAATGAAGCGGAAGTGTGGACGTCTCCGAAGGTGGATTGAGAAGGTATTGTACAGCCCGCCACTGCATCCTGCATTCGCCAATTCCCGAGAGAAACAAATATTGCGTTGACGCAAGCAGATAAGAACGGAATGGTTTGATCCCTTGTGTTTTCCTACTGTTAGGATAACTCTGATACCAACGACGAAGACAGCGAATGATTTCAGAGTAAGCAAAGCTTATTTAAGGGATTCGCCCTATAATTATTACCTACACGCGCAGCAAGTTGGTGCATTAGATAACAGAAGTGTGTGTTACGCGCCACAGCAACTAAGGCTATGCGGCGACAGTATATTGTCTCTCTAAACTGCGTGTATTCTATGATCAATTTGGCTGTTTGCTGGAAGAAACCAAGTTTTAGGGAGATAAAACCATGCAACCTTTACCTAAGGTCGACTAGCTAAACCACTTTGGGGAAAAAAATGCTTATAAAAATCCTCGCATCATGAATGGAATTTGAACCCGGTTATTTTCCACCCGGTGTAGGGGGGGGTGAAGACAACGGCGATCACATCCGCTGTGTTACCCGGAAGGGCACAGAACTATGAAGCTGCATATCAAGCTAGCAGTATAAGATTTATATGGGCCAGGAAGCTCTATGGACGAATTTCACGTATTGTGGGGAGTGATAGATACTGGCAGTCCAGTAAATGTTTTGAGCAGCCACTCTGAATGTTTTGAGGTAGCTGTTTCAATCAGGTCTCTGGATTGCAGTCGTTTAACCATTTTTGGTGTTCCAGCAATGGATTCTAAATATCTTTGGATAACAAATGGTAATAACTTTCCGACAGGCTGGTGAGAGAGAGAGAGAGAGAGAGAGAGAGAGAGAGAGAGAGAGAGAGAGAGAGAGAGAGAGAGAGAGAAACACCAGAAAGTCTGGCATCTCGTTGCACTGCACTTCTCTTCGGAGCCTTTTCGGTTGGTTCAAGTGCTCATCATTGAGTTTATCTGGCCTTGAGTTTGAAGGCTCTAGAGGTGGATAGTCGTTTATATCCATGGTTACTCCTTTTAGCCCTGGAAAATAACTTTTCCCAAGGTTACCGGCCCGCCACGGGGAGGCAGGAGCAGTGCCGCAAGCAGGCCAAGGGTTTAGATAAGTTAGTTGGTTAGTAAAAAAAAGTAATATACGTAATGAAAAAGAAAAGTGAATTTCCTTTCTGTTCTTATTTGTGACTTTCCAAGTGTAGAAGTGGATTATAAATGAACTGCTAATAGAGAACGATATAATTTAAAATGACTTTTATCGCGAGAAAGATCGCTATATAATCGCACTTTGAACGCTTGGCACCCGGGGCCGCGTTAACTGAGTTCATAGAGTTGTAAAAATTGTATATATAGTTTACTTATATTGTTGTTTTGTACGTTAAGTTGGAATTCTAGATTGTGCAAGTTTAATTGAATTGTTGTGAGCTCTAGTTGAGATTCAGATATATTCAAAATTGCCGGCATTCTCAATTTTTCCCATGGTAATTACAATTGACAGGTCAACACCCTTACCCAATACATTAAAAATAAACACTTGTCTATATATATATAAATAATTTTGAGTATGGGTTACACGGAAAGCCAAAAAGGAATATAGCCGAAACATAAAAGAAATATTTTAAGTATTTGACCTGTAAAATAAAATAACGGTAGCCGGCATCAGATAATGGTGGATAAATTTAGCCATAATTCAAAAAACAAAAAAAAAAAAAAATGGGGGAGGGGATAGAACAAAATTACTATTAAATCCGATGTCAACGAAAATAAAAGTTGATACATGATCAGATTTTTTCATCAGGGGACTACACCTGACCATGTATCAAAGGACTGGATTTCCATACTTGTCCAAAGCTGTGTAAGAGTAGAAATTTGAAAATAAAGTAAAAATAATCGAAAAAGACAAGCAAAATAACTCCTACAAAGTATGGACAGGTTAGTCCCTACGCAGTGTTTATAATGAAAGTTACGGTAAAATTTAATACTAAAGTTACGGTAAATTTAATACAAAAGAATTAAAGTAAACAAATACCGATAAGTCAAAAACTTAACATTTTAGAAAATCTATACCTGAAATAGAAAACCAAATGGGCAAAAATATATGCCAAAACACAAATAGTCAATCCGATAGCTGCAAACAAAGCGTTAACAAACAGAGCCCGTACGTAATTTATAGTAATAAAACCAACGTGAGAGCGTTGGTTTTATTAATTATGGACAGAATGAAATATTAAGAAATGCAGCAGGAAGTACAATGAACATAACTATCTAAAGCAATAAAGAAATTAAGCAGAAGTGGTTATATTTTAAGACTAGCTTCGCGCAAAATAGCAGAAGGCTAGGACTTAAATTGAAGATAGGTAAATACTGTACATATTAAATATGGATGGAACATTACAAATTCCCCAAAGCACGCAAATCAGCAGCAGCATAGGAAGCAAATGTGTATATATATAATAACTATGAAAGTTCATGCATATTAAATAAAGATTGAATATAAAATAAATATAACATATGCGCGCTATGGTTTAAAGAAAGAAACATATGGTGGGGCGAAGCCGATGGGAGCATTCCATAGAAGAGGATCCTGCTTGTGCATGGAAGACTATTGTACGAATTGGAGCAGAATGGTATTAAGGGTAAGTTACTACAATGGATAAAAGGATGGTTGAGTGGGGGAAGACAATGGTAATCAATGGACGCTGCTCTTCATGGACTAATGTTATTAGTGGAATCTCACAGGGTTCCGTGTTGGGTCCACTGTTTTGTATATTTATCAATCATTGATGAAGGTGTATCAGGCTTAGTGTCGAAGTTTTAGATGATACAAAGGTTGGCAGAGTTGTTAATGACAGTAATGGCAGTGTGTTACAGCAACAGGATCTAGAAATTTGATCAGTTGGGCTGAGAAATGGCAACTGAAGGTTAACATTGACAAACGCAAAATACTGCATATGGGTAGAAGTAACCCCAGAGGAACGTACCAACTGTGTAGTACTACAGTTAGGGTGGCAGAAAATAAAAAAGAAATTTGCGCGTTAAGAAATAAATGTAACTTTTTCAGGTATTAGTCAATAATTGCATTTTAGTCTATCACTTACATCAATACATGCAGTGAAAAAACCCCACAAGCGTACGAGGAAAGGAAGGGATTTCTTTAAAAATTTGCGTTGAACTTGTTTTGTCAATTGTTTAATTAATTTTATTACTGTATTAATTCGCGTTCATTTTTTTTTTTTTCGTTTATTTGATGGAGAGTGTCATTAGGATATGTTCTACGTATCATACTGAGGTAAATTTCTTAATCTTCTACAAATATTTTAATTCAACATAGCTCTGCCTTATACTAATCAAAAACAAATGCATGCCGTCGATTTTTAGGCACTAAACCTGGGGCTACGGATCAATGGAAGTCAGTCCTGAATGAACAAAAATTATTTTAATTACTCTTTCAATAAAGATTAAGATTTCTGCGCATGGAGATGCCCGAGTGTTTTGTTGTCCCAACAGTGAAGCTCAAGAGGTGATAAAACCTGTGGGTGTTTCCACGTGGTATCGACACCTAGTCCACTGGTAACAGGGCATAGACCATGAATGCTATCTTCTACACTGATGTTCTAAACAATTCTATGTGCCCTAACGTGGCGCTTTTATGGAAATGGCCAATACAAAGGCGAACAAAACACTTCACATGTGAATTTTGTAAATAATGTGTTGTGTGCTGCATTGCGGGTAACACGAATGTTCGAAATGCATTTGTTAGATGGAATCTACATCTCTGATTGAAATCCAATAAAGACTCCAGCTGATATACCCAATTGCCATGAATATCTTCCCAAGGGGTAAAATGCGTAATTAATGTAAATATGAGAAATCATGCAAATAGCAATCATGACAATCAAACATACATTTTATTGCATTTACGTGTACAAACCGAAATGACAAGTTAACGTAATAGTATTATGTACTGTAAATCAGCAAAATAAGTCCTCAATATTTTGTTATTCCTCCTCGAGCTGCAATTACAGCCTTGCAACGATCTGGCATAGAGTTAATCAACTTCTGGATATACGGTTGCCCAATTTCGTGGTACCACACCCTTAAAATGTTCTCCTGCAGCTGAATCTTACTTGTTGGCTTCTGAGCAATTTTAGACGGCATTACGTACCAGAAATTTTCAATGGGTTTCAAATGTGGACTGTTGTCCAACACCAACTGTCGTTGTTATTTGGTTTTTAGGAGCATTAGCAACTAAGGCCATATTGCTCGCGGAATATGCGGTGGTCATTCCCTGACCTTTCCCCATCCTCCGTATTTGGTGGTTACGGGCTCGAACCCCGGTCTAATCAAGAAGTGTGTGCTACGCACTGCTGCTCCTGCCCAGCTGGCTACGGAGGCGCCTGTCCAACACCAATGCCAGCATTTCTGACGTATGACTGCACTTAAGGGAGAAAAACGAGGGCAGACATTCGTGTAAGAATGTTTAGCATTAGTAGAGGCATACGATGCAAGAAAGCAAGCTTATGCAGCATCAGCCAAAAAAAAAAAAAAAACCACACTTCCATTTCATCCCTCCGTTCGTTCGAAATACCTGTCCAGCTGAGGCTTAAATTTATTTAAGGCTCAGCTGGACAGGTAAGACAAATTTCCGCACATCTATCCTACATCTTTGCTGGCTAAAGCCAAATTTCCGCACATCTATCCTACATCTGTGTTTCCTCAATCTAAATTTATGCCCTCTCAGGTGATTATTGTGAGCAAGAGGAAGAATGCTATCGGCATTGAGCATGCTCAAACCATTCAAGGCTTTATACACCTCTATCAGATCACCTCGCCGGTGCCTAGTCTCCAGACACTGTAATTGGCAAAACTTAAGCCGGCGCCTCCGTAGCCAGGTGGGAGGAAGCAGCAGTGCGTAGCACACGATTCTTGATTAGACCGGGGTTCGAGCCCGTCACCACCAAATACGGAGGATGCGGAAAGGTCAGGGAATGACCACCGCATATTCCCGGAGCAATATGGCCTTAGTTGCCAATGCTCCTAAAAACCAAACAACAACAACAAAACTTAAGCCTTTCTTCGGAAGAGCAACCCTTTGTTCCATCCACTAAACTTGTTGCCCTTCTATGTACTCGTTCGAGGAGCTCTAAATCCTTCTTGAAATGAGGCCTCCAGACCTGTATACAGTACTCCAGGTGTGGCCTGACCATTGCCTTATACAAGGGAATAATCACCTCCTTATCCCTGCTAGAAAAATTCCTGTATATCATTGACAAGACACCATGATCTACTCTTGCAGCCCGCCTGTCCTGATCAGAGAACTTCATATCTCCTTGCACATTTACCGCCAGGTCCTTTTCATTCTCTACCACTGTCAGTGTAGTACCACAGAGTTGATACTTTGGTCTGGGGTTGCTGTTTCCCGTATGTAGTACTTTACATTTGTCAATGTTTAAACTTCATTGGCCACCTCTCAGCCAATCTGCTCTGTTGCAGCAGCATAGCGTGAGTAGTGTCCTTAACAACCCTGCCAACATTTGTATCGTCTGCAAACTTGGACATTAAGCTTGATATACCATCATCAATATCATTTATAAATACAGAAAACAATAATGGACCCAACACTGAATCCTGAGGGACTCCACTAATAACATTAGTCCACGATGAGCAGTGTCCATCGATTACCACTCTGTGTTCTGCCCCTCAACCATCCCTTTATCCATAGCAGCAATTTTCCTCCAATCCCACTCTGCTCCAATTTGTGCAGCAGTCTTCCATGTGCAACAGTATCAAAACCTTTCTAAGATCCAAATATATAATATCAAAGTTATTCCTTGCATGCAGTTCTTTTGCGACTGCATCATAGTGTCCAATCAAATTGGTCAGGCAACATTTTCCCTTAACAAAACCATGCTATGTCCGAGCTATAACTGATGTCTTGTCTACATGATCCTGCAGTGCTTCTTTAACCAGTGCCTCCATTAATTTTCCTGGAACAGAAGTTAAACTCACAGGTCTATAATTACTTGTGTCAGCCTTTGATCCTCCTTTGTGAATTGGGGTCACATTTGCACATCTCCAGTCTATGGGTACCTCCCCTGAGTCCAAAGAAGCTCTCATAATTATGGCTAAGGGTTTGCTTACTTCCTTTGCTGCCTCCTTTAATATAACCGGATAGATCCCATCCACCCCAGGTGCCTTTTTTATGTTTATCCTCAACAATTTCTCCTCCATTTTCCTCTCAGTTATTACAAAATCATCTAGCTCACTGCCAGAGTTTACTTCTCCTCTGGCATTCCCCTTACTGAATAACTCCTCATGTGTGAATGTAGACGCAAAATATTCGTTTAGTTTGTCAGCCACCTGAGCAGGATCCTCAACTGTTGAACCATCAATATCCAGTGGACCAATCTGATTCATCCCCTTGCTTCTAGAGTTTACATAGGTAAAGAACTCTTTTCTGTTTTTCTTTGCATCCTTTGCCAAGGATTTCAAAGATTTTGCTAAGGTTACAAACCAGGTTATATCTATCATAGGCTTCTAATGTCACCCATTAATTTATATGTATCCCATGCATTTTTCTTCTCTGCCATATGTCTCATTAGTTCATCTGACATCCATTTAGGCCTAAACCTTAAACAATATTTCTTAGCTGGTATGTAAAGCCTAGTAGCTTCCAAGGTAAGTTCTTTGAATGCTTGCCATTTTGAATTTGCTGTGGGTAACAACATCAGTTTGTCCCACTGTATAGAATTTAAATACTGTCTCACACCATCGTAGTTGCCTTTACGAAAGCAAAAACCCTTCCCTTTATCCCCGATGGTAGTTACCTCTTTGAGTAAATCCCACTTCAGCACACTGTGATCACTGCCACCTAGTGGTTCCTTTATCTGCAGATTCTTAATGCACGAAGAATCACGACTGATAATCAGATCAAAAGTATTACTCCCTCTAGTTGCCTCCCGAACATGCTGATGTAGAAAACAATCATCCAATACATCCACAAAAGCCTTGCTAGCGTGTGAGTGAACAAGCTACAAATTCCAGTCATTATCTGGGAAATTAAAATCCCCATTATAAGCTCTCTGATTTACTGGCCCACTCTATTTCCCTGTACAGTTTCTTAATATACTCAGAGTCATTAGGCCTATAAAGTAAAAGTAAAGTGCAGCCATTATCAACTCACTGCAGGATGTAAGCCTCCTCAACAATTCATGTTGAGGGAAATGGACCATAATCTGCCACGCTGGTCCAGTGCGGGTTGGCAGATCGACCGTATTCAGCAGTCAGGGGCTTGAACCCCGGTCTACTCAAAGAGCGTGTGCTACTGCACTCCCGCTTCTGCCCACTCGGCTACGGCCTATAGCACACTCCAACTCTCAATTTTGATCTCTCCATGCTTATGTCAAACCAAACTGACTCGACACTGCACTGTCCAGCGATGTCAACTGGCTTCACTTACTTGGATTTTATGTGTTTAACTAATAGCATAACCTCTCCTCCCTTCCTATCCTGTCTATCCTTTCTGTACACATTGTACTCCCCAAATTCCAGTTCTGCATTCCTTATATCTGTGTGATACCACATCTGTGATATCCCAACAATATCTGCCTTGATGTTTTGAGCAATACCTCAAATTCATAAAATTTATTTACCAAACTCCTAGCATTGGTGTACACACAAGTATACATGCACCTGTTCCTATTCTTAGCTACCCTAACACAACCCATGTGTTTACTTGTACCGCAATGACTCCGAGCAGTCTCTGAAATATCCTGCATCTTGTTTTCCAGGTCGCTGCTCATTCCAATAGAAGCAGTGCAAGAATCACTTTCACCTCTGCCAGTGGCTACTGTTAATCTCTTAGTCCGTGTATTCCCCCAAGCTAGCAGTTTTCCGACCTACCTAACACTGCCTCGATAGCATCAGCAAATATTCTTGCACCCTTTCTATTTAAGTGTATCCCATCCCTGTAGAAGCAGTCTCTCCTGCTAACAAGTACAGACCAGGCTGAAAAAAAAAAATTCTACCCCTTGAGCCTTGCACAATCTTTCCAGGGCCAAATTGATCGACAAGGCTCTCATTATATACTCTCTCCTATCGTGTCTGGGCAGAATTGCAGACGCTTTCAAATTCAACCCTAATTCGCGGCTATTTTTCAACATGACCTGTACTTGTTAAGTAATTCTGCCGGTCTCCTACTCTTGAGACAAGACAAACTCATCATTAAATCTAAATAGCATAAAACTTACCAATTCTGCTGTCTGGAAAAGTGCTGAGTCCTTTTGAAAAATACAGTTTTGAACGTCTGTGTGGTGATGTCTAATAACGGGTTTCAGGCACTCCTACAAGTTAGCAGTGTAGGTTTCTGCATTCACCGTTCCATTACTAAACTTAATTCGCCTCACCCCTTTGCTTATTATGCATCCCCAGACCATCTGACCGGCGGGGAACTTGACAGTCGGTGTTATGCAGTCAGGATGGTATACTGCCGATTTTCGTCTTCTGACATATCGCTTCCCATCAGAGCCATGCAGGTCGAATGTCCAGGATGCTTTGTTTAAGGCCTGCTCTCGTGCTGCTAAGAGGTAAGTGCTGCTTAAACATCCAACACTGTGGTGGAGTCACGACTTGTCCATCTTATGCCGTCGTGTGTTCCGTGCTCGCCGGTCCTTCCAACGACACCGTACGAGATGGCCAACCGCAGACGTTGAGCAGCTAAAAAATGAATATCGCAACCTCAAAAGGCAATATGCCAAGGCCATAAAGGAGAGTAAAAGATCCACTTGGAGAAAATTTGTTTTAACATCAGGTAACTCTGAGCCTTGGGGTCTGGTTCATCGTCTCTCTAGAAACAAGATTCACCATCCAGAAATTTACCAGTCTGTTGATTATCACAATGATAAAACTCTGACTTGAACTAGCACTGTCAATGCCATACTTGATGCACTTGTTCCCTCAGATGACCCCTGCTGTGATATTCCTATTAACCAACAAATTAGATCTCTCAACAGTGCCTATCTTACTTCTGAATCCACTCCCTGCTTCAGCCAGGCAGAGGTTAATTTGGCAATCTCCAAAATCAGTAATAATAGCTGTCCTGGAATTGATAACCGCGAGGGCATTTTTATTAAGCAACTACACAAACTCTATCCATCTGTCTTTGTTACAATGTAACATAAATGCTTGAACGAGGCAACTTTTCCTGTCCTTTGGAAGACGGCATTAAAATTAATTCCCAAACCTCGTACTCTTATCTCTGCTAAGGCCTATTGCGTTATTGTCCAACTTGGGTAAAACTCTTGAGCGACTTATCGCTGTCCGTCTAGATTGTCTATTTACTGAATGCTCATTAAAGTCCTCCGACCAGTTTGGCTTTCGTACAGGCCATGGAACTGAGGAGGCCTTGGTTGAACTTCTCTCCAGAGTAAACAACTGCACTTTTAAATATGCTATGGCTATTTTCGTAGATTTCTCTGGAGCCTTTGACTCCCTTTGTTGGGACAGCTTCTTTTCTCGCCTCAGGGCTGCTCGATGCTCCTCACAACTCTACAACTTAACCTGCAACTACTTTCTCCACCGTTCTGTACAAGTCATTTCTGGAACACAGCAACTCAGTCGTTCTGTCACTCGAGGATGCCCACAAGGTCCACTTATCTAAAACCAAATCCCAGATGCTTGGTCCATTCATCTGGGATTTGGTTTTAGATAAGTGGCTTCTCCGTTCAACTCCCAATGCTTCTAAAATAGCATATGATCTAACCCTTCTTGTCCTTGGTAATTCTCGTGCTTCTTTGGAAAGTACTGCCAGTAGCATTATGAATTATCTGTGCTCTTGGTCCGCTATTAATAAACTTACCATTTCTCCTAACAAGACTAAGCTTCTTTATCTTAAGGGCAACCTTAACATTTTCAGGCCTCCGTTTGTTAAACGTTTTGGTCGTTCTCTCTCCATGGTTGACTCGCATAAATTTTTAAATATTATTCTAGATCGTAAGTTAAACTTTCAGAAACATATCTTGCACCTTCATGATAAAATAGCCAAGTATACGTCTATGCTTGTCCGTCTTTCGCATCAATTCTGGGGTATTAACAATCATACCCTTCGTCTTTTGTATAAAGTGGTGTTTGTTCAGATTTGTACCTATGGCGCTGGCGCCTGGTTTTGGTATACTCAGAAGATTGCCATCCAAAACAAACTCTCCTCTATCCAAAGACGTATGCTCTTATTGATTAGTCGTACCTGTCGCACTGTCTCGACAGCTGCGCTCCAGGTTTTAAACGGTTGCCTATCTCTGGATCTCCAAATCGCTTATCGAGGTTTTTGCTATTACCTTAGACATGCCATTCCAGTTGACTTTTTAGACTTTACTGCTAATATTCACTGCAATCCTAAAACCGAAAAAAAAATCGTTGCTGGAACCAGCTGTTTCAACTCTGGCAAGATTGGTGGTCTTCTTCAAAAGGTATGGTCACAAGAAAATTTATTCCATCTGTGTCCTTTGCCTTACAAAAGTCTATTCTAAAATGGTTCAGTCCGAGTCTCCGCACTCTTTTTCTTCTAACTGGTCATGGTTCCCTTCGTGCTAAACTTGTTATGTTTAACCTGTCTGATTCACTCCTCTGTAATTGTGGCAGCCCAGAAGACTGGCAGCATATTCTTTTCACCTGTCCATATCACTTGGATCTTCGTCAGCCTCTGTCTACTCTGTGTCAACCATTCTCCCCAGGCAATGAATCTTCTCTCTTGGACTCCAAATAAAAATTATCTTCTGCAAGATTTTGCACATAAAGCCTTTGCCAGACGTGGACAAATCATCAGTAGTGCCCCAATTTCAGGAACTACTCCTATTCCAGCTCTACCTCCAGTCCAGACCAGCATCTCTATCATCGCCATCTCGTGATACCACCGACATCGTCACTACTACCATATTTTTTTTAGCTCAAGTACCATCTTCACCACAATCTTCGACTTGGACAGTTGGTTAACAAACGTGTATGACGCCGACTGACATTACTGTGTCTTCTTGACTTCTATTTCCTGCTAACCTCAGGCTGGTCCTGAGGCAGGGTCCGCATCCTTACAGTGGTGCAGGATGATTTTTTTTTATTATTATTTTTTTTTTTCATTTTATTAACTTATTTTTATCTTTATTTTTACTGAATTTTATTTTTATTTTATTATTTTTATCTTTAATTTTTCTGATTATTTTATTATTTTATTTTTTAATTTATTGTTAAAATTAACTTTATTTGCTCATATTTTGAATGATTTCGACATTCAGTACGTGACATTCTAGGTTTGCTGCGGTTCGCGCTCAGCTGTGGCCCACCTCCTCGCGGCGTACACGGATATCAGGATCCACCACCCTGGTGCTTGTTGCTTCCTGATAGCAAAGCGGCCAGAAACAATTAAACAACATAACAAACACATACACGGCACAAACATAGCATTAGACATATTTCTGGCCTTTCTGCAGAGTTTTTATAACATCAGTGTACCACGGCAGAGTTGAACTAGCATTTGGGAGCCGCCTTACATAAGATACTATACAAGTCTACATGCAGGTCGAATTTCGATTCGTCAGAAAAGATGACGGTGTCCCATTGCTCTTTTGTCCATGAAAGATGAATTAAAGCCCAAGCAAGTCGTTTCTTCCTCATTTGTTGGGTCAGCGAATGCTTATTCTTGGACCGATAGGCAATGCAGACCACATTCCGAAAGCCGTCTTTGGATAATTCGTGCACTTGTTTAAACACCGGAGGCCATCTCAAAGTCCAGTTTTCGATCAGGAGCACTAGCATGGCGATTACGAAGACAGCCATTTCAAACATCGATCTTGGGAAGGCATAGTCACTCTTACGGCCTGATCCAGGTCTTCTCCTCACATCACCGGTTTCACGCTTTAATTTCAACACCCGAGACACTTATTTTATCAGCTATAGCAAGCGTAGAAAGCCCTTCCTGGGACAGAGCAACAGCTACATTTTTTTTCCCTTGGTGTCAACTGAACATATGGAGCCATACTTACACCTCAGCAAAACAGGATACTAATGAGTGTGTATACTCTTCCAATGCCGTATTATATATAAACGGCTGATGCAATACTTTTGCTTTGCGACAAACAAAATGACTAATCAAACAATATCTTAAGGTGATACAGTTTTTTTGTCCGCCACTGTACATCTCCCAACACCTCAAAGCTCCATGACACAAAGCAAAAATTGTGATAATGCATTTGGTAAAGAATAATAACGGTACGCTGCGGTGTACAGCACATAGCAACCATCCGAACCGAACTGAGGTTCTTTGAGATGAACTATAATGCAGAATACCAAGGAGGCCCTCCTTCGTTGGAGCTCAAACATTTTAAAAGAGCGGATCACAATCACCTTTTTACAAGAACTCAGCAGATCTTCCAGAATGAATTAAATCAATGGGTAAAATGAGAAGTTATTTGGCTGATGCTGTATAAGCTTGCTTTCTTGCATCATATACCTCTACTAATGCTAAATGAGTCATTAAAGCCAGAGGTGACACAACACGCTATTAGTTTCTTTGAAAATAGTCGTTTTGTTCTTAACTACATATGCCCCATCACTTTTGATTGGATCGTGTATGCTATAATGGCGTTGAAGTGTTGACTATAAAGAATATTTCTCTGCATATCAGAAATAGCACTACGTGGGTTCCTCTCTCGTCGGTTTATATAAACGTGGCGCATGGTTCCATGCAACACTGATTGGAAGGTATCATGTGACTGATGCGTAAGCTAACTACTATTTGCTCCTTTCGTCACATTAAACAAATGTAAGATATCTGAAGTGTGAGGTGATACTCGAAGCTAATAACGTTTTTAACTTATTTTCAGTTCTATTCTAAATCAGTTTCAAGTATGTTAAAACACTGGTCCTCAAAACAATAATCAAGCAATTTTCTTTGCTAATTACTACGACAGTTTAAGTGCACACCTCTGAACATTTTCAGATATTACCCAGACAAGATTTTTAAAAGAATGTGCATCTTGCAGCCGTTAGATGTTGAGCCTAGAATAAACGTCATTTGAAAGCACTATGAAATTCTACTCTTTCGCTGGTACTCAACACCAGTAACAGGCGCCTCCGTAGCCAGGTGGGAAGGAGCAGCGGTGCGTTAGCACACGCTTCTTGATTAAACCGGGGTTCGAGCCCGTCACCACCAAATATGGAGGATGCGGAAAGGTCAGGGAATGACCACCGCATATCCCGGAGCAATATGGCCTTAGTTGCTAATGCTCCTAAAAACCAAATAACAACAACAACAACACCAGTAACATCGCAGATATTTCTGCGATTCTTTTCCCCCTCCCCTTTTCGTATCAATATTTCAGCCAGTGTCCTACTTTACATTTTATTTATTTTTTTTTTTTTTTGTTGAATCCTAGAACTCCATAGTTTTGTAAAAAGGATTTATCAGCGAAACCTATTTTGCTTCTACCTGCATGGCTCCCCCCACCTCAAGACAGCTGTGCTATACAGAATGCTTTCAAAGGTCCACTGCATTAACTTTTCAAAATAAAGTTTTCGATACTGAAGCATAAAACTTATACTTTCGTACTGGATTAAGGTATCTGAGGAAGCTCCTTTTGCAAAAAGGAAAATATTTCATCGCTGGTATGGATAATGCTACATTTAATCATAGTGGGCACTGAAGTGAAATTCAATTAGTCAGTTCGATGGACTGACTCCTCTTTCTATTGCAACCTCGAGAGAATAGTGGTGAAAGTAGGAAAAACCTCTTAACTTTTGATGTAAACAAATAGCATTTTAAGACCACTACACAAATCGAATATCGAAACTATTTCTCGGAGAAATTGATTTGAGTTTTGAACGTGCAAAATTACTTTTTTTTTTTATTTCCTTCAGGAGAAATTTCATTCGTTCAGCTAATGACAATGAGAACTTTTAAACTTGGCCAGAGATCCCCCAGTGGTGCCTAACTCAAGCATTCTCACCTTTTTTCAGTTGGTTGAATACTGATTAGTTTCTGAAAATGTTACATATTAATGTTTCATAACTATTTCACCGGATGCAGAGTTATCAAGAATAATTAATGATAACTGCAATTGAACAATCACTGATGAAAGATTTGCTTCGATAATGAAATTGAAAGACATGCGAGCATTTTTAATTCATCTCGGGTGGTTCGAGTATGATCACGAATAAGAAACAAGCTAAAATAGCTTTTCTTAGAAGAGAAAACTATTAATATTCAAACAATATTCATATGGAAACATTTCCATATACTTGTAAATGCGAGGAAGCAATTTAACCTTTATACAGTGTATGACTTTCATTGATTTTCATTAATCATTATTATTTACTGCTTCCATAACCACATCTCGTATAACTCAGCAATATGCAAGTATTTATTCTACATGTAATAATTTCGATCGAGCAGAAAGATCAATAACGAAATATCAAAGAAACACTGCGTTAGAAAACTTGCTCAGCATTTCTGGATTTTCGTCTGTCAAAAATTAAACCTCCATATGATCATAAAAGTTAAAGCGTCTTAATAAATATATATCGTGTAATGGTAAAATTATTTCAAATTGAAACTACAAATCAAGAAGTGAAACAATGAAATATTGATAATATCACACTAGAATGCAAGCAATGAAAGGACGAAAAATAGAGCCGTCTTACTGAAATGTATAAGACGCAGGATCATAAACTTGCGTGGTAATCTTAAAGTGTCTACCAGCTGGGTACTAAGGTTTTTATTTATTATTATTTTTTTTTGTTTGTTTGTTTGTAACAGAAAGCAAGAAGATTGAAAGAATGCAGACAGTTGAAAAGAGAAAAAAAAAAAAATCAGTAAGGACATGGGTCTGGAAGTTAATTCTTTTTTGCAATTGAGTTTAATGTAAGTTTCAGATTGTTTATTTATCGGGATCGCGTAGTATCCCTGCATGTACCGTTGCCCATAAGACTGCTGTACAAATTGGGGCAGTGTAGCAATAAGGGCAAGTTGCTGCTCTGGATAAGGCTCTATATTTATGTGTGAGAAGATAGACTGATTATAAATTGACACTGCTCTTCATGGACTGTTAGTGGAGTTCTCAGAGTTAAGTGCTTGGCTCGTTTTCTATGTTTATTAATACTGATAGATGTATAACAAGCTTAATGTCTAAGCGTGCACATAATACAACGGTTGGCAGGGTAGTTAATTATAGTGATCAGGGTAAGCTACTGCACATGTGTAGAATTAATTGAAGATAATACTACCAACTATAGTATTACACTCAGGGTAGTGGAAAATAAAAATGGCCTGAGTAATTGTGCAGTCAGACATGAGGTTCTCTGAGCAATGCCGATAGGCTGCCAGGACAGTTCATGCGATTTTGTCAATGATAGAGGAACTTCTATGATGGTTGATGACTTCTAAGCATTGCTTTCTCGCATCATATGCCACTACAGTCGAAGCTCTATACAACGACCCCACAGGGAATGAGAAAATTGTCGTTATATCGATTGTTCATAAAATGGCATTAGGTTAATAAGAAATTGGCCGGGAACAACCACACAGGACATTATAACGCGTGGTATCTTAAAAAGAGCTTCGACTGTTCCCCTCACTTCAGCCCCATGGAACACCTGCAAAATGAAGTTGAAGGTTTTGTTTTTCTCATACTACTGCTGAAACTTTTTTTTATTTGCTCCATCCGACAGGCTCCGTTCTTTCAAAGCTAACTTTCACAAACATGGTGTAACACACACACTCAAGGCTTTTATTCTCCAAATAAAAATCATTAACTAGGACTGCTTGCAGGGTATGCACCTTTCGTGAAATAGCAATTATAATCCACCATTTATGGAGAATATTTTAGTTATTACGCTGGGCAGCATTAGCAACGTTCCAAAGTTTCGTTATTTACTGCCACAATTAGTCGTTAAACTATTATTTTCAGTTTTATAACATTATCGCAAAGCAATAACTTTCCTAGCTACACTGCACTACAAATATCAGCTGGTCAAAACGTTCGTGCGTCAGCTTATTCAAGGTTAATATTTCGACAAAAAATGATGTGGAAATCGATTAATAGATTACCCGTCAATGCACCTCAAAACAAGTGAAACTGATGCCTACCAAGCGTTAAGTGCGGTTTGGAACACTATAAAAAAGTGACAAAAAAATGGCAACTTCAATTAGATATTCGAGTACATTTACTTTTTGAGTAAAAATGGACGTATACAAGCCCTTAAGGTATATTGCACATCATTGAGATGATGAAATGAGTGCAAGCACATCATAAAAATGATTCAAAAAAACGTAAACCAAGTGATCTGTCACTTGACTGACCGCCATTGAAGATGACAAACTGAACACTGAGTCATAGCCAAGCCAAATATGCCAGATGCTTGGAGGATAAAAATCAAAAAGATAATTAAACCATTTGTTTGCATTTGCATGGACTAAGAAAGGTGCTACAGGTGACCCCCGCTTAACACTGGTAATTCGTTCCATAAAAACAGAGCGCTAAGTGAATCCGCGCTAGCGAGTGTATTTGTGAGTTGCGGTTGGTGCCATAGGATATTTCCTACTCAATAATAGTGAAAAGATGCACAAATGTCGGTCAAAATATTTAATATTCAAATATTTGCACATATAAAATATTCTGCGTTACATACGTATATAATTATGTGGTAACTACTAACGTATCAAAATTAAACTTAAAATTCCAATTAAAATCATGAATTTAATTGATAAATTTAATCATAATAAATGTGTCGATTTTGGGTTGAACTTTGGTCCTCTTCCAAATAAACTAAAAGGGGTATTAATTTTAAATCCCCAGCAGCGTTACCACCCAACATTAAAGTCAACCGATCCTTCGCCTCTTTGAAACCTGGCATGTTTTTTTTCTTCTTTCAATATGAAAGAAGAAAAAAAATATATATATGAAATTCTTTTAGGCATTCGTTTCCACAAAAGTCCTGCTTCATCTGTTAAAAACTTGTTGAGAAGTATAACACACAATACCCCTCTTCAATAATTTTAAGAAGTTCTTTTTTGAAAGTTTCGGCTCCTTGATCTGCACTTGCGGCTTCTCCCTGGATTTTAAATCTATTCAACCAGCTCTTACTAGTTTTAAATGGTTCCACATTTTTTTTTTTAGGTGAGTTTTCTTCAGATTGGATATTATCTTCAATAAAATTAGTTAAAGTCTTTCCATTTCAATCCTAATAGCCGGCCTAGCCCTAGTTGCTTGCTGTGGAATAGCTATCTTTCCCGCTGCTAAAATTAATTCTTTATTTTGTTTTATAATTGTTCTTAAGTTAAACTTGCAAGTCCTAAATTACGGCACACATCCGCTTGTCTTTGATCGGAATCGATTCGCTTTAAAATGTCTAATTTAATTTTCAAATTCAGTCTTTTTCTTACATTTATAGTCTTCGTACTGCGCCCAGACGTTGTTGCTTTTTCATTCTTATCGGCCATTATTAACTCTTCGAAAATGTAACTGCGTTGGTTGCATTAATTACGATACAATGTTCGAGTAAACTGTCCGTTACGCACGATGTCTAATACTGTACTGAGTGATGACTAGACTTCGAATAAATGCATATAACGCAAATATTACAAGCAATATACTTGATCATTTTTTAAAATGTTGATCTCGTAACTACGTAACAAGTGACTGTACTGCAATTAAATTAGCGTGCGAGAAAATTTCACTGAGCATGGGAAAATTTCTGAAGTCGGCGTAGGAAACGTTTTAATGCTGTTTTGCTATTCATTTCCAAGCTATCGACTCCATCAAATGAAACGATTTCGTAAAATATGCCAAAAATGCAATCTGTAAATGAGCGTTATAGTCAGATATGGGTTATAATTTATAAACAACGTTATAGCAAATCAGCGTAAAGCGAACCGCGTTATAACGGGGCCTGCTGTACTAACTAAGCAAACGGGTGTCACTTAAACTCACAGCAGACGATAAGATAAACTCCAGAGACAATGGATTGGTGGTTGTCGCTTTCGCTTCACAATAAGCTGTTTTCGGATCGGTTGATGACGCGCCACAAGAATTGGCTTATAACAATAACACCACACGATCACAACATTGGTTATCAACCTGTAAACTTGTGCCGTACATATCGAAGCCACCCCATCTCACCATAAGCTTTTGTGTCTGGTGGAATACACATTTTCCGACCGGGCTAGCCGGGTGGGTAAAGTGCCTGCCTGGCAACCCAAAGGTCGCGGGTTCGAATCCCGCCTCGGGCTTGAATCAAAGTACTGCAAAAACCTTGGGAGGTGCATTATGGCCACAGAAGCCGATGCGCCAACAACTACCCAAAAAAAAAAAATTCCACATCTGTTACAGGGAAAATAATGGACTTACTGGTTAAAGTAAAGTAATGCAGGACTATCTCGAGAATTATACTGCAGTCATAGTATGAATTTCTTAAGGGGCGGTCTTGTCTAACCAATCTGACTGGATGCTATGATGCAGTGACCAAGGAACTGGATGCAAAAAAAAAAAATAATAATAATTTTCGTATATCATACTTGGATTTCAGAAAGGCTTTTGATACTGTTGCACATAAGACTGCCGTATAAAGTGGAGCAATGTGTAATTAAGGGCAAGTAACTGCCATTCCTACCATTGTTTGGCGCATAATGGCCTTTAGCTGCCGTTGCGCCGTAAAACCTCCAACAACAACAAATAACTGCCATGGATAAAGGGATGATTAAGTAAAAGACAGCGGTTATCAACGGTCGCTGCTCGTCGTTAGACTAGACTAATGTTATTCGCGTAGTCCCCCAGGGTTCGGCGCCTCCGTAGCCAGGTGGGAAGGAGCAGCAGTGCGTAGCACACGCTTCTTGATTAGACCGGGGTTCGAGCCTGTCACCACCAAATACGGAGGATGCGGGAAGGTCAGGGAATGGCTACCGCATATTCCCGGAGCAACATGGCCTTAGTTGCTAATGCTCCTAAAAACCAAAACAAACAAACCCCCAGGGTTCAGTGCTGGACCCGTTGTTCTTTTCAATATTTATTAATGATATTATATTGAGGAAGGTATGTCATCCTTAACATCAAAGTTTTCAAATGATACAACGTTTGGCAGGGTGGTTAACGAAGTTAATCATAGTGAACTAGCAACAAGATCTATGAAATTTGGGTCAATGGACTGGGAAATGGCAGGTTGGACGGAACTTGTGTAGTCGAGACCCGCTAATTTTCGTAAAATCGGACAAATTTTAATAATCTGTGATTTTTCGTTGTGGATCTGTTCTCATTTCGAATTTAAAATCAACTGTGATTTTTTTACCAAATAGGATAGTATAGGCTATTTTTGGAATATTAAATTTTAGCAATATTTTAAGGCAGAAAAATTCTTTACCTGAGATTTTTTTTTTTTTTTTTTTTTACAGAAACGGCTGCATCCGGGTGAGATGTAAATTTGAATGGTATTTAAATCGCATATATCTAGTAGGAGGACGAAGGAATGAAAGCAAGCTTTTGTCCTAAATCCATGCATGCGTAGAATTTATTCGTAAGGAGCGAGATATCCTGAAGCCTGATCTTCAAAGGAGAGTGAACACGTGTCGTAGGCCGTCTTTTATAGCCCGGGCACGTTCCATTTCCTATTTCAAAAGCGTGGTGGGGGTGTTTGAGTAAGTGAAAGGAGGAGAAATAGGAAAATTTTTCCGCCCCATCGTATTACACTAATAGTTTAGGAAGTTTGGGTCTGCTCTAAGTCTACAATTTTAAAACTCCTAAACTATTAGTGTAGTTTTATTTTAAAAAAATTATTAAACTATTAGTGTAATACAATGAAGCGGGAAAAATTTCCTTCTATCCTACTTCTCCTTTCACCTATTCAAACACCCTACCCCCACCACGCTTTTGAAATACAGCAATGGAACGTGTCCAGGCTATAAAAGACTGTCTACGGCACGGTTCACCCTCCTTTGAAGATCAGGCTTCAGGATCTCCCTTCTCACTAATAAATTCTATCCATGCACGGATTTAGGACAAAAGCTTGCTTTTATTCCTTCGTCCTCCTGCTAGATATATGCGATTTCAATACCAATCAAATTTACATCTCACCCGGATGCAACCGTTCCTGTAAAAAATCTCAGATAGGGAATTTTTTTGCTTTAAAATATAATATTTCTAAAATTTAATATTCCAAAAATAGCCTAAATTATCCTATTTGGTAAAAAATTTAAAAAGTTGATTTTAAATTCGAAATGAGAACACAGATCCATTGCAGGGAAAAATCACAATAAATAATTAGCATCTGTCCGATTGTACGAAAATTAGGTCTGATTACACAAGTTGTCTGTCCAACATGTCTAAAAAAGTTTAGAGACTTTGGGACCTCAATATTATTTACACTAGGAGAAATGGCAGCTGAAGTTTAACATTGACCAATGCAAGGTCAATGTTAAATGTTTGCTTAACCGGCTACATGTGAATAGCAGTAATCCCAGAGTAACTTAAAACTGTGTAGAACTGCATACAGGGTAGCAGAAAATGAAAAACACCTGGGGATAATTGTACAGTCAGGTATGCAATTCTGAGCAGTGCAGACGTGGCGCTTGGGCAACCAGATTGGTTAAGGGAACAGAAGGGTGCTCTTACCTAAAAAGGCATCAGTTCCACAAAGTGTAGCTTCTGGAGACTTAGCTGCCTGTGGGATGATTTTATTGAGGTGTTTAAGGCCTTGAATGGATTGAGTAAGCTGAATGTGAATGGCATTCTTCCTCTTGCTGAGACTACATAGACGAGGAGGTATAAATTTATGTTGAGGAAGGATGATTGCAGGATAGACGTACGGATGTTTGCCTTCAGCCAGTGGGTGTCCTTGGAGGGTATGGATAGAACTTTTTTTTTGGCTGAAGCTAAGCTTTCTTGAATCATTTATTGAATGAGTGTGAAATGAAGTAAATACACGCCGTAAAAGCTTCCAGCGAGCGAGAAGATCATAGGCGGCGGCAGAGGCAGAAGTCCTTAGGCAACAATACCGTGAGGTCAGAAACAAATACACAGCCCTGATAAAAACCAGGAAGAAATGTTCATGGGAGACACTAGTCTCAACAGGAAATAAGGACCCGGGGGGGGGGATGTACAGAGTGGAAACTAATAAATTACCCAAAGGAGAAGTAATATCTTCGACGAAAATACCTGATGGCCACTATACCACATCCTGGCACCAATCCATAGACAACAACCTCAATACCACCTTCCAGAAACTCCCCTCAGACCACACTTATGAGCAACTTCAGCTCTGTGAGGAAAATATTAATTACTGCCCAGCAAATCGGGAAGAGCCATTCACACTTGAAGACCTCCATCTGGTGACGACAAAAATAAGAAATAAAGAGAACACCCGGCGAAAACTACCTGGAGCCAGAAATAGTAAAAAAAAATCCGTGGAATATATCCCAATAACCATCTTAAACCTATATAACCACTGCCTACCTTCAGGATATTTTCCCCATGATTGGAGCCCCGTATGGATTAGACTCATACTGAAGAACCCAAAGAAACCACAGGAACTCTCAGAGTCAGACAGACCATAGCCCTACTGCCGGTACTAAGTAAATTGCACGAATACCTTCTACACAGCAGGATACAAGCTCACTAACAAGAAGCAAGCCTCCCCTCTCCCAAGCAATTCGGCTTTCGATGAGGATGTTCCACCTGGAACGTATAATAAATGCAGCCACTAATAGCAAAAATAAATACTTGCTGATTATCTCCATCAACTTTGCCGGAGCATTTGACTCACCTTGGTGGCCAAGTGTCCTCGACAGGGTTCTGAAAGCAAACATTTCCAGCAACTTATACCAGTGTATTAAAACCTATCTTTTGGACAGAAGGACCTCAGTATCTACACCCTATAGCCAACTCACCCAGTCGGTGCCCACAGGGATCAGTCCTTGGCCTCTCCTCTGGAACCTGGTGTTGGACGGCTTCAACGAGGATCTAAACGGAGCAGACGCTGAAGCCTTCGCAGATGACCTGGTCCTGATGCTGGAGGCAGACAATCGTGCACAACTTGAAGGTATTGCAAACCAGGCCATTGACACCCTCCAAGAATGGCCAAAAAATAATCACTTAAGAATATCACCCGATAAGACATCCTCAATACTTTTAAAAGGTTCCCTTGACATCAGACGGCCACTTCAATTTAAAAAAAAGAAGAAAAAACCATAACACTGACCACTGAATTAAAATACACTGAATCACCCTTGATAAAAATCTGTCATTCACCCCAAACCACGTATATCGACAAAAAAAAAAATTAACTACTCAGCCCTCATAGCAAGAGTCTCGCGAAAGGATTGGGGCTTAAGAAAAAGAACCCTGTCCCTCTTTGACAAGGCGTTCTTCATCCCAGCCATAACCTATGCAGCAAGGGATCTGATTTAAAAAAGCAACCACCGCAGTCAATAAAAGAAAACTAGAAACGATACAGCGTAGAATCTTACTCACCGTCTCCAGAGCATGCTGCACGGTCAAGCTCATACGCACTGCAGCCCCTTGTGGGGCTCCTACCATTGGATCTGAAGATTGTCTGCTAGGGCATGATATATCAATTATCAAGAGGGAACAGTGTACCTTGCTATGGCTTCAACCACAGACCCAACCAACAACAGCAAAGTAGAAAAGAAACGACTAACCAAATATCTTCAACAAACCTGGCAGTCTCGATGGGCGGACTCAACTAAAAGTGAGATAACTCAGAAGTTCATCCTGGACATTACCCAATTGTACCCCCAAACAGGTTCTCACTGGGGCTTTACACCACCTTTCTTCTAAGGGGACACGGCTCCTTTAATGCCAAACGGTCGACATTCGGCATCAGAGATTCCCATTATGCCACTGCGGAGAAAATCAAACATGGTCACACTTAATGCACGACTGTCCCCTCTTTGACGACATAAGATGTCAATTTATCACAAAAATACGCTTTAACCCGAAGGAACGGGAGCACCTTACATTACATGAGGAGGAGGAGGAGCACTACAAAGCCCTCTCGTGCTTTGCACATGAGCTGTTTACCCGGCTACAGGAAATGCCCCAAACTCCCCAGGCCTGATGCAGGACCTCACTGTAATTACAACTCACCAGATGGGATGGGCCTCTGCTCCTACCGAAAAAAAAAGAGTACCACGATACTGGACGGGACTTTACTCCCACGAACGCCACTATCAAATACCGACACCCTGTCAACTGGACCACAGCCCACGAACTACCCTAGGATGTAACAATCACCATAGAGACCCATGACGACGGAAAAACTGCATGGGACACAGATCCCAGGAGTGACAACACTACATCGGCCCCCAGACAACTGAACAAACAGTGGAAGTGACCTCATACCAAGAATGATCCCTTAAAATGAAAATAGACCATGACCACGACCAAACTTGAGGGGACCTTAATCCCACGACCAACGCCAGCATTCAACCGATCTGTGAACAAGTCAGTAGGGACCTTGTCCCTGGATGGATCTCCTGGTGGGGCCACTCTTGAGATGCTGTCCTGAACATACTGACCTAGAAACTCTGCACACATGACATATTGGCGACCTGTACCGTCTCCCTTGTCCGGCCCTTTCTACCCCACCACGGGAGGAGACGGTCATACTGTTTCCAATGTATTCTGCCTACTTGGTTAGTCGCACAAGTTTACTGCTCCTGATTTTTTTCTTTTAAAATGTCTTAACAACGAGTTTCATTTTAAAACTTATGCCACCGGATTCCTCGTTGTGTGGACTATCCTGGGAGTAAGTTTATTTCTGATTTTTTTGGCTTCTCCACTGAGATATTTTCGTTATTTACCTGGCACTATTGTCTATGGGTCGGGTCACCACGCCGCCATAGACATAGCACTGGAGCGCGGTTACTCTACCTTTGGCAGCCACGAATATATCTAGGCGACCTTGACTGGGGTGGGGTTCCCCATGTGTGCTGACAGTGTTTAGATTTGCTTGTGACTTGAGTGTATTTGAACATTCTGGAACTCTGCTGACCTTGAAATTTTCACCAGGTCTCCTCTCACTGACCGACAGCGAAACCAAGACCTGTATTGTCTTCCTCGACTCTTCCACAACTGATTTTATAATGAATTCTGTGTCCTCCTCCACTTCCACAAACTTTCCGTGGCTGACTTTGACTCTTTCTTAATCTTGGTATGTCTGACAGTATTTATCAACTTTAGCATTTAAAACAAATTATCCCACGAAGATGTGGTCTACATCAATCGGAAGAATTTTGTTTCTCCCTTTTCAAAGGACACACACACACATCCCGTTTATCCGAACTATCATCGGTAAGCCGAATTTTCATGGAGAAAAAAACATTTGTGTGCCAGGATAAGAGGGAAAACCAATCCCAAGATGCCCCTGAAGTCGAGCTGTTGGATGAGACTGAAAACCCCCAGCCGACCCCAATCTCAAAGAAAAAGTATAAGACAGCTGTACCCAATTCTGATCGTGAGACACGGAGCCAATCCGAACTAAAGGACTCACAGGGAAACAACTCGCAAACTGTCACAGGGAACGACCGAGGAAAGCAAGCAGAAACAAGTAATGAGGGCCCAAACAAACAGCAATCATCTGTGCTCTTAGATCCTACCCTACCAGAGGGTACAGGTACTTGTCTTGAGGAAAAAACTAGAAACTCTTATGAAAGAGCCAACCAGCCAGATTACTACTTCCCTCCAAGGCGACATTGTCGCTTTATGGAGCAAGTTAGAGAAAATCCTTCTTACGGAGCATTTGGAACAGAAAAAAAACTAAGGCAAAACTTGATGCCTTACTAGAACAGAGAGATAAACAAATGCCGCAGCGTTCTCTCTCCCATTCCAACGCGTTGAGGATTCCAGCACCATCAACAACAGCGGGAAAGAAACCAATCACAAAGAAACCGCTTCTACCAACGCAGAACATAGTAATATTCCGACCAAAGGATACAGAAGAAACCTGTACTAGTGAGGACACAAAAAACAAGATAATAGCCAACAGGAAAGAGGACTTAAAGCAAACAAGAATTAAGGGAATTAGAAAGATGGGAAATATGGGAGTGGTAATTGAAGCAGAGAGTGAAAAAGAAGTGCAAAGCATCATTGAGAATCCCAAGATTACAACCCTTGGACTCAAAGCTGAGACACCCAAAAGAAAGAGACTGTCCGTAGTCATTTTTAACGTCATCTTTAAAGTAAAGAAATCTCACCACAACACCTTGCAGAAGAAATATATTCCAGGAATTTGCGAAACACACTCCCTACGCGGAATCGTGTAATCTAGTAATGACAAGATACTCTACTAAATCCAGGGATGGCGCAGCTCTCTCCGCGGCACGGCAGGTGATAAAGAATCAAGCCAAGATCTACATAGAATGGGGAAGCCACCGCTTCCGGGAGCATGTGGCCATGCCCAAATGCTTTAGGTGCTTATGTTATGAAAGGACTCTCTTCGCCTGTACAGTTCGGTTTTACAAAGGGTAGAGGAACCGAAGATGCCATTGCTTCTCTTTTAGAAATACAGCGGGAAACCACGACTAAATATCTGCTCGGTCTCTTTGTGGACTTCAAAGGGGCCTTTGACACTCTTTGGTGGCAAAGTGCCCTGGAGAGGTTCCGGGAGGCCGAAGTGTCTTCACCTATATACCGGTTGCTGATGAGTTACTTTTCGCAGCGCTCGCTAGTTATTAAGAGTGGTTCCATTCAAGTGTCAAGAAAAGTTACCAGAGGATGTCCACAGGGGTCTATTCTTGGGCCCCTGTGCTGGAACTTAGTGTTCGACTCCTGGTTAAATAAACATTTTGATGCAACAACCATGATCTCATATGCAGACGACCTAACCATCATGGTCCAAGGAAACTCCAGGAAGTCTCTCGAAGATGTTGCCAACCGGGTACTGCAAGAGCTGTCTGTGTGGTCTGACGAGCATAAACTCCAGATATCTACAAGTAAAACGTCCCAGATGTTGCTTAAAGGCAAGTTAGACAGAGGCCGTCCCCCTCAAATAAAATATAAAGGACAAGCTATTAAATACAGTTCAACCACAAAATACTTGGGAATTATTCTGGATGATGGTTTGAGTTTTATACCCCATGCAAAGTACATTAAAGAAAAATGCAAGTCATTATTATCTAGATTGAGACAAGTAACACGACAAGAGTGGGGCCTTAAAGGTCACTCACTGAGATTGTATTATAACTGTATATTCCTGCCCATTATCACATATGGTGCTGGTGCCTGGGGTTATAGGGCAACCAAGTGTGCCATTGTCAAACAGCTATTACAAGCACAGCGTGCCGCCCTTCTTATGTTATCCAGAGCTTGTAGGACAATTTCTACTGCAGCTTTACAGCTCCTGACAGGAAGGATGCCAATACAATATGAGGTCCAGTATAGATATTTGAGATACCACCTGAAAAAGGCACATCCTACTTCTCTCGATAACGTGGAACTTGACCTGAATGTTCCAATAACAACAGAAAAGGAAAGATTGCGCACTATTTATGTAAATAAGTGGCAGGCTGACTGGTCTGTATCGAAGACAGGAAAGGTGACAAGAGAGTATTTGCCGAATGTAAGGGAATTCAGGAAAAGGGAACTATTGTGGTTTGCTCCTGGACTATATGGAACATACCTTCTGTCAGGTCACGGCAGCCTCAATAGCAAGCTGTATAAACTTGGACTGTCTCCTTCCCCTCTTTGTCTCTGTGGAGGTGAAGAGGACGCAGATCACATCCTCTTGGAGTGTCACTATTATACCGACTTACGGAATGAACTACAACTCATTACTGGTTCTTATGACAGGGAGAATAAGCCTTCTCTGATCCAATCACAAGATGCATTTGAAGCTTTTAACTTATTTGCAACACGAGCATTTAAGCGTCGAGAGGAAACGAGAGCTGCTGCCCTGAGATAGCCTGAACCCGGATCAAGAGAAAGACTTGAACAACGACTGAAATTATCTCTGAAGACTTGAACAAGGACTGCATTATTTCTGAAGACTTGATCAAAGACTGATATTATTTCTGAAGACTTTCAGACTTTCACAAGAACTGCTAACCAGAAAGAATTCATTAATATAAAGTATTTCAATATTTCAAAGAAGCTTCAACTGCTACTTCCTGCATTTTGTCTCACGAACTTGAGGTGATACAACGAGATGGAAACTAAATCCTTATTGATTGGGATGACGAACCTACTGTGTTAGAAATCGTAAATAGTGTTTATAGTATGTCGTTTGACTCTATTTCTAGTGTATTTCTAGTGCTTCAGCTGTGCCATGCCATTGAATACCTATCTAACAATGAAATTAAGCGATTGCTGCAACTACCGAACCTTCTCCTGGTCCGTTGTAGAGTTCTGATATGCCTTTGTTCTAACAGGATTTCCTATCAAACGATGGGAGTGCCAAAGAAATCTTCAACGTTGAAAGAGCTTCCCTTGAAGCTGAAGGATCTATTGAGGATGCGCCTCGACATCTCCCAATCCTGCTCACAGGATAGGAACTGCTAATCCTAAATTAGGATAGGATTGCACCGCGACATGTGGTTTCTACAAAGGCTGAAAATTGCCTCCACCTGTTTTTGTTTTTTCTCTCTCACTTTTATCTTTTCTCAATTTCTCTTAACTTCCTTTTATTACGGCGGGTCCCTTCTCTGACCCCCCGCTGCACTTCTTTACTTTCGCACCACCCTAACTTTTCCAGCTATTTTTATTTCTTTATTTTTGTTTTGTTTTATTTTATTATTTTATTTATTTTTTTTATTTTTTATTTATTTTTTTTATTTATTTATTTTTTATTTTTTATTATTATTTTTTTTTTTTTAATTTATTTATTTATTATTTTTTTTTATATATATATATATTTTTTTTTTCCCGAACTTTGCCTATCCTGGAACTTTGTTCCGGTATAGACTAGCATGAAGGTAGTAGATCCTGGCCGCCTCCACGTGGCGGGGATGGGGGGTGGGAAGCTGTGACCAGGTGTTGCTGCTTCCCACTTGCTAAGAGCCAGGTACCGGCCGACTACATAACAACAGAACACATCATAACATTTACACACCCAACACACTACATACAAATGGCCGGTTCTGGCGTGAGCCTCAAAACAAGAAGTAGTAGCGGCTAATGGGGGAAACCCTGGGGTCCGCCACAACAACACATGAATATCCCCTGCTTTAGGTGCTACAAATACGGCCATGCCTCCAACACATGCATAAAAACCACCCCCACCTGCGGTCACTGCTCTGAGAAAGGGCATGATTACAGTGCTTGCCCCAACAAAGCCAAGGAGCCAGTTTGCATGAACTGCAAGTCGCTAAGAATACACCACAACCATTCAATCAGGGATCCCAAGTGTCCAACCGACATAAAAGCCAGAAGTTTACACCAAGGACGAATCAATCATGGGGACACGTATTAAAAAGTTTACCACTACTATGATTAAGATCTTTCAAATAAATGTGCAGAGGGCCAGAGCAGTGGCCGACAAAATCAGTGTCAAAGCGGACGAAGAAAATGCTGATATTTTCATACTCCAGGAGTCATATGTGAACGCAAAAAGTGTTAGGGGATACCCCCCTGACCTACAAGATAATTCAAACGGATGTGGACACCCCCTGGGCAACTATCCTAATCAGGAACCAACATATTACTCCTACCAGAATTACAAATTTGTACGGCTTGGGCTGCCTGTGCCCTCATTATTACAGACTTGGGTGCCTTTTATATTGTCGCACTATATTGTAGGTACTGAGAAGAGATCGCTTTTGCAATTAATTACTTACAACACCTCCTTCATGTACTACCGAATCAAAAGATAATAATTGATGCAGACAAACTGTCGCTCACCAGCCTGGTTTAGCACAACACCCGACAGACGGGGTACCAGGAAAGGCCAACTTCTTAAGAAGTTCCTCATTGGCTCCCAGATCTCCGTACTTAATAAGCCATACCAGCTCCCGACTTTTGCAGTACCCTTTGGGAGTCCACGATTGACGTCTCTCTTGCTACAGGAAGTATTGCACCGTTCGTGACCAACTGGAGGGTGCAAGACTCGTGGACAACATCAGATCACTTGTTATAACCTTTCAAATCACCAGAACTCTAACAAGAACACGGCCAATCAAGCAACTCCATAACAGATTTGCCATAAGTAAAGCAGACTGGGAGCTCTTCAGGAACCCCTTGACCGCAAAGGCAGAAAATAATCAACAGATGCTGGCCCAATGGAGTGATCCTGACTCATGCCAATGCTGTTGTTGTTCATTTGGTTTTTAGGAGCATTAGCAACTAAGGCCATATTGCTCCAGGGATATGCGGTGGTCATTCCCTGACCTTTCCGCATCCTCCGTCTTTGGTGGTCACCAGCTCAAACCCCGGTCTAATCAACAAGCGTGTGCTACCCACTGCTGCTCCTGCCCACCTGGCTACGGAGGCCCCTCATGCCAACGCAAGGTAACAGAAATTATTACAAGTGCCAGTGCAACAGATATAAAAAAGAAAAAACCCACTGCCTGGTGCAGTTCCCTGGTGGACACCTAAGATTCAGAAACTAAGGAGAGAAGTAATTAAAAGAAGGAAAGACTTCCAAAGAGCACGGAGGACCTTGCCGGCTGCAGAAGTTGAACTGCATAGGCAGCACTACCGAAATGTCAGGAATCGTTATACAGAAACTATCAAGAAAAGTAAAGAGATCATGGAAAGGCTTGGTCTCCACAACAGGAAATGCTAACCCCTGGGGGGGGGAGGTTTACAAAGTCACCATCAATAAAATCCCCAGAGGCGAAGTTTTAACATCCACTCTGACACCGCAGGATGTGCTCACCACAACTTGGGAGCATTCAATGGAAAATATTCTCGGCGTTATTTTAAAGGACCCAGCTATACCGTTCCAACAAGAACAGCACCAATTGTGCCAACAAAACCAGAATTATGACATATCACAGCAGGAGCCCCCCTTCTCACGGGAAGAGCTCCTGGTAGCCGTCGCAGAGATCAAAACCAAGAAATGTCCGGGCTTGGATCTGATCGAGCCGGAAATTGTTAAAAAGGTAGCTTGTAAGATGAAAAATCTTACACGTTTAATATTTTAGAAATGAGTGAGATTTATTTAAAATAAAGATTAGGAAATGGCAATATGGGGCAGCGGAACAGTACTGGCCACAAATACTAATTAGATAATGGCTCACAGGCAAGGGGATTAAATGTAGTCAAGGTAACAAGTAAAGGTTAGCGTGGGAGACTACTGGCCGAACGTGGCTATGGCTACTGGCGAGGAGGTGCGAACAATTTAGGCTAGGACAGAACAATACGAGAAGGACACAATCGGTCGGACATTCCTTTTGATCGGGGACCTCCGGAGTCCAGCCAGGTGGTAAATAGGGGTCAAATGCTCAGGTGAGATTTTAAAATTGGCGTCCGTCTGTCGGCGATCGCAAGTTAGAAGATAGTGAAAAACAAATTCGTTAAAAGCACAAAGTAGCGGCACGCTTCAAAGGAACAGACAATCTGGGAAATTTATAATTTATTAAAATAAGAGGTTGAATTGTACATAGTAAAATTAGCTTGAGAAAAGTCGAAGGACGAATAGGGCAGAAAGAAAGTCGAACAAAAGGAGAAGATTGGTTATAGAAAAAAAAGGGGCAGAACTGACATACAAGGGCGGTACATAATTCAGAGAAACAAAAAGTGAGAAACGGGACGAAGAAAGGGAGAACCGTCTTGGAGTGGTTGGTAAAAATGGGAATTAGAAGCAGAATGGAGTGATGTGAGTATTTTTCGAAATGGGTTAATGGTATACTAAGTTGAGTTTTCTGTCGTGTTTGAGAGTTGGGTGAGATAGTTTGGACACAACACACTGAGTTGAGTTGAGTTTGGTGGTGGTTATAAGGAAATTTAAATAGTTAGCGGGCACAGCAGTTAAGAGTTTAGTCAGTGTAAGGAAAGTATGTTAGTAACAGATAATAGTTGAGGGCTTCGTCGTTGTAGAAATTATGTGTTAGCAGCAAATGAGTTTTCGGGGTGTTAAGAAGAGTAAGAAGATTAAGCCGGTCCGTCATTACAAGGCAAGAGCAGTGGCCGTTTTTGCGAGTCAATCCGTCATTGATAGTGGCCGTATGCTAATGAGCACTGTCCAATAATTCTTATTTTAATAAGAAGTTTGTGAAAGGAGGAGTAAAGAAGGGTAGCGCCCTGTGTAGTCTTCTTTCTTGAAAGTGTTTTTTATTAGGTGGAGCGAGGGTAGCCCCTGTGAGCTCTCTCTTGTGGACAAGATAGCCGTATAAGGTGAGAAAAGGCCTCAGAATGGAGATAGCAGCAGCCGAGAATTAGGGTTGAATTTGAAAGTGTCTGCAATTCTGCCCAGACACGATATGAGGGAGTATATGATGAGAGCCTTGTCGATCAATTCGGCCCTGGAAAGATTGTGCAAGGCTCAAGTGGTAGAATTTTTTTCAGCCTGGACTGTACTTGTTAACAGGAGAGATTGCTTCTACAGGGATGGGATACACTTAAATAGAAAGGGTGCAAGAATATTTGCTGATGCTATCGAGGCAGTGTTAGGTGGGTCGGAAAACTGCTAGCTTGGGGGGAGACAAAGACCAATAGATTGACAGTAGCCACTGGCAGAGGTGAAAGAGATTCTTGCACTGCTTCTATTAGAATGAGCAGAAGCCTGAAAAACAAGATGCATGGTATTTCAGAGACTGCTGGGAGCCATTGCGGTACAAGTAAACACATGGGTTGTGTTAGGGTAGCTAAGAATAGAAACAGGTGCAGGTATACTTGCGTGTACACCAATGCTAGGAGTTTAGTAAATAAATTTGATGAATTTGAGGTATTGCTCAAAACATCGAAGGCAGATATTGTTGGGATATCAGAGACGTGGTGTCACACAGATATAAGGGATGCGGAACTGCAATTTGGGGAGTACAACGTCTACAGAAAGGATAGACAGGATAGGAAGGGGGGAGGTGTTATGCTATTAGTTAAGAAACACATAAAAACCAAGGAAGTGAAGCCAGTCGACATCGCTGGACAGTGCAGTGTGGAGTCAATTTGGTGTGACATAAACATTGGGAGATCAAAATTGAGAGTAGGAGTGTGCTATAGGCCTAATGACTCTGATGAGTATAATAAGGAACTGTACAGGGAAATAGAGTGGGCCAGTAAATCAGAGTGTCTTATAATGGGAGATTTTAATTTCCCAGATATTGACTGGATTTTGGGCGCTGGTTACTCACACACTAGCAGGGCTTTTGTGGATTTATTGTATGATTGTTTTCTACATCAGCATGTTCGGGAGGCAACTAGAGGGAGTAATACTCTTGATTTGATTATCAGCAGTGATTCTTCATGCATTAAGAATCTGCAGATAAATGAACCACTAGGTGGCAGTGATCACAGTGTGCTGAAGTGGGATTTACTCAAAGAGGTAACTACCATTAGGGGTAAAGGGAAGGGTTATTGCTTCCGTAAAGGCGACAACGATGGACTGAGATAGTATTTAAATTCTATACAGTGGGACCAACTGATGATGTTACCAACAACAAATTCAAAATGGGAAGCATTCAAAGAACTTATCTTGGAAGCTACTAGGCTTTACATACCAACTAAGAAATATTGTTCAAGGTTTAGGCCAAAATGGATGTCAGATGAACTAATGAGGCATATGGCAGAGAAGAAAAATGCATGAGATACATACAAATTAACACATGACACAGAAGCCTATGATAGATACAAGTTGATATGCAACCAAGTTACAAAGGAGGTTAGGCAGGCGAAGGCAGATTACGAGAAATCCTTGGCAAGGAATGCAAAGAAAAACAGCAAAGTGTTCTTTACTTATGTAAACTCTAGAAGGAAGGGGATGAATCAGATTGGTCCACTTGATATTGATGGATCAACTGTTGATGATCCTGCTCAGGTAGCTAACAAACTAAATGAATATTTTGCATCGACATTCACACATGAGGAGTTATTCAGCGAGGGGAATGCCAGAGGTGTATTCAACTCTAGCAGTAAGCTACAGAATCTTGAAATAACTGGGAGTAAAGTGGAGGAGAAACTGTTGAAGATAAACACAAGAAAGGCACCCGGGGTGGATGGGATCTATCCAGTTATATTAAAGCAGGCAGCAAAGGAAGTAAGCAAACCCTTAGCCATAATTATGAGAGCTTCCTTGGACTCAGGGGAGGTACCCATACACTGGAAATGTGCAAATGTGACCCCAATTCACAAAGGAGGATCAAAGGCTGACACAAGTAATTATAGACCTGTGAGCTTAACTTCTGTTCCAGGAAAATTAATGGAGGCACTGGTTAAAGAAGCACTGCAGGATCATTTAGACAAGACTTCAGTTATAGCTCAGACACAGCATGGTTTTGTTAAGGGGAAGTCTTGCCTGACCAACTTGATTGGATACTATGATGCAGTCACAAAAGAACTGGATGCAGGGAATAACTTTGATATTATATACTTGGATCTTAGAAAGGCTTTTGATACTGTTGCACATGGAAGATTGCTACACAAATTGGAGCAGTGTGACATTGGAGGCAAATTGCTGCTATGGATAAAGGGGTGGTTGAGGGGGAGAAGACAGAGAGTGGTAATCAATGGACACTGCTCATCGTGGACTGATGTTATTAGTGGAGTCCCTCAGGGCTCAGTGTTGGGTCCATTATTGTTTTCTGTATTTATAAATGATATTGATGATGGTATATCGGGCTTAATGTCCAAGTTTGCAGACGATACAAAGGTTGGCAGGGTTGTCAAGGACACTACTGACACTATGCTGCTGCAACAGGATCTGGACAGGTTGAGCAGATGGGCTGAGAGGTGGCAAATGAAGTTTAACATTGACAAATGTAAAGTACTACACATGGGAAACAGCAACACCAGAGAAACGTATCAACTCTGTGGTACAACACTGACAGTGGTAGAGAATGAAAGGGACTTGGGGGTGGTTGTGCAGGCAGATATGAAGTTCTCTGAGCAGTGCAGACGGGCTGCAAGAGTAGCTCATGGAGTATTGTCAATGATATACAGGAATTTTTCCAGCAGGGATAAGGAGGTGATTATTCCATTGTATAAGGCGATGGTCAGGCCACACCTAGAGTACTGTATACAGGTCTGGAGGCCTCATTTCAAGAAGGATGTAGAGCTGCTGGAACGAGTACAGAGAAGGGCAACAAGATTAGTGAATGGAACAAAGGGGTGCTCTTACGAAGAAAGGCTTAAGTTTTGCAAATTACATTGTCTGGAGACTAGGCACCAGCGAGGTGATCTGATAGAGGTGTATAAAGCCTTGAATGGTTTAAGCATGCTCAATGCTGATGGGATTCTTCCTCTAGCTCAGAAAAATCACCTGAGAGGGCATAAATTCAAATTGAGGAAAGACAGATGTAGGATAGACGTGCGGAAATTTGCCTTTAGCCAGCGGGTGGTTGGTTGGTGGAACAGACTTCCATGCCTTGTGGTGGAGGTTGATAGCCTAAATAAGTTTAAGGCTCAGCTGGACGGGTATTTTGAACGAACAGAGGGGTGAAGTGGAAGTGGTTTTTTTTTTTTTTTTTTTTTGGCTGATGCTGCATAAGCTTGCTTTCTTGCATCAAATGCCTCTACTAATGCTAATGCTAAATATCGACGGAGTATGATAGTGTGCAACGTGCCAGCCAAGGGATAACCAGTTCAGGTGTACAGTGAGTCTATCAGAATACCAGAATTCTGATCCTCACTAGAAAATTCGCTAGGAGTTCTAGAATGAATGCCCTGATATACGATGATGACATTTCCAACTAAGAGTGGGAAGATCCAAAACAGCGAAGCCCGACTAAGAGGAAATTTAAGTAAGTGATTAACATAGTATTCTCGTTACCTTAAAGGACTTTAGGACCCTAATGACAGATTAGTGGAGATTTAAGATACTGAGAGATATATACATATATAAAAATATATACGTAATGTAGAGAGAGACAAGTTAGATACTAATAATAGAAATTTGACAGGTATAACTTTGTAATTAGTGAAAGGAACTAAAGAAGAAGAAAAGGGTGTTAATGATAGTAGTGGCCTTGATTAATAATAAAACATGTTATAAGCAAAGGAGAGAAAAGGAATATTTGTCATAAGTTGTTTCCTGAAAAATGTAGGTATGATTAGCATTTTGGAAGGGGAGGGTAAAGTCCTAAACCAGTGTATAAGGTAAGAATTATAGAGCATGTAAGGAAATTTATGGATCATGTGCAAGGAAGAAACTATAACAGTTGCTGTAATAATATTGTTTGTGTTGTAAAGGAAGGGATAACATTAATAGAGTATAACCAATGTACTTAGTTATATATATAACTAATACTAAGTAGACAAAGTTGAATATTAATAGTACATGCCTCAATTTGTTCATTTTTTTTATGTTGTATATATATATATATATAAATAAACTATGTTATATTATATATTTGTGTGTGTGGTTTGTCACCCTGGAACACCCAGCTCTTCCGAAGGGAATTATAATTAATCGAGAAGTTCCCTTGAATTTGGAATTCTCCTAGGAAGTAAGTCAGATGAGTAAGTGGGGGAAATCAGAATAAAGTGGACAAACATTAAAAGGGAACAAACGAAATAAAATTAAGAAAAAAAAAACAATAAAACAAAAATAAATAAATATATAAATCATCGTCAATGAATTCCACCCCCACAAGCTGAATATGCACCGAACCTTCTGCCGGATATGTTTAACTGCTGTATGAAAGCAGAAAAATACCTAGCTGAATGGAAGACAGCAAATAAAGTTAATTCTGAAGAACCCAACCAAACAGCCAGAGAATCCAGATTCGTATAGACCCATTGCACTTCTAGCGGTGGCGAGTAAACTATATGAATGATTACTGCATAAAAGAATTTCCCAGAATTACGAAGCAGCAGGTCTACCAGCGGTCAACCAATATGGTTCAAACCAGGTTCCTCCACGATAGATTCATTGAAAAACCTGCTCATTGCTGCAAGGGAATGCAGCAGGAAATACTTCCTCCTGATCTCCATCGATTTTTGCCGGGGGCGTTTGACTCACTTTGGTGGCCGAGTGTCCTTGGCAGGCTCAGCGAGGCCAGGGTGCCAATAATTCTATTCAACACCATAAAAGATTACCTATCACAGAGAAATGTCGAGGTCAATATCCCGTACAAGAAGATAGTAAAACAGATCTACAGAGGTTGTCCGCAGAGGTCTATGCTGGGCCCATTGCTCTGGAACATTGTCTTCGATGAGTTCTTGAGGATGAACCTGGGGGTAGTCAAACCCCAGGCTTTCGCGGACGACCTCATCCTTAAAGTGTAAGCAAACTCGAGAGCTGAGCTTGAGACCCTGGCCAACCATGCCCTTCGATTGCTTCAAACCTGGGCAGCAAAGAACTTTCTCATGATATCACCTGGAAAACCTCATCCATTCTCCTTAAAGGCTCTCTCAACCTGAGTAGACCACCTGAAATTAAAATTGATGACAATACGATAAAATTGACGTCACAGCTAAAATATTTAGGTATTCTCCTTGACAGCAAACTATCCTTTCAGCCACACCTTAAATACATCAAGAACGAAGATCAGGAACTACTCGGCCCTGGTGGCCAGAGTCTCACGTAGAGACTGGGGCCTCAACAAGAGAACGCTGGCACTCTATTATAAGACAGTTTTCATCTCAGCAATCTCATATACTTCGGCCATATGGTACGATAAGACCACGCTAGTAGTAAATAGAAGAACGCTGGATTCTACCCAGCGATCCATCCTCTGCGCCAAAACCCGTGCCTGAAGTACAGTGATTACTCCAGCCTTACAAGTAATAGCAAGAACGCTCCCACTAGACATAGAAATCGTTAGAACTGGAATGCTCTATTACCTTTCCCAAGGAGTCCCAGTTACCTTCCTGAATTTTACAACTGATCCCACTAATAATAGGAAGGCAAAAAAGTACGCCTACAGAACCACCTGCTGCAAGAGTGGCAAAACAGATGGGCCGGTACCACCAAAGAGAGATCACCAGCAAGTTTCTTCCACAGACAAATAGAGTATATCCGAAATCACCATCACGGTTCTTCCCAGGACTTCATACAACATACTTAATAACAGGGCATGGCCCCTTCAATGCAAAGCTCGCCGGCTTCAGACTCAAAGAAAACCCACATTGCACTTGTGGAGAAATAGAAGACTGGAACCATCTTATGTTTGACTGTCCCATCTACGAAGACCTAAGATGTATTCTGATTACAAAAGTGAGTTACCTTCCAAGAGAGGACAAGAATTTCTCATCCTTGAAACAGGAGATTATAAAGCATTGTCACGATTCGCCCAGGCCCTTTTCGCGAGAAGGGTGCAAATTGCCATATACTGAGGAAAAGAGGAAATGCCACCCGACAATAGCAACCCAAAGACAAAACATATCACCTACCAACATTTCTCCTCTTTAAACGGAAGAAGATTAAAATCGAAAACTTGATTACAGACTGCAAGTGCAACCTCAACTACAGTACGGGACTTGTCCCAGGAATGACCCACAACCCTAGAAGTTGACATCTCTTTAGAAGCACTAGAACCTAAATAGAAGACCTACCATGGGACTTAGGCGCCTCCGTAGCCAGGTGGGAAGGAGCAGCAGTGCGTAGCACACGCTTCTTGATTAAACCGGGGTTCGAGCCCGTCACCACCAAATACGGAGGATGCGGAAAAGGTCTGGGAATGACCCCCGCATATCCCGGAGCAATATGGCCTTAGTTGCTAATGCTCCTAAAAACCAAATCACAAACACAAACAAACAAACCATGGGACTTGTCTTATTGCAACTCTGCTGCCAACGCCACAGGAGATCCTATACCTGTGCTCTCTTGCACGGTACTTTCTTTCCACTTCCCCGGGGAAGGGAGGAGATGGTTTCACTGTCTCTTCCCCTCCTCGCCCTCCTTTTCCTCCTGGTGGATATGTACCTGCCCCACTGACCACAGGGGGGCAGGTACATACCCCACTGACCACAGGGGTCACCTCTATCGACCTCTTACTTCCTGTTTCCTCCCCATAGCCTTCAGTCTCTCCCCTACTCTGTTCACTTTCACAACGTAATCCCACACAGTCTAAATTTCAATTTTAAACTTTAACCTGGGGTGGCCTTCTCTATTGGCTCCATATTTCTGACTCCCCCCCACTTTGCCTGAACACCAGCGAGCGCCCCATACAATGTCAAAATTTTAAAAAATTTTGAAAATTCCAACTGCATACGAAAACCCCTTTCGGCCCAACCTTTCAGTAACTGCTTCCCAATATTATTAAATTATTATTTTTTATTTTATTTATTTATTTTTTTAAGGTCCTTGCCACTGAAATCTCAGGAAATTAGGTGGCAGGACCTGCCACAGTAAATATCTAAATACTGGTGTACCTGGTCTGCCTCCACAAGGCATAGTGTGGACAACGTTGGGCCTCAGCAGGGGTCGAGCGGCTAAAAATGGCCAGAAGAACAACGATACACGACACTGCACTTACAAAATCCATACACTTTTAAATCTCTGGCCTTTACAGTATTCTGTATCACAAGGCAATGTATACCACGCGGAGATGGGAGAACCCCTGGTGCCTCCTCCTATTTCAAAAAACCTCCTATTTCACCTCTCCGTTTGTAATTAACTTACATCTGATAGTTTGAATTAAATTTAATTAAATAGTAGACATTATGGATGAAATGTTTTTTTTTTTTTTTTTAATGATGCTGAATAAGGTCACTTTCTTGCATCATTTCCCACTATTAATACTGATTTTTATTTGTGAAAACATCAAAATTACTCGATATGTAGATTACTTTGATCACCAGGCTTCACTTAATCTGACTTCTTCCTGTGAAGGGGGGATTACATTAAGGAACACATTTACATAAACAGTTCCTACATTCAGTAGGAATCACAGGACATTACAAAGGCTGTTAGTGACATAGGTAGCGAACGTGGATACAGTAGTACACGTAGTTAACTAAATATGATTAATGATTGTATTACAGTAAACCCCCGCTATTCGCGGGGGTTACGTTCCTGAGAAATGCCGCGAATACCGAAAACGCGAATACTGAGTTATGGCTCCCATAGTAATAAAGGGGTTCCGTTCCAAAGTATGAAATATATAAGAAAAACTAGTCTAAAATTTTGTCTATGTATTATATGTACCTTCATAATATGACTATACACATACAGTACATAGTGAAATGCAAGCATATGGCATCGAAATGAAAATAAGAAACAATTTAATATTAAATGTAATATTCATTAGAAATTTCAAACAAATCTTTCAAACCAGCGTCTTTGCTAGCTAAAAAACCTATCCCGCCAGTGCTATAACCAGTTTCGCTAAAGCGTTGATAAGGAGTTTTGCGTTTTCACGAATGATGAGCGAATTTAACGGAATTTTATTTTGAGTTCGGTCTTCTATCCACAGATTTAAAGCTTTTACCATTTTTTCTAATTTAACATCACGAGTTACAGAGCAAATTTTTGAAGCAATTAGCGCGTTTTCACGGACACTACGGCGGATTTTTTTTTCCGATTTCTTGATTGATCGTACCGTTGACTCATTGATTTTATAATGTTTTGCCACTGAGGAGACACTTTCACCATTAGAAATTTTATCTAATAACTCAATTTTATTCGCTAATGTCATCACCTTATTTGATATTTTCACATTTCTCTTGTTATTCGTAGCCATATTTTTGTACGGGTTAGAAAGAACTTGTCCACAATAAAGTCACTTTCTTCCGTTAACACACTCGAAAAAGTCTGTTTTACACTGCAAAACGGTAGATTTATCATTTTTGTAAGCATATCAATTTATAAATTGATAAATTTATTCAATTTATAAGCATATAAATTAAAAGCAAACGACGAAACCTTCCATAACAAGCGCATAACACATATTGAACAAGGATTAGCGAGAAACATTCACGCTCGCGATTTTGTCACCCCTCTCCCCTCACCCACTGAGCGCTGTTTTGACCGGGAAAGATAATTTTAGCCACGCCCATGTTTTTTTTATGGCGGAAAATATTCACGGCGCTTTAAAATTCACATTTTTTAGGTTTCATTTTATAGTAAATCGGCGATCGCGAATACGCGAAACCGCGAATCGCTAGGTGGCGGAGATGAGAGCAGTGTAATATTTGTGCTCCGTCTACTTGTCTATTTTCACTTACCTATTAGTCATTTACTAGATATGATTAATACTGATAGAAAGCGTAGGACTCTCTCCATCTGAATATTCCAACAGAAGAAGAAATTAAAGCTCAGGTAAAGTTTTATTAATGATTTTCTGCATGTTTATCACTTGCTATTTCATCTTCGTTCCCCTGCAAGTATCCCTCAAGGTCACACAACCTGCTGCGCTAAAGAATTAGGCACTACCGCCCAGAGCTAAAGTCAGAAAGAACTTTCCTACAACAGCCAACCCTCCCTAGAGGATTAAAGAATTCACTTGACTAGTACAGACTCATACAGTTTACCCTTCAGCATGGAAAAACAACCATCGGATTCAACGGAACTGACGTGCAGCGTTTGTAAGACCGCAAATAAATACACGATCAAATGTTCACGGTGCAGCATCATAATTGGAAGCTGCTGTTCTCAAGTGGATATAGTGCGTTTAAATCAGAAACGACGCAAGAAGTTTCTTTGCACAAGTTGTAGGTCCACAAATGAAAATGATAGAACAGAACAACTGAATAAAACAACTGAAGCGCCATCATGTATCATAGACACTAGTGACTCAGAAAATGAAGACCCCTCCCCACAGCCCACTAGCAACCACACGGTAACGGAGCGGAACGGGAAACTAAATTATTCCTTAGCTCAAATCTTAGGCTGTGACACATGCCCAGAAGAATGTGAACACAAGAAAACAAGTGACGACCCCCAGGATATTAGTAACACTTTAGACCACACTGTAAAAGCAGGCTGTATTGCATTTCAGAGAGAAGGTAAAAACGAAGCGAAACACAACCAATTAGCCCACGACACACGGAGGCAGGAAGACTTACTAGAAGAACTCCTTCTCCCCATTTTCAAAACTCTCCAGGACATGCAAAAGGAAAATCACGAATTAAGAGAACAAAACATGAAACTAATTGCCAGTCAGAAAGTAATGGATAGGAAACTAGACACCATCCTAACACAGCTACAACATATTAACAGACGACATAATCAGACAGCTGAACACTTACGAGCTGGCCCTGCTACCTATCCTAAAGAAGCAAAGAAAGAGCATGATACTCGTCTCAGGACTACCCTCCCAGGCGAAATAAAAACAGTATTGCACGAAGCTGATCCCCGCAGAGAACAGATACGCCCCGAAATGGTGGAAAGTACTAAAAACTTCCCGAACAGAAATCCAGACTGCAGAACAGAAAACAGAGCAGAGACAACTGTCGCTAGCACTGCGATACCCGCAAGCCAACCCTGCGTAGATAAGAATCACTTCTTCAACATAGAGCTATATGCACCGAAACAACCTACCTACGCACAGATGGTTACTCTCCCATCAAAATCAGCTGACCAAAGTTCTACTAAAAGAGAACGCCACCCGCTACTTACCAATCAGCAACATGATGCAACGCGAACAAACGGCGATCCTATGCATAAAATCCCTGTTTCCTCGCCGAGGTTACCCACAGGATATCGTCCTTGCCTTGCCGAAAAGTACAACATCACTTCGGTTCAAACGAGAGGGAAAATATTTGTGTCGCGAATCAACCCCAATATTACTCCTGGTGTCATCAGAGAAATGTGTGTTGAGGGAATTGGTATCGATGTTGAGGTACGTCAAGTACGAACTAGACACCCTGCCTACTCCTCCTTCACTATCTCTTGCCCCATTAATTGTGAAGCCCAACTACTGAACAGAAATATATGGCCCAGTGGCACCCTCGTTAAAAGATACAGAGAACAATCGACAAGGCCCACTACTAGTGCAGTGAACACCCTAGCAAAACAATAGCAATCAACGAACACCTCGCCAGACTTCAAAGGGGATACAAAAGTCTCCCTTTTTCTACAAAATGTTCGCAGCATATCCAATAAACTCCACACCTTGCAGAGTCTTCTAATAAATGCAGAACACTCATTTATCTGTCTGACAGAAACGTGGCTTCAAAATAATAAACAGCTGGACGCCCTGGTAGACAATTTAGGCTACAAGTGCATTGGTAGAGGGAGAGAGATCAAAAGGGGCGGAGGAGTAATGATGATATATAAAACCGACTTCCAGATTGTGAAAGAACACAGCTCTAATTCTGATAACTTTGAAGCTGTTATCGCCACATTCTCTGGTGAGAACAGCAAGGTACAGCTTTGCCTCATCTACATGCCACCAGAACATACGAGGGAGATCAGAAATGAGTTCTTTACCTGGCTGGTATCAAACTTAGACGTAAATATTGACACAATCATTTTAGGAGATCTGAATATGCCGTTACCGAGGAATAAAGATGCAAAAGCAGAGCTAGACGCCACAGTAGAAGCACTCGGAATGAAACAATTAACAACACCTGCGACAAGAGGATTACAGCGCCTGGATTTAATTTATTTTAACGCGCAAGATGTTAACTTAATAGACAACTCCTTACAGTTTTCCTCCGACCACTCTGCGCTTTCAATGGAGGTTGCTCTTCGAAGAAAGACTGCCGATCAGAACTGCGGCACACATCAGGGTAATGAATCGAAGTTGATATTTTCCACAAAATATATTAAATCCGAGGTCATCTTGCAATGCTTAGCGCAATACAACTTTCAAAGTCTACATAAGATGTCCACTGAAGAAGCCATAGACGAGATTTCGCGGTTACTCTTGAATATCGCCTGTCTAGGAGCAGCGAAAGTATTAAAGATCTCAGACAGAGCGAACTCTTGGTTCACTCCAGAAGTTAAAGTTATGTTTAAAAAGAAGCAAAAGCTATACCGAAAGTGGAAAAGAACTGGACACCCGACTGATCGGACAACGTATAAATGCGAAAGGGCAAAGTTCATTCGACTGAAAAGACAAGCATACATTGAGGTTATTAAGGAAAAATTAAAAAAAGGCAAGAGAATAGTTAGCAAGAAAAACAACAAAAAAGAAATGACGGACCAGCTGTTTAGAGAGTGGACAGAAGTCACATTCGGAAAACCTTTGAATGAAAAGCAGAAAAATTGTGAGGAAAACATCCGCGAGATGCAGAAAATGATTGAAAAACTGATGGATCCCACTGGCACTAACCGAACTAGAGATAGAAACATTACGTGAAATTAATATCAGCAGGGAAAACTTAAAGGAAGCTATTAATTCGCTCCCCAATAAAGCAACGATCGGGCCGGACCAGTTCCCGCTATTCATGATAAAAATATGTAGTGCTTACATAATTGACCCGCTCCACCACCTCTTCCAAAGAATACTAACTGAGGGGATTATCCCGAAAACATGGAAGAGATATTACGTAAAACCAGTTCCAAAAATAAACAATCCTAAAACCAGTAAAGATTTCAGGCCCATCGCAATCGGATGCTCTCTGCAAAAAGTTTTTGAGAAAGCAGTCCTCAACACCGTCAATCAGCACTGCTTTGGGGACAGGCCAGAATACTTACATTCTGTGCTTCCTCGAAGGTCGACTATTACAAATTTAATGGAGACTCTACTCCGAATACAGCTAGCATTAAATAATAAAGAACAGTTGAACATCGTTTTCCTGGATGTAGCAGCAGCCTTCGACAACGTCTCAATCCCAGCTATAACAGTAATCCTCAAGGAGTATTTCCTCATTTCAGGAAGCACTTTAAGCATTCTCACTAACACCCTTCAAGAAAGACAAATTATCGCAATAAATGGGAAACAAACAGCAACTTACTGTATCTCTAGGGGAGTACCGCAAGGGGGTGTATTGTCTGCCACTTCTTCTCAATAGCACTAGCCCCATTTTTAGCTCAAAACTGTGAGCAATTTATTACATATGCTGACGATTTGAAATTTTTTGTAATCTCTAAAGAACAAGAAACTGCACCCCATCTATCAGAGGAAGCAAACAAGGCAATCAGGAAACTAGAAGAATATCTGCACTACATTGGCCTGAAAGTTAATGAAAATAAAACTGCCCAAATGACCTTCACCAATAAAAAGAAGAAAAATGAAATTACGATTTTCGTGAACAATACCAGAGTCCAAAAATCTCCCGCACATGTTGACCTTGGCCTTAAGTAGGATGAAGGATTAAACTTCATACCTCACTTCGAATACATTAGGAAAAAGACATACGCAGCACTCTGGAGCACTAGACAAGAACTCACCGGTCTCCGAAGCCCTCATCTCATGATTCAATACATCCTTAAATGCGTTACACCGATTCCGTTGTACGCATCGACTATCTGGTCATCGGCCCCCGAGAACAACATCAAGGCCTTCTTAGGAGTAGAATACTGGCTCCTGAGATGGCTAAACAAGATCGCCAGGAAACCGTTTACCATCTCAAGAGCGGTCTTGTCTGCCAATCTGGACATCACACCGTGGAAGTATATCATCACAACCAGAAACATCTTAACTCTGGCAAAGCTACTAACGGAGAGAATAGATGCGCCGAAAGTGGGAAACGTGATCACTCGCCCTCGGATGATACGACCGAGAATAAACAGAGAAGAACCAAATCTCAAGTGCCAACTGACTCGATTGGACTCTCTGGGGAGATTTTTCCCAGCAAATACTGTGAATTATTTTAATAATTTAAATATAGATCCAGAGAAACTATGTACAGACAAAATGTATAGGACAGAAATATTTGGTAATGTGTACCGGCAGGTACAAATATAATAAGAGTAATTTAATAATCTATATAATAATATTTAGCATTTAACAACCATTCGCAATTAATCCATTAACACATATTCTGTGTTTTGTCATCTCCAAATATTGTAAATAAGTTCATGTAAATATGCTTGTAAATACTGAAATAATGTAACCACACCCTCTAGCCACGTGCTGTCTATGGGTGCCTCGGAAGAGAAATAAACAAATAATAATAATAAAAAAGATACCGCGAATAGCGGGGGTTTACTGTATTGTCAAAACGATTGGTTGTAAACTCTTCTGATCTATGTGGCGGTGCCCGAGTAGAAACAGAACATTACAGAGAACGTGATGACGCTGTTTGCGTATATGCCTATTCGATGATGCACTCGAAGGTCCTTTTAAGAAATTTTGTTCAGAAAAATGTATAAAAAGGTACTTAAAAACCAAAAATTTCATGGCACTATGGCTTTTGGCTTATATGGAAAAAAAAAAAAAAAATGGCCAAAGTAAATGATTACCCGATACAAATTATGCCTAAATTGAAATGTTCTTTTAACGTTATTTATCGTTTCAGTATGCAGTAAGCCTACATCACACAGCCCACTATATAGAAAATAAGGCAGTCAGTCCACACACAGCTCAAGACATTGCCATAATTATTAGAAACTTCACTCAACCAACAAGCCTATTTCGGTGGATATTTCTATCGCATGACCGCTCCGCAAAAAAAGAAACTATAGTTTAAAAAATAAATTTGACCACAACCCTCCTCAAAGAAACAGTAGCATTTACTCACTGTCTGCACTTCGGGACAGCCTTTATGTCCGCCATTTTAGACTGATGCGTATCGAACACTGCTAATTTTCGCAGGAAGGTCTTAACCAATTTATTCTCGTCTGTTGATGTAATGGTCGAACGCAATAGTGAAAATTCATTTTACTGCGATAACTACAAGGTTTATTTCTGTCACGTTTAATGGATCAAAATTCAGAATGAAAATACAAGCATATGAAGTATTCATCAGTTCCACTTAGCGGACAGTTCAATGCTGGGCGTTCTATATTTATGCCTCTGAATAGCAAACGAGATATTCTCGTTATACATCTACGATAACTGTGGAACATGATTAAGCACTCATTAGCTAATGTATTGTAAGCAATCACGTCTTTCTTTACACGAATTAAGCGGGATGGCAACCTTGCGATTAGCCTAGTGGCTATAATCACTGGTTTTCGACACTGGGTGAAAAGGTCTAAAGTTCCATTCCACTAAAGCAAGATATGCGTTTGGTTTTTACAAATAAACCACATTGAATCAATCGGTCGAGAATAAGGGTCAGTTTTTTCTTTCCCCTGAACTGTGGTTTTTAACCGAGCAGGCGAAAAATTTACAGACAGAATGCACATACCACACAGTGCAACTTCCAAACAATATATTAAGTGGGATAAAGGATTAACCTTCCTACCTCACTTCGAATACATTAGAAAGACATACGCGGCACTCTGGAGCACTAGACAAGAACTCACCGGTCTCCGAAGCCGTCATCTGATGATCCAGTACGTTCTGAAATGTATTACACAATTCCGCTGTACGCATCAACTATCTGGTCATTGGCCCTGAGAACAACATCAAAGCCTTGTTAGGCGCGGAATACTGGCTCCTGAGATGGTTAAATAGGATCGGCGGGAAACCGTTTACCATTTCAGGAATGGTCTGGTGTGCCAATTTTGACATCGCACCTTGGAAACATATCATCATTACAAGCGACATTAACTCTGGCATTAACTTCAAATGACTAGCTCCAACAAAAGCGCATCGAAGAACTAAAAATACAAAACATCCCTGAAAAAAAGGTCTTATGCCAGTTTTCTAAAGGATTCCTTACCTGAGAATACAATTACACCTACTTCTATTTCTGAAAATGAAACAGAAACTAACGCAGACGACGTACGTGCACCTTTTTCCAGTTCTTCAAGCTCAACGCCTGTAGCCTACAAAGGAGGCATCAGAACCTCATTATTGTAAAGGCTACCGAAGGTTCGCAACTAACTATTAGCCAGCAAGTTATGGAACATGTCATTAAAAACCTAAAAAGTGATCTGAAAGAGGTTAAAATCAAGGCACTTCGAGCTATCAAGAACAATGGGATAATAATAGAGAAACTCTAAGGAGGATATAAACGCTATTGCACTTATATAATTTCACCCTCTAAATTTATTTCTGAAGCTGGTCTGTCTTCAGAGGCATCGAAAGAACTAAATTCTATAATAATTGTTTATGATCTAGATAACGATTTAACTGAGGAAGAAATTTTGGATGACTTATTTCAAAAATTTAAAAGACCTTGGGTTTACACGTGACCAGATAGGAAAAGAGATTGTATTTAAATTCAAAACGAAATCAAGGTCTAAGTGTACAAACTGGGTGCTTGCTCTTTCCCCACGTATTTTCTCACAAATCTCCACTCTAGGCAGGAACATTTATAGGGTTGATGTCTCATAAATTTAAGGCCTTTACGATAGTTACCAAATGCTTCTGTTGTTTATCATACGGGCATACGTCTAGCATTTACAAAAATGAAGTACCAACTTGCGGACACTGTGCTCGTTCGGGGAACGTATTTTCGGAGTGTCCCAACAAAAGTGACCCTGCAGTATGTGCCAATTATAAACGAAAGAAGACAGCCGATCACTCTGTTAGAGATGTCTTGTATCCAGAATACCAGAGAGCTGTGGAAACAGTAAGACAAAACTATTCCCATCCAGTACTAATGATCATAATAGTGACGAGGCTGAAGAATCTATACTCTTTACCGCCAAATTAAAAATTAGTCAATTAAATGTCCATAGATCTAAGATAGTAACTGATGAAATTCGAAGACTTGCAGATATCCTTTCTCCAGACATTGTCTATCTACAGGAACTCTATCACTATCACGGTAAAGTTACAGGCTATCCTTTATCCACCAGAATAATAAAATCCGCTCACGAAGATCCAAAAACAGCCATTATTGTAGTCAATAGAAATCTAGACATTCTCACCGTCACTTCTCTCTGCTCATAGCTGCTACATGTATACAAGCTACTAATGAAATTATGTCCTTCTACTTGATTTCTTTATACTGTCCGCCATCTTCAGATATTAATAAATTTCTGGAGCACCTAGAAACTGCTCTTTCTAAACTTACCAGAACCTGTTATTATCCTAATGGATGCAAATTCCAAATCTTCACTGTGGCATAGCGCAACTACCGATCACAGAGGGCGGTTATTAGAAGATTTAATTTTCGCTCATCAATTGCATGTTCTTAATCTCCCAAATAAGACTTCTACCTTTTGTAGCACCCTGGGCCAGTCTAACATCGACGTCACGCTGGCAATAAGCAATATCTCTTCTCTAATTTCTGAGTGGGATGTATATACAGATTTGACAGTTTCCGATCATCGACTTATCTTTTGACCTATGTTCTTCTAAAACTACCACAGCTCCACCTAATGATCTGATCAGATTTTCCCTACGAAATATAATTTGGGAAAACTTTGACAAATCAATCTTTAAAGATGTTCCCTCTGATTCTACAGATTCTGTGGACCATCTTGACAATAATCAATTGGCAATTTTTTTAAAAAACACTATCTTTACAGCTATCACAAAATCTACTAAAAGGAAAGCTTTCCGTACAAAATGTATCCCGTTGTGGACAAATGAGTAAACAATTCAACGTCGCAAGGTTCATCACGCTAGGCGCCTTTATCAAAGAGCAAAACGAAATAGACAGCCTTTACTTGATGTCAATAAAAGGTAAAGTGCAGCCATTATCAACCCACTGCAGGATGGAAGCCTCCTCAAGAATTCATGCTGAGGGAAATGGACCATAATCTGCCACGCTGGTCCAGTGCGGGTTGGCAGATCGACCGTATTCAGCAGTCAGGGGCTTGAACCCCGGTCTACTCAAAGCGTATGCTACTGCATTCCCGCTCCTGACCACTCGGCCACATTTAAACTATAAAAATGAGAGAGGATATATATACTAAAGCAATATATAATAGTAAGGTCAAATCTTGGCAGAATTTTGTACATACAACTGGAAACCAAGATCGTGGGGTCTTATATATAAAATCAGTAGAAATAAATTAACTCCTGGTGATATCTTTAATACAATAATCTCAAATAATACTGAAACTCTGAACTGGACGCAAACTGCCAATCAAATACTTGAGGCTTTTCCCCAATGATGATAGAACTCTTGATTCTGCCTACCACTCTGGAGTTAGGAAAGAAAATGAGCAATATGATTCTCCCATTTCTACTTCTTTATTTACTATGGAAGATCTTTAAAATGCAGTTTCTTCAATGAGTAATAACAAATGCCCAGGAACTGATCTACTGGAATCCATTTTCATAAAAAGATTCTTCTCTATTAGAACAAACCATCTTTTGAAACTCATCAACAAGTGTCTTGTATCTGGGAATTTTCCCGTTATTTGGAAGTCTGCTCTCATTAGAATAATCTCAAAACCAGGTAAACCACCAAGTGATCCTAAATCATACAGGCCTATTGCTTTATTATCCCACTTAGGCAAGTTACTAGAAAAGCTCATGGCATACAGATGTAATCAACTTCTTTATGAAAGTAATCTATCTTCCTCTCTTCAGCATGGATTTAAGCCTGGTTTTAGTTGTGAAGATGCACTTTTTGAATTGAAAAAGTTAATCGATAGCTCTGCTTACGAATATGCACTGGCAGTTTTTATTGATTTTGAAGGTGCCTTCGACAATGTTTTGTGGGAGAGTGTATTATGCCGCCTTAGAATCGCACGTTGTTCTAGATATCTCTTCCTTTTGTTCAAAAGTTACTTTGCTGAACGTACTGTTTACATCCAAACCAAACATCAGTCGGTATCCAAATCTGTTTCTCGAGGGTGTCCCCAGAGTTCCATTCTTGGCCCTCTTGCGTGAAACTTCGTCCTTGATGATTAGCTGTCTTCTGCCTCCAACACGGCCGATGTGCAAATGATTGCCTTTGCCGACGATCTCTCCATCTTAGTACATGGTAATTCCAGGTCCCAGTTGGAACAACGGGCTAACTCTGTACTCGATAACTTACTGGATTGGACTCTGAAAAATAAATTAAGAGTGTCACCATCTAAAACCAAGATGATATTTCACGGAAAACTAGACTATAATAGACCTCCGGTTGTCAAGTTTAATGGAGTATCTCTGCCACTTGTTACCACTCATAAGCATCTTGGATTATTTTTAATAAAAAATTGTCATTCTTGCCACACATCCAGAATCTTTCCAAAAAAGTGAAAACTTTTACGGCCATGTTATTCAAAATCTCTCGACACGACTGGGGTTTAAAAAAGAATTCTATACTACAGTGTTTATTCCAATCGTTACGTATGCAGCCAGCATATGATTTCACAGACCAAACTTATTACAGTTCAAACCAAACTAGACAGCGTCCAAATAATAAATAATAAATTTTCTGTTTATACTCCGGGACGACCAAACGGTCAGAGGAGTTCACACGATAGACAGAATACAAGAAACAGCACCGTATTCAGTGGTCACGGGCTTGAACCCCGGTCACTCAAGGCACGTGTACTTATGCACCCGCGCGCCTAACCACTAGGCTACGGCGGCCTTTCTAAAATTTCTGTTTATACTCCGGGACGACCAAATGATCAGAGGAGTTCACGAGATAGACAGAATACAAGAAACAGCACCGTATTCAGCAGTCACGGGCTTTAACCCCGGTCACTCAAGGCATGTGTACTTATGCACCCGCGCGCCTGACCACTAGGCTACGGCGACCTATAGCCCTCCTCAGAACTTGTAGGACAGTTTCAACTGCATTTTGCAAGCTATCGCAGGCTTGTTATCTCTGGATCTGTATCTTACGTACAAAGGCTTTGTTTACTATATTCGTAAAGGACATCCTCTTAACCTTTTCCGATTTGACCTATGATCCCACTGCCGATCCAAAGAATGAAAAAGCGAAAGGTTGGACTCAGCTTCATAAAAGATGGCAAGTGAGATGGAATTCCTCGACCAAAGGAGCAGTGATCAGATGTTTTATACCTGATGTTAAATTCACTACCTCAAAAAGTAATTAGTTTTGGTTCTACCCATGCCTTGTTACATCATACGTTCTAACTGGTCATGGTTCTTTGAACGCTCGTCTTCTTCAATTCAATCTAGCTACGTCAGATACCTGTTTCTGCGGCGCCTCTGAAGAGTGGAGTCATGTCTTATTCTTCTGTCCAGTTTACCAAGACAAACATTATCTAGTACAGTGCAAAATTTCTCTCCTGAAAATGAAATATATCTTATTGAAAATCAAAATGCCTTCTCAGCAGGAATTTTCCACACAGGTTTTCAACAGACGACGTGGATTGCTGAGCTGACTTCTATTATACTCAACAAAGCTACTTTTTTTTAAGCTACCTTTTTTTAATAATAATTATTATTAACATTTTATCAAATTAATTTATTATTATCTTTTATTTTTTTTTAATATATATTTTTTTCGTTATTTTATTTTTTTTCTCTTATTTTTTTCTTTATTTTTTGTAATGTAATATTTTGTCCATTATTTTTTTTATTTTTATTTATTTTTTTTTTTTTTTGCTAGCCCCTTCGGGGGCGGGATTCGGTGGTCTCCAGTTTATTAGAGACGGGATTTTAAACTACTTGTACCCAGATTTGGGCTTCCTGGGTAGGGGAACTGCTGGCTTCCATTACTATTACACTTTCTGCAGTGGCTGCAGGATTCTTTGTGGTGTTCACCGCCGTACGTGATTAAAGGAGACTGCTGCACCCATACGACTTGCGCTTATTCCAATGGGCGCTTGAAATAATACATTTGGTTAGTATGCGCGTTCGCGAACTCGGCATAGTCGTTGTTTCAAGTGCTCCTAATAATCAGTTGTATTTTTAAATAAGTTAATGAGTAGAGTTTTACACATGTACTAGGGCAACGGCCAAGTGTTGTTATGTCTCCGAAGGTCAAAATCTTGAAGTTCTGTACCTTCTAACGCTTCCAACAATCCTGTTCGTTAAATAGAATCAAGCACCTTTCTGCTGCGGAAGCTCGCCATTCCTACAGCTTGGAAGAATTTGCTTACTAATTGCCGTCTTTACCGTCTGCGGTCACTGTCAAGGTCAGGAAGGGGTGATAATCTCCCCGTAGGGTGAAGTGTCTCTCAGCATACGTCAAAGTACTGTATTCTAAACTTTTATTCATCCCACGAAGTTAAGCGTTGCTATACCCGTGGCGACATGCCGCAGAAGCAATCTGAAACGTGCAGAAAATGCTCACAATCCACAGATTGCTGGATCAAGTGCAATGGTCCCCTGTAGACTTGTTTTTTTTGTGAGACCTGTTGTCTTTTAAAAAACTTAGCTCGCGCCTCAGGCCAAAGGCGATCACGATCCCAACGTGCTGAATGTAGTGGGCACAAAGTGAACGCCACAGAATCAAAGGCAAGGGACAGCGTTTCCATCTCCCCACCTCCGTCGCCAGCGGGCTACTCCGGCGAAGTTGACGCAGGTCACCTAATGCAAGCATGTTCGACTCCTTCACAGTTCTCCTATGCCGGGACGCTCAGATGCAAACTGATCAGGTCCTAGAGCAGCACGAGGAGCTCATGTATCAGAATTGTAGTAAAATGGGTGAGAAGTTTACCTTATTTGAAAATATCCAGAGAAAGCTCTGCACAGAGAATACAACCCTAAGAGAGTCAATACGTAGGCTGGAAGACCTACAACATTTATTCACCATTCTGTGTCCTTGCTGCTGGAATCCATCAGTAAGCCCATCCAGGATATCGACTCCTTACCTACGCAAATTGTTCAACACTCGAAGCAAATGGTTTCTCATTCCCGCATCGTGCAGACCCCAACAGAGCCGTTACCTGCAATCCTTTCGCCTTCATCGCCTACCCCGGAAGTTGCAAAAGCATGGGGGAAGAAATCAGCAATAAGCAGAAGTAATAAGCCTCCCAAGCAAGACAAGGCCAGTCTTAGTAAAGAAACCTTTGTCAGCCGATAAAGGTTTCTTTACTAAGACTGGCCCTCCCCTTCTCGCGGAGAAGCCACATTACAGAAAATATTTTCCAGCCATGGGAGTGCTGAAGCCGTAATCAGTTCTAATTCGGCATTTGGCTCCGACCACAGGACAATTGAAGCTTCTCTCGTCCTGTTGAAAGAATGCAAACCAAGCAAACTCGATTGAAAAGATCAGGAAAGCTGTAGATACAAAATACCTAAAAATTGAAACAGCAATGGATCTCTTTAGGCTCAATCACTGGCGAACTCTCAGTGAAATCGATATAGAGGAAGCTGCGTTTTGGCTTCAGAAATGGTTGTCTTTCATTGCTAGAGTGGCCATGTCAAGAGTTTGCTTCATCTGCCCACACTCGAAGCCGTGGTGGTCCAGCATCCTTATGCACCACTTTAAAGAAAAACAACAGCTAAATGCCCAATTCAAGAGATCACCCACAGAAAGATCATACTCGGCGTACTCAATAGCCAGATACAGTTTCCAGAAATCCAAGAAGCAGGCTATCGACTCGTTCATGGAAAAGAGGATAGCGTGCGGCCAGCGATCCTGGTCGGCCAATCACATCCGGTCAGCAGAATCGTTAGACCTGGCTGAATGGTGCGATCGTGTAAGATGGTTCGTCAAAACAGAGTGCGGCTGCGGATTGCCCCTGGAACAGTGCACACTACGACATAACTAATCTCACTATCGTGACGATTGAAGAAGAGGAGCTAATCAAAGCCATCAACGCCCTCTCCAATAAGAAATCAATGGGAAGTAACACTATTCCCACCTTTTGCCTTAAAGTTTCCTCCTACTTCATCAGCGATGAGCTGACAAAGTTGTTTAACAGAATTTTACAACCGGGCGTCGTCCCAAACGCTTGGCTAAATTATTGAGTCATCCCAGTTCCAAAGGTGAAGAACAGGCAGCTGGCCTATTCTGCACCTCTAACTACAGGCCTATTTCAATCTCCTCCCCTTTTCTCAAATGCCTGGAGAAGTGCTTGTTTGTAGTGGTTGCCAATCAGATCCTTTCCCAGAGACCTCAGCATACACATTACACGCTCTCACAAAGATCACCGATAACATGCATACTGGCCCTGAATTTAAAAACCCTTCAAGCCTGGGAGCAAGGCTATGTTATGCATGCTGTTTTTCTGGATCTGAAAGCGGCCTTTGAGTCAGTGCAAGTTAAGCCACCTATGTGCCTCCTGGAGAACTACTACGGTTTCACGGGTAATGTCTCGAAGCTCCTCAGAAATTTGCTGACCAAGAGGTGCCTTACCTTCCAGCAAGGGAATAAGTGCATCACAAAACAGGTGGAAGTCGATATATCCCAAGGTGGATCGTTGTCGGCACTGCTTTTTTCAGCGATATTTATTCCACTAATGAATGAAATATCTGCGTTTATGGCCTACGCCGACGACATTGCACGTTACCTCTCAAGCCCCGCTAACACCTCACCAGACCTCACCTCCTCTATCGGTCCCTTTCTTCTTTTTCTACCTTCCAGCCTTCCTTCTCCCCACCCAAATCTGTCTACCTTCACAGCGCACAGCTCCACATGTCAAAATTATAACTAGACTAAAATTGCTTGCCCGACCCTTTTCGGCCAAAAATAAAACTCATCCAGCGCACAATCCATTCTCGCTCTTAAGGCAAATCTCTATGACCAAACAAAGCACCAACAGCGATTAAAGCAATGTCTCTCTTTTATATATATATATAGGTCCTAGCCATTGAAATCTGAGGAAAGTAGGTGGCAGGACCTGCCAGAGTACTGATTCCTTATTGGTAACACCTGGCTAGCCTCCACATGGCCCGGTTTGGGCAACGTCGGGTCCCATCAGGGGCCCGATGGCCAATAAGCCAGATGAACAATGGGCACAACAGACTACACTATACACAATACACACACTTTAAATCTCTGGCTTGACAGGGTACTGTCACTCGATACAGAGAACACCGCGGAGATGGGAGAAATCCCAGGAGCGGCAAGACCCTCAACATACCAAATACCTCACCAGACCAAGCTGATCCTGAAGGAAAAATACTGGATAAGTAGCTGATCCTAAAAACTGAACTGGAGGATCTCCTAAAGGACCAAAGCAGCAGAGTGTCGGCGGCCCTTAGGGGACAAATTGTAACACTGTTTTCCAAATTAGAAATACTCTTAAGGAAGACCCACATGGACTGCGAAAGGGCTACAGCGAAGCTCGAAGCATTTCTGGAAGTTGGAGCTAACCAAATGCAACAGCGTGCTCCAACCTATGCCCAAGCGCTGAGGAACACGCAAAGCAAAGAAATGTCGAGGACTACAACTGTGCTGCCATCAAGGGGAATCCACCCAATAAGGCAACCACTGCTAAAAAGCCCAAACTTCGTAGTCCTCAGACCAACTGAGGAAAATGCAATAGTACAAGTGAAGAATTAAAAACAAAAATTATGACTTGCTTAAAGGATGACCTGAAAACGACAAAAATGAAATGAGTATGCAGGACGAGGAACATAGGAATTATCATCGAAACAGAGACCAAAGAGGACATAAAAATATTATCTCCAACCCCAAGATTCTACATTAGGGTTTAACTGCGGAACCACCGAAAAGAAAGAGCTCGTCAATAAAAATTTTCGATGTTAGCAAGGACATTAGGCCACAACTCAGGGAGGAAATTGTTTCCAGAAACTAAGGAATTGAAGAACGTGGGCCCCACGGGCTTGTCCAACCAAAGTATGCAACTAAATCAAAAAAAAAAAAATGGAACAAGCAATAATTCTATAGTGGAGTTAGCTCCCACGGCTTGGCAATTTTTAAAACATCAATCCAGGGTGTATACTGAATGCGGAAGCCACCACTGCCAAGAATTTGTGGCCGTGCCGAAGTGGTACAAATGCTGCAGATTGGGCCACACTTTGCATACACGTGCTCAGACAACCGCTACATGCGACCATTGTGCAGAGAGGGGCATGAATACAATTCAAGTCCTAACAAAGTTAAAAGACCCACAGTGCTCCAACTGCGAGCTTAACAAGATGGACCACTCACACTCAATAAGAGACCCCTAACTGCCAGACATACCCGAGAATAAAGAGTCAATACAAGAAGAGAATCGACTATGGGGACACGCCCTAAACAGTTTAATTCTACAAAGCTTAAGATACTCCAACAGAATGCCCAACGATCAAAAGCAGTTGCAGAACAACTCCGAATTAAGGCGGATGAAGTGATTGCCGACATCATAATCCTCCAGGAGCCTTACACACACACTTAAAGCGTGTGAGAAGATATCCAGCGACATACAAGGTCATCCAGGTGGAAGACGACACGCCCTGGGCAGCTGTCCTGGTGCGCAATCCAAATGTAACAGCAACGAAGCTCACACAGCTGTGTACTCCCTGGGAAGCCTGCATCTACCTACTTACAGCCTTTGGGCCTATCTATGTGGTTTCCCTATACTGCAGGCCAGGTGAGGAAATATTCTTTGCAACCCGGTAGCAACAGACACTACTCGACACTACATCGGCACCAATGAGAATCCTCTGCCCAACCAGAGGATTCTCATTGGTGCCGATGTAAATTTACAGGTCCCCGACCTGGCATAGCACCACACCGGACCGCCGGGGCACAAGGAAAGGACAGCTCCTTGAGGACTTCCTGGCAACCTCTCCTCTAGTATCAATCAACAGACCAAACCAGCTACCAACCTTCTGTAACACCCTGTGCAAGGCAACTATAGATGTCACCCTAGCAACCAACAACATCGCTGGCTACATCTCTGACTGGGAGGTGCAGGACTCCTGGACGACTGCCGACCACAGAGTGATTACATACCAGATCCTCCGAACCATAACCAGATCACCGCTAATCAAACAGGCCACTAATATCTGATAACAGGACATAGCCCTTTTAATGCCAAATTGACAGCCTTTGGGCTGGTCGACAGCTCTCTGCGTCTGTGGAGAGACAGAAACCTGGCATTATTTGATGCACAGATGCGAATACTACGAGGATCTACGATGCCTCCTGATTACCAGAATTAGACATACGCTGCAGGACCAGGAGCTATATCTCCTAGACAAAGAGGGGGAATACAGGGCACTTTCGCAATTTGCCCAAGACTTGTTCTCCAGAAGAACACTACTTGCGATTCACCGACCAGACTAATTAAAACAAGATAATTAACACCTTATAACTTGGATGCTAGGCCGACTTCATCCTTAGCCCTCCCACGACTTGACTAAGACCGCAACTCTGCTACCACCACCAAAGAACCAAGAACATCATCTCCTGGACAGATGAGCACACACCATTCAGCCGATATGCGCAAAATGCCTACAGCTCAAGAAGAATTGAACTTGCCTTCCACAACGACCGACGAACCAGGTCGGTCCAAAACTGAAAAAAAACTGACCAAAACTGAAAGGAACAGGAGAAAACTCAAATTGATGAGGAAAACATACCACTAGGACAAGAGTGAACAGAGGATATCTCCAAATGATGTTGGATGGAGTGCAAACTTCAACCCTCCGATTGCAAACTGGGACACAGGGTTCGACTCTGGCTCATATCTAGAACTGAGGTAAGCAGACTTGATCCTGAAACTAACTGAAATAACCTTAGAGAAAACGAACATAAGCCAACCAAGCGGACTGGAAACCCAAACATCACAACCGAACTTAACAGCAGCAATTGCTGTGACATGCCCTATTGGTAACCTGTGCTGAGCTCTAGCCCAACACACTTACATTCCCTTCCCTGACGGGGGGAGGCAAAAGTGCTCCTGTACCTCCTCTCCTCACCACCCCCTATTTTCCTCCTGGTGGGGCACGGGAATGTTCGCTTTGGGGTCGCCTTCTCTATCGTCCACACAAACCGACATCACACACATATCTGGCCCATTTGTAGTGATACTGTTCTTCACAGAGATACGAGGCGGAGTTGAACAAACGTTCTAGGTGCCGCCCTTATATATACACATGCCCACATGTCTCTATCATCCCCACTTCTGTCTTTCCCCCCAGTGTTCAGTCTCACTCCTTCCCCACCTATATCGCCAGCGAACCCCACACAATGAAAAATTTTTTTAAGTGTCCAAATTCTCACCGCATACGTGAACCCCTTTCGGCTTAACTATATTCTTGCGTCCATCACCTCCTTTTTTTTTAATTATTTTTTTTCCATAGGCCCTAGCCACTGAAACCTCAGGAAACTAGTTGGCAGGACCTGCCAGAGTAAATAATTTCTCCTCAATACTGGTGTACCTGGTCTGCCTCCACGGGGCCAAGTGTGGGCAACGTTGGGCTCCAGCAGGAGTTTAGCGGCTAAATGGCCAGAACAACAACTATACACAACACTAGACTCATACAATATCCATACACTTTTAAATCTCTGGCCTTCCCAGTGAACTGGTACTCCTACAATGAAAGCAGCGAGAGATGAGGGAAACCCCTGGTGCCGTTTGACACTAAATACACTTTAACCTCACCAGACCAGGTAGAGGAATTATCGAATTCTGTCATCCTGAACAAATATCTCTCCTCTTTCTGTGAGGATGCTGCCTATTTTGGGCTTAAAATAAACCCTGAAAAATCCAAATATGTCATCTTCTCACCTAGAGCACAAGCAGACCTTAATCCAGCAGCTTCTCTGCAGCTCTCCATTGCGACGTGAACATTGCATGTTCACGTCGCCACTCATTCAATAGAATTCCTAGGAGTGGTAATGGACGAAAACCTAACGTATAAGGAACAAATCCAGCAACTGCGTTCAAGAGCATTACTGGCTTTCTGGGGTATGAAACTTGATCTCTGTAGAGCGCACAACGAAACAGTCAGAAAATTTCTCCTCTACTACTTTAGTTCTATCATCAGTTATAGTATTGAAGTTTTAGTATTGAAGACTGCTTCTATGTCCAGTCTGAAGACGCTCTGGGGGTCTGGAATGCTGGGTCCTAAAGTGGACCAACAATTGGGCTCACCTACCCTATACAACATCAAAATCACAGCTCTCCATAAATATGAGATACACCCCGGCCAAGAACCTGGCATATGCGAGGAAGCTCACAATGGTGCTTAATTTTTGCTCCGCTGCTCTCGACTTCGTTAATATCTGGGAAATCGTAGGCTGGAAAATCCCTGGTAGAGCCCTCAGAAACCGTCCAGTGCTCTGTTCTAACCTTCAGAAGCTCTTGCGGCACCTTCAAGCGGCACTTTCCGAACAGCATCATCGGCGCGCTGAACTCCGCAAACATTGATTTGGGTGTGTGGTCCAGAGATTCTGCCTACACAAGAGAAAAACGCAAATCCATAGTGAAGTGCAGTCAGCATTCCTGCAATTGTCAGCAGAACTATTCAACTCCCAGTGAAAGTCTCCAGACTGCCTCAATGTGTTGCAGCTTGTATATAATAACTATAAAATCTATATACTGTAATGCAATATAAGCTCTGTATAATCAATCTATTATAATAACTATAAAATCCATTTATTGCAATATTAGCTGTGTATATTGCACTGTATGTATTTTATGTATTTGATGTGTACCCACAGAGTTTTTTTATGTACTGAATGTAATGTGTCCATTAATTGTAAGATTCCTCTGTTTGCCTGTAGCGGGAATCGTGTCCTACATTTCTAACAATTAAGAACTTTATTGTTATTATTTATGTGTATAGTTGGGCTTACCACTTCGTGGCCTGGACGGGTACAGCTAAACAACACACTACGCAAACATAACACTACTCATTTCTGACCATAGTGTAGAGACTTGTATATCATCACAGAGAACCATAGCGGAGATAACTAGCGTTTGGGGGCCGCCTTGCGTAAGACAACACATGTCCACATTAACTCTGGAAAAGTCATTAACAGAGAAAATTGATGCGCCTAAAGTGGAAAATTTGATCGCTCACCCTCGGATGATGCGACGGAGAATAAGTGGAGAAGAATTAAGTCTCGAGTGTGAATTGACAAATCTCTGGGGAGATTCCTCCCAGCAAATACTGGGAAGTATTATAATAATTTAAACAAATCCAAAGAAACTATGCACACAAAATTTATACATGAAAGAAACCTTTGGTAATGTGTAGCGGCAGGTATTTTTGCCTCCGTAGCCGAGTGGTCAAGAGCGGGAGTGCAGTAGCACACGCTCTTTGAGTAGACCGGGGTTCAAGCCCCTTACTGCTGAATACGGTCGATTTGCCAACCCGCACTGGACCAGCGTGGCAGATTATGGTCCATTTCCCTCTGCATGAATTGTTGAGGAGGCTTCCATCCTGCAGTGGTTTGATAATGGCTGCACTTTACCTTTTTACCGGCAGGTACAAATATAATAAGAATGCTAATTTAATAATTAATATAATATTTACTTCTTTGTAATTGATTAATACCTACTTAATTTAATAATCGCATGCCGTTTTTTTGTTTTTTTTTTCAAATTTTGAAAATAATTTCATATAAATATGCTTGCAAATATTTAAATAATGTAATGTAACCACACCCTCTAGCCACATGCTATTAATGGTGTTTCGAAAGATAAATAAACAGATAATAATGTAGGTACCTTAAGAGTAATGTTTTTACTTAATTTTAGATTGAGTATTCTAATCTTATATTTTTAATGTATTCTTTTTATTTTATTAGCCGGATAGACAAGTCGCAGCATGTCACCAATCGACATGCAGGCTGCCAAAAACCTGCATTGTGGGGGTTCGAAACCGAAATCATTTATACCAAAGGCAGCACACAAGGAATTAATTTAATCATCCCTGTTTCAGATCAAACGAAAGTCGAAAGGAAAAAAAAAAAAAAGAAAAACGAATCTGCGTTGTAAAGTATTATCAATGTGAAATCTCTCAAATTGTAGTTAAAAATTCTTCATTCACTGTGTAGTAGTAGTGGCATGTGATGCAAGAAAGCATGTGTATGAGCTTATGTAGCATCAGCCAAAAAAAAAAAAAAAATATATCACACCATTCCCTCCAAATGCCTGTCCAGTTCCTCCATAAATTTATTCAACCTATCAACTTCCACAACGACAGATGGAAGTTTGTTCCAGCAATTAACCCGCTGGCCAAAGGCAAATTTCCGCACATCTATTCTACATCTGTCTTTTCTTAATTTGAATTTATTCCCCTTAGGTTCGTAATCTGAACAAGTGGAAGGATCCCATCAGAATTCAGCGTGCTCAACCCATTCAAGGCCTTATACACCTCAATCAGATCACCGCGCAGGTGCCTAGTCTCCAGCCACTGCAATTTGCAGAACTTAAGCCTCTCTTGGTAAGAGGATACCTTCATTCCCCTCACCAATCTTGTTGTCCTTCTCTGTACACGCTCAAGTAAATCTACATCTTTCCTAAAATGAGGCCTCCAGACCTGTACGCAGTACTCAAGGCGTGGCCTGACCATTGCCTTATACAGAGGGATAATCACCTCCTTTTCCCTGCTAGCAAAATTCCTATATATCATTGACAAAATTCCATGAATCCATATTTGCAAAATAACAGCGGAGAGCTTTCAATTTTTGTTTTCATTTAATTTTTAAATCGGGGAAAATTATTTCAAAAATTTACCAGTGGCATCCAAGATCAATGTGAACCGAAGCATCTGCCCTGATAGGTTGCTAATCCATGGTCTAATGTAATAACTGGGTTTTATCTACATTTTAATCAATGAATTAAATATATGGATTTATATTTATTTAGAAGACTGCGCTTACAAAGTGACCACTCGGCTGTGTAAGTTCCGTCACAAAGGAGTCTGCATTACATTTGAAATAATTGCATTCAGCCTTACAGCAGATAACATAACATAACAGATATATAATAGTGACGTATGACAAGAGGGAAAAAAGGAGAAAAACGTTCTACATATTCGAATTAAATAATTCAGGCTTGAGGATTTCAAAATTAGGGTACGAGTCTACCCTGATCATGATCAGTTTTCGAATACACAGCGAGCTACATGAAACAAACCTGATAATTTCCAAGAAAAGTATTAATTCAACGAACTGTTAGGTTGGTAGAGTCGCATGAATACGTAGCGCCATTTTAATGAAGTTATTTTGGCTTGATGAAAAATGGCATATAATTCAAAGCGTCGTAATTGTATGTTTCGCTATCCCATTAATTTGAAGGCACCTTCCTTCTAAACCCTGTTTCCTTGTGGCCTTTAGAGATGTTGGGAGTTGGCAGATGGTACCTGCAAATTGTTGCCGACATGTCTCTATTGAACGCCACTCTATGAAATTTTCTCCTACAGAATGCATCCTAATCCTTTCTCGAAGATATTTTTAATCGTCTCATAATTAGCTCTGCTTTCGCAACTACATTAATGTGACTTCGTGTCTATCATACCTTTTTTAACATCGACACTGTATAAGACAACTGGTTGATGAACATACAAAATGCAGTGGTGGCTGTTTGCTTCCTCCAAAAAAAAAAAAAAAAAACTTAAACTTAAGGTGAATCCATTAACGTAACGTTGTAGAAGTTAATATCCCAGTTCGATTTAAACGTACTAAAAATGAACAAATGCTCCCATTATCCTTCTAAATCTGAAGTTGTGCTAGTTATTGTTGTTGCGAATTTTAACGATACGAATTTTTGATGTGAGAACATCTTTGGCTGCACCTACTAAATTTTTCGGATTGAAGTAAAACCGATTGGTAAAGAAAATGCGAGGCGGAAATTACATCGCTCCCTAAATTACGCTAATTTCGTCCATCGGAAGAGCACTTCCTCCAATGGTGCTCTATGCACTAGATCAGCGTTTCCTAAACTGGGAGGTCCGTAGACCGGTTCCAGGGCTCCGCGAAACAGCGGTCGACCATATACACACACATGTTGTATATAGGGGTCCGCAAACTTTTTGTGATATTTGAATGGATCCGTAAGTCTTAGTTGTTTGGGAACCACTCCACCAGACAGCAGAGCAATGCCTGGCTACATGTGCCTACGGACAGGCGTCAGTCAGGAAGCGACTGTACAGGTGGTAGTCGATTCTTGGCGGTGAGGTGGCCTGAAACATCACGACACAAACATACACTATCAGTCCCGTAGACGGTGGTACTGTTGCAACACAGAATTCAAGGTGGAGTTGGACAAACAAGACAAGAACACATACATAAATGACGCTAACTTAGTCGTTAACGTTAATTTGGAGAGCAAATAGCGGGCGTGGGCATAAAACATTGCATCGTTCATAACTTCCGTTCTAGCTGTTCGATTTTAAAAATTGAAGCGGTTTTGATTTTCGTAAAATATGTTTTCACATAAAATAAAACATCTTTCATGCATACAGGGTACACACGCAGGTTTTTTTTTTTCAGGCAGTTCCTGCATATCTTTGACGAAAATGTCAAATAGGCAGGAGTTGCACTCAACAGTTCTTTCTACACGGAAACTTCCAGTCTTGAACTAAACTAATCTAGCAGCAGAATTAAAATAAGGTATTGCAAGCTGTCCACAAGACACAATAAAGATTGCAATAATATATGAGTGAATATTAATGAAGCTTATTATGAGACTATGCCTGCCTCATCTAAGGATATTGTGATGCATATATGTTAGTGACGTGCCTACATTAGAAATTCAATGTTTTTAAATTTTTAAAAATATCTGCTTCCTTTAAAAGCAAAGCGAATGATCTGAAAAAATCATTTGAAATGATCCGAAGAAATTGTTTTTTAGTTCAAAATTTCTGCAGTTTTATTGGTTAATGTCTAATTGGTCAAATGCATATCAAGCTTCGTTAATATTATTACTATATCATATGAGGAGTGCAATTAGGCTAAGCAAAGCAATAAGCAAGCAAAATTCCTTCCCTTATTACCTAAAAAAGGAAGATTAATAATCATTTTGCTGTTCCTGAGAGCTGACCAGGATGCGTTCGTTTCCAGGAGCCACATGATGCTGAATGAACGACTCATCTCTTCCACGATCAAGAAATTGTACAGATATTAAGGTTGAGTTATCGTGCCAGTGTGGTCAGGAGACCTAGTATTATGTGAAGAGATTTATTTGGCTGTTGTATTGCGCATGCAGTGAGGTAAAACGTTTTATAAAACTTTAATTGCCCACAACAGCACTGCTTTTGCACGACAGTGGTCAATTCATATGGAGGAGCTCAATGCATATCAGTCAAAAAAACCAAATTACCCATGAAACAAAGTAAAACCCAGCCAGTCCAAACTTCGGGATATTGCTACATACATATAGAAGGAAATGACTGCCAAACTTGGCGATTTTGAGTTGAAAATGGCATATGAATGTGTTCCGTTCACAAACATTAGAGCTATGAGCATTAGGTTCAAGTTTTGTGTGATGGTACACTACCTGGTATCATTCGACAAATAGCAGTATGCAGTATCTTAATTGTCATTATTCTAATTACTGCATTAGTCGGGAAGGTGGACGGAATCGCAAGCCCACTCGATTCTTCCTGTAAGAGAAAATCTGAGATAACTAACAATTGAATCAACGATGTTATTTACAAACTGTAATAAAGTGAAAATATTCGAAAGGCAAAGTCAGTTGCAAAACACACAAGGCTGTACACAGAATTATATTCCTCGTGGCTGTACACCACAAGGAATATGACACTTGCTCAGCTTTTAACGTGACGGCTAGGTTCACCGAAAGCCTGAGACTGGATAAAAACGCCCAGAGAAAAACAGACTAGTTTCAGATAAGGAACCGTAATTCATGGTCGCATTTGCACAGTTGGATAGCCAAGGATGATTCTTTCTAGCAAAGACTATAAAGCTATTTAATAACCTAAATGTCAAACCTGAAAAACTTTGAACAAGCAAATCATGTATAAAAGAAGTGCTCGAAACACGTACCTATTAAAATTAATTTTTTTATAGGTAGGAGTTTCGATTAAAAAAATTAAAAACTACTAATTAATATTACACGAGAATTATATAAAATAAAATAAATGTCATAAGTGAATGTAAATAAAAATTACAGGAGCTGGCGATCATCAGGAATCCCGAAGAAACATTTCTAGATATGTCTTACCTTCCCCACAACTCTCACAGAAGATAGACTGCTGAAAACTAAAAATGAACCAAGTTTTTCTGCATTATATTGTATTATTGTCGTACCTGAAGTTACATTGTTTCATATTACATTTAGTATGCTGTTCTGCTATAAATATTCGTGCTTAGGTAAATATGATGAATCTTCCATTACCTTGTGTCAAGTGAGATGTTATGCTTTAAATTTAGCAATATTAAGTTTAATAGTGTTTATTAATTGTTTTGTTAGTCTTAAGCAGATAAAGTGTCACACGTATTGTATAATTCAGATAAGTATTACATGTATTGTATAAAGTATTAAAATCTGTTGCATCAAAGACTATTCTTCTACACCCTCTGGCCAACGGCTGTAACCGGGTCTCTCTTAGGAAAGAGAATAAAAGAATGACAACGGCCATATTAAAAGTAATATAATTAAAATGACCTTCTGGCGATATTTATCTAAAAATTACTAATTATGCTATGTAACAAATTAATACCGCCAATTGTACATTTAAAAAAAATCAGATATACTTATGATTTCCTCATATTTACCTTCTTTTCACTAAAGTGAATTTGCGTGAATTTAAATGCTTATTTCTGAAACGCCACAGAAGAGATGCATCTTCATTCGAATCAAAATTCGAATCAAAATTATTTACCTAATTAGTAAACACTCGAAATTAGGCTATCATTTCGCGGTAAAAACTTTATATACGAAGTGTCGTATGGCATAAAAAATAGTTGCGGACGTTATGCATTCAGGGGCACAAAAACAAGTAAAGTTTCATAAATAAAGGTGCTCCAACGGTCTCGGCGTGTATTATAATAAATTTACAAATTCGTTTAATTTTATTTTCACCGGGAATTTTAAAATTACACGGGAAATGAAAATTTCCTAAAAAGGCTATTCCACGCGATACTCTATTATATATGTACATACAAACAATACAACCATAATCGTATGCGATTTCGAGAAAAAAAAAAAAAGCTAAAACTGCTGAAGAACAGCAGCTTGTCAATCTCACTTACTGTAGCCCCTTTTGGAATAACCCTAAGCTGCATCTCATCGCACAAAGAATAAAAGCTTGGCAGTCATCAAAACTACACCTTTTTTTTTTTTAGTCTTGCAAAAGACTAACTCCTCTCTTCAAAGTAGGTTTTGTTTTTTCTCAACGTATTTATAAGAGGACCGAACTGACTGTTTGCTTTATTAATTATATTTATTCTGCTCAGCATCTCGGTGACTTCTCCAGTTTTTGTTTTTTGTTTTTTAGAATGAAGTGCTTTCTTGTAGTTATACACGATGTGGTAGAGCTATGATATTCGACGTAGGTGAAGAAAGACTAGGATGCATTGATGATCACGCATAAAGATTAGCATGCAGTGTAAGCAGGTGCACAGTATTTTGTCAATGATTTACCGTACCTTTGCATCTAAGGAGAAAAGTTAGTTTCATTATAAAATGACAATGTGAGACTTCTTTTGGGATACTGGCTTCGGATGGGAAGAGAAGAATTTTAGAAAAGACATTGAGCTTCTTGAGTCAAAAGACTGAGGACTTCTAGTGCAAATAACCTTCCATACAAGTTAAGATTACAAAGGTGTGGATTTACACAACTTAGAAACAAGGTATCCCTGAGGGGATTTGATTGCGGTGTGTAAGACACCGAGAGAGTGGAGCAAGTTGAATGGTCGTGGAATTTTCACACTGAAATAAGAGCCAGGGGACATAAACATGAGCTGATAAAGAAACTAACAGACTGGAACTCACGAAGTTAGTGTGACCAGCAAGTTTTTGATTACCAGAATAAGCTACCAGACCAGCAAGTTTTTGATTACCAGAATAGGCTGGTTGAGGTTAAGATCTGGTGAAGATTAAGAACTAGATGAGTACCTTCTGGTAGTGGGAAGCGTATGACAAAAAGGAATAAAAGTTTTATGGGCACTGCATAATAATATAATACACGTTAAATTATATAATATTAATCTGCATAATATTCAATTGTATTATGCATTAGAGATGAGATCGCTTACAGATTCATATACTTTATAGACGTGTTAAACCGATAACAATCAATTTTTGTATTATATACATGTATATATAAAAACAAACTGAATAGGCAATAAAGAAAAGAAAAAGAAATCAGTATTGCAAATATCGGTAGCTGTAAGACATTACCCACCACATGTTGGGGAAACAATTTCAATAAAAATGCGACATATTACAATCGAACGACAAGCTAAGTGACGAATTAAAAGTAAACCAGTACGTAACACCGCAAACAAGAAGGGGGAGAATAAATCGAGATAAATAATGGTACAGAAAGAATAAGCTCCTAATATAATTTAGAAGAAATACCAGTTAATATAAATTTATTTCAAACGTTAAACAAATCAACATCGCTGATTTTGCCGATACACTAATCGACCCGCCAATGCAATATATTTGAATAATGGTGGCCCTCACACAGCGAAAAATTATACTAGAACACATCAGAGCACTCACATGGCAACATAAAACCACTGGCATAAAGTAACAGTTAAATAAGAAAGAAAAAAAAAGAGAAACCGAGCTATAGATGGCAGTATGAGCAGCGCATTATCATCTCGATTCACTACTACCCATGTGACATAGTCATGAGTCGAGTTTCAATTAATTTGCATTTTTGTAAATTTATATCATTTGGCATTTCTTCCAAATTATATTATATAGCATCACATTATAGTAGCATTATATTAGCAACCCCATTTTCATCGATTTATTTCCCCCACCCTTGGTTGATGCTGTGTTACATACTTGGTAACTTTTTATTCATCATTTACGTGGCTTGCCATACGACTGGCATATTTTGCATTTATATTTAAATTATAAAAATACACACATACAAACTCACTGGCCAAAAGATTAGAAACGTTTAAATGATATCTAGTAAGGTCACCTTTTGCTCGAATTACAGCCTGTTCGCGCCATGGCAGGGATTCCACTAGGTGTCTGACGGAAGCTAACCCCAGATAGTTGTTTTGTCATCTTGAAAGAATACATCGCAATTCTGGTGAAAATTAAGCACTGCAATGTGAAGTTGGTCCAAAATGACAAAGATATTTATTGGAAGTAAAACTACCTTCAAACAGCAATCCGTACCACTTTGAGATGGTTGCTTTCTTAGTCACCAACTTACTAAATGTTCTCTAACAATAACACCTGTCTGAAACAGGGAAAGGTCATCTGACACTTCCATTATCGGATCACACAAGCAGAGACTCGCAAAGAGTACAGTATTTATCTGATACCAAGGAACTCTTGATCCTATCATGTGACAACTCACATTTGCATACTGTACGTTTAATATTTTGTTCACATCAACTGCAAAAAAGTTTCAAAATTTTGATGTGTGGGTGAACGAGCGCGAACAATGTGCTGAGAGAGAGGGAGAAAAAGAGAGAGAGAGAGAGAGAGATTTGCATTTATATATAAAAAGAGCGCGGGAAAAATCATTATTTCTATGTTGCAATCTGAACATGAAGCAACTTTTATACAGCACCTACAGGTTTTACGCCACCTTTCCTCACATTTTCTACACTTCTTAAGTAGAACTCATCATCTTTGCTACTCTATCCACTCTCGAACTGTATGAATAACATCACTATTTTTCCCCAGGTGTCGCCCCTTCAAATGTTTTTAGTGCAGGAAAGAAATAGCAATTCAAATGGGCCAGGTATGAAGAATTCAGTTAGTGTGGAAATTCATAACTGAAATCATTGCCTGTCTCAATGGTTACCGAAGCCTTGCAACTACGGGCATTGTTATGCGAGAAGAGGATCCCTCTGGAGATTTTCCCCACAACGTGGGGAACATGCACAATTCGAGCAAAAGGTGACCTTTAACTGCACAAAAACTTTCAGTAGCAAGGAAGAATAATATTCACCAGTAACTGATTTTTCTCTTTGAAGGTAATCGTTGAATACTATGCCCTTTTTTGTTCTATAAAAAAACTGATGCCATCACCTTGATAATTTCAGGATCCTCTCGCCACAAGAAATTTCAATAGTGGCGCTTCGAAATTTCTTGCAGTGAGTGATACTTCCTACAATTACCAAGGTGATGGCAGCAGTGTTTTATGCGAGGAGATCCTTCCAGATGCCATTTCGTGGAGTTTTTTATCTATGGATTACAAACTGTGCTGCCACTTTATTAGGCACACCTACCTAGTAGCGTGTTGAGCCTCCTTTAGCTTTAAAAACAGCCTGAATTCATCTAGGCATGGATTGAACAAGATGCTGAAAACGTTGTGCAGGAATGGAGTACCAGGCAGACATGAATATGTCACGCAGTTCCTTGAGATTCGACAGAGGTGTAGGCCTGCAGCGAACAGCCCTTTCCAGCTCATCCCAAAAGATGTTCAATAGGATTGAGATACGCGGACTGAGCGGGCATCTGCAGCAAAGAAAAGTCATTGTCATGTTCCTGGAACCATTCCATAGTGATTCAGGCTTTGTGCACCAGCGCATTATCCTGCTGGAAGTAACCATCTAACTGAGGATAAACTGTCAACATGAACGGATGGTCAGCAACGATGTTTAGGTACGATGTGGCATTCAGACGTGAATTTACGGGTATCAATGGACCCCACGTGTCGTGTGCCAAGAAAACATTCCCCACACCATAGCACCGCCCCCACCACCTTACACAGTAGTCATCAGACAGGACGGGTCCATGGATTCATGTTGTTTTCGCCAAATTCTGAGCCTTCCATCAACAGGATGCATCAGGAACTTCGACTCGTCAGACCAAGCAACTGTTTTCCAATCCTCGATAGTCCAGTGCTGGTGTTGCTGTGTCCACAGGAGGCGTGCTCTCTTGTTCTTCATTGATAACAAAGGTACGCGATGTGGCCGTTGGCTGTTGTAGCCCATTCGCGACAAAGTGCGACCAGTGGTCCGTTGCGATATTTTGTTCTGCGCATCAAGGGTGTATTCTGACGTGATGTGCGACATTGTGGCCCGTCTGTTTGCTTGCATAATTCTAGCCATCCTCCTCTGACCTCTTTCATCAACAAGCGATTTTCTTTCACAGAAGTGCCGTTGAGAGGATGTTTTCTGTTCGTTGCACCATTCTCGATACACCCTTGAAACTGTGGTGAGTGAAAAGTTCAGGAGAACTGCCGTTTCAGAGATGCTTTGTCCAGCACGTCATGCACCTACTACCATGCCACGTTCGAAGCCCGTTAGGTCACTACTTTTCTCCATTCTTTTACGGTTTGTAAGCTTAAATGATACTAGAAAAGTTGTTCTGCTGCATTTATGTCCACAACTGTGGTCATGTGACTTGCAATGTTGTGGAACAAACCATTCGTGTGCACAGCAGGGGTGAACCTAATAAAGTGGCAGCATAGTGTATTTATTTATTTTTTTAATATATTTTTACTTTTTATTTATCCCACTAGCACCAATGTATTATTTATTTTATTTTATTTTTTTATTTTTTTCCCTTCTAACGAACAACTGGCTTTTATTTTTATTTTTTTTCTCTTATTTTACTATATTTTATTTTATTTTATTTTCTTTCATAACAAGCACCACAGGTTGGTTATTTTCTCTCTCTCTCTCTCTCTCTCTCTCTCTCTCTCTCTCTTTTTTTTTTTTTTTTTTTCTGTCCTTTCGTTTTCTCTGGAATGGTTCCCAAAGGATACCCTGGCCCACTTTTTGGCAACATTAGGTGGGTCAGAATCCCTTTTTTATACAGTACGTGCTGTACTGGAACTGACCCATCTTCTCGTGGTGTGGATGAGTACCCAGAATCATCTGTCCAGGTCACTAATGCTTCGGGGTAGCCAAGAGGCCAGAACAGAACAACAGAACACACACAGAATACATGCAAACCTACACAAACATATTTCTGGCCCTTTTGCAGTTGACTCTGTCCTTCACATATACATATACACATGTCCATGGCTATAGATTATAGTAACGATTCGAGTTTCTCCCGTGGGCACTGGCTAACAAATGTGTTTGAATCCTGGGCAATTTTCGAAACAGCTAGTTTTGCACAACTCGCGCCTTCCTTCTGATGTGAATTCAAATCATTTAAAATCTTTTAGCGATCATTTCTTTGTGGATAATATGGCATACTCCTTTACAGAATCGGGTTAGTGTTTTTTTTTTTTATTGTAACCTAATCCAACGATCCTACAAAATCACACCATTAAGAGCGACAATTTTTTCTGTGGTTGCCATAGTCACCAACCTGGATTCGTCTTTGGTGAATATACAGGGTGATTCACTACCAGTACGACAAACTTGCAGGAGGTGTAGGGGGCACAAAGACGAATCGGAATCACATAGCATTACAGGGTCCGAAATGCCTTCGTCATGCGGTAGAGGACGCGTGAACAGCGATCTCGGTGGAAGTCAGCATTTGCGAACCGTTTCTGTTGAAGAAACCAAGTAGCAAAAGTCCTCCGGAGTGGATAATCCGCAGGCTCCAATGATTGGACGCGTTGCAGATGGTATGAACTCATTTGGTTTGTTGACAGTATCCTCCATACAGTGGATTGGGAAATACCCAATCGTTGGCCTATCGCTCGAGTACTCGTACTCGGATTGCCTTCTGCAAGACGTAGGACATTCTCCTCATTGTGTGGCGTCCTCGTCGTTCGCTCTCGATTCATGGTACCTCTCGTTAAACAACCAGTCTCGGCGCCTCCGTAGCCAGGTGGGAAGGAGCAGCAGTGCGTAGCACACGCTTCTTGATTAGACCGGGGTTCGAGCCAGTCACCACCAAATACGGAGGATGCGGAAAGGTCCGGGAATGACCACCGCATATCCCGGAGCAATATGGTCTTAGTTGCTAATGCTCCTAAAAACCAAATAATAACAACAACAACCAGTCTCACGTAAACTTCTGTGCACACGTGCGAAAATCGTATGATGAGGAGCACGCCTGTGCATGAAACGTTCCTGGTACAAGCGCAGAGCGGCGCGCCCGTTACAGTCCGCAGCTCCATACGCGAGGTGCATGTCGGCCAGTTCAACGTTTGAATACTGGTCCATCCTACTGCTTCTGGAACCGGTTCGCAAATGCTGACTTCCAGCGGGATCGCTGTTCACGCGACCTCCCGTTCAACGTCCTCTACCGGATGACGAAGGCATTTCGGACCCTGCAATGCTATGTGATTCCGATTCGTCTTTGTGCCCCCTACACCTCCTGCAAGTTTGTCGCACTGGTAGTGAATCACCCTGTATAATTCAGTTTGAATTCAGCAATGCAATTGGGGATGATACTATATGATGAGACAGTCATCGTGTAGTCTCTCAATGATATCCTCGTGTACTGCCTTTCCAGATAGTCTTTGAAACATACAAAAAAAAAAAACCAAAAAAACCCCCAGTTATTTAATTTTTACAAGGCGCCAGTGGCGCATCCAGGTATCATCGTAAGGGGGGACATGGCGACCAGGCTTTTCAGTTTTTTTTTTAGCACGCCCCCTGCGTTCTTTTTCTTTAATTTCAAATTTTTGGTTAAGGCGGCATATGCCCCCTCTGCCCACCCATGAATACGTCCTTGCAAGGCATTCTTATTTTATGAAAGAATTGGTTTCAGCAGACATGATTTTTTTCAAACCTGAGAAAACACAAGGTTTGGCATCTAAGTCCTACGCTGGGTCTATTGAATGCATGGCAAAAGAAGAAAGACTATGATTCAAAGCGCCATGACAGCTGACCTACGGGACTACTCCCTCTACAAGACCATATGCGTACCGTAAGTTGATTAAACGGTAGAGCTGTTGCGTTGTGAAAAAATTAGATCTTATTGTGTTAAGCGATGGAACAAAGAGCAAGCATTAAAATTTGTTTAAAATTGAGGAAAAGTGCGACAACTTAAACCTACGAAATGGAAACGACACTCAATTTCTCTCGTGTACTTTTCACCAATTTTCAAGATTCCCGGATGGCTGTAAGGATCTGGAAGACGACGAGCGCTGTAGATATCCCACAACGCTTTGAAGCCCATAAATGATCGATAAAGTTTACACAGTATTTGCTCATGATCATCTAATGGTTCATTGAACGGAAGAACAACTTCACATTAACACAGAAACAATTCGCGCAATCCTGACAATATTTGAGCAAACGGAAGATCTGGGCAGTTTCTTTCCGCGTGGCTTTATTGATGAACAACACCGCTATAACTCGATGCATGCGAGGAGCTCATTCATGTTGTTGATGATGATACTTCGTCGTTCAATTCTATAGTAATCAGTGACGAGTCGTGGCGTTTCAAACACGATCCACAAAGAGACACAGAGCCCCAATCAACGTGCTCTTCGAGATAAAAAAATTTTCTTTTCAAAAACCAAAACATAAAGTGATGGTGATCACCCTCTTCGATAGTAAGGGAATTTGTTCCATCAGATAACATAGTGAACAAAGAGTACTAAGAACAAGGAATGCACAAGTTTTAGATCGTTTAGTTAAAATATATCACGGAGTAGTAGTAGTAGTAGTAGTAGTAGTAGTGGCAAATTATGCAAGACAGCAAAAAGAAAAAAAAAAAAAAAAACACACACACACTTCACCCATCCTTACCCTGTAAGAATTTGTCTAGTTCTTCCTTGAATTTATTGAAAATATCCACTTCCACAACAACAGATGGAAGCCTATTCCAACAATCAACCGCTGGCTGAAGGCAAATTTCCGCACATCTATCCTGCAACCTGCAACCATCCTTCCTCAATTACTGTGTAAACTTTATCGATCAATCTTTATATCAGGTGGTAGATGACTTTCATCAACCGGTGAAATACCACCACTTTGCTTATTGGAGGCTTGAAGTGGTGAAACCCATGTTTAGTCTCTAGAGCAAAGTTTCCGGCATCCCCCCTCCTCCACATACTTCTCCTTCAACCCATGCCCGGTACGAAGTACTATAGGTTTTGATACCTTTCGTGTTTGGGGTTTTCATAAAAAAAAAAAAAAAAAATTAATTTATGCCCTCTCATGTGGTACTGTAGTCTCAGCAAGAAGAAGAAGAATGCCAATCACATTCAGCTTACTCAATCCATTCAAGGCCTTAAAGACTTCAATCAGGTCACCCCGCAGGTGCCTATTCTCGAGACGCTGCAATTTGCAGAACTGAAGCCTTTCTAGGTAAGAGCACCCCTTTTGTTCCCTTCACCAATCTGGTTGCCCTTCTCTGCACCCGTTCCAGGAGATCTACATCCTTCCTAGAATGAGGCCTCCAGACCTGCATACAGTATTCAAGATGTGGCCTAACCATGGACTTCCTTAGTAGGGATAAACACCTCCTTATCCCTACTAGCAAAGTTTTTGTATATCATTGACAAAACCCCATGAGCTGTCCTAGCAGCACGTCTGCACTGCTAGAGAATTTCACATCTGCCTGCACAATTACCCCCAGGTCATTTTCATTTTCTGCTACTCTGAGTGCAGTTCCACACACCTGATAAGTTATTCTGAGATTACTGCTACCCATATGCAGTACCTTGCATTTGTCAATGTTAAACTTCAACTGCCATTTCTCAGCCCATCGAGCTAATTTTTCTAAATCGTGTTGCAGTAGCATATTGTCATTACTGTCGTTAACCACCCTGTCAACCTTTATATCATCTGCAAACATTAAGCCTCATATACCTTTATCAGTGTCATTTATAAATATTGAAAACAAATATGGGCCCAGCACTGAACCCTGGAGAACCCAACTGATAACATTAGACCACAAAGAGCAGTGCTCAACGATAACCACTCTGTCTTCTTCCACTTGACCATCCCTTTATCCAAAGCAGTAACTTTCCCTTAATGCCACTCTCACTGCTCCAGTTTATACAACAGCCTTTTATGCGCAACAGTATCATAAGCCTTCCTGAAATTCAAGTACAAGATATAAAAATAATTTTTTGCATTCAGTTCCTTGGTCACTGCATCATAGTAACCTATTAGATTGGTTAGACAAGTCTGCCCCTTAGCAAATTCACGTTGTGACTGCATTATAACTGTATTCTTATCCAAATGGTTCTTCTTTAACCAGTGACTCCATTGTTTTCCCTGGAACAGATGTTAAACTGACAGGTCTGTAATTACTCCTTTGTCGCCTTTTGATAGCCCTTTGTGAATTGGGAATACAGCACGCACCGGCCCATAAAAGCCTCAGTTTCGAGAAAAAAGGAACTGGTATCTTTTGCACGGCAACAGTAAGCCAGATTCTGCGCTGGTCATCAAGGAATTTTAGGAATTCCTTGAATTCTTTGGAATTCCATAAATTTAACTATATGAGTAGTTAAATTTATGAGTAAACTATGGTGTATTTAGACCGATATTATATACGATGATGCCTTTCACTACTCAGGTAGTTAAATTTATGGGTAAACTATGGTGTATTTAGACCGATATTATATAGTTAATTTCAACCCATAACGCATTATGCCTTGTGCATTTACTCTTCAAAATATTATCATTATCTTCACCATTTGCCAACTCTCATATTGTGAAATTAACTTCACAACCGCGATGGCATGTTTGCATTACCAGGATACCTGCCCACCCATCAATGAAAGGCCAACAATCCTTGAAACGGTCACCAGGGGTAGCCTGATATTCACGGAGTTTCCTAGAATAGGTAGCAAGTCTTCTCTACTGGGCAAGCGTTGCCTATTCGAGGAATATATGAGTTTTTGAGTGGTGTGAGTAGAAGGAGTTATTGTCCCTTTCATTCTTCTACACCGTTTCTTTTCTTCTTCCACTCCTACTATAACTTTCCCTCTACTTTTTGCTTTTCTAAGTCTAATAGGGACAAGTGGATAGTAGAGTTATTATCCCACAGATATACAAACAAGCTCCGAAATGGTGCCGTCTGGATAGTAGTACCCACTGAGAATAAATAACAGTAGTCTCCTCTACTAGAGAAGCGTTATTTATTCGAAGTAGTGCAATACCTGATATCTCACTGTGAAGATAGCCACAATATAAGATAAAATCAAACGATGCCTTCACTACTCAGGTAGTTAAATTTATGAGTAAACTATGGTGTATTTACACCGATATTATATAGTGGATATTTATAACCATTACTTTAAAAACAGTAATAGTTTTTTTTGTTTTCCATTTTACATCTGGTTTTCTTTAAATTGACTCAATCCTTCAACTTAATTGTCAGACGTTGTAACATTATAGAAATATTTGTAACATAAGCTTAGTGATAAATTGCTTTACTAATTTCTTCATAGATAAAATAAACGTTACTTATCTCTGGATATTCAATCAGAAACCGAAGCAGTTTAAGGATATAAGATGCGCTTTAGTTTCCTCAGCTATTAATCAAAACAAGAAAAATGTCTTATTTATGCAGTATTTTGTAATGGCAACTAAAGCTGGGTAGGTGGCGCCCTTTTTTTACTAAACATCAAGCCCTTCTTATTTTACTGGAATACGCTGGAAATGACAGAATTAACCATGTTAATGAAGCGATTGCCTGTCCAGACCTAATATCTTGAACATAAAGTAAGCAGGAATTAATCTGCACTTAGGAAATATTACGGGTAGAATATGAATTCGGGAATTAAGTGCTTAGATTCAGATACCTGTACTTAGATAACTTAGATACCTGTAACATATCACTTAAGAATATCCTAAACGATTCTCCACATTAACTTTAATGTCGTGTTACTTCATAAGACGAGATAAATAAATACCATACATACACGCGATTTGAATATTTGACAACCTCCCTAATCGAATTACAAAGTTTCTCTAGAACAAGAGTGTTGCTTGCATTTTTCAAGAATACTCCTTTTCAACAAATGTTGTTTTTTGTTTCGTCTGTTTATTTTTATCACTCCTCTGGCGAGGTATGTGAATAAGAGATGGCAATGAGCATCCCAAGAATAAGAGATGGTTTGGGCATTCTGGGAGGGCAGGAGCAACTCTGAGTTTTGAGTCCTAGGTTAACATTAATACAACATAATCATTTTGATCAGTAATAATATAAATCCATGAATTAACATTTGTAAATACAGGAATGATTACTTTATTGCGTACTACTGTGTTTATACACACTGCCCAAAATAATTCGAACCTTTAATCTGGATGCCTTTCTTTCGAATAACAAGAGCGCAGCATAGTTTCTATAAGGTGTTTTAGTGAGTGTTGGTCTTAATTGTAACCATTCTTTCAGCAAAATATTGCGAAAGCACAAAGTTGAAAGAAGAGGCCTTCGTTGCCAAATATGTTCTCCAGCATATCTCACACATTCTCAATAAAACTGAGATTAGGTGAATGTGGGGCCAGGGAATATGGTGGGATTCCGTGTCATGTTCTCCAAATCATTCTTGCACGATGCTGGCACGAGGCGCTGTTGTATTGTCATCCATAAAGTGGCCATCACCTTCGGGGTAAAAGTGTAACCTTTCTGGGGGAAAGTAGATCTGATACAAAATTCAGGTAGTCTCTGGATGACATTCCATCTTATACGGAATAACGGACCCAGTCCTTGCCCGAAAAAAAAAAAAAATCCTCGATACCATGATATCATCTCCAGATGCTTGGGTTATCTTAACAAAGCAAGCAAGATCCAGGGCTTCGTAATGTTCTCGCTACACTCTGCCTACCACCAGTACACAACAAACTGTATCGTGATTAGTCTGACCACATGACTTTTTTCCATCGTTCCACTGTGCAATCACGACGTTGTTGGGGCCACTGCAAATTTTTTTTTATTTTTCTCTGAAAAAAGTGGCTTTCGAATAGGCAAGCGACTATCGATACACAATTTCTTCAGTTCCCAGGGCATTGCACGGGTTGAAATAGAACAGTTCTGTATTTGGTTGAATTTAGATGTTATTTGCTGCACACTCGATGCCCTATTTTTCCATACAGTCCTCCTTAGAGTACGACAGCTTTTCTCTTGAAGTATTGTTTTTTTAATTTTTAATCACATTTAATGGATGCTTTTGAGAAACCAGTTACACCTTTCTTTTCTTGAATCGCGGTTCCTGCTAAATGTGCACCCACGATAAGACCTTTTTCAAAGTCTGGTAGCTCACGAGTTTCCCCATTGTGGCTTCAGATTACAGTCTTTATATTAAAGAAGAAAAAAGTCATCATCCCACCTCACAGTTTTCTTTGTATCTGTTTGCATTTTTTCTCATTTATTTGCATTTCTTTTTTTCTGTGACTGTCTTAATACGAAGGTTCGTATTATTTTTTTTTTTTTTTTGGTGTGTCAATTAAACAAAGTGGAGCCCGGATGCTGGTTATGGTGTTTAGATATTTTCTACTTCTATTTAGCCCTTGCGGGGAGCACAGAAATGGCGTCATTGCTCTCTCACACACATCTAGTGGGAATGAACGGAGCTCAATACTAATCGGCAGCCGTAATTAAGTGATATTTCCCAACGGGAACAGAAATATTATTGGCTATTTCTACTCCTTAGCCGAGTTTGCTAGGCTTCGATAGACTAGAGTCACATAGTTCCTCACCTCCCCCGTTGTTTTTGTTACTGCTTGATTTTGAGCCAAGCCAACCCAGGGCAGTGCAAATTGGGGATGTACTGGATGCGCCGCACCAGGGCCCCAACCGAGAGAGCCATCAAAGTATCAACATGAATAAACGAGGCCCCTTAACCCCTTTTGCATCCGGGTCCCCAAGTACTTTTGCACGGCCCTGAGCCAACCAAAACCATGAGGCTTCTTTGCAAATGGTATGAATCCTATGGTCGGTTTGCCTGCGTCCTGAATATAAAACCAGAATTTTAGGAAGGAAAAAATCATATTTCTCGCCAGACACCAAATAAATGGAAAATGAAGCCCATAAAAGCTTCTTCTATCTAGGCGGGATTCGAATTCAAGCCTTTTCCACATACTGTGGAAGGACGATCACAGTGCTAACTGTAAGGTCTCCTCCACCTTAAAACCTAATTTTTTTTTTTTTATCCCCATCAACAGGCAAATATGTAATCATGTACATCAAGGCATGTGGACAAACACTATCGACGGTTGCAAAATGGACCCAACTGCGGCCCAGTGTAACCCACAATCCCAAATAATCAACTTGAATCTCTATAACAATTACTAATTTAACCGTCACATATTTTACAAATTGATTTTATACAGTACAGTACATGATAATACTACTAAGTCAATTTTAAGAAAACCCAATTTCCCAAGTAGTAAGATTTAAATTAAATGTATTGGGAAGTCAGGATTAACATGTATACAGATTCGACAAAACCAGTTCCAATATTTTTCCTAGCTGAAGACTGTTCAGGAGTGAAGCATATGCAAGAAATTGTATAAATAATAATTTAGATTAAAATGAGTTTGTATTTGTATTTCTATATTCTAAAAATTTTAATTATAATTACGTCACTCGAAAGTAACTTCTGTATTACCAATTCTTATTTACATCACATATAAATTCCAAAAATTGCATAATGTAACAGAACATTCTCCCTCTCTCTCTCTCTCTATTTTTTTTATTCTTAAAAAAATCCAATCTCTTGTCTGATAAATTGAAAAATAATCCAATAAAAATTCAAAAATGTCGCCATTTAATTTATTGGCATGCATCCTATGGTTCGCCAAACTTGATAGAATAAAATTTGTCGATTGACCGAAATAAAAGTCGTAAAATTATATCCAATAAAATTTTGTCTTTTTAAAATAAATAAATAACTTTATTTGTAAATTTACCGTATAAATGCAAGAAACTACAAATTCCACAACACAGCAATTAATGCCATTCAATAAAATGTTATCAAATTTGTAAAATTTTATCCATCCTGATTTACCAATAAATATAATTTAAATCTTATCGCGTAGAAAAACGATTTTTCCAAGCGATATTTTATTAAAACTAATTAAAACTTTTATTAAAACTAAATTGGTTATTCCTATAACCAGGGCTCGGGAACGAACAGAAACGAACCAGAATGCAATTCGGGTTCGTTACATGCATTGGAACATTAGTTACGTTAGTTGTGTTTATGCATGATGCATTCATATACAAAAATATTAGAGAACTATTAATAACTGCAATGACAACGACAGTCCTGCTTGGCACGAATTCCACTAGGTAGAAACAAGTATCACCACTGACATTATTCCATTCCTGTTCGATGATGAGCTTAAGTTCCATAATTAGTTTGTTGCCAATGCCTATCTCGATGATTTAGCGGTTCACTGGGATCCATGTCGATGCTCGGAAGACCAGGCAGATACCGTACATCACTGGAATGCTTCACAACTGCTGCACAATTTTCACTCTGTGGGATATGGTACTGTGGTCTAGAAACAGTATCTACGTCCAGAAAAATTATCAGCATTATGGGATACACCTAGCCTGCGTTATCTACATCCAGGTAAATGTTCAGCATTATGAGATGAACCTATCTTGCAATAATCATCTCATTCTTGAGATGATTCTTGCAGTTCCATAATGTGAAACATTCTAAACTGTCACCTGGAAAATCAAAAAGACCTGGGAGTAATTGTGCAGTCAGATATGAAGTTTTCTGAGCAATGCAAACAGGCTGGCAGAGCAGGTCATGGGGTATTGTCAATGATATAGGAATTTTGCTAGTAGGGAAAATGAGGTGATTATCCCTTTGTATAAGGCAATGGTCAGGCCACGTCTAGAGTACTGCGCACAGGTCTGGAGGCCTCATTTTAGGAAGGATGTAGATTTGCTTGAGAGTGTACAGAGAAGGGCAACAAGATTGGTGAGGGGAACGAAGGGCCAAAAAGGCTTAAGTTCTGCAAATTGCAGCAGCTGGAGACTAGGCACCTGCGAGGTGATCTGATTGCGGTGAATAAGGCCTTGAATGGGTTGAGCACGCTAAATTCAGATGGGATTCTTCCGCTTGCTCAGATTACGAACCTGAGGGGCCATAAATTCAAATTGAGGAAAAACAGTTGTAGAACAGATGTGCGGAAATTTGCCTTTAGCAAGCAGGTGATTAATTGCTGGAACAAACTTCTATCTGTCGTTGTGGAAGTTGATAGCTTAAATAAATTCAAGGAGGAACTGGACAAACTTTTAGAGGGAATGGGTGTGTGAAATTGTGTGTTTTTTTTTTTTTTTTTTGGCTGATGCTACATACGCTTGCTTTCTTGCATCACATGCCTCCATTACTGGTATTACTACTACCTTTTTGATTACAGAGTCCCTCCAGAATACCGAGAGCACCCGTGCCAAAACATGAACACAGTCCCTTTCAGAAGTCATGCGGCTTAGGTCATCAGCAATGCCTAATGACGCATGCAGTATACCAAATATTACTGACGTAATTCTTCCGATAACATTGTGTTCAGAGAGCTTCACAGATCATTTCTACCATTCTTGACACCAATGTTAGATGGATTCACCTGTTTTGCTCGCGACAGGCTTGTAAATTACCAAGCAGCTGCAGAGGGCTCATTTCTACCAGCTGATTGTCTATAATGTTGCATCCCAATTATTGCGTACATGGAAGAATTTAACCCTCGCAGGTTATGATAACTGTTTTCCACATCATAAAGTAAAAGGCGAGGATTCGAATTCTGTCTTGACGAGAGAAACTTTTATCGGCTATTTTTCGGAACATAACCGAGTTTGTCAGTGTCGGGCGAAGGTTCTATTGTTTTCTGTCCCAGAAATTCAAGTTTTTCTTCCAGCAAACAAGAAAACCAACCGAAAACTTCCCGCTGTTATAGACACTATACTGATGCCTCTTAGCCTTAGTTTCTTTCGCGCTGAACACACATACACATACGGACGAAGCCAGTGACAGGTGGCTGTCAACTTTCCAATAAAATTTATTTGTTTAATACTCCAAGGTACCCGGTCGGCTCCCATGAGTTGTCGCTTTGAAAACTTCTGGATATTCAGATCCAAAGACTACAAATCTTTTAGTTTCTGAATTTCATGGGATTAAAAGTCCGTTGTTCTGTCACTGGCAGCCTCTGCGTGTGTAGCACAGTGGTTGTAATCACCGTCCTCCCCACACCGGGTAGAAAAGGCCTGAGTTCGTATCAATGACGCGAGGACCTTTTACACGCTTTTTTCACTCTGTGGCTGAATCAGTCGATTTTAGGCAAGGACAGCAGGGCTATTTCCTTCAGGAAACTCAGATTTTTCGTCCAGAAAACTGACCAGAGAATACACGCAATTTATGGACGTAACACACATGGGTGGGTATAATGTTGTTCTGGAGTAACCCTAATCTGACAATTTTTGTGTCGTTATCAAAATCACCGTCAATCATTTCACCCCCGTAAACACGGGTTTTTCGTCCAGCAAACAGGCAAATCAACCACAATACACTTGGACTGATGAACGTACACAATACACTTGGACAGATGAATGCATATTCTGCGTGGCCCTATCATGACATTTATTTATTTATTATAGGATTAGCATACATGCAACTACAAATGGACATGTTTTTAATTTTAGTAACTGCAATACAGCCCATATATATGCTTGTCCCATGAGGATCCCCATGCAGGCCTTGTAATCACCTGAAATCTTACTTTTCAGGCTGCTGTATGCCCTTATAGAAGCAGTTCAAGAATCATTTTCACGTTTGCCTGTCACTGCTGTTTATCTATTAGTGTAGGCATCTCATCCCTAGCCCTCATGGGTAGCATAGTTGATTTAATCACCGTCCTGCCTGCACCGGGTAGAAAAGACCGGAGTTCGAATCCCATAAATGATACAAGGAATTTTTATGGGTATTTTTCATAACGTGGCTGAGTTACCCGGTGTCAGGCGAGGGTAGCATTGACTTTTTCTCCCGGAAACTCGGGTTTTTCATCTAGCAAACAGAAAATCGACCAACTACAGAATACATGCAATTCACAGAAATATTATAAATGGTGAAATATGACCTAAGTTGCTAATGCGCTTAAAACCCTACAACAACAACAACCAACCAACCAATCTCCACCCCTCTAAGCTACCAGTTTTCAACCCACCTAACACTGCTCCATAGCATCCCTTCTATTTAAAGGTGTCCCATTTCTGTAAAAACAGTCACCTATTAACAAGAACCGATCATGCTGCGAAAAATTTTATCCCATGAGCCTTGCACTCCGTCTCTCATAATGTACCACCTAATATCGTGTCCAGGCAGAATTACAGATCCTTCAAAATTTAATCCTAACTCGCGGCTTTTTCTCAACACTACCCTTTACTTTTTTAAGTAAATCCTCAGATCTACTACTATTATGATTATTAGTACCGACGTGTACAACTATATCATATTTTTTTAAGTCTGAGCGGTAGCACAGCGGTATCGTCACCGTCCTCCCCACACTGGGTGGAAAAGGCCCAGGTTCGAATCTCGTCGATGACGCGAGGAACTTTAAAGGACTTTTTTCATTTCGTGGCTGATTTAGTCAGTCTCAGGCGTATCTAGCAAGGTTTTTTCCTACCAGAAACTGGGGATTTTTTCTTTCAGAAAAACAGGCAAATCGACTAGAGAACACACGCAATTTACAGACATTATATATATATATATATATAGCCTGACGTAGCCCAGTGGTCAGGAGCGAGAGTGCATAGCACGCGTTCCTTGAGTGGACCGGGGTTCAAGCCCGTGACTACTAAATACGATAAATATTTGTATTGACGATTTATTGTAAACTCTACTGACTTGGTTGTCGTGCCGGAGTATAAACAGAAAAATTTATATATATATAAGGGTATATATAAAAAATTATGGATATAATAGGCCCAAATATAATCGTTTGACTTTTTCATATCATATTTTGTGCACTTAAAAGATGAATTGCTGCTCTATCAACTTTTACTCCTGATAGACATACCTTGCTCCTATTCCACTTATCCCTTTTACGAAATACGCATATTTCCCGGTTTCCTAGCAATACAGTCACCAATAATAGCTACTTTCTGTGGGACCAACGCTTTCTCTGTGGTAGATTTCGTTGTGTCGTGTTGCACGAGTATCTCCAGGGTTATGCTGCTGAAGATACTCGTGAATCACAAGTTGCTGGGCATCTGAGCGCTGGATGGGTTTCTCTTTTTAATATTTAGAGGACATCAATTCCTGTTTCTCAAGCCTTCATATACGTCCGTCAGAAAGCTCAACTGGCGCTTAATCTTCTCACAATCTCTGCAGTGAACATCCCCTTTAGACGTTTCATGTCCACCTGCAAAATATATCTCCAAAAAAGATGACAAGTAGCACAATGAGTATACCACTTATTTGCAACCTAGCCCAGTCCAACAACCCCCCCTCCAACCAAGTCAACCCAACTTCTATAGCTAGATAGCTATATCCTCAGCAATCCCCTAGAGTTCTAGAGTTAAGCTAGCTACCTGGAATATATATCCTACTCTACTCTCTTGAGTATCCTACTGCATTCTTTTAATAGCCTTGCCAAGCTTGAGAGGTCACTAAACGCTGACTCATTACCACGGCATACCACTAACTGCAAGAGGGCTTTCACCTATTAGCTTAATTAAACATAGAAAACAATTTTCCTATAGGAAGTGTTCCCAGCTTCGAAAGGGAATGCCTACCAGTGAAGGTTGTATTCCTTAAGAAAAAGATTTACACCCCTTCCCCATACTGAGACAGCAAAAAGAAAACTCAAATTTTCACGAACACAAAAGGAATTTAAATTCGATAGCTCTGACATTATTTCAATCAAAAATATCACTTAAGAATAATTTTAAATTTCTAAAAAGCTAAAGTACCCTACCTTCTTTGGTCAACTGGTATTTCCTCCCTAGCTTCTGATGTATTATCCTGGCTACGTAATAGCGTCTTCGAGCGTACTCAGTCTGAGTGATCACCTTGCATCCCCCTGTGATATGTTGAATCGTTTCTGAGGCCAGGTGGCATCGTCGGCATGTGTGATCTGACATTCCAGGCTCCTTTGCGATGTATTTTCTATAGTTTCTGGTGTTGATTACCTGGTCTTGGATGGCCAGCATGAATCCTTCAGTCTCAGGGAAGAGCGTCCCACTTGTGAGCCATTCATTGGAAGCAATGTTATCGATGTGATCTTGATGGAAGTCATTGTAGTGTCTGCCGTGGAGTGTCTTCTTTGCCCATCTCTCTAGCTTTGTTTCTTGTGCCGTCTGGGCGAGAGGGGGCTCCTCGCTTAGGTTGAGTGAGGTATACCACTTAACCATCTTCCTTATGGCCTGATGGAGTGGTGCTGTGTTGTTCTCGAAGTAATCCTTCAGGTTAACTATCGCTGTTTTCTGTTACTCTATCAGGTCTATCAGACTCCTTCCTCCCTCTTTCCGAGCTATTGTTAGTCTTTCTACTGCTGACTTCGGGTAGTGTTGGCGGCTCTTGGTCATCACTGTCCTAACAAACAGAGTGAATAAAATAAAGTGAAAGTTAATCACTATCCAAACATTCGCATTCATGAACCTCAACTTGCACATTTTCACGATCCATCTCCTCTGAAGTTGTTGATACCACCTTCAAGTTGATGCAATCTACACAGATATATCTAAGGCATTTGATAAAGTCCCACAAGAACAACTTCTGGAAAAACTTTAGCTATAGGGTATCCGTGACCCTTTGCTCTCGTGGCTACGGAGCTATATTACGCATCGTTCCTTGAGCGTTATCATTAATCAAGTGAACTCGGACCATTTTATACCATTAAATGGAGTACCTCAAGGCTCCCCCCTAGGTCCTCTACTGTTCATTGTTTTCATAAATTATCTTCCTTCTTTCATCTGCACCTGCAATGTTCAAGTTGCTCTCTATGCAGATGATCTTAAGATATACTCAGCAGTAAAGGAGATTACCGATTCTCAACAGCTTCAATGGGCTCTCAATAAATTCTCTCTGTGGCTATCTCTGAATGGCTTGTCTGCTAACCTCTCGAAGTGCAAAGTAATCTCTTTCTCATCCTGCAGATCTCCACAACTAATAAATACGGAGTACACTATTAACACTGTGATCATCGAAAGGTGCGACCAAGTTAAATTTGATGTATCAGCTAAATTTGATGCCCATGTCCTTAAAATCACAAGCAAAGCATTCAAAACACTGGGATTTATCAAACGAAACACCTACAAGTTCAAAAACTACAGATATGCTGATATCCTTTATAATAATATTGCTCTGCCAATCCTTGAATTCAGTTCACCCATCTGGAACAAAATTGAAGCAGTCCAAAAAAATTTTGTCCGTTACTTTACGTTCCGTAATCTTCTAATTTATCACTCTGTGTATTATGAATCGCTGTGTGATTACTTTCATCTGAGGCCTCTGTGCACTAGAAGGATTATTGCTGACATCACCCTTCTAGCCAAACTAACCACTGGAACTTATGAATGTATTATGAGTGTATTATGAATCGTTGTGTGATTACTTTCATTTGAGGCCTCTGTGCACTAGAAAGATTATTGCTGACATCAACCTTCTAGCCAAAATAATCACTGAAACTTATGAAGCATCTGATATCCTTAGCAAAATCAACTTCAGTGCTTCTTTTAGACAAATCAGGAATCTTGCACTGTTTCGCCTTGACTGTGTGACCACTTTATAAAGTTCCGTCCACTGAAGAGAATCAGCAAATCAGCAAATGACGCTCTCATTGACTTTTTTGATAACTCCCAATCACTGATGAACTCCATCCACAAGTTTGCCTCTTCTCTTGAACTGCAAAGTGACTAGCTCTCATCTAATTATTGTAGTTTATTATTATTACTTGTTTTACTATTTTCTATTCTCGAATTAATTAATTTATTATTTGTTTTACCGGTAACTTAATGCATACCTCTTTTGTACATATGATTTTAATGTTCGAATCTATATCAATGTTTATCTTACTGTTGGATTCCTTATTATTGTTATCAACTCTGTTGAGCTTGCTCTGCTCTCAGATACACTCTTAATGGTTACCTGTTGTGTATCTTGTTATTAATAAAAATAAAATTAAGTGAGGACTGCATAAACAGATGCTTTTCCAATGCCATTTATATAAAAGGAGTCGATAATAGCGCTACGCCTAACGAGAGTTCACTCGCACAATCATTACATGCAGGCACTACCATTCAGGAAACATAAATTCCATGTGAATCCTGAGTGCAGCGTTATCACATAATTATTTCATTTAATCGGCTTACATTTACTAGATTTTCTGTAAACAATTTGATTATCTGAGAAAAAAGTATTCTATTGGAATAACTGTTATATCACTAAGAAGAATGCTACTGACTGAACTTGTTGATAGGTAATGTTTTGTGGATTTATAATGCTACTCAAATTCCCTGTAAATAACATAAGAAGTTAATTATAGCTGCAGGCTACAATGAACTGTTTATGGGTTAAAAAAATGCTATTAGTGAATAATGAGACTAACAACTTGCTAATCATTATCAGATACAACAGAGCTATTCAGAGCACGTGACTCTTATTTTATCCACGTATAATCAAAAGAATGTGAGAACAACTTCGTTCCAGCAGTAATAAAAATTACGGCCAAGTAGCATCGTACATTGCAAGATAGCTATTTTTGTGCTATTCAGCGAGCAAATAAAGTGGTGGTTTTTATTTGCTTGACAGCAGCACTGTTGATATTTTGCGTTTTTTTTTTTTTTTTTTTTCCTGCCTGTTATTGGAGCACTCAGCGATATGACGTCTATATTTGGAGAAATTCAGTTGGCGGTATATGATGTTAACCGATTTATGTTCGTCTTTTACAGTTTATACTTGTTTTTATACCCTGACTTAGTGACCTAATTCATTAGGCCACTGAAAGTTTTACTTTTTTATGACCAGGTTTTGGCGCATTATAGCCTTAGTTGCTAATGCGCCAATAAAACCCAACCAACCAACCGATTTCTGTCCAGCTTAAAATAAGTTATAAAACTAATAAAATTTCCGCAATATAAGCCTGACTACTGGACTGTGTTTTTTTTTTTTTTTGTTTTTTTTTTGCACGTGATTTATATTTACTTATTAGACCACTACATACGAAGACATACGACAAAGTCTAAGAAGCAAACTGATCCTTGTTATGCTACAGGGCGCCCATGTGTGTTTTATCATCTCTTTACTGACTCCGCGAAGACAAGAGTTGACTTTTGAGTTCGTAATTCTGTCATAAAGTGTCGAGTATTCTCTGATTGGTGTAATTTCCTCTGAGCTGAGGATAATGTCAGGCGCGGATTCTGACTAAGCGGTGCATTTGTCAAAAGGTAAGGCGAGCTCAATGAGGAGAAAAACCTCGCGTATAGCAAACGCTGACTCGATTCTGATTTTAGAAAAAATACATTTTGTATTCGTATTAAAAATTTATACGAAATTTATACGTATGCCTGCCACCTGAAGTCGAAATTACGCGAATGTTCAAAGTTCCAGACCTACACACTTGACTCGAGGTTTCGTTGCATCGATAAAAGACATACTACATACTGAAACAGTACGGAGTTATGCTGGATCATGTCCCAGTGGTTACGTTTAATTGACGATCTGAAACAGAGAACGATTGAAAATTTTCAGTCAGATATAGAAAGATCCACGTAGCTTTTAAATGGGAAGAAACGCCATGTGCAGTTTTGGCAGAGATTTCAAGGGCAATTGAAGCTTGTGATATCAATTAACAGTAGCAATACGTGTTACAAAAGCGATATTAAAGGAAAGACTATTATTATTATTGGAATGGGATGAAAAGAAGGATAATCAAAGTATAAATCATAAATGGATAAGTTTCAAACAATAAAAAGAATATTTCTAAGGAGGAAACACAATATAGGCAGGGATTATGACCTAGGAAACCATGGATAACAGAGAAATGGAGGACAGTTGAAAATGTAAATATAAAAACCGACAATAACAAGAGAAGGTACAGAGATATTAACAACAGGCTTAGACGGGAACAAATAAAGCAAGAAAGGAAAGTAATTGTACAAAAATACGATTTAATGTATGAGAGAGTAAGGAATACGAGCATGGAGAAGGGAAGATGTCAGGGTGTTATAGAAGGAAGGAATGAATGCAGAATGGGAAAGTATTAGGAAAACCAGAGGAGATAAGGGAGAGATGGGCAGTTATACGGGTCAAATGAGAGGTAGAAAGTGGATTTTGAGAATGAAGAAATAACAGCTCAAGACAGCTTTAGGGCTTGTCATAATAGAGAAAAATGTAACTTCAACATTAATGGTAATGACGGGGAAATAAGGCAGTAGATATTGACGAAATTTCAGTGGAGTTTATAAGATTACTAGAAGTACACTTAAGAGACGAGAATTATGTAGGTTACAACAGAATTATATAAGGTAATGTATGAGTAAAGGCCAAAAGATTTGAAGACCACGGTAATAATAATAACAGAAAAGAAAAGAAAAGAAAAGCCATGCAGTGAAATGTAAAGATTTTAGAACTATAAGTTTGGTACCGTATGCATCACAGAAAATGCTAAGAATATTAAATAGAAAGATGACACTGAGGATGGACGAAAACGTGGGAGGGACAGTTTGGTTTCAGAAGAGGGAGAAACAGGAGATGCACTATGAGAGATGAGAATGATGACAGAAAAGAACCCGGAAGTGAACAACGATATGTGCAAACGTTTTTATAGATTTGGAGAAAGCTGCTGGTTGAGCAGACTGGGTTGAATTATTTAATATGTTAAAAAAGACAGGAGTGGACTAGAAGGAGAGAAGTGTGAATAGTAGATTACATAAGGGACAAAAAAAAAATAATAGTTAGGGTAGGATAAGGTGATACTAAACGTGTAAAGAACAGGAAGAGGTATGAGATAGGGGCGTTGTCTTCTCCAAACTTATTTAATATACATGTAACAAGAATAGTAAAGAGGTTTAAGAGTTTAAGAACAGGTCTATTCCATAATAATTTTACGGGATCAGCACGTTTCAGGACACTTTACAGTTCCATCCTCATAGTTCAAAGAAAACCAAAGACAACGAAACGAATAATATCTGTGTGAGGAATTGAAGTAAGGCTCCCGAAACTGATGGCACATACCCAGTGGCGGGCAGAGTGTATGAAAACATTGCGGTTAATTCTGAGAGCATGGACTCGGAAGAGATTCCTTTCGAGTAGAGAGGTGCCAACGTATCGCCAATGCATAAAGAAGGTATTAGAAGTGAAGTCAGTAACTACCGGTTGTTCTGGCTTCAATGGTAGGAAAATCCATGAGGCCATGGGTGTCCGCAGAGGGGGAAAACTGGGCACTTGGCCCTCCCTGGGATCGAGTAAAAAATTCCACAAATTATAATCGTAAAAGTGATTGAGAAATTTATATTAAAAAAAAAAAAAATTTTTAATTATGTATGTGTCCTTGTATTTATGCAATTCCGTATTCTATAATCTGCTGGTGAAAAACTCCCCCAAAAAATTAAATAAAAATTTATTGATGTAATTATTTGTCTCCAAGCTTTGCCCCCCCCCCCTCTTTAAAATTTTCTGTGGACACCCATGCATGAGGCTATAATTAAGAGTACAATCCAGGGACATTTAAATAGATATGGCACTCTGACTGCCACATAACATGGTTTTTTCTTAAGGAAAATCATATTTAATTAACCTTCTTAACTATTTTGAGTCATACCAACCGATCTATAGTTACTGACTTCACTGTGAGAACCCCGTTCATGTATTAGGGACATGTTAGCGCTTCTCCAAACCAAAGGAATCTCTCTGAGTCCAATGATGCCTTCATAATTAACCTCACTGGTTCAATACACTCTCTGGCCATGTCCCCTCAACACTACCGGGCATATATCATGAACTTCGGGAGCCTTACTTGCCTTTTTCTAATAAATAATCTAATGAAATTTCAATATCGCTAATTTTATGCTTTGCAGCTTCACTTGCACAGCCTCTCCTCACCATGGAGGATCTTTCGTCAGCAAAGACTGATGAAAAGTGCCTATTCAATTTATCAGAAAAGTCAGCTGGGTTATCTAAGACTTTCCACCCCAATTATACGAGGGTCCGATCCGATTCGTTTTCTTCTCCTTTCTGTTCACATACATGAAAAATTCCTTGTCCCCGTGATTTGCTCTTTTAGCCAGTGCTTTCTCATACGCAAGGCTTGGCCTTTAACCTTATCTGTGGTACTACTGCCGATCAACTTTAGATGTTCTAGACTTCAGTACTTTTCACCGCTCTTGTAACACTCCCATGCTTACCTTTTCTGCTATATTCGATCGGTCACGGAGCTGGCCGGTGAAGGCGTTAGTTTTTGCAGCTTCACCGAACTTAAGTACGACAAACCCGTCTGCGATACAAGTGTTCTTAACAATTTTCTTGCAGTAACTACTGCCTAACATCAGCAATTCAATGTACACGTGCAGCCAGGTGGCATGGGAAGGCACGGTTTAGGCGGAACGTAGATGGTATGATAGGCCTAAATAGCAGAATAGAATACGTTCTAAATAGCTTAATAGAATAACAGGGAGGCAGAATACGATTTCTAGATCGGTGCTGTACTCGATTCTAGATGTGATACCTTGGAAAAGGCAGATTGCTGCCCAAAAATATCCTAACCCTAATTAAACTTATAACCGGACACATCGATGTCCCCAGAATCGACGATATCATCACGACTCCCAGGACAGCAGGACATTTCCAGACTGACCCTCGGCTCCCTCTTCAAGCAGGACTAGTCGATCTAGGTAATATATTTCCTGGAAACGCAATTCAGCTTATCAACAGACTAGAGATTGATCTAGACAAGTTCTGTGACTCAAAAGTATACAGATCAGAGATACTGCAGGAAACTTTCACGTGGGTGTAGCTGTGACATCTTCTATCCAGTGGAAAACCCGAGAAACGAAGGTACCGAGATGTGTCCAGTTCGCCCCTGACTCCTGCTGCTAAAATTATACCGAAATTTCTAAATTCGTAAAGTTGTAAATTCGTATGCTTTAAATCTGCTACCTAAATTTGTAAATATTTCTTATTTATGGCAATTATTTATGTAAGTTTACCTTGTAAAATCCACTGTTTGTTAAGATTAATTTATATGTTTTATATATTACGTAAATAACTGATTGTATTACTGATCGCCCTCCTGGCTTAGTGGCCGTGTTAGAGGTGCAGACCATATTTATTAGTTAAATAAACTGATTTAATAAATACATTTCCTATATACTGTACATGTATTATATTGGATACATTTGTCCAAGCGAAACGCGTGAAGATTTTTTTATAACTGTAATGAACAAAAATGGCAGAAGTAAAAAACCTATCGACCTCTGGTCTAACATCTTCAAGGTTTTCCTTATTTCATTATCTCTTGATTTTTTAAGGAGTCCTTATGCTATACATACGATCTACTTATTTCATTATTTAACAAGGGAACTCTTCCAGTACGTTGCTTATCATCAACTCAACCAGCCCTACGCAGTCCAAATGACTTAAGTAAAGCAAAGTTCCAGTTATGACTTCAACAGCGTGAAACTAAATACACTGTACATGCCCAACTGGAAGCGGATTATGTGGCTAGATGGATATACGGTATCAAGTTCTGAAACTGAAGACTGATTTGGAACAGGAGAATTGGAATTTGTCTCCTGAAAATCCGCTTGGGTGTTTGCATATGATCGGGATTTAAAATACTGTTCGATTATGAACAAGCGCTGCACAACTTGATCATAATGTGATTGGACTACTTTTAAGAGGCATTTCAAGAATTCAGCTGACCCATGGACGTAAATAACCTAGGTAAACGTACGACAATTTACGATTTACAGTGAATCATAAAAGTATTACTCCGCTTGCAAAGACACCAGCCCTACAGAGACAGATGGGCCAGACCACTGGTTAAAAATGAGGCAAGGAATCGGGCTCAATAGCAATAAAAAAAAACTACCCCCAGCTGGGGATGCAGAACATCATATCCACTTGTTTGCACAAAATGTGAGGAGCATCTCAAATAAGCTCCACATCTTACAAACGATGATGATGTACGAGGACCTGGATTTCATTTGCTTAATCGAAACCTGGTTGGGAAATGGAAAACAGCTAGATCGGCTAACTGCGGCAGCAAACTACAAATGTGGGGAACCGGAAGAACAGATAGGCGAGGAGGGGGAGTTATAATTTACTATCAAAATAAATACCAGCCTATAAGAGAACGAAAAACCAATTCAAATAATTTTGAAGGGATTTGTGTTACCTTTTCAAAAGAGCACGTGAAAATACAGTTATGCATCATATACCTCCCACCTGAGCACACAAAGGAGACAAGAAACGAACTCTATGCTTGGCTTGCTGCAAATCTAAAGCCATCAGTCGACACAATAATAGCGGGAGATTTTGATTTGCCTCTTCCGAAACACAGGGAGGCCAAGAAAGAGCTGGATGCTACATTGGGTGCATTGCTCTTAACGCAGCTTCCGACACCAGTGACAAGGGGAATGCAGCAACTTGACCTGTTGTACCATAGTTCCTTAGACATAAGGCTAACGCAAAACTTCATAAAATTTAAGTCGGACCGCAATCCCAATGAAATAGAAGCAGCACTGAAGATACATAAATACATGCAGGATAACCACACGAACTGGGAAAAGAAAAGTAAGTATCTTTTCTCCGTGAAGTATATTAATGCAGAAGTCATTCTCGGTCACCTGACTGGTTACAACTGGAATGACCTGCAAGAAAAGCCAGTAGACGAAGCTTTAGAAATGATCACTAAAAAGCTATACCAAACAGCATTGGAAAGAGCAGCAAAAGAAATCAAAATATCTGAGGGAACAAAAGAATGGTTCAACCCACAAATGAAAGCAAGTTTCCTCAGGAAGCAAAAACTGTATAGAAAATGGCAAAGAACGGGTCATCCCACCGATCACGTTCGTTATAAGAAGGAAAGAGCATATTTTATCAAAGCAAAACGACAGGCACGCTGCAGTGTTCTTCATAACAAACTAAAACGAGCAAAAAGAATTACTAGCAATAGAAATAGCACAGAGAATATGACCGAATGCATTTTCAAGGAAAGGGCTAATAACACTTTTGGTAACCTGCATGAACTGAATCAAATTGATAATGGTAACAAAATTTTGGAACTCCTGAAAGATTTAAACAAGCAAAACTATTCGGCAAGAGAGGAACCAACAAGACCTCCATTGAGTGAAATACAAATCACCAAAGAGAGCGTAATGAAAGCAATCAACGATCTGCCCAATAAGGCCACTGTTGGACCAGACAAATTTCCAATGTTCATCCTTAAAATAAGTAGCCCATTTATAATAGATCTATTACTGCACATCTATCAGGAAATCATCAGGTCAGGAGCTTTCCCGCAAGTTTGGAAAAATTACATTGTAACCCCAATACCAAAGATTAAACACCCAAAATTGGCTAAGGATTACAGACCAATTTCTGTTAGTTGCACCTTACAGAAGGTATTCGAAAAAGCACTGCTTCCCACCATCAATCAACACTGCTTCAGCCATAGACCACCACATTTGCACTCAGTCATTTCGGGGAGATCAACAATAACAAACTTACTGGAAACCCTTTTTCGCGTGCAGAAAGCACTAAATGAGAAGAAACATTGATATTATTTTTTTGGATATCTCCGCAGCCTACGACGACGTCTCAATTCCAGCGCTCATTGCGATTTTAATGAATTATTTTAATGTAAGAGGAAATTTGTTAACTATAATAAGCAGCCTGCTAGAACACAGAAAACTTACTGTTAAGCACCAAAAGCTACAATCTTGCTTTACCATCTCGCGAGGAGTGCCACAGGGGGAAGTTCTTTCGGCTACCCTCTTCGCGGCCGCCCTGGAGCCGTTTCTTGCACAGTACTACAATTTTTTAACATATGCTGACGATGTAAAATTCTTCATCACTTCCAAAGACCATGAATCAGCAGAAGGTATTTGCCAGATGGCAAATAGCACAATCCGAGAATTTGAGAGGTACCTGGATTGCATTGGGCTCCGTATTAATGCACAGAAGTCTGCCAAAATGACCATAACTTACAAGCAGAATAAAAATGACATCTCGATCTCTGTGAACGGGTCTACTGTGGAAAAAGTGCACGCTCACTTGGACCTGGGTCTTAAGTGGGATGACAGACTCACCTTTGCTCAACACTTCGCCCATATGAAGACAAAAATATTCGCTGCTTTATGGGCTACTAGACAGGAACTGGTAGGAATTAGGGATCCTCAGCTAGCGACCAAGTACATTTTAATGTGTGTCCTGCCAATTGCAATGTATGCCTCGCAAATCTGGTCTTCAGCTCCAGATTCACATTATAAGTCGGTCCTTGGGATCGAGTACTGGTTCTTGCGATGGCTTAACAGAGTTGCTGGCCACCCTTTTACTATCTCAAGGGCCATTCTCTACTGAAACCTTAACATCACACCCTGGATGTAGCGGACAATTAACAGGAACATACACACTCTCGCACAAATGATAACAGGCAGAGTAGATGCTCCAGTCCTGGATAGATTCTAGATTCTAGATTAATAAAGCAGAGTAGATTCTAGTCAAACCGCGTGCCACTGCTAGACGTTGCGGAGAAGTAAATAATCCACTGCGTCCAGTCCTGAACAATCATAGTAGCCTGCAAAGAGTCTTCAGCAAAAGTATTTAACTCACTACACATAGATGCCGAAAAACTGTGTGAGGGTGCAGCATACCGGAAAGAGATCTTCCAGAATTCGTACAGACTTACCGAAATATGAATCGGCTGCAAAGTACCAAAGAATTGTGAGTAAAAGTGAAACTTTCCTGCTTTAAGAACAATAATAATTTGTTGACTCGAAAAATATACCTTCTGTAACAGTTATGTAAATATGTAAGTTATATATGGAATGGAATTATTAGTGAATTGTAAATATATGATTTGTATAATGTATGTACAGAATCATTAATGTGTAAATACTGTATATATTAAACATAAAATGTGTATATAATATTTCGGGACGAGACTACGTGTTCAGTATATGTAACCCACTGCACGTAGTATCTCATACCCTGATATGTACTTAGCACCCTCCTGGCACTTTTCCGTCCCGGGGTGGTTTCCTTATGAAAATAAACAGATAATAATAATAATAATAATAATAGCTTGATTTTCTTGAAGAGGAATATTTTGTAATTGTAACATATTAACATGGACTCCTATGGGTCCGCGGACCTTCGGTTGAGAGGCGTGGTTGCCAGAGATTGGCTAGGACTTCCTAAACACAATAAATATAAAGGTAATGTAACATACTGTGGTTGGTCCATCCCTTAATCATCACGTATATACAATTAGGTATATACGTGAATGTCAGAAAATTCTGTTGTATGAAAATTATGAAATCTAGTTTAAACACTAGAGATTTAAGCCTGTAGTTTCAAGACTTAAACTACAGGCTAACGTTGCTTAAGATTAAAATTTATCAATAGAATAAGGAGAAAAGAAACTTTCCGTATATATTAAGAAACGCCAAAGGGAAAAAGGAATGTTAACAACCACTTGTAAAGCAGCCGCCCACCATGATCGGGTAAAAACAGGCAGTGTCATCGTGCGGAAACGGACACGCACACTACCAAATTATGGCGACAGGCGTTAGGTGTGAAGCAAATAAAAAATATAAATTCCTATAAAAAATTAGGCTAATATTAGTTTTTGATATAGAAACCTTCGAAATCAAGAAAACCCGAGTCTTTGAATCATCCCATTCATTTAATTAAATTGTTCACCATTTTTACACTGCCCTCAAGGACAGCACAGTTTCTAGAATCGCCGTACTCCCCATAGAAAAGACCCGAGTTCGAGTCCCATCGATTACGTGAGGAATTTGTAAGGGCATTTTCCACAACGTGTCTGAGTTAATCGGTCTCAGGCTAGGATATCATGGCTTTTTCTCCCGGAAACTCGGGTTTTTCATCCAGCAAACAGAAAATCTGCAAACACACGTAATTTGCAGACAGCATACACGGGGCAATATGGCCCCAGTTGCTGATGCTCCTATAACCCTATAACAACAACAACTTTTTCACTAGAGAAACTTACTTATTAAAATCACTTATCTTTTTTATTATTTTCATAACATTTCATAGCTAATCACTCTGAATTATCTACCTCCCTTCTGCAGATTTTAAAATCCAAACTCAAAAAATCAATCCTCCAATAAAAGGTATGCACAAATGCACAGGTCGGAAAACGGTCCAGTGACCGCTATCCCCAGCTCTACTTCTTCTGCAAATCAAGATCGCAATAAAGAAAAAATCAACCCCCCCATCAGAGGCAAACATGAATCAGAAACCTACTTATGCTCAGGCTGTTTCTCTGCCGACAAAATCGGCCCCTCAATTTTCCACTAAAAAGACCCCCCCTCGCCTAAATGCCCATCAGCAACAGCAACAGCATGCCATACGGACAAATGGTGATCCTACTGATCATCCTCCAACATCCAAGTCATCTGATTATCACCCTTGTCTTGAAGAACGATACAACATCACCTCAGTTCAAACAAGAGGAAAGCTATTTGTCTCGCGGATTGAACCCAGAATCACACCGAGCGTCATTAAAGAAATGTGCCTAGAGGGGATGGGTATCGGCGTAGAAGTACGACAGGTACGAACAAGACATCCGGCATATTCCTCCTTCACTATCTCATGCCCTATCAATTGCGAAGCACGATTACTAGACAAAACCATTTGGCCCAGTGGCACCTTGGTTAAACGCTTCAGGGAACGTGCTTCAAGGCCCTCAACTAGGCCCTCATCAGACTCGAAAGTAAATATGCAAGTCTCTCTTTTCCTTGAAAATGTGCGCAGCCTAGCCAATAAACCTTGCAGAACTTTCTATTAAGCTCGGAATATGAATTCATCTGCCTGACAAAAACCTGACTTCAAAATAATAGACAGCTAGATGCTCTGGCTGACAATTTTGGTTTTAAATGCGTTACAAGAGGAAGAGAAAACAAAAAAGGAGGAGGAATAGTGACACTCTATAAGAATAATTTCTCTGTAATTAAAAACCAAGAGTCACACTCGAAAAAATTTGAAGCCGTCTCAACAAACTTTAGAGAAGGTACAAATTTGTATTCTATACCTTCTACCCAACCATGACAGCGAAGCCAGAAATGAACCCCTTACTTGGCTCGTCGAAAACTTGAACCCAAATGTAGAATCTATCGTGATGGGAGATTTTAACGTGCCTCTTCCTAAGCACAAAGATGCAAAGAGCGAATTGGATGATACTATGGAAACCCTCTTAAAAAAAACAATTTGAAACACACCTCACAAGAGGCACACAGCGCCTTGACCGGGTATACTATAATGCTCTAGACATCACATTAACTGACATACGACTCGTTTCGCTTCTGATCACATCCCTCTCTCAATCCAAGCCAACTTAAGAAGTCAAGCTTGTAGACAAAAAGAGAACTGGAGGTGGGAAAACAACGCTGATGTTATCTTATCAACCAAGTATATAAAACCAGACGTAATTTTGAAACGGCTCGTGAATTTCAACTGGCAAAATTTCTTCCAACTCCCCGTAGACGATGCCTTAGAAGCACTTTCGGATACACTTCATTTTACAGCTCTTGAGGGTGCATCAAAACGCATTAAAATTTCCGATCGAGCAAATTTCTGGTTTAGTCCACAAGTAAAATATACTTTCAAGAACAAGCAAAAACTCTTCAGAAAATGGAAAAAACTGAACACCCACTTGATTATATTCGATATAAAGAAGCTAGAGCACGGTTCATTCGACTGAAACGTCAAGCTCACTATGACATGGTGCGATCACATTTAAAGAAAGGAAGCAGGATATATAATAAGAAAAGGCGTACGGATATAATGCCCGAGCACATCTTCTCAGAATGGACCCAAGCCACTTTTGGAACTCCTCTGGCAGAAAATCAAGTTGACAGTGACGCCAACACAGAGAAAATCTGTGAAGCAATCAGCAAACTGAAGACAGAGGTCTATGCTGAACTATCTCAAATCAATATCGCTAGAGATGACTTTAAGCCGCTGTGAATAGCCTCAAGAATAAAGCCACAATTGGGCCTGATAAATTCCCACTTTTCATGATGAATATCAGCAGTGTATACATCATAGATCTGCTCCTTCACATTTTCCACAAAATTTTAAGTGAAAACCACTTTCCGAAGATATGGAACACGTACATCGTTAAACCTGTTCCCAAAAATAACAATCCTAAATCCGCCACAGACTACAGGCCTATTGCAATTGGACGTTCGTTTCAAAAAATATTTGAGAAATCCATTTTAAATACCATCAACCATCACTGCTTCGGGCATAGACCGGAGTACCTTCATTCAGTGATCCCACAAAGATCTATTACCACGAATCTTATGGAGACTCTATTTCGCATCCAACACGCCCTTAACTTCAGACAGTAATTAGATATTGTCTTCTTAGACGTTGCATCCGCTTTCGACAGTATATCCATCTCGGCTATTACTATCATCTTGGAGGAATATTTCCATATAACTGGGCACATATTAGCTATAATAACGAGTTCTTTGAGGGAGAGACACATCACTGCCATAAACGAAATTTCCAACGAGACCTTCCAAGTCAACAGGGGAGTCCCGCAAGGTGGTGTCCTCTCTGCTACTCTCTTTGCAACAGCACTGCATCCTTTCCTGACCCAAAAACAAAAAAAATTTGTCGTATATGCAGACGACTTGAAATTTTTCATCACCTCGAATGACCAAAACACATCCTTACAACGCAACAACGAAGCAAACTCCAAAATCGCCGAGATGCAAGAATACCTTAATTGCATGGAGCTCCGACTACACGAACACAAGACAGCACAAATGGTTTTCACCAACAAGGTAAAAAAAAAAACACATATCAATACGAGTAAATGGCAGCGTGGTCAAAAAAGTCAGGACACGTAAAGAAAACTTATGCAGCGCTATGGACCTCCAGACAAGAACTGGTAGGTATCAGGAACCCTGACCTTGTTAAACAATATATTTTAAGATGCGTCATCGCCATCCCTCTCTACGCATCTCAGATTTGGTCTTCTGCTCCAGGTGCTACCATCAAGGCTTTCGGCGACTCCGTAGCCAGGTGGGAAGGAGCAGCAGTGCATAGCACACGCTTCTTGATTAGACCGGGCTTCGAACCCGTCACCACCAAATACGGAGGATGCGGGAAGGTCAGGGAATGACCACCGCATATCCCGGAGCAATATGGCCTTAGTTGCTAATGCTCCTAAAAACCTAACAACACAACACACATCAAGGCTTTCCTGGGTTTAGAGTATTGGATGCTGAGAGGGTTAAACAGGATCACTACGCAGCCATTTACAATCTCAAGGGCTGTTTTATATGCCAACTTGGATGTCACGCCTTGGTCTCACATAGTTGTCACCATTCAAAACTGCTGACCGGGAGACTCAACTCGGCGAAAATTGACTACCTGCTGACTCGGCCCCGCATGACGCAAAGGTGGATGAATAGAACACCATCCCCTTCAATCAGTAGCGCGCTCACGCAGCTGGAAAGCCTTCGGCGATTTTTTCCTTCTAATACCATTAAGATCTACAACGATCTTCAAGCAGACCCAGAGAAGCGGTACAGGACTGAAATGTTTCAGAATGCATTATTCCACCTATAAATGTTGAGTGAACCCCACAGATGAAAACAAAAGAGAATGCAGGAAATGAAGAATGAACTGGTCGGGACTGTTTCTGCTCCTCACTGGTGCTCCTGTTATGTTTATATTGGAAGTCTTGTTTTTCTGTTATCTCGCTGTAAATAGTGCTGTAGATGTGAACATTCTCTAATTCCTTCTAAAATTGCAAATTATGCTTGTGCTCTCTTACTATCTGCCTGTCACGTAAAAATAAGGCAATGATATGTATAATTTGTATAATTTATTAAGACAATGTATAATTTGTATAATTTATTAAGCCAATAATATGTATAAATTATAAATGGATAATTATGTATATAACTTATGTATATGCACCCCCTGGTTAACAGCCGTAAGCGGATGTCTCTTAGGAGAAAATAAAGATGATAATAATAATAAAAAACTGTTCCCGCTATTTTTTTTTTTTTTTTTTTTGTATCCCAAGCATTTTCAAGTCCTCTTCAAACGTAAGAAAAAAATCGCTATTAAATATAAAGTATTTTAATGCGAATTCATTTTTCCTGTAATGGTATATACAGCAAAAGTCGCAGAAAGTAATCAGAAATAACGCAAAGTTTTCCTCTACACGTGTTCTTGGATCTCAACTGTCGAAGTTGGACCGGTTGGAAAAGTAATCTTCTTCTCTCAACTGAGCATCAGTTTATTCTCCCAAGGATGGGCAAAAATAAAACCCTAGCAATACCTGGAGGTATAAAATATTCACAAATGACCCAGTGGTATAGAATATCAGAGTCCAAATCGCTAAAGCAGCTTTAAGAATACCTCTTGTGTGTGTGTGTGTGTGTGTGTGTGTGTGTGTGTGTGTGTGTGTGTGTGTGTGTGTGTGTGTGTGTGTGTGTGTGTGTGTGTGTGTGTGTGCGTGCGTGCGTGCGTGCGTGGAGGGGAGAATATTTATCCGCCGTAGATATGTTCGGGAGCTTCATCTAAACTGGTACCTCACTACACTTTCCGTGGTACAACACCCATACATTACATAGAAACGTTATTAGAAAAGTAAATATAGAAAGAAAGACGTCGAATGGCAGGTAATTTACTATATCCTAGACTCAGGAGCATCATTTTACAAAACTACGCGTCTTTATTATTGTAATAGGCGTCATTCATGTATCAGTTTCAGCAGACTTGAAATGAATAGTCACTCTGAAAATGACGAAAGATTTACAAGAGAAACTGAATTCCATAAATAAACAAATATACTTCTGTAAAGATCGCAGAAGTGTCTCGATTAACCCCAGAGGTGCTTAACTGTAGGTGAGGAAGCAACTTACAATTGTAACTGATGTAGAAGAAAAATTTCTGTTTCTAATACAACTTCAGGAAAGAATACGACTTCAGTTAGATCACGGAGCTTTTCGACAAAAATTTCAAGAAAGGAAATTTGCACCTGATATGTATTTTATATTTGGTGTAAGCTCATGTCAGGTTTATACCAGATCACTTAGAGTACAGTAGCAGTATCTGAGTCGCTGCCAGACAATATAGATCCACGCTCGAAAAATACGCGCATTTTTTGCGTCACTGAAATCAAACTTCATATGGCACGCAAAGGGTTAGAGTAATTTTATAATTTGTTTCGTGCTAATAAGTCCAACGCGTACATGAATATATATACCTCGGAGCCAACTTACCCATTGTATTTTCCATCCCCAAAACCATTTTCGATCTTCATTGAATTTTCTGGAAGTTCCTTCCCAGGTACTTTATTAGTTTAAACGAGTTTATTAGTTTAGTTTATTAAGTTTAAACGAGTGTGGTAAGCGAACAGCGATTTGTGACATTATTTCGAAATTGAAACATTTCATCGTGGATTATTATAAATAAGCATTGGCTGTCAAATTTTACCCGAACCAGATCTTGTACTTGGAACCTCTCCTGCATGAAGCACGTGCAATAACCGACCACGAAACAGGAAGTCGTAACAGTCAATAAAAACTTATGAAACTTATGAAAATTTTTTACAAACTCACAAGTTCCTATCTTTATTGGCTGTATACAAGTATATACTCACCGACAATGCCAAGTTATTGATTATTGGGAAAGTGGTAAAACTTTGAAAGTGGGTCAAAACATGTTAGAGTTTTATTGTCAGGAAAAAACTAAATAAATAAAAAGATCAAAAACTTCATTGGTACCAGAAGTTTTTAAGCTGGTTATCTGAATTGGAGTTCATTTCATTTTTCTGCGTTGAATGCAAATATATTTTGCAGCTGGAAAATAGCTTATGTTTTGTATTAATGAAATATATATACAGTATGTCATCATTTGCATGCAAAAATGATCCTGTCCTAAAATTTCACAATCACTTTTGTAGTTCTTTCAGTTTCAGAAACAGACGCATTGTCATTTTAATTTTTAAACAGTTATTTAAAATAACTGTTTAAAACTAAACTAAAAATAAGTTCAAACACAATTATTAACCGAAACTAAGCATCGAAATTATGAAAATATACATTACTGGAATGCAAATCATACGGCAAAATAAATACTGATTAGAATCGTAAACTTCATTTTTACTGTCTCTCACAAGGAATAAAGACACCATTTTCTTCGGCATTATTTCTCGATATGCTAATTCTAGAACTATTACTGCGGTGAAATTTAAGAGGAGACTCTTAGCACATCTTAAGTTAAATTAAATTTTATATAAGGAATCAATTTGAAGTGATAATCAGGAAACAAACTATAAACAACAATTTATTTTATAATAAAGATAAATTCGAATTTTGCATCGGTGCAATTCGGATGATCAAACTCCGGGTTAACAAACAGCTAAAAGAAGACTTACCTATCTATAGAAATAGCCATGAGTGTAAAAACACTTGCTGCTACGGAAACAATGGCTATAAAGTTGGAAACTTTGCAATAAGCACCACCGAAAGGCCAGTCCCCATTCAGCATATAAGTGAAATTGAAGATGACATTGAGAGTCGAAACCATGGTGTCGGCTAGACTGAGATTGACCAGGAAATAGTTGGTTACGGTTCTCATCCGCTTATGGGCCAACACTATCCATATAACAATCAGGTTTCCTCCTGTGGCTACTAGAACCATACTACCAAATATCATGCTCCATCCCATTTGCTGCCACCATGGAAGAATGAAAACGTTTCTTTCCGGAACATCATCTGTGGTGTTGGCGCTTTGATACGTGACATTGAAGATGCTGATGTTTTCCATTTCAGTGGTTCAGCCTATCATACTACAAAATGGGTCGAGGGTAAGGAGATTATTTGAGATCTGACAATTAACGCTAGGGTTCTGAAATATTTATAAACACGAACGAGTCTTCAAATAGCTATTTTGATTATAACAGCGTGCTTTTCCCGTGAAGACTTCCTGGCTATGGTCATGGTTTCTAAAATTTGGTTCGCTGTGACGACTGTTATAGACCACCACTACGTAAAAAGTGAGTAGAAGACAGGCCCTACAATCGTTACCGTAGTTAATTATAACCAATGAGTCCTCGATGAAACAGCTAAACAATAATTGCCAGTGCTTAACATCATCTGAATGAAATACTCGAACAGTTTTCTCCCATCCATCTCATACAACCGAACGGGTCTTTCCGCTCCGCATTCCGGGAACCCTTTAGCTGAGGCGAGCTCCCGCGCATTTGACGTTGCACAAAGCACCTCGCAGTCGACCTGAACATGCGCACAATTTATTTCACTCAGGTGGTGGAGATAAGTGCTACGTTCTCCGCAGACTTGATTGCTGATGGAAACTTGGGAAGAGGGAGAAACTTAAATGTTTCACGTTATAACTTTTTTTGCGAACACAGTGGTCGTGGATATCCTAGGTTACGACATGCTGTCGTAGCTGTAATGTAAGAATGGCAGTGGCAAATGCTGACAGAGAGATACTGAAAGGAAAGACGGCGAGAATCATAATATAAGAAAATAGCAATAACACATCCAAGCGGAAAGAAAGATTATAAAGGGAAATGATGAGACACAGAGAGAGAGAGAGAGAGAGAGAGAGAGAGAGAGAGAGAGAGAGAGATGACTTATATAAATCACGAGAAAATACGAGTTTTTGAAATGAAACTTTTCTGAAAACTAAGAGAAGTTGGGGAATAAATTAGTTCATCAGTATACCTTTAGTAATAGTTATCTATGTTTTTAAGTGACTATAGCTCCAATTCAATTTTCGCTCCAATAATATTTTTATTAGATGATCGAAGACCTAGCTATCTGAAGTGTCTCCAAATTTCTTGTAACGTCCGAAACTTTCCACAACTTAAAAATTCTTGTTCTGTGTTATTTTCCGATGTTAATTTTCTGCTGCTCTGTTTTCTCCTTCATGTCCACCCACACACACACACCTCCCTCTTCCCTCGCGGTAGCACAGTTGATATAATCAGCGTCCTTCCCACAGTGGGTGGGAAGACCTGAGTTTGAATCCCGTCAACGAGACGAGGAATTTTTATGAACCGTTTTCACAACGTACGAAGTTAGTCAGTCTCAAGCGGGTGGTGCATGATTTTTTTCCTACCTCGAATAGAAAAAAGTCGGGGTTTTTCGACTAGCAAACAGACACATCGACCGCAGAACACATGCAATTCACAGACACATTATATACGACGCAATATCCGCAGAACACACGCAATTCACAGACACATTATATACGACGCAATATGAATATGCGCTTAAAAACCCTACAACAACAACAATCTGAATTCATGTTTTTGTCTCTCTATGTAGCAGCATTTCATTCGTTCTAAATGTCACATATGTTTAGTTTTGTTCTTTCGTTCTTTTCAAACAGTTGTCAAGTTACATTATAGTGAAAATTACATAATCGTATGTTTTTTTTTTTTTTTTATAATCGTTTCTCTTTATGAACGTTGTTTCCAACTTAAAAAAAAAAAATACAAAAGATTCCATGCTTGTCCGAGCGTAGAAGTTTGTTTTATTCAAAACAGGGCAGTCAGGTTAATTAAGGATACGTCTCTCCAATCTTTGTCTCATAGACGTTCAGTGTCTGCTGATTGTCTTTTCTATAGACACTTCCATGAGCACTATTCCTAACATAAATTTTGTAAAGAAAGATGAAAAGTGCCAACTGATTGAAGTCTCGGTTAATTCTTTTCAGGAAACCTAGTTTTTTGCTAGCTGCCTTCACAATGTTAGAGACATGGACATCAAAGGAAAATGATTCTTTAATAAAGATACCTAAATTTTTGGCTGTACTAACTTTTTTGATTGCCTTGTTGTTGATACAATAAGAAAAATTATGTTTGTTTTTCTTGTATGCATTAGCAAAGCTCATCAGCTCACACTTGTTTTCATTGACTGTCATTTTGTTCTCCTTCAGCCACTGAATAACTCGTTGAAGAGCTTCGTTTAGGATGATGCAGTCATTGGTACTGCGAATTGCTTTATAGATTTTTATGTCGTCTGCAAATACGTTGATTTTGATTTTGTAGTCTCCAAGGGTGCTTGGCAGGTCGTTGATGTAGATAAGAAATAATAGCGGGCCTAAGGATGAACCCTGTGGGACACCAATTTCAGGACTGAAAGGATATGAGGTTTTACCTTTAAATGTCACGGACTTAGTGCTTGTCCTCTGAGACTATAGTGATACAGTTTGTTGATTAGTCTCTGATGGACTACCTTGTCGAAGGCTTTGCTTAAATCAAGGAAGATGGAGTCGACTTGTTTTCCTTCGTCAAGCGCCTGGGATATATTCGAAACAAACGAAATCATATCTGTGCAGGTGGAATCTGACAAATTAAGTTTCATAAAGTTAAATAGCTGCTTCATTACAATGGATTCAATTATCTTTGAGAGTGTATTCAATTGACAAACTGGTCTGTAATTGTTGGGTGAGGATGGGTCTCCTTTTTTGTAAAGAGGGGTAACAAAGGCCTTTTTCAGTTGAGCTGGATAGATTCCACTCTCAAATACCAATTTTATTAAGTGAAGTAATGGCTTTATAAGTGTGGTTCCACATTTTTTCCATAAGACAGTAGGGATACCGTCCAGGCCTCATGTGAGGTCCTTTTTCATACTATGGATTATGCTCAACAATTCTGATTGGTTGATTTCAAATGCTATTAGTGTACCAATGTAGTTGAGAGGAAAATTTTCGTTACCTTCCATCCCGTCATCTGCTGTATCTGTTTTGTAAATTTCTTCAAGCTGCAAGCAAGGTAGTCTGCCTCAGACAAAGATGACAATTCACTGGGAATATCTTGCGTGTTTACAGCCGCATTTTGATTTTTTGCTTTGAAATAGCTGAATATAGGCTTCATATCTTTTGCCTCGAAGACTCTTCTTTCGACAAAGCACAAGTATTTGTTGTAGTCCTGTTTTAATGTCATTTTAACCTGTCTTCTTAAGGAGGAATATTTATTGTAAAGGAATATTTCTTTATTTGTCTTAAACCTACTATGCATTTTTCGTTTTTTTTTCCAGTAGGGATTTTAGTTCCTTAGAGAACCAGTGTGGGTAATTTGGATCAGGAACACTATAGCATGGAACAAGGTTGTTAGTTACTTCATTAATGATTTGGTAAAAGCAGTCCAGTGCTTCTTGAGGATCATTGATTTTTAATAGTAATTCCCAATTACAGTTTTTAAATACATAATTCATATCAGGCCATTTCACTTTATTGAAATTGAGCTTCTGTTTTTGTTCTAAATCCGTATCTTTAACTGATCTCTTGTTGACGGAAAAGGCCATGGGAATGTGATCTGATTTGAAAAGATTAGTTGGCTTAAAGACCACCAAAGGAAAGTTGATGAAGACTAAATCCAAGTAGTTTTCATTTCTAGTTGGAAATTCACAGATCTGATTCAGATTTAGAGAGATGAAAATTTTTTGAAATCTATCCTTAAGTGTCCAGACATTAGTTGGATTAGCATTACATCCATTGTAGGCATGTGGCTTATTAAAGTCCCCTAAAACAATTAAATGGTCTATTCCCAGATGTTGATCAAGAATTTGGTCGAAAGTGTTCTCAAATTCCATCATAAGAGTGTTATCTATAGGTTGTCGAAGGTAGACAAGCATAACATAGCAGATATAAGAGCCACTGCCCAGTTGGAGAAAAATTCCTTCAATGTTAGCCAAGACTCTGATTTTTGAGATAGGAATCTCTTTTTGGCAGATGATCATGAGCCCGCCGCCTCTCTTATCCAGTCTATCCCTACGAATAACAACAAAGCCCGGTGGGACCAATTCACTGTCCTTAACAACCTGAGTGAGCCATGTTTCCACTAAAAAGTAGATGTCGTAGTCTTCTTGTAATATAAGGGAATAGGTGTCTTTATAGTTGCTATTGTTTAGACATTGCACGTTTACAATGCAATATCATCGCTTTCAAAACCAGGTGTTTCACAGTGTAATAATATGTTGCATTTTTATTTAGATTAACTTCCCTTTTTTTTCCACATGGACGTATTTCTAAAACTACAGCAAGTACTTTTTTGTTGTCTGTGTAAGCAAAAATCTAAAATATAAAGGGATTAATTAACAACAGAAATTAACGAAGTAAAAATTAAAAGAACGGAAGAATATCTACCCTTACCAAGGAAAATACTCAGCAGAACTCCGCTACTGCCGCTTATAATCAAGCAGAAGACCACAGAAGGACACCCACCGGCGAATGCAGATACCTTACAAATTAATGAACTAAAAATAAAAATATGGAAGGAAGGATGGGAAGGTGAACAACAAGTATGATTTCCTCAGGAAGCGAGGGCGGGCGGGCGGGCGCGCACACGCACACACACACACACCTGTAAATCTCCAAAAATTCGTGCTTGCAGAGTACCAGTAAACTACTGAAGAAACTCCGAACATCCACTCGTACCTCTGAACAACCTACGGAAGAAAATACTTAAATACGGTGAACCCTCTACAGTTAACATAAGAAAAATATAATTACAAAACGCAAATTTTGATATCGAGGGTGGAAAGTTAACTAAAACAAAACTAAATACAAATATCCAAATTAAGAAGAATGTATACAACATCTTACACGGCTACAAGCCAGAGGTTTATATGAAAAGATGGTCACATAATACGATGAACAACGATGATAAACACTAATGTAACAAAATATTAGAACACTGTATTTTTAAAACAAAATTAGCCAGCCATATGATTAAAGATTAGAGCACAAAAATTAAGGAATTTACATAGGAAGTTAATTAAATATACACCCAGTGATCACTGAATTATGACCTTCCCCCATCCGTAAGGGACAAGACCGCATAGCTCGCAGTATAAAAAGCCAAACAGCTTCGCATGCTAGAGCAGTGGTAATTTGCATCTGGTCGTGCACGTCAAAGTGATAAAGTAATAGTTATGGGACGTAGTTAAAACATCACAGAGTTTCAGAAGGGAATGATTGAGGGAGCTCGTGCGTCTAGGACGCTGTGCACGAGTGGTTCGAGGAACAGTGAAGATATCAACCATCTTAATTGGCCCTCCAAATTCGAATTTGGAGGGGCAATTAAGATGGTTGACCGAATTTGGTATCCAATTGAACATCTGTGGGATATTTTGAAACGGGAAGTGGGGCATATGGACACGAAACCGTCATCTATTCCGACACTGTGGAAAGCCATACAGGCAGAATGGCTGCAGATTCCTACGGACGTCTTCAGACATCTAGTGGAGTCAATCCTTAGGCCAATAGCGGCTGTTATCCGTGCGAATGGTGGCCCAACATTATATTAGATAGGTGGTCATAATTCAGTGATTACTCAGTGTGTTAGGAAGTAAATATAATTATTGTCTTGGAAGTCATTTTATAGTGCAAGGCAACAGTCTGGGGACTGACTGTCTGGCAAGGATCTAATACCATAATCCCTCACTCTTTGATACTTCACTTTCAGAGCTATTTATCGTGGGATCAAAGCAAGCAAGCACAGAACAGATTTTTTTTTTTTTTTTGCTGGTGCAGCAAACGCCTGTAGTTTCCTTGCACTATATGGCTAATACTAATATATACTTGCATATTATAATAATATATAGTAATATTAATATACACTAATTTCAATATTTTGTTTGTTACTAGATTAAATGAACACCCTTTTGTAATGGACGGGCTGATATCATTACTTTTGCGGGTGGCATAAAACCGTTCACTTCATCAACTCTAGAATTTCAAGCCTCCTTGTGTGGTCCTGACAAATCTAAACAGTTAACATTCTCACTTAAACGCAATCCAGTTTATCTCTAGTGAAGAAGAGGTAGTCACCAGTTGCTATGGTTAGGTCGCCAGTCAACTCGGCAAGGTGCAGAAAGGTTAACACACTAGAGTGATGTAACTGGGCGTTGATGAAAAAGTCCTCCGGAGCAGTTTCTGTTGCATTGTGACATGGGTCTGGGAAGGAGGTATATCAGTAGGGGTACGGTCTGCCTATATTTTTTATCTACTGCGAAGTGGTAGAGAACGCTGTCCAGAAAGTATGGGTCCATCAACATTTGCATGGGTTGAAACCAATTAAATAACTAACCGGTTTGGGGTGGCCTGATAGCACTGAGGCCCTAAGGTTTGAGATTGGGATCTTCCAGCTGCATTTAGCTCAGAAGTCGGGTTTAGAAATGATCCCGACCATTACCATGAAAGCAAAGGCGAGCCTTTTCTCATGAATGATGGCTGGAAGACATCTGATGTTAAGCGTTTCCGCAATTTCGGTGGTCCTTAGTGCGGGGGAGGTGAAATTTCCAAATTGCCCATTTCAATAGGCAGAATTCCACTGCGAAAATCCGTCTAAGATGCATCGGAACAGATGATGCAGACTTCCATGCCTTAGATAATGACAAGACTGACAAAGGTCTTAATGCATCTGCACTCAACAGCTTGGTCGTGGACGTGTAAAAGCTGTTGTTTAGTAACCATCTTAGTCTACTGACTACGTAGAACTGATTTTGCAGATGATCTATATGTGGAAAAAAAGGAGTTTCTGTTCAAAAATAACACCCAAGTCGGTATATTGTTGGACAGCAGAGATGGCGGATCTCCTTAACAGGAGTTGTACTACTGCTGGAGTGCGTTTGAGTGAGAAAGTTAACTGTTTAGACTTGTCAGGATCAGACAAGTAGGCTCGAAATTCTAGAGTTGATGAATGAACAGTTTTATGCCACCCGCAAAGTTAATGATATCAGCCCGGCCCGCTACAAAGGGCATTCATTTAATCTAGTAACAAACAAAAACTTGAAATTAGTATATATTAATATTACTATATACATTATTATTAAAATATATAAGTATATATTAGTATTAGCCATATAGAGCGAGGAAACTACAGGCTTTTGCTGCACTGGCAAAAAAAAAGGGAAAAATAGAAAGAAAACAGACAAATTATTCGCTTCCCTACTCATGTAGGTAACTACCGAATTGACCTTTGAATTTCTTCAAACTGTCAGCCCCAACTACCTGCGAAGGCAACAGGTTCCAGTAATTATCAACTCGCTGGCTAAAATAAAAATTTCTACAATCCACTCTAAACTCTAAACCTCTTTCCCAGTAATTCTGAATTTATAGCCCTTGATTAGTATAATGGATGAGTTGGGTTAGTATAATGAAATGAGTTGGGTTAGTATAATGAAATGAGTTGGGTTAGTATAATGAAATGAGTTGGGTTAGTATAATGAAATGAGTTGGGTTAGTATAATGAAATGAGTTGGGTTAGTATAATGAAATGAGTTGGGTTAGTATAATGAATGACGGCGAAAATTTCGCCTTCATTCATTATACTAACCCAACTCAGAGCCTTATAAACCTCAATCAGGTCTCCTCTAAAGTGCCTGATGGGGCCAAGCGCTGTAGCACACATAATCGAAGCCTGTCCTCGTACGGTCGTCCATACGAGGTTAGAGCCAAATGCAAAGGTTGGGGGGCTTGACAGTGTTCTGGGGTTAGCTTCTATGGAAAGGTTTCCCCTTAATTTATTTTATTATTTTAATGTGATGTATTATTGTTATTATATTTTATTTTTAACTAAATTCAATCTGCCGTATGCTATTTATTTATCCTATTATGTATTTATTACATTTCCGGCGAGATGATATCTCTGCCGCTTGTTAACCCCTGGCTTAGTGCCGTGAAGGGCTTGTAAAGGTAGGGTACCTGCGTGTACCTAGGAACCTTACAATAACGATCATATATATATATATAATAATAATTATTATTTATGGTGGCCTCTAGGTGAAGTTTTATTCTCTTCCTCTTGTTCCTAATAAAGAGTGCCCTGCTAAGGAGGATACAATTCTGTTTGAGAGTAAGCCTAAAATGTAAGAAATCAAACTACCAAGAAAATAAATTCATAATAAAATTAACTAACTGAATCAATGCCAATCTATATATTTATAAAATGAATGACAGAAATCCCTCAAACTAAATAAATAAAGTATTGTTTTTTGAGAGTGGATTTTCTTATTCTTCTATTCTTTTAATATTTACCAGAATAATTCAGTTGTTAATTAATTCCTTTATATTTTAGATTTTTGATTGTACACAGTGTAGTTTTAGCAATACGTTCACGTGTTAAAAAAGTGTTGAAGTTAATCTAATTTTTTTTAAATATCGTGCGAGAATTCTACACATTTCTTCTTTTTTAGTAATGTAAATACAACAAGTTGCAGTTAAACAACCTTAGATAATTCGGGAGTAGCACAACTTAAGTGGAATTAAAACTTCATTTGAAATATAATGCATCAAGTTTACTTTAATTACGTGTATTTTAATTATGATATAATTTAATTTTTATTCTAAATTTATCTATGGTTTTTAAATTGGTACATTAATCAGTAAAGTAAAAGAAGGTATTACATTATATTATTAATGTAATGCAGTATAATATTAGAATGATTTATATTTAATTGATATTATTATTTCAATTTGAACGTTCTTCGCTTCATATGTCTGAAATTAGTTTATTTATAAATCTGCATACAAATGTTTGTGTTAATGGAGGTGTGTATCAGTGATGCATAGCGCTGGAGTTTTGCACTTTGAGACAAATCTTCATAAATGCAAACTCAACTGATAAATAATAAGCTAATCACTAAGTTTAAATCCTTATCAAGCCTCTACTTGCTAAAAATGGCAGCAGAACAGAAACGCTAAAATATTAGTTGTTTAGTGACATTATGACAATTCCCCATAATACCAGCCAACGCTTAGGAACTGGTTACCAAGGCAACTGAAAATATTTCCTTCTCCTCACACTGCACACGCATTACGGTTGTCGAAGAATTATAAAAGCTGATTTCTTCATCTGTCCATTCAGTTCGACTTGTGCGTTTACATTGAAAACTGCACCCAGCTGTTACCTGGAGACACATCCTTGAGCTGCTGTAGCAGAAGCATATTTAGTTGAATACACGCGTCTCACAGCAAGTCTTTACTAAGTTTCGTGCAGAATTTTTCGGTTTTTTTTTCAGTAAAAGACATTGAGAGTGAAAGCAAATATCTGCATAAAAGGATTCTAATGACTATCCACTCCTCTAAACTCTGACGAATTTGTATCTCATCGTTTTAATAAGGCGTCTTAAAGTCGTGTAAGAATGTTTCACTAATTAATCTTTCGGAAAATAGCTTCGACGCTTTTTTCTAAAGGTGTGTTTTTTTTTTTTAACTGAGGAATTTCTGATACAGAAAGATACCTATTTTGGGTTTCATGAATATAAGTATATTTGTTGTTCAACGAAGTTCCGATGGAACAAATTTTACAGGGAATTTTGACTATTCATTACACTATTCATAATGTATTCAGTAGAAAAGTGGGGAGGACATTTTGTATGAAGGTAATGAAATATTTAGCAGAGCACAATATGAGAAAGAGCAAATGATGCCCACAACAACTACTTTGTAGTTTTTTTAAGAGTGTCTATAGTGTGTCTAAACACCGATATTATATAGATACTAAACTCTTAAAGTATTATGCCTTGTGCATTTAATTATTTGAAATATTTAGATACGGCGTACGCACCGCAAGAACATACCCAGCTCTTTGACATAACGTGGCCATGACAATGCCCCCCCCCCCACAAGCACACACTACTCGGACTCCCTCCAATCACTGTCTGACCGAGTAGAGACTGCAAGAGTATACTGAGCGGACAGAAATAATGGGATACCTACATAGTAACGTGTAGGCCTGCCCTTTCGTCCGGATAAGGGCAGTCACACGCCAAGGCATTGAGTCCACTAGTTCACGAAAACGTTCCACAAGTATTTCCATCCATGCTTGCTGCACCGCTGTCCATAATTCCGTCGCATTCCTGGGTGGAGGATCCAAAGCTCGAACGGACTTTTCCACAGTATACCAAAGATGCTCCACAGGATCCATATCAGATGAACGGGAAGGCTATTCCATGATGATAAAATCTGCGGAATGCTCTTCGAACCATGTTCTATAGTCACTACGGCTCTGTGGGGAGGCGCATTGTCCTGCTGGAAGAATCCATTGCCATGTGGGTGCACAATGACCAGGAAGGGATGGAAGGACGGTCTTCAAGGATAGACAAGTAACCTGGACCGTTCACAGATGCACCAGAAGTCCCAACGCGTGCCAGTTGAACATGTCCCAAACCATTACCCACCGTCCAACCGCCTGAACAGTTCCTTGTTGATATGATGGGTGCATAGCTTCGTGCGGTTTCCGCCAGATACGCACCCTCCAAAATATGCACCATCTCGAAATAAATAGAAACAGGACTCATCGGACCAGGAGACTCGTCTCCAATCATCCAAGGCCGATGTTCTTTCGCCCAGTTGAAGCATAGAGTCCTGTGTCGTGGTGTTAGCAATGGGACTCTGGTGGGTCGGCGGCCTCCATAACCTATTGTGGCTAATGATCGCCTGTTGATCTTGGTGGAGATGACGGAGATCGCTTAATGGTCTTAGTTTCTGGCACCTCTCTCGTTGAAATCGGCTGTGATTTGTGCCTCTGTCGCTCTCCGGTTGGCTGAAACAATGCTAGACAGACGTCGACGGCCACGTTCATCCACCACCTTTCACCGCCCACAGCGCTGTCCACGGTGAGATGCTATTCCGGAAATGGCGTATTCCCTATGCACTCTTGATACTGTCGAACGGGGACAGTGCAATTTCTGTACCATCTACGCGATAGAGTGACCCATGCGTCGGGATCCCACTATCATCCCTCTTTCAGAGTCTTTTAACTCACGATTTATCGACACTGACATAGAATTATCGTCTACGTGAACAGTGTACCTATATACCTGCCAAGCGGTGGGTTCGTCCACTAGCGAGACGGGTGACAACATCGCGTTCCCCAGGAACCAGGTACCCATGAACTCGGTCCTTTCAGTGTATACACCACCTGATTCGGAAGACCCTTAAAGAGCTACCAATAGGTTCGGTCCGACGGACTATATCTCTAGCGTCCGGCCTGCGAACACCGTTTTAGAGCTATACCCTCAAAATGTAAGGAAAAATTGGATCTTCCTATGATGTTCATCATAATCTCAGACATCAATCAGACTGCATGATGGAAGAGATAGAGGAGGAGCAGTAATTTTTATTAAGAAAGGAAATGGTGTGATACAAATTCCAATACTAGTGTGTGTGTGTGTGTGTGTGTGTTCTTTGGCCGGTTTGTAGTTTTGCGTATGAAAAACAGGATATTTCATTGGATGAGCTACTTTTCCGCCTGATTTTCGACTAAAACCTGGAAAAATTCCTTATTATCGACGGAATTTGAGCTCAAATGTTTCGATATAACCTCTATAATTTGTTTACGTACATTTTATTTGTAAGTATAATGCGAAAATAACCATTTTGTTTCGTTCTAACGGAAAGGGAAAAACGACCAACTTACGCAACGAAACTCCCCTTTATCAGTTTGGCCACACAATGAATGCGAACATCACAAAATTAACAGTAATCATTGCAAACTTGAATTGTGGGCAATATGGACGAATCAGAAGTTCTTTGAATTGTCAAAAATCATTAGCCATTGAGGCGACTTATCGATACCACATATATCTTATTGCTCAAGTAATAACCTTCAAGATACAAGCCAAGAAGATATAGCAAGGGACCGGTGTTTCTTCATAAAATATCGTTGTTAGGATTTTAAAGACTAAATTGTAGTAAGATGATCAGAGTGTAAGTCAATACGTATTTAATAATCTCAGTAATAGTGCCACGTTGTCTAATTTGTTAAATCCATTTGTAAGGAAGATGGATTTAACTTGGCTGGAGAAGAGACAAATTAACCTCCTGTATTTTTCCTCAATATTGCCAACCACTATATTTATTTTTGCTTTATTTCTGCCAAATATGCACAAATATACATAATAAACTTTTAATTTTTTTTTTATTCTAAGAAATATCAACCAAATATTCTGGTTAAAAAGTAAGATTTTTAAGAATTCACTGATGATAATTCTTAAAATTCTTCAATTAAAAATTTAATTAATATTCTACTTTAAAAATAATATTCTTTTTACAAATTTAAGTGGAATGTAAAAGCTTATGGCTTTCTTGCCATATGGTAAATACAGTGCTAATATTAATTATAATTACTATAAAATAAAAGTAAATCATTCATTTAGCTCTCTGTGAAGTTTTATTTATTACTTAAACCTGGGAAGCGGTATTTGTATATATACTAATCTTACCTTGACAATAATTCTTCATTAATCAGTGAGAACTGACTGCCCAACTTGCACCTTTGGTTATCCTACGTTTCCATGAATACAAATATTTTAAAATTCTTTAAAGGCACAGTTTCATCGGCCACTGGATGTTGATCTGTCCGCAACTTAATGTCTTATACAAACCGCTAGCCAAACGCCTAAAGTCATAACGTATTCCAAATTTCTCGTTTATAAAAACTCAGGAATAAAAAATACTACCGCACAGAACGATTACTCTATTATCAACAATATAATAAAATTCCTCACCAGATTTTCGAAATTTCATGTTTACTAAATCTTAGAAATATAAAGTGCAAGCAGAACGATTGCTATTAATTCGAACTGGAATATTCTCAAATTAATGGGTTTACCAAACGTTAAATTATAACATGCACACAAATAACGCTGACAAATAATTTTACAAACTACAATTATTTCTGCGCATGTTTGCAGTTACGCCACCTGAATATATTGATGTTCTGTGTAAAAAAAAATCGGAAAAATAAATAAATAAATAATAATGATAATAATAACATTAAAATTTTCTAAATGATATGAAACGTAACAATAAATAAACAGCTAATTGGTTACACTTTAATCACTAGTTAAGATAATTTAGTATCTCGATAAATTCTTAAAATAAACAGCGCAATTAAAATAGCATTTCTGTATTAATTCTAATTGTGGGTTACTACTGGGAGTTATTGAAGCAGTAATTTAAATACTGATTCTAAAAGTGATATGCTTATAAAATTTAACTAATTATTAGTTATAATCTAAAATTTATTTGAAAATAATGTGTGTAATATATATTTTTTAAAATTAGATTCATTATTTAAATTACTAATAATTAGTAATCTACAACGTACTGGTTATCGGTGAATACAATTTTATAATACTATATATCTATAATATACATATAATATAATATAATTAATTAATATATAAATCTATAATATAAATAATAATGTAGTGATTATAAATTAATACAAATTTCTGCGTCTACTTTACCACAGCCCTCAAGGAATTATAGGATTTCCCAATTGTATTGTAACTGCTTTATTGCAACTGATAAAGCAGCGCAACAGGTTCAATGGACTATACATTATTTGTCTCTTTGAATATGTGCCTACCGGTTCGATCTCGCAACATTCCTATTTGGGTCCACGTAAGTTATAGCTACTCACAAATTACTTAATGCAAGGAGAGTAAAATGGGAGGTCAGCCAAAATGTAGCAGTGCATTATACAAAAAAGGGAAAGGGGTAATTCTCACGAATGTCACGTAACATGTTTTCCTAAAAATAAATAAATAATGTGATTTGAACTGCAGTACTTTGGCGCCTTCAGATAGGAAAGCTTATCTTTCTCATTAGTTTTAGTCAGGATAAAGAAATTATAGATTAGGCGATCTATGTTCCTGTATTTTCTATATTCTATATTCCTGTCTGTGAAGTAATTATAGATCAGAGGATTGCGCCTTCCTGTGAGGTTTTTGTCAGTATAACTAATATTAGGTCGCGTTTTCATTTTTAACATTAACTATTCAGGGCGAGCAAACAAAGTACTTCAATTCTTTTAAAATTCAAAGTATATTAGTGTGATGTGAATATAAATTTTAATATTCTTTCAATGTGGTTTTGACTTTTGATTTGCATCATTGATTGCGTTTGAATTACAGACGTATGGTCGTGCAAATCAGATCTTTTACTGTTTAGCGTAAAAGGTAGTAGTAGTAGTAGTAGTGGCATGTGATGCAAGAAAGCATGTGTATGAGCTTATGCAGCATCAGCCAAAAAAAAAAAAAAAAAAAAATCACACCATTCCCTCCAAATGCCTGTCCAGTTCCTCCTTAAATTTATTCAACCTATCAACTTCCACAACGACAGTTGGAAGTTTGTTCCAGCAATTAACCACCCGCTGGCTAAAGGCAAATTTCCGCACATCTATTCTACATCTGTCTTTTCTTAATTTGAATTTATGCCCCCTTAGGTTCGTAATCTGAACAAGTGGAAGGATCCCATAAGAATTCAGCGTGCTCAACCCATTCAAGGCTTTATATACCTCAATCACACACCGTGCAGGCGCCTAGTCTCCAGCCACTGCAATTTGCAGAACTTAAGCCTCTCTTTTTAAGAGGATCCCTTCATTCCCCTCAGCAATCTTGTTGTCCTTCTCTGTACACGCTCAAGTAAATCTACATCCTTCCTAAAATGAGGCCTCCAGACCTGTACGCAGTACTCAAGGCGTGGCCTGACCATTGCCTTATACAGAGGGACAATCACCTCCTTTTCCCTGCTAGCAAAATTCCTATATATCATTGACAAAACTTCATATCTGGCAAAACTTCATATCTGCCTGCACAATTACTCCCAGGTCTTTTTCATTTTCTACCACCTTAAGTGTAGTACCACACAGTTGGTACGTTTCTCTGGGGTTATTTCTACCCATGTGCAGTACTTTGCATTTGTCAAGGTTAAACTTCAGTTGCCACTTCTTAGCCCATCTGCCCAAATTATCTAGATCCTGTTGCAGTAGCACACTGCCATTACTGTCATTCACAACCCTGCCAACCTTTGTATCATCTGCAAACTTCAACATTAAGCCTGATATACCTTCATCAATATCATTGATAAATATACAAAACAACAGTGAACCCAACACCGAACCCTGTGGGACTCCACTAATAACATTAGTCCACGAAGTAACACCCATTGATTACCAGCCTCTGTCTTCTCCCACTTAACCATCCTTTTATCCATTGTAGCAACTTACCCTTAGTACCATTCTGCTCCAATTTGTACAATAGTCTTTCATGCGCAACAGTGTCAAAAGCTTTCCTGAAATCCAAATAGATGATATCAAAATTATTTTTTGCATCCAGTTCCTTTGTAACCACATCATAATATCCTATCAAATTTGTCAGACAAGACTTTCCCTTAACAAACCCATGCTGTGTCTGAATTATTTCTGCAGTCTTGTCTAGATGATCCTGCAATGCATCTTTAATCAGTGACTCCATTATTTTACCCGGAACAAAAGTTAAACTAACTGGTCTGTAATTACTCGTGTCACCCTTCGATCCCCCTTTGTGAATTGGGGATACATTTGCACATCTCCAGTCCGTGGGAACCTCCCCTGAGTCCAAGGATGCTCTCATAATTATGGCCAAGGTTTTGCTTAGTTGCTTTGCCGTCTCCTTTAATATAACTGGATAGATCCCATCCACTCCAGGTGCTTTTCTTATGTTTAACTTCAGCAATTTCTCCCCCACTTTGCTCTCAGTTATTACAAAATCATTAAGTGTGCCGCGTAAATCTTAATAAAAAAGACTTATAACAAAAAAAAAACTGTTAAACTAAAGAATGATATGACAAAGTGCAGTTATGTTTATTCTTGGTGTTATTTCACACAGTAATAACCCTCTTCCCAAAACTACCGATTCAGAAGAAGAGGTACGATCCTACATACGTTTATATTGACCGTGGTTCGAATCCACATGACCAAAAAATACGATTAATGATAAATTTTTATCAAATGAGTTGTTGTAAACTGTTCTACTCTGAGGAGTTTACAACAGGTAGTTGTAAACTCCTTCTAGTGCATAGTTAGTGTTTCGAACCCTTCTTTTAATTCTAACAGTTTTAATCTTTTAAAACATAGCATAGCATAAAGTAGCTGCACTGGTACGCAGTAAAGCTAAAAGCAGTTCTTCGATAAACCGATAATTTGCAAAGCAAGTTTTAAACTGGATCCATGGCTAACAATGAGGCACTTTTTTAACAATGAATAAATTTGTTTCATTTTAGATAGCAGTCAGAACGGCAAAAAATATTGAATATGTTCAGCATGTAAAATCATCTGTCGAAAGGACTTGAAACTCGGTAAAACGGCTTTCTCAGTAACTTGGATTAGAAGAACTACCAACATCCCAGATTATTCTAATGGATATTAAACTGTTTCCTTACAAAACTGAAGTGCAGCAATCTCTTTGCGACAGTAATGAATGTAGAAATGGCCACAGAAAATCGACTCGGTGGTTCATTTCTACCTTTTGGAGAATAACCCCGTGTTTTAACAAGCATATGGTTTACGGACGAAACGTTCCTTTTTCATTTCAATGGTTACGTTAACAAGCAGAATGCGAGCATATAGGCCACAGAAATCCCGTAAGAAATAATGGAGACCAATTATTCACCCATGAATAGACTAATTGGACTACTTTTTTTCCTTGATGATACGGTGACTGTAAATTAAAGCTGTTTGTAAGGATTCATTTTTATACAATGACGTCTTTAAAGTACGAATAGTTCGATCAGTTCTTAAAGCCTGTAATCCTTGGTGTTATTACTATTAATTATTATAATACTATTTAAGAGATGTAATTGTAGTAGGGTTTTAGGCGCATCAGCGACTTATACCATATTGCACGGTATATATTACATATGTAGTTCGATTTGCCTGTTTGCAGGACAAAAACCCGAGTTTCCGAGAGAAAAGCTACCTGAGAACAACTAACCGAGCCACGTTGTGAAAAAAAGCCCATAAAAATTACTCAAGTAATCGAAGGTATTGAACTCAAGTCTTTTTAACCCGGTGTGGGAGGACGGTGATTATATCAGCTGTGCTACTACGAGGGCTTTAACAGGACTATAGTTACGATCAAGCTCAATGATCATTTTATTATGTAGAGTTTTGCAGGAGTTGTTAGTGTAGATGGCGTCAGTAATGGTTCAGATTTATTTTTGTTTAAGCTTTGGTGGCATATTACTGGAATGGAGATACTCACTTGTGTGTGAAGACTTGTGTATCATTAACCACCCTGCCAACCTTTGGATCACCTTCAAACTTAGACGCTAATCCTGATCTACCCTCATCAATATCATTAATAAATACAGAATACAACAATGGCCCCAATACAGAACCCTGTGGGTCTCTACTAATAATATTGGTCCACGAAGAGCAGTGTCCATTGATAACCACTCCTGTCTTCTCCCACCCAATCATCTCTTTATCCATAGCAGTAACTTTATACATGAAAATTATTTTTTGCATCCAGTTCCGTGATGTGGCTAAAATATAACTATCTAGATGGCCCTATATTACTTCTTTAACCAATGACTCCATTACTTTCTCTGGAATAGAAATTAATCTGTAATTACTTATGTCACTCTTTGAATTCCCGCTCTATGAATTTAGAATACATTCGCACATCTCCAGTCCACATGGACCTCCGCTGAATCCAAAGACGTTCTCATAATTATGGCTAAGGGTTTGCTTATTTCTTTTGCTGCCTCCCATAATATAATTGGATAGATCTCATCCACACCAGGTGCTTTTTATGTAGTTGTAAAATACTTGTTCAGCCTGTCAGCAACCTGAGCTGGATCATAAAAAGTAAAACCATCGACACAAAATGGAACCAATGTGATTCAGCCCCTTCTGCTGTTAATATAAGTAAAGAAGTCTTTATTGCTTTTCTTGGCATTCTTCTGCCAAGAAAAGCAATAGACACTTTTCGTAATCTGCTTGCCTAACCTCCTTTGTGACTTGACTGTAGACTAGTTTATATCTACTATTCGCTTCCTTATCACTTGATAATTTATATGCATCCTGTGCAATCTTCTTCTTCTTCTCTGCCACTTGTCTCAATAATTCATCTGACATCCATTTAGTTCTAAGCCTTGAACTGTATTTAGTTGGTATAAAAAGCCTAGTAGCTTCTATGATTATTTCCCTGAATGCTTCCCATTTAGAATTTTTTATTATTATTATTATTATTATCTTTATTTCTCCTAGGAGACGCCCGGTTACAGCCATTGACTAGGGGGTGTAGATACATATTCTGTTATGCAACAGAGAATAATATTATATACAATTTTTACATTATATGTAACACTCGTTACTAAATTATACAACACATATAGCACTTATTATCAGAATTATACAATACATTAATAACTTGTAATCTGTTTAAGGCTTAATAAATAAACGAGAAAAATGTTATATTGCTGCGTTTAAAGCATAATATCACCATATTTACATTAGCACGGATATTCGCAGCAGAACAGTATACAGAATACAATATAATACAGAGTAAAAGCGTAAAATGTTCGTTTTTACTGTTTTCAGCAGTCTGTTTCTTCTGTGAGAGTAGAGTTGAGTAGATGAGGCATATCCAGGAGAGTGTTTCCAGATGAGGTCGGGATTCCTGTCAGCTACTGTATGGAGATTCTTGGTGCTGTTTATTTTTTCTTACATCTGTATCTGCAGGTAGCAGTTTTCGAGAACTTCTTTTCTATATGTTTTGCTTGTGCAGAGTTTTTCAGGGTTGATATTTAGGGTATTAAACAGCTTTAGAGTGTTTGCTGGAAAGAATCTTCCCAGACTATCCAACTGCGTAAATGCGGGCTTGAGTTGCTGTTGTTGGTAATAACATTAACTGATTCCATTCTATAGAATTTAAAAACTGAGATCACCTTAGTCTCCTTTACGAAAGCAAAAATGCTTCCCCTTATCTTTGTTGGAAGATGCATCTTTAAGTATATGCATACTGTAAATCCCAAATCAGTACACTGTGATCACTGCCACCTAGTGGTTCTTTTATCTACAGATTATTAATGCATGAAGAATCACTGCTGATAATCAGATCAAGAGTATTGCTCCCTCTTGTTGTTTTTTTAACTTGCTGCTGTAGAAAACAGTTATCTAATAAATCCACAAAGTTTTTGCTAATGTGTGAGTGCCCAAACCACAAGTTCAACTCAATATCTGGAAAGTTAAAAACCCACATTATAAGTCATTCTGATTTACTGGTCAATTCTATTTCTCTATGCATTTGTTCGATGTACTCATTACAGTCATTCAGCCTATAACACACTCCTACCTTCATCACTATAGACACCATTTTTGTTTTTCCAGTGCTTATATCTCACTGCCTTATATCCAACTGACTCAACATTGCACTGCACCCCCCCCAGGGTTAACTGGATTCACTGCCTTAGATTTTATGTGCATCTTAACTAACAGCATAACTCCTCCCCTGCCTGTCCTGTCCATCCTTTCTGTATACATTGTACCGCCCATATTCAAATTCTGCATCCGTTATATCTGAGCGACACCTCGTCGCTGATATCCCCACAATATCTGCGTTCAATGACGTGACCAGCACTTCAAATTCATCAAATTTATTTACTATCTCCGAGCATTGGTGTACATGCAAGTATACATGCGACTGTTCTTGCTCTTAATTACCCTGATACAACCCATTTATTTCCTTGGTGGCAACGTTTAGACAATGACGCCAAGTTTGGTAATTAATTTGTTAGTGGCTGCTGTCGTACAGTCAGAGAATATTAGAGGCAACTGGTCAAAGACGTGTGGGGCACTGTTGTCACGAGTGGCTTGAATGAAAATGTCATCCAGATCTGAACTCTTCACAACTAGAGTTTTCACACTTTCAGTCGTAACAAAATAAATATAATAAATAATAATAAATGGATATTTATTATTATTATTTAATGACGACCTAAAATTACGCTTTTGTTCATTTACTGACCATTGCTATTATGACATCATATGCTACTGTTTTTCTATAATAATAGTTTTTTTATTATAGAAAAAACACTTTATTACGTACGCAAAAGTTAATTTGTTTAATGGACCACCTCTGGTGGTCAAATTTCGGTGTAATTTTTTATTGTAAAAAAACTCCTACATATACTGATTACGACACAAAAAAAACCTGTAGGCCATTTTTCGATACGGCCTACAGGTATTATTGATTTTTAAAAGGGAGAAAAGTACTTCAAAACAATTCTATATACAGTATTTCAACATTTTGTTGGATCCCTAAGCCTACTGTTGGTGGGTCTCTGCGTAAACGCACGGTTGCATCCCTTTCTATCCTGGAGAAAAATGTTAATTATAGGTAAGGGATTAAGTCTATTAGCCAATATAATGGTGCCAAGACTTAATCCCTCACCTATAAATTAACTGTTGGCAGCACCCCTTGCCTGTATGCACATCAGGTCTATGGCAGCATCGCCAAATAGGAGTCTGTCAGCAGGTAAGAATTTAATCTTTATGTATTTTTTTTATTTACTTAATTTAATATCTGTTTTCTGTTGTAATGGTAATTCACCCGTAAAACTTTAGACTTAAACTTCGCAATGAATAATTATTGTAATATAATTCAAATTTGGAATCCTTTATATTTTATTACCCCTAACAGCAGCGGCTGATGATGGGTATCGGTAAGATGCCTGAAACGTCTCCTTGAATGTATAGTTTGGGCGAATAGCTTAATAAACTAAATTTTTATTTTCACGTGGTATATGAGTGGTTATTAACCTTCACAGAAAACAACCAAGTAACGTCCTTCCCTAGCTAAATTACGGATTTCTGTTTGTCCGATTCTAATGAAATATGGAGCGCTCAAAAAATATTTTTAACGAATACAAACATATACAAGCCCAAATAGAAATTTCATGAAACTCCGTCCATTTGAGACACTCTGTTACATGCGGAAGAATGGACAATAGGCACTTAGCTTATACATTCAGTGATCACTGAATTGTAACCACCCCAACCGTAATGGACAATGCATCATAGCTTGTATTGTCCATTAAAAAACCGAACATCTATATACGCTAGAGCAGTGGTAACCGCATCTGGTCGTGCAAGTCAAATGGATAAAGTAGCAGTTATGGTATAGTAAAGATATCACGGAGTTTCAAGAAGGCATGATTGTGGAATCTTGTGCGTTGAGTGCTTACATATCAAGAATGGCACGTCTTGTCGGTAGCTCACGGCCCACTGTGGTTAAGGTGTACAAAGAATGGTGTCGAACGGGTAAAATCTGCCTCTTGCTCAGAATAATCACCTGAGAGGGCATAAATTTAAATTGAGGAAAGACAGATGTAGGATAGATGTGCGGAAATTTGCCTTTAGCCAGCGGGTACTTGGTTGGTAGAACAGACTTCCATCCCTTGTTGTGGAAGTTGATAGCCTAAATAATTTTTTTTTTTTTTTTTTGGCTGATGCTGCATAAGCTTGCTTTCTTGCATCATATGCCTCTACTAATGCTAATGCTAATTACCTCCGTCGACAGAACTGCAAAGGATTACGCATGATGGATATTCGTGGTGAGCGAAGAGTACAGGGCATTGTACGGTATCGATGGCAGGACATTACACGACAGTTGAAATCGCAATACAATATAGGGAATGCCCTCTCCCCACCGCCGATCATCGTCGACAGCGAATTCTGTGTTGTCAACAACACCACAGCATTTCCTCCAGTACTGGAGGAAAAGAACCGCGGGTGCTGGGCAGATGAGTCCAAATACTGGTGCAACGCGCCGACGGACGCGTTCGTGTGAGGCACAAGCAACACTCTGGACCCATGGTGCCCACTGTCCAAGCAGGTGGCGATGGTTGCTTAATATGGGGCATGCTTTGCTGGCAAGAACTAGGCCCTCTGGTGCTTATGGACCAAAGTTTCACTAGTGAGGTCGACCGACAGCTCTTAGATCATGTGCCTTTTTCTCGGACAGAAATGAGATCTTTCTTCCAAGACAATAATGTGTCGTGTCACTGGGCCCTGCATTGTGCACGAGTGGTTCCTGGAAAACAGTGAAGATATCACCCATCTCGATTGGCTCCAAATTAGTCTGACTTCAATCCAATTGAACACCTGTGGGATGTTTTGGGAAAGGAAGTGAGGCATATGGACACGCAACCGTCATCTCTTCCAAGATTTTGGAAAGGCTTGCAGACAACGTGGCTGCAGATTCCTATCCCTATGCGGCTGTTATCCGTAAGAACAGTGGCCCAACAGAGTATTAGATAGGTGGTCGTAATTCAGTGATCAATAGTTGTATACTTTGGCGAGCGCGCCTAATACAACAGTCCGTTGTATTATAATCACCCCTTCGGTTTACGTTATCGCTTTTTGCCGTATCGCATTTAACGATATTCAGCGGAAGTGAATACATAACATCCCCAATTATTCTTCAATTCCGACACGTTTTCTAGTGTCAGAATTGAAGAACAAATTCATTGAATATTTCATAAAACTAATCTGACTATTTTACAGTAGATGATTTCAATTTTCAATTCAATATTCAATGAATTAACAATTTTCTAATTCTTGATTTTAATGTGTTCTTTATTTTTAATGATCTGTATGGAGTTCCATAAACATGATAACAGTTTCATTCTTATTGGTGTCTTGCTCGAAACAGCAGTGAACAGTCAAATTAAAGTATTTTATATTGCTTGATTTTAACGTTTATTTCTGTCTAACTTCCACCTTTTTATGTACACATTTCCTCTCTACATCAATAAACAACGATGAACAGCTGCATCCTTATTTCTTCGATTAACTTTAGCTGAGTCCCGAAGTTATTACAATAAGCAGCATCCACTTGTATTTGATTTATGTGATGCTGTAAGTCTGATGAACAGGTTCAATCACAATAGGAGTACTGCAAAATAAGAAAATGATCTTTTAAATTATTCTGTGAATTATGATCAAATTGAGCCATGATGATTATTCCAATTATTATGAAGAATATAGTCTCATATCAAAAAGTGCAGTTCGAAATATAAGAATAAATAAGGTCTTAGATCAGTTTACCACAGCAACTGGTTTCAGAATCTCCAACGAATTCTTCAAACGGAGAAACTTCTCCGCGAAAAGCAATTTCCCTGTAAAGTGCGCATTTCCTTACATATTGTCCACTCTCTTCTCTGGATGAAGCGACCAGACCGAAATTATTTTTGAAACATGTGGCTGATCAGCTCAATATTATAATATTTCTCTTTTTTTTGTTGTAAGTTATTGAATCCATTATGTAAATAGATTCCATAATTAACAAAAAACAAACAAAAAATATCAAAAATAGTTTAAAGGATATCGCCAACAGGTTAAAGTTCCACGAAATATTCTTAAATTATATCTAGACATGCAAGAAATAGTTGTTGACTAAGAAAGATGTGGCATTGATGAGCAACAACAAATAACAAATTAACTGCTAATTTAAATCGTATGTATTCCATTAATTCGACTACATTTGATGAAGATGCAGCAAATTCTTTCTCAGTTAAAAAAGTAACATAATTATCTGCATTCTGTAGGAGCCTAGACTCTATCAGTTGCTTTTATTGCAACTGCTAAAATATTAAAAGAATATAATGTATTGCGAATCTAAGGTAAAAGATGTCAGTGACATAGTGAAGAACACAAAATTTAGAAAATATTTTATATCAGTTTGTGGAAAGATATGACGCCATGAAACACGACAAAGGAAGGGGAGAATCCAAATTTACGAATTTCCAATTCATTCTTTAATCTTTAATATTTATTGTATACAAACATGGTATATACAATAGACCCTTCACAGCAGCAATGCCAGGGGTTTTACATTGGTTGGTGGACAATAGCCTTGGGGGAACGGGGCCCACATCGAAGTTCGGGCTCATCCCCCAGAGCCAACAATAAAATAGAATCAGTGTCAGATTATTTACAGAATATATGCTTTTGACAGTATTTACAATGAAATAATAAAGATATTCATATTTACATTATGTTATATTAATAGTTATATTCATAAAGATATTGTTGACTTTATTTACAACACATTCATAAAGACATCGTGCTTTGAACATTATTTACAATATATTGGGCGTTATTATTATTATGCTACCCTTATCAATGTGCACTTTGCCTGGCCAAGGTCAGGCTCTTAAGGATCTGTCTTCGGTACCTCCGATCCTTCACAAACCTACAGAGGTCGCCGTCAATTGAAACGGTTGTGGGGAGCATCTCCCTGGGGAGAAAGCGGTCACTGAGCGATAGTCTGTTATAGTGAGCTGTGAGCGTGGGAGCTGACCTCAGTCCGGGTAGAGGGATCCTCCAGCCACACAGTTCCCAGATGTTTGGCTCCGAGACCATCCCGGTTGTCATCTTGACAGTGAGAACAAGGCGTTTTTCAAATACAAGATCTGGAAGTCGGGCAAAATTAAGTGACATCACCATCGCAGTTGTTCTTTGCTGGGGTGGACGACGATGTTTTTGCGTGATCCAACGAAGGAGCCAGTATTCGGCGGAGTACACGCGCTTGATGTTGGTAGGGGCCGCGGACCCCCAAATTTCCGAGACATACAGTACTACGGAGTATACTGAGGTGTATACGTATCGACGAGTCACATCCAGATCCCTAACGTGGAGCAGTTGTTGTTTTGTGGTCCAGAGCATTTGACAGAATTTTGCTGTGAGCTTGTCAATGTGGGGGTTGAAACTCAGTTTATAGTCGAAGACGACTCCCAAATCTGTATGCATCTTGACCATTGGGAAGGGAATGCCGTCTAGAGAGGCTTGGATTTCAGTGGGTTGGCGCTTCAGAGAAAAGACAATTTGTGCTGATTTGGCAGGGTTAATGAGGAGGCCAAATTGATGGAGATAGGATCCTAAGTTATGTAAGTAAGGAATTCTCGTAAGTAAGGAATTCAAAATCCCTACTTCATATTCTTTTCTTTGATTATTGCAATAATAGTGGTTTTGTACATGTTTTTATTTCATTTAATAAATACACCAATATAATGGCATTTATGTACAAGGTATAGAGATTGTAGATTAAACCGATGAACTGTACAGTTCATCAGTTTATAGGTACACCTACAATCTGTAAAGTTCATCAGTTTATAGGTACACCTACAATCTGTAAAGTTCATCGTAGAAATGTAATTTGTAAATATTTTCACAAAAGCGCATTGCGACAAACATGAGGGCCATTTATAACACCTACGGGAGTAACAAAAATATTACAACAATATAAACTGATGGGAAAATTAATATGCCGAGATTTTGCTAATAAACCTTTTATGGAATTGTTGGAACAGAAATATGTCGGCATAACTTTACTCATATGACACTACAATATTCTTAAGGTATACTCCCCTATTTCCGATTCCAATGTTCTACTGCCCTCAAAACAGCAACGAAGAAATAAATTAATAAAATTTCTCTTTATACTCCGAGAGGCCATACAAGAACACAAGAATACGAGAACATCATTGTATTTAGCTTTCAAGTGCGACTGAAACCATGTTCAACTGAAAAGCATGTATTACCGTTGCTTACCTCCGAGTTGACCACCAAGCTACATCAGGAGCTCTTCCTACCTCATTTTTTTTTAAATTAATGTTTTTTTGTTCCTCTTATAGCAATTTTGGCCAACAGCTCTCTCACATAATTTTTTATTCAGTTTCTGAAAAAGGAAGATAGAACTGACCTTATTAGTTCGTCCCATCAATATATTCGACACTATCATCAAAATCTTTAGAACTTTCATTTCATCGACACTTTATCCATTCATCGACAGCCACAAGTGTGGTCTTCCACTGTCGCACCAATCTTACAGATCTATCGGCTTGATAAAAAGTAAACTGATTCTTCAATATACCTCATGCATTTGATCTGTTCATCCCGATTTTCACCTCTTTAAACTTTCACCTATGATTTATGTTTCTCTTAAGTGAGTAAGCTTGAAAGGATGATTAATAATCATCATTTATCTATCGCTGTTAAACGTATGGCTTCGGTTCCTTTTAATCCTTTTGCATCCACCAAGAGTCTTCTTCATTGACCTCGCCTCATTGGCTTAGAACTTCTCGGGTGCTCTAACATGGCAGTTTTTTTTGTTTTTTTTTAAGTTCTCTTTGCAGTTTATATAAACGATTTTCCCTTTTTGTGTTTCAGTCCGCTGCTGACATCGAGTAGCAACTATTCACGGGTTATATAAATCATTACAAAGCTATTAATTCATTATCTGGCTGCGCAGAACTTCATTCTTATCCCAATTCTCTCTCTCTCTCTCTCTCTCTCTCTCTCTCTCTCTCTCTCTCTTGATCAAACAAGTATAACATGTTCCCATCCTTCGAAGTTTACTGTCAAACTATTATAAAAAAATTTAAAAAATTATAAACGCTATTGGCAGTAATTATAACATATCAAAAACTTTCCCATTTGAAATGCTACAACTGTTCCAGCAAAGCCATTGATGATAAAATACTTCGCCATGTTACGACCGCAAATTACTAACAGTTAAATTGTTCAATATAAAGATGGGAATAAATTCAATACATTTAATGTAATGGTAATATAACAGCAATATAAAATATTCCAAAGAAATGAGTTTTGCTTTATTGTTGAAAAAGGCGTTACAACATGTACAACCGGTATCGGGAAGCAAAATCTCACATCCATAGTTCGCAAGATGAATGTGCGTTGCTGGAACATATCTTGGTTGTCATAGCAACTAAAGAATGTGAGAGAATAGTCACAATTGACCCTGCTCGCTCCTACTCACTATAAAAGCATAAAAAATATAAAATAAAATAAAATCTCCTATATATGAATAAAAAATATATATGAAAAAAAAATTAATCAGCTGTGGTGTTTAGAGCATATAAATAAATAAATAAATCTTTATTTGTCCTACCAAAATTAAAATATAGGTGTACATCGGTAAGAGACAAATTCCTTTCACGGCAGAAAATGCCAGGGGATTACCATAAAATGTGAATAAAAGAATGTTTAAAATATACAAGAAAGGTTAAATGTACACGAACAGATGATATAAACTGCATTACTGAATTTCTGTCTAGAGTCCTGGAAATTATAATGCAATTTCATCTTAACATCACATCCACTGAATCAACTTGTGCGAGATATACAAATTCGAGATTGTACATTATTCAATTGCGTACACAATAGTTCTTGACAGAAATTCACACAACTACTAGGGAACAGTAGCCTCAGCGAACCACACTGCGGTTTGTTTCCTGTATTTCGAATCTTCTATGAGCTTTAGTAAGTCAATTCCGATATGTGTTAGGGACTGAATTGATTCCAACGCACTGGCGGGTATAAACCTGTCGGCCATCTTCAGTCTGTTGGTCTTCATTCTCAAGGATTTTGTGCCTCTTAATGCAGATGGCGGGATGTGCCACTCACAAAGCTGCCAGAAGCATGGTGGTGATATCGTGCCAGTCATCATTTTGATTGTAGTTATTAATCGTTTCCAGGCAATGATGTCTGGTAAACGCTGCAGTTTAAGCTGCTCAGAGAGCTGCGTGGTTCTTAATTGTTCAGGGAGATGGTGCTTATGGTTTGCCCACTTCAGCAGCCAGAATTCACTCGCATATATTCTCCTAATGTGGGTAGGGGTGGCTGACGCCCACCCCCTAATAACAGATTTAACACGTGTATCTTCTACGCCTGTTTGCTTACAGCAGTGAAATTACAGTATAAGGTTAATCCGTTTCTCTATTTACATGTATATCAACTATGATTGAAGATGCAAGGGTTTTCACCACGAAAATTTGGGCGCAGAGAAGATATTAATAAGCGGCAAACAAAAAGTAGCAGCATTTGGCAGGTCTAAAGGATATCTTGTTAAAGAACTAGCTGAATTCATTGATGTTTCAGAAAAAAAACATAAATAAGAGTTTTTAAGGGATGGGGTGGGTCAAAATCAAGAGAAATCGGCAGCAGAACTGTAAGTCGAAAGTCTGTGCTAAATGATCATGATTAGATCGGATCACGATCATTTAGCAAACAGTTAACCACACACGTCATCAGCAGAATTTTGAGAAAAAACAGTGAGAAGAGAATTTCAAAATATCTGCAGTAAGTGCTTTGGAGAAAGATTTAACAGCTGCGCATAAAAAAAGCTCGGCTAATATGGGCTTAAAGACTTAAAAACTGGACTGTTGATTATTGTAAAGGTATCATGTGGTTTGACGAATCCAAATATTGCCTATACTCGAATGATGCAAGACACCGAGTTCACACGAGAAGCGCTCAAACATTCATCCAGTCTGTGTGCATGGTATTGTACAAGCTTATAGTGAGTCAATGATGTTTTCGTGATGTTTTAACCATCATGAACTGGGTCCCTTACTTGAAATATCAACTAGGATGAATCAGGCTGACTACAAAAATATTCGGGATGATTACGTTGTGTCTTTTGCTGAACATTTGAAGAACATTCGTGATTTCAGCACTCCTGTATTTCCCAAATATCAGGTTCCCAGGACCTCTTCTGTTCAAATTGGAACAAGGAACATGAAGTAATAGCAAGGAAATTAAATTGGCCAGCCAGGTTTATCAGATTTAAATCGCATAGAGAATTTAACGGAAAGTGAAAAAACAACAACTGCATCTACGAAACCTGAATGAATTATGGGCTCAACTGTCTTCAGAATGGCCTAATATTGATATAAACTATTTAAGGAGTCTAGTTGAGTTCCTACCAGCAAGAATTCATGAAGTATTGCTAAAGGAGGGGTTACACATTATTAAAGTATTTCATATGCAAATATACCATTATATCCATTATTCTCAAGGAATAATTATATCATCATTAGCGCAGCCAGGATTTAGAACAGAAGTTGAAAATCCATGCGCGCAGTGGGGGCGGTGTGGGGAAATGATAGAAAGGGCTATTTTTAATCAATGTTATTTTGTATATTTTTAATTACAAATCATTAAAAATATACAAAATGTTTGGAGACTGTTCCGCATGAAAGATATATATATTTCTTTTAATTAAAACGTGAACAGTAGATACATTTTCAACAACAACTATTTACATTCTATGTACAAAAGCAAAAAAGGAAAGAGAAAGAAAACTTTTTAGAATGAAATACAAACGTTTCAACATTTCAATTTCAGGAATTAAGAAAACAGTTTCTTGGCGTTGTATCATTCTCACATTAAGTGTCACACGTTGAAAGTGATGGACTGTTCAGTGATGGTGAACAGGTGACCGCCACTGTTCCATTCGCTGTTAAGATGATCCACAGTTTCTGGTCTTTTGCTATGAAATTCGAGTAGAAGTCTGCTCTGCAACTTCCTCCGTAGGCTCCACTTCAGATGTTGCGCCGATGTGTCGACAGGAGGCACGTCGTCACTGCTTCTTGTGTGCTTCAAGTAGAAGTTGTAAATGACGGCCTTGGCCGCAATGAATAGGAAGTTGCAGGTGGTGTGTGCTGTCTGCTCAGAGTGAAGCAGGTACCAGTAGTCCTCCGGAGTGTGGGCGTGGTTGCAGGCAAGCTTTGCTGCATCCAAAGTGTATTTCACGAGTTCCTTGTTCACAGGGCATGCCAGTTATATGTGTTCCAGGGTACCTGGAGTGGCGCAGAAGAGGCAGTAGTTTGAGGAGAGTAACCCGAAGATTTATAGCTTGACTGTGGTGGGAAGGATGCTGTGCCACAGTCTCCACTGGATGCCTGCTTCCGATTTGGAACATTTCGTCCTGTACGGAAGGTTCCACTGAAAGTTTGATGGTGGCTTGTGGCGAGTGGGGAGGAGTGTAGGGACTGCTTGGCAGGTGGATGACGGGAAAATCGTGGTTGTATGGCGAGACATGATTAGCTGATAGACTTTTTTGGAGGGTGCAGGAGACAGAGGTACCGTGTCTTCTGGTGATGTGATGACGAATGTTGGTGTAGGCGAAGATCCAGTGACATTTCCAATCCCTTTAGTTGTAGTGATGTCTGGAAGAGCTTGTGTGATCGCTGATTTTAGATGTCTGTGTTGCTGCTTTGCATTTATGGTTTTAATGGGTAAATCCTTTGATCCTTTCCATTCAAGGCTTGGTGTCAGGAGGTCGCCTATAGTTCTTATTCCTGCCCAGTTTCACGTAGGAAAGAAGAGAATATCATCATTTGCAGGGTCTATTATTCTTTTATTGTAGAAGAGCGGTTCTGAAAGTATTCCGAGAAGGGATGTTCTCTCAAGATTATGGTGAAGGTTTAGCTTTTTCCAGCGCGTATAGTGCGTCTTTATAAAACGGCGGTAGTTTGAGTGGTGCTGGTGCCATATCCATTCTGAATATTGTTGAAAGAGATAGTCCTCTAGTGGTTGTTGCTAGTAGTTTATCTGTAGTGTCGTCGGAATGTGGGTATTTTGTTTGCAGCGTCTTAAGAAGAAAGGTGATCCGGAATGCCGTGATTTTGTCGTCAAGAGAGACCAACCCTTGATCCCCGTGAGTAAGTGGCTGGCTAAGTTTGGAGCAGGACATCCAGTTGGTTTTGTTCCAAAGGAAGCTTCGGACAGATGCCTGGATTTTGTGGAGGAAGTCAACAGGTGGCGTGAGAATTTTGAAAGTGTGCCAGAGAACGCTTGCCGTCATATGATTGACCACAAGCACTCTCCCTCTCAGCGAAGATGTGACGCACACGCTTCTCCATTTCCCGAGTACTTTGTTGAAACGACTCCGCAATTCGGGCCAGTTCTTCTGGGAGAAAAGGAGGGTATTGCCGAGGTACACACCTAGGTATTTCTGTCCCTCGCTGGACCATGTGCATTGGATGGGGGAGTCGGTTCTATTTTTCCAGTTGCCAGCCCACAGGCCGCTGGTCTTACAGTGGTTGAGTTTTGAGCGTAATGCTTGAGCATAGAGATCATGAGCCGTTTGAATGACTTCAAATTCGCTCTCTTGGCGTATTGCAATTGTGACGTCATCTGCGTATGCTGAGTAGGTTATATTTAGATGGGGTTCTGGTAGCAGCATTCGTCGGGATTGTATACTGGTGGCAATTTTATTAAGGAATGGTTCTATGGCAATTGGGTAGCCTTGTTTGTTCCGCATCAAAGATAGATAGATTTTTTCTATTTCTAGATTCTGCTGCTATTAGCTTTTTTCCCTATACGGAATAAATAGTATCTAAGTCTGAAGCTTTCATATTTTATCTGTTAACCAGTAAAATGTGAATTCTTGTCAAGAGTTGTTTGACAGTACTCTGAGTTTAGGTTAAATAAGCGAGCCCAAGTGTTTTTAACCAGGTCGCATATATGAATACAATGCGAATCACTTACACGAATACAAATAGGAATCACTTACTTCCGTTATTGGTACAGGAAAGAAGTAACAAATAGGTAATGATTTGTAGGCTTGAAGACATGTTTAATCTCAGTAACTGGGTGGTGTTATGTCAAAAAGAGTCAACCCATGAAAATTTTGAGAAAACGAAGTTTTAAGTTTGTGTAACTGCAGAAATAAAAACAAAGTAACATTTAATTAGTCAAGGAAAGAAGACACTGGAAGTTTAAGTCGTTTACTGAACACTTCTAGATTATAGGCCTGACATAGTTTCAGAATTTTTGTGGATTGACCACTTTTTACTTTTTATTTGTCTGCTCGAATGAATTCATGGATGGATTTTCAAGTTAATTCATCATTATGTCTAACTTCAGTAGTAGGGGAAAATCGTGGAGGCAATGATCAATTCAGGATCATTTAGATAGAAATGGATTTCTGAAGGAGACGTAGCATGGCTTTGTAAAGAGAAAATCATGGTTAACAAATCTGGTTAGCTATTTTGACAGGGTCACTCATGAGCTGGATTTAGGGAATAACTTCGACATTGTTTATTTAGATTTCAGCAAAGCATTTGACTGAGTCCCACATGAACGGTTACTTTATAAGCTGGAACAGGTTGGAATCACAGGAAAAATCCTTAGATGGATAGCAAGATGGCTTCACGGCAGTAGGCAGAGGGTTCTGATAAATGATTATTCCTCAGATTGGGTTAATGTAAGAAGTGGGGTTCCCCAGGATCAGTATTGGGACCACTGTTGTTTTGAAGGGATAGAGGGCGTGGTATCTAAATTTGCAGATGAGGTAAAGATTGGTAGAGTAGTTAATGATCACCGCCAAGCAGAGCTTCTTCAGAGTAACCTAGATAGACTTCAGGGATGGTCATAAAAGCGGCAACTTTGCTTTAATACAGCAAAGTGCAAGGTCTTACACCTGGGAAACAGTAACACCAAAATAACTTATACACTTGGTGGAATGAACTAAAGTGAGTAGTGGAAGATGGGACTAGGGAGTTACGATATGGTTTGACATGAAGTTCTTCGAGAATTGTAGACAGGTTTCAAGGAGGGCCCATGGTATCCTAGCGGTGATTTTATCGAACATTTACTAGTATAGATAAGGATATCATAGTCCCATTATATAAGGCTATTGTTAGACCAAACTTGGAATACTGTGTTCAAGTATGGAGAGTGCACCTAAAAAAACACATCGAGCTCCTTGAAAGGGTCCAAAGACGAGTAACTCGCTTGGTGAGACTGGCAAAAGAGCGTCCATATGAGAAAAGACTTGATTCAGGTGTTTAAGGCTCTGAGAGGCAAAAACAAAATGAATGAGGACGAAATTTTCACGGTTATAAATGATTCTAGAACTAGGGGCCATAATTTCAAGTTATTGCAGAAAGTTTTATTTTAGCCAGCGAGTTATGAATTACTGTACTAGAATAAGTTACATGGGAGGTAGAGGTTGACAGTTTGGGGGAATTCAAAGGTCAGCTGGATAGTTCCCTGTGGGAGGAGGGAAACACATAGGTTTTCTATTTCCTTTTCTTTTATTAATCATTTATTTTATTATTATTTTACTCTTTTTTTTTTTTTTTTTTTTTTTTGGCTGGTGCAATATCAGCCTTAGGCTTCCTTGCCCCAATATGGCCATTACTACTACTAATACTAATACTATATTAAACACGGACAAAAGACGTAATGTTTTAACATTACGTCTTTTGTCATAAAGCATGCAATTGGACATTCGCCAAATGATTGGTGACGGTCCAAGACGGTCCAAAGGTCTTGACGGTAAAATGTTTATTCATTTTAACATCTCATATTCTTTAAATGGACTCCAAGACCAAACTATCAAACCTTGTAGTTTTAGGCAGTTAGATTTGATCATGAAAATCCGACATCGTTCAGTAACCCTTAGTGCCGATTGTGGTTAAATTTCGATTAACATTTTAATCGCAATTTAATTAATAACCTCCCGAGTGCCTAGATTTGCTGCCTACAAATACAGTAACTTTAAAATTGACAGTTAGAAGATTTTTATAGTTATAACTTAAAGTACTGTCTATTTTCTCAATTAATTTATAGCAATAGCTTAATTTGTCCAGTACTGACCTCCAGTAGAGGTGAGTACTGGACAAATTAAGCTATTGCTGTAAATTAATTACAACAAATATTTTAAATTAATCCCTATCACTCATGTAGTGAAGACGAGAATCCATAGGAAACAGGCAATTTTTAGATAATGGCTCTCCGTTCCGATTCATTTATCACTTCAATAACTTCATTATTTACTGTTGGTGTTTTGAAAAGCTTTAAAACAAAGCTCCCATGTAGGCAGTATTGACATATGCACAAAATGCAGTAAAGGATATTTTTAGAACACACCACCAGGCGAAATCTTTTCAACAAAGAGTAATTAAAAGATAATAGATGTTCACCAGTTCGTTTCATCCATCCGTGCACTTGAACAATGGCTACTTAATAAAAAGCAAATCCGTGATAATGGTTAGTGCTTATACCTTCACGCAATCCTCTATTATTTCATGTAAGGGAAAACAAAAAAGAAGAAGAAAAAAAAAATCGAAATATAGGAAGATCCAAGTCGCACAAAGGGCAGCGCTACCAGGAGTTTTACATGATTGTTGTACTATCAGACGCTTTTCATACCCACATAATAGCTTTTACACTGAGTAAACAGAAGAATGATAAATACGGTGAAAATAGATTTTCAGTAATATCGATAAGAGTACGTCTAGTTAGGATTTTCATTCTATAATTTTTCAAGGAATCACCTTTCCCGCAAGATCTATGCCATTGCAAACCTACGCAGAAAAAACTTCGAAGACATAAATTGCTTTCCGTTTCTGGAAGGGCTCTCTCAAGATCTACTCTTTTAAAAAAATGATCTGACTTCTTGATTCGAAAGAATAATATCCAGGATTATCTAAATCTGAAACGTTCTGATGAATGCATGCCAAAATTTTTCCTTAAACTTGTTCGCTCTTTTGCCGTGAACTTCTGATCTACTCAGTATAAAATCACCCGTTGTATGCAATATCTACTAACTACCTAAATTTTAGCATTGCATTGCACTGTTGAAAGGTAGTATCGAACATAAGAACACATTAGAAATTATTTTCTCGCTTTTAAAATTTAATAAAACAAACTCAATTAAAGAGTCATTGGAAAAACAAGGTACATTTTTAGATCGAAAAAAAAAAAAGTTATTTTCCAGCTAATTATGCACCTTCACTTTTCCTTGTGGGAAGCCGATTACTGTCTTCAAGAAAGCCATCTGTGTACTCCATTTCACACAAAGGAATCGATGGTCACCAAAAGCAGGAAAAAGATTCGCAAAGTGGGTTTCATTCATGCGTAGTCTTAACCATAAGTGAAAAAAAAGCAAAGGACAGCCTGCTACCAGTAGAGAAACAATCGGACGTCTTCGTGATTTTTTTATTTGTAGTACAAAAAATTCTCTCTTATGAAGGGTGAACGAAATGTTCCTCGGTGAACAGTGGGGAGTTTTGAGGAAGAAATCACCCAATCCTTGCCTCAAACACTACATATCACAAATATCCGAAAATTATATGGTATTGATATTTTTGTTAGTAATGGGTTGATGACTCCATTATAAGCTAAAAAAATTATTGCAATGATAAGACAGTATTTCATCTTTCTAGAAAGGTTATATTGGGCTGAATGTGAACCCAAGCAACTAATATTATGAGCTGCTAATATATCCTGTCTGAAAATTACATGTATTCTGTGGTCGCGTTTGGCTGGATGAAAATCACGGTTTCAAACAGATAAAAAAAAATCGATCCTCGTCCGAGACCAATTAATTTAGCGATAGTGTAAAAAAATTCCTTCCATCTCTACGAAAAGCATTTCTATACTTTGAACCTAAATATTTTGCTCATGATATAAGACCAGTGACGCTATCCACTGCATCGCCACTTCGGTTCTTTGGAAAGGTTATAAAAGAATTGTTCGAATATAGGGAAGCAAAAATTGTACCTACTTTTTTTTTCTTTTGTAGTTGTTGGCGCATCGGCTTCTGTGGCCATAATGCACCTCCCAAGGTTTTTTGCACTACTTTGATCTAAGCCCGAGGCGGGATACGAACCCGAGACCTTTTTTTTTTTTTTTTTTTTTAGTTTATATATATATATATATTTGTGTGTGGGTGTGTGTGTATATATATTTTTATATACACACACACTCATGCCCCCACAGGTCTAAATCTAAAAACATCAAAATTACTGCCCGACCTATTTGGCCCTAGAACAAGTTATCAGCGAACAACCCTACGCTCTGTTAAAATTACAACCGTTGCTCAAGAAACAGCGATCATCTCATTCTTAAATCTGGTCCTAGCCACTGAAATCCCAGGAAAGTAGGTGGCAGGACCCGCCAGAGTACTCTAGCTACAGTGGTACACCCGGTCAGCCTCCCCGTGGCATGGTGTGGTAACGTCGGGTCCCACTAGGGGCTCGGCGGCTAATAGACCGGAGGAACAAAGGGCACAACACAATATACAGCACATGACCCCCACACACTTCAAATCTCTGGCCCCGATACAATGTACACCCGCGGAGATGGGAGAAATCCCAGGAGCCGTTAGACACTAACATACCTTATACCTTATACCTTATACCTTTGGGTTGCCAGACAGGCACTTTACCCACCCCGCTGGCCCAGTCGGCATTGTGCCAACGTTCACAGTGTACAACCACTACAGGCCCCCCCTCGTAGAAAACAGCCTCACTGGGACCTCTTTTCCTTCTGTTTTCTATAACTTATGGTAGTCCCCCCAACACGATATCTGCGCACGGGATTCTGACCCGTCTGTCGTCCGCTTCGAATTCCCTGCCTATGTTGAATACGTTAAGTCACTGTTTGTCAACCTGTGGTCTGCAGAACTTCACAATAGAGCTTTTTTTGCGGTAGACAACAATCCCATATGAACGCATCTAGTGTCTGTTTCATCCCGACATATGGATTTCATTTTGCATGCATATATTAGTGACTTGTATTTAAGCAACCATCCACAAACAACTAAAATGGTTTTTGTGTTCTCAGGTAAAAATTTTGCTCACAAAAACATTGAATAACGGTGAACATTGAATAGCTCATTATTCAAATAATGAGCTCAATATTCTGCACTTACTACTCTCAAAAAGAATAGGGGAAACTTTTAAAACAAACGTTAGTGGATGGCATAGACACTGAAAATTTGAATTCTCAATGCTTGTTTTGTCATCAAGTATAAAAAAGAAAAAAATTCAATAATGAGAATATAAAAGGTAAGTTAATTAAATGAATTTTTGAAAGTAGACAGTCAATTAACGTATGATTGCAAATTATACGATGGTAATTTTCTGCATTATAAACCACAAAGCTGTTGAAGAGGAGCGCAGTAATTGGCCATGAATTCATTCATAAAATGTTTCGTCATGAAATTTTAAATTAAAAATTATTATCACGCTTGTACTTCCATTACGCCACTGTCATTGCAGACTAACATAATGTATATATAATAAATAGATTCTCTTTAGAACAGAGTATGTCAACGCAAAATCACAAGATTCAAAATAGCAACAATTGATCTCGGGCTCCTTCACTTATCAACTTAAATTTTTGATTTACATTTTCAAGCAAATCACTTTTAATCTAGATTTTTTTGCGTTTACTTCTCTAATGAACAGATGACGCAATTTGCTTATAAGAAATGTTCTTTTTGGAATTATAGATTACAGGTAAAAGTCACAACTCTTTCATCCTACAATTGATTTTCGAAACATCTTCGAAATATTTTTACACGTTTTACCAGTGTATTTTTACAAAAATACACTGGTAAAACGTGTGGGTCAATTGTAAAACCTAAGCTGTATATACTAATGGAAAAAATAATATGCCACGGTAATTTTTAAAACTAGAACTTTTTTTTTATTCTTCAAAAGATAAGCAAGTTTCTCTATAAATTACCATTTAGGATTGTACTTTTTTATTTTAAGATTTGCCTAACTAATTGCTTTTTGTAAATTAGAATGTTTTCCGTCATTGAAAAATGAGGTGAATAAAGTTGTAATGGAATTTGCACCTTTTTTAAAAAATGCCATTCCAACGTTAGCTAGCAGCATTCAAATATTAGCAACCTTATCTGCTGAGCTAGCTTCATTTGTCAACATCTGTGTTTCGCCTACTTGGAAAAATTATCAGTTTTCGAACTATCCTGTTATTTGTCATTCTTAACCTTCTACTAACCTCAGTAAAGGAGGACAAAGTTTTTCTAAGCTGTTCAGGAATTGCACTCCAAATTCTATATATTTTAAAGTACAGTACAATACTCTTTCCATGCCACACCACAGCACAAGCAATGCTCTCGTATGGAGAGAGTAAGATTAATCCTATCTGAGATTAATTTTGTGCTACCATGGTGGTTACTTCTACATGGACTAATTTTCGGCTACCATGGTAGTTACTTCTACATGGACTGGATTCTAATCCCATCAAGATGGAACTCTTTTTCCATACCGTGGCCCTGATAGTTGATGTATATGTCTGTAGTGTGTGTTCGCTGGCTGATTTGCATGTTGTGAAAATTAAAAAACCCAAATAACACATGGACGAAACCCAATATCCTCAACCTGAGATCGGCTAACTACAGCCTCAGATAAAGAGGACATTAGAAATTCCTCTAGTCGTCGACGAAGACTGAACCCAGATCACTCCAAACGAGTGGGAGAAGCTAACTCTCATGCCGACTAGGCTGCTAAGGCAATTTTTGTTACAAAGGTTTTTGAATTTTTTTTTTTTTTTCATTCTCTATTCTGAGACAGGCACATTATAGTAGGGATGGGCAATCTGCAGCTCGGATTCGGCCAGCGAACCCTTTTCATATGGCTGGTAGCGACCTACAGAAAAATAGGTGTTAAATCTTTATGTTTTTTATTCGGTAATAAAAAAACATCTGAATTTTAACCTTTAAAAACAAAATGTTTATTTATTTATTTTTTTTTTATGTCTGTCATTTCTCTGAATTTCAGAGGAACCATATTCTCTCATCTAAACTTCACCATCAATGATCTCTAAAACACCCATAAGGGGGAAGGGATTATCTATAAATATTAGCCATAGTTTTCCTAAATGAAATATCAGATCAAGGTCAAAATCAAGGTCGAGGCTACAGGGCCCTAACATCCGAACTTATGAATAGCAACGACAAACATTTTTCAAAACATTACATGCTTATGAAGGGATAACAACTTTGCAAGATATGCCAAGCTGATCTATTCAGCTATCTTGATTCTGTAAACTGATAATTACAGAGCCAAATGGAGTGCAGGTCGAACTTTGTTACATTACTTAAACTGTATTAGCTTATTGTTAATTAATTACTCTGGATGTTCTTTATAGTTGTTTACTACACAAACACAGGCCGTTTAGGTAGCCTAAAATTTCTCACCGTTACTTAGTAATTTTTCGTATTCTAAGGGCACTCCGATTGTGGTCAGTTTAATTTTTCATGCAACTAACCAGTCATAACTGAAAAACAACATCTACCCTAATAAAAGAATAAAGTTAAAGCTAAAATTGGGAAGTTGAAGTTATCTTTCATCTTTCATCATAGCAATATCTCAAAATTAACAGCATGAACATTCGCGAAAAAAGATGCTGAACTATCAGCAATACCTGGCATCAGGGGCGGTCTCAGAATTTTCTAGAGAGAGGCTAAAGCAGTGTTCTGGAGAATAATAATTAAACTTTACTCATCATGTAGCAATAAAATAAAAATACATTATTTGATCATAAGAAGGGGCTAAACCCCCTTAAGTCTCTACTTGCGATCTTCGCTACGCGGCAGTGATATAGACTATAAAATGTTTAAGGGCATCTCGTTGTGAAGGCATTCACAATATGAGATATAACCAAAACGATGCCAATTTAATTAATTAATTTAACTACTTCGGTAGATAGCTACATTAAAATGATGCTTTTGCATTAACCTATATGAGTAGCAGTAATTAACGTTCCTAGCCCACTATGATTGGGTGTTTATCCCTCCCACCTTTCCGCTGTTTTAATATCAGAAATTGAGTTCCCGATTTTAAAACAGTGGAAAGTGGGGGGGGGGGGGGATTAACGCCCTAACTAAGATAACCATAGCGGACTAGGCATGTCAATCACTGCTACTCACAACGATCAATTGTGGTTAAAAATGGTTGAGAGTCTTCTAGACGAGCAGAAAACCCACCACACTATCATTATGGGGACCTTTAATTCTAAGGTTGGAAAGAGACAAAACAGTGCAGAAAGGGGAACTATATGAAATTTTGGAATTGGTGAAAGAAATGAAAGAGGTGAAAGACTTGTGGAAAAAATGAGGCTTAGAAGGGAACAGGCATTCAGTGTGTTAACAGACACTCAGTCTAAAACACTGATGGACCCAATATCTTTCTATTTCAGAATATTAAGGAGAAGTCCGATTGGCCTGCCTCCCTAAAATCCACTCATGCACACCTTCTCGATGGTAAGACTTGTTACGTCACTTAGGTGGCAACGAACATGTAGAGTGGTTCTCTTCAAGAGGCCTAGTCAGTGTGAAGAGGAAAAGACCAAACACTCCAATACGTTACAGCACGACAAAACAAATGGCCCTCAATCCCAGCGGCTTTCACTCCCCCTCTTACGGCAGCGAGAGGATCAGAGTGGAAGCAGAGGGTGCTAAGAATCTCTGGGTACGACCAGGCTGCCATGCACAAAAACTGAACTTAGCCTGTTACAACGTAAGTTCGCTCATCGGCGAAGGCAGGATATTAGTGCTGGAAAAGGAATTAGAAAATGTTGTTATTTGGTTTTTAGGTGCATTACCAACTAAGGCCATATTGCTCCGGTCATTCCTGACCTTTCCGCATCCTCCGTATTTGGTGGTGACGGGCTCGAACCCCGGTCTAATCAAGAAGCGTGTGCTACGCACTGCTGCTCCTTCCCACCTGGCTACGGAGGCACCAATTAGAAAATGTGAATTGCAATATCATCGGTTTGGCTGAAACAAGAAAAAGAAGAAGAAATTAATCACTTATAAGTTTATAAAGTGGAAATCACCAATGGAAACAGTGAAAGGAGCGAATGTGGAGTTGGCTTTCTGGTCCATAAAGATATAAAAACAACATTTTGGAATTCAAAAGTACATCACTAAGGGTGTCAAGACTACTACTCAGGATTTATAATGATTAATGCACCAACATCAAGCCATGATAATGAAGAGGTTGAAGAGATATACATAGAAATTGAGAGTCTTCTAGACGAGCAGAAAACCCACTACACTATTATTATGGGGGACTTCAATGCTAAGGTTGGAAAAAGACAAAAAAGTGAAGAAAGGGGAACTATAGGAAATTTTGAAATTGGTGAAAGAAATGAAAGAGGTGAAAGACTGTGTAATTTGCAGAATCTCGATAATTGTCAGTAATGAACACTTTTTTCAAGTAAAGGGTGAACAGAAAGTATACAGGGAAGAGCCAAAATGGATTAACAACTAATGAAATCGACTTCATCCTCACTAACAGAAGCTATATCGAGAATGATATTACCGTCCTGAACAAGGTGAATGTTGGAAGTGATCACAGAATAGTAAGATGCGCACTTGATATAGATGTAAGAAAAGAAAGGAAAAAAACTGACTCGAATAAATAATACGAAGGTTTTTGAGATAACAGAAGAGGAGAAAAAGCAGTATGTACTGGAACTTAAGAACACGTTTGAGGTTCTGCAGACTGATCAGGACCAAGATATCGACCAGGAATATTACAACTTTTTGAAAGTTATAAAGCCCAAGAAACCTATAGGGAAAAAAAATCCAAAGAAGAAAAAATTAGTACAGAAACACTTGTTATGATGAACCGAAGGCGACAAATTAAGAGCAAGAAAAACACTGACAAGGAGAAAATTGAGTATACTGGGTTATGCAAAGCCATTAGAAAGAGACTCAGAGAGGACATAAGAAGATTTAACACAAGAAAAGTAGAACAAGCATTAAGGGAAAACAAAGGACTTAAATCAGCAGCCATGAGAAAGACAAATGATACTGAAACTGAAGAATAGCGATGGTGTACTTATAAATAGCAGAGAAGGCATAATTCAAATAGCAGAAGACTACTATAGAGAATTATACAAGGAGCGAGGAAATGATGCCAGCAGTGGGGAAGATGGATCGCAAATTAGTAACACATACGACATACCCATATGTGTTACTAATGGAAAAATTTCTTCAACGCATGTTCTACCTCATCGGAAAGGATATCCTTTCCGATGAGGTAGAACATACGTTGAAGAAAATGAACAATCATAAAGCCCCGGGGGAAAACACAAAAACTGGCAAGACTCTTCACAAAATGCATTAGAAAAGGTGTGATGCCTAAGGAGTGGAATAATGCAATCATAAGAAAGGAGATAAATCAGAAATTGGAAATTATAGATCAATTAGCATGTTGTCCCACATTTGCAAGTTGTTCAAAAGGGTCATTACTAACAGATTAGAAAGACTACTTGATGAGAATCAACCGAAAGAGCAAGCTGGCTTTAGGACAAGATTCTCAACTATGGATCACCTTCACGTAATATCACAGCTAATGGAGAAAGCAAATGAATATAAAACACCATTATGCCTGGAATTTGTGGATTATGAAAAGGCATTTGACTCCAAATACAGCATAAGGCAATGTTTCGGGCACTGGAAAGACAAGGCATAGATACCCCACATATTATGATTTTGAAGAAAATATATGAGAATGCTACCTCCTTTATTAGACTAAACAAAGACAGTAGAAATTTTAAAATTGAGAAAGGAGTTCGAGAAGGAGACACAATATCTCAGAAGTTGTTTACAGCTGCCCTTGAGGTAGCTTTCAGAAGATTAGACTGGTCGCAGAAAGGAGTCAATGTGAATGAAGAATACCTAAACAATTTACGATTTGCAGATGTGGGAAACGACACGTGGCGCCTGACCCTAATACTATGCACACTACTATGCAGATGACATTGTGGTCATAAGCCACGATCCCAGAGAATTAGAGGAAAATCTTAGTCAGTTATGCAGAGTTAGTAAGGATTTCGGACTAAAGATGAATATGACTAAAACAAAAGTAATGATTAACAAGTATGCCACAGAAAGGGATATAATGATTGAATGAGCAGTAATTGCAAAGGTGGAATCATATACTTATCTGGAACAAGTCATTGGCTGTGATAATGATAAATAGCTGGAAGTCAAGAGAAGAATAAATTTTGGATGGATAGCATTCAGGAAATATAGTCACATACTGAGGAGCAATATCCCAATTTGTCTGAAACGTAAAATAATGAACCAATGTATACTCCCCACCATGACTTATGGAAGTGAAACTTGGGCACTCACCAAAAGAATGGAAGAGAAGCTGAGAACGACACAGCGAAGAATGGAACGAATTATATTGGAAATCAGACTGTTAGATAAGACGGGAAACACATGGATTAGGCAGCAAACTCAAGTAAAGGACATTCTTATCAAAACTAAACAACTAAAATGGTCTTGGGCAGGACAGATAGCTCGAAGACATGATGACAGATGGACTAAGAAAATAACAGAATGGTACCCAAGAGGAGCTAGAAGAAAACATGGAAGACAACGGTGGAAATTGATAGATGAAATTCATGAGTTTGTGGGTAGTAAATGGATGGCCATTGCACAAAACAGAAGGAACTGGAAAGTTTCTGGAGAGGCTTTCATCCTGCAGTGGATTGAAAATGGCTGATGATGATATGGTTAAAAATTACGGTAATCTACAAAGTTGGTCCTATTTTGAATCCATTTTTTTAAAAGTTTAATTAATTTTCATTAAACATTTTTTTTTATCTGTTACCGGATCAAAGGTACTGAGCTGCGAAAAGAATACACTTCTAGTTAGGTTATTTACACTTCTGTAAATAACAATTGAAAAATGACTTATTACACATTCGTAAACATGCACTTGCCATGTATGATTGCTCCAAACGCTATGCACATCGAGAATCTGTGAATCGGAACAGCATCCGGAAAATCCGTTGTTGTTATTAGCTTCAATTAATAGCGAATTTTCTCATATTGCCATGTATTGCTATTTTCACTTCTCTTAATAACTCCAATTAGCGATTACTAGATTAGCTCGCCCCAAGTACGCTAAGTTAATTCGGCAGAAAGAGCAGTTATAATGCACGAAAGCACAATTTTACGCTTCGGCAGTGTTCTTATGTAGTGGCAGGAAGTAGAAATCGAATTAATTGCCGAATATCGTGTTGGACAAATGGCTGTCTTCTAATTAAGGAAGCCTTATTTGCACTAATAATAAATAAGAACATACCTTTAAACATAATGTTTCCGCTAACATAAATTTCATTAATATCACTACTAGAAATGAGGAATGTGAACAGATTATCAGAACGTCGAAACTCACCTTGAAAGAGGCTTCACCTAAGAACGCTTACAAATTAGTAGCAACAGTAGTAGTAGTAATGGCAAATGATACAAGAAAGCAAACTTATATAGCATCAGCCAAAAAACAAAAACAGTTCACCCATCCGTACCCTCCAAGAATTTCTCTAGTTCTCCCTTGAATTTATTCAACCCATCCAATTCCATAACAACAGACGAAAGCCTGCTCCAACAATCACTCACATGCTGGCCGAAGTCAAATTTCGCACATCTATCCTGCAACCATCTTTCCTCAACTTGAATTTATGCCGCCTCATGTGTGTTTTCTCAGCAAAATGAAGAATGCCATTCACATTCAGCTTACTCAATCCAGTCAAGGCTTTAAACACCTCAATCAGATCTTCCAGCAGGTGCCTTGTCTCAAGACGCTGCAATTTGCAGAACTGAAGCCTTACTAGATAAGAACACGCTTTTCTTCCCTTCACCAATCTGGTTGCCCTTCTCTGCACCCGTTCCAGGAGATCTACATCCTTCCTAGAATGAGGTATCCAGATCTGTGTATCCAGTACTCAAATCCGGCCTAACCATGGCCTTATACAAAGGGATAATCACCTCCCTATCCCTGCTAGAAAAGTTTCTGTATATCATTGACAAAACTCTATTAACTGTCCTGACAGCATTTCTGCACTGCTCAGAGAAATTCATGCCCGAATGCACAATTACCCTCAGGGGCCATTTTCATTCTCTACTACCTTCAGTGTAGTATCACAGTTGATAAGTTACTCTAGAGTTACTGCTACCCATGTGCAGCACCTTGCATTTGTCAATGTTAAACTTCAACTGTCATCTCTCAGCCCATCGACCTAATTTTTCTAAATCGCGTTGCAGTAGCATACCGTCATTACTGAGGTATGCTACTACAACGTTAACCACCCTGTCAACCTTTGTATCATCCGCAAACTTAGAAATTAAGCTTGATATACATTCATCAATATCATTGTTAAATATTAAAAACAAGAAGGGAGCCAGCACTGAACCTTGGGAACTAAACTAACAAATTTCGTCCATGAAGAGCAGTGCTCATTGATAACCACGCTCTGTCTTCTTCCACTTAACCATACCTTTATCCATAGCAATAACTTGTCCTTAATGAGCTACATGGTTTCAGTTTTTACAGCAGTATTTTATGTGCAACAGTACCAAAAGCCTTCCTGAAATCTAAGTATATGATGTCAAAATTGTTTTTGCATCAATTTCCTTGGTCACTGCATCATAGTAGCCTATCAGATTGCTTAGACAACACCGCCCCTTGAGAAATCCATGCTGTGATTGCAGTATAATTGCACGCCTGTTCTGCATTGCTTATTTAACCAGTGATTCCATTATTTTCTATGGAACAGAAGTTAAGCTAACAGATCTGTATTTACTCAAGTCGCATTTTGATCCCCCATTATCAATTGGGGATATATTCACACTTCTCCAGTTCATAGGGACATCCCCTGAATCCAAGGATGATGTCATTATTATGGGTAAGGGTTTGCTTACCTTCATTGCTTCCTCACTTTATATAATTAGATAGATTTCAACCGTCTCAGGTGCCCTTTTTATGTCGATTCTCAACAATTTCTCCTCCATTTTCTTTTTAGTTATCACAGGGTAATTTAGCTGCTCGTTAGAGTTTGATAAACGGTTTTGGTATCCCCCACCCTAAAGACTTCCTTTTGTGTGAATGTGGATGCAAAATACCTATTCAATTTGTCCGTAACCTGAGCAGGGCCATCAACAGTTAACCGATGAACATCAAGGGCTCAATGGGATTCAAACCATTCCTTCTACTGTTAATATAAACATAGAAGTCTTTGCTATTTTCTTTGCATTCTTTGCCAGAGACTTCTCATAATCTGCCTTAGCTTGCCTAACCTCCTTTGTAACTTGATTACAGTCTAATTTATATCTACCATAGGCTTCTTTATCACCTGATAATTTAGCATGCATCCCATGTACTTTTCTTCTCTGCGAATTGTCTCAATAGTTCATCTGACATCCATTTAGGTCTAAGCCTTGAACGATATTTCTTAGTTGGTATGAAAAGTCTAGTAGCTTCTTTAATTACTTCCCTGAATACTTCCCATTTAGAATTTGCTATTGGCAACATCATCAGTTGGTCCCGCTGCACAGAACTTAAAAACTGTCTGAGACCTCTGCAGTCACTCTTACAAAAGCAAACGCCTTTCCCTTTACCCTTGACAGTAGTTATGTCTTTAATTAAATTCCACATTACTACACTGTGATCGCTGCCATCCAGTGGGTCTTTTACCTGCAGATTCTTGGTGCATGAAAAAACAACTGCTGATAACCAGATCAAGATTATTGCTTCCTCTTGTTGCCTCTTCAATATGCTTGCTCCTCCAGAAAACGGTCAACCAAGAATTCTACAAGTCTTGCTAATGTGTGGGTTGCGAGTGACCAATCCACAAATTCCAGTCAACTTGTGGAAAAATTAAAATTCTCCATTATGAAACATTCTGATTTGCTAGCCCACTCTATTTCCCTTTATATCTGTTTGGTATATTCATCAGAGTCATTTGGCCTGTAACACACTCCTACTCTAAATTTCGTTTTCCCAATGCTTGTATTACACCAAACTGATTCAACATACACTCTTCAGCCAGGTCAACTGGATGCACTGCCTTAGATTTAATATTCTTTTTAAATAGCAGCATAATCCCTCCACTTCGCCTGTCTGGCCTTCCTGTATGCATTGTACTAAAGAGAGAGAGAGAGAGAGAGATAATCTTTAATGCCCTTCACGGCCAAAAAGCCAGGGGTTTACATTTGTACAACTTCCCGAAACTTCCGGGAAAACAGAACAATTAATTTACAAAAACCGGTAATTTTACAAAAGAAAACATATTTTATACAAAGGAGAGAACTCCTTACGAGAGTTAGGTCTGATTGAGCTGACTTAACATCGAGATAAGAGCACCAGCTCAATCAGACAGGAACAGATGCAAGGTACACATGTCAATGCAGATTAGTCCTACTAGACATAATTTTTTTCCTGTAAGTCCGGTCAATAGCGAATTTGTTCAGGTCGGCGTCAAGTGCCTGGGTTTGCTTGAACATCTGCTGATGTTCAACTACATTCAAATTCAGCACTGCTTATGTCTAAGTGCCACCATTCCTATAATTATATTCCTATAATGTCCGCATTAATCAGTACGACTTAATCAGTACTTCAAATTCATGAAATTAATTTACAATCATCCTAGCATTAGTGTACATGAAAGTAAAATACATGCACGTGTTCTTAATCTTATTTGCCATAACAGAGCCCATGTGTTCATTTGTTCCGTGATGAACCACGGGTCGACTGGGCTAGCCGGGTGGGTAAAGTGCCTGCCTGGCAACCCAAAGGTCGCGGGTTCGATTCCCGCCTCGGGCTTGGATCAAAGTACTGCAAAAACCTTGGGAGGTGCATTATGGCCACAGAAGCCTATGCGCCAACAACTACCAAAAAAAAAAAAAAAAAAAAATGACCCACGGCAGGGCCTGAAATCCCAGACTTATTTCTCTCCAGGCTCCTGCATGTTCCAATATTAGCAATGCAAGAATCACTTTCGCCTGTGGCTCTAGTTAAACTATTAAGCCCCAAGCGAGCATTTTTCTGACTCACCTATCACAGTTTCGAGATCTTCAACAAATATTATTGTACCCCTTATATTCAAGTGTATCCCATCCCTGTAGAAGCAGTCTCTCCTGTTTTCAAGCACAGACCACCCCGCGAAAAGTTCTACCCCCATGAGCCTTGAACAGTCTCTCTAAGGCCGAACTGATTGGCAAGGCTCTCATCATATACTCCCTCCTATCGTGTCTGCGCAGAATTTCAGGTACTTTCAAATTCAGACCTAACTCGTGACTTTTTACTAATATTGTCCTGTACTTTTTAAGTAATTCGTCGGATCTCTTACTTTTGATATCATTAGTGCCAACGTGTACAAGTGTGACTTTTTTTTTTGCATTTAAAATATGATATCTGCTCTACAACATCATATACTTTCCCCCTTGCAGACGTACTCTGGTCCTATTCCACCAATCATTCTTGCACAATATATTTCCCATTTCCCTGACAATAGAGTCACCGACAATAACTAGCGCATTTTGCCTTAAAGATTGCCACTGTGTTGTCCGATGCACAAGAGTGAGCTCTGCGTTAAGTTGGACAGCTGAGAGCTTGATGGTCCTCCCATTTTAATTTCTTCGAGAGCATCTACCCTACTCTCATAAGCGCCCATCAGAACTTTGACGCCTAATTTCTTCACGCACTCTGTACCTAGCACACACACAACGACATCCTCCTTGGCGGGATCATGTTCTGTTTCAGAGTAGTCAGGAAAAGAAAATTAAAGCAATTTTTAACAAGTTTTATCTGAACATTTTGCTTTCAGGTAGAAATCAGGTTGAATAAAATCCATCATTTTACTTGAGATAAATTTGCGTTTCTAAGTGGATAATTAGTATTATTTCTCCACAAATGAGGAAAATTCTGCATTTGTCGCTTTTCCTGTTGCCCTCATCAAAAACTGTTAAAACTGAAAATGTTTCTATTTTACGATTTTTCTGCTCGTATTTTAGAGGATTTATTAATTTAACGAGAAATGTTGTCAAATATTTTTCTATCTCGTTTGCTACTCGATTTACTTTCAAAGTATATTTTCTGGACTTCCTGTATGAAATATCCTAGCAACTAGTGCTTCAGGGATTTAGTTCGCAACTCCTGGTACGAATGATGCACGTCTGTTACAAATGAAATGTTTTCAACTACTTATTTTGTGTATAAAAGCAGAACATAAACGGGAAGAATTAGCATGCCAAATACCGCTGTCAAGAGGAAAAAGATAAATAAACTCATTACTCCTCAAGAAAAAGTTCTTGCTTGTGTATCAAGCCCGCAAGCTAAATAATAAGAAGAGTGCATTCCAAAGGAGTCAGCAAATTAAAGCATTACAGTTTTTTTTTCTCGAAATAAAAGGAAAAAATAACAAGAGACCGCCTCGAGTCCCGTATATTTATTAACCTGGTAAGTGCCTCAATCAACCAATAAACTTGCTAGTCTTTTGTCAAGATATTCTGTTTAAATTAAAGGGAAGTTAATAGCCAATTAGAATATGTAAAAGAATAGGTACACTTGAGGTTTTGGGTTCATATTGGAAAAATGGATCCTTAATGGTATTAAAGATGCAAGACAAAAAAACTTTAAATATGGATCCACGAGAACAAAAGAAAAGAACTCAGCAAATTCAGCTGGGAGTGGGGGAGGTTGGACAAACTCTTCTGCTGGTTTCCAGGTGGAGAGATGACAAGCAAAACGAGTTCGAAGAGGGTGGCAAATGAGATCAATACAAAATAAAACTCTAAATCGATGAATTCAAAAACTGTTAGAACTAACTTTTAGTGCTAATCCCTTTGAAATAATAAATAATAATTTCCATATCTCTTAAGGCCAGCAATATACATCGGCTCTGTCTGTTTTATTGTCAAGTATAAAATGAGGTAGATGTTATCCCAGCATTGTGACCTGACTGTGTTATCAGATGTAAAGGTAGGAAAGTATTCTCATCAAACACAGATGATAATAATGAATTCTGTGGAAGGAAGCTCTCCCTATAATTGCAACATCAATAATTCATCAGAGTTTTTGATCCTGTATTTTCTGCGGGCCTTTAACGACATTCATAATGATAATGTACTTTGGCCGAATGAATAGAGGTTTGAATCAACCCTCTCGTGATCAGTAAAATTCCAACGGTAGTAAGTGATGTTCCTAAATGTCCCGAGAGCAATAATAGCAGCACAAATAATACGCTGTGGAAATGGGTGGATGGTGCTTTACCATTTTAATGTACAGGATGACTGGTTGGTTCCAGTTTCCTACATGCTTTTTCAAGCTGTTTTGCTTATGACACTGTTTCTCACAGTGGTGTCGTATACGGAAAAACCCTGGGGGCCCAGTTGCTCAAAGAGGCCCAACTGCTCAAACAGACTGCAATATGCAATTTAATAATGTAGGCATTATTAAATGCCGCGACGTAAAAATAACAGTTACTTTTAAATGCTGTTTTTCCAAACAACTCCTTTAACAATAAAAGTCGTCCTTTTGAATGGAAAACAAATTTTCGTGAAGAACCTCTGTTCTCAGCTTTTATAAAAACTTTTAACCACAGAGTGCAGTTATTATCCAAGACGACTGCAATATTGATTTTAATCATAAATTTTATTCTTATCAAATATGTTTACTAGAAAAAAAAAAAAGATCAATATAACTCTATATTCGGGACCGCCTTTTTTTTTTCTGTTCAGGTTTCATTTTGTTTTTCTTTTTCCCTTTTTTTCTTTAATTAAAAAAATACTAGTTAAGTTAGGTTGGCGATTTGTATCTTCATTCCCCCACCCCCACAACGCTGATGCTAAACAAATATTCCTCGTTAAGATACAACTGGATTCAAGGCTGGCTGAAAGCCAGTCAGCAAAAGAGAATGCAAGACATTGTCATAATAAAAACACTTTTAGTGTTCGTCTGGGTAAACACTGAAAGGTTCTCTTATTCTCCAGCTAAGCTGGAAAATAAGAATCAGCTCGAGTGACAGGTACTGTAAACTTAAAACAACCATCTACTTGGAAAATTTTTAGAGAATGGCACTTCGAAGATCTTTTCAGTTTAGCAAGTCTTGCTGGTTGTTATTAGCTCTTCGGATTTTCCACAGCACTTACAAACGGAATGCCAGTTATTTTAATGCATATCAGCGAGAAACACATTAAGCAGATCTTCTAAAGAAATATGTGATGACCGCTGCGGATTGCTGTATTAATACAAATACTTTCAGAAAAATAAAGCGAAGGACAAAATCTAATTTTCCGTTATGCTTGTATCCAAGACAAGTAACGGTTTTCCAGCTGAGGTATTTATCGATTCTTTTGTATTATGAAGCGTAATAAGGAGTGGTGCAAATCTCTTACATATTTTCCTCTTCATTAAAAACAATATGTATCGAATTAAAACCGAGATTTAATCTATATAGTATATATATAGTTCGCGACGATAAACAAAATTTGACTGTTCTAATCAAAACTCATTTTTGCACACTTAAATCTACATTTTAAGAAACCTGTTACCGAATAACAGAAATTTTCTACAAGGTAATTCAAAATTCATGCAACCCGAAATGAAAGAGATAATTTCTCTTTTATTTCGGTTCGTTCGTGAAGAAGCCATCATGGCATATTTCCTGTCTGATAGCGTGCTTATAGACGAACAATACTTTTTACAAAATCGTATACAAAATTCAAAGCCGAATTTTATATCACTTTCAATATTTATTATACTTTTTTATAATTATTTATTATCATTATAGTTATTAGAATTACTTGATTACATAACCATAAATAAAAGAATTAATAAATGGTAATTACTGTTAAGATTCTTAGCAAAGCTTATTATCCTAGTACTGTACTCACCTCTAGATCCGTATTGGTTAGGGTTAAATATACATTATAAGGAAAATAAAGAAAGTCAAAATAAAAGTTTTCCATTGTATTAATAGATTCATTAATTTAAAAACATGTCTCTAGGAAGAGAGAGTGCACCACGATTTTCCTGATTGTCATTTATAAAATTATATGAAGAAGATTCGCATGTTCAAAAACCAAGAGCTGGACGAGAAGCTTTCGATGTCGTCGTCATCAGTTGATGAATGACATGAGTTGTAAGTGCTGATTTATAGTATCGTGGTACCCAGGATGCATCACGTTATACACGCAAATACCTACAATGCGATTAAATACAATTATTCATAAGAAGATTTGACTACAGAACTACTATACCTAACAAAAATCTTTATAGCTAGAAAATACCACAAATAGTTTAAATTCAAGAAACCATATTAGCTGTAAAAGAAAAAATTAATAATCCTCGCATTGATAACATCAGTACACTGATCATACACAAAATACAATTGTCACACTTCCGTGTCATAGCCAACTTGCACCTCAGCTCCGGAATATTTTTAGAGGTACAAACATTACACTGATTTTTTCATCATATAATAAACTAAGTACTTTTTTTCAGCAAATACAGAGAAACATATAAATACAACATTCAAGACGTAAACAATATAATATACCTTATAAAATGCCAGATTGGCATTTTATAAGGTATATTATATTGTGTAACGCATGCTACACAGATACCACCACCACAAAATATGGAACTTCCAGAACAGCCAACACGAGAGCATACTATCATTATAATAGTTTCAAATCAGACCAACCAGGAACTGAACTCAGTCAGCACGTACACTCTTTTAATCATGATCCATTAATAGATAACGCAATTACGCTAATTAAACTTAAATCGAATTATAAAATATTCCAGTACGAAGCCCTAGCTATAGAATGGTTCCTCCAAAATATATCATACGAAATTTTAAACACTAAATTACCCACGAATCTATCACCAATATGGCAGCTCACACGAATAAAATTTCCACGTGTTTACCGTGATGCATCCTAGGTACCAAGATACAATAAATCAGCATTTACAACTCATGTCATTCACCAACTGATGACGACGACATCGAAAGCTTCTCGTCCAGCTCTTGGTTTTTTCAACACGTGAATCTTCTTCATATAATTTATGACAACCATGAAAAAGTGGTGCACTCTCTCTTCCTAAGAGACATGTTTTTAAATTAATTAATCTATTAATATAATCGAAAACTTTTATTTTTACTCTCTTTACTTTCCTTTATGTAAATTTAACCCTAACCAATATGGATCTAGAGGTGAGTACTAAAATAATAAGCTTTGCCAAATAATCAACAGAACTTCAAGCTTTCAGCTGTAAAATTAGTCATCATGGTAATTACTGATATTACGTTGCACGGTGAAAACACGGCATCCAAATAAGAGCAATATATAGACTTCGTAGCCACTTCAAAATAGCTATGATTGCGTCTTCTAAATAGTACTACAGCTTTAAGAAGCGACTAGGCGTGCACAAGTATTTTTATTACAATTCAACGCTTAAAGCAGATTGCACTAAACTTACTGAATATTTTGTTAAACTATTTGCCACGGGTGCTGTATATATCACTAAAAGTATTTCGACAACACCGTTAAAATATGCAAATAGCATCTGCTTTGTGAAAGTGCAGGGTAGACAGAAACAGTCAAACAGTGTCACGAGGTAAAGAAGCAATAGGCCTCTTTACCGCGATCCATCTATTAGATTATTATCTCCATCTATTAGATTATTAACCGCTACACAGTGGCTATAACTGTGTAGCTCTTACTTTCTGTCACTTTGAGATTTCTCAAATGAAACGTAAGTTAATCACGAGCAATGCCATTCAGAAATGAAGACGACGAATCACACCAATGTAGAAAAAGAGGTTTGAAACGTAAGGTCATCGACAGATCGGGTCAAGAGCACTCAGCATTAAATAAAACCTTCAAAGAGTCTACCGACCATGGCAAACGAAGCCAGAACATCAACGATCGAATGAGAATTGCATGACCAATTTTTTGGACGTGCTACTGCTACAAATAACATTGATAACAAATCGAATGCGACATGTTGTCTACAGTCGTGCTTCGTCGAAACTGGTGTCTGATGTAAAGAAGGGCATCAAGTAGCTATTTCTCAACTCGGTGTACGAGTCAGGATTACTTAGCCAAATGAATGAACATTATTGACGTGATTTGGGAAAATGCTTTTCACGGCTGGAGCCCTAAGTTGTACTGAATGCAGCGACGAACTTAACGTGTTCTGGCACCGATAGGCGTAAATTAAGAAGCGGCCGCTGTTTACCACTAGAATGTATATCTATCTATTATCATTATCGAAATCTTTCTTGAACACATGTTTGTTCACGATATTGGCCTCCAGTTTTTCACCTACAAACATAAATCATGTACCATTCGAAGAGTAGCTGACAGGAATCGAGCTTATAATATTAATTAGATGAAGTAATTGATAAGTTTGACCAAATGGATAACTGACATTGGAAATCAAGATATTATAAGCACAAGCAATTGATCAGTGGCATAATGAGGAAAAAAAGTTCTATTTGTGTATTTATTATTTTGGGTATATGTAAAGTGACCAGATCCTTGGTATTCCAATGCGGGATATCTGGGGGGGAGAAGTTTACAACCCCTAGAAACAATATACAGTACACACATTTTAATTTTTTTCTTTATTTATAAAAAAAAATTCATATACAAAATATAAATTAAAAATATACTTCTTTAAACTAAATTATAAAATAAAACATCACACTTTTAAAAAAAAAACAAATATAGCATATATATACACACATATATATGTATTTATTTTTTTTTTTTCACAGAAAGGCTGAAATTCAGGAAAAGTGCCCCTCTGTTGGACAGACAACTTGTGTAATCGAGACCCGCTAATATTCGTAAAATCGGACAAATGCTAACTTATTGTGATTTTCTCTTGTAGCGAATCAGTCTTCATTTTGAATTTAAAACGATGTTTTGAATTTAGACCAAATAAAAATAGGATAATAAATATAATGTATAGGATATTAAGAAATATTAAAATTTTGAAATATTATATTTTAAGTCAGGAAAAGTACCCCTCGTGTTACGCTACATGACGAACAGAAGGTTGCGGGAAAGACATGAACTGAGAAAAATAGTTATTAGAAAGAAACAAAAAAATACATATTAGAGGTATCATGTTTTTAATCGAGTTTCATTTTTGTTTAGTGAAAAAAGGTTAGGTTTTTCCTGTGAAATAATACTACTAATAAAAATACATACTTCTTTTTAACAATAAAAACAAGAGAAATTAAATAATATAATTAAATATATTTTTCCGCTGAGTGAATTTTTCTTAATAATTCTTCATTATTTTGTAGTATTGCTTTCAGCGTTTCTACTGTCAGCTGTGTTTTTTTTTTATTTTTTGTTGACATCCACAACTTATTTACTACCGAAAAGCCGACCGGGCTAGCCGAGTGGGTAAAGTACCTGCCCGGCAACCCAAAGGTCGCGGGTTCGATTCTCGCCTCGGGCTTGGATCAAAGTACTGCAAAAACCTTGGGAGGTGCAATATGGCCACAGAAGCCGATGCGCCAACAACTACCAAATCAAAAAAAAAAAAAAAAAAAAACTACCGAAAAAACTCTTTTCCTTGTACCATTTGTTTCCGGCAAACATAATGCAAATGATTTGCATTATGTTTGCCATTAAGTATGGAGGCTACATATCCAAGCCGGGGCATTTTCCGGGACAGTTTGTAATGCGGGGCAAACGACTGAAATCCGAGACTATCCTGCATAATCCCGGACGTCTGGTCACTTTAGGTATATGTGATGAAATCTAGACGTAGACGTTATTTTCTTTCTGACTATTCCTTGATATTTTTGACAATAAAATTGAACGAAGTGATATAAATGACTGATATGGCAGATAAACTACAGTTTATCTGCCAGATAATTCCACAGATACTTAATGTGATTCGCGTCCCAAGGTGGTTAGAGAGGGGGATAGCAGGACTCAATTTCGCAGGAGTGCTCTCAATATCATGGATGTACCGTTCACGCAGTATTAGCTGTGTCAGGGTCTACATGGAACAGTCCGCCACACTCCAGACAAAAAAGCCAGCATTAACCTGGTTAGCAAGGATGTTCAGATAGCCCCTCCAGGTGACAGCTCTCCAGAACAAGGAGAGGACACATGCCCTAAGAAAACAGTTCCCACACGAGAACACGTACAACCAATGAACAGCACAGAAAGCAGGATACATTCGAGATGCATCTTACATCTTCTTCTTCTTCTTCCCCATCTTAATGTTATATCAGTCATTGCCAGATAATGTGGGCTGTGAACCCTGAACTGCATTATATCCAATGCTGCAGTGCTATCCAGCATCTCGCCTGGAGTGTCGAAACACCTCGCGTTTTTAATGCAACGGCATTACAATATGTCAGGCTCATAGGCAAATCACGACGTTATTTATGAAAGAAAATACTCAAATTGTTTGCCGTCTTCATGGATATACAAACACAAACGAACACAATAATCTGTCATGACAACGTAGTATATTATCTGTAATGTTTTCTCATTCTAACCGTACGCTGTTCCTCAAATCTTGAACAGTTACGAGTCGTAATGGGTGGATTTGATTTCAGATGTTCCCACAAAAGTAATCTAGTAGGGTGAAATTGGAGCGTTTCGGGGCACCACCAACCATCGGACACATAATCCTTCAACAATACGTGTAGACAATGCGAAATGGGGTGGCACTCCGTTCCGTTGAAACAACACCAGTCGTCTAATAACAAGTGGAAGATTATCAGCGTATGGTTCCATAAAGTTCTTAGCATTTGCAGCTATGAATTTTCGAACACAATTTCTTCAACGAAATGGAAGCCAACCAGATTCTTACCGTGAATACCCATGCCATAACACGATGGTTTTTCTGTATGTGCATTTTCTGAGTAATCAGAAGATTATACTCTGGAAAAAGAGAGCGTTATGGCGATTTACCAACCGTTATGATGAAATTGGGCTTCATAACTGAAAATTATATCCTCAGGTTGCAAGAATTTGTTCATTGCTGTAGGGTTTAGGCGCATCAGTAATTTAGGCCATATTGCGCTGCACATAATATGTCTGTAAATTACGTGTGTTCTGTGGTCTTTTTGCTGTTTGTTGGAAGTGAAACCTGAGTTTCCGGGAGAAAAAACCATGCTACTCTCGCCTGAGGCCGATTAACTTAGCTACGTTGCGAAAAAGGCCCCTAAAAGTTCCTGGCATTACTGACGGGATTCGACCTCGGTCAACAACAGATACAGGAAGGGAATCCTCGCCGAACTGAAAATTTAGAACTGTGCATTGCCTTCTAATAGTCTGGATTTATGTCATTTAACATATTCATTGATTACTGAAGTTGTCTCAGGTCTGAAAAAAGCTCTTCAGTATATACTTTGTTAAATACACGAGTGCATTTCAACATGAAGAGGCGGACAGTCTTTTTCATTCATTGCTTGTTTTTCAATCCTATTTAACTTGTCCTATGTATTTCAATCCTATTTAAGTTATCCTATGTATTTCAATCCTATTTAAGTTATCCTATGTATTTCAATCCTATTTAAATATTAGTTCTATTTAATATTAGCCGCTTTGTATATTATGTTTATAAATACCCTTTACCTTTTCTTTTATTATTCAAATTCATTGATCCCTGAACATGTAAATTCCTGGCCTGTGGCCGTGACGGGTAGGTTGCAAAATAAACTGTATTTTGTATGTTATTATTATTATTATTATTGTTGTTGCAATAAAGATTCTTCTTCTTATGCCATCTGTGCTACTCACGGAGATACATGCAATTCGCAGACACAGTAAATTGCTGCATCCTGAGTTGTTTGGATGTTAAAACAACAAAGAACAAATGGATTTTCGTCGTTTTTATCGCGTCTTGCATTTCTTCTACTTTTTGTTTAATAGTTTCATCATCTAAGAAATAATCGTTTAAACCGCGTAAGAATAGAAGAATTGTGTAAATTCCTTTTCACTCCGCGCCGTTTAACTGATCTCAACGTAGGGGTTTACTGTTTCCTCATCAGTTATTCCGGATGTCAACTCACAGCTCACTTCGTCCATACCTCAAAATGGACAAAGTGAGCTATGTATACACATTTTACAGACACACACACATTTGTCACTGGCGTGTATAATGAGACATTTTCTGAGGACTAAACCGGATTCAAGCCTCCCAGTTGTCAATCCCAAAAGAATAGTATTACTATTACCAACAACAACAACAAAAAAGAAAAGGAAAAAGAGTACTGCAGTCTTGATCGGGAAGTTTCAACAATCAAGATAACTTTGGTTTGACGGTGGACTATCGTTTTCCGCATGAAAATCTGCAAGCAGATTTAAAAATTTAACGAAATCCGCTGTGCGGAAAAACGCTTTTACATGGATGATCTCATTTGTAGGTCGCTCTTTTCACGAATAAATACATACAAGCTCAACGATCATTTATTCTGCTGAATCACTTTAACATAGTTTACTGTTGACATAGGTTTCTTTGTTTGTTTTCATTCTTTCCTTCTCTTTTCTTATTTTATTTATATACTTATTATACTTTTTATTTACTTTTATATAGCTACTTATTTACTTTATGGATATTTCAACCTCTGTTAAAACCTAATGGTTCTATTGCACCCTCATTTAAAGATAAAGCTCACTGATCAGTACTTGAGTTTTCCTCTAACTCTTGCATGGACGATCTTGTAAATCTCTTTCTACCATAACACAGGCATTCGATTCAATGTCTCCATTTGCTTTCTGATAGAAAGAATGAATTCTAAACAACCTGGTTCTAAGAAATATCCAGTTTCTGACAGCATTTCTCCATTCCTTCGTAAAATCTTGTTCTTGAGTTAATTCCTGTTCTGTGTCGCCTTTTAAATTTTTTTTCTTTCTTATTTTATTTTATTTTTTTTTTATCAATGATTTTTTTCTTCTTAGAAATTTGCACATATAAAGCCAATTTTAAAAACAAAAATAATAAACTTTTCCCACCAGTTATCGTCCCATTGTATTTAAATCAACTTTTGAAAAAGTAATGGACACGTCAATCAACTATCGTCGATCCACTGGTGCAACCTTGGCTCATGTTACTCATCTTTGGACAAATTTTAGAAAATGTTTAGAGAAACTGAAGCAATAGCCCTCAACATTTCTAAGCTGTCGATCATGTTTGGAAAACTTCCATCAATGATCCGCCTTCTGTTTTTTTTTTTTTTTTTTTTTTCTGTCCAGTTTAGCAATCGATTTTCTCTCTGACCTCTTATTTAATATGTTGATGGACAGTTTTCTGTCTTCTAATTTCTCAGTGTGCGGCCATCGAATTTTCATGAAACATCTGAACGAGACATCAAATGGATTTTTGGAATATCATTAAAATGCACTTCAAAAAATGAGCAAAAACTTTATGGTTTCCCATTTAATCATTTAGCTAGACGGCAGAAATTCGTAATGGACGATAACAGCTAACACCTGTATTCCACCAGATGTACAACACAAGCTCTATTAGTAAAGTGGGGACTCTTTTGTGTGTGCGGCACAGATTTACAGGACAATAATCAATGGTTTGATCATTTGTGTTACTGTACAAAAACGATTTTTCGTTGCACCTCAAGAACCGGTCCAAAAATGGCATTTTATAGTGACACGAAATAATAAACAAACAAATTGATCTCTAGAGTTTGTTGTCGGCTCTGAATTTAAATGAAACGTATTTAATCAGTTTGTACACCGTTTCAGTCGATGCAAATTCAAACGAATGGTTTCACCGTTGACGTGAATCTTTCTGCAAGCACCTGGCATGTTTGACTTGAATCCGACTCAACAATATCAGCAGCCTTCAATTCGTCGTGATACTGGCTGTTGATCTGCTCTCAAATGAATCATCACTGATTTAAGTGTTTTAAACAATTTTCGCGATGTACGTTGACTAAATGGTATCTTCTTCGAATGCTTTACTTACCTTATGGAAGTATTTCTCAATATTTAGTAGACCGTGAGGCACCACAAAGTGCCCGTCACCACCAAATACGGAGGATGCGGAAAGGTCAGGGAATGACCACCGCATATCTCGGAGCAATATGGCCCTAGTTGCTAATGCTCCTAAAAACCAAATAACAACAACAGCACCACAAAGTATTCCCTAATTTAAGAGGAGCACTAGAACATTTTGATTTGGTGCATCCCAGTTTATATTCAGAAACGGGACGCCACCCTAAAGCAAATTAATCCAAATTTGACATACCCTCATCAATAACGCTTCTCTGCTTATGTTTCATGTTTCTAGAAAGCTTAAGTCCATGCATTGTCACCGTCATTGGAAGGAGAGCAGCATCACCAGATGTTCTGGTGATGCTGTTGTTCAAAGAAAGTGCATCACCTAGGAATTTCACATTTCTAACCCTGTTTCGCGATGGTATGTTACATTAATGACACAAATAGAAATATAAACAAAATATATTTATTAATAGTTAAGGCAAAGCTAAGTAATATTTGACAGGTGCTCTAAAAATATTGCAAAATGAGCATTTGCAACCTTTATACAACATTTTTGGTAAACACGACAATTATGGTTGAAATTGTATCAAAAGCCCTCAATTTGCTTCAGTTTATAATTTTAAATGGAAAACAAATGAAAAGTTGAGCAGGTCCAAACTAATATTTAATTGAACCGCCTCTGGCCCTGATGACAGCAGCACACCGTCGAGGCATTGACAAGATCAATTTCTGAAGATAATCAACTGATAGTTCGTGGGTTCAAACACGAATTATGGCTTCCTGAAGTTCACGAAGGGTCTTTGGTTTCTTTCTGGCAACTGCACATTCCACACGATGCCAACAGTTCTCTATAGGATTTAGGTCCAGACTGTTTCTTGGCCGGCTAAGAGTTGCAATGGACCATCCTTCCAACAATTTTTTTCACCTGTCACAAATGTAAACACATTACTATGGAACCTCTAAAGCAGAAATGAAGCTAAAGTAACTACAGAAGTGCCTACTTACACTTTTCGCCCGATGACAAGGAGCAGAGTCGTCCTGGAAGATGCAGTTACTTGCAGGGTTGAAATGGTCTTTAATGGTTGGCAGCAATTCGCCTTCCACCATAGCCAGGTATCCATTGGCATTTACGGAACATTTTATAAACTGCAGGTGACCTACTCAGTGATACGAAACGTACCCCCATATCATTTGGCCGGTAGGGAATTTCACTGTAGACACCATGCAGTCTGGATGGTATTCTTAACCACGTCTACGGCGAATCGTTTGTCTCCCATGCAGTTGAATTTCTTCTCATCCGAGAAAATAACTGACTTCCACTGCTCGTGGGTCCATTTGACATGCTCCTTACACCAAATTAATCGGGTCTTTTTCACTTTTTGTGTGAGGAGGGGCTTCTTCTTAGGACGATGGGCTATAAGTCCATATTTGAAAAGGCGTCTTTTGAATGTTACTGCACTTGCTACCACTCCTGTATGTTCTTCCCATTCTCTTTTGGTGCCTCCTTAGCCAGGTGGGAAGGAGCAGCAGTGCGTAGCACACGCTTCTTGATTAGACCGGGGTTCGAGCCCGTCACCACCAAATACGGAGGATGCGGAAAGGTCAGGGAATGACCACCGCATATCCCGGAGCAATATGGCCTTAGTTGCTAATGCTCCTAAAAACCAAATAACAAACAAAAAAACCATTCTCTTTTCAGCTCAGACGAAGAAGCTTTACCGTTTTTAAGTCATAAGTGCTTCAAAACGCGGTCCTGTTTTGTCGTACAGAATCGTTTGCGTCCGGTTCCTTTTTTCCTGCAGAACCAGTATTCTTGAGTTTGGAAAGAAATATACTCACTGTCGACTGATTACAAAACACTCTATAAGCAATATGACGGGAAGAACATCCTTCCTCACGAAAAGTAACAATAGCATTCTTTCTTCCTGGTGTCGACTGCACGTATCTCGCCATCCTGACACAAGCAAGGAATGACTGAAACTCTTGCAGAGCGTATTTATATAGCTGAAAGTAACAGCTGATGCAATATTATGTCATTACCTACCCGTGTTAATCTTATCTGATGCAATCTGTAAGGAACGAGTACATAGAAGGGCAACAAGATTAGTGAATGGAACAAAGGGGTGCTCTTACGAAGAAAGGCTAAAGTTCTGAAAATTACAGTGTCTGGAGACTAGGCACCGGCGAGGTGATCTGATAGAGGTGTATAAAGCCTTGAATGGTTTGAGCATGCTCAATGCTGATGGGATTCTTCCTCTTGCTCAGAATAATCACCTGAGAGGGAATAAATTCAAATTGAGGAAAGACAGATGTAGTAGACGTGCGGAAATTTGCCTTTAGCCAGCGGGTGGTTGGTTGGTGGAACAGACTTCCATCCCTTGTCGTGGAAGTTGATAGCCTAAATAAGTTTAAGGCTCAGATGGACCGGTATTTCGAACGAACAGAGGGATGAAGTGGAAGTGTTTTTTTTTTTTGTTGTTGTTTTTTTTTTTTTTTTTGGCTGATGCTGCATAAGCTTGCTTTCTTGTATCAAATGCCTATGTTAATGCTAAAATATTGCCATATACTTACGTTATTCGGACAACAATTACAATTTTAAGGGGTGATGCACTTTCTTCGAACACCAGTGTATACATATATACACTGAAAGGAAAGAATGTATGGGATACCTGGTTCCTGGGCAACGCGATGCTCACCCCTTTCGCTAGTGGACGAACCCACCGCTTGACACGTATATACGTACACCGCATCACGGCATTCACGTAGACGGTAATTCGGTGTCAGTATGGATAAATGCCGTGCGTTAGCCGACTCTGAAAGAGGGATGATTGTAGATGCCCGAAGCATGGGTCACTCTATGACGGAAGTGGTACAGAAATTGCACTATCCCCGTTCGACAGTATCAAGAATATATCGGGAATACGCCATTTCCGGAATAACATCTTATCGTGGATAGCTCTGTGGGTTGAAAAAGTTTGTGGATGAACGTCGACGTCTGTCTCACATTGTTTCAGCCGACCGGAGAGCGACAGCGGCACAAATCACCGCCGACTTCAATGAGGGAGGTGCCAGAAATTTCTCCACCCAGTCCATCAAGCAATCAGCCGCAATAGGTTATGGGAACCGCCAGTCTCATTGCTAACACCACGACACGGGGACTGCTTGCTTCAACTGGGCGAAAGAACATCGGCACTGGACCTTGGATGATTGGAGATGGGTCTCCTGGTCCGATGAGTCCCGTTTCCAGTTATTTCAAGCGGATGGGAGGGTGCGTATCTGGGAAAAACCGCACGAAGCTATTCACTCGTCATGTCAACAAGGAACTGTTCAAGCAGGTAGACTGTCTGTAATGGTCTGGGGCGTGTTCAACTGCCACACGTTTGCATATTCTGGGAGATGATTCTAATAAAAAAAGAACTATTTACTTTCCTAAATCGTGTAGGAATATGTCATAAAATATAGTTATTACAATGAAGTTAATATTTCATATTCACCATTAGAAAGGCCCTAGCAGCCCATGTGTCGTTAAGCTTAAGCAGCAACAACAACTGGCACACGTTGGGACCTCTGGTATGCCTAGACGCATCTCTTAACGGTCCAGGTTACGTGTCCATCCTTGCAGACCATCTGCATCCCTTCATGGTCATCGTGCACCCACAGGGCAATGGACTCTTCCAGCAGGATAATGTGCCTCCCCACAGAGCCGGGGTGACTATAACACGGTTCGAAGAGCATTCCGCAGATTTTACCACCATGGAATGGCTTCCCCATTCACCGGACATGAACCGTATGGAGCATCTTTGGGATGCTTTGGAAAGGTCCATTCGAGCTTTGGATCCTCCACCCAGGAATATGACGGAATTATGGACAGCGGTGCAGCAAGCAGGGATGGAAATACCCGTAGAACGCTTTTGTGAATTAGTGGATTCAATACAAAATCTAAAATTCACTTCTTTAAAAACCGACAAAATATAAAATTTTATCGGTTTTTAAATAAGTGAATATATATTTTATATTTTTTTATATTAATCGGGTTTGTTATACATATATAATGTATAAAAAATAAGAGGTTGTAGAAAATGTTTACAGTGATAATAAGAATGATATTTACTCTTCCAGCAGGACAATGCGCCTCCCCACAGAGCTGTGGTGACTAGAACACGGTTCGAAGAGCATTACGCAAATTTTACCGCAGATTTTTTTAAAATGGTTTATGGACCAGAGACACTGCTAAATATAATAGAAAGTATCCAACGACCATAATGGAATATAGGTAAGTAAAAAGTAACGAAGAGGGAGATAACAAGCTAACAAAACCGGCAATCGAAACCACGGAATTGTGTTTTCCAAATTGTATTAACGTCAGGCCGATAGAAATTCAGCATTTCTTGCTTATCTGAACCATCAGATAATTATTTCTTTGTCTGATGGTTTGAATCTATAACTCGACTCCCAATGAATGGATATTTATGAAATTTTATATTTAGCTGTGTTACAGGTAACTATGTAGTCTTCCAAAATTCTATTAAAATTCAACGAACAGAAATAATAGGGAATTCTTTATTTGCAGATTTGTCAGACCAGGCCGCGTTTTTCCAATCCTCCACTGCCGTATCTTCTTTCTTTGATGACAGACGTGGAACCCAATTTGGTCGTCGGCTGCGATATCCCATCCGTTACAAGGTATGAATAATTGTGCTTTCTTAAATGTCACTGGGTTGTTATTTGACTGACTGCAGCCTTTCTGTTACCTTACACAAGTATCTTCGGCTTCCGTTGGCCTCTCGCATCAATGAATTGTTGTTTATCAAGATACAGTCGTGAAAACCCCCAGCAGTTGTACTTTCCTAAATGTTGATACTTGGGCCGCTGGCCCCAACTGCCATGTCGCATTCAAATTCACTAAATTAAATCTTTCATCATATCCATTCTAGCACAGAATTGATGATATGCGGTATATCTACGTATCTTGGTGATATGAGGTATATCTACGTACCTGCTTCATATGAAGTTACTGAAAAAGCGCTCCATTTCATGAAAAGGACAAGAGTACTTAGAAAAGTGGCCGCTCAGTGTATAAGGGAATGCTTTCATTTTAAGGATTTTTTTTTCTCTCTTATAAACGCATCTCAAGTAAATATATAAATCAGCTGTAAGTAAGGCATTCCCGTGGGTAAGTCTATATTAGATATGTGTTCGGGTCAATGGGTACTGATTGATATTGATATTTATTACTTAAAGCGGTCCCCGCCAACCAATGGCAACCCAGCTGTCAGTTACACATAATTTAGCAGTACTCTTATATACTCCCTCTCCTGTTTGCCCAAGTACAGGGAGCGGAAAAACCTGCCATGACCAAAAAAGGTTGATATGAACAAATTGAAAAATAACCAGATTACATAAAAAATAAAATATACATATAATTAAATTTCAGACAAAGTCCAAACTTCATTTGGAAGATTTGCATCTGTTCACAGTCTATTGGAAAGCCAGCAGCGCTGCCGAGAAGAGAAATGCCAACGCCAGGAGCTGCCGAGAGCAGAAATTCCAGCACAAGGAACTGGATTTGCAGTGGATATAGCAGGATGAAGCCTCCACGATTTCACAGAACTTTAGGTAATTGAGCACAAGGAGCTGGAGTTGCAGTAGATATAGCAGACTCAAGCCTCCACGATTTCACAGAATTCTGGGTAATTCTGCATACACCATACCGCATTACAAATCCAAGATTTCCAGATGCAGAAGAATCTTCCGCCTAAGAAATATTGCAGTTGCAAAGGCTTGGAAAGCCAAGAAGTTCTCCTGTTTATCAACTAGAATTGTCTCGCAGCCTTCTGCCATAAGATTGAGATTACTAACCCGAGATACCAATTCATTTCGTAGATCACATTCTCCTCACAGTTGTACATAATATGTTCCCGTGATTCTCTTTCGCCACAATGGCAACTAGATCTTTCATTAATTCCTAAATCATGCAACTTTGCATTAATCGAACCATGACCAGTTAATAAGAACATACCTTGTAAGTTTGGGGCAAACCATTTGAATTTTATCGAGGCTGCATTTCTTAAATCTGGGAAATTTTTTTGTGTAATCTGCCCTTTATCACAAACACTCCAACGCTCTTGCCAGACTTTTACCAAAGCATCCCAGATTCTTGTCCTTTCCTTCCTGGGATCTGCCAAAATGTCCACCTGTATATTCAGTAAAGAACAGGTTATGCCACGGCGGATGAAGTAAGCCAATGCACAATACAATAAATGCAGATCAATAGGCAATTTTCCAGTCACAATCTGCAAAGCTGGGGTCGACACAGTTCTGCATGCCATGCACATCCTAAGGAGCATTACTCTTTGAATGGAACTGAGCTTTCTAGTAAATACTTTTCCACTTACATGTTCAAACCAAATTGGTGCATCATACGTCCATGGGGATAAATACACATTCATATAGCAAGTACAGCGCCTTACCTTTTATTCCCCAGCTAACTCAAGTGTTTCGAGTAATCATCCCAATAAACTTCCTCACCTTTTCTGATAGATAAGTAACATGTGAGTTGAAAGTCAAAGATCCGTCAAAAATAATGCCTAGATATTTTAATTGCCTTGCCGATTTTAGGCTCGACTCATTCATTCTAACAACCGGGGTTCTTCTACTCGAAAATTGATCCTTAAAGACCATTGTCCTTGTTTTGGTTCCTGATACCGTCAGTTAATGTAACCTACACCAGTTATTAAGTTCAAACAAAACCTGCTGTGACCTAATGGGTACTGAGTGCAGAATCTTATAATATCGGAATAATTGCATTTAAGCTCAAAGAAAAGAAAAGGTTTCTTAATTTAGCTTCCCTAAATTAAGCTCAAAGTTTGTTTGTTTTTTTTGGCCTAGTGAAACAAAACTTCGTTATTGCAACATTGGCTTCTCTTTGAAAGCCAACCACAGATTGCTGTCTGCATTAGCATAAAATGAGCAAGATCACCACCAAATTTACCGCGCAGTCAAATAAACTATGCAAAGTTTCTGTGCTTCCGTGATGTACTTCCTTAATTAAGAGCCGTCTGGGATGATGTTAAAAATGCATCCTGTTCTGAGCCATCAGCTATGGTTTGGTTAGTAAGATTAGCGAGATTCTTTCTTAATTATTTAAAGTAAGGATAAAATAAGCGAAAAGAAATGATCAAATTTCTGTTATTTTGCAACAGTAATTTCTGGTTGCATTATTATATCTTTTAGACACAGCTTCGTTACTTCAGATTTTTTTCCTTTTTAATTTAAATAAGAGAATACTAGTATTTAATGTAATAACCAGCAGGAAGTGTTGATTAGTATTTGCGTTTCGTTAAATATGCAGTAAGCTGCGTATTGTTTACAGAACTTGTTTAGTCCTCATGAAATATTTCGGTGTTTTTTGTTGCCACGCTTCCTTGGTTGCGCAGAATGTTTTGGAAAAGCAACTAGTTTTGTCGCGGAATATGAAAACATACACAACTCCTAATAACATATTTCTTTTCTTGCTCTGAGAGTAGCCTTTGGCTGAGGATTATGTCGCTAGATATCTCAGTCCTATCGTATTATGATAGAGAGCACGCAAGTCACTTTCCCGACAAAGAACTCCCATTAGTGGCTAAATTATTGTGTGCAGAGTATTTCTTCCGAGTAGTGCGTACCAAGCATTGTTAGTTGGTAATGACGTGCCGTCTTTTCTTGATTCCATTTCTGGATTATAGATTCTTCTTCAGTTTCCATTATGGAAAATATACTGGCTGTGCTTATATAGAAACCACATTGTTTCCTAGTGGGTTTCAGTATAATTCTTTGTATACTAGTAGCGCATAAACCGTGCCATTTATTAAAATGATGGCATTTTAATGTGTCTTCATATTCTGATGCATGATTAGCAAGTCTAAAATGTATTGTTATTCTCTCCACGCATAGTAATACATCATTAGCCTAATTAATAACGTCTCTTCGTTGATCATTTAAAATCCAACACAGCCACTACATGCGATTTCTCCGAATATGTGAATTATGATCAGGACTGCGCAGACCTCTGTGTAGTTAGCTATCATAGGAATTCGACTGGTTGTAGCTACTCAAACCATAAAATATTGGTCAGCAATATCTCATTACAAGATATTGTCGACTGAGCAGTTATCTCCGTCAAACCTATGTAATGTTTGCCTTGTCACGTCATGTGAGTGATACGTTTCACGCTATGGACAATTATAAACATGTAGCTCTGAGAATTCCAAGGCCATAAATCAGCTGGTATAAAAGGGAGAAACAGCAGGGTTTAAAGCAAGAATAATAGATTGGGCGAACTGTTGCAAAACTCGTAGTACAACAAAGAGTATTTATGTATTTATAAATAAATATCTTGATGCAATTAAATCAATATATTGGATTATGCGCAATTTTACAATACTGTAATACTTTCGATAATATTCTCTTTAAACCAGACATTCACTGTTTAGAAAAAAACCGTATACAACTAACATTTGTAAATCTTGAATAATTTCATGGTAGGATCGGTTCCAGATTACCTGATGAAGTTTTGCAGAAATTAAATAAGAAATTAATTGTAAACATTTTGATATCGGATCCCTTCCAACTTCACTGCAGTTTTTTTTTTTTTTTTTTTTTTTCATTCAAATTATATTACCTTACCACAAGAATATGAAACCCTCCCCTCCCAATAGTGCACTGAACAGCTTGAAATAAAAGATTATTTAAAAAGATAATAATAAAAGATAATTAATAATTAAAAAGATAATTAATAATAAAATAAATAATAATAATAAATAAAAATAAAACATAATTTAAAAGATTATTGGATTATTTAATTAATTAATGTATTCATCTCTATCTATCCTTATTTATATTTTATTTATTTGAAATTTATAAATATACAAATATATAAAAACTGAGTATGTATATATTCCTTTTATATTTATTTACATAAGCGAGTAAAAACACAATTTTTTGGTCTTCAGTACAGCAGATAGTCTAAGGGACAACAACCCTTCCACTATTTTTTGGCAAGTTTCAATGGAAACATAATCGCATTCCTCACAGAAGTCTTTTAACGCAGCTTAAAAATTCGATCTCCATGGTCCATTTCTCACAACGTCTCTTCAAGTCATTCAGCGGATTCTCTTGGAAATTTTGGCCCATCAACTCAGGCGATGGTGTGTCAGTTCTTGGTACTCCCTCCAGTTGATAGAATTTGCCATGTGACCTCTGTGAACACAATCGGCTAGCGAACACAAGCTTGTGTTCGCTAACCAATTTGCATGTCCTAGATGGCCGACCGGGGTAGCCGGATGGGTAAAGTACCTGCCTGACAACCCAAAGGTCGCGGGTTCGAATTCCGCCTCGGGCTTGGATCAGAGTAGCGCAAAAACTTTGGGAGGTGCATTATGGCCACAGAAGCCGATGCGCCAACAACTAACAAAAAAAAAAAAAAAAAAAAACACATGTCCCAGAGGTTAAAAAATCCAGAATAACTCACAAGGAAAACTGCACCCTCCAATCTGAGGTCGGCAAGCTACAGTCCCGATTGAAGAGGCGTTTAAGAATTCTTCCTATTTCCGATGGGATTCGAACTGACACCTTTCCAGACCATACCGTTATCTTGTGTTGTCCCAATAATTTTGATAAACATATTACTTAAAAATTGTTATTGGAGTTTAAAATTTACTCCTCTTCCCACAAAATTTGGTTTTCCAACCTTCCGTAGGAAAATCAGTACATATTTGAAAGGGCTTTATCAGTTCTCTTATTATTTATGAGAAGCGTATTTCCTTTATTCTTTTTATTATTTTTTTTAACAAAATGTACGTTGCAGAACTGAAGCACTGATTTTAATATTACTTGAGCAAAATACCAAAATCATTTAAATAACATTTCAAGATTAAAACATACTAAATTACAATAAGATTTAATTTATTAACAACCAAAAATAATAATAATTCAAGAACTAAGTAGATGATTATTTTTACAAGTTTTAGTAGATGCACTAATCACTGCCCATTATGAGTTGCCAACAGCGGATTTTACAAAACGAAATTTTATATTTGCATGCCAAAACCCGCTTTTTTTTTAACACATTCACGGTTCACTCCAGTGTACTTAAACAAAATAACACGACAATGACTGCTCCCGCCTCCCACAGACCACGGGTAAGGGTATAGTAGGCTTTACCCAATTTAAGTAGGCTGGGACCCGGATACACATAATTTTAGAGACCCTAAAGTAAGGTTACGGGGGCCCCTGGACAACAATAACTTGGTTGCTCCGGGATCCTCCACGGCCTTGGCAACTCTGGAGCAACAGTGCATCTGCACCTCGATAAATCCTCCTGGTTATAGTAGGGAGAAAACCAGCAAGTGGCGCAAGATCGCTCAATATGCATTTTCGTTCAGAGCATTAGTACGGAGGAAATCAAGTGAGTGGCCGTGAGCCGCTTGTTGTTTTTCTTCCTGCTATAGGTGCATAGTGCAGATGGAGAGGATTTGTTTGCGTTCTACCCTCTCAATGACGGACTAGTCGGTACATCTATACCAAGGGTCGGAGTTAAATTTTCCTTCGCGGTCTATATTAGTAAAAATACCTTCTTTCTGGACATAGCCAAGAGCAAACTGGGTTTGTTAGTAGTGCATCGATCTATTATTGTGAAGGCACTTCACCACGAGTTGCACGGTATTGTACTATTCTAAATAAAAGGCACTGTTCTCATAGAGTCTTCTGTTTTTTATTTACGATGCATTGTTTTTTATTCTTCGGAGCTTCGGGTTGACAAGTCTACCCAGCTCTGACTGGAGTGTCATCGGTGGGCAGGTAGACATTGTAAAAACTTGCGCAACAGTAATGAAATATATCCACAATATGAGAGATGCGATTATGGTATGGTAAGTAAAATAGACGCTGTTAAATCTACGGCGAAAGCCTCAATCTGTGAAAGCAATAAAGAGTCATTTTATACGTCAGCATAGTCTCTTACTGTACATAGCTTTTTGAAAGTTTGCTACTTGGTGCATCAATCTCTTGGTGTTCTGCCGATGAGGTTACAATCAGAGTCGAAACCCCGGTCTGGGTAGTGGCATACACTTTAAATAAAAAGACATACTTGTCTATTGGAGCAGCGCCTTTTATGTAGAGTAGCGCAATACCAAGCAACTCGTGGTGAAATGCCTCACAATATGAGATCGATGCACTAAATAGCAATCCAATTTTGCAGCCTCTGCCGGACATGTACAATGACTTTATATAGCTTTCATTGCTTCAGGCTTTCGCCACATACTTAACTATATCATTCTAATTAGAAAAAATAACATTTTTTTTTCTAATTAAAACTGTCGTTTATTAAGTTAAGTATATGGCGAAAACACAGCAATGTAATTGTCCGGATTCCTTCTTTGGCATAAAATTAATAAAACGTTCCCTTATCATTTTATTATAAATAAAAATATGTCATCCATAACATTTATGTTATGATGACATATTTTTATTTCCTTTTTATTACAGAACAGGAAGAAAGGTGCATTCAGTATAAGGTCCGATCGATTTTTTAAATGTCACACGTCAAGTTAAAGGAACTTACAAAAATGAAAAACTAAAATATTTACTTAATGCACAATTTATTCACTTAGGTTCAAGGCACACGCGTTTCATTGGCGATACAAATGCAGCCGCAGTTTTGTGATCCATGATATATACGTATTTTGTACTTTTTTTTTTTCGTAGCGCTTTTCATATTAGTTTCTCATACAATTATGTCTTATTTTGCTCGTTATTGTTTTCTCTAAACGTTCAATAACCGCTAAAAGTGAACGTGTGCTTGTATATTTTATTCCATAACCTTGTTTTTACTGTTTTGCTTATTGTCTTGTCAAGGTTATCATCATATTTATGATGTATAAGTGGGAAATCAAGTTCAGTGTATTTTCTTCGTATATTTCATTGACAGTTTTCCCCATATAATCCCCTATTTTCTTAGACAACTCATTTTTACAGTAGTCTTTCCAACCTCGGTTTTATCAAACGCGGTACTTTGAGGACTATTGGCGAGGAATTGCTGTATTTAAGTTATAAGAGTGTAAGTTTTTTCATAGAAGTATACAAATATAAATACTCAGCTTGTCTCTAATCTAACGTTTAATTATTCATTAATTTATATAAAAGTCTAATCTGAATCGGAAAGTCGAAATGAGTAAAATGAGTTGCAAACGTTCTTGCAGCTCAGCCGCACTGTTTTGCTCTGACGACACCGTTTTAGCGTCCCACACGTTATAACTTGTGGGACGCTAAAAAGGGGATAGCAATAAAGAGCTATCGTGTAATTAACGTGTGGGATGTTAAAAATAGCCCGACCAATTTCTTATTAACATAATGCTATTTTATGAACAATCGATATAACGCCCTTCCGATATAAGGACTGTTTCCCTCATTCCTCTGGGGGCGGGGTTAGTTATATAGATTTTCGACTGTAAATACATCCGCTTTGCGTAACCGTGGTTCATAAATATGGGCTTTTTTAATTGCATTTTATTTTATGATTATTATTTATTATATAACTTAAATAAATAAAATAAATTTTTGTTTATACTCCGGGACGACCAAACGGTCAGAGGAGTTCCAAGATAGCCAGAATACAAGAAACAACACCGTATTCAGCAGTCACGATCTAGAACCGCGGTCACTCAAGGCACGTGTACTTATGCACCCGCGCGCCTGACCACTAGGCTACGGCGGCCTCTCGGGAACTCCTCTGACAGCGTGGTCGTCCCGGAGTATAAAGAGAATTTTTTTTTGTTTTTTTTATGTTGAACATAGCTGTCCAGGCTCGGTTTGCAGAGCATTAAACTATATATCAGGGGAATTTAACTTTTTTTTGTACAGTAAACACGTTTTCAGTTTTCTCCTGCCAGATCACCTTCCTTATTCTAGTTACAAATTCTCACCATGCATTTCATTGCAGATGAAATATTTAGTAAGATTATTCGTTTTTTAAAAGATCTTGTTGTTTAAAGCAACGTTCAACACCTCACAACAACTTAATCAACTAGTAAAGCAAAAAAAAAAAAAAAGGAGTATTTTATGAGGTCTTTTCTCCTCTCTTAGGATGATGAGCTTTACTAGTTTAAGAATCCATGACCTACACACTAGCAATCTCAGATTGCAAAATTATATTATTGCGTGCGCCATGTCGGAGTGTTGTACTTACCTGTATGAGTAAATAACACCAGCCTGCAATTAAGAAAACTTCTGTGATGTTTTACTGCCAATAGGTAATATGAACTACATTTTTAATGGAAATTTCGAAAGTTACTTGAAATTTGATCTATCACGTCAGAATTCTTTACAAATAAAAAAAAAAACGAAAATGATGGCGAAGGTGCTTCTGTATTTTTATAGATTTTACAAATAGGTTATTTTTATATAAAAATGCCGATAAAAATAAGTAAAAACAGAAATATCAAAGGCTAAATCCACCTGTCAAGCATAGGTAGCCGCAAACGGGATTTTTTATGCTCTGATTCGGTTAAACTTACGCCTTTTGACTTCCCCAGTCAGCTAGTTTCGGTTTCTGTGGCTGTTCCTTTAGCTTCTAGTAGTCGGCCATCACACAGACATTCCATTTCTTGGTACCTTTTCTCCATTTCCTGACGGAATCTTTCCTCCTGCTCTTCACAAAATAACTAAATTTTCTATTTAGGTGGTTTAAGCGAAATTTACATTTATTTCTATTTAGGTGGTTTAAGCGAATTTTACAAATACACTATACAATATTCATTAATGTACAAAAAACGTTACAATGGAACAGCAAATGATGCACGTACACGAGGTGGTTAACCTTATGGAGGCAGTTGTCAATAATTAATTGCATTGTAGTGACCTAATTGCCTCGCTGTCTTCTCCCATTGGCTCGAATAAATATCACTAGGAGGAAAAGTTTTTTAATGTACAGAGAGATAATAAGGAAAAGGCTACCTATCTGATTGACATAGCGGTACCCAACACTGGCAACCTGCAGAAAACCCATGGGGAGAAAAATCAGGAACTATACGAACCTAAGACAGCAGATCAAAGAGATGTGGCATATGCAACAAGTTACGACCATCCCAATCATCGTATCAACCACAGGTATGATGCCAAAGACCCTACATAACAGCCTTGCAGCAATAAATCTCCCAGCTAACACCTACAAAGAACTCCAGAAAGAACTCTCTATACGTAATCCTGAACACCTGTAGGATAGTCAGAGAGTTCTTCGACCAACAGTAAATACCAGGCATAAGAACAACTACCCTCTGTATTTGGTAGCAATAATCGTCACGAGGTGGAACCCCCAATCAGGGAGAAATAACATAATAATAATAATAAAACTTTTAAACAATAATAATAATCTTGTTAATATTTAAATTTTACTATGAGGTGTGTAAACAGGTGATTGCGCAAACGGCACTAAACTCCAATTGCTTCGAAGAAGAGAACGCTGTGCTGTCCATATTTAAAAAACATGGGAAGAAAATTTTCTTGGATTCTTCCAGTGAAGAAAGGGAAAGAGACAAATATAAAGCAAGTTGAAAAATTTGTGTAAATCCAGCCTCGTTATTTAGCATAAATTAGAACCTTTGGTGGGGAACAGTAGTAGCAGTAGTAGTAGTAGTAGTAGCAGTAGCAGTGGCATGTGATGCAAGAAAGCAAGTGCTTAGAGAGAGTTTATGCAGCATCACCCAAAAAAAAAAAAAAAAAATCACACCATTCCCTCCAAATGCCTGTCCAGTTCCTTCTTAAATTTATTCAACCTATCAACTTCCACAAAGACAGATGGAACTTTGTTCCAGCAATTAACCCGCTGGCTAAAGGCAAATTTCCGCACATCTATTCTATATCTGTCCTTTCTTAATTTGAATTTATGCCCCCTTAGGTTCGTAATCTGAACAAGTGGAAGGATCCCATCAGAATTCAGCGTGCTCAACCCATTCAAGGCCTTATACAGCTCAATCAGATCACAGCGCAGGTGCCTAGTCTCCAGCCACTGCAATTTGCAGAACTTAAGCCCCTCTTGATAAGAGGATCCCTTCATTCTTGTTGAAGGGATCCCCCTCACCAATCTTGTTGCCCTTCTCCGTACACACTAAAGAAAATCTACATCCTTCCTAAAATGAGGCCTCCGGATCTGTACGCAGTACTCAAGGCGTGGCCTGACCATTGCCTTATACAGAGGGACAATCACCTCCTTTTCCCTGTTAACAAAATTCCTATAAATCATTGACAAAACACCATGACCTGCCCTGGCAGCCTGTCTGCATTGCTCAGAAAACTTCATATCTGACTGCACAATTACTCCCAGGTCTTTTTCATTTTCTACCACCTTAAGTGTAGTACCACACAGTTGGTACGTTTCTCTGGGGTTACTTCTACCCATATGCAGTACTTTGCATTTGTCAAGGTTAAACTTCAGTTGCCACTTCTTAGCCCATCTGCCCAAATTATCTAGATCCTGTTGCAGTAGCACACTGCCATTACTGTCATTAACAATCCTGCCAACCTTTGTATCATTTGCCTGAAAACTTCGACATTAAGCCAGATATGCCTTCATCAGTACCATTGATAAATATTCAAAACAACAGTGGACCCAACACTGAACCCTGTGGGACTCCACTAATAACATTAGTCCACGAAGAGCAGTACCCATTGATTACCACCCTCTGTCTTCTCCCACTTGACCATCCTTTTATCCATTGTAGCAACTTACCCTTAATACCATTCTGTTCCGATTTGTACAATAGTCTTCCATGCGCAACAGTGTCAAAAGCTTTCCTGAAATCCAAATATATGATATCAAAATTATTTTTTGCCTCCAGTTCCTTTGTAACCACATCATAATATCCTATCAAATTTGTCAGACAAGACTTTCCCTTAACAAACCCATGCTGTGTCTGCAATGCATCTTTAACCAGTGACTCCATTATTTTACCCGGAACAGAAGTTAAACTAACTGGTCTGTAATTACTCGTGTCACCCTTCGATCCCCCTTTGTGAATTGGGGATACATTTGCACATCTCCAGTCCGTGGGAATCACCCCTGATTCCAAGGATGCTCTCATAATTATGGCTAAGGGTTTGCTTAGTTGCTTTGCCGCCTCCTTTAATATAACTGGATTTATCCCATCCACCCCAGGTGCTTTTCTTATGTTTAACTTCAACAATTTCTCCTCCACTTTGCTCTCAGTTATTACAAAATCATTAAGTATCCTGCTACAATTTGATAACCTTCTGCCATTTTCAAACCTTAATAATTCCTCATGTGTGAATGTAGATGCAAAATACTCATTCAGTTTGTTTGCTTTCTGAGCAGGATCATCAACAGTCGAACCATCGATGTCAAGTGGACCAATCAGATTCATCCCCTTCCTTTTAGAGTTTATATAAGTAAAGAAATCTTTGTTGTTTTTCTTAGCATCTTTTGCCAAGGATTTCTCGCAATCTGCCTTCGCCTGCCTAACCGCCTTTGTGACCTGATTACAGACTAGCTTATATCTGCCATAGGCTTCTGAGTAGCTTGATAATTTATATGCATCCCATGCATTTTTCTTCTCTGCTACGAGTCTCATTAGTTCATTAGATAACCATTTAGGCCTAAACCTTGAACAATATTTCTTAATAGGTATGAAACTTTTAGTAGCATCCACGATTAATTCCTTGAATGCTTCCCACTTAGAATTTACTGTTGGTAACATCGTTAGTTGATCCCACTGTACAGAATTTAAAAACTTTCTGAGACCACTGTACTCCCCTTTACGGAAGCAAAAACCCTTTCCTTTACCCCTGATGGTAATTAAATCTTTAAGTAAATCCCACATCAGTACACTGTGATCACTGCCACCTAGTGGTTCCTTTATCTGCAAATTCTTAATACACGATCACTGCTGATAACCAGATCAAGAGTATTACTTTCTCTGGTTGCCTCTCGAACATGCTGCTGCAGAAAACAATCATCCAATAAATCCACAAAAGTCTGACTAGTGTGTGAGTGACCAACCCACATGTTCCAGTCAATATCTGGGAAGTTAAAATCCCTCATTATAAAACATTCTGATTTACTAGCCCACTCTATTTCTCTGTACAATTGTTCATTGTACTCAGTCGAGTCATTAGGCCTATAACACACTCCTACCCTTATTTTTGCTTTCGAAGTGCTTATGTCACACCAAACTGACTCAACAGTGCACTGTTCATCTATATCAACTGGGCCCTTCTTTTGATTTTATATTTTTCTTAATTAACAGCATAACACCTCCTCCCTTTCTATCCTGTCTATCCTTTCTGTACACATTGTGCTCCCTAAATTTCAGTTCTGCATTCCTTATATCTGTGTGACACCACGTCTCTGCTATCCCAACAATATCCGCCTTTGATGTCTTGACCAACACTTCAAAGTCATCAAATTTATTTACTATACTTCTAGCATTGGTATACATGCAAGCATACAGGCTCCTCTTCCTATTCCTAGTTACCCTAACACATCCCATATACCCACCTATTTCACGATGACTGCCATCCTTCCCTGAATTCCCCAACACCCTTCGCTCCAGGTCGTTACTTATTCTAATAGAAGTTGTGCAAGAATCACCTTCACCTCTGCCTGCGGCTACTGTTAAACTATTAGTCCTTGTATCCCCACAAGCTATCAGTTTTCCGACCCACCTAACACTGCCTCGATAGCATCAACAAATATTCTTGCACCTTTTCTATTTAAGTGTATCCCATCCCTGTAGAAGCAGTCTCTCCTGTTAACAAGTAGAGACAAGAATGCTGAACGTTGACGCCGCCCTCCACTCCAGCAGCTCATTCGAATGAACTTTGGGTTTCGAGTAAAAAAAAAATTATCATCACTTCTCCTCCCGATCATAAAGCGACATGTTTCTTTATTGTATTTTTTAAAGAGTTTAAAAAGAAATTATCATTTAAATATTTCCTTTTTTTATTCTCTCGTTATGTCATAGTGGGCCACAGACATGTAATATACGAATTATGCATAAGAATGCTTTCTTACGTTAGTTTATCTCTGTTTATGTGTTTAACTCTAAAAGGTGAGCAGCAGCGGCGGAAGTTTTTGTCACCTCCAGTAACAAATATCAAAAATAAACATAATTAAGTAACAGCATCTGGGCTTCAGAGAGAAAGCACCAAAACATTATACATTAATTAAGTTCCCTTCGAAAGGGGAATTTTTAAATATTTCTTATCTTTAAAGCTCCATTAGACGTAAATTACTTCAAGAAAACTGGACACATTTTCTTTTGCAAGCTGCCACGTGTGTGTTTAATGGAACAAAGATAAAATGAAATTTTAATAATGAAGACATATACAGTACTTATTTTCTTTATAATGTTATAGTATTATCCCTTTGGATAACAGAAGAGAAATGAAGAAAATTAAAATCTAATGCTCTCGTTGCTTTAAACAGTGAGAAGGTGTAAGAACACGCGCTTATGAAGAAGGAAACAGGTATTTTAAATGTAATTTTATTTTAATACGTTTATCCTTATTTATTATTTGTTAGTGAAGTGCAGATGTTTAGGCACTCAAGGGCCATTAAAAAATAATAAATAAATAAAAAATAGGCTGGCAAAGGTGCGGAATAAGAATTCGACTTAAGCTGTAAAACTCCAGAAAGACCGGTTGTCAATATGTGTATACAATATCGTTATTATTATTAATATTACATTTAAAAATATTTCAGATTAGGGTTACCCGAGATGCTAAACTTAACTGATCTACCCATTTGTATTATGTTTTTAAACTGCATGTGTAATCTGGTCAATTTTCCTGTTTCCTGTAAATAAACAGGATAAAAAATCCTGTTTATTTATTGATCTTGATTGAAATCAAGATCAATAAATAAATCTTGATTTCAAGGCGAACATCTTGCAGGGGCTCACATCTGGTGAGTATGGGCTTGGCACACACCCAGGGTCCTGAGCTTGGATATCATCATTCTTCTCTTTCTTGGTGATTTCCCTCTACTTCTCTCTCTCTCTCTCTTTCTCTCTGGGTCACAGGGTAAATCAAATATTTTTTTGGATGGTGCAGCAAAAGCCTCAGGCTTCCTTGCATCATATGGCTAATTATAATAATAATAATAATAATCCTTGTTTGTGTAAATCCGGCCTATAAAAGTTCTTCGCGTCATTGGTGGGATTCTATTCCACAACTCTTACACACGGTGTTGTGGACAGTGGTTTAACCACGCTCTACCCGCGAAGACACATTACTAACTAACTAACTAGTAGCAGTAGGATTTTAGGAGCATCAGCAGCTAAAGCCATATTGCTCTGTATATATAATGATATAGCGCCTCCATAGCCTGTAAATTGCATGTGTTGTATGGTCGATTTTCTGTTTTGCTGGATGAAAAACCCGAGTTAACGGAAGAAAAACAGTAAAATAACAGTAAAATTTTCATCCTCATAGGTGTCCTTTTATTGATCTCACTGGATGTGTTGCACGTCTTCAAGAAGCACGATGCCTTAAACCACTCCTACCAATTTATAGCTCCGTACTTGCTAACAGAGTTCTCCCTAAATTTTAGAATTAAGTATGTTGTAATTCCAATGCCGAAAATTACAGCCTTACCACGTGGAGCACTATCGGCCTTATCCACTACGTGTACACTCTTAAAAATACCGGAAAATTAAACATATCGGAGTACAAGCTCATTAGAACATTACATCGAATTATAGAAGATCATTATAAAAATTAAGTTATTGCTACACAATTTAATTTTTTGACAGAAAAAATAAAATATATATATATAGGTTTTTCCATTTATTGCGCAAACTGATTGTCCAATGTGTACCGAAGTAATTGCGATACCAAACACTTAATGTTAGTGGCACAAAAAAAAAAAATATATATATATATATGTGATATTAGGGTTTCCCTTAAATGATTACATCTATCCATATGTTTATTTTGTCTGTAAATTGTGTGTGTTCTCTGATCGATTTCCCTGTTTCCTGGACAAAAAAAAACCCAGTTTCTGGGGATAAAAACCTTGCTATCTACGCCTGAGACCGACTAACTCAGCCACGGAGTAAAAAAAAGGCCACTAAAGTTCCTCCTCTCATCGACGGGATTCGAACCCGGGCTTTTCCACTGCGCTACACGCGCAGACTGCACAGAAGGCAGCAATTTATTGTGAGAGTAATGCCAAAAATGGAGTTTTGAGGAACAATACAACATTTTTCAGTGCGATGCATCGCCCAGTAATATGAATACATGTATTTAGTGATATTTGGAATTAAATAAAGCGTTGAATCTATAAGAAATTCAATAGCTTGAAGAATAATATTATTATGGCGCTTCCATAGCCAGGTGGGAAGGAGCAGCAGTGGCGTAGCACACGCTTCTTGATTAGACCGGGGTTCGAGCCCGTCACCACCAAATACGGAGGATGCGGAAAGGTCAAAGGAATGACCACAGCATATTCCCTGAGCAATATGGCCTTAGTTGCTAATGCTCCTAAAAACCAAATAACAACAAACCGTATTACCAAGACCAATAATTCTCGCCTAATTGATTTTTGTCACACTTTTGGAACACACTATATATACGTGACCATATATGTATATATTTTCACATATAGATATGTAAATATAGAATAGAATAGAGATTTTAATTCTAGTAGAGTATATACAGTTATTACCTTTTCAGCATGGTAATGCCAGGATTCCCTGATAGAATATTGCTAATAAACAATAACACTATAACATTATTATAGTGATATGTATGACAATGTTACAAGCATACATTATAAACGATATAAACAAATTACTGTACATTATTTTAAACTAGAAAATATTGTCTTATTTTGCGGCTTGGATGATTCAGCGCCTGAAATCAATCTCGCTCCACGTCATAGTCTTTCCGTATACGACGAGTCCACCAAAACTGATGCTAGCGGACCTTGGTGCTCTGGTTAGTTTTCTTTTGTGCTGCGATCATGAATACTTCCTTCTGGATGCTGGACCTGATTGATTGCGTCGGGGTCTGGTGCTCTAATGGTTCTATTTTCCATGGCGGATAGTTGGACATTTGCTGGACAGTATCTTTATTGGGTTTTGAGGTTATAGTGCATGTGGAACAGCAAATGACGAGAACTGTGATTTTTTAAGTTTATAGTTGTGTCATCCAGACTATTGATTATTAGTGTATTTTTTTTTTTTTTTTTTTCGTGCAGTTTCCCTGGTATGAGAAATCCGGGGAGCGGGATTTCTGGCACTCACTGGTATTGCACTACCTCCAGTGTGTGCGGGATTTCATGCGCGAATTGCGCTACAATAAAACCAGACCTCGTAATTCAACATACTTTTTCAAAGCTGCTTTGAGCCGACCGGGCTAGCCGGGTGGGTAAAGTGCCTGCCTGGCAACCCAAAGGTAGTGGGTTCGAATCCCTCCTCGGGCATGGATCAGAGTAGTGCAAAAACCTTGGGAGGTGCATTATGGCCACAGAAGCCAATGCGCCAACAACTAACAAAAAAAAAAAAAAACCTGCTTTGTAAAGACTACATATTCACAAGTTCTCAAGGTAGAGTTGGGCTTATGCCTGGGAGCTACCCTGATTAAAGAACACACACACACACACACGTGTTTAAGGGTCACCTGGAAATGTAATTTCAACTACCCATGTGTATTGTGTCTGTAAATTGCGTGTGTTCTTTGATCGATTTGCCTGCTTTGCTGGACGAAAAAGACCGGATTCCGGGGAAAAACCTTGCTCTCTATGCCTGAGATCGACTAATTCAGCCAAGGAGTGAAAAAAAGCCCATAAAAGTTCCTCGCGTCATCGTCACGATTCGAACCAGGGCCTTTTCCACCCGGTGTGGGCAAGATGATGACGATACCACTGTGCTATCGCGCAGCCGGGTATGGCAGTCTATATATTTCAGTCTATATTTCTTATTTCTCACCACTTCTTAGAGTTCCCTGTTGATCTTTTCGAAGCGCCTACTTCGACAGGAACGTATCGGCGAGCACTAGATGGTTGTGATGTATAAAGATCGCAATCAAGTGAGATTTACTGAGAGAAAAATCTGCTGAAGAATCTTGCGCCGATAACACTGAACTGAACATCCAAAAACCATGACTGTGACTGCAGCTACGCTGTTGCCTCGCCTTTTGGCGATCTGGGTTGGACACCTAGTCTGGCCCACTTTCTCTCCATATCCTGGCGGTGGGAGGGGCCGGGACCGTCCCCTCCCCCGTCTCCCCCGTTTACTTCTCCTGGTGCGGCATGGGCATGCCACACTGATATCTGGGGTCGTCTACCCTATTGGCCTCATACTTCTGTCTTTCCCCTCCAGTCTTCAGTCTTTCCCCCACTCTTTCTCTCTCTATACATCACAGTGTACGCCCCACACGACAAAAACTTAAACTCCAAATTATAACAGCCAAATCGTGCATCAATTCCGAAACTTAACCTCATTAGCGAACCACCCCCTAAAATCGCGTTATTATTATTATTTTTATTTATTTTATTTTATTTATTATTACTATTTTATTTATTTATTTTTTTTTTTTTTTAGGCCCTAGCCACTGAAATCTCAGGAAATTAGGTGGCAGGGCCTGCCAGAGTAAATAATTATGCTGGGTGTACCTGGTCTGCCTCCACGGGGCTGAGTGTGGGCAACGTTGGGCCCCAGCAGGGGTCTAGCGGCTAAATGGCCAGAGGAACAACGATACACAACACAATACTTCCAAATCCCATACACTTTTAAATCTCTGGCCTTAACAGTGATCTGTTACACCCACAAAGAAAACCACGCGGAGATGGGGGAAACCCCTGGTGCCGTTTGACACGAACACACTTTACACTTTACACTTTTACACCCATTGTCATTTTTTTATTTTATTTTTACCTGCACCACTAGCTTTATTATTTATTTATTATATATTTTTAAATTAATTAATTATTTATTTTATTATGATTATTTTATTATTATTATTATTTATTAATTTATTATTATTATATATATATATATATATTTTTTTTTTACCTGCACTTTTTTTTTTTTACAACCACGGTTTTTTTTTTTTTTTACTCTTCTCTCTTCTCTCTCTCTGGAATGGACCCTCAGAGGATCCAGTCCCACCTGTTGGCAACACCAAGTGGGTCAGAGTCTCTTTTGAGACGGTACAACAGAACTCACACAAGGAGTAAGCCAGATAAAAACAACTTTAGAGACCGATTTATGGATAATGATACCGTTTCCAAAATGAGCCCAAGCGTTCATTTATCAAATTATATCAACACCTGTGTTGAAACATAACCCCATCCCAGAGCAGATTGTGAAATGCGTCAGTGATACATATTCCAGAAATTTGTGCAAAAATTAATCCAGTGATGCGTTTGGTAGTAATCATCGAATTTCTTGTATCAGTATTGGGAGATATGATACTTTAAGGAAACAGGCCACATCAGAAGTCCTCAGCCGGAAGAGGAGATGGCGTTTATAGATAGTTTAATTTAGCATCCAGAATTAAGTTGCATAAAGTCGCTTAGCTGTGGAGGGTGTTGCAGACGTTCGTATCTCAGCAGTTCTGGAGGGTAGTAATTGTTTGCTTAAGCACTAAAGAAACTAAGATTCAGTGTAATGTCTGTAAACTGCATGTTTTCTATGGACTCTTTCCTTGCTTTACTTGATGCAAACACAACTTTCTTGGAGAAAACCCTATGTGCCTCTCTAATAGCGATTAATTCAGCAAAAATGTAAATAGAACTTCCTCATTTTGATGGGATTTGAACATAGGCATTTTCCACATGGTATGGGTGGATAGCGGTGGCACCCACTGTGCAACCTGAGAAGGTAAGCAGTAGCCATAATATTCAGTTTTAGTTACCGCTTACTGTGTTGCCATGACCATAGAGACACGATGACATGCTTTGCAGACCATTTCATGCAATAGATCCAGGTCAGCACCTATTCGCTATGCGCATTAAATCTCACTTCAGAGTCAAAAGTTTTCCAAAATCTGCATGATTACAAACCTGAAAACAACGGAAAAAGCTCATATAAACACATATCTGATTCTGTATGTTTACGATGACTGTGGCATTTTCAGTAGTAATGTTTATCAAAATGTAACCTACCTTGTATGAATGCATTTTTCTTAAATTTATTAATAAATAAATATTCTTATTAAAAATAAGAATAAACTTATTTTCTACCATTGAAAACTCCGTAGCATATTTAAACAGCCATAGCTAATAACTGTTCATATTTGGACAGTGTATAAATTTTTTTCAGTGTTTAAGTTCTGAATCGATCCTGAGAGTACGCACATGTTGTGAAACGGCGTGTATATTCAATTTTCTTAGATTAGTGAAAAACATGAAACAAATAATAAAAACACGATGTTGTAAACTTGTTTAATCGTGCTCTCCGAAATTTCAATGACCAATGCACATGATTATTCCACTCCTTCTAATTCATTATTTTTCCGATGTTCCCAGTTCGTTCCGTGCAGTTGTGTAATATACCTTAGGTGGTCTTAAATATTTTAGATAATGAACATAGCACAGAGTAGTAAGATATCTTTCTTCTCTGTGGTATGTAGGACCGGATTGGATCAGTACCTTTCATACACACAGTTCATGATGATGATTGTGTACCTTTATTTAACGTGTTAGTAATATATTGATGACACTGTTCTTTGGGTTTTGATGTGTAATGACACTGTTGAGATACCATTAAGTAAACTTAATGGTAGCTCAACAGTGTTCAAGGAGCTACCATTAAGTAAACTTAATGGTAGCTCCTTGAACTATAATAGTGATTATTTCCAAGAAGTAGCTTCAGCTACTTGAGTTTTACTGGACTCTGATCTGGGTATAATACTTTTTTTTTTTGACTGGCGCTTTTATTTGAATGATTTTGTGCACGCGGTGGAGTTGCCACGAACCGCCTAATACAATAAATAAATAAATAAATAAATAAAGTGCTTTTCGCATCTTTCTCGGTATTTTCCCATTAGAGATTGAACGCTCTTCTGGAGGAAGCCGTTCTAAAACCCTCAATCCACTTTTTCACAGATCCAGAGATATTAAATTAAAAGTAGCTTAATAAATGGATGACATTTATTCATTTCATTTGAGCACTTACGAGGATTACCCAAACTTAGTGCAATATGGCCACAGAAGCCGATGCGCCAACAATTACCAAATCAAAAAAAAAAAAAAAAAAAAAAAAACCCAAACATAATATCCCGCTGTTTAAATAAATCTATATTTATTTATACGCACACAGTGTGGTTGCCGTAGCCTAGTGGTCAGGCGCGCGGGTACACAAGTACAAGTGCCTTGAGTGACCGGGGTTCAAGCCCGTGACTGCTAAATAGGGTGATGTTTCTTGTATTCCATCTATCTTGTGAACTCCTCTGAGCGCTTGGTCGTCCCGGAGTATAAACAGGAAATTTATTTACTTGTGTATTATATGGGTGTTACTTTCCTACCTCTTATTATGCTAATGACATTGTCCACATGTGATAATGTAGCAATAATCAAACATGACTTCCCCAGTGAAAAGGTCCTTTAAAAGAAAGACATTCATTTGGGAAGACATATTTAACCGACATTCATGAATGTAGCCATGCGAGGGTAGTCATAGCTTTGTGAGGTTTTACTTTTGGAGTAACTCTCATATAATTGAAAGCAACAGCTCGTTTATAGATCGTGTAATGTTAAAAAGAAATTCTACATCCATTTAGTATACTAAATTGCTACTTGTTTCTGATCCCACTTTGGGATTCTGTTATCAAGTGCATTCATAACACTAAATACAACTGTCTTTGGGTAATCTATCTGAAGAAGTCCTCTGAAGGAAGCTATATTTAGTATACATGTATTGTTATAAAGTCAACTAAGAGTTTTATGTGAATCAATTTTGATATAAGTAATAAATAATTTAATATATCAAATGTTCCAGATGTATGACTTTTTGGCATGAGTTGCAAAATTAATCGATGCTTTTAAAACTTGGAATTAATTGTTATTCATTTATATTCATATAATTTTAACTGTCAATTTTCAGTGATATTCCTTCCACTTAACATAAAAGTACATTTCCTTGGGAGGAGGTTTCTTTACACCCCAACCGTGCTGATGTATAGCACTTTTTTTGATATTTTTACTGCAGTATATTTGTAGTTTGCAACTACAAAACCGACTTTTTACATCATATTATTATGCATTTTTGTTGCATTGTTGTTATTATTATGTATTATTTTGTACCGTATTATGTATTATTTATTGGTATTTTTTTGCTGTTGGGTTGGATAGATGACCCATAAGGGGAGCAGTGGGGGTGGGGGTAATCCCTACGATGGGCCGAATTGTGACTTCCCAAAATTGTGACTTCTGTAAAACATTATACGCTTTGCGTTTAATGTTTTACTGGACGGAAAACCCAGATTTCCAGAATAAAACCATATTACCCTTCTCTTCGAATCACGATTAATCCGGATACGGAGGGATAATAGTTCATAAAGGGTCTTCTCGTCCACAACGGGAAATATCTCTTAACTTCGGTTGGTGACGAGAATCGAACCCTTGCTCAGTGGCGGATTACCCATTAAGGCAATGAGGCATGTGCCTAGGGGCCCCAGGCTTTGGGAGGGGGGGCCCAAGCCAAGACATTTTCCTATAGTGTTCTAAAATAGATTAATGTTTTCGGTAACCATCATAAAAATCTTGATTAATTTAAGCGAAAATTTAAGCAAAAAATTCAAAAGTACAAAATTTCATTTATTTGCCACCTAACTTTTATTGATTTATTATTATTGTTATTTTTTGGGGGACCCCAAATATAATTTGCCTAGGGACTCCAACTATCCTTAATCCGCCACTGCCCATGCTGTATCCAGTTGGAGCGGAGGAACAGCAATGTGTGTTTTTTGTGGTTAAGGTTTACGGCTGATGTTCCATAAAATAAATAAATAATAAATAAATTTTCTGTTTATACTCCGGGACGACCAAACGGTCAGAGGAGTTCACAAGATAGACAGAATACAAGAAACAGCACCGTATTCAGTAGTCACGGGCTTGAACCCCGGTCACTCAAGGCACGTGTACTTATGCACCCGCGCGCCTGACCACTAGGCTACGGCGGCCCATAAAATTTGTTGGTCTGTAAATGTTTTCCATACGTATTTATTTATTTGCGTTTAAACACATTACAGGTGATGCTCCCGGTTACAATGTATTGAATCATATGACATCATTATAGTTAATGGAACATAATTTTAGTATTATAATAAAAATAACAAGTAAAAGAATAATACATTTATAAAGGTACATTTTAAAATTAAATTAAAATTCAAACCATTATTTACTGTAAAATATAAAAGTAGAACAATTATTGCTATTCACTCTTTGCAAAACGAAATAGTATTATATTTTGAAATGTCTGAAATAATACATTAGCGTGTATTATTTCAGAAATTTAATAAATTATGCAAATAACTTTTAAAGATTTAACTAAAACGTATACTGCTTTGTTGAAGATCGATCACCTAATCGATGATAATTAATACATAAAAACTTCAGTTATAGATGTCGCAACTTAGGATTTATGTATAAATGTCTGATCATGTGACTGTTTTGCCTAAAATAATTGTAGTGGGATCAGCGAGTTTTCGTTCGTCTAATGTTTTTGTTTTCGGTTTATACTCTTTCACGAATGTATCTTTATGTAAGTACCTTTTAATTTATAGGACATTTCAGTCAATGTAATCATATAAAGATGTTTTTAAGGTTACATTGGCACAATATTTTGCATTCTGTAATACAGCTATTCTGAGTGACACATGCCACTAGCGTATTACGCCGGTAGCTTGTATGGTTGCAAGTTCGATGTTTACATAATTATTTGATGAACATATTTTATGCAGTCTGTTGTTAACGTTTTTCTGTATAACATTACTTGTATATCTATACTTCAATAAATCATTACTTATATATTAAGTGATGCATAAGTAATGTTTTACTGATAATAATTACTTTTTTTTTTTTTTTGAAGTAGATAGCGATCGTATGAATTTGTTTATGGCGCGAAGTACAGAATGCCTGTTGCAGCTTTAACCGATTTCAAGTTTAGAAAAAATAAATTCATAAGGAATATAAATTTCATTTTTGCGTTTCTTTGCATATATATATATTATTCTATGTTGGTTTAGTGAATGCTGTGTACGTTAATTAACTGATGCCTTGTTAATTAAGTTCCAGGAACCAAGAACGTTGAGTTACTTTTTTTTTTTTTTTTAGGATTTGTGTATACTTCCGGTATAATCCCAGAATTGGGGAACTCAAAAAGAAAAAAAAACAAAAAAAAACTGAAACATCCAGAACTTTTATGCTTCGCATATATTGCAATTCTTGCGCATGCGAGATTTAATAACATTAATGTAAAAATTCAGTTATAGTATTATATCTTTTTGTGTCAGTGTTTGGTTTTTATGAATAAGTAATTTAAAAAACAATATTATGTGAACACAGCCCAAATGCAGGGAAATAAAGCGAACTTTTGGAATGAAATAATAAAATGAGTGTATAGTATATAAAAATTAGCTTTTTATTATACGTCGTGATGGTCCCATTGGCGAGAGGTACTCAGGCCTCCGTAGCCGAGTGGTCAGGAGCGGGATGCAGTAGCACACGCTCCTTGAGTAGACCGGGGTTCAAACCCCTGACTGCTGAATACGGTAGATCTGCCAACCTGCACTGGACCAGCTTGGCAGATTGTGATCCATTTCCCTCAGCATGAATTGTTGAGGAGGCTTCCATCCTGCAGTGGGTTGATAATGGCTGCACCTTTACTTACAAGATAGACTACTAATAGAATATTATAGTATTTCGGGTTAATGTTTACAAGTGCGTCCCCCTTCCTATTGATCGTTGCGAGTAGCAGTGATTGTCATGCCTAGTCTGCAATAGTTAATCTTAATTAGGGTATTTATCCGTTCCCCTTTTGCCGCTGTTTTAAAATTGGGAACTCATTCTGATTTTAAAACAGCGGCAAGTGGGCGACAAACACCCCAGGATTAACCATAGCTGGTTAGGCGTATCAATCACTGTTACAGTGTATCAATCACTGTTACAGTGTATCAATCACTGTTACAGTGTATCAGTCGGAAGGGATCGTTACGCAGTTACATGTAGCGATCAATCACTGTTTACAGTGATTGATATCCACACACAAGTACAGTATTTAGTACCTTTTTTAGCTCATTCAGAGAGCCTTTGTTCTGCACTTCAGCCTATTTCTTTTGAAGTGTACTGAATACTACCTTATGTTTGCGCACATAGAGTATAGTCTTTTGCTCAATTATGCTAAGTGTCAACTTTATTGATATTCAGCAAGCTTTATGGTGAATTGTTACATTAGCATTAGTAGTGGCATATGATGCAAGAAAGCAAACTTATACAGCATCAGCCAAAAGAAACCACTTCCCATTCACCTATCCATTTTCACCAAAAGCTTGTCCAATTCTTCCTTGAATTTATTGAAGCTATTAACTTCCACAACGACAGATGGAAGTTTGCTCCATTGATCAACCACTCGCTGGATGAAGGCAAATTTTGACCCATCTACTCTGCAATTGTCCTTCCTCAATTTGAATTTATGCTCCCTCAAGTATGGGTAGCAATAACCCCAGAGTAACATACCAACTGTGCAGTACTACACTCAGAGTAGTGGAGAATGAAAAAGACCTGGGGGTAATTGTGCCGTCAGAAATGAAGTTTTCAAACCAGTGCAGACAGGCTAACAGGGAGGCTCATGGGGTCTTGTCAATAATATCTGAGCAAGCAGAAGAATCCCATCATTGAGCTTGCTCAAACTTTTGGCAAACCTGGCATCTCCGTAGCCAGGTGGGCAGGAGCAGCAGTGCGTACCACCCTTGATTAGACCGGGATTCGAGCCCGTGCCCACAAAATATGGAGGATGTGGAAAGGTCAGGGAATGACCACTGCATATCCCCGGAGCAATATGGCCTTAGTTGCTAATGCTCCTAAAAACCAAATAACAACAACCCATATGCAGTATTTCATATTTGTCAATGTTGCCACCCCTCAGCCCATCTGCACAACTTTTCCAGATCCTGTTGTAGCAGCATACCCTCGTCACTGTCATTAACAACCTTGCCAACCTTTGTATCATCTGCCGACTTGGATATTAAGCCTTTTATACCTTAATCAATCCCACCCAACCATCCTTTTATCCCTATTTAATGCCATGCTGCTCCAATTTGTACAGCAACCTTTTATGTGCAACAGTATCAAAAGATTTCCTGAAATGCAAGTACATATATGATATAAAAATAATTTCTTGCATATATGTAAATTACTCTTTAAAGTGATTTTTTATTGATTGTGTGGCCATATTAAAAAGTCGATGATGAGCATTGTACTCAAAATGGCGAGAAAAACAATAAATACTGTTGCTTAAAAAAAAAAAAAAGAGTAAGGAAGGTCAACATTACACATATTGTTTATTTGAGGTGCAGTATTGAAGTATCGCCGACCGGGCTAGCCGAGTGGGTAAAGTACCTGCCCGGCAACCCAAAGGTTGCGGGTGTCGATTCCTGCCTCGGGCTTGGATCAAAGTACTGCAAAAACCTTGGGAGGTGCAATATGGCCACAGAAGCTGATGTGCCAACCACTACTAAATCAAAAAAAAAAAAAAAAAAATTGAAGTATCAAATACAGGAAAAGGTGATCAAACACACCAACTGAACTGGTTCAATGAAATGCATCAAGTTGCAAAATATAGACCCATTTTTTAAATACTTTATTATATATTATAAAAATTATTTTTATAATTGTGTTATGCAACCAAAATACGTCTCATTATGAAAAGCTTAGCGTCTTTTTTGGATATTAAAATGTGGTAAACCTGGAAGTCAAGTCCTGCTGACTTTCAACTAAGAAGTTTTTTTCCAGCTGAAAGTCCTGCAATCCACTTGTTAATAAAGAAAAACAAGTTAGTTAATCTATGCGGTGCATTTCATTTCAGGCATGTCAGTAAATAGTAATAATTCATTATTTTTATGAAAAAAAAACTAATCAGAGCAACACCATTTATGAGCAAACCAAGAGAATTCCATTCCTGTGCCTCTATCATTCTGCCTATTTATTCCTACAATCAGTGCACATAAAAAACATAATATCCAGTGCTTCAGCTTCAATGAATGTATATGAATAGCCTATGTGATATGGTTGAAGAAAAAAAAAAAGAATTTCCCGAATTCTGTCAGTTCAATTTTAATGAAGTCTGGGACTTGACAAATTGTCCTGAAAAAGTAATATAAAAATTTAACGAAAATCCATTTGCCAAGAATCGAAAGTGAATGGACATAACGAAACAATGATGATTTCAGGATTTCTATCAGGCTGATTTTAATGAAATTTTGGATGGCTGGAAAAAATCTCTCCAAAAAAGCCAAATATAAATTTTTTTTGGAAATCTATCATCTAGGATTCGAGTTATTATATGTGGATGTAGAGAGAACAGGTGAAACAATATTGCTTTACACAAATATGCTAACATTAATTATACCAAACTATCAAAAAAATGCTATTTTTGGAAATATTTATTAGCACCAAATAAGAATAAAAAAATATTTGCAAAATATAACATATGTCCTTCTTTGGACATCAGTTGTTTGGCAATACAAATTTATGTAAAATACTGTAAATTAATTCAAGTTAGTATGGGCTTGGGTGTGCCCATACTCTCCAGATGTGAGCCCCTGGGGTTTGTACTGAAATTGCAGGAAGGCCAGTCTTATTTCCTTTCAATAGTGGTCTGCTTGCTTGTGGCCAGAAGAGAACGAAGGAATTTTGCTAAGAGACCAGTTGGCACTAACATGGTGGAGGCAAGGTTGTGTTTGGATTCATGATGTCCTTTCTGTACACGTTGTACTGATCATATTCAAATTTTACATCCTTTTTGTCTGAGTGGTATTGTGTTTCTAATATACCTACAGTATATGTACTTAATGAGCACATCAAATTTTAACTATAATCCTACCACTGATGTACAGACAAGTGTAGTTGGGAGTTTTGCTCTTAGTAACCGTAATATAACCCACGTATCTGCTTGTCCCAAAAGGCTCCCCTCCCTAGAGGGACTTGCAGTCCAACATTTTTGGTTTCCAGCCTGCTGCATGTCCTATTAGAAGCAGCCTAAGAATCACTTTCATCATTGCTTGTGTTAGTCTGTGTATTCCCCCCCCCCCAACTTCAATTTTTACCAGTTTTGCAACCCACCTAATACTGCTTAGAGTGCATCAGCAAATATCTACACCCTTTCCATCCATACAGTGCTGGATTAAGGCATGGGCTAGTAGGGTCCTTTCCCATGGTGCTATTCTTTAAGGGGTGCCAAAAACAGAAGAAAAATAAGGCAAGATATATATATATCTCCTTAGTAAAAGGGGGCTGAAAATCTTTCTGGGGCATGGAAATACCTTGGCCAGCTCTGCATTCATACCCTGGTCGTGTTCCTTCTGTCTGTTTTAACAATATATTTCCTATGTATCTGGGGCTTAATGCCTCATCCCTGTCATGTTTTGCTTTGGGGTTCAGATTCTGATTTTTAGTATCGTGGTTGGTTTTTAATATTGTATTACTGTCGGTAGGAGTTCTTTCAAATTTTTACTTTTTTGTTTCAGGTAATTTTGGATTATTGTTATTTCATTGGATGTATTTATGGAATGTGCAATCATTTTTTGAAAACGTTGGTATCATTTCTTTAGTAGGAGTATTTTATGTTTTCAGTTGAGGTTTCCTTCTCTCCCCCTGTCTTTGTATACAAGTCATATTTCCCATTCAGCCTGGAATAAAATGATTGTTGTTGTTATTTGGTTTTTAGGAGCATTAGCATCTAAGGCCATATTGCTCCGGGGATATGTGGTGGTTGTTCCCTGACCTTTCTGCATCCTCTGTATTTGGTGGTTACAGGGTCAAACCCCGGTCTAATCAAGAAGTGTGTGTTACGCACTGCTGCTCCTGCCCACCTGGCTACAGAGGGGCCAGAATTAGTCTTAACTACTAGTTTCTCAGGAAAGCTCGAATCCTTATTAACTGAAATATTTTATTCACAAAATTTTTCAAGACTCAAACATTGAAAACTAGATATTTATACTGTTCAAATTTATCATAGCTAACAATATACTTGTTGATAAATAAACAACTTTAGAAGTAAACACCATAAGCAGATAAATATCTGAATATTTCAGTTGAAATAATGAATTTGAGACAATGCATAGAGGAACAGTCTCAGTAGTGGCTAAAGGTACTATAGCCCCCCTCCTCTCTTATGATCAAAATCAGGAATTTTTAATTGCTCCGTGATAATCGAAGCTTAAAGATTCCTAGGAACACTGCTTTTATCCTACCCTTTAAAAAATCCTGGAGCCACCCCTGAATGCATAGAACTTTAAAGGGATGTTAAAAAATATGATAGTGTATAGAATCTACTAGACAGTTTAATGTTTTGTCGTATGATCCAAACAAATGACTCACCTTTCAATATCCATCTGAACCTTGCTGCTATTCCAGGAAAATTAATGGAGGCACTGGTTAAAGAAGCACTGCAGGATCATTTAGACAAGACTTCAGTTATAGCTCGGACACAGCATGGTTTTGTTAAGGGGAAGTCTTGCCTGACCAATTTGATTGGATACTATGATGCAGTCACAAAAGAACTGGATGCAGGGAATAGCTTTGATATTATATACTTGGATCTTAGAAAGGCTTTTGATACTGTTGCACATGGAAGACTGCTACACAAATTGGAGCAGTGTGACATTGGAGGCAAATTGCTGCTATGGATAAAGGGGTGGTTGAGGGGGAGAAGACAGAGAGTGGTAATCAATGGACACTGCTCATCGTGGACTAATGTTATTAGTGGAGTCCCTCAGGGCTCAGTGTTGGGTCCATTATTGTTTTCTGTATTTATAAATAATATTGATGATGGTATATCAAGCTTAATGTCCAAGTTTGCAGACGATACAAAGGTTGGCAGGGTTGTCAAGGACACTACTGACACTATGCTGCTGCAACAGGATCTGGAAAGGTTGAGCAGATGGGCTGAGAGGTGGCAAATGAAGTTTAACATTGACAAATGTAAAGTACTACACATGGGAAACAGCAACCCCAGAGCAACGTATCAACTCTGTGGTACTACACTGACAGTGATAGAGAATGAAAGGGACTTGGGGGTGGTTGTGCAGGCGGATATGAAGTTCTCTGAGCAGTGCAGACGGGCTGCAAGAGTAGCTCATGGAGTATTGTCAATGATATACAGGAATTTTTCCAGCAGGGATAAGGAGGTGATTATTTCCTTGTATAAGGCAATGGTCAGGCCACACCTAGAGTACTGTATACAGGTCTGGAGGCCTTATTTCAAGAAGGATGTAGAGCTGCTGGAACGAGTACAGAGAAGGGCAACAAGAATAGTGAATGGAACAAAGGGGTGCTCTTACGAAGAAAGGCTTAAGTTTTGCAAATTACAGTGTCTGGAGACTAGGCACCAGTGAGGTGATCTGATAGAGGTGTATAAAGCCTTGAATGGTTTGAGCATGCTCAATGCTGATGGGATTCTTCCTCTAGCTCAGAATAATCACCTGAGAGGGCATAAATTCAAATTGAGGAAAGACAGATGTAGGATAGACGTGTGGAAATTTGCCTTTAGCCAGTGGGTGGTTGGTTGGTGGAACACACTTCCATCCCTTGTCGTGGAGGTTGATAGCCTAAATAAGTTTAAGGCTCAGCTGGACAGGTATTTTGAACGAAATGGAAGTGGGTTTTTTTTTTTTTTTTTTTTTTGGCTGATGCTGCATAAGCTTGCTTTCTTGCATCACAAATGCCTGTGCTAATGCTCTGTAATGCAGTAAACATTGTTTAACCTTCCATCACTCACACTCACAATATAACAAGGATAATCACGTGATATCTATGAGATACCCTTTTTGTTTTAATTATTAAAAAAATTAATTTTTAGATTTTTTACTGAATTTAAAATGATCTATTAAAGTCAATTAAAAATATTGAATGAAAATAATTGAGAGAAATCAATAATTATAAAAGAGTTTTTATCATATGATTTTTGGATTTAAGGGCATTCATTCCCTGAATTGGAACACAAATGTTCACCTGGCAACTGCCAGATGCAACCTGAACCGCTCTATGCTACTTCAAGAGGATTTAGAAAAGTTGGACAGATGAGCTGAGGTGGCAACTAAAGTTTAACATTGACAAATGCAAAGTACTGCATATGGATAGCAGCAATCCCAGAGTGATGAAGCAGCTAGCTGCCAGCACAGCTCATGGGGTCTTGTGAATGATATATAGGAATTTTGCTAGCAAGGATAAGGTGTTTATCCCCTTCTATAAGGCAGTGGTCAGGCCACACCTTGAGTACTGCATACAGGTCTGAAGGCCTTATTTTAGGAAGAATGTAGAGCTGCTGGAACAAGTACAGAGAAGGGCAAGGAGATTGGTGAGGGAAACAAAAGGGTTGTTCTTACCAAGAAAAACTTGTTCTGTGAACTGCAGTGTCTGGAGACTAGGCACCTGCGATGTGATCTGATTGAGGTGTATGTAGTCCTTGAATGGTTTGAGCAAGCCTAATGCTGATGGGATTCTTCCATCTCACTCAGGTTACGCACCTGAGAGGGAAAAATTCAAATTGAGGAAAGTCAGTTGTAGAATAGATGTGCAGAAATTTGCCAGCAGGTGGTTGATTGCTGGAACAAATTTTCATTGGTCGTTGTGGAAGTTGATAGCTTAAATAAATTCAAGGAAAAACTGGACAAACTTTTTTGCAGTGAACGGATGGGTGAAATGGGAAGTCTTTTTTTTTTTTTTTTTTTTTTTTTTTTTTTTTTCTGCCTGATGCTGTATAAGGTTTCTTTTTTGTTTCATATGCCTCTGCTAATGCTAATTTGCAGAACTGAAGTCTTTCTTTGTAAGAGCAGTTTTGGTCCCTTCACTAATCTCATTGCCCTTCTCTGTACCTGTTCTAGCAGTTTTTACGTCCTTTGTAAAATGAGGCCTCCAGACCTGTATGCAGTTCTCAATATGTGGCTTACCATTGCTTTATATAATGGGACAGTAACTTTCTTATCCCTGCTAGCAAAGTTCTGTATATAATTGAAAAAACTCCATGTGCTGACTTGGCAGCTTTTCTAAACTATTCAGAGAACTTCATATCTAATTACACAGTTGCACTCAGGTCTTCTCAATTTCCACTACTTTGAGTGTAGTGTCACACAGTTGGTATATTAATCTGGGAATACTGCTACCCATATGCAATACCTTGCATTTGTCATTTTTTTTTTTGGTAGTTTTTGGCGCATCAGTTTTTGTGGCCATAATGCACCTCCCAAGGTTTTTGCAGTACTTTGATCCAAGCCCGAGGTGGGATTCGAACCTGTGACCTTTGGGTTGCCAGGCAGCCACTTTACCCACCCGGCTAGCCTGGTCGGCTGCATTTGTCATACTTAAACTGTCATTTCTCAGCCCATTTAATTTTTTTAAATCTTATTGCAGTGGCTTACCTTGATTGTCATTAATCCCCCTAGCAACCTCTTTAAAATCTGCAGACTTTGATATTAAGCCTGATGTACCTTCATTAATATCATTAATCATCAATATTAACAATGGGTCCAGCACTGAACCCTGGAGGAATTCTAGTAATAACATTAGTCCACAAAGAGCATTGGCCATTAATAACCATTTTGCCATATCACACTCAACCATCTCTTAATACATAATAATAACTTGCCTTTAATGCAGTAGCGTAGCTACCCTTTTTCAGGCCCAGAAGCAAAAAAACATGTTGGGGCCCCTACTTAATGAAAATTGCAAAAACAGAAGACAGCCAAAGATGTCGGGACCCTAAAGGGCCCGGAGGCAATTGCCTTGCCTGCCCACATGGTAGCTACGCCACTGCATTAATGCCATACTGCTTCAATTTGCACATAGTCTTTTATATGCAACAGTGTCAAAATATTTCCTGAAATTCAAGTATATGATATCAAACTTACGTTTTACATCCAGTTCCTTTGTTATTGCATCATAGTATCCAATCAGTTTGATCAGACAAGATTGTTCCCCTAACAAATCTATGCTTTGCTGCAATATAACTGCATTCCTCTCTAGATTTACAGGTCAATGTTGAAAAAAAAGGTTGCGAGTGAGGGTTGAATGTGAAAATACTGTATCTGCAATTCTGCCCAGACACAACAGGAGGGAGTATATGATGTGAGAGCCTTGTCGATGAATTCGGCTCTGGAAAGATTGTGCAAGGCTCAAGGCGTAGAATTTTTTTTTCAGCCTGGTCTGTGCTTGTTGATAGGAGAGACTGCTTCTACAGGGATGGGATACACTTAACTAGAAAGGGTACAAGAATATTTGCTGATGCTATCGAAGAAGTGTTAGGTGGGTCGGAAAACTGCTAGGTTGGGGGGGTTACACAGACTAAAACGTTAACAGTGGCTGCAGGCAGAGGCAAAAGTGATTCTTGCATGGCTTCTATTAGAATGAGTAGCAGCATGGAAAACAAGGCAATGGAGATTTCCAGGACTGTTGGAAGGCATAGTGGAACAAATTAGCATTTGATGGAAGAAAGCAAGCATCAGCCAAAAAAAATAAAAAAAAATAAAAACCACTTCCACTTCGCCCTCTGTTCGTTAGAAATATCTGTCCAGCTGAGCCTTAAACTTATTTAGGCTATCAACTTCCACGACAAGGGATGGAAGTCTGTTCCACCAACCAACCACCCGCTGGATAAAGCCATTCTGCACGTCTATCCTACATCTGTCTTTCCTCAATTTGAATTTATTCTCTCTCAGGTGATTATTCTGAGCAAGAGGAAGAATCCCATCCGCATTGAGCATGCTCAAACCATTCCAGGCTTTATACATCTCTATCAGATCACCTTACTGGTGCCTAGTCTCCAGACACTAATTTGCAAAACTTAAGCCTTTCTTCGTAAGAGCACCCCTTTGTTCCATTCACTATTCTTGTTGCCCTTCTCTGTACTTGTTCCAGCATCTCTACATCCTTCTTGAAACGAGGCCTCCAGACCTGTATACAGTACTCTAGGTGTGGCCCGACCATTGCCTTATACAAGGGAATAATCACCTCCTTATCCCTACCAGAAAAATTGCTATATATCATTGACAAAACACCATGAGCTACACTTGCAGCCCGTCTGCACTGCTCAGAGAACTTCATATCTGCATACACAACCACCCCCAGGTCCCTCTCATTCTCTACCACTGTCAGTGAAGTACCACAGAGTTGAAGCGTTGCTCTGGGGTTGCTGTTTCCCATATGTAGTACATTACATTTGTCAATGTTAAACTTCATTTGCCACCTCTCAGCCCATCTGCTCAACCTTTCCAGATCCTGTTGCAGCAGCGTAGTGTCTTTGACAACCCTGCCAACCTTCGTATCGTTTGCAAACTTGGACATTAAGCTTGATATACCATCATCAATATCATTTTATAAATACAGAAAACAATAATGGACCCAACACTGAACCCTGAGGGACTCCACTGATAACATTAGTCCACAATGTGCAGTGTCCGTTGATTACCACTCTGTCTTCTCCCCCTCAACCACCCCTTTATCCATAGCAGCAGTTTGCCTCCAATGCCACACACCTCCAATTTGTGCAGCAGTCTTTCATGTGCAAAAGTATCAAAAGCCTTTCTAAGATCCAAGTATATAATATCAAAGTTATTCCCTGCATCCAGTTCTTTTGTGGCTGCATTATAGTATCCAATCAAATTGGTCAGGCAAGACTTCCCCTTAACAAAACCATGCTGTGTCTGAGCTATAACTGAAGTCTTGTCTAGATGATCCTGGAGTGCTTCTTTAACCAATGCCTCCATTAATTTTCCTGGAACAGAAGTTAAACTCACAGGTCTATAATTACTTGTGTCAGCATTTGATCCTCCTTTGTGAATTGGGGTCACATTTGCACATCTCCAATCTGTGGATACCTCCCCCTGAGTCCAAGGAAGCTCTCATAATTATGGCTAAGGGTTTGCTTACTTCCTTTGCTGCCTCCTTTAATATAACTGGATAGATCCCATCCACTCCGGGTGCCTTTCTTGTGTTTATCTTCAACAATTTCTCCTCCACTTTACTCTCAGTTATTACAAGATTCTCTAGCTTGCTGCCAGAGTTGAATACACCTCTGGCATTCCCCTCGCTGAACAACTCCTCGTGTGTGAATGTCGATGCAAAATATTCATTTAGTTTGTTAGCTACCTGAGCAGGATCATCAACAGTTGACCCACTAATATCAAGTGGACCAATCTGATTCATCCCCTTCCTTCTCGAGTTTACATAAGTAAAGAACTCTTTGCTGTTTTTCTTTGCATCCCTTGCCAGAGATTTCTCGTAGTCTGCCTTCGCCTGCCTAATCTCCTTTGTAATTTGGTTACAGATCAACTTGTATCTATCATAGGCTTCTGTGTCACATGTTAATTTGTGTGTATCCCATGCATTTTTCTTCTTTGCCATATGTCTCATTAGTTCATCTGACATCCATTTAGGCCTAAACCTTAAACAATATTTCTTAGTTGGTATGTAAAGCCTAGTAGCTTCCAAGATAAGTTCTTTGAATGCTTTCCATTTTGAATTTGCCGTTGGTAACATCATTAGTTGGTCCCACTGTATAGAATTTAAATACTGTCTCAGACTATCGTAGTCGCCTTTATGAAAGCAAAAACCCTTCCCGTTACCCCTGATGGTAGTTACCTCTTTGAGTAAATCCCATTTCAGCACACTGTGCTCACTGCCACCTAGTGGTTCCTTTATCTGCAGATTCTTAATGCATGAAGAATCACTACTGATAATCAAATCAAGAGTATTACTCCCTCTAGTTGCCTCCCGAACATGCTGATGTAGAAAACAATCATCTAATAAATCCACAAAGTCTTGCTAGTGTGTGAGTGACCAGCCCCCAAATTCCAGTCAATATCTGGGAAATTAAAATCCCCCATTATAAGACTCTCTGATTTACTGGCCCACTCTATTTCCCTGTACAGTTTCTTATTATACTCATCAGAGTCATTAGGCCTATAGCACACTCCTACTCTCAATTTTGATCTCCCAATGCTTATGTCACACCAAACTGACTCAACACTGCACTGTCCAGCGATGTCGACTGGCTTCACTTCCCTGGATTTTATGTGTTTCTTAACTAATAGCATAACCCTTCCTATCCTGTCAATCCTTTCTGTAGACGTTGTACTCCCCAAATTCCAGTTCTGCATTCCTTATATCTGTGTGACACCACGTCTCTGATATCCCAACAATATCTACCTTTGATGTTTTGAGCCGTACCTCAAATTCATCAAATTTGGGCGCCTCCGTAGCCAGGTGGGAAGAAGCAGCAGTGCGCAGCACACGCTTCTTGATTAGACCGGGGTTCGAGCCCGTCACCACCAAATACGGAGGATGCGGAAAGGTCAAGGAATGACCACCGCATATCCCGGAGCAATATGGCCTTAGTTGCTAATGCTCCTAAAAACCAACAAAACAAACATCATCAAATTTATTTACTAAACTTCTAGCATTGGTGTACACGCAAGTATACATGCACCTATTTCTATTCTTAGCTACCCTAACAACCCATGTGTTTACTTGTACCGCAATGACTCCCAGCAGTCTCTGCAATATCCTGCATCTTGTTTTTGAGGCTTCTGTTCATTCCTATAGAAGCAGTGCAAGAATCTTTCGCCTCTGCCAGTGGCTACTGTTAATCTATAAGTCTTTGTCTCCCCCCCAAGCTAGCAGTTTTCCAACCTACCTAACACTGCCTCGATAGCATCAGCAAACATTCTTGCATCCTTTCTATTTAAGTGTATCCCATCCTTGTAGAAGCAGTCTCTCCTGTTAACAAGTACGGTCCAGGCTGAAACAAATTCTACCTCTTGAGCCTTGCACAATCTTTTCAGGGCCGAATTGATCAACAAGGCTCTCATCATATAATCCCTCCTATAGTGTCTGGGCAGAATTGCAGACACTTTAAAATTCAACCCTATGGGGATGGGATACACTTAAATATAAAGGGTACAAGAATATTTGCTGATGCTATTGAGGAAGTGTTAGCTGGGTCGGAAAACTGCTAGGTTGGGGGGATACACAGACTAAAACAGTGGCCGCAGGCAGAGGCAAAAGTGATTCTTGCATGGCTTCTATTAGAATGAGCAGCAGCATGGAAAGCAATGCAGTGGAGATTTCCAGGACTGTTGGAAGCCATAGTGGAACAAATAAATACACGGGCTGTGTTAAGGTAACTAAGAGTGGAAACAGATGCATGTACACCAATGCTAGGAGTATAGTTAATAAATTTGATGAGCTTGAAGTGCTAGTCAAGACATCAAAGGCAGATATCATTGGGATATCAGAGATGCGGTGTCACACAGATATAAGCAGTGCAGAATTGGAATTTGAGGAGTACGATGTGTAGAAAGGATAGACAGGACAGGAAAGGAGGAGGGGTTATGCTGTTAGTTAAGAAATACACAAAATCTGAGGGAGTGCATCCAATTTATGTTGGTGGACAATGCATTGTTGAGTCTGTTTGGTGTGACATAAGCAGTGGGGAAAAAAAAATGGGAGTAGGTGTGTGTTATAGGCCTAATGAATCTGATGATTATAATGAGCGCTTGTGCAGAGAAATAATGGGCCAGTAAATCAGAATGTCTTATAATTTGGGATTTTAACTTTCCAGATACTGACAGGAACTTGTGATTGGTCACTCGCACACTAGCAAGACTTCTTTGGATTTATTGGAGGACTGTTTTCTACAGCAGCATGTTCGAGAGGCAACCAGAGGGAGTAATACTCTTGATCTGATGATTATCAGCAGTGATTTATTCATGCATTAAGAATTTGCAGATAAAGGAACCACTGGGTGACAGTGACCACAATGTACTAATATGTGAATTATTTAAGGATGTAACTACCATCAAGGCTAAAGGGAAGTGTTTTCATAAAGGTGACTACAGGGTCTCAGACTTTTTTTTTTTTTTTTTTTTTTTAATTTTGTGCAGTGGGATTAACTGATGATGTTACCAATATTGAATTCTAAATGGGAAGCCTTCAGGGACTTAATCTTGGCGGCTACTAGGTTTTTCATTCCAATTAAGAAATACTATTCAAGGTTCAGGCCTAAATGGATGTCAGATGAATTAATGAGGCTTGTGGCAGAGAAGAAAAATGTATTGGAATCATATAAATTATCAGGTGATACAGAAGCCTATGGCAGTTATAAACTTGTCTGTAATCAAGTCACAAAGGAGGTTAGGCAGGTGAAGGCAGATTACGAGAAATCTTTGGCAAAGGATGCAAAGAAAAACAGGAAAGAGTTCTCTATTTATGTAAACTCTAGAAGGAAAGGGATGAATCAGGTTGGACCACTTAACGTATTGACTGTTGATGATCATGCTCAAGTAGCTGCTGATAAACTGAATGAGTATTTTGTATCTACATTCACATATGAGGGGAATGCCAGAAGTTTATGGAACTCTAATAGGGAACTAAGTGATTTTGTAATAACTGAGAGAGTGTGGAGGAGAAATTGTTGAAGTTTCACCTAAGGAAGGCACCTGGGGTGGATGGGATCTATCCAGTTATATTAAAGGAGGCAGCGAAGAAAGTAAGCAAACCCTTAACCATAATTGAGAGCTTCCTTTGACTCAGTAGATGTCTCCATGGACTGGAGTTGTGGAAATGTATCACCAGTTCACAAATTTGGTTCAAAAGGTGGCAGGTAACTTTAGAACTGTTAGTTTAACTTGTGTTCTGGGGAAAATAAAGGCGTCACTGGTTAAAGAAGCATTTCAGGATCATCTAGACAAGACAGCACTAATATTTAAGACCCAGCATGGGTTTGTTAAAGGGAGGTCTTGTCTACCCAATTTCATTGGATGCTATGATGTGGTCACAAAGGGACTGAATGTCAGAAATAATTTTGATATCATATACTTGGATTTCAGGAAAGCTTTTGATACTGTTGCGCATGGAAGACTGCTGTACAAATTGGAGAGGTATGGCATTAAGGGTAATTTGCTAAATGGATAAAGGGATGGTTGAGTGGGAGACGACAGACAGTGGTAATCAATTGACACTTCTCTTCATGGACAAATGTTATTAGTGGAGGTCCCCTGGGGTTTGGTGCTGGGCCTATTGTTGTTTTCTGTATTCATCAATGATATTGATGAAGGTATATCAGGATTAATGTCCATGTTTGCAGATGATACTAAGGTTGGCAGGGTTGTTAACAACAGTGAAGACAGTATGCTACTCCCACTGGATCTAGATAAGTTGGGCCAAATGGCTGAGAAGTGGCAACTGAAGTTTAACATTGACAAATGCAAAGTAGGGGTATCAATTGCCTATGGGTATCAATAACCGAAGAGAAACGTACCAACTGTGTGGTACTACACTCAGGGAAGTGGAATGTGAACAAGACCTGGGAGTAATTGTGCAGTCAAATATGCAAGTTAGCTGAGCAGTGCAGATGGTCTGCCAGGGCAGGTCATGGAGCCTTGTCAATGATATATAGGAATTTTGCTAGCAGGGACAGGGAGGTGATTATCCTGTTGTTCAAGGCAATGGTTAGGCCACACATAGAGTACTGTGTCTGGGGACATCATTTTAGGATGGATGTAGAGTTGCTAGAAAGAGTACAAAGAATGGCAACAAGATTGGTGAGGGGAACAAAGGTGTGTTCTTACCAAGAAAGGCTTAAGTTCTGGAGAGTAGGCACCTGCGATGTGATCTGATTGAGGTGTATAATGCATTGAATGGTTTGAGCAAGCTGAATGCTGATGGGATTCTTCCTCTTGCTCAGATTAACAACCTGAGGGGGCATAGATTCAAATTGAGTAAAGACAGTTGTAGAATAGATGTGCAGGAATTTGTCTTTAGCCAGCGGGTGGTTGATTGGTGAAACAGACTTCCATCTTTTGTTGTGGTGGAAGTTGATAGCCTAAATCAATTGAAGGCTGACCTGGAGCCTCTACAATGGAGGGGTTTTTCTTTTTTTTTTTTTTTTGCTCTTGCTGCATAAGCTTGCTTTCTTGCATTGTATGCCTCTACTAATGCTAGATGGTCTTGATTACTTTTTCAAGCAAGGACTCCATTATCTTCCATGGAACAGAAGTTATGGTAACTGGTCTGTAATTACTCTTACCTTTTGATTTGCATTTGTGAATCGGGGATATACTCTTGACATTTTCAGTCTATAGGGGCCACCTCTGAATCTAAAGAAGCTCTCATAATTATATGGCTCAGGGTTTGCTTACTTCCTTTGCTGACTTTATAAATTAATATAATTGAATACATCCTATCACCACACATGCCTTTTTTGTGTTTAGCTTCAACAGTTTCTCTTCCACTTTCCTATCAGTTATCACAAGATCATTTAGCTCCCAGTTATGGAAGAGGATCCCAGAAGTTTGCTATACTTTTGATATCCTCTTTTGAATTCCTCATGTGTAAATGAGGATGCAAAATACCTGTTCAATTTATAAGCAACTTGAGTAAGATCATCAGCAGTTAAACCATTAATATCAAGTGAACCAGTGATTCATCCTCTTCCTTCTAGTGTTTACATACATAAATAAGTCTCTGCTATTTATTATTTTGGCCTTTGCTAGAGGCTTCTTCTAATTTGCTTAGCTTACCTGAACTCCTTGGTAGATTTAAACTAATCTGGGCGCCTCCATGGGCAGGAGCAGCAGTGCCTAGCACACGCTTCTTGATCAGACCGGGGTTTGAGCCCGTGACCACCAAATATAGAGGATGGGGAAAGGTCAGGAAATGACCACATATCCCCGGAGCAATATGGCCTTAGTTGCTATTGCTCCTAAAAACCAAATAACAACAACAACATAAACTAATCTGATTTCAGAGTAGTTTATATTGCATAGAATTTAAAATCTGTCTGAGACCATTGTAGTCACTCTTAAGAAACCAAAAGCTCTTCCCTTTATTCTTCATAGTAATGTATTTAAGTAAATCCTATATCAGTACACAGTGATCACTGCTACCCAGTGAGTCTTTTACCTGCAGATTCTTAATGCATGAAGAATCACTGCTGATCATCAAAACAAGAGCATTTCTTCCTCTTGATGCCTCACTAGTATGATTGTTTACAAAAACAGCCATTTGTTAAATCCCCAAGAGTTAAAATCCCCTATTATAACACATTTTGATTTACTTGTGCATTGTTTCTCTGTATAGTTGTTATAGTGTGTTCATGTCTAACGGCACCAGGGGTTTCCCCCATCTCTGAGTTTTTTTTTTCATTCTAGGTGTAATGGTTCACTGTAAAGGCCAAGAGATTTTGTAATTGTATGGATTTTGTAATTGTAGTGTTATGTATCGTTGTTCCTCTGGCCATTTAGCCAGCTAGATCTCTGCTGGAGACTAATATTGTCCACACTATGCCTCATGGAGGCATAGTGTGGACAATATTAGTCTCCATTATAAACATACTCTCCACTATAAACATTGTCCACACTATGCCTCATGGAGGCATAGTGTGGACAATGTTTATAGTTGTCACTGCTTTTTTTTTGTAAAAAAAAAAAAAAAAATAGGTACCGGCACTTTTTCTTTGCTATCAGGAAAAATTGAATATTAAAAGGATATGAAAAGTACTCTAAAAATTTGTTTTTCCTGATATTGTTACTTTCGTAGTAATGTTTTTGGAATAAGAACAACAAATTTAGTATATTAACACAGTTTATTAAGTATAAATTTTATTCAAATCTGTAGAAAAATAAGTAAAATGTGAATAAAATAAGTAAATAAATCAGTCAACTACTGAGTGCCGGGCACTCAGGATGACACGAATGGTCGTTAGTGTAGTATCTGAAATAGAGAGCTTTATGGTAACTGAAAAAAGTTTCTAATACCCCGTCTTGGCCTAAAACTTAGGAAATAACGAAAACGTTGTCTGTTTGAGTCTTTCCAGTTGTTGTGAATGCCAAGGGTGAGAGAAGTGACTCTGACTTCTTGCTGGAGAAGCGATTAAAGTCTCAGGGAAGAAGCGACTGGCAGGTGAGGGCCGCGCAAGACTCCGCAAGTGCCTCTCCACCACCACCACCTCAACACTTGGTCTCTGAGTATCTCCTTGCTGGGACAACTCCAGCTTTGAAAATTGTTAAAAATACTTCTGGTCACAAAATTTATAAATGACTTCTATAGAATTATTAACCAACTATTTAGCAACCTTTTTGTCACCAAAAGGAGAGTTACTTAGTACAAAGAAGCGTGCTATCGAAATGCAATAAAAAATTTTTTTTTTTTTTAATTTAAAAAAAATTACACAAAAATAAATGATAGATTTCAATTGGAATAGTTTACCCTTGATAAGCATCGAATAATTTGTAGCTAATATGATTTTTAAATTTTCAGCTCTGTTAGTGACAGAAATAGAGGGGGGAAACACAAAAATTACTCACATTTTCCTGTCTGGCGTTGCCATTTTTTATTTTAAAATTATATTTTAAAAATACTCGTTGACCTCTTTCCAACGATGTAGCTATAGGTTGTCTATAACAATTTTAACCCCCTCCATTTCTCAGACAAATTTTTGTCAACAATGATCAATATGGTGTTATTTTGGCTCAATTGATGGGCAAACCCATGCAAGATTTCTAGTCAATAGGTTGAGTGGTTCCAGAGTTACAATGCTGTGACAAATGGACAGACAGGTCGACAACAGAGTGACATTTTAAGAGTCCTTTGTTAGACTATGGCCCCTAAAAATAATAGGTAAAAATAATTTTATAATAATGTTTTTGTAGAATATTCCAAATTTTTATTAAGTTTTCATCCGACACTATGCCAACTTCTTTTCTTCCTCTTTGTGTTTGTCAGTTGCTGAATGACGTTTCTGAAGCAACCACGAATTGACATTTTGCTTGATTGAAGCGGGTCAGCGGTGGGCCTACAATTTTAAGAAACAGTAGTGAAGAAACTGTTTTTGTCATGAACAAAGCGCTGGTTGGGCTGGCGATCAGATTCATTTGTGAAAATCCTCATTAACATTCACTCGATGAATTTGGTGTCATACTCAGTGTCCATCCAATTCTTCCAAAACCATCTTTTCAATTAGGTACCCCTGAATTGCATTTAACTGTAACCTAATTGACAATTTTCTAATTTCATTTTCATCAAATGCCAACAATTCATGCTTAGAAGATTTAATACCTTTGTTTTCCTTCTTCCACGAAACAACAGATGATTATTTTGCGGGGCAAAAGAAAATCGCTTTTCTAATTTTCGAACGGGGCGCTTGCAGTTGATTCACAAAGGTGTCCAACCTGCGGCCCACCCGGAAAGTGAACTAAAACAGCATTTTAAATTTTGTTAATTATCCAAAAATAAAAAAAAAAAGTTTTTTGTTCAGTAAATATAATTGTGTATTGTACTTAATAAAATTTTCGAATATTTTCAATTTTACTTTTACATGCAACAAGATATGGAAAATGTAACACACTAAAGAAATCTAACTTTGAATATGGCCCCTGTATGGGAAATGTTTGGACACCACTGCAGTAGAAGGTGGACCAGAGCCAATTGGGAATACACCTTGATCTACTCACTGCAGACCAGCGCGACTTCTCCGTATGTGGGACGGGTGGTCAGATAATTTTTACCAGGTACCACTAAGTTGTAGAATGGTAATCCCTACAGCTCTTAATTTGCACAGCAGCACTAATTGCCTGAAGGCCAGAAATGCAAACAGGGCATACAGAGTTAATTCTCACCTAATCCGTTCACTATATGAAAATTTTCTCACTCAACGGAAACTATTTTAAATGTAACTTCCAAGGGGAATTAAAAATAATTAGAGGTCTGACTGAGTAATTTAGAATTATAAAAATGGTTATACAGTTTTATATAGAAAATATCTTAACAATAGACAGTGAAAAATGTAAATTTAGTTAAATAATTTTAAGCTTATTGGAATAGTAGATAAACATGGGAAAAAAATTTACGAATATTACAAATTTCAAAGTGCACTGCATCCAAATGTCGCACATCACTGTTAATAAAGGTGCCGGTACCCTGTACCGTTGTGTACCGTTACTAGGCCTATTACACACTCTTACTCATTTTCTTTTGTGCAATGCTTGTATCACACTAAATAGACTCTGTATTGCTCTGGCCACCCATGTTCACTGTATGCACTGTGTTATGATTTAAGATGCTTCTTAGCTAAGAGCATAAACCCTTGCCCTCCTCCTCCTGCCCTGTTTTTCTGTCTGTACACATATTCCCCATATTAAAATTCTGCATCTTTTATGTTTAAGTGACACCACGTCTCCAATATCTTCAATATCTACATAATCAGTTCTTCAAATTTATTTACTGTCCTCTTGACATTAGTTTGTGCAAGTATACATGCTTGTTCTTACCCAAATACAGCCCATGTATTTACTTTTTTGATGATGACTCACAGCAGCGCTTGAAATTCCTGATACTTTGCTTCCTGCTGTGCATTTTCAAATAGAAACAGTGAAATAATGAGTTTCACCTCTGCCTGTGACTAGTTAATCTGTTAGTCTGTGTATCTTCCCAAATTAGCAGTTTTCCAACCAACGTAACGCTGCTTCAGCATCAGCAAAAATTTTTTTATCCCTTTCTATTTAAGTGTATCCCATCCCTGTAAAAACAGTCTCTCCTATATAAGCATAGATGTCACTGAGCAAAAGTCTACCCCCACAAGCCTTGCACAGTCTCTCCAGGGCTGAATTGATTGGCAAGGCTCTCAACATGTGTCTGAGCAGAATTGCAGAAATTTTCGAATACAATTCTAACTTGTGACTTTTCCTAAAGTTTCTTATGTTTGTTAAGTCCTATGATATTTCTTGCTCTTAATGTTATTAGTGGCAATGTGTACCACTTTATCACCTTTTGAGCCCTTAAAAGATAGTATTTGTTCTTCGCTATCTACTTTGCCACCTGAGAGGCATTCCATGGTCCTATTCCACCTATCCTTTTTGCACAATATATCCCATTTCCCTCACAGTTGAGCCACTGAAAATAACCAATTCTAGTGGGACCAGCACATTTTTTGGTGATTTCTGCTGTGTTGTCTGATGTGCTTGTGCATAAAAGAAATTAGAACTCATGGTAATTTCTAATAGAAATATGGAAACTTGTCTCAATATTTGAATGTCATTGAATATGAGCATATAAGCGGTATACTTTTTTTTGCATGAAATAAGATAGGACAGAGTTTTAGACGGATTTAAGTTATCTATGTTTTCTTCCCTATTGAGAATGACCTGGATTTGGGGCTGCTTGTGCAGGGGAAGGTTTCAAAAACTGGAAGGTGGAATGCAGTTGCTATCATCAACAAAATTATACACTAGGAATTTCTTTCAGTGGAAAAAAGTCATTAATATACAAGAGGGAAAGAGTAGCAGAAAGAACTGAATCCTTTGGGAACAACGTTAGTGTAAAAGTTAGTTGTATACCTTGCAGTGAGTTTCAGCAGGTCATAAGATGAAAGATTATTTAGAAAACCTTTACACCAAACATGATCAAAAGTCTCAGGAATGTCAAGAGCAACTTCAAGATCTCAAATTTTCCATCAAATTTGATCAAATATGACTAACATAAGCCAATATACTGTCAGTGGATTGAAACTGACAATCCATTTTGGCAATTGTTGATTAGGTGGAAGGTTTGAGATAGTTTTAAGGGTTAATGGTTGAGAGTTGAGGTAAATGCAATGAGGTGATAACTGGAAGAGAGGGAGTTGTCACCCCTTTTAGGAGCTCTTGTTATGTGCAAATTTTCAAGCATAAGGAAAACACCAATGGAATAACAAAGTGTAAAAAGTCAACAGAGCACAGGTTTCGAGAACAAGTGGAGAAAAACCATCAGAACTTGGAGCTTTCTTGGCATCAGGGTTGTTCAAAAATTTTTAAAAGTTTTCTGTCAGAAGACCACAGAGGTATTGGTGTAAAAAATAGATAGCATTAATTTCAGTAAGGCCAAATAAAGTTTGGAGGACTGCCTTGTTTCATGTTTTTTGTGCATCCAGGGTTTAAACTGCCTAATTAATGCACTGGTTTTATCTCTGCGCAGCCAGATCTAGAATTGAATGGCCAACTAATACCAGTATGTGAGCAGCAACAGGACTTTTTTTTTTTTTTTTTTTTTTAGGAATAATACTTGTTATAAACTGACACTCCTTGAATGTATTGAACAGTTGAGAACCAATAAGTTTTGCCTTTTCAATGACCACAAAGTACTATATATGGATTTGTTGAACTTACATTAGGTGGTAGTATGAAATCGCTGTTCAGTATGTCCTCCATTACAGTATAGTGGTTTTGATACTTGATGTAAAAAAAATTGTATGCTGAAAGAATAAGATTTAAAACAAAGTGTTGGCAGGATTTTGTTAATAAAGATGGTAATTCCAATCCATGAGAATTGCATATAAGCAGATAATTGTGGAAAAATTAAAAATAGCGTGCACCATACTGTGAGAGCTGGAAGGCATTCCGAGACCTTTGTTGGATGGACCTGTAAAGGAAATTTTAAAATTGTTTAAGGATGAAAGTATGAATGAGTATACTGAAGAGCAAAAAGAGATTAGGGAAGTGAATAATGAATGTTTCAAATGAAAAAGTGGAGAATTTTATGATACAACAGTTAAAGGAGGCTCTAGATAGGTCTAAAAATAAGAAGACACCACGCCTGGATAATACCCTGAATGATCACTGAATTATGACCACTCCTATAAAAACTGAATGCAACCTGTTGACCACGTAAGGTACGAGAGTGCACAGTTACAAAGAGATGATATATAGCTCTCCCAATGGAGTAACAATGTAACAATGTGAGTGCAGGCTGCCCACTCCAAGCACAGGTGTGTTATTCTTGTCACAGTTATGTCAGGATTCCTGACAGCCACTGCAGCCCAGGGGGTGGCTCCCTCTACACGAACAATTTTGTAGCTGAGTGGGTAACCCTGGATGACACCTGCACAGGTGTAGGGATCCTGCTGAAGGAGGATGTCCAGGTTCTCTTCTTCAGCCTTTTGTCTGACTTCACCAGCTACAGTCTAATTTCAACTGAATGCACAGCAATAGCCCACTCTGCATTCAGTTGAAGAAATTTGATACAGCTGTTATTGTACCTTTTAGGAAGAGTTCATGTAATTTATTCTTATTTGTTGTGCACTTCTTGCTTTTACGTATACTGGGCATTTGTCTCGAACAGAGTGCGTGTGAAGAAGCTTCTGCCACTTGCAGTTTGTACAGCAGCTGGTTCATTTCCTTTGTTCGGGCAGTTTGCATAGTTGTACCCCTTCTCAGCACAGTGTCTGCAGGTTGGTGCCTGCTGGGTTCATGTGTGGGTGGTGTGGCCAAATTGGCAACACCGGAAGCATTTTGGCACCATGATGTGTTCCCTAAAGTGGTGGGAGTTCCAGCATATGTAGATATGTTTTGTTTTGTGATGACTCTCCACACTTCAGGGGTCAATCTGAACACCCAGTTGGATGAGCTGCCACCACTGGTCATGTTTGATGTTTGGGCACTACTAAACTGTTGTAGTCTCAGTTGGGAAAGTCGTGCTGCAGATTTAGCATTAGTAGAGGCATTTGATGCAAGAAAGCAAGCTTATGCAGCATCAGCCAAAAAAAAAAAAATAAAAAAATAAATAAATAACCACTTCCACTTCACTCCTCTGTTCGTTCGAAATACCTGTCCAGCTGAGCCTTAAACTTATTTAGGCTATCAACTTCCACGACATGGGATGGAAGTCTGTTCCACCAACCAACCACCTGCTGGCTAAAGGCAAATTTCTGCACGTCTATCCTACATCTCTCTTTCCTCAATTTGAATTTATGCCCTCTCAGGTGATTATTCTGAGCAAGAGGAAGAATCCCATCAGCATTGAGCATGCTCAAACCATTCAAGGCTTTATACACCTCTATCAGATCACCTCGCTGGTGCCTAGTCTCCAGACACTGTAATTTGCAAAACTTAAGCCTTTCTTCATAAGAGCACCCCTTTGTTCAATTCACTAATCTTGTTGCCCTTCTCTGTACTCGTTCCAGCAGCTCTACATCCTTCTTGAAATGAGGCCTCCAGACCTGTATACAGTACTCTAGATGTGGCCTGACCATTGCCTTATACAAGGGAATAATCACCTTCTTATCCCTGCTAGAAAAATTCCTATATATCATTGACAATACACCATGAGCTACTCTTGCAGCCCGTCTGCACTGCTCAGAGAACTTTATATCTGCCTGCACAACCATCCCCAGGTCCCTTTCATTCTCTACCACTGTCAGTGTAGTACCACCGAGTTGATATGTTGCTCTGGGGTTGCTGTTTCCCATATGTAGTACTTTACATTTGTCAATGTTAAACTTCATTTGCCACGTCTCAGCCCATCTGCTCAACCTATCCAGATCCTGTTGCAGCAGCGTAGTGTCCTTGACAACCCTGCCAACCATTGTATCGTCTGCAAACTTGGATATTAAGCTTGATATACCATCATCAATATCATTTATAAATACAGAAAACAATAATGGACCCAATACTGAACCCTGAGGGACTCCACTAATAACATTAGTCCACGATGAGCAGTGTCCATTGATTACCATTCTCTGTCTTCTTCCCCTCAACCACCCCTTTATCCATAGCAGCAGTTTACCTCCAATGCCACACTGCTCTAATTTGTGTAGCAGTCTTCCATGTGACCCCAATTCACAAAGGAGGATCAAAGGCTGACACAAGTAATTATAGACCTGTGAGTTTAACTTCTGTTCCAGGAAAATTAATGGCGGCACTAGTTAAAGAAGCACTGCAGGATCATTTAGACAAGACTTTGGTTATAGCTCGGACACAGCATGGTTTTGTTAACGGGAAGGCTTGCCTAACCAATTTGATTGGATACTATGATGCAGTCACAAAGGAACTGGATGCAGGGAATAACTTTGATATTATATACTTGGATCTTAGAAAGGCTTTTGATACTGTTGCACATGGAAGACTGCTGCACAAATTGGAGCAGTGTGGCATTGGAGGCAAATTGCTGCTGTGGATAAAGGGGTGGCTGGGGGGGGAGAAGACAGAGTGGTAATCAATGGACACTGCTCGTCGTGGACTACTGTTATTAGTGGAGTCCCTCGGGGCTCAGTGTTGGATTCATTATTGTTTTCTGTATTTATAAATGATATTGATGATGGTATATCAAGCTTAATGTCGAAGTTTTCAGATGATACAAACGTAGGCAGGGTTGTCAAAGACACTACTGACACTATGCTGCTGCAACAGGATCTGGAAAGGTTGAGCAGATGGGCTGAGAGGTGGCAAATGAAGTTTAACATTGACAAATGTAAAGTACTACACATGGGAAACAGCAACCTCAGAGCAACGTATCAACTCTGTGGTACTACACTGACAGTGGTAGAGAATGAAAGGGACCTGGGGGTGGTTGTGCAGGCAGATATGAAGTTCTCTGAGCAGTGCAGACGGGGTGCAAGAGTAGCTCATGGTGTATTGTCAATGATATATAGGAATTTTTCTAGCAGGGATAAGGAGGTGTTTATTCCCTTGTATAAGGCAATGGTCAGGCCACACCTAGAGTACTGTATACAGGTCTGGAGGCATCATTTCAAGAAGGATGTAGAGCTGCTGGAATGAGTACAGAGAAGGGCAACAAGATTAGTGAATGGAACAAAGGGGTGCTCTTACGAAGAAAGGCTTACGTTTTGCAAATTACGGTGTCTGGAGACTAGGCACCAGCGAGGTGATCTGATAGAGGTGTATAAAGCCTTGAATGGTTTGAGCATGCTCAATGCTGATGGGATTCTTCCTCTCGCTCAGAATAATCACCTGAGGGGGCATAAATTCAAATTGAGCAAAGACAGATGTAGGATAGACGTGCAGAAATTTGCCTTTAGCCAGTGGGTGGTTGATGGAACAGACTTCCATCCCTTGTTGTGGAAGTTGATAGCCTAAATAAGTTTAAGGCTCAGCTGGACAGGTATTTTGAACGAACAGAGGGGTAAAGTGGAAGTGGTGTTTTTTTTTTTTTTTTTTGGCTGATGTTGCATAAGCTTGCTTGCTTGCATCAAATGCCTCTGCTAATGCTAATGCAACAGTATCAAAAGCCTTTCTAAGATCCAAGTATATGATATCAAAGTTATTCCCTGCATCAAGTTCTTCTGTGACTGCATCATCCAATCAAATTGGTCAGGCAAGGCTTCCCCTTAACAAAACCATGCTGTGTCCGAGCTATAACTGAAGTCTTTCTAGATGATCCTGCAGTGCTTCTTTAACCAGTGCCTCCATTAATTTTCTGGGAACAGAAGTTAAACTCACAGATCTATAATTACTTGTGTCAGCCTTTGTGAATTTGGGTCACATTTGCACATCTCCAGTCCATGGGTACCTCCCCTGAGTCCAAGGAAGCTCTCATAATTATGGCTAAGGGTTTGCTTACTTCCTTTGCTGCCTCCTTTAATATAACTGGATAGATCCCATCCACTCTAGGTGCCTTTCTTGTGTTTATCTTCAACAATTTCTCCTCCACTTTACTCTCAGTTATTACAAGATTCTCTAGCTTACTGCCAGAGTTGAATACACCTCTGGCATTCCCCTCGCTGAATAACTCCTCATGTGTGAATGTTGATGCAAAATATTCATTTAGTTTGTTAGCTACCTGAGCAGGATCATCAACAGTTGACCCATCGTTATCAAGTGGACCAATCTGATTCATCCCCTTCCTTCTAGAGTTTACAATAGTAAAGAACTCTTTGCTGTTTTTCTTTGCATCCCTTGCCAAAGATTTCTCGTAATCTACCTTTGCCTGCCTAACCTCCTTTGTAACTTGGTTATAGATTAACTTGTATCTGTCATAGGCTTCTGTGTCACGTGTCAATTTGTATGTATCCCGTGCATTTTTCTTCTCTGCCATATGTCTCATTAGTTCATCTGACATCCATTTAGGTCTAAACCTTAAACAATATTTCTTAGTTGGTATGTAAAGCCTAGTAGCTTCCAAGATAAGTTCTTTGAATGCTTCCCATTTTGAATTTGCTGGTGGTAACATCATCAGTTGGTCCCACTGTATAGAATTTAAATACTGTCTCAGTCCATCGTAGTCGCCTTTACGAAAGCAATAACCCTTCCCTTTACCCCTAATGGTAGTTACCTCTTTTGAGTAAATCCCACTTCAGCACACTGTGATCACTGCCACCTAGTGGTTCATTTATCTGTAGATTCTTAATGCATGAAGAATCACTACTGATAATCAAATCAAGAGTATTACTCCCTCTAGTTGCCTCCCGAACATGCTGATGTAGAAAACAATCATCCAATAAATCTACAAAAGCCTTGCTAGTGTGTGAGTGACTAGCCCCCAAATTCCAGTCAATATCTGGGAAATTAAAATCCCCCATTATAAGACTCTGATTTACTGGCCCACTCTATTTCCCTGTACAGTTTCTTATTATACTCATCAGAGTCATTAGGCATATAGCACACTCCTACTCTCAATTTTGATCTCCCAATGCTTATGTCACACCAAACTGACTCGACACTGCACTGTCCAGCGATGTCGACTGGCTTTACTTCCTTGGATTTTATGTGTTTCTTAACTAACAGCATAACTCTTCCTCCCTTCCTATCCTGTCAATCCTTTCTGTAGACGTTGTACTCCCAAAATTTTGATCTCCCAATGCTTATGTCACACCAAACTGACTCGACACTGCACTGTCCAGCGATGTCGACTGGCTTTACTTCCTTGGATTTTATGTGTTTCTTAACTGACAGCATAACTCTTCCTCCCTTCCTATCCTGTCAATCCTTTCTGTAGACGTTGTACTCCCAAAATTCCTGTTCTGCATTCCTTATATCTGTGTGACACCAAGTCTCTGAAATTCCAACAATATCTGCCTTTGATGTTTTGAGCAATACATCAAATTTATTTACTAAACTCCTAGCATTGGTGTACACGCAAGTTTACATGCACCTGTTCTTTTTCTTAGCTACCCTAACACAACCCATGTGTTTACTTGTACCCCAGTGATATACAGCAGTCTCTTAAATATCCTGAATCTTATTTTCCAGGCTGCTGCTCATTCCAATAGAAGCAGTGCAAGAATCACTTTCACCTCTGCCAGTGGCTACTGTTAATCTATTAGTCCTTATATCCCCCCAAGCTAGCAGTTTTCTGAGCCACCTAACACTGCCTCGATAGCATCAGCAAACATTCTTGCACCCTTTCTATTTAGATTTATTTACAGTAAATACAGTATTTACAGTTGATTTATTTACAGTAAATTACAGCATGTAGATTTATTTACAGATTGTCTCTGGAGTCAGATCAGAGTCTACGCCAAATACGATGACTAAGGGGCCTCTTTCTTTAAGAGGTTCAGTAATGAGTCTGGGTGTAGGGATCTTGGTGTTGTTGGTAATCAAGTTAGTGTCTTTATTTTCCATTTCGATTATCAACCCAGTGTTTCTAGTCTTCTGAATGGATCAGATTCTGGCTGTTTTAAGTTCCTGCGTTAGGGAGTCAATAACCTTTTTTTTTTTTTAACTTCACTTGTTTTGAGCATATCTGATTTGGTCGGTTTGAGTAGCACGAGAGGTGGGTTTGGGAGCAGAGTCTTCCTAGGAGCTGATTTTGTGGTTGTAGTGATCGTGGTATCGGCAGCAGTGGTGCCTTTTTGCCTCAGTGCTTCAGAATATGCCGGGGCACACTGTGGGCTTGCTTGCTCTCAAGGTACTGGTCATGTAGTATTGTTTCCATCTTGTGAAAAATTGTCACAATGTGTGATCTAAGTCCGAAAGATACTCTATTTGAATTCTCCTTAAATATTTTCTAGTGCTGTTTTAAGGAAGAGGGTTTTCACGTAAACAGTTCCCTCTGGTAGGGCAGTGTTGAGAGGCGAGTTCTGCTGTTTGTCCTCATTGGTGTGCTTTCGCAGCGTAGTAGCTTCTGGCTGCTCCGTATTGGAGCACATTTCCTGTTCAGGTATTAGGACAATTTCTTTGCGGTTTTTCCATTTACTTGGGGGGGGAGGGGAGATAGATGGCCTCCCCTTCCTCCTGCAGGTCAACGATGACAGGGTCATCTTTCTGCCTCTGCAACTGGTTATTGCCATTTTTACTTTGTTTTCGTTTCATTTTTAGTGTTATCCGGTCAATCGAGAGCAGTTTGGATTATTGAGACTACACCACTATGTCAGGATTGGGCTTTGGGAATGTTGATGAAACGTGTTTTGTCACAAGTCTGTGGTGTAATTTGGGGGTTTCCAACGAGCCTTTGAAATTTTGTTCTATCCCCACTGACACTTGGGGGGGGGGGGGAACAGCAAAGCATAAAAATACCCCTAGAAGGTTGTTTTTTTTGTTTTTTTTTTCTCTAGGGCCCCTTATCTGCAAAGACTATGGTGGCATCAGATTTGCTGTAATGTGCTTCAGAGCATAGATAGGTCCTCACCATGGAAAGTTTCTGATTTAGGGGGGGGGGGGTGATGAGAAACACAAAAATCATTTCTTTTGGTTGAAATTGCACAGAATTCGGTAGGAAAGATTGGGACACATTCCGTGCCCACAGTTACTATTGCAGCACGTTGAAGTACCTCCTCCCCAAGCAATGCCAGATCCCAGTGCAGCGGCCACGTTATACCGGAGCACTTCTCTATTCTCCCTCCTCGAGCTGTATGGTTACCATGCCGGTCTCACAAACAAAAGAAAATAGAAAATAGAGAATAACGCTAGTATCTGGTAATTTTCCTCAAAGGACCCAAAAGTTTCTCACCTAGGCACTCCTCACATGACTATCTTCAGGTGGAGACAGTTTTGAATTTTAACTGCAATTTAAACACATTTTAAACACCTTTTTTATGGAGTGTAGTTACGTGCATCCGAATGGAAAGGCAACCATAATGGTTCTCTCCTCATGTCAAGTAAAGTGTATTTAGCGTTGTGCACCATTGTTCTTCTGGCCATTTAGCTGGTGGGCCCCCTGATGGGACCCAAGGTTGCCCACACCTGGCCATGTGGAGGCAGGGCAGGTGCACAGTAGCTTTATATTTTACTCTGGTAGGCCCTACCACCTAGTTTCCTGAGATTTCAGTGCCTAGGGCCTATGTAAAAAAGGGGGGTAGGGAAATGCTAGAATTGAAAATCCAAATATCGTTGATCGCGGTTCAGTTTCGAGTGATTAAATTTAGATGTGTGGGATGTACACTGGTGTATAGATAGAGTAAGGGGTGTAGACCGAAGGCTTGGGGGGGGGGGAAAGACAGAAGTATTGGGACTACAGAGAAGATGCCCAGGTGGTCAGTGAGGCATACCCATGCCTCACCAAGAGAAAAAAGGAGCAGCAGGGAAGGGGAGACATAGTTGTGTGTCCCTTCCTGCCAGGTAGTGTGAATTAAAGCAAGCCAGGCTATGGCCCGGTTCGGATCACACATTTGGGCGTTGTCAGCAAGGTTAATTGTCCTACGTTGGTAGTTGGTCTGAATCTTGTGGTTGTCACGTCAGGTTTAATGTCATACTTCAGGCGATGGTCTCGTCCGTGTTGTCGGTCAGATTCAGGAGGTGGCATGCCCACTATTATTAAACCTGACTACTATAAGTTTTTTTTTTTTTTTTTTTCCCCTTCCAATTGCAACTATTATTCTCAGTTCGCGGCCTTCACGTAGTTTTTTCCTGTAACTCGTCACGTATCACCTAAGGGGGCGCCTCCGTAGCCATGTGGGAAAGAGCAGTAGAGTGCGTATCACATGCTTCTTGATTAGACCGTGGTTCGAGCCCGTCACCACCAAATACGGAAGGTGCGGAAATGTCAGGGAATGACCACCGCATATCCCGGAGCAATATGGCCCTAGTTGCTAATGCTTCTGAAAACCAAAAAACAACAACACGACGTGAGGGGAGAGTAGTCACGTCCTTCAGTTCGTAGGCTACGCGCAGTGGCTAGCAGTAACGTTCTTCAGTTCGTAGGCCACGCACATTAGCTAGCAATTACTTCTTTCACTTCGACAGAACCAATCATATCCTACACTTTGTTCGTCTGCCACGCCCAGGGGTACCGGATACTAAATTTCAGCCAGTTTTTCAGCGGTTGGATATTTACCGTTGCGATCTGCATTTTCTATTGGGTTAGGCCCATGGAGGGGATGACCGATCTTGAGATAGTGAACGGTCGTCCAGTTAACCGTTGACCTATCTCAGCCCATAGTATCTGCTGAACTGTGCTTGAGGAATTGGGGACGGAAAAAAAAAAAAAAAAAAAAAGAAAAACCAGAAGAATAGAACGGGATTGGAAAGACGCATCTTTTGAAGTATTGTCATTAGGGTGGGTCTCTTACACCAACTAGCTCCTGTCTAATTGCCCACATAGCTGCGTATGTCTTGGTCTTCGTACTGTCAAAATGTCTTTCAAAAGAGATACATTCATTCCGCGTAAGGCTCGAGTCAGTGTTAGTTGTCTGACTGTACCGTGGTTTTCCCGAGTCAGTGTGGGCGAAAATCCCCTCTCACTAGGATGTTACCTATTCGGATATCATCTTGTTTTTCTTTCTTTTTTTAGCTACTATTAGTTGGGCTGATTTTATAGGGTTGAGCTCAAGAGCAATTGAGGTTAAGTTGTTTTTAAGGCATCTGTATTTGGTGATTTGCCTTTTCCCGTATGGAGTTTGTTTAGCATCTGTTGAGGTTATAAACGATTTCTGCGTAAGAAGCGAAGTTCGGAGATATTGCCAAGAAAGGTTCCAGCGCCGCCGCAGGGGTCGCCGATAGGATCCCTCCTTGGCATACACATGTAGTAACTGTTTATGGTGCATAAAGATTTTTTTGGATGACGTCCAGTGTCTTCCCATTTGTGTTAAAAAATCTTTTAGAGAATATGTATTGCCAAGTTATCATTAGCAGTTTTTTTTTTTTTTTTTTTTTTTTATCCAAGAAGAGTATGTCCAGCTGCGATTTACTGTTCAGTGCATGTTTAATTCATATCAACGTATCCAGCAAGTCGGTTTTGGTGGATCTACCCCTGCTACTGTGTGCAAGTGTGTGTGTGGGGGGGGGAGGGGTGATGGAAAGAGTGTTAGTTCAGATTGTATTGCCTTTTCAAATATTTTTGAATCCAACCTATGGGTTCTTCAATTTGGGCACTGGTCTCACATAATAGTGTGTCAATATTATTAATATGGTTGCCTTTTCCAAGATCTGGTTGAAGATATGCAGGAGAGGCGAAGGATAAACGTGCTGTATAAACTTTATCAAAAATTGTGGAAAATCGTCAGTTCCACCGTGGCCTTATTTGGTAGGGTATTGATTTTCTTCAGTATGTCTCAAGAGCAATTGAGGTTAAGTAGTTTTTAAGTCATCTGTATTTGGTGATTTGCCTTTTCCTGTAATAATTATGGAGTTTGTTTTTCCCAACTCGTACACATTCGGAAGATCAAGTTTATTTGGAGAAAGGTATACTGTATTTGTTAGTCTTCCGAGCCCATTTCTGTAAAGTTTGTTCATTCATTTGGAAGTTGTGATGTCTCATCCGGTGTCGTAGTTTCTCATAGATGTTTCATTGCCCTTCTTTTGTTTCTTAGAAAATTAGCTCTCTTTCTTGTACATTATGTGGTCTTCCAGTCTAGAGGTCCGCTTTCATCTCCGATTTGCCATATATTTTTTGAGAAAATCTCTTTTCACAATAGATTAGAACCATGCCGAAGTACGGGGCAAGATTAAGGACATGTTAGGCTGCTCCATCAATAGTCACCTGCCTTAGTTTTTCTGCAAGGCAGTGAATATGTTTTATGATTCTGTTTGGTTGCAGTTTTCTTAATTGAATGTCATACTAACAAAATAGTTATTAAAGAGTTTTATATATTGCAAGACATAAAATGAAACTTCTATTAAGTTAATCATAATTACCACAAGTCATATAGAGTTTTCCTATATGATTGTTTTCTCCAGACTAGTCGGAACGATATATTGCTACCTGGCGCTCGTGTGTAGGGGTCTGCGTCGGATTATTGTCCGACTGGAGGACTTCTTTAGTAGTCTTCAGTTGGGCTTGTTAATTTTTTTTTTTTTTTTGTTCGTACACATGCAAATCGGTCTGTGAACACATGTGCCCAGTGTTAAGATCAGCCATCTAGTATGGAAGGTGGGGATGTGGGAGATCAATGCCAAAGTGAGCAGAACGTCCGTACCTATCCTCATCTACGGCTGTTTGGTAATCATGCCGTGTCATGGAGATTGTCATATCGTAATCCTGTACTTTTGATTATTTGTTTAAACAATTTCATAAGGAAATTGAGTACATCTATTCTAAATTAGCGTCTGCAGAAAGCGTTACTCGTTTAAAACCATTGAGGATTGATTTATATTTAATCCCGTGCTCTTTTGAGTGAACAGTTGACGCCTAGTGAACTTAAAAGATGAAAAAAATTATTCAGAATTTAATTGTAGCGGATTGCTTTTTTTTTTCTTTTAATTAGTCGATTAAAGAAGTAGAACTGTGCGTGGCGTGTTACATTTGTCCAGGTTTAGCGTTCACCTGTGTATCCTCTCATGCAAGTACATCTTTAATCCGATCAGCTATACTTAATTTTGTCATGCAGACTTCAAAGTATTGACCCATCCCCCCGTTCTCCTTAATGTCACCAAGTGCTCCAAGAATAAAATGTTGCTGACTGCAGCTTTGGAACTCGAAGAGATCTTTTAGTATCAGCAGAATTTAAGTGTTTTTTTTTTTTTTTTTCCCCTTCTCATTTTTATTCCCATTTTGTTGTCAATTTTATGGAATGTAAGGAACTCGGTTACGGAAAAAAAAAATTCTTTTCTTTTTGTCAGGGAAATTAAAACGAGTTACTATTAAGTAGGCCATTTATTTTAAGACTTCCTTTAAAGTTGTAGTTAATTTTTATTTTCAATTCCAGACAGCATTATCTGCTATACAGCAGATAAAGTAATTTTGAAAAATGTGATTAATTAGTTTTCTTGTTCGTTCAGTTAATTTTACTAATCTTCTTATTTAGTCAATTATTGTCATGTACATTAATCCGTACTATTCTACCATGTTGAATGCTGAGGTCATTTCACTTATAAACTGAGGTATGAATTCCATCTTTAAAATGGTTAACATTTCCATAGTCGAGCGATGATAAATGTTCAGGCCTAATGCTATGTGAAGTGACAAGGTTACGTGCAGTGTTGCCATTTTAGCGGTTTTCCCGCTAGATTTAGCGGAATTGCTTCAGGTTTAGCGGAAAAAAATATGAAATAGCGGATAGCGGATTTTTTAGCGGGAAGAGTATAAATGTTTAGCATTTTATATAATTTGGCAATCCAAATTACAATTTTATGTAATTTGGCAATGTAACATTTAAATTAAGAAATATTCATTTAAGAAATATTAAATTAATTGTTCAATTGATTATTTAATTAATAATAAAAATAATTCATAATTGAAATAGTAGGGATATCATATTTCATAGTTTTTTTTTTTATAAAGCGAAGAATCGGTTTTATATTATTCTGGATTTCCCTGAGGAGAACCCCAACAATTTTACGTAGTTACGCTCGCGGTCAAACGACCTGATCATTGGGTCATAGCTTTAAATTGTTGGATCAAATCTAAAAATGTGGAAAAAATTCTAATGACGCCTTTTTTTGAAACCGCGAAGGAATGGCATTGGATAATTTTTCTTCGTCGTATTTGTTTGGCTTCCAAGAAATGCGATCCGAATTACCGACATCTCTTTCAACGTTTCTAATAACCACAGTGTAATAATATCTTAGTATAGTCAGTCCTCGTATAGCACGATAGTTGTATTCCTAGAAACCCTCGTGCAATATAAACAACAGCCCCTATGGGAAAAATTGGGTTAGGTGCCGACCACCCAAGATTGAACACACATTTGTAACCAAAACATTACCAAACACAATAAATAATCGTAATAAAATACTTACGTATTTTATTACGATTATTACGTATTTTTTTATTACGTAAAGGTCGTAATAAAATACTGCTAATGCTTTTGCTTCTATCGTAAGCAAACTTGTTTTTTGTTTGATTTTCTATCCAAACAGATGACAGCCGTTCCATCTCTTCCAATTCTTTGTGTCTTAATCTAATAGATTTTAATTACACTTTTAGTTGTTCCTGCTATCAAAGTTGTTTTTATTTTCTCCGCATTCTTTGTAATTCTCGGCGTTGCCTCATTTAGGTCTGTAGCACGTGCAATATCACATGGTCTTTCATTTCGCTCAAAGCGTTTCACGATTTCATATTTTTTTCTCTATCGATAGAGGCGGACTGGCCATAAACCTTACCTTACGGGATGGCGGACAAAAACAAAACGAAATATACCCAAAATTTTCGGAAGGAATGGTTAGCTTTTCCACAATTCAAAGACTGGTTAATAGAGATTCCAGGACATCCAACTAGAGCAAGATGTAAATATTGCAAGTCTGATTTTACTACTAAAATTTCAGACATTAAAAGTCATTTAAAAATTTTCAAACCTATTAAGTCAGCAGAACCATTTTCACCTAATAGATCAGGCAACCAATCTAAATTAAATTTTCCACCAAGAATTTACAAACAGCGGAAGCTGAAGCAAAGTTAAGTTTGTTTGTTTGTGCTCACTCGTCAATACTGGCAATAGACCACCTTGGTGAATTATGTAAGAATGCATTCCAAGATCAAACAGCCAAAACTTTAAAAATTCATCGAACAAAATGCAGCGGCATTATAAAATATATCCTACACCCCCACTTTCAGAAAGATTTATTGAAGTCAGTGCTCAATGGCTTTTCAAACTATAGTTTGTTACTAGATGAATCAAACGATATTAGTGTAACAAAACTATTAGGTATTGCAATTGTGTATTATGATGAGCAATTCGATAAAAGAGTTTCTACATTCTTAGCTCTTGTAGAATTAGATAAGTGTAACGCTGAAAATATTTCAAATTCAATTAAAATAACGCTGGGAAATTTTAAACTTACTTTAAATAATCTTGTGGGCATTGGGACAGATAATGCTAGCGTTATGATTGGAGTTAATAACAGCGTTTATACACATTTGAAGTCCGAACTTGATATTAATTAAATGCGTATGTCATTCTTTGCAATTAGCAGTATCTCATGCAACCCGCGAAACATTCCCTAGAAGTCTAGAATTCATGATAGCTGAAACTTATAATTGGTTTAGTAAATCCACCAGCCGACAAAATCAATTCAAATATTTATACAGTGCCATAAACGATGGTGCAGATCCGAAAAAGATAGTTCATTCGTGTCAAACAAGGTGGTTATCCATTGAAGTTGCTATAACAAGAATTTTAGAACAGTATATTGAATTAAAAGCCCATTTTGAAATAACTCGTTTGACTGACAAATGTTATACTGCAGAACTTCTTTATTCAATGTTTAAAGATGAAAGTAATTTAGCGTATCTTTTATTTTTAAAACCTATCTTATCTGAAGTACAAAGAGTAAACAAATCTTTTGAATCAAATACTGCCGATCCTACATTATTACTACATGATTTAAACACGCTATTGTCGATGATTGCCATTTTTACCAAATACACATATTGAAAGGATAGAAGAGGACATTAATAATTATTTAGACCCTAAGCCATACCAATTTGAAAGAAAAATAAATGAATTAATAATGAATAAACTTATCACAACAACAGATGAAATGGCAATAAGAGAGAGATGCCGTAATTTCTTGATTGATTTGTATCCACAATTAAAACAACGCCTTCCGGGCAACATAAAAGAATTAGAAAAAATATCATTAATCTCAGTTAACAATATATTAAAGCAAAAGTTTCTGTTAAATTTATTACAAAAACTTAAAATTGTCTGAAGTAGAAATTGAAAAAATTGAGCAACAGTATATAAACATTACTCTCGTTAAATGGGAAAACTTCAACAATACAATGAAGTTTTGAAATATCGATATGCAAGCGGTGAAAATCCATTTAAAGAAATTAGCGAATTTGCATTGGGTATTTTAATTTTGCCATTATCCAATGCAGATGTGGAAAGAATATTCAGCAACTTAAATCTAGTAAAAAACAAAACACGCAACAGAATGAGTGTTGACATGGTTAATGCAATCTTATCAGTACGATACGGGCTCAAAAGAGTTGAAAAGTGTTGTAAAAATTATGTTTTACCTGAAGAAGTGCTTCGCAAAATAGGTACACAAGAAGCATATGATGAGGCGGTATTGAATTTCGAAATTAATTTAGATTTTTAGATATTGATTTTATATTAAAAACAGAAAAATAAATAACTATTTATATGTACTATTTGTTTGTTTGTTTTTATTCACTACAAAGTACAAACAAATGAAAATTTAAAAAATTTGGCGGGTCAAGTGCTAAAAATAGCGGATTTTGAGTATGCGGCTAGCGGGAAATATTATTAAGAGTTGGCAACACTGGTTACGTGTTGAGTAGCAATCGTAGGCGTTCTATGAAACGCTTTACGCTGGATTTATAACTCATTCGTCAAGATCTACGAATAGCCGTTAATGAGGTTGCGACCAATTTGAATGTGTACTCGAGTCCTGCATTATAATCTACACGCAAATGGGCTCACAAAGGGAGTGTTTGGAATAATATGCACAGTTATGGGGTTGAAAGCCTAACTAGACAAATTTAGACTTGTACTGTTGGTTATTGGTACGTTTCATTTATACAATATCTTATGTTATTTACAATATGTGCATGGATTTCTAGTGACAACTGGACCACAGAAAATTAACCGAATATCTCTTATGAGCATCTTTTGAAGCGAATTCGCCTAATTTTCGTATGGGAATTCCCAAATTTTGCCTCTTAGACGGTATACTTAGATATTCCATCTCCAAACTGTATGAATATTAATTGCAGTATACCATAAAGTTTATAGTTCTCTGTTGCGTGCAAATATAATAGTTCCGTGACATTACTGCGATTAGGCTTATAAATTTTCACCTGCTTAGTTGTGCACGCATTGTTAATTCCAGAGCTTATGCAAGAGTGTATTGCCAAAGCTCATGGCCAACGTTTATGGCCCTGTGCGTGCAATTCCACATCTTCGATGTGAAAAGCAAGCAGTCTCACAGAAGGCGTAATCCCTGACTTTCTCAACAAGGCGTGCCTAAGAATCCGACAGAAAATCAAATTATGATAGCTGCTTAATATCACATGTCACTTAAGACAGAAAAAATATTTTGTTGGGTAAAACATAAAACACCTAAAATTTACATTTACCTGGGAAAGTCCCAAGTCGTACTAAAGCGTCCAACAGAAACCGGATAGTCGCTTAATGAGTACTTCTGCAGGATTCAAAAGGGAAGGACTAATATCCACTTTAACCAGTTTCCAATTTCGTAATGATCTTTTATTAGTCCTCAGATATGCTCATCTGTTGAATACACCATCACTATGACTAACTGACTTTATCTGCAAATGGCAGCCTCCAATTTCGATGGGTGGCCAAATATTCTTAGCACTAGTATGAATTGCTTCTTCTAAATTAGCAACAGTATTTTCTGGTGTAAACCGAAAATTTTACATTGGTTTCTAAGAGATTAAAAACAGCTTTGATATGCAATTTTATGTTTTGAACGAAGTAAGCTAAAGAATAACGATACATAGTTACGTTTTATAATATGTCGATGATAAATATCTGAGAAAAATGTTCCGTACGCTAAATGAAAGTACTATGCACAGAATTTATTTTCTTTGAGCATTAAAATTCAATACTTTTTGGATGGAAAAAATTATTATATTGAAAAATAATTTATTAATAAAGACGAAGTTACATTTAAAGTATAATGGTGTTCAGTATTTTTGGGAAATGGAAGAAAGGCGTACGTTCACGTTTCTTCCCATTCGAACAATTTATCATCTCAATTTTAATGGCACTTTTTAGTTGTCGGTTGTGAAATACAAATAATATTGTTTTCGACCAGGAAATACGAATTAAAAATTTTAAAGTAGTAAAATAAAATCTGCTTATATAGAAGGAGAATAATAAGAGAATAATTTTTTAATTCAAATTTTAATGCTATGTACCAAAATAATAAATAAATAACTACTGAAAAATGCATATTTCTATAGATTCTTCATTTATAGAACAAATTTTTCTGTAACCACGATTTCTTTTATAATTTAATTTATAATGTGCATATCCCTGACTCATCAGGATTTTTCTAGTATAGGTTCATAAAGTTTTATAGGAAAAAGTAATATAACTGATGTGATACAGTATTAGCACAGCTATTGCGGACATCCTTTCAATGAGAACAGTGAAATGGCTTTTTTTCTGAGTTACATGATAATCAGAAAGCATCTTAAAAATTATAAAACATTTCTGCAATAGCAGTACACTTTTGTCTGATATCACAACATCCAAAGGGTGCAAAATGTATATAGATGGGTTCACTAGGGACGTTATGCCTGTTCTCTTCTTGGCAGCTGCTCTAGAACTTTTATTATTTACTGATCCTGACTTTTCATCCTCTTTCGATGATATTAAACCTTCATATCAGGCGGTACTGATCCAGAATGAGGTTAAGGAAACGTCAGATAATTTTAACGCTTCTTCTGAATGATTGGACTAGAGAACAGTATTGAAAACCATGTCCAAATGACTTTTACGAGAAAAAGGATGACATTAGGGCTTATATTCATAACACGCTATTACGTAATCTGTAATCGTACATCACGTGGGCATAATCTAAAAACCTTTGCTGTATTCTGGAATATTTGGCAAGAGATGCTTGGTGTAACAAACACCAAAATCAAGATACCTATCTACAACGCCTTTACCCACTTGTTTTGTATGCATCTTCGATATGGTAATTTGTGCCTATTTGCACCTTAAACTCCTTTCTGTGATTATTTGGGTCCTCGGATTAACTGAGCTCCTCTTGACCAGCTCGCGGTCATCTATTTTCAACAATCGCCGTCATCCTATGGAGACAAATCCTAACGGAAAGAAATCGTAGCCTTTGTTCAGATACTCGTTCCATGGATACATCTGATGTATATATCAGTTTGTATATCAGGCCCTAGGAGAGCAGTCAAAGTTGGACAACATCCAGTTCTTAGTCCTCAATTTCCAGTTGAATTATATACAAGGAAGGATTTTACAAACACCTTGCAGCTGTATGATATATTTACTCGTGTCTGAAACTGCAATGTAAGAAGTATACACTAAATGGATACTTTACTAGGTACATCCTTCTAATAGCAAGTCCCCTTTATCACTCGAAATAGTCTGGATTTGTCGGGAAATGGACTCAACGAAATGTTGAAAGCTTGCCTTTGGGATTCTAGACCATGTTGACTGAATTGCTTTCCACAGTTCTTGCAAATTGCCCTCATCTGTAGCACAGTTGGTAGGATCGCGGTCCTTACCACACCGGATGGAAAAGACCATAGTTCGAATCCCGTCGATGACGGGAGGAATTTTTATGGGTCTTTTTCACAACTTGCTGAGTTAGTCGGTCTCAGGCGAGGTTACCATAGTTTTTCCTCCAGCAGAACAGGAAAAACACAATATACACGGAGCGATACAATATACAGTTCGCCGATTCTCCTAAAATGCAATAGCAACAACAACAATAATCTTGCAAATTGGATGGTTGCATATCTCTTTTCTGAACAGCTCGTCCCACTTCATACCAACAGTTGCTCAATTAGATTGAGATCTGATGACTGGGGAGGTAACTCCAGTAGGCTGAATTTACCCTCGTTCCTCGAATTAGTTCAGTACAATTCTGGCCATGTGACATGGCTCATTATACTGTTGAAAAACCCCCAAATCGATAGCGCAGCATCAATGGAGGAACTTAATATACCGATGCCTCATACCTAAAATGAAGGCCTAAAATGAAACGAATCCCTTTCTAGCACAAACGAAGCTAGAAAGATGGGCAAAGTAGACACTCCATGGCAGACACTACAATGACCTCCACCAAGATCACATAGATAAAAAGCAATTATTGGCTCACGAGTGGGACGCTCTTCCCTGAGACTGGAGGATTTATGCTCGCCATCGAAGACCAGTTAATCGACACCAGAAACTATAGAAAATACATCGCTAAGGAGCCCAGAGTATCAGATGACACATGCCGACGATGCCACCTGGCCTCAGAAATGATCCAACACATCACCATGGGATGCAAGGTGATCACCAACTGAGTACACTCGTAGACACGACCGGGTAGCGAGGATAATACATCAGAAGCTAGCAAGGAAATACCAGTTGATCAACGAAAGTGTACCGTACTACAAGTAGTACGGTACACTTTCCTTGTGGACAAGAAGGAAAAGTCTACCTATCTGATTGACATAGCGGTACCCAACACTGGCAACCTGCAAAAAATCCATGGGGAAAAAAATCAGGAAGTACACGAACCTAAGATAGTAGCTCAAAGAGATGTGAAATATGCAACAAGTAACGACCATCCCGTTCATTGTATCAACCACCGGTATGGTGCCAAAGACCCTACATAACAGTCTAACAGCAATAGGTCTACCAGCGTACACCTACATGGAATTCCAGAAAGTCGCAAACCTGAACACCTGTAGGATAGTCAGAGTTCCTCGACCAACAATAACACCAGACAACAACCACCCTGTGTACTTGGTAGCAATACCCATCACGAGGTGGAACCCCCAATCAGGGAGAAATAATATAAAAGATCAATAATAATAATAATACATCTTATAACAATAAAAACAAGAGAAATTAAATATTTTTCCGCTGAGTGAATTTTTCTTAATAATTCTCCATTATTTGCTATTTCTCCGTAAAATTCTTCACAAGAATTAGCAAAATTGCACTTAACTTGTATTTCTTTCAGCGTTTCTGCAGTCAACTATGCTTTTGTTGACGTTCACAGCTTATTTACTATTGAAAACACGCTTTCCGTTGTACCATTGGTTCCCGGAAAACATAATGCAAATGATTTGCATTATGTTTGCCATCAAGAATGGAGGATAGTTTGCAATGCGGGGCAAACGAGTGAAATCCAGAACTGTCCCACATAATCCCACATAATCGTCTGGTCACTTTACTCATACCCATGATTGCTTTGGATCTTAACTCACCTGACGTAATCTGAATGCAACTTTTGGTTTTCTGGTTGAAGAATAATTATGAATTAAACCGTTCTAGAATTAGGTGATTTCACGCTGTCAAAATTGTATGTAGTCTTTGGATATCGGTTTTGATTCAGTTGGCAAAACTTTTCACACTTCTAGTTTCCTATGCCAACCAGAAATGGATGAATGATAAACTTTAAATATATTGCTGATGCATGGAAGTAATGGTTTAACATATATACTGCAGTGAGGCCATCTACGAGGATTGTATCTGAACACAGCAAAAGGGTGAATATAAACGAAATAATGTCATAATGGAGTTAATTTTCCTGTTTTAATTGTTTCTAAAACTTTCCCCTCCCTTTGCATATTTCTTATTTATAAAGTTAACCGTGGTTTTTTTTTTTTTTTTTTGTTTGAGTACTCTCCTATTCCTTTCTTATTGCCACTTACTACGGATTTATACAGAATCTTTTACTTGTAATATTCAAGTATCAACTCCATTACAACGAAGCATAGAAGCAAAACTCTCACAAAGTTCTGCTGAGCTGCTTCATATAACCTATATACTTTAATCTTTTTAATTAATCTTTTTAATCCTCTTGGATAGAAAGTGTGATGTATGTTTAATTATTAATACAGTAACCTATATTATAAACAGAGAAGCCGCACGCTCGTAGCTTGGACATAAGTGACATGCCTTTAGTGAATATTTACGCGTATGGGTATTAGGAGTTATGCCAAATATGTAAATACGCTTGGTACTTTGGGTAGTTGCCGGATACAGATTGAGAGAGAGAGGGGGGGGGGGCATTGTGATCATTCCTATTCCATCACGTGCCGTCCAAGTGCACGAGACGAGTACCGGAGAGTCTTATCAGATCTCAGGTTTATGTAAACTCTGGAGAATCTTCTCCTTTTAAAAGCTGGGTCCTGGGAGACCCAAGAGAGGAGAGTGGAGGGGAAGAAGAGTGTCGGGAGGTGTCGTCGAAGCAGCTTTTGACCATAGTGCGCGAAACATGTCATGACAGTATTTTCTTGTGGTATGGTGTCTGTGTCGTCATCGAGGTCACCGCCCAACTCGTCCGGATGAAGTTGCCCATGAAAGGAGCGGAAAAGAAAAATGGAATAAGTGAGAATCCCTTTTCATAAGAGTGAAAGGATTGTGAGGAAATAACTAAACAGAAAATATTCATGTTAGTTCTTACCCATAATGTACGATGATTTCTTCTTAAGAATATATATTTCTTATTAATGTTATGCCTCGTATATCTTGTGTTTCTTAGTATTCTGGTAACTTAACTGATATGACTAATGAACTGATATTTCCAATAACGCGTTTTGTATATTAATTAAGCAATAACCATGGCTACTTAGGTGAAATTACTATAATATGGGCAGAGGCGGATTTAACGGTGGGCGCACCCGACTTCTGAAGGGCCCCTCAAAACCCCAACTTTACACTTTTTTCTAATGACACCAAGTTTGGTTTCATATGTGCAATTTTAATTACGTACAAGTTTACATTCGCTTATTTTCATTATTTCATTACTACGCTGCATAGGCCCCGCGCGGCTGCGCTACCGCTCATCAGAGCAATAGAATCGTATTTGCTCCTTTGTAAGTACAAAGGAGCAAATACGATTCTCCTGCAGTGCAGACTTACGATATACGCGTATATCGTATATTGTTGAAATTATATTAAGATAAAATTAATTCCTGTTGTTACATCAGCGCCTGGATTTTCGTAGTGTATGAATAATTTTTGAATTTTAATTAATCATTAATTTATTGCACTATAACGAAAAATCTCTTCTCTAGTATTCTAATCATCAGACTTAAATTTTATATTTTTCTTTTCATTGATAGGCTATCAATGGTAGCTATCAGGGACTGAAAAAAGACAAATTAAAAAAAAGACGCGAATACATATATTATATTCAATTTTTATTGGAAATAAAACATTAATATTTTTTTATTTATTTAAAAAAAATGGTTAACATGTATTTTTATTTTCCCTGTCTCTTTTTTTTAAGGGTCCTAATATTTTCTTCTGTCGGTTGAGACCCCGGGCCTCAACCGACCTTAATCCGCTTCTGTTAGCATGCAAGTAACTCTTTGTTTAAGCAAATGTTTAAAATTTTTTGTTACAATTTGTTTCCTGGGTGAACAGCAATAGTTGTACGAATGTTTTACTTTCTAAAGATTAGTCTTTTTGCGTTTCGTTACTCAACTTCAACACAAAGCCTTGTTGAGATATACAGTATATATGCCCTGTTGTTGTAGCAACTGCCCGTCGATGTTGTCTCTCTCCCCAAGTTTTTTGAGGAGGGAGACATCTGACGCCTAAAGAGGGGCCAAGTGCCTCGTCATATAAAAGGTGACACCTCTACAGGGGCCCAATGCCTCGTTGTCTAATAGATGACACCCAAATATGAGCAAGTGCCTCGTCATCTAATAGGTGACGCCTAAATAGAGGCGAAATGCCTCGTCATCTAATAGGTGACACCTAAATAGAGGCGAAATGCCTCGTCATCTAATAGGTGGCGCCTCTACAGGGGCCAATGTCTCGTCGTCAAATAGGTGACCCTCAAATAGGGGCCACGTGCCTTGTCATCTAATATGTGACGCCTACATAGGGGCCAAGTGCCTCGTCATTTAATATATAGGTGACGCCTACATAGGGGCCAAGCAGCATTGTCTGCCCATCTTCCCTGTCAGCCCTTTCCTTCTGTTTCCTACCCTCCAGTCTTCTGCCTCCCCACCTTACTTTTCTCTTACATGACGGAAAAAAACCTGGAGGAAAAAAACCTTGCTATTTATGCCTGAGACCGACTAACTGTTAAAATTACAATCGTTGCTCAAGAAACAGCGATCATTTTATTCTCAAATCTGGTCTCAGCCACTGAAATCCCAGGAGAGTAGGTGGCAGGACCCACCAGAGTGGGTCCTGCCACCTACTCTCCTGGGATTTCAGTGGCTGGACCTGGGATTTAGGTGGCAGGACCCACCAGAGTGGGTCCTGCCACCTAAATCAGTGGTAATTTGCGTTTTGTGCAGTCAGCCTTTCCGTGGCATGGTGTGGCAACGTCGGGTCCCTCTAGGGTCTTCTAATAGGTTCTCCCGCTGCTAATAGACCGGAAGAACAAAGGACAGAACACAATTTACTGCACATGACCCAACACACCTTCAAATCTCTGACCTGATACAACGCACACCCGCGGAGATGGGAGAAATTCCAGAAGCCGTTAGACACCAACATACCTTACAACCAGAGGCGGATTTAACGGCGGGCGCGCGCCGTGGGCCCCGACTTCTGAAGGGCCCCTCAAAACCCCAACTTTACACTTTTTTCTAATGACACTAAGTTTGGTTTCATACCTGCAATTTTAATTACGTACAAGTTTGCAATCGGCGGTAAAACCTGATAGTATGTTTATATTCGCTTATTTTCATTATTTCATTACTACGCTGCATACTATACAGCATACTATACTACGCTGCATAGGCCCCGCGCGGCTGCGCTACCGCTCATCAGAGGAATAGAATCGTATTTGCAAATACGGGTATATCGTATATTGTTGAAATTATATTAAGATAAAATTAATTCCTGTTGTTACGTCAGCGCCTGGATTTTTGTAGTTTATGAATATTTTTTGAATTTTAATATATCATTAATTTATTGCACTATAACGAAAAATCATCTCTTCTCTAGTATTCTAATCATTCAGACTATTAAATTTTATATTTTTCTTTTCATTTTCTAGCTACCAATGGTAGCTAGAAAAATGAAACGACATCTATCAGGGGCTGAAAAAAGACGCGAATATGTATATAATACATATATTATATTCAAATTTTATTGGAAAAAAAACATGAATAGTACATAATATTTTTTATTTATTTAAAAAATGGTTAACATGTATTTTTATTTTCCCTATCTCTTTTTTTTTAAGGGGCCCAATATTTTCTTCTGTGCCCGGGGCCTCAACCGACCTTAATCCGCTTCTGAATATGGGCTCAAACTGGTGACCACTATAACTAATTGTTGTTAACTTATTCTCATAAATGTCGCATATGTTATATTGGAATGCTCATAGAAAGTGTGATGTATGTTTGTTTATTAATTTGTTATATTAAATGTTTTTGTTTGAAATAATTCTCTCTGCTTACTACACCAGAGAAAAACCAGTTGTAGAATCAAGAAAACAAGAAAAGTTTTTGCGACGTTAGAGATTTTAAGTTAATTAACACAACGCTAATCCAAATCTCCATATTTTATTGGTAGGGTGATTCCCCCCCCCCGTTAAAATATTCAGGATATACGAGATTATTGTCCTATTTTACCACTAGACGGATACATTAATCTTGACGAATGTTTAGGAGCACCTGAACTGCTCTGTTACGTGAGAGACAAAAACCCCTCCCACACTGGGCATTGACAAAAAAGAACCCCTGTAACAAAACCCAAATCTTTTACAATTACTGCATTTGTTGTACTTGTGTTCGGTGTTAGAAACATTTGAAGATGAAAAGAACTTTGAAACATTATGAAGCCTGCGAATGGTAGAATAGGATATTTGGCATCCCTGTAATAAGAACCCAGCAGGAAGAAAAGGGCAGAGGTTGAATAGGAAGTAGACAGAGGGAATGTCCTAATTGGCAAATCAATCAGGAAAGTGATAGTCGATGCAATAAGTAGCCAGCTTGCAGTTAACGGAACAAGATCAACCAATGCAGAATTATCGATCTTCTGCCAGTATTGTGTCTGGTATGGTGTGTTTTTGTTTCTTCAGGCTTCTTGTGTTTACCCATAGAAACATTTTAAAAATTCAGTTCAAAAATATCAATTTCACGTTAGGTTTTCAAAATTCCTTTGTACAGATTAGTAGTCGTTAAAACGCTGAGGGCTTTTCTTAGCCAGTCTTTCATCGTTTCAAGTCTTTCGTTTACACTTTCATGTAGTTCGCATTCGTGGTATGCGTTAGGCAGTGTATAAAACCATCTTCTGATAAATGAGCGATCACAATGCATATTTTGGTCGATCGCGATGAGCAGAAATAATCTGGTGAGTATGGCCTTGCACACCCAGGATACTGAGCTTAATATCATCATTCTTCTCTTTCATGGTGAACCCGTAGCATTTTTGCTGTATGGGCATTACATCAGGCATACACGTAAAATTTACTTATTTTCGCTGATTGCAATAAAGATATTACTTTCTACTTTTCTCAGCTCAGGATAACTCAGAAAATTTTTTTGGCTAGTGCAGCATAAGCCTCAGACTTCCTTGCACCATATGGCTAATAATAATACAATTTTATGGAAAACATCAGTGCTAGAAATCTCATTAATTACGTGCCCGATTTTATTTTTATTTTTTTTTATTTTACTTTTTAAGTTTGCATCAAATTTTAATGCACCAACTTATTGGCTTTCTTATAATAAAATATAAAAATTCTAATTACGTTTAAATTAAAATTTCGTATACCACGTATGAAATTGCTGTTAAACGTAGCAAGAAGAAATACTTGAAATCTGCTACCAAGCAGGTTTCAAGTAAACTAAATTTCAAATAAACTAAATTAAGAAAACAATAAAAATTACAAAATAAAAATGAAAACCAAATAAACAAGCAAGAGCCTTGCACTCAGAGGGGTCCGCACTACCCAAAATTTTCGAATTTTATCTGGCTCGGCTGTTTGACATGTTCCAATTCCTAGAAGAATTCAAACATTTTATCCATAACGAGTTTCGTTCTTTTTTCACTAACTTTTCGATTTTTTTCTTCTCTATTTTGGAATGTTCTGAACTTACACTAGGGTAACTAAGATAAGTTAAATATTCCAAAAGGTGGGGAGAAGTATAAAGGCATCAGTATATTGTGAAATGCAAACCAGATGTGTGTTCTGTGGTTTGTTTGCTTGCTTCTCTGAATTAAAAGCGCAACTTCATTTCTGAGGGAAAAACAATTAAAAAAAAAAAAAAAAAACAATGTGGCCCACATCTGAGCCAAACTAATTCGGCCAAGGCCCATAGAAGTTCATCCTGTTCCTGTCTTCCAGCCGGTCTCTCTCTCACACACGTACATATTGTGTGTGCATAGCAGACTGGATAAATCGCGAAACCCGATGCAAATATTGAACGCTGAGCCTCTTATTATTGGTATTATTATATTTCCTTCCTGCGGGACGACAGCGTGGTGGCATTCTTGAAGCGCTCAGCAGTCGCTGCTTTTCTGTAGACCAGAGCGGGGCCTCTCAACCAACACGAGGAAGTAAAATGTCTAATCCTAATTACTATAATAGTAATACGAAATTATTTCGTATTACAATACAAAATATTTTAGTTAATTTTTTAAAATATTTTTTATTTTTTCGTAATTTAAATTTTTTAAAAATAAATGCCTGTCCAAACGCTGGGTCGGGTGCAGACATCCGTCGCTCACGCCTCAAGCCAAGCCAGCCCTGTGTGTGTGTGAGAGAGAGAGAGAGAGAGAGAGAGAGAGAGAGAGAGAGAGCATAGTGTTAGGGTCGGGCGCCACCTGCGCCATATGTACACTGTGAAGAAATACAGAACACTATAAATGCCAGAAAAAGTGTAATGTGTTGAATGTGTAGTTTTGTGTTGGGTTCTGTTGTGTGTCCTGGCATTTGGCCGCAAGGCCCCTGGTGGAACCCCACGTTGCCCGCACACACCACTAGGAGGTAGCCAGGCTGCCCATTATTCTCTGGTAGATCTCCGTCAGGGTCGCCTGAGCTTCCTGAACGGAGACCAATAAAAAAAAAAAAATAATAAAAAATAATAATAATAAAAAAAAAATAATAATAAATAATAATTAAAAAATAAATAAAAAACCGATAATTAAAATAAATAAAAAATAAGGTAGAGTGCGGCAATACAGGTTGTACGGAAGAAGATGGGGGATGAAAGTAAGAGTAAGGGGATGTAGGTAAGGGCATCCCGTAAATTGACAGTGGAGCATATGCCCCACCAGGAGAAAAGGGGGAGGGGATATCTCCAGAAGGGTAGAAAAACCACTCAGCGAGAGTGCTGAGTGTTGACTTATATTTTGCAGTGGAGTGGTCAAGACCACTGGAGCCTACCAAACCATATGGACAGTTAGCAGGTACTCCTACTCTGGATGTTCCAGGTTAGCAAGTCGATGCTGGTGAAACAGTCATGTACAGATTTTTTTATTTCAAGTTTGAGTAAGTCCTTTACAGGTTTCTATCCCTGGCTTGAGTTGGTTGTAGAGTCCTGCGTCTAGAAAAGAGGTTCTGTGCGTACTCAGTTAATGATTTATAATATTGTTCTTCAGAAATGAGCAGGTGCTCCTGTCCATGAGGTATGTGTTGTAGCCTGGTGTACAGTGTTCCTCGAAGATCGTTATAAATTGGGCAGTTATAAAGAAGATGGTCCCAATCTTCAATTTCTCCACATGTGCAGTAGGGGTTATTGATGATTCCCTAGGTAGTCAACTTATGATTTATAGAGCCGTGTCCAGTTATAATATATGTACAGTAGAGGCCAGGAGAGAACCAAGGCGGCGACTTTGGATAAACTAGTTTGACATCCGGGATGAATTTCTTAGTTATCAGGCCCTTGTCCGTCTCCTCCCATCTTGTCTGCCAGATTTGTAGTAGCATGGCAGCTAGTTTTTTCTTTTCTTGCTTGCAGTCAGTGCGGGTGTCGATGGTATGTCCAAAGATGGTAGGGATTCCCCGCGACAGGCAGTAGTGCAATCCTCGACGGATAACCTCCAAGTCAAGGGGGAGGACACCTGCAAGAACCTGTAGGGCCGGAGAACTTACTGTGCAACAGACCCTGGTAATGGCAAGCAGTGTACTTCGCTGAATTGTTTCCAGTTTGCATTTATTGCGAACAATTATTGCTCTATGGTACCAAATCCCGGATCCGTATGTAATAACAGGGAGTAATATAGCGTTATACAGGAGATTGAGTGTTCTCCAGTTCAGACCCCAGTCACACCTGCTTACTCGGACGATTAAGGCTGCATAATTTCTGATTTTTACTTGAAGGTATGAGAGGTGCGGGAAGAAGGAAAGCTTTGAATCCAGGATGATACCCAGGTGTTTTAGGGAAGTTACCAGCTTGATGGGTTTTCCTTGTACCTTGATCTGAGGTGGCCTTGATATTTGTAGGGTGCCTTTGAGAAGTATGGATTGTGTCTTCTGTGGAGAAATCCGGAGCTTGTGTAGAGTTGCCCATTCCTGTAAGATCTGTAGTGCCTGATTTCCAGCGGCCTCGAGAGCTGCTCTGGTGTCCGCTGCGATGGAGATGGTAATATCATCTGCGAATGCTTGGATAGTAACAGGGCCCAGATCCAGACCAAGTAACTCATCAAGGACGATGTTCCAGAGGAACGGGCCGAGGACCGAACCCTGTGGGCAGCCTCTGTAGATAGATTTGGTGAGCTTCTGGTATGGTGAGGAGATGGTGATCTTCCTGTTGGAAAGGTAACTTTCTATACACCTGTATAAGTTGACTGGTATGTGTGCCAATCTTAGCCTGCGAAGAATGCTTGGCCACCAGAGCATGTCAAAGGCCCCGGCAAAGTCAATGGTTATGAGGAGAAAGTACTTGTAATTAGTGTTGGCTGCAGCTTGGGTTATTTGGTAGAGAGCATCCTCTGTGCAGCGTCCTGGGCGAAATCCATACTTTGAATTGGATTGTAGGCCAGCTTCTGTGTAGTGTGTTAGGAGTCTGGTATGGAGGAGGCGTTCAAGTATTTTGCTCAATGTGGACAAGAGGGCAATGGGTCGGTATGAGTTAGGCTGTTCTGGAGGCTTCGATGGATTTTTCAGTATTAACTTTAATTCAGCTATTTTCCAGCTTTCTGGGAAGGATCCCTGGGTTAGGCATTTATTGAACAGGTTAAGCAGAAATTGGGGATTTACCTGGGCAACCTTTTTAAGTATTTCTGGTTCAATGCGATCTAGTCCTGGGGATTTTTTTATTCTTCATTTTGCCAAGGGCTTGCTCCAGTTCTTCAGTGTTAAATTCTCCCTCCACAGAGTCAATGTGGTAATTGTCATTATCTAGACAAATGTGCTGCTGTTGTGTTGTGAGATGATCGGCGTCGCTGATAAAGAGACTATCCAAGATATTCATCATTGATTGCTCCCATGACGTTGTCATGATTCCTTGTGGTGTTATTGTTCAATGGACTACTTCTCCTCTTGGCAATTTGTTGGTAGTAACTCGGTACACCACTCCCCAAGGGTCCGAGTTACCAGTGGTGGTAACCAGCCCGTCCCATGTAGTTCTTTTTCGCTGCCTGATCATGGAAGTGTATTAGTTCCTGGTCCTCTTGTAGTCTTCACGAAGGGCTTCCAGATCAGTAGCTGGCCAAGAGGTGCGAGCTCTCTGAAAAGCTTTCCTCTTGTTATGAACAGTCCACCGTAGACGTTCGAGTTCCTGAGACCACCATGGTACAGCACTTGGAAGAGGTTTTTTCTTGGGCATAGATTGATTGCAGGAGAGGGTGATGATGTTAGTTACAAGCTTTTGATGCTGCTCGGGATTCAAGGAGAGGATATCAGAAGGGTGATCCATGATTGACTGGAGAGAAGTGGTGAACAACTCTAATTGGCTTTGCTGATGGCATAGCGGTTGATATCGTAGTGCGGAGTAGGAGTTGATTCTATATTTCTTGTGAGGCTGTATGTAATTGCTCTATGGTCGGAGGTGGTCCAGGCTTCATTTACTTACCACACCGACACCTTACTTGAGATTGATCTTGTAGCAATTGTTATGTCTATTGTAGACTCCCACATAGTACTGGAGAATGTTGGGAAGTTATTGGGCCTGTTTATTATATTAAATGGTGAGGTGGCTAGAAAGTCTTCCAAAAGCTGCCCATTATGGCAACCAGGTCGGTCAGCTGTGAGACTGTGCCAAGCAGGAGAACGGCAGTTAACATCTGAACCCAGGATGATTTTAGCTTAGGTAGAGTAGTGGTAACAGTTCTTAGGTAGTCAATAGCTGGGCCGATGTTTTGACTGAGTCTACAATAGAGTGATATTAAATAGAAGGTACCTAAGGGGCCAATTACATGGGCACACACTGCCCAACCTGTGCAGAGAGAAGAGATTTTGGTGACCATTATGTTCGGGTTCCGGATGACTATGGCAGCCCAGGGAGTATCTTCATCTGCTTGAATTATTTTATATGTGAGACGATAGCCTCTAACTTTCTTGGAGTGGGTGTATGGTTCTTGCAGTAGTAATATATCAATGTTTTCTTCATCTGCCTTTTTTCTTATTTCCGCTGCTATTGCACGTGCTCGCTGAGCATTAAGTTGTATAAATTTAATAACACTGTTATTGAATGGCTTAGGCCTCACTACCATAGTCGGTCTTCAGTTGTTGGTTTCGCTTTGCCTTGATGTAAATAGGACATTTGTTGTCCCTGATTGAATGGGATGCATCCAGTTTTACTGCTTTGCAGTTTGCGCACGTCGGAGCAGATGATTTGTTTGGGCAACTGCTATAATGATGCCCTTTTTGGGAACAATGCCCACAGGTAGGATCCGTCTGTGTGCATGTGTGGGTGGTGTGCCCAAAACGACAGCATCTGAAGCATTTAGGAACAGCCACAAGTTCCTTGAAGCGGTGGCTGCTCCAACCAATAAAGATCCTGTCTTGAAGTTTTAGCTGGTTCCACGCTTGTGGAGAGAGATCCACTACCCAATTGCAAAGGTTGGGAGACTTTGACTTGGTGCAGTATTTTGGTTTTATGTGCTCCTTGTCTCTTTTCTTGGGTCGAGTCTCGAATGTTCCTGTGTAAAATTTCGTCAGCGATGCTGTCTGGAGTAATTTCCCTGTCCAAGTCAAAAATAAGAATTGATGAACCTTTCTTCTTGGGGTATTCTGCTGTTAGACCGAGGGAACTAATTCTAGGATTAGAAATTATTGCCTGGGCCTCTTGTTTTGTTGCAGTCTCAATTATGACACCAGTGTTTCTAGTTTTCCTGAGAGAGAGAGAGAGAGAGAGAGAGAGATCTTCGTTGTAAATCCGGATCGACTGGTTTACGTCAAAATCCGCAATTTTGTCTGATTTGATCCCTTCTTCATTTCGCCGCCGTAAAATAGTTCGTAACAGGTTTTTTTTTTTTTTTTTCTTTTTCGAAAAAAATAGTAAAATATGTTAATCAGAGTTTTTAAACACGGCGAATTTCCTCTTATTTTCGTAATAAATGCTGCTGTTATAAACACCTCACTATAGTTCGCGTAATTGTTCAGATAACCATAAAAAAAGAGAAGCAAACTTGATTCTGTAAGTTTTTCATTTAACGCATACGGTTCTGCTCCGGGGATAATGCCCTATCTCGATTTAGAAAACAATATACATTGTTTTCTAAACATAACGATAAGAGAACTTCAAGTTTATTAAAAATTAATATCCTTAAAGATTTATTTTCGAAGCAAATAAGTGTACAAGATGGCAACGCCTCCAAATGACGTTGCCGATAGTCTAGAAATACGAACCAAAAACACCACAGTGTTCCATCAATAAATTAAGGGAGGGTGATGATCAGTTTTAAAACCCCTGCCAATGAGAGACAAGTTCAGAGACTGTGTCAGGAACAACAGAAACATTTTAATGGGTTAAGAACCGATTAGCACCACACATAATATTCCCGGGAAATTTTACATGTTTTATAAATTCCATAAAAAAAAAAAAAAACAATAACAAAGAAGAGAATAAGTTACTAATTAATACTTTTTAAAGAAAATATGTACTAATGTCATCTGCCGTCGGGATTTTTTGTGCTGATACTATCCAATGGCATTTTGAAACAAAATATTTCATACATTCATAGAAAAAGTGTTATTACTATGAATAAATGTTTTAAATTGTGAATTTAGTTTGTCGGAAAGCTGATCTGAATTTTTTTTATTTATTTATGTTTTTTTATCGTGATTTCCTAACACATTTAATTGCCATGGGAAACCGCCATTTCCTTACGGTTTTACATGTTATGGCATTCGGAACTGGTTTGTAAGTGAATTCAGGGATAGCAATTTGGCAGTTAAATTTTTGGAAGGGTTAAAAGTTTATATTTAACATAGAGTCGTACACAATTTATCAACGGAAGAGCAAGTTTGTTTGTTTTTTTTTTTAAATCAAATTAAAATGTATCAATTTTGCAACAAAAAAACACGAAGTTTCTAGCACTCGACAATATTATTAAATATAAAGAAATATTTTTATAGTATTAGTTCTTCAATAATAATGAAAGAAGAAAGTTACATGGTTTTGGATAAGGAACTGATAAAATGTACAGAGTGCTTCAAAAAATGTGAACACATAATGGGTTTATCGTTTTTAATGAAACAGAACGGTAATACAGTGTAACATGATAACCAATGTATGTTCATAGCTTCAAAGAGTCAGTTTCCACGTGTATTGTCAACACATACCTGGAACCTTCTCCAGGTGGGTTCCAGAACCCGACGGCACATTTCTTGTAGTATTGTTGCAATCTCATTTTCAATTTTCTGTCGGAGGTCTTGCACATCACATGGCTTGGTAACATAAACACATTCTTTAGCCATACTCTCACAGCCAGAAATCACAAGGTGGAAGGTCTGGCAAACGTGCTAGCTATTTTAGAGGCCCTCCTCTACCAATCCATCTCAGTCCAAATTTCCTGTTAAGATGGGCGTGGGCATTCAAAGAAAAGTTAGGGTGGAGCACTATCGAACTGAAAAGTATCATGTAAGTCAGGTTGCCCTTTGCGTAGTTCTCCAATATATGCAAAAAAGTCGCCGTTGTTGATTGTGGTGTTCTTAAAAGGGTACGGCCCTACCATCCTTGACGCATTGACTGCACACGGCGCGATATGAGGATTTTTAATACCCCACAAGACACGGTTGTTTGTTTACGTGTCCACTGATGTGAAAGGTTGCCTCGTCACTCAATGCCACTAACCTGTAGAAGGCGGGTTCTCATTTCTTCGTTTCCAAGAAAATGTTGCAAGCATCAACGCGAGAGGCTTTGTTTGCAGGAGATAAGGCCTATACGATCTGCGTATTATTCGTGATATGGTCGCATTTCCAGGTCTTTATTGAAGATTCAACACAGAATTTCCCAGGGAAGACCACATTCTGCTCTGTAAGGTCTGGTTGATTTCTTTGGGCTACTCAAGACAGCTTGTGTAATACTTACTAGCCTTTATACTGCAGAGTTGCGTGCAATAGAAATAGCCCTAGATCACATTAAACATAGCGATTACCAAAGGTATATGATTTATTGTGGCAAATTCAAATTAATGCGCCATTAATTAGAATTTACCATTCGCTTTTTAAATTAATTTCCCTGGATTCCAAGCCACGTTGGGATCCAGGAAAATGAATTTGCTGATACCACTGCCAAATAAGCCATTTCCTGGATAATTATTGCCTGTCAGTCCCCTATACCGACTACGGTATAGGCAAATAATACACTCTAGGTTACATTTCCAATGGCAGTCCAGTCTACGCAGGGTTCGAAGAGAGGAAGTTGTTCTTGCTCGGCTCCGCATAGGTCATAGTCAACTAATACATTCTTATTTGCTGTGTGCGGATGACACTTATGTGTGAGACGTGTAACGCTAGTTTAACCTTCGGTCTTTTTTTTTTTTTTTTTTTTTAATAGAACGTCCTGTTTTTATAGAAGCACGACGCTTGTGTTTTTCCGCTTTTAATAATTTGACTGAACCATTTACACTCAGTCCGATTATAGGTGACAGAGACAATATGTCTGACGTTTTTAACTTTTTACACTCTTAATTTATATACAAAGATCTAAGTTTTATACTTTGTATAGTTTTACTTAACTTTATACCTTTTTTACATAATAGTTGTTGACGTGGTAGCCTCGGTATAGGCTACCAAAATGCTTAGTATCCTGTTTAATTTGACTTGGCGTATTATGGTCTTAGCTGCCAATGTGCCATTAAAAACCAAATCAATCAATGTATAATAGCTATGTTTGAAGGGATCGGCCTGTTCACGGTCTTCATAATAGTATGTATACGGGTTCAACTGATATTGAGTGTTTTAATCTGTTGGAGTTGGGTTCTGCCATAGCTAGACTAAACAGCAAGAAATACCCCGGAATTGACCTTGTGGAGAATCTTGTTATCGTCAGGTTTTTCAACTTATACCCACTAATGCGCCAAAAAAAATCCAAACAAACAAACAAAAACTTATACCCACAAGTACTGCTAAATCTCTTGAACAAATGCCTCCTGGAAGGATACTTTCCAAATAAGTGAAAATTAGCATTGCTCAAGATTCTTCACAAGACAGGAAAAAACACATCCGATCCCCGTGCTTACAGGCCAATTTCCTTACTTGCTACTCTGGGAAAGTTATTCGAACATCTTCTGGCACCCAGAATACTACAGAAATTTGAGGAAAACCAATTATGCTCAAGCTGCCAGTTTGGCTTCAAAAAAGGGAGGTCCACTGACGATGCTATTCTTTGCTATTGACTAACTTTATCCAGAATTCATCTTCTAAATTTGTTTTGGCAATTTTTGTGGACTTTGAGGGCGCTTTTGACTCCCTCTGGTGGGAGTCAAAAGTGCCCTCAGGTGTTTAAGGCTGGCTAAATGTGATAATTATGTGTACAGGGTATTGAGATCATACTTTAATGAGAGATACATCATAGTCAAGGCAAAGCATCTGTCTTATAAGGCCCAGGTTTCGAGAGGATGCCCCCAGGGGTCGGTGTTGGGGCCGCTCCTCTGGAATGCCGTATTAGATCAGTGGCTCACGAGAACACACGAAGATTCTCTAAAGGTGGCCTACGCCGATGACCTCGTGATTGCCATAGAAGGAAGGTCACGTAGGGTATTAGAGGACAAAATTCAACCCATCTTAAATGATTTGGTGGCATGGGCTGAAATCAGCAAGCTCAAGATATCTCCGAGTAAAACAAATTTCATGACATTTAAAAACCACGTTAATTATGAAAGACCACCAAGAATTCAACTGAATGGCTCACAGATACCTTATGTTCATCAAAACAAATATCTTGGCATAATCCTCGATGATAAATTAACCTTTCTCCCTCATGTCACCAAACTGAAGGAAAAAATTAGAAATTTTACTGCTTCAGTCATAAGAATCTCCAAAAGAGACTGGGGTTTGAATAAAAAGACCATGAAACTATATTATAAAGCAATATTTCTGCCTATAGTTTTGTACGGAGCAGATATCTGGCACCAGATCATCGTTAAGATGAAAATCAAAAATAAGCTACTATCAATTCAAAGAACTGTGCTTCTGGCACTAAATAATGCCCCTCGTACAGTATCGAACAATGCCCTTCAAATCCTTGGAGGAGAACTGCCTTTAGATTTATTTATCTTATACCATGCATGATTTATAAACATAAGAAAGAACTGCAGGTATCTATTACGGGAATTACAACAGACCCAGTTAGTAACTTGAAGACAGAACGGAAAATGGAGTGAAATGGTTAGTATTTGGCAAAGTAGATGGAATGAGTCTATACATGGTGAAGTTACAAAGAAATGTTGAGTTTGCTTCTACTCAACCTTCTGTTTCATGGTTTGCACCAAGCATGTTTACGGCGTATTTATTAACAGGCCATGGATCTTTGAGGGCCAAACTTTTCGACAGAGGTTTGGAGCCGAATCCTTTTTGCACCTGTGGTCAAATGGAGCACTGGATCCATGTTTTACTATTTTGTCCGCAATATACAGACCATCGAGTATTGCTACTTAATCAGGTTCCAGGTCTAGCCGAGGACAGTGTAAAAATACTAGTTGGGAACAAAACAAACTTTGAGACTTTCCAGACCTTTGCAGAATCGGTCTTTAAGAAAAGACTTGAACTAAGAACTCAAATCCAAAATCGAATATAAATCTGACAGCTGAGAAGTTAATATATATGTTTGTATTCTATTAAATATAAATAGAATGACTTGTTGTAAGATATGTAAATTTAATTGTATTGCTATGATTTAGAGTTAAAATTCTATTATCTTGTACAAATGTAAATATTTACTTTGCTAAGTTTATTGGAGTTATCCAAATTGGCTTGATTCTGCTGTGGCCTGGATATTTTTCCTTTTTTTTTTTTTTTGCTGTTTCCAGGTTTGGGCAACCTGGGAAAAGGATTGCTGGCACCCACCGGTATTGCACTATCTCCGGTGGGTGCGGGATTTGTGCACAAGGCACTGAAGGTGATAGTAGACCCAGGCTTGGCTGCTTGTGGCTGGGGGTGGGCAGCGGCTGTAGGTGTTGGCTGCTCCCTGGTGACAAAGTGGACATACACAAGCGATAAAAAGCTTTGCAGAGTTTCTGCACCAACACAGACGTGCAAGGTGGAGATGGGCTAAGGCCTAGGAGCCACCCTTGATACAGGTAACACACACACACACACACACACACACACACACACACACACACACACACACACACACACACACACACACACACGTGTTCATATATTATGTAATACTGTATAATATTTTATATATGTATAATGAGAATGCTAATGAATATAAAATTGTATATATATCTTCTTTGTAAGTTTTGTATATAATTTGTAAATAATTGTGTGTAAAAATAAATGAAAAAAAAAAATGTTCACGGTCGATAACGTGGCGCTGACCAAGTATTGGTCAATTGCATGAATTTGGTGCTCTGATATTTTGTGTCTTCAAAGTCTTCTCTTTGGATTAAAATTGTGCCCATCAAGTTCTCTAGGTGTTGATGAGTCTGTTGATGGTTTATTTGTGCCCAACTTCTAAGGCATTTCGAAAATATGTAATTTTAGTTTCGGGCTGTGCGTCGTTGCTTTCAACAGAACATAGCACTGAAATGCCGTATAGGTTTGGCTGTTGTTAACATTGCAATTTTCTGTTGTGGATCACCTTGATATTGCTTAATTAAAACTTCAGTGGTGTGCCGTGAACTATTCTTGAATAGCGATAGTGATTCATGTTATTATTTAAATGATTGGCTCACTACAAACTAGTCTTTGCCTATCTGTAAGGGCGCCTGCGTAGCCAGGTGGGAAGGAGCAGCAGTGCGTAGCACACGCTACTTGATTAGACCGGGGTTCGAGCTCGTCACCACCAAATACGGAGGATGCGGAAAGGTGAGGGAATGACCACCGCATATCCCGGAGCAATATCGCCTTAGTTGCTAATGCTCCTAAAAACCAAATAACAAAAAACAAACCTAGCTGTAAATTTTGTGTCCTATAATTATGTACCTATGGAGGCAGCCATTGCTTCTCCCCCGTGGTAGGGTAGTAAACAAAGACCTTTGTTTGCCATCGTTGATCACGTGACCACGACTGTCTGATTGACACCAGCCTTGATGCCATAAGCCACTTTATTACTAATTCTGATCTCAAATAACAATTGGATACAATATTGTTGTGATCTGACTGATGGCGTCATAAATATAATAATTGACTGCATAATGATAGCATAAATGCCTTAAATGTTATATAATTGGATTGAGCTGTATTATTGTTGTCTATTGAAGATGTTTTAAGAGTTGTCTAACATATATAATTATTGTAAGGTAAAGGTAAAAAGGTAAACTGCAGCCATTATCAACCCACTGCAGGATGGAAGCCTCCTCAACAATTCATGCTGAGGGAAATGGACCATAATCTGCCACGCTGGTCCAATGCGGTTGGCAGATCGACCGTATTTAGCAGTCAGGGGCTTGAACCCCGGTCTACTCAAATAGCGTTTGCTACTGCACTCCCGCTGCTGACGACTCGGCTACGGAGGCCAGATTATGTCTGACGAAAATTGCTCATCTTCCCTCAGTGACCATATCATTGTATCCAATCAAATTGGTCAGACAAGATGCACTTCTGTTGTTATAATGCACTCCCGGTTGGAAGGATTTATGGCTGATGATGAGTTGTCTTGATGCAAGGATGAGGTAGATGGTTTTTAACAGGCTTCCTGTAATGACCAAGTACTTTTATAGAATATAGATGATAGTGGAATTGAGAGCTTATCATAAGCAGATGAAATATCAAGGAAGAGGACGTGCAGCTGAGATTCACTGTTGAGAGCAGTTTAAATTTTAAATAGGGTATCTAGTAGGTTTGTAAATGTAGATCCTTTGGGATCATAGTATGCAGATATTTAGGTCTATGAGAGAAGAATTGGTCGATCAGTGCTGATAATATAGTTTTCTCTGACTTTTAATAGAGAGCAGTCCACTGAGATCGGTCTGAAGTCCTTAGGATTTATTTTTTTTAGGTTGCACCCTATAGTGTTTCCATATTGTTGGGATTGATTTGATCCGGAATTCCATATGCGATTAAAGATTGCTATAAGGGGCTCCACAATGAAGGCACTACACACTACACACTTTAACCATGAATCGAGGGAAACCGTCAGGACCAATTGTAGATTTATTGGGAAATCTGTTAATGGTATTTATAAGGTGTTGTTTTGTTAGAGTTATGGTTGAAAGGGGCTGTCTGGAGTGCATGACGAAATCGCTTAAGTTTGGTGTTTTTAGGTCTGATGGCACCTAGTTGAAAGTCAATGATACCTATTCCTTAAATACCTTCTCATCGATATGGAAATCCTTGTATGTAATACGTTTGGAGTGGTTTATTCTGTTGAGTACCAGTTGCCGGATTGCTTTTCGTTTACATTTAAGGAAAGTTTCCCGCTCTCTTTTGTACATCTGGTAATCAGCTGAGTTATGGTACTTTTTCTATATTCTGAAAGCTTTTTATTTCCTCTTGAATGCTTCTATGACTTTAGCATTTAATCATGTATTGGATCTATCAGAGAATTTTTATTGCTTGGAAGCTCCTTGGGAGGCAAATTCAACTAGCATGTTAGTCAGGCTAGATATAGCAATGTCTATTTATTCTTGCTGTAGATCCTTGCAGTTTATTTCTGTAAGACTTAAAAGGATGATCTTAGGGTTTGAGTATTTGATGAAGTATACTGTTTTGATCATCACCTCATTCCCGAAAGCTTCGCCAGCATTTGAGTTTTTAGTAACGTTGAACTCAAAGGTGACGGGAGAGTGATCAGAAGGGAAGTTGTGGTATTCAGTGGTCAGACCAAGGTGTGGGAGTTCTGTTATTATTGAATTATATCATATTATAAGGACGAAAATCCAGTATTTTACCTCTTCTGTGCTTATTCCAATGTCGTTATCGCTCCATCCACACTTTCGCTTATTGAAGACGTCTGCGTTATGCGCATCTTCTGATTTTTGCATAGTTTTTATGTTTAGGTATTTGTATAAATACTATATAATGACGACTTATTCGTAGTAATTTGGCGAACTGGAGTATCAGGGGTAAAGATTGTGTTGTTTTTTTTTTTTTTTTAATTATTATCCAAGACGACCATATTGGGATAGAGCCCTTTCGAGGCCTCCGTAGCCGAGTGGTCAGGAGCGGGAGTGCAGTAGCACACGCTCTTTGAGTAGACCGGGTTCAAGCCCCTGACTGCTGAATATGGTCGATCTGCCAACCCTCACTGGATGAATGAATTGTTCAGCATGAATTGTTGAGGAGGCTTCTATCCTGCAGTGGGTTGATAATGGCTGCACTTAACCCTTTTTTTTTTTTTTTTTTTTATCTTTCGAGTTAAAAAAAAAAAATAGTAAGCAGTCCCTCATTATTTTAGAGATTTCATCTAGTAACAAAAAGAGCAAATATACGACTGTATTAACCTTTCGATAAAAAAAAAAAAGACTTTGCTTTGTAATTTACGAAACAAAAATAGTAAATACAAATGACACCCTATCTGTCTTCAGAAAGTAACAAATTCCTCTTGCAAAACGCACGATTCTCTTAAAATTTTGTTAAGGTAAGCTGAGTAAAATTTTTATGGAATTTTGCGTATTATAATTTTCTCTATAAGAAACTTCTTTTAAAAATTAATTCAAAGATAAAAATCAAAGTTTTTAAATAGATTATAATAATCTGCCAAATCCTTTCTGAATTTATATTTATGAGAAGGAAATAATGCATTGCCTTGATATATCACGAATTTCCCTCTTCTTTCACTCCATCCTTTGTTCATTCAGAACAGTAGGGTTCCTGTAGATTTATATTGAGCATTGTATTTAATTTTATATTGCTGTTGCTGGTTCTGTATAACTAGTGTTTACCAAACGTTTATTCTGGAGTTTAATTCGAGATCATTTTCAAGGGACGTTGCTGTTCTATTTTTTTTTTGTTCACTTTTTTTTTTTTTTTTAAATCAGTTAATCTGTTGTCATTGAAAGCAGACATACGAAGGAAATTAAACCAACCACTTAAAAATAACAGCGGAAATTAAAACTGCCTTAAGTTTATCCTTTCATTTCCAGAAGTATTAGGAAAGAAATTGGAGAGGGCCATCTGATACGAGGATCCCTTCTTGTACTCTAATAAATGTCACTTGAATAAACAAAAGGTATAGCGTTGTGAGAACTTTTATCCCTGCCCACTAAATTAACATTCACCAAGCGTTTGTTTTGACCATCCCTAAGTGTCTTAAAGTATCTGTTTCTAAAACAATGCCACTCTTCTGTGACTGCATCAAGGAGGACTTCATTAAGCGAAATTATTTGTTAACGAGATGCATATAATTATAATCAGAAACTTTGAAAAGTTTGCCTAAAGAATTTTAATTGACTTACGGAATGGAACAAATGCTATTTCAGGTTTGATGAAAATGTGAATAGAAGGATGCAGTGTTGACACCATTGGAAATCTGACAAGATTTCTTTACGCTTCAAGTTAATGAATTACTTATAAGGAGAACGTTAACTGACGATGGAGAGATTCAGTTACAGTTTTCCAATACACAGTCGTCAGGAACACCTTGATAATAATTCAGGGTGGAATAATTAAAAGACAAGATGTATAAACCATGCACCTGTGAAGGACTCGACGAACTGTAAAAAATGTATGTACTAAACCCTGTCGAACTGCTAACGAAATACAGTGTGCTGCCACTTTATTAGGTACACCCCTGCTGTGCACACAAATGCTTTCTCCCACAACGTTGCAAGTCACATGACCACATGTGGATATTAATAAGGAGAACTGTATGTATCGATATAAGAGATGCATTTATCGATATAAATGCAGCAGAACAAACTTTCTAGTATCAGCTAAGCGTACAAACCGTAGCAAGGATAGGGAAAATGAGTGATCTAACGTACTTCGAACGTGGCATGGTAGTAGGTGCAAGACGTGCTGGAAAAAGCATCTCTGAAACGGCAGTTCTCTTGAACTTTTCACGTACCACAGTTTCAAGGGTGTGTCGAGAATGGTGCAACGAATAGAAAACATCCTCTCAACGGCACTCCTGTGGAAGAAAATCGCTTATTGATGACAGAGGTCAGAAGAGGATGACTAGTTGTGCAAGCAAACAGACGGGCCACAATGTCATATATCACGTCAGAATACAACCTTGGTGCGCAGAACAAAATATCGCAATGGACCACTAGTCGCACTTTGTCGCGAATGGGCTACAACAGCCGACGGCCACATCGCTTACCTTTTGTTATCAATGAAGAACAAGAGAGCATGCCTCCTGTGGGCACAGCAACACCAGCACTGGACTATCGAGGAATGGAAAACAGTTGCTTGGTATGACGAGTCGAAGTTCCTGGTGCCTCATGTTGATGGAAGGCTCAGAATTTAGTAAAAACAACATGAATCCATGGACCCGTCATGTCTGATGACTACTGTGCAAGACGGTGGGGGCAGTGTTATGGTGTGGGAAATGTTTTCTTGACACACGACACGTGGGGTCCATTAATACCCATAGATTCACGTCTGAATGCCACATCGTTGCTGACCAACTGCATCCGTTCATGTTGACAGCTTATCCTCAGTCAGATGGTTACTTCTAGCCGGATAATGTGCAGGTGCACAAAGCCCTAATCACTATGGAATGGTTCCAGGAACATGACAATGACTTTTCTTTGCTACAGTGGCTTGCTCAGTGCGCGTATCTCAATCCTATTGAACATCTTTGGGATGAGCTGGAAAGGGCTGTTTGCTGCAGGCCTACACCTCCGTTGAATCTCAAGGAACTGCATGACACACTCATGTCTGCATGGTATTCCATTCCAGCACAACGTTTTCAGCATCTTGTTCAATCCATGCCTAGACGAATTCAGCTGTTATGAAGGCTAAAGGAGACTCAACACGCTACTAGGTAGGTGTACCTAATAAAGTGGCAGCACAGTGTATATCCAACCTTGGATAGGCACGAACTCCCATGATTTCAACTCATCTGTCTTTTGTTCGCATATTCTAATCCATATTTAATCCCTGTAGCCTGCTGGATCTACAGCAGAGCGTCTACCTGGGCATGCATGTAGAAGACTTCAGAGGAGTCGTTATGCACGATCTGTTGTCCATGTCATGTTACTTACTCTGTTAATCTCTGTACGCAAAAGAGTTGGTTTAAATTGGTTCCCATAACTTGACTGGAACATGGGGCACATTGCTCTTTAGTATTGAATCGAGACGTCTGCAGACTGAATCTCGATGCACTTTCATCTCAAGGGAATGGGGAACTATATTAATATTCACTGTATATGACCATACAGATCTCCATGTGTTTCCACGAGGAACTCTGACAGTTGGTTAGATATCGGGATAAGATCCTGACGATTGGCTGGACCAATTGTAACAGTGGGTCTAGCCCATTTTTTGTAATGGACGATAATGCATGCAACCAAAGAGGATAAGTTAAACGATAACGTAATGGTATTGATTACCAGGAGATTGATCAGCGTCTCTCTATTGGTAATTTCTAGCCAGATATTTAGACTTTAATCTATCAGAGCATGCTTCGCGTGAATTGCCGTACGTAGAAGTACGGCCAGTCACATGTGCCAGCCAAGGAAACGTCACTTGGTTTTGCGTCGGAATAGGAATTGATCATAGCCTACTAGAGTCTAGGGCTCTAGTGAGTTGTGTCCAGAGGGTGTGCCCAAGGATCTATCTATCTATCCTGGGGGACCACCACTTATTTGGGATTTAGTTTTAGGCAGTCGGCTCCTCCACCATTTTGAAAAAGTGAGCTTGATGACCTTACCCTAATAATTTCTGGTAGGTCACGTTCCGACTTGGAAAGGCATGCAGACTAGTCCTTTTTTAAAGCCGTTTTAACTAAACTATTTCTAACGATCTTAGTTTATCCCCATCTAAAACAAAAATATTAATCTTTAAGGAAAAATTCATTATAGCAGACGTCCAGTCATAAAAATCAATGGATCATCAATTCCTCTTGTGTTGGAGGTAAAGTATTTAGGTGTTACTGTCGATGACAGATTAAATCTCAATAGAATACTTATGAATTCTCCCATAGGAATTCTTAGGTATTCTAATGAGAGAGCCAGTAAAACTCTTTATGATGTGGTTACACGATTAACGTGCGACATTAACACGAATAGGGCTGGTGTGGTTCTCTTCTCATAAAAAGATAAGTACAGTACTATTCACTGAAAATTAAAATACGTCCTACAGAATAGGAGACGACCACTGAAGATGTGTCCTTAATTCTGTTTACCTGTAAGCCATTTTGGTGAGAAAAGATTGCTTTGTAAAACCGTAAGTCCTTTTGGGAAATGTAAAAGAAGTGCACAAAATATAAAATCTTGTGCTGAACTGAACGAAGGCAATATAGGCATAACTCGTACATTACTGAACTGCTGTGTGCTCGCCCGCTGGGAGATGTATGTAGTTCAACCTCTTGGTTTGTTCTCATGTTTAACTTTTATTGCGTACTTCTGATAGAGGTATTCGTGACTTCCAAGCTGTTTTTTTCACACATTACTTCCAAATTGTTATTTCTTGGCGTTTTTTCTTTCACCTACCTAATAATGTGCCAACGTTCCTTTATTCTTCTTCATTGTTTTTGTTTTGAACAGTAGCGTATTGGGTTGGTTCAATTAGTAATACAGTACTGTACTGCATTAGAAGAAAGAAGAAAATCTTTATTGTACAGTAAAGATACAGGTACAATGTGCCCGCCACAGCCAGGAGGCCAGGGGCTTGACAATGATATGGGGTAATATAAAAATATGTACAGTATAAAAATTTGTACAGTATAAAAGATAACATAACAATTAAAAACGTAGCATTAGCCATTCAATAGATATGAGTATGTACATAGTTGTGAGGCAGACAGTACACCAAGGTATGTTCACGTTCATATGTAAAAAGCACATGCCGGTATTTCAGGATATTCACACACGTCAGAATATTTTACAGTGCCAAATTGATGTTCGGTATTGCATTTTCTTGTGAAACAGTTCGTCGATTTGCCTGCGACGTGCCGTTCTGCGCCTCATGGCAGATAGCAGGTGGAGGTATCGGTATGAGTCGACATCAGGGGCCAAACAAAAGGGGAACAAGTTCGGCTAACGAGCGCCTGTAATTGCGATCAGACGCGAATTTCTGCAGGTCAACTCCGATCATTAGCAGGGCTTGTACTGTAGAAAGTACTTGTCCAGGTAGGAATCTGTCACTGATCTTCAGCCTGTTCCGTTGTAGCTGAAGAAGAGGGGTGGCTCGTAAGGAAGGAAGTGGAACATGCCACTGGCATATATCCCAGAAGTCAGGAGAGTTGATTTTGCCAGCCAGCATTTTGACTGTGGTTGCAGTTCTCCTCATGCGGATTATTTGAGGCAGCCGCGGGATTTGGAGTTGGTCGGCCATGCTGGTGGTCCTCTTCTGAGGAGGGAGTCGATGTTTCTGGGTTGCCCACTTCAATATCCAGTATTCACTGGCGAAGATGGTCTTCATGAGAGAAGGTACTGCGGATGCCCATATTTCAGAGGCATACAGAAAGGTAGGATACACAACGGTTTCCAGGTATCTGATTGTGGTTCTTGCATCTGTTTTATGAAGAAGATGTTGACGGGCAATCCAGCGCATTCGGCTGATCTTGCGTAGAACACATTCGATGTGACAGATGAACCTAAGGTTTGGGTCGAAGGTTACACCGAGATCTTTGTGTTTAGTTACACTTGGAATAGCTGCACCCTGCAGTGAGGGTTGTATGGATGTGGGACACTTCTTCAGAGAAAAAACCATAATAACGGATTTTTGGGGGTTCAGTTTAAGACCGAAATGGTTGAGATGGCTAGAGAAAGCTGTGATCTTATTACAGATTTCCGATGTGATCACTCCCCTGTCGGCTGATGGTGGTATTTCCGTTAGGAACTTTATATCGTCGGCGTAGGTAATAACATCATCTCTGTTACAAACAAACGGAATAAGGAGGGCGGTAAAAAGTAACCCCGATAAAACGCCACCTTGCGGCACACCAGCATTGATGGATCAGGTATAGCAGAGGTTGCGATGAGTGAGGTACACTGTTCTATTCCAGAGGAGCGAGTGCAGGAAAGCGAACTTCACCTTTGATCCGAAAGAAGTTAGTTAGGAGATTCAGAAGGGCTGAGATGTTGAGGCTATCAAAAGCAGCTTCGATATCGGCATAAACAACCGCCATTTCTGATCTGGCCTCAAATGCATTTAAAATTTCCGTTTGGACTGCCAGAAGGTTGGAGACAGTTGATCTATTAGGGAGAACATAATGGAGTTGTTTTCATGATTGTGGAAGAAGATGGCGTGTTATATGCGGAAGAAGGACTTTTTCCAGTAGCTTTAGGAGCGTGGATGCAGTGGATATCGGTCTATAGTGCTTCGGCTGGCTTGGTAGTTGAACTTTAGGTAGTGGGGCGAGAGCGTATTTGCTCCAGGATGCAGGAAACACTCTATGAGAGAGGATGGAGTTGAACAAGTAGAGCAGAGGATCAAGGATATATGGACTGAGGCACTTTACGATGAAATGCGGGACTTTATTGACGCCTGCGGTGCATGACGGACGCAGCGAGTTGATGGCTTGACGGAGCTGCTGTCGATCGATTTGAATGGAAAACAGCTCATCATCTGGACTAGAAATGGGGTCTGGTTGGTAATCATATGGTTGTGTGATGTTGTCTTGCAATCTGGCTACATAGTTGATCCATTCAACTGGATTGAAATTGGAACCTGGTTCAGAGTTACGGGTATATGGCACTTTGCCTTTGGATAAGGTCTTGTCAGTATATTCTTTAATGGCTTGCGATTTCAGTCTGTTAAACAGTGCTCTAGCTTTGGAGTACTGAGTTCGGTCATATGCTGTACCAGACTGTTTCCATTGTTTATGGAGGGACTGTTTGCACTTGAAACTGTAATTTAGCTCCGAAGACCACCAAGCATTAGTTCTAGCGGAGATACTGACCTGTTTAGCTGCTGAGAACATGGTAACAGTGTGCAACCATCTAGTTAGTATGTCTAGAGCCAGTTCCGGATCTCCTGATTCGAGAACTTCCCAGGGAATTAATCTTGTTGCATGAAGGCATCTGTTCGGTTGTAGGAAGGTGGGAGAGATGATGATCTTCCTTTTGACGTAGTAGGAGACATTAAAGTTGGGCGTTAGGAGCTGCAATAGGACTACGATGGGTTCATGATCGGATTCAAAGTGAGTTTCGGGTTTAATGTCGACGCTACAGGAACCAGAACGATAATATGAGATCCAGGCGATGAAGACCTCTAGTTAGGCCTTTATTTATGATCCTGAGGCCACTAGGTGTAATCTTAGCCATAAGTGACTCATGAAGATGTTGGAGACTTGGTGGTAAGTTAAAATCTCCGCAGATGTGTGGAGAGTATTTATTAGCTAGGACGCAATATCATTGATTGTCTGAGCATCGGGGGTTGGGGGTATATATATATATATTGCACCGAGATCTAATAAGCAGGAGTTGATTTTGACCGTTACTATCAATGCTTCGACTAGATTGGATTTGCTGGAGACTACATGTACGAACTCAAGTCTGCTGGCATTTATCATAACAGCAACACCCCCAGCACAGGTGTGAGATCGGGAGGTGAATAAAGATTTGTAACTGGCAGCTTGGGCGGAGGCAATTGATTCTTGTTGTGGTTCCAGCCGGGTTTCAGACGTGCAGATGACATCAGCCATTTGGGACAGGAGTATCTGCTCAAGTGTATCGAGCTTATTGCGAATACTACGAACATTTTTGATAACAAATCTTGAGTGTAAGGTGACACGGGACCTTCAGGAGTACTGATTCGAGGACAGGATTTATTTTCTTTGTTGGCTTTTTAGCACGGTTGGTTAAAATAGTTGTTATCAGCTGAGGGTGGATTTCATTGCAGCTGTGGTACTGCAGAGATTGATCAGAGGTTTTGTCATCAGGGTATGTATAGGGCTCATCATCGAGTGACCCTGATTCCTGGTTTTGGTGCTTCTGAAAATAGGAAAGTCTATCATGGCGTCACGCTTGGGAGTAGTCTTTGTGGGATAGCGCATTAGCCATGGGTAGACATGGGGTGATATTTCATTTAGGTTCGTATTATGGCCTGAGTAGTAATCCAGACGACCAGAGAGCAGTCGCTGATATGGGGCTGAAATGCTGTGCATCGCACTCAACTTTGAACAATGTATGCAGGGGTGCTTTCTTAAGAAGTGTGACGGACACAGTAAGGTGCAGCTCCTGCATTATGTATGACTCGATATTATCTGGAGTTGTATTTGGGGCCAGTCGGGAAACGAATAGACTTCGTCGAAGAGGGACAGTTGGCGGATGCATCGCCTGCAGCTTGGAGGTGGCCGAGGTGCCCATTTTAAATGATCGCCTTCTCTTTAGTACATCTGGTGTTCCCAATTTACCCATTTCCGGGTGGCGAGGCTTACTGCAGTAACTCTGGGCCACAAGTGTAGAAGGAGGTGCAGCTACAACTTCTGCCCAGGATGGTTGAAATGTTAGCAGTGAGGGGCCACAATTGTGGATTTCAGGTTTCTTCGGCATTGTAGGTTGATACACTCGGCTTGAGTACGAGTAAGGCTCGACGATAGTTTCAGGATTGGGTTTCCATTGCAGTTTGGTAGGTGGCTTCTGTGATTTGTGGAGTGGGACACTAAGTGGTTTATCTGGATTAGCTGATTCTACCGTAGGATTGGCAGGGTTTCTGGTCTGGTTTTTCTGGGAAGGAAGTTCTTCGGCTATTTGGATCTCAGGGCAATTTAGTGTTTAGTCTGAATTCAGTACATTAGTGGTGTAGGATAAGTTATTGTGAGCCTGATTAGTAGAACTTTGCTATCAGGGATGAGGGGGTGATTATCCGAACTAGACATTATTAGAGAGGATGAACAGGTTATGTGAGTCTCTTTTTTTTTTTTGGCTGATGCTGTGTACGATTATTTTCTTGCATCATTTGCCACTACTAATACTTATAGGCTGATTTTTTTTTTTTTTTTTTTTTTTTTTTGTTATTATTAAATACAGGGTGTTTCTAAATTCACCTGATTACGAATGTCGGTTATTTTATTGTATATGTACCTTAAAGTGGTTTGTTGCAATTATTAAAGCAACTAAACTAAGTGGTTTATCTGGATTAAAGCAACTAAACTAAGTGGTTTATCTGGATCTCAGGGCAATTTAGTGTTTAGTCTGAATTCAGTACATTAGTGGTGTAGGATAAGTTATTGTGAGCCTGATTAGTAGAACTTTGCTATCAGGGATGAGGGGGTGATTATCCGAACTAGACATTATTAGAGAGGATGAACAGGTTATGTGGGTCTCTTTTTTTTTTTTTTTTTTTTTTTTTTGGCTGATGCTGTGTACGATTACTTTCTTGCATCATTTGCCACTACTAATACTTATAGGCTGATTTTTTTTTTTTTTTTTTTTGTTATTATTAAATACAGGGTGTTTCTAAATTCACCTGATTACGAATTTCGGTTATTTTATTGTATATGTACCTTAAAGTGGTTTGTTGCAATTATTAAAGCAACTAAACGAATTTTTTGTTATACAGTTGCTTTGAATCCAACAAGCATTGCCACAGTACAGTATTAAAATAGCAGTGCAGGAGAACGTAATTTGCTGTTGTGGCTGTGAGATACCAGACCTCTAGTGATTGTATAGCTACGTTGTAAGCAGGATTTCTAGAAAGATCCACTTACTGAACAATCATTTAGGCGATGGTTGAAAAAGTTTCAAGAAAGCGGCAGTGTGCTGCACCAGCAACGACCAGGTAGGCCTAGTGTATCTGTAATTTCGGGAAGTGTTTACCCGAAGTCCTGCAAAATCTATCTGCGGGGCACGCCTGCAGTTGCAAATACCGCGAGCAACATTGCACAGGGTGAGTGAGTTCGCATGAGATTGAATCTTTATGCTTACAAAGTGCAGATTGTCCTAGAAACTTAGTCTGACGACATTCCACCTGTCTGGTAAATTTTCCAGACAGTTGTCGCATATCGGGATCTGAAATCCACACTCAGTTCAGGAACACGAGCGTTATAACCCTAAGGTAAACGTGCGGTGCACGTTTACCTTAGGGTTATAACTCCCCTTCAACCAGGTGATTGGACCATTTGTCTCTCACGAAAACACTCTGAACTCGCAAATTACCTAGATATGATTTTCTGCACCTCAGCTTGAAGATATTCAGCCACATATGTTCTATCAGCAATATGGATCACCACCGCACTGGAGCTCGCATGTGCGCTATTTCCTCAAAAAAATTTCAGGACTAACCGACGGATCAGTTTGATGGTCCTATTCTGTGGCCTCCTCGTTCCCCGTATAATGCACCAATGAATTTAATTGTACGGCACTACGTAAGGATAAGTCCTATGCGAATAACGTTAACAAAGTTAAAGGACCAAATTGAACAGGCAATGATCTCAGTTTCTCAAAGATACTTCAAAATACTTGGGATGAGATCAGCTACCGTCTTTACATTCGACGTGCTACCAAAGATCTTTGAGTTGCTTTAAGTGCGGCAAACCGTTTTTTACAATAAAATTTTAATCGAACTTAATAATCAGGTGAATAATTTATAGACCCTGTATTTTAAATATAAATTACGATCCCTTTTTTTAAATTTCATTTAGTTAATTTATCCAATTAATTTCCACCCTTTTAGCCTTATAATGATCTGTTTAGTTTCATTTCATTTTTTTAAAAATTTTATCGATTATGTAAATTTTTTCAATACTGTATTCACAGTTACCTACATAAAAATTAAGTAGTTGTTAAACCGGATTTTGGTCTTAAATTTCAGTATTCACTATTAAGTCTTCGGGTTAAGTAAACGTATCGTGAGTAAATGTATCTTTAAAGTTATTTATGTTGTGTGTTTATATTTTTCTGTACTTGTTTTTTGTATTTTTGTATTCGCATATTTATGTGCTATATTTGTATCCTAGGACAGTTTTCTCGCACATTGTAAGATGGTTAAACTGTAACGTGTGATGATAAATAAACAAATTGGGTAGGCAATTTTTATTATTTTATTTTTCCTCCTTCGTATTCAGAAGCTGGAATTTCGGGAAACAGCATAATATTGACATTCGAGCGCCGGTAATTCTGCTGATTCTGTGTATACATTGTTTATACTTCGTTTATTCCCCTTTAGAAGGATGTCTAAGATTATTAGTGTTTTTTTTTTTTTTTTTTTTTTTTTTCAATTTTGATTTGATTTTAGCATGTTTGTTGTTTATACCTGCGAGAAGTCAGTTAATTCTATAGAGCATCTGTTAGAAATGATCTCTCGCTTCTGGCGACATTTCCACTTCCCAATATTTTACAAGAGCACTGTAGGTGTCAAGACGTTAACATCTGGATTCAACTGGTTGGATTAATTAGATTCCAAAAATAGCCATTTTCAGTTCTTTAGTAGAGTTTGTTTAAGCTTATGACCAAATTTTCCTTTTCATGAGTAATCTTTGTTTTTCGCTCGCTATCGTGCTCCGTGCAAGTAAAATGCAAGTGAAATAACGAACTTAATGTAAGTTCAGGCACGCGATTTTCCATCGCCTACACATGACCTGGTTTTTACTCTATCGATCTTTTGTATTCATTCCTCTAGCCTAGTTTTCATTATTGGCTTTCAGTTGGGTTGGAAAACCTTGCCTTTTCTTTGCTAGTGCGGCTTTAATCTTCTTCAAGTGCATTTCCTGGTTTCTTTTACGTTTCTTCATGCTGGATCTCTCCTAGGGGTCTGCGTTGATTCTGTCTAGTACTTCATGACGTAACTTGCTTTGTGCATTTTTCAGCATCTCTGGTATTTTTTGTTTGCTCTAATCCCGTTTGGCTTCTTTCAACTGGCCGTAAATCAGTAGTGGCCAACCCGCGGCACTTGTGTGGCCTGCGCAGATGTTGTTAGTATCTGGCTTAGTGATGAGGAAAAAAAACAAAAAAAAAAAGTGTTGTAACATTATTATTATTTACGATCTGCAGAATAGAAGATACTCTTTTACTTTGAATAAGTGAATTTTTTTTTTTTAATTTGGAGTTCTTAAAACTAAGTTATCATGTACCCTTTCTTCGGAATCACAGGTTTTTTTTTTTTTTTTTTTTTTTTAATTCATCTTTACATTTTTTGAATAATCCAAATATTAAAGCTCTTATAATTAATAAAAATCAGGAGTAAAGGGAGCGATTTTTGCTTTCGTTAAGATGCCTAGAGTGGTCTCACCCAGTTTTTAAATTCTATACAGTGGGACAAACTGATAATGTTAAACAGCAAATTCTAAATGGCAAGCATTCAAGGAATTAATCTTCGAAGCTACTAGGCTTTTCATACTGATTAAGAAAATACTCCCTGGCCTCCTGGCTGTGGCGGGCACATTTTTGAATCTTTACTGTACAATAAAGATTTTCTCTACTGTTCAAGATTGAGGCCTAAATGGATGTCATATGAACTAATGAGACTCGTGGCAGAGAATAAAAATGCATGGGATGCATATAAATTATCAGGCGACACAGAAGCTTGGCAGATATAAGCTTGTTTGTAATCAATTCACAAAGGAGATTAGGCAAGCCAAGGCAGATTACAAGAAATCTTTGACAAAGATTGGTCCACTTGATATCGTGGTTCGAATGCTGATGATCCTGCTCAGACAGCTAACAAACTGAATGAGTATTTTGCATCTACATTCATTAAACTCTAACAAGGAGCTTTATGATTTTGTAATAATTGAGAGCAAAGTGGAGAAGAAATTGTTGAAGTTAAACATAAGAAAGGCACCTGGCGTGGATGGGATTTATCCAGTTATATTAAAGGAGGCGGCAAAGGACGTAAGCAAACCCTTAGCCATAATTATGAGGGCTCCCTTGGACTCAGATGAAGTCCCCACAGACTGGAAATGTGCAAATGTATCCCCAATTCCCAAAGTGGGATCAAAAGATGACATTCACAAATGCAAAGTGCGGCATATGGGTAGAAGCAACCCGAGAGAAACGTACCAACTGTGTGGTACTAAATTAGGTTGGTAGAAAATGAAAAAGACCTGGGAGTAATTGTGCAGTCAGATATGAAGTTTTATGAGCAGTGCAGACAGGCTGCCATAGCATGTCATGTTTGTTTGTTTGGTTTTTAGGAGCATTAGCAACTAAGGCCATATTGCTCCGGGAATATGCGGTGGGCATTCCCTGACCTTTCCGCATCCTCCGTATTTGGTGGTGACTGGCTCGAACCCCGGTCTAATCAAGAAGCGTTTTGCTACACACTGTTGCTCCTTCCCACCTGGCTACGGAGGCGCCGGCATGTCATGGGGTATTGTCAGTGATATACAGGGATTTTGGTAGTAGAGAAAATGAGGCGATTATCCATTTATATAAGGCAGTGGTCAGGCCATGCCTTGAGTACTGCATACAGGGCTGGAGGCCTCATTTTAGAAAGGATGTAGAGTTGCTTGAGCGAGTACAGAGAAGGGCAACAAGATTGGTGAGGAGAACAAAGCGGTCCTCTTATCAAGAAAGACTTAAGTTCTACAAATTCAAGCGTTTGGAGACTAGGCGCCTGCGAGGTATATAAGGCGTTGAATGAGTTGAGCAGGCTCAATTCTGATGGGATTCTTCTGCATGCTCAGATTACGAACCTGAGGGAGTATAAATTCAAATTGAGGAAAGACAGTTGTAGAATTGATGTGCGGAATGCCTTTAGCCAGCGGGTAATTTATTGCTGGAACAAACTTCCATCTGTCGTTGTGGAAGTTGATAGCCTGAATAAATTCAAGGAGGAACTGGACAAACCTTTAGAGGGAATGGATGTGTGAAATTTGTTTTTTTTTTCTTTTTTTTTTCTTCTCTCTTTGGTTGATGAGCTCATACGCCTGTCTTCTTGGATCACATGCCTCTAGTAGGCACCTCCGTAGCCAGGTGGGCAGGAGCAGCAGTGCGTAGCACACGCTTCTTGATTAGACCGGGGTTCGAGCCCTTGACCACCAAATACGGAGGATGCGGAAAGGTCAGGGAATGACCACTGCATATTCTCCGAGTAATATGGTTTTAGTTCCTAATGCTCCTAAAAACCAAATAACACCAACATGCCTCTAGTACTACTACTATCAGTTTTTTTCTCTGTTAATTTTAAATATCAAGTCATTAAGAAAAAATTGGTTTAACTTTTTGCATTATATAAATGCAATGAGAGAATAATATATTTAATGAATATAAATGCAATGAGATAATATATTTTCATGTATAGTTTTAACTGAGGTTAACATAAAAAATTTCTAATTATGACGTATATGGTTAATGACAAGGTGGATAAGTTGAAACTTTTATACACCTTGTCATAAGTTGAAATTTATATGCTAAATAAATTATAATTCCAGGAATTATAACATGCTTTAAGGCAGCAGGTATATCACTTAACTCATTCTTGTGAAAATTGTTGTTTGAAATTATTAGCAGAAGATCTTAATAATACATTCATGATTTGTGCTTTGTATAGGCCACCATCAGAATCTGCAAACAATTTCCCAATAGAATTGGAAAACACAATTTTGTAATGGGATGACCCACAGTGTTATAAGACTATACTTGTAGTGGATTTTAATATTTAATATACGTACTTACTTACGAATCAGATAGTGTGATACTCAAATACTCTACTATTTTAAACAATCATGGGTTTGAACATGCCTTATTTGGAATACTAAGCAGCAGAAGATTTTAAACAATTATGGGTTTGAACATCCCTTATTTGGAATACTAAGCAGCAGAAGATGGAGGGTAACAGAAGTGTAAGTTCTTGTTTAGATTATTTTGTAACAAATATAAAGTTAAAGTATTCTTATGTACTATTTTCACTTCTATTTTCTATTAAAATAGACTATTAAATCTATTTTCAGATCATGGAACATGTATATTAATAGTGGATATGCACTCAAAACAACATTCATATAAACAAATTAAAATAACTGATTATAGGAAGAAAAATTGTTTATCATCAGGTAAGCTGAAACAAAGCTTAGCGAATATGTTTATTTAAGAGCAAGTAGCTTAAACGACAAGTGTAAATATCTTTTTAAATAAGATAATACAAATAATAAACAATTCAAGGTTTAATACACAGAAAAATTAAAATTATTTTGTAGTATAAATTCTTGGAGTGTGAGAAATAAGTTTAAGAAACCATGGATGACTAAGGAAATAGAAGAATTAATGGTTGAAATGTTTTACGCAGTATAGAAATTGTCCATCAAATGCAGAACATTATGACAATTCTAAAATACTTAGAAATAAACTTACAGGTATTATTAAAAAAACAAAAAATCTTATTATAATCAAATTTTATGGATATGCATATAACAGAATAGGAGAAATGGAATATTATAGATAATCATCTGATAAGTGCAAGGAAGAGATTATCTAAGAGAAGTCAAATTAAAACATTATTAAAACACATTTCTGGTACAAATAAATAATGAGGCTGCAAATAAGTTTTTCAAGGCCTATTCATATGAAACCTATTCATATCCATAGATATGAATAGGTTTCATAAATCATTATTGTCAAAAATTTTTTAAACAACAAGATATTCTTCCTCAAATTGTGAATTCTTTTATAGTTTTAAATCCACAATATACTGAGATTCTTAGAATAATTGAACAGTTAAAGAACAAGAAATCTTATAGATTCAGATTGTATTACAGTAAAAGGAATAAGTAACAGTTTGCTGTACTCTTAGTGGAGCTTATAACACAGATGTTAGAAAACCAGGTTGCTATCCAACTAATTTGCTTTCATTTAAAGTAATTCCAATATATAAAAGGGATCACCAGATGATGATTATTATTATTATTATAGACCTATAACAATACAGTCAGTACTAAATAAGATTATAGAAAATTATATTTTTTCTTATATTAGCAAGTGCTTCCATAAGTATGGGTTGCTAAACAACTCTATTCTCATATCAGAAGGGTAAGTGTACATGGACATTATTAGAGGATTTAATGGATTCTTTTAACTTATATTTAAATATCAGTAATTTTTTCATGACTGTATTTATAGATTTGACTAAAACTTATGATTAATTGATTATCCCTACATTGCAACAAAAATTACTGAAATATGGTATATGGAAGAATCAATCAACTATTAGAATGTTATCTAACCAAAAGAAAAATAACAGTTTAAGTAGAAAATATAAAAAGAAAACAATTCGATATAAAGAGAGAGGTACCTCAAGTAACTCATGCTGTGCCTATAATGTTGAATATTTATATAAATGACATATTTGAAGTAATTAAGAGATCTTTTATAAAAGTTTATGCAGATGATATAATGTTATATACAGTTGGAAAGAATTTAATAAATATGACTTATGATTTACAGCAGGATCTTATTCATTTGCAGAGTTGGCTACATGATAACAAATTAGCACCCAGTTTTAAAAAAAACAATCTTTGGTAATTAGACCTCATCAAATTTTAGTCATCCTTCTATTAAAAATGCATAAACATGAATGCCTTCCTGATCAGAATTGCAAATATGAAATTGTGGAAGAAGTTTCAAATCATTGTTACCCTGGGTTATCGATTGACTATAGGCTTAGTTCGGAAATTCATAAAAAAAAATTTGATTTTTGTGTATACTTCTTTATTATATTAAGAATAAGTTAAATCTTAGAACAAAAGTTACCTTATAGTAAGTGTAAGGTACCTTATATAAGTAGCATTGGTGGACTCCCAAATTAATTATTTAGATAATGTTTGGACACGAAAAAATATTTTATGAAGTAGGAGTAATAAATAATTTGATTAACAGGATTTTGAGACTTATAATGGGATAAAACATTTGGAATGATTAGTAAGAGAAGGCAGTTCTTTTTAAAAATATAAAATCCGTTATCTAGTTCAAAACTGAAGTTAAATTTAATATTTAAAAATTTTAACATTTATTTTTGATGAGTTGAATCAGCAAAGGAATTTTTCACATAATTTAAGGAATCCAAAGGCAATTGTTTTGCCTCACCCCAGAGTACTGAATAGATTTGGAGAAAGGCATACAAAGAATATTAATGAATGTTAATGACAGTACGCTACTGCAACAGGATCTAGAAAATTTGGGCAGATAGGCTGAGAAGTGGCAACTGAAGTTGAACATTGACAAATGCAAAAGTATTGCATATAGGTTGCAGTAACCCCAGAGAAACGTACCAACTGTGTGGTACTACACACTCAGGGTGGTAGCGAATGAAGAAGTCCTGGGGGTAATTGTGCAGTCAGATATCAAGTTTTCTGAGCAGTGCATACAGGCTGCCAGAGCAGGTCATGGGGTTTTGTCAGTGATATACAGGAATTTTGTTGGTAGGGAAAGGTGATTATCCCTTTGTATAAGGCAATGGTCAGGCCACATGTTGGGTGCTGTGTACAGGTCTGGAGGCCTCGTTTTAGGGCGGATGTAGAGTTGATAGAATGAGTACAGAGAAGGGCAACAAGATTGGTGAGAAGAACAAAGGGGTCCTCTTACCAAGAAAGGCTTAAGTTCTGCAAATTGCAGTTGCTGGAAGCTAGGTACTTGCGAGATGATATGATTGAGTTGAATAAGGCCTTGAATGGTTTGAGCAAGCTCAATGCTGGTGGAATTCTACCTCTTACTCAGATTATGAACCTGAGGGGCCATAAATTCGAATTGAGGAAAGGCAATTGTAGAATAGAGGTGCTGCACCGGGGGTCTACTACTTCGCGTAGTATACTCTGTTAGTATGGTCTGCGTAGGCTGTATTGGTCTGCTGTCACTGGCCCTTTATCTGGGGGGGACTCCAGGTAAATTTCCAGACCATAACCACGTGGTGGTGATAGTCCAGGCATAGAGTAGATAAAGTCTCTGACTGGGTCGTCACTGGAATCGCTATATGGCTTTCGATTATCATATGATAGGTATATCGATTCTTTTTTTTTTTTTTTTTTTTTCTCCTTTTGCCATCCCTATTTCGTCCCGGCGCCAGTTGAGAGTATGGTAGGATTAAACGCTTGAAGTATAATTTAGAAGGCGTGATTTGTAAATGGGATTAGTGGTTGGATTCTTTGATTACTGGTAATAAAATCTGACCGTAAGTGTGAAGAATGGAGGCGTGAAGATATCAGACCTGGCTGGTAGTCACTTATTCCAGATAAATTTCAAATTAAGTGCCCACATTGGTATCTTTGAATAGTTGCTTCTCTATATGTTTCTGTCTGTACGGCCTGCCACTAATTCACTGTTATTTACGTGATTACAGTATTCTGAGTGAGGCGTCGAATTACTTTTGGTACATGCATAGTGCGCTGGCGTCAAAAAGAAAACAACACCAACATGGTTTAAATTCCACTTTTATTGACGGTTATTTCCACATTATGTTGGAAATGACTGGCTACTACCTGTGTGTTGTGGAAACTGAAGTTGGGAGAAGGTTGAGGAAGAATTTCCATGGCCTTGGAATGGTTCTCGTGATATGGAATAGGTCTGCTGAATGTATGGAGCCATGCAGCGCATAGAACCATGAGTGCTGCATCCTACATAGATTTTATAGAAAATTTTGCGTGACCTATGATGTGCCAATTTCATGGAGGTGGCCAACACGACCTCCCAATACGATAACCCCTTGCGTCAAAAAGCGAGATTCTGAACGCATGATTTGAAGGGATTAACATCGAAACAGTGCAGTGGCCAGCTCAGACGTTGGGCCTGAACCAAACTGAACATCTTTGGTAATCTGAATTAGGGTAAAGTAAATACGTCCTTTTAGTGGAGCTCGCGAATGCTTTAAAAATTTTCACGTATCACCGAAGCAATCATTATCTCTAAAGGCAGTTCAACACGCTGTTAGCTTCTTTGAAAATATTTTTTCGTGACCAGTCCGGACTTAGCGGATTGGTCAAGCGCTAGAGTGTAATAATGCGTAGACATATGAATGGACCGTGCGTCATTCGAGTGTCTGCTAAATACGATTGATTGTAATCATTGTCAAAATAACACTGACCAACATGGTTTTTATCTCTACTAATATATCCGCAGTTCACAGTCAATTTTTATGCGTAGATTTTCAAAATAATCCGTAATTTCACATCGCGTCTACATATACAAGTTCTTGTGTTTTTGCATAATGCGTATATCTTTACATTTTAGGGAAGCAGGTATGAAACTGATCTATTGTATTACCTACAAATAATATTTGCATCTTGCATATGTTTGCAAGATGGCAGTGATGTTGGTAAGGGTCAGTGTGTTCAATCTTGCCTGTCTCCCATCTCTTTTTTTCAGTAGTAGTGTATAGTTTATGTACCTATTGCTTACTGTTTGTTTCTTCTGTGTTTTACTTAGCATTGCACTGTTAAATGTTTAAACGGAAGCAAAGAAATGTCCGAATCACACTGACAATTTCTGCTACGAGTGTAGACATAGGAAGAAAATCCACAGCATTACTAAACGTGCATATTCATTGTGTTGTAGTTGCAAGATTGGTGATCAGAACAAAACTTGGGCTCCACATAAAGTTCCGGAACAGTGCTGTTGCAGTTATGTTCGATGAGTTTGAAGATAAACTGAAGTGATACGTTGTAGTTTAAGCTTCCTCTGACAGCTGGTGGTAGAAATTGTTCAGTAGGCTGACAGGTTGCAGGAAACAACTAGTTTCATTAGTAGCGTTAACGTCCCGTGTCACTATTTTGCAGTGGAACGACGAGCGAATATCAAAATTTGCTGTAAACTTAGAAAATTTGCAGCAGAAACGTATGAAATGATATACACTATATTATTATTATTATTTATTATTATTATTATTTTTTTTTTTTTTTGCTAGTTCAGCAAAAGCCCGTGGCTTCCTTGCACTATGTAGCGAATACTATTACTATTAAAACTGTTTACGGTGGTGGAACGTTAAGTCGTACCAGTGTGTTTGAATGGTATATGCAATTGAAAGACTGACCTGGGGATGTTCGCGATGACCGAAGAAGTGGGCGTCCGTCAACATCTCGAAATGAGGACAGAGTGGAAAAAGTTCGGTAAATAGCCTTACGGATGAGCAGAAGCAAAGAAGAGTGTCCTTGTGTAAATACTTCATCCAAACTTGTCAAGACAATTCTAATTTCCTCCACTGTATTGTCACTGGAGATGATTGTTGGGCGTTTCAGTACGACCCAGAGAAGAAACGTTAGAGCATGCAGTGAACTTAAAATCATTAGAAAGGTCCAAAACGTTTGATGAGGCAACAATCTCCTTTTCCATGACAGTGCCCCTGCCCATTCCGCACTTGTTTTGAAGATATTTCTGAGGAAACATGGCATTGTACAGATAAACCGTCCACCCTGCTCTCCTCCCGATTTAGCGCCAGCGTATATTTTATTTTTTCACAAGGTGAAAACTTTCTTCAAGGGGGGGGGGAACAACTATTTATTAGAGTCACTCGGAGAGTTATTTCATCTACCCATGTGTATTTTGTTTGTAATTTGCATATGTTCTCTGGTCGATTTGCCTGCCAATTTGTGGGGAAGAAACCTTGCTGTCTACGCCTGAGATCGACTGACTCAGCAATGGGGTGAAAATGCCCATAAAAGATCCTCGCGTCATCCACGGAATTCAAACCCGAAAAGTCATCGTATGTGAACTTTTCTTCGGTGGCACCCAGGCTAATGCCCATATCTACCTCGTATCTTGTTTATTCGAGTGGATCTTCCATATATAGGCCTGTAGTGTAAATGTGCCAGTGTAGTGTAGTGTAATGTTCCTGTTTTTGGCAGGTCATTTAGCCACCAGGGCATCTGCTACCTGATGCCTCTTCCTGGCATGCTAAGCCAAAACCGGGTCCATTAAACCTTCTATGCTGTAAGCACACAATCCCGCACCCACCAGTAGTAGTGCAAGACTGATGGGTGCCCGCACTCCGCTCCCAGGCCGCCCACACCCAAGGAGGCAGCAAAAAAAGAAAATAAAGTGCTTAACAAACCCGCAAGATCGATATCCTGCACCAGCAAAATCTGCCCGACACCTGAGAGTGCTACACGGGAATGTAGACATGTATAGTATCTTATGTGGGACGGCACCTGAACTTGAGTTCAACTCCGCATTTGTACACTGTGATGGTTACAGAAATGGTTACATTTCTGTAACCATCTGTAAATGGTTACAGATGGTTACAGAAATGTGTGTAATGTTATGTTTGTGCAGTGTGTGTGTGTGTGTGTGTGTGTGTGTGTGTGTGTGTGGTTGTTTCTGGTCTCTTTGTCACCAGGCAGGCGATCACCTTGAAAGCCTGCCCAATGTCCGTCCACATCACGGGGAGGTGGGCCACAACTACGCATGTAATGTGGTGGACCTTGAGTAGCTCGTACTGAAATGCCCAAAACGAGTTTGGGATCATTCAAAAAAAAAAAAAAAAACAGCCAAATGCCACTAGTTAAGTGCAAGACTAGTGGATGCTCCGATCCCGTACCTAGGGAATCCAAACCCAGGCACCAGCAAATTCCCGCCTCGAGAGAAGGGCAAGAGGTCAGGAGAAAGAAGTCCCGCACTCATAGACAGTAATGAAAGTCCTTGGGTGCCGGCAAAAAAAAACAATAATAATAATAAATAAGAATAACAATAAATAAATAAAAATATCAACAGAAAAAAAAAAAAATTCCAAAGTCCACTGGTTAAGTGCAAGACTACTGGATGCTACAATCCCGTACCTAGGGAGCCCGAACCCAGGCATCAGCAAAATCCCTCCTCGAATAAAGGGCAAGAGATCAGGAAAAAAGAAATCCCGCACCCATAGGCAGTGGGTGCCAGCAAAAAAATAAAAAAAATAAAAATAAATAAAAAAAATATAATAAATAAAAAATAACAATAAATGAATAATTAAGATTAAAAAAAAATCCAAAGTCCACTTGTTAAGTGGAAGACTAGTGGATGCTACAATCTACCTAGGGAGCCCAACCCCAGGCACCAGCAAACTCCCGCACCCACAGACAGTAATGAGTCCTTGGGTGCCAGCAAAAGAAAAAAAAAAATAAATAATAATAATAATCTCGCATCCATATGGAGAAAGTAGTGAGTGCCAGCAGTCCCGTACCACAGGAGACCTAAATTCTAGGTACCAGCAAAAGAGTTCGGTTGCCGGAAATTAAAGAAGATTATCTTGACCGCTAGATAACGAACAGATTCGACACGATTCGGCTAATTTAAAGCGAATATGTTCAGCTTTAAATAAGCTGAATCGTGTTCAATCTGTTCGTTATCTACCGATAAAGACAATCTTATTTAATTTTTAAACTATTTGTAGTTTATTTATAATAGCGTTCTGTTGTAAACGAATACTTGGATTTTCGGCTTCGAAACAAGATTTATTAAGTGGTATTTTCTTTCTTTATGGTAAGAAAGTTTTAATTATTGATTTATCGCTGTATATTTCATGTTTGTGCTAGATTTGATTTAGTTTGATTAAATAATTATTAGCAAATAACAAACTAGATGTACAGTTGCAGTGTCAACTTTGGAAACGGGGAAATTGCAACACCAGAAAATGGAATTTGGATAAAAGTGCAATGAATAATAACTAATTAAGCTTTGGTTGTTAAAACCGATTGTGAGATGTCGTTTGAAAAGCTTGTTTATCTCTACTGCACTCCTGGGATTTCTAGTTGCTCTTCTAGAGCTCCGTCCAATAATACAAAATTTTTAAATCCCTTGGGGAAACATGTTTCTGAAGTGACATATCGTGCAGCGGAAGATCTAATTGTTTATATATATATATATACACACATACACGTATATGCAAAAGTGAATGACTTGCAAGCACCATTCAGTTGCTCTTGAGTGAATAGATTATCGGTTATTGAATCACTGATGTGATTTATTGTCTGATTTGGATGTAGAATTTTCTCTGTTAACTGAATGTACTGTCAGACTTCTAAGAAGAACCAAGTTTTATAAGTTCGATTTCGTGTATCGGATCACAGCAATCAATAGACTCTATGTGTGATACAGATTGCCCCGTTTCCCTATGGACCTGTATTACTGCAAGTAGCGAATTATTGGTGCAATGCAGAAGTTCTCGAATAGCCGCTAGACTTCATGAGAGGTCCTCGTCTTTGACAGGCCTGTGTGCTCCGCGTGATTGAGTGTGTATTGGACAACCATTTCCTTGGGGTAATAACTAGATATAGCCGATAAAATCCAAGGTCATTCCGTTACTGCAGGATATTCAGAGGATGATTAGTGCCACCCTCCTCCGACTTACTTTTTCGCTAGATGGAGAATGTCGCAAATTTGATTAGAGATCTACTGACATGTCTTTCCAATAAAGCAATGGTTTAGTGGCTTGGCCTTTTCTAGTGATATTGAAGAGATGCCAAATTGATGTACTGGAAACATCTTAATAACCTCACAGGAAGATCATTCACGATGTCTAACTTATTTCTCGGCTCCTCTGTGATATCATCATCCAAATTCTAAGAATCATCCGCATCCTGTTTATGAATATATACATTAAAGCTGTGGTGCCAACCTTTGTCTACAGCATAATTATTTTATACGTGTTTAAAACATTCACGCTGCCCTTAGGCTGATTCTTGTAACCCCAGGCGTTGCTTGTGTTTCAGGGAATGAACTCAACTCTTTGTCAAGACAGTATTTTACAACAGGTGGATTGCGAAAGATAAATCGATTTACATCGAATAATGTTGAACAGGCGAGCCAAGTTACTGCAAAAATTGAAAACGTTGTTATACCTAATCCCTTGGTTCACATAGGAGGTTATAAATGGTTTTGCAAAACATTCTTTAAATTTTTATTAAGGGATGAGTAATGTAAATTTACGATATGTAAACTGTTTATATTTACTATATAATATCGGTGTAGATACACCATAGTTAACCCATAAATTTGAACTACGTATGTAGCGTAAAAGGCATCGTTTTAATAGTATCTCATATTGTGGGTGCCTTCACAACGAGATAGTTGGTATCGCACTATTTCAAATAGATAACGCTTCTCTAGTAGAGAAGACTACTGTTATTTATTTTCAGAGGATACCACTACCCAGATGATGGTTTCGAAGTTAGTGGGCTTCATCATCAGCAGTGGGCGTGCAGGTACCCTGGTAGCGCAAAATGCCATCACATTTGCGAAGTTATCCACAATAGAGAGATGCCAAAGGGTGTTGGTAATAATATATATTTGAAAACGAAATGCACAAGGCATAATCCTTATGGGTTTTGGTAATTAACTATATAATATCGGTGTAGATACACCGTAGTTAACCCATAAATTTGAACTACGTATGTAGCTTAAATATATTTACGTTACGCTACATACGTAGCGTAAATATATTTTTAATTTATATTATGTAGCGTTTATATTTACGTACATTACTGTTTAAAAATATACTGTATTTTCCACAGAAAATTTAGGTTTACGAAGGGGACATCCTCGTGGGTAGCACAGTTGGTAGGATCACCGGCCTCCTACACCGGGTGGAAAAGACTTGAGTTTGAGTTCCGTCGATGACGTGAGGAATTTTAATTGGCTTTTTTAACAGCGTGGCTGAATTAGTCTGTCTCAGGCGAGGGTAGCATGGTCTTTTTCGTCCAGCAAACGGAAAATTTACGGACAATATACACGGAGCAATATGGCCTTAGTCGCTGATGCTCCTAAAACTCAACCAACAACAACATACGAAGGGGGCATGGCACAGCTGAAGCGCGCTGTTCTGAGGTATTAAGATATAATAAATAAATAAATTTTCTGTTTATACTCCGGCACGACAACCAAGTCAGTAGAGTTTACAATAAATCGTCAATACAAATATTTATCGTGTTTAGTGGTCACGGGCTTGAACCCCGGTCCACTCAAGGAACGCGTGCTATGCACTCTCGCTCCTGACCACTGGGCTACGTCACAGTACTTCCTTATCTGAAGAGCAACATATAGTATCAACTATCAACGTAGGAATACATATTTAACTAATCGAGTATTTATATGAACGGTTGCTTTTTTTTTTTTTTTTTTTTTTTTATATCGTAACCAGTGTTCTGGTGGGTAAATTCTTTGGCCTAAATTGAAAAATCTTTTCCCTGGATTGGGGAACTTTTTAAGCGCTTTTACACACCATGACAGAGTTAATCTGAATGGAAGGGGCGTGCATAGATTTAGTGTTCGTCATTCGGATTGTAGAATACGCACAGTCAACAAATATGATATACTGATTTCGTATGGCTTTAGGCGTTTCTGTGAAAAATCTAAACACCAACCTACCAACAATCCCTCATAATTAGTTAGTAGATTTGACATAATCTGAACTTAATCAGAGAAGCTACTATAAATTAAAAAGTAATTATTACAAACGAATACAGAAAAGAGATTCTGCGCTTATTTCCTTTCCTGCTACCTCTAGTACAGGGGTGGCGAACCTGTGGCGTGCGTGCCCGAAGGGGCACGCGGAATTCACAGCATCCAAAAAAAAAAAAAAAAAAAAAATTCAAACCTCGAACAGCAACACTCCAGGAATCCATCTTGACTCGTGACCTGCGCACGCCCATTCTCTCTGCCAGGCATGTAGTGACGTTACACCATTTAGTAAATAGCTGCTTTGATGTACTGATTTCTTTCTGAACCATCCTACACTCCAAGTGATGTTTAAATGACTTGAACATCAAATTACAAGGCTCTGGTATTATGTTCGTTGATGTTATGTTCGATAACATAACATCAATTCGATAGCGTAATACACATCACTGCATTTAGGATTCTATTAGATAGTGTAGTATTGATAATTAATTAAATTTATTGATCTTATTAATTTAAAATATCATGCCCCAGACTAGAGCAGCAAAGCAACGTGCACAAAGTGGGAGGAGTGCTGTGACTCGAGGGAGAACCGAAGGGGGCGATTCTCCAGCGCATCACAGCCTAAAAAACTGTGAAACTTGTGAATTATTTGCCGAACTCTCTGGAACAGAACATGAACTAGCCAAGGAGGATGTATTTGAATGTGCTAGGTGCAGAGAGTGTCTAGAAATTAGGCGTCAACTCAGTATTGTAATGGGCTTCTATGAGAGCTTGAGGTGTAGGGTAGATGCCTTCGAAGAAATTAATGAGGGGCCCATCAAGCTCTCAGCTGCTCAACTCAACGACAGACCTCACTCTTGTGCATCAGGCAATACAACGGCAATCTCCAAGGCAGAATGCGCTGGTCTCACAGGAGTTAGTTACAGCTGGTGACTATTTGTCAGGGAGACGGGTAATACTGTATTTTGTGTAAAAGGATAGATGGAATAGGACCAGGGCATGTCTGTTGATGATGTAGTAGAGCAGATAACATCTTTTTTTAAGGGCACAAAGGGTGACATGTTGTACACGTTGGCACCAATGACATTAAGAGTGGGAGATCTGCAGATTTACTTAACAAGTACAGATCAATATTGAAAAATAGTCGGGAGTTAGGGTTAAATTTGAAAGTGTCTGCAATGCTGCCTAGACACGATAGGAGGGAGTACATGATGAGAGCCTTGTCAATCAATTCGTCCCTGGAGGGAATGTGCAAAGCTCAAGGGGTAGAATTTTTTTTTTCAGCGTGGTCTGTGCTTGTTAACAGGGGACTGCTTCTACAAGGATGGGATACACTTAAATTGAAAAGGTGCAAGAGTGTTTACTGATGCTATCGAGGCAGCGTTGGGTGGGTCGGAAAACTGCTAGCTTCGGGGGTGATTCACAGACTAAAAGTAGCCGCAGGCAGAAGTGAAGGTGATTCTTGCACTACTTCTATTATAATGAGCTGGGGCGAGGGGTGCTGGAGATTTCAGGGACCGATGGACGTCATCATGAAACAAAAAAAAATATATATATATATACACGGGCTGTGTTAAGGTAACTAAGAATAAGAATAGGTGCATGTATACTTGTTTGTACACTAATGCTAGGAGTTTGGTGAATACATTTGATGAATTTGAAGTGCCGGTCGAGACATCAAAGGCAGATATTGTTGGAATATCAGGGACGTGGTGTCATACAGATATTAGGAATGCAGAATTGGAATTTGGGGAGTACAATGTGTACAGAAAGGATAGGAAGAGAGGAGGTGTTGTGCTGTTAATTAAGAAAAACAAAATCTAAGGAAGTGCATCTAGCTGACATAGATTGTCGGACAGTGCAGTGTTGAGTCAGTTTGGTGGGACATAAGCACTGAGAAAGCAAAAATAAGAGTAGTAGTATGTTATATGCCTAATGAGTACAACGAACAATTGTATGGAGAAATAGTGGGCTAGAAAATCAGAATGTCTTATAATAGGGGATTTTAACTTCCCAGGTATTGACTGGAACTTGTGAATCGGTCACTCGCACACCAGCAAGACTTTTGTGGATTTTTTTGAATGATTGTTTTCTGCAGCAGCGTGTTCGAGAGGCGACCAGAGAGGGTAATACAGTACTCTTGATCTGTTTATCAGCAGTAATTATTCGTGTATTTAGAATTTTAGATAAAGGAACCATTATGTGGCAGTGATCATAGTGTACTGATGTGGGATTTATTTAAGATATAATTACCATCAGGGGTAAAGGGAAGGGTTTTTTCTTTCGTAAAGGTTACTACAGTGGTCTCAGACAGTTTTTAAATTCTGTACAGTGGGACCAACTGATGCTGTTACCAGCAGCAAATTAAGTGAGAAATATTCAAGGAATTAATCATGGAAGCTGCTAGGCTTTTCATACCGATTAAGAAATATTCTTCAAGGTTTAGGCCTAAATGGTTGTCAGATGAACTAATGGGACTCATGGCAGAGAAGAAAAATGCATGGGATGCCTATAAATTATCAGGCGACACAGAAGCCCATGGCAGATATAAGCTTGTCTGTAATCAATTCAAAAAGGAGATTAGGCAACCGAAGGCAGATTACGAGAAATCTTTGGCAAAGGATGCTAAGAAAAATAGCAAGGACTTATTTAATTTTATAATCTCTAAAAGGAAGGGGATGAATCATATTGGTCCACTTGATATCGATGGTTCGTCGTTGATGATCCTGCTCAGATAGCTAACAAACTGAATGAGTACTTTGCATCTACATTCGCACATGAGGAGTTATTAAGGGAGGAAAATGCCAGAAGTTTATCAAACTGTAACAGGGTGCTTAATGATTTTGTAATAACTCATAGGAAAGTGGAGGAGATGTTGTTGAAGTTAAACATAAGAAAGGCTCCTGGGGTGGATGGGATCTATCCAGTTATATTAAAGGAGGCGGAAAAGGAATTAAGCAAACCCTTAGCCATAATTATGAGAGCATCCTTGGACTTAGGGGAAGTCTCCACGGACTGCAGATGTGCAAATGTATCCCCAGTTCACAAATTGGGATCGAATGGTGACACACACGAGTAATTACAGACCAGTTAGTTTAACTTCTGTTCCGGGTAAAATAATGGAGTCACTAGTTAAAGATGCATTGCAGGATCATCTAGACAAGACTGCAGCAATAATTCAGACACAGCATGGGAAAGTCTTGTCTGATAAATTTCATTGGATATTTTGTGGTTACAAAGGAACTGGATGTAAAAAATAATGTTGATATCATATACTGGGATTTCAGGAAAGCTTTTGACACTGTTGCGCATAAAAGATAAAAGATAAATTGGAGCAGAATGGTATTAAGGGTAAGTTGCTACAATGGATAAAAGGGTGGTTTTATTTATTTTTATTAATAACAAAATACACAACATTAACAGTGTAATACACAGTGTAAATACACATTAACAATGTATCTGAGAGCAGAACAATGAACAAAATTAATAACAGTAATAAGAGATCCAACAGGAAGATAAACATTGATATGGATTTAACTATTAAATTCATATGTACAAAAGAGGTATGCATCATATTAACTTACCGGAAAACAAATAATAATTAATCAGTTAGAGAATAGAAAAATAATAAAACAAATAATAATAAACTACAATAATTAGTTCAGAGCTAGTCACTTTGCAGTTTAAGAGAAGAGGCAGACTTGTGGATGGGGTCCATCAGTGGTTGGGAGTTGTCAAAGAAGTCAACAAGAGAGTCATTTGCTGATTCTGTTTAGTGGACTGAACTTCATAAAGTCGTCCGTGGTGGCAGAGTCAACCCGAAACAGTGTAAGGTTGTAAGTGTTAGGACTTGTCTACAAAGTTGAGTGGGAGAAGACAAAGAGTGGTAATCAATGGACGCTGCTTTCGTGTACTACTGTTATTAGTGGAGTCTAACAGGGTTCGGTGTTGGGCCCACTGTTGTTTTGTATATTTATCAATGATAACGATGAAGGTATATCAGGCTTAGTGTCGAGGTTTGTAGATGATACAGAGGTTGGGGTTGTTAATGACAGTGTGCTACTGCAAGAGGATCTAGAAAATTTGGGCAGATGGGCTGAGAAGTGGCAATTGCAGTTTAATATTGACAAATGCAAAGGACTGAATATGGGTAGAAGTAACTCCAGAGGAACGTACCAACTGTGTGTTACTACACTTAGGGTGGTAGAAGATTAAAAAGACCTGGGAGTAATTGTGCAGTCAGATATGAAGTTTTATGAGCAGTGCAGACAGGCTGCCAGAGCAGGTCATGGTGTTTTGTCAATGATATACAGGACTTTTTGCTTGCAGGGAAAAGGAGGCGATTATCCTTTGGTTATAAGGCAATGGTCAGGCCACGTCTTGAGTACTGCGTATAGGTGTGGATGGCTCCTTTTAGGAAGGATGTAGATTTGCTTGAGCGTGTACAGAGAACGGCAACAAGATTGGTGAGGGGAACGGAGGGATCCTCTTACAAAGAGATGCTTAAGTTCTGCAAATTGTAGCGGCTGAAGACTAGGCACCTGCGAGGTGATCTGATTGCGGCGTATAAGGGTTGAGCACGCTGAATTCTGATGGGATTCTTCCGCTTGCTCAGACTACGAACCTGAGTGGACATAAATTCAAATTGAGCAAAGAGAGCTGTAGAATATTAGCATTAGTAGAGGCATATGATGCAAGAGAGCAAGCTTATGCAGCATCAGCCAAAAAAAAAAAAAAAAAACTTCCACTTCACCCCTCCGTTCGTTCGAAATACCTGTCCAGCTGGGCCTTAAATTTATTTAGGCTATCAACTTCCACAACAAGGGATGGAAGTCTGTTCCACCAACCAACTACCCGCTGGTTAAAGGCAAATTTCCGCACATCTGTCTTTCCTCAATTTGAATTTATGCCCTCTCGGGTGATTATTCTGAGCAAGAGGAAGAATCCCATCAGCATTGAGCATGCTCAAACCATTCAAGGCTTTATATACCTCGATCAGATCATCTCGCCGGTGCCTAGTCTCCAGACACTGTAATTTGCAAACCTTAAGCCTTTCTTCGTAAGAGCAACTCTTTGTTCCATTCACTTATCTTGTTGCCCTTCTCTGTACTCGTTCCAGCAGCTCTACATCCTTGAAATGAGGCCTCCAGACCTGTATACAGTACTCAAGGTGTTATACAGTACTCAAGGTGGCCTTATACTAGGGAATAATCACCTCCTTATCCATGCTAGAAAAAATTCCTGTATATCATTGACAAGACACCATGAGCTACTCTTGCAGCCCGTCTGCACCTCTCAGAGAACTTCATATCTGCCTGCACAATTACCCCCAGGTCCTTTTCATTCTTTACCATTCTCAGTGTAGTACCACAGAGTTGATACGTTGCTCTGGGGTTGCTGTTTCCCATATGTAGTATTTTACATTTGTCAATGTTAAACTTCATTTGCCACCTCTCAGCCCATCTGCTCAACCTTTCCATATCCTGTTGCAGCAGCATAGCGTCAGTAGTGTGCTTAACAACCCTGCCAACCTTTGTATCGTCTGCAAACTTGGACATTAAGCTTGATATACCATCATCAATATTATTTATAAATACAGAAAACAATAATGGACCCAACACTGAACGCTGAGCGACTCCACTAATAACATTAGTCCACGATGAGCACTGTCCATTGATTACCACTGTCTTCTCCCCCTCAACCACCCCTTTATCCATAGCAGCAATTTGCCTCCAATGCCACACTGCTCCAATTTGTGCAGCAGTCTTCCATGTGCAACAGTATTAAAAACCTTTCTAAGATCCAAGAATATAATATCCAAGTTATTCCCTGCATCCAGCTCTTTTGTGACTGCATCATAGTAACCAATCAAATTGGTTAGGCAAGACTTCCCCTTAACAAAACCATGCTGTGTCCGAGCTATAACTGAAGTCTTGTCTAGATGAACCTGCAGTGCTTCTTTAACCAGTGCCTCCATTAATTTTCCTGGAACAGAAGTTAAACTCACAGGTCTATAGTTACTTGGGTCAGCCTTTGATCCTCCTTTGTGAATTGGGGTCACATTTGCACATCTCCAATATATGGGTACCTCCCCTGAGTAAGGAAGCTCTCATAATTACGGCTAAGGGTTTGCTTACTTCCTTTGCTGCCTCCTTTAATATAACTGGATAGATCCCATCCACACCAGGTGCCTTTCTTGTGTTTATCTTCAACAATTTCTCCTCTACTTATGTATGTGAGGAAATTTACTTTTTGCCAGCGGGTAGTTCATTGCTGGAACAAACTTTCATCTGTCGTTGTGGAAGTTGATAGCTTAAATAAATTCATGGAGGAACTGGAGAAACGTTTAGAGGGAATAGTTGTATGAATTTTTTTTATTTTATTTTTTTTATGGCTGATGCTACATAAGCTCATACGTTTCTTTCTTACATCACATGCCTCTATTATTAGTACTATTACATAAAGGCATTTTAAATTAAGCTGGGAGTTTTTAAACGCGATTTACAGTATAAATTTTAAATATTTCCCAAACCTAGAAAGATACATCACTGATCTTTAAACTGATGACTCCACACGGTCAGAGTCTTTAAATGCTATGTCTGAACATCATTGAGTCAACGTTTTGAACAGGTTTCTTCAAAATTTGTCAAGTTTAGAGAATTGGAAGAAACTGTAAAATTCATTGTTTGCAGGCAGTGTAAAACTAGCCGAACTGGACCTGTGAGTGTTTCAGTGGATCGACCTGGATGATTTTGAGACGCAATCGATTTGAATTTCAGATCAGCTCAGTTTGGAGGCAAAAATTTATCGATCTCAGAGCTGAATTATAAAATATTGAAAGGGAATGGATAGCGACGGGATTAGCAAAGAAAACTGCGGAAAATGAGGCATTAAAAGTTTGGAATTCCATTCATGAAACTTTTGTTGTTAGTAATGCTATGTTACTCTCAGTAACAGCATTAAAACTTTTACACAACATGTTCTTGTGAATCGTTGTTCTCAGTGACGAACTTTTAAGTCTAGTCATCGGAGTAGTCTCACTGTTGAAAATAGTGCTGCATGCATAGCTCTAAAAGTTACCAAGTATCAGCCTGATGTAAAGTATCTGTCGTCAGTGGTGCAGCAACAGAAGCTTACTGATGTTTCATAGTTATAATATAAGAGAGGCTTATCATTTTATATTAAATTATTTGTTTTGTAAGCTAAAAGTTTAGTTTTTATTATGAAGGATTTCATTTTAATACCTTTTATTAAACATCTTTGAAATAATGTCTTTTATTTCATTCTTTTTTTTTTTTTGGTTACGCTTTTGTCAAGTAAAACGTGTATGAGAAAAATAACGATACAGTAGAACGTCGATTATTTGGTTAATAAATAGTTTGGATACACGAAAATACCCAGTTTATATGAAACAAAGTGCAATTAGGCCTACAATTAAATTATTGTACGCAAGGTATTTTGAAATATGAAGTATTATAAAAAATAATTGATTTAGGCAATAGTTTACTAACTAAATTACCGAAATATTTTGAAGAAACAATGTATATTATATTTATTTTGAATTTATCCAATTCTTTTACATGGTTTCAACTGTAAACCAGATTATATATATATATATATATATATATATATATAAAAACAGAAATAAACAAACAATTATGAGGACATCGTCATCCCACGTGGCTCTGAAACAGCATTGCAAGAATATCTCAATTCCCTGTCTGTGTTCATCCAGTTCACTCTAGAGTTAGACGTTAACGGATCTCTTCCATTCCTGGATGTCCTAGTAAAACGTGCGGGCTCATATCTGGAAACCTCGGTATACTGTAAGCCTATGTGGTGCGGACAGTTCACAAACTACAGATCCAGCCATGCCCCAGTCATCTCAACAGCACTGCCCGCATTCTATTCTCCAGAGCTTGGAGCCATTCCAGCACAGATGAAGCTAGGCGCAGCGAGATTTCTCGTGTGAGGACGGACTTAATCAATTGTGGCTACCCAACGCACGTACTAGACAAGTGCCTATTGCAAAGGCGCCTCCGTAGCCAGGTGGGAAGGAGCAGCAGTGTGTAGCACACGCTTCTTGATTAGACTGGGGTTCGAGCCCGTCACCACCAAATACGGAGCATGCGGAAAGGTCAGGGAATGACCACCGCATATCCCGGAGCAATATGGCCTTAGTTGCTAATGCTCCTAAAAACCAAATAACTAACTAACTAACTAGCCTATTGCAAGCACAGGAGCTCACAGTCCACCCGAGACCACCAACCCAGGCCAATATACCTACGTTCCCTATTATCCAGGCATGCCAGGCCGGATCTCGAAAATCCTCAGAGAATACCGCATAAAATGTGTGCAGTTGCCTGGTAGAAGCTTACGTTCTCTGGTTTCGAGTGTCAAGACCCCTGTCACCCCTCTATTACGCAGCAGTGTAATATACCGCATAACCTGCAAAGACTGTGACAGCTGCTACATTGGAGAGACTTCGAGACGTCTTCAAGACCGCCTTGCAGAACACGACAGAGCAATTCGCCTTGCTGAGACCGACCAGTCCGCAATTGCAGAGCACTTCTGGGCTACACACCACGACCTCAATCCCAAGCGAGACTATGAAATAATAGACCACTCCCGTCACTTTCGCCACTGCCTCTGGTTAGACTCACTCAATATATTGAGCAATCCGAGAGCCATGAACCGCTGCAAAGCCATGAGACTATACCCCAACTTAGAGTCAACCATTTTATGCCTAGACAAACACTAGAGAAAAACTGCGCATGTCCGTGTAGTAACAATAAACATCAGTTTAATGATTGAATGACGTTCCTTCACGCGCCTCACTGCACGCATAACTGTGTCCGTTAAGTTCAAATTCTGTTGGAAAAGAGACACGATTTATCTCGAAAGCTTCAGATTTTTTTTTTTTTTTTTTTTTTTTTTTTTGCGGCGAGGTCTCTCATCCTCTTTAACCCTGCTTTAGGCCTGTGCTTTTTGAGCACAATTTTTAACTGTAATTTGACACCCGGCCTCGTCATAGAAACTAATTATTTCTGAAATTTCTACTCAATATACAAAATTGAAACTCTCAATATACATAAACAGAAGTATATTCTTTAATTTCCTACCTTTAGCGCTCAGCAAAAACTATTAATTCACTCTAAAACAGCAAAAATGTACGATCACATTTCAATTTATTAAATTTTGATGTCGGCAAAACAAGATCCAAGCTTTGAAAATAAAACGCGTTACTTTATTAGTTCAAAATTCGCGCGTCAGCTCGGCGCCTCTGGCTAAAACGAATCAACGCACGCAGAGAGATAATTGACTGGTCAAGCTTACGTCATTAGCGTTACCAAGGTGATCCAAGGAGAAAATGAAACTGTAAACAACTTTCGTGGAAAACAAACAGTTGAGCATCATTACTTGCGAACACTAATTTGCATGGCTCACTCACAACAGTAGCTTTATTGCTTTTCGTAATTGTTGTACGAAAGAATTGCAACGAATTGGTTTTGAAAAACTAAAATATTGCATTTCCTTTCTTCAATATCTACTAAAAAAAATCAAGGAAATTCATCTACTGGAAGCTATACTGGAAACGGAAAGAAAAAAAATGTCGTAAAACTGATCACTACAATGCGCATTTCATAAAAAAAAAAAGGTTCGCTTTATTGTAATTGTTTCTAAAGGACTAAATCGGAACAGCAGTTTCATGGATGTATATTTGATCTTCTTACGAAATTTCAAGAAAATATTTCTATTCATAGCTGCGTTATAAACTTCGAAAACTGATATCGAAGGAACTTCACATGCATCTCACCTGGTGTACAACGAAAAAAAAAAAAAAAAAAAAAATGCGCAGCTAGTAACAGATTGTAAGAACAATCCATTACTCGTAGTGAGGGATTGGGAAATTGTAAGTAATTGTTATTGAATACTTCAATATTTCCTTGATATGCATTTGATATCATCAAAAAATTTCCAGAGAAAAATTGAATTTTCATTATCACACAACGCCCGAAAAATTCACCATAAAATGTCATGTGTTTCAATGTTTGAATTCCATTCTGAGCTGCAAATGTAATTTCACTTCTCTTGCGCTGACAGAGTAGCCGTTCACCGAATGAAGAAAAACAGGGTTCAGTTTCATGAAATTTCCAATTCCCTTCTTTCACTTGACGGAAAAAAAACTCCTTAGGGGAGGGAGTCCACCCTTTATAGTCCGACCCTGGAGAGAGAGAGAGAGAGAGAGAGAGAGAGAGAGAGAAATAAAAAATACCCTTTTGGTGGGGAGAAGGCCAAGAGATTGTCAAACTTCCAGAGCGCTAACTTTCATTTATATTATTTATTATTATTTATTTATTTTATTTTGTTATTTTAATTTATTGCCTCTTATTTTTTTTTTTTTTTTTCACAACACACACTGGCCTTACCCTGACAATGCGTAAAAATTGAACAGAGCAACGAGGCCGAGATGACTTTTGTTGTAGGAGCCGCCCATACAAAAACAAAAAATAAATAAATAAATAATAATAATAATAATAATAAAACAGCATTGCAGCTCTAAGTCAGTTTCATCCTAGGATGCGGAAACTGCAATTGTTTTAGAGAACAATATTTTACATTTTTACTTTCTAACATTATTTTGCGTTATAGCTCTGTTACAATATTTTGCTTCGTTTCTTTACATTATTGCTGTACCAAACGATATCGGTGTGCATGACGTTTCATCACAGATGCTGGAGTTCTAATTAGTCAGTTCATCCTAGGATGCGGAATTACTAATTAGTCCGATTTTGGTCTGGTGCTCATTTGATAAAAAATCCAGAATAATTCCTCTGGAAATATTAGCTAGTGAACTGCATTATAAATTTCAAACATCGCTGTATTGCTTATCCTTTGAGTGACCGCATGTTTTCGCCTTGTACAATTGTTTTATTGTGGACAGTTTCTTCCAGTCAGTAAAATCATTATTATACATATAAAGTAATTCATTATGTTGGGGGAAACCGTTTTTGTTCCTAATTGATGTAGCACTTTCGAATTTCGCAAAGTGGATTATTTGAACATACATTAGAAGGTCGGTAAAAGAGTTGATAATTGATGGGCAGCATTCCGACGAACAAATTTTCTGTTTATATTACGTGATGACCACAGGTCAGAGATCCCGAGAGAGAGAGAGAGAGAGAGAGAGAGAGAGAGAGAGAGAGAGAGAGAGAGAGAGAGAGAGAGAGAGAGAATACAAGAAATCGCACTGCATTTAGCAGTCACCGACTCATCTGCCAAAAACCACAGTAAAACAATAAAAGTGATGGGGAGTAAGTCTATTTGTCAGCGGAGTTTATCTGTTTATTGCAGTTCAGAACAGCATTATGACCATGGATACTGAATTTATTTGGCTTCTGAGCTAAAACAGAATTTCTTCCTTTGCGATGACATCAAAGCGTAACAAGCAAATATCTTCTAACGATACTTTTTGAGCAGCCGTTAGTTGTAATCTGTTAGCTTTGTATTGTTATAAATATTGCAGTTATGTGAACAATACACATTTCAAGAAAGAAAGAAATTCATAGCGGATGATTTTTTTTTCTTTCTTTTGATGCACCAGTTTCGAAGTTTATAACGCAGCTATAAATAGAAATATTTTCTCGAAATTTGGTTAGAAGATCAAACCCAGGAAACTGCTGTTCTGATATTGTTTACTAAAAACAATTACAATAAAGCAAACTTTTTTTTCTTTTTTTTTTATCAAATGCGCATTGCAGTGTTATCAGTTTTACACCAGTTTTTCCCGTTTCCAACAGATGAATTTCCTTGATCTTCTGTTCGTAGGAGCAATACACGTTGAAGAAAGGAAATACGATCTGTTCACCTTCCATAAACTGTTATTGGTACTGTATGGCTTTATTGCCTCTTATGTCAAAAACAATAGCTCCCCGGTCGTCTTTTGTTTATTTACACTTCTCCCTTACCGTGTCTCGATGTAGCTGTACTAGTGACGTGATATATACTTCCCACGCTTCGCTCGTATTTACGCGGAGTTGTTTATCAGAACTGCTCCTCTCCGTAAAAAAGAAATTCGCGCGCTTTACACCAAGAAACGAATCAAGTGTCGGGTTTCATAAGCTCTAGGCTGGTTAGGGCGGGGGTAAAAAAATTAATTGAAAAGGCCTAAAAAATTGCATACTTGATGTCACATTTTTGTCATTTGCGTGAAATTCAATAGAAGGTTTTGAAAATTTAAGTAGGAAAACTCAAGAAAAATGTTCTGATTCCAGCTATACCGAGTTTCAGCTCTGTAATTAGTGTAAAAATTATAGAATTTATGAATTGTAATTTGATCTGGGTAAATATTTACCCAGAGGACCGTTTAAAGGTTTGTTAATAGGAGTATCTCCGTAAAACTGCATTCATACTTACTCACACCATGCCATTGCAGTTTCTAGCGCAGTGAAGGTCTCCGCGTGAGCAGGCCTTCAGATGCATTAAGCGGCAAGAGTAGTATTTCAGAATAACAACCAGTGTACTGAAAGTAGATACTGTAATTTTTTGAGGGAAGGGGGCGGCGGTTGTTCGGATAATTGACGGTCTGCATAATCGATGTTTCACTGTATAGTACTTTGCAAAATTCCGAGCGGCACGCTAGGGTAGGGTAGTTTAGTTTTTTAAAAAAGATTTAGTTAGTCAGTTTTGGCACGTACCCTTAAAAAGGTTCGTCACACCTGCTCTAGTAATTATGTGAGAATCTATTGTAAAAAGGCCTGAATTCGAATCCCATCAGAAGAAACTTTTATTGGCTTTTATTTATTTTTTTTTTTTTGTGACAGCATGTTTGGGTTGTCTTGGGCGAGCGTTCCACGGTTTTATTCTCCAGAAACATTTCCGGAGAATAAAAAGGCAAAACAACCAAAAATGCACTCTATTAGACAATATTATTATAAAAGACTTTTTCTCATTTTTTTTTTTATTGGATTTTTTTCTTCCCCATGACGGGGACTGGGTACCAAGTGCATGGGCTGATTGTTTGTGTCCGTTTATAATTATCACCGTTGATCGAGGCATTCTGTTACTCTCATGGAGGTGCTCAGGATTTTCATATAAGTGTTCTCTGGAAGACCTACAGTTGCTTGGTTCTTACGAAGACTTTTTGGCACCATGCCGGTGGTTGACACGATGATCGAGATGGTCATTGCTTGTTCCATATTTCATATATCTTTGAGTTCCTGTCTAAGGTCTGAGACTTCCCGATCGTTTCCTTAAATGTGTTATGGCGGTTGCTGGTGGTTAGCACCGCTATGTCGATGTTAGGTAGCCATTTCCTTCTTGGCTGTTGAGTTGGATCGTCTTGTCCGTTATGATGGCACGGTTCCAGTATAGTTTCTGAGTAGAGGTCTCCAGTGCGGTCTGAGGTTAATACTTATAATACAGTAAACTTGCTTCGATCAGATGGCATATTTCCGGTAGCTTCTGATGTATTATCCTGGCCATCTGGCCGTAGCTGTGAGTGTACTCCATCTGGGTGATCAGACAGGATTGTTTTTGGGGCCAAGTGGCATAGTCGACATGTGTCATCTATTACTCCGTGGTTCTTGGCGATGTATTTACTGTAGTTCTTGATGTTGATTACCTTGTCTTGGATGGCGAGCATGAATCGTTCAATCTCTGGGCAGAGCCTTCCGTTCGTTAACCAAGCGTTGGAAGCCATCCTACCTATGTAGTCTTGATGGAGGTTATTGTAGTGTCTGCCGTGGAGCGTATTTTTACCCATCTTTCTGTCTGTTTCTTCTGTCTATATGAGTGTGGTCTTTTTGAGGTTGAGTGTTGTGCCGTTTGTTTATCCTTCTTGTGGTTCGGAGATTGGTGCTGTGTTTTTCTGGAAGTAATCCCGCAGGTTCTTAATCTCCTCTTGTTCAATGAGATCAGTCAGTTCCCCCCCTCCCCTCCTTTACAGGCTATGGTCAGTCTCTCGATGGCCGACTTCGAGTGGTGTTGGTGCCTCTTGGTCATCATTATCCTGGTCAATATCATAATCTCTTACAGCTCGGTGTTGATTCAATCTGCGATCCCGAAGGAATATGTTAGTACTGGGACTTTATAAGTGTTTATGGCTGTGACCATGTTCCTGCTATTCAGCTTTGATTTTAGCAGCTTCTCAGTCTCTGATGGTATTTCTCAGTTAGCTTACCTTGATCTCCTTGTGTTCTAAGCGGTGGGCCTGTATCATCCTCAGATATTTGTATGTCTGTCCTTCTGTCATGCTTTTAATCTCTTCAACTTTTCAGATGATTCCTCGCAGCAGACAAAACTTCTACTTACACTTTTGCACACTTGCTTTCCCAATCTCACGCCCTTCTCTAGGGACATCTCCTTACACTAAGCAGTTTCCTCTCCTCTGTTTTCACCTTGGCAGTACCTTCCACTTTGCTGCCTCCATATGCCTTCCCTGCCTTCATCTTTCCTGTAAAATGCTCCTTTCTGCTGGCTCCCTTCACTCTCCCTAATACAAGAGTGCAGGCAACCCGACAGCCGTGGTTGGATACTGGGTGATTCTTAACTGGTGATCGTGCCTTCCGGTTGTTGTTATTTGGTTTTTAGGCGCATTAGCTACTAAGGCCATATTGCTCCTGGGATATGCGGTGGTCATTCCCTGACCTTTCCGCATCCTCCGTATTTGGTGGTCACGGGCTCGAACCCCGATCTAATCAAGCGTGTGCTACGCACTGCTGCTCCTGCCCACCTGGCTACGCAGGCGCCTGCCTTCCTGTAATTAAGAGACCAGTCGAAAAACACACTACTCACATAACCCACACCGACAGGCTTCGCAAGTTTTGCATCATCACAGAGTATTTAAAGCAGATTTGTGGGAACCACAGGAACCGCCTAACAAATACACTATGTCCACAGTATTTAGCTTGTAGTTTCGTTCGATTCTTGATGCAATCCATGGGTCTTGCATTTGTCTATGCCTGATTTCATCCTGATATCAGTATTCAACTCTTTGGTGAATTGGAGTAGTTGTTGGAATTGATTCTCGGTTGCCGTATATAGTTTAATGTCATCCGTGTATATCAAGTGAGAGAGGGTGTACAGGTTCTTCCTCCCTTCTTTTAGGGTATATCCATACTTGCTGTTATTAAGCATGGTGAACAGTGCATTGAGTGCCAGACAGCATCATAATAGGCTCATGGCACCTCTATCGATGACCCCTCCTTTGATGGGTATCGGTCTGGTTGTGATGGTCTCGACCTTGGTAATGGGCCTACATTTTGCCATGGTTACTTCTATGATGTGTGTCTTGTTATTGTAGATGTTCAATGTCTCTATCAGCCAGCTATGCGACATGAAGTCGAGAATCTTGCGGTGTGTCGATGTAGGCTGTGGCCAGGTTGCGGCTCTATAACTGCAGCGTCAGTAGACCGTTGCTCATTGCATCTCTGCTCATCTGCTTACATCCCCTCTGCTTCAAAACCATGGCTCTCCGAATGGTCTGATATCTTCTTAGGTATGCAGCTTGTCAGGATCTTGTGCATTGTTGGGAGGCAGGTGATTGGTCTTTACTTTGCAGGGTTTGTGGTGTCTTTTTCGACTATTTATTAGAGTCACGGGAAAGTTACTTCATCTACCCATGTGTATTGTCTTTAAATTGCGTGTGTTTTCTGGTCGATTTGCCTACTTTGCTTGACGCAAAACCTCGGGTTCCTGGATAAAAAACCTTGCTGTCTACGCCTGATGCCGACTAGCTCAGCTACTGAGTGAAAAATATCCATAAACGTTCCTCGCGTCATCGACCGGATTCGAACCTGTGTCTTTTCCACCCGGTGTGGGGAGGACCGTGACGATACCACTTTGATAACCGCGTAGACAAGTCGATGGTAAGCTGTTCCACCGTTTTCGATCTGTCGGTTTGCACAAGATGGGACAGGCTACATTCACCACCACCATCAATGAGGCGTGGGTGCCTGCCATTTACCAGACGATTGCTGCGCCTATGTCCACTATTTGTCCGCTCTTGGAACACCTTAACTAATGCACTCCGCGAACAGCCCACAAGATTCGCTGTTTTCCTAAGCTACACTTCAACCCATACCCGAAAATCATCCCTTTGTTGAAGTCGGTGAGATCACGTCCCATGGACATGTGTATATGTAAGGGCGGAACCTAGAACGTTTGTTCAACTCCGCTTCGTATCTCTGTGAAGAACTATCACTACAAATGGGCCAGATGTGTGTGACGTAGGTTTGTGTGTATTATGTGTGTGTGTGTATTGTGTGTGTTCTATTGTTGTCTGGCCGCTTGGCTACCCAGAAGCACCAGTCACCTGGACAGATGATTCTGGGTACTCGTCCACACCATGGGAAGGTGGGCTAGTTCCAGTAAAACACGTACCGTCTCGAAATGACTCTGACCCACCTGGTATTGTCAGCAGGTGGGCCAAAAACCTCTGGGGGCTCATTCCAGAGGGAAGAGAAAAAAAAAAAAAAAACTACCCGTGGTGCAGGTTGTAAAAAAAAATAAAAGTAAATAAATAAATAATAATAATAAAAAAAAGCTAGTGGTGAGTGCAGGTAATATATTTTAATTAAGGTAATATATTGTAATATATTATAATAATAAAGTAATATATTTATATATGAAAAATAAAAATAAAAAATGATAGTGTGGCAAATTTAGCAAAAAAAAAAAAAAAAAAAAAAAAAAAACCGAACTACAATTTAAAAAAAACGAAAATAAAATAATAAAAAAAATAAATAAAGAAATAAAAATAAATAAAGAAAAAAATTATGAATTTAGCCTTCCCCTTCACGAGTGTGAAATCTAGGCTGTAGAATTGTTTGCCTGGTTTTGGTTGGCATTGGCATACAAGGTCTTTCGCGGGGTAAAAATGCCAGATGCAAAAGCCTGCAGGGAAGAAAGATTGTCTAGAGTCTGGATTAGTTGATCCACATGGTTTGGGGAGAAGTTCAGAATGTCTCTTCGAAGTTGATCTCTGAGATCCTCGTACAAGTCAGTCAAAAAGAAGGTGGTACCAGTTTTCCTTGCCTCCACAAAAGCATGGGTCGGTAGCGAGAAGCCCCAGTTGGTACAGCTTTTCATTCAGGGAGCCGTGGCCGGTCACCAAGAAGGACGTTTCAAGGCTGAGAGAGAACCAGGATCTTGCAGTTTTGGTGATCGCGAACTTGACCTCGGGGAGGAATCTTTGGTTGCTGTGCCTTGTGGCGACGTATTCCACCTGGTTTTCCAGATGTTCACCAGTTCATTGTAACGTCTTGTTTTTTCACACTTATCGTCTGCAGTGAAATTAAGCTCAATATCCAGAATACATGTTGGTATTTTCTTTCTGATTCTGAAACAGAGCCCACGGAAGATTTAAACAAATCAAGCGGGAGAGTTCCCGCAATTACCTGAATAGCTGCCGTGGAGACAGCTATTCCTGCATATACGGTGGGTTGCCAGGATCCTTCCTCTTTGAATGGAGTTCGGTTTGTTTCTCATTTTTATAATAACTGCACGGTGGAACCACACACCGGCAACATAAGTTATAATGGGTAGGACTACTGCTTTGTAGTATAGCAATGACGTTCTCTTAGACAAACCCCAATCACTTCGAGAGACGCTGAGGATGGAGGCAGAAAACCTTTAACTTTGGTGTTGAGGTGTGGGAAGAAGCAGAGTTTGTGGTCTATACTGACCCCTAAGACCCTTGTTTGCGTAACTAAAGGCAGCTGTACACCAGAGATCGTGATTTGCGGGTCTCCGCAGGTCAAGTTTGATCTTGAAGATCATCATTTTGGATTTAGCTAGATTTATGTGGAGCTTGTTTAATCTGGTCCAGATGGAGAATTGGACAAAACATGCTGAGCGTTAGCTTCCAGAGCAGAGCGTGAGTTTCCAGACACGATGATGGTGAGATCGTCCGCAAATGCTACAATTTGCGTTGTCAAAGGAGTTACCAAGCCATATTTGGAGAACCATGTTCCAGACCAGGTGCCCCAGGACGGAGCTCTGAGGACAATCCCGGTAGACAGACGTCCCTTGCCCATGTCGATCAAGTAATTCGTATGAACTGCATGTCATGAACCTTCAGTATCATATTTACCAGTTATCACTATGACACGTGCCGCCATGTGGGGAGGAGCGGCCGATTTCTAAAACTCGCGGGTGGACATATTTTGACGAGACAATAAGTTGTCTTGTAACCAAAACATGGAGAAATAGTTGCCGATGACCTTTGATGATAGAATATAGGTTCTGTTTTGATGAGATAAATGTGCTTTTGAACCTGTTCGGTTAAATGAAGTATTGGTTCGAGTGTGAGTGAGTGAGAGAGAGAAACCTCTTGGTTTGATGCTGAGTGTTGAAAATAAAAATAGCGAACCGGAGCTTTTCCTCAGACCAAGACAAACAGACATGGTGTCATCCCGACGAGGTAAGGGATGAAGAATTTCATTATGGAAATTACATGCTGTTTGGAATGATATGGAGTTGCGAAAGAGTTGGAGTTGTCATTGTGTTTATCAATAGCTGATGAAAGCGACAAGATGGTTCTCAGGGTTCTTCAAATAAATCGGGTGTTGAGTTTGTGTGATGTAATTGAAAGAATAATGGGGGAGGGGGGCGTATTAGTGGCCAAGATGTTCCGAAAAAGTAAAAAAAAAAAACCTCTTTAGGATAAAAATCTATTTAGATAACTTGAATGGGCAAGCAAGAGACGGTGCATCATTATGGGTGACTTTATATAATTTAATATCACTTAAGCCTCTTTGTAGAAATATAAAATTTTTTGTGAGTTTTTTTTTATGTTCATTTACTGAAAGTGATTGAAAAAATTATACATAGGATAGCTTTCTGCAGTTTTACACAAAGGCCTGCATTTTGTGTCCAACTGTGGAAAACGTGAACTTAACGTTTGCATATGAGTGTGCGCTTTCCATCTTTGTTCTTGTAGGTACAACTATTCCGCATGATATTAATAGTTAGATGATTCCAGACCAGATGAAACCGTTATTATTATCTACACTTAATTATTATCTACCGTATTTTCCCATGTATAAGACGCACCTTAATTTTGGGGCCCGAAATATGAAAAAAATGTATTACATAAAGTTATTGAACTCAAGTTTTATTCATCATAAAATTCATACAACTCCTCATCACTGTCAAAACTCCCATCCATTAGCTTGTTCTCATCTGTGTCTGATGACGAATCACTGTCTTCATATATTGCGTCGTCTCCAGTTCCATCTGTGGCATTTGAAATGCCACACTTCTTAAATGACTTAACAACGATCTCAATCTTGATATTATCCCATGATCTTTTCACCCAAGTACAAACTTCTCCTATAGTTGGATTCTTTACTCTTCCTGCTGGTGTCAAATTGTCCCCAGAAGACTTCATCCATTGGTTCCATTCGTCTCTCATGGCAGCTTTGAAGGGTTTGTTAATGCTGACATCAAGTGGTTGGAGCTGGGATGTCAAGCCTCCAGGTATGACGGCAATTTTTTTTTTTTGTTGCTCTGCAGCAATCTTATTTGTGTTTTTTGTTATGTGTGCCCTGAATTGATCAAGCACCAATAGGGCAGGTTTGCGTAAGAGCCCACCTGGTCTCCTGCTCCAAACTTTCTTAAACCAGATCTTCATCCCATCCAACCTTGTTCCATCCAACCCTTGTCACGAACGTGGACAATCACTCCTTGAGGAATGTCTTCTTTTGGCATTGTTTTGCGTTTGAAAATCAGCATAGGAGGCAGCTTGGTTCCGTCGGCACAACAAGCTAGAACAATTGTATAATGGCTCTTTTAATGTCCACTTGTCTTCACAGTTGCAGTTTTCACCCCCTTCGTATCAACAGTTCTGTTACTTGGGACATCAAATGGAAGGGTGACTTGGTCCATATTTGCAATCTGTCTTGGCGCCTCCGTTACCAGGTGGGAAGGAGCAGCAGTGCGTAGCACACGCTTCTTGATTAGACCGGGGTTCGAGCCCGTCACCACCAAATACGGAGGATGCGGAAAGGTCAGGGAATGACCACCGCATATCCCAGAGCAATATGGCCTTAGTTGCTAATGCTCCTAAAAACCAAATAACAAACAAACAAGCAATCTGTCCTAACTCAAACTGATTTGTCTTCCGACATTGAATGACAAAACGATTAAATTCAAGGACCTTCTGCTCATAGCTTTCAGGCATCTTTTGGGCAAGTCTGGTGCGTGTACGCATGTTTAGTCCATTCCGTTTCATGAACATGAAGCACCAATTGTGTCCTCCTTTGAAATCAGTAACTTCTTTTTCATCAGCAATTCTTCTTGCCTCATGCTGAACCATCTTTGTGGACACAGGAATTCCAATTGCCCTTTGCTCTTCAATCCATATCTTCAGTTCTCTCTCTAAATTAGGCCATTTTGCTGACTTGCCTCTTATGGCCTTCTGCCGTGGCGTTTTTAGTAGGGTTTCTTCTTCCCGTAGCCAGTCTCGGATTGTTTTCTCAGTTGGAGGAGGACCAAACTTACGTTCAGCAGCACGATTTCCATTCACTTTTGCAAACTGGATCACTTAACTTGAATTCAGCATTGTACGAAAATCTTTTCTGAGCCATTTCTGGGCAGAACGTGGCAAAACATAACCTAATATACTGGTAAGAAGTGCGAAACAATGAGCGCAAATACAACAAGCGCGAAAAAGCGGGAAATGCAAGTAAAAAAAATCTAAAACCACTGTATAAGACGCATCCAGTTTCAAGACCCCAAATTTTTCGAAAAAGGGTGCGTCTTATACATGGGGAAATACGGTTTTATATATATATATATATATATATATATATATATATATATATATATATATATATATATATATGTGTGTGTGTGTCTGTGTCTGTGTAAATTGAGAAATAAAAATAGTTGTTAATAGGACGATAAGCCATTGCTAGAACGGAAATCTCTTGAAAAGCTAACAATAAAAAAAAAAAAAAAAAATTTTTTATTATTATGAGTTTTTTATGAAGTTATTTTGCGAAGATATCAAAAGTCATTTTTGCAGAACTGCTCCTTTTCGTGAAGGTTAAAAACGGATAAATTTCTGTTTCCTGAGTTGAAGAGTAGCTTTAAATTATCAGGAATTCTTATTGTGACCATCATGTTATCGATTCCACATAGTGATGTTTTTTTGTTCATACTGTTCTGTATAGTAAGTGACCTACACTTATCTCGGTACTGTGGCACTAACGACCTTTCTTTGCAGTATGAATACCATTTTCTTTAATGGATGACTGTTCGTGTAGAAGAAAGATGCTTGTGTGCAAGTTAATGGATCTGTCTCTTTGTCCGTGTTAACAAGGAGTGCAACGGAAACTCCCTTTATAAAGATCATGTTTTTTGACCACAGAAATGGTTGTTTATGGATGATTTAATACACTGTAATGACGCGTTTGTCTAGTTACCATACCATTTTATCCTACCATAACGTCAAAGGTTTAGACGACCAATTATGGAATAACTAACGTTTAGTCTGAAGCGTACAAATAACTACCCGTATGTTTACATTCATAATACATATTTCAGAATGTCAACTTTGGTTCCTTATCCACGTATCAAAGCTCTGGTCTGTTCTCAACATGCATGAAATTATGCATTCCCATTAAGTGAAGTACACACTGTTCTCCTAGTTTATATAACAATTCGGTTGGACTGAATTTCTTTGTAAATTTATTTTTTTGAGATGTGTGTATTACAAAATAAACGCACGGTTTTGAAAACTTTCTGTTGTATTGCACATTAATAGCTACTGGAGGTTCAGCTGTCTTAGTTATCAATTCACACCAATCTTAGGAAACTGTAGCTGAATTTTTAGGCATTATTCAGCAGTCCCTAAACGTGTCGTTTTACAACGCCACATAGGCAGGTCGTGTTTATTAATCGTAGTTTTATTTGCAGTGGCAACCAATTGTCATTGGATACCACGTTACCTCATACTTTGTGACGTCTTAACCCATTTGTTAAGATATGGGGATGTATAGTGTGTGTATATACAATACTAAAAAAAGTACCCGGACGCTAAGGGAAAAATAATGGTTTTACAGTTCAGTTTTTAATACGTAGTAGGCATTTCTTATTTATTTATTTATTATTTTTTTTTTGTCTTCTTATTCAATTTGTAACATTTTCTATACGACTAGTTTGTCAACAGAAACAACGTTTTTCCATTCATCTATCACTGCGGTTCCTAACTGAGGCTGCACATCCCACTCCCGATATACGTGAAAAATAATGGCAATAATAATAACAATGTATACAAATCTAAAAATTATATGAAAGAGAATGTATATAAGCAACTTATGTGATATTTGTTATATAAAGGAAATATCCTCATGGAAATAGCAAATATATTGGCCCTTGTATTCATATCGCTTATGAAATCGCTTAATATTGCTGTTGTTTGTAGGGTTCAGGAGCATCGGCTGCTTATACCAAGTTGTCTGTAAGTTAGCTTGAGTTCTGTGGTCGTTTTACCTGTTTTTGCTGGATAAAAATCCCGCGTTTCCGAGAGAAAAAAGCCATTCTACCCGACACGGACTCGCTAAGGATAGGAGGGATAATATTGGAAGCAGATCTAGAACAGATCAAGTCTTGCGGCACAACTGAAGACCTAACTCTCAACTTAGAAACCCCCAAACTCAGTGGGACCAAGTTTAATTGTGTTTGATGTAGACGGCCCAATCCAAAAAGATGACCTGTTGGAGGGGGTGTATAACAGAAATCTCGTTGAATCCATGAGCAAGGAAGAAGCCCTTAAGGAGATAAATTCAATTTTCCACCAATACACGGACCCGTGGTCGATTTAACTGGGTTATTGAAGTGTCCCCCAGGATAAGGAGATTCCTACACAGCCAGGATAGTATTTTTCTGGGCTGGTCATCCCTCAGATTCAGAGATTTTGTACCAGTCCTGAAATGCTACAGATGTCTTGGTTGGGCGTACCTCTGCTAAGTGTCTTAAAAAACAGCCAATATGTGGGCATTGTGCTGAGGCAGGGCAGCTCTACAAAGACTGTCCCAACAAAGCCTCACCACCTAAATGCTCAAATTGCAAAGCAATTAACAAACCATACGATCACTCTGTGCGGGATGGAGTGCCTTGTATATAGAAGAGCAGCAGATATAGTACGCAATAAGACTAACTATGGAAAATAGGATGCTCAAACCCCCCCCCCCCTCCTCTCCCAGACTTCGTATAGCCCAGATCAATGGCAACAGCTTCATCCTCTAATGGACGAGTTGAATCTAGATGTTCCTTCTCCTTCAGGAACCCTACCATGTTCGTGGTAGGGTCTCTGAGTACCACCTGGCTTTCAGGAACATCCAGATGAAAAACTAATTGTTCCTCGCTGCTACCGTCATCCGCAATCCAGACCTAGTAGTAACACAGATAGAATCACTTTGCACTCTCCGCCTAGCTGGGGCTACAGTAGAAGGCAGCTTCGGCCGTATTGCGATCTTAACAGCATACTTCCAATTTGGTACTGATATCCTCCCGCACATAGCTCGACTGGAGCAAGCTCTTGACCTCCTGGAGAACACTGATGTCATTATAGCAGCAGATTCGAATGCCCGGTCGACACAATGGTTAGATGAATGACACGTTAGATGAATTCATTGCCTCACGCTGCCTTGAAATCAACAGATCAGGAACAACAAACCACCTGCTTTTCGGGAACTGGAGAGTCTAACCTGGACATCACACTGATTACTTCTTCTCTTCGCAATAGACTCCTTCAATGGCAAGTGCATGACATGGCCACTACTAGCGCCCATCGCCTCATCACCTAGAGTGTCACCGATTCTGCCATCCCTCGTCAAGTGTCTATCCAGGATATTGCAAGATTCTCTACTAAAACGGCCAACTGGGACCGGTTTGACAATGTAATTCAAGATGTTCTTCATGACCCAGCTAGCAACTCCTACCAATCAATGAACAGTGTGCAGAAAACAGACTTTGTGCAGAGTTTGCTTAAAGCTTCAGAGGCTTCCATGAAAAAATGTTCCAGGAACCCAAGATCTGTACCATGGTGGTCGCAGGAACTCACTAAAGCACGCTCGCAAAGAGTTGGGAATATCACTGTAGACAACATACAGTTTGGATGGTATTCTTCACCGTCTACGGCGAATTGTTTGTCTCCTATCCTAGCCATGCAGGTTGAAGTTCTTCTCATCCGAGAAAATAACTGACTTCCACTGCTCGGGGGTTCATTTGACATGCTCCTTACACCAAATTAATCAGGCCTTTTTCATTTTTTTTTTTGTGTGAGGAGGGGCTTCTTAGGACGACGGGTTAGAAGTCCATTTTTGAAGAGGCGTCTTCTGGCTGTTACTACACTTGCTACCACTCCTGTATATTCTTCCCATTCTCTGTTCAGCTCAGACGAAGAAGCTTTATGGTTTTTAAGGCATAAGCGCTTCAAAACGCAGTCCTGTTTTGGCGCAGATATTCGTTTGCGTCCGGTTCCTTTTTTTTCCTATCAGCAGAACCAGTATTCTTGAGTTTGGAAAGAAACCTACTCACTGTCGACTGATTACAAGACACTATATAAGCAATACGACGGGAAAAACATCCTTTCTCACGTAAAGCAACAATAGCTCTCTTTCTTCGTGGCGTCAACTGCACGTAACTCGCCATCCTGACACAAGCAAGGAATAACCAGCTCTTGTAGAGCGTGCTTATATAGCTGAAAGTAACGGCTGATGCAATATTACATCATCACCTACGCGTGTCAATCTTATCTGATGCAATCTGTAAGAAATATTGCCATATACGTACGTTATACTGATTACAATTTTAAGGGGTGATGCACTTTCTTTGAACACCAGTGTATAGTTAATATTGTGGTCACTATATGAAAAAAGTCTCTTATAATGGCTAAATCAGTGTTTCCCAACCTTTTTTTTACCATGCCCCACCTAAGTCTTTCTAAAATTCTGATGCCCCCTATGTAATGTTGGGAAACACCGATATACATATTTTTTATATTCAAAAATTGGATTATTCCCTAAATGAAGGCTAATTACAACTTGTTCAGGACACAAGACTTAGGTTTTAGGAAGAAATCATTAGGAAATTATTAAGAAAAAAATAGTAAGTAAATTTTCAAAACATATAGTAGACAACTAAAATTCAAGTACAAAATAATTTATATGAAAGATTTTTCTATAATATTTTAATTTTTAGTAATTATTATTTAATTGTTTAATAATTTCAACATTCCATGTGAAGTCACTTCTAGATGAGTGCACTAAATTTAGTGTTTGTTTGTTATTTGGTTTTTAGGAGCATTAGCAAATAAGGCCATATTGTTCCGGGATATGCGGGGGTCATTCCCTGACATTTCCGCATTCTCCGTATTTGGTGGTGACGGGCTCGAACCCCGGTCTAATTAAGAAGCGTGTGCTACGCACTACTGCTCCTTTCCACCTGGCTACGGAGGCGCCCCTAAATTTAGTGAGACCCTTGTGCTTGATGCAGAGAGATTTTATATTGGGCTCCAATTTAGTCAGCTTCAGTCTGAAATCTCCGTTTTGTGATATCCAGTCGATTTCTTTTCTTTAGTAACAAATCATTTATGGCACTAAATCCACATTCAGTGACACTAGCTCTCTTGCAAAGTTGGTTGAATTTGGGTATTTAATTTCTGTTTCATCACAAGGCCATGCCATCGCTCCTTTTATATTGAATAAAGTTTTAACTGACTCATCATTTTGCATTTCTGACAGTTCTTCTTGGTACTACATTGATACATCAGACAAATCTATTAACATTGGTTGCATCATCCAGGTTGGAAAATCAATTTGTTTTAAATCAGAAAACTTTCTTTTAAATCAGTGGACAGAATTTTCAGATGATCGACAATAACAAGTACAGCAGCATCAGTCACTTCACATTTTTGCAGCCAACGAAACTTCAAAATTTTTGTTACAAATATATTTTTGACATAATTCAATGAATGTAATGAAACCAAATATCTTCGCTTTTGCATTGACGAGAGTTTTATTTGTTCCTTGAAGTTTGTTTATTTAATATATTTAGTTTTTCAAAGATATCAGCTAAATAACTCACAAATTCTTTACCATCGACCATTAACAGATGCTTCATTTCAGGTTTGTCACTTAAAAAGTCACTAATAGTATCAAATAGTTCCATAAATATTTTCAAGCAGTTCCCTTTCAGTGTGAAGTAAAAGTCTCACATGGTCTGCATTTTGTTCTTCACAAAAAAGCTTGAAGAGACGCTCACATTTGGCATTAGCTTTAATAGCATTGACACACTTTATAACTGATTTAATACTTCATTAAGAACAGGCGAAATATTTTTAGCTACCAAGTTTTCCCTATGAATAACACAATGCACATGAAACATTTCTGGATTCTCATCTTTCATCAATTTTAAGCAGCCATTTTTCTTGCCCATCAATATTAGGAGCACCATCTGCAGCACAAGATGTTATATTTTTCATTGGTATATTATTGTCATCCAAGTAATTTTTTAGCTTATTATATATACCTTTGGAGGTAGTGGTGCTCTCTAATGATTTACAGAATAACATTTCTTCAGCAAAATTACCTTTATCAATATATCTTACATAAGTTATCAGTACGGCTTCACTGTCTCTCAAAGTTGATTCATCCATTTGCACTGAGAATTTTCTTGTTTTCAGCTTTCCAACAAGTTGTATTTCAATATCTTCACTCATTTCATCTATTCTTCTGCTAACAGTATTGTTATTGAGTGGCATAGCTTTCACGTCTTTGTCATCTTTTTCCAGAACTGTTTAAGAAATGCTGATATTGATGGTTTGATTAAATTCTCTCCTATAGTACGATTTTTCCCAGATTTAGCAATGAGTAAAGAAATTTCATAACTAGCCTCAAGAGTACGATTGATAGTTGCAGTATGAGCAATAAACAGACTTTCATGTTGCTCTTTTTTCATAATTCTTCTTTAAAGTTTGAAAGTAATTTAAATCTGAATTTACAAGGGCATTATGTTTCGCCTTGAAATGCGCCTCAAGACGACCTCGGTTCATTGATTCGTTGCTCAAGCATTGTTGGCATAAAAGACAAAAAGGTGACCTTTGATCGTGGATAGCGGGTATGAAACCAAATTTTAAGTATTCCTCTGAATACTGACGAACTTTTTTTTTTACTTGCACTACTCATTTTACTGTGCAACTGAAAGAAATAAATATAAGATAAATCAAAAACTAAAAATAAACTATGCATTAAAGTTAATTTAATTTTATTTTAATATATCAAAATTAATTATTAGTATGCTTTTTGAATGAATAAATCACACGAATTACTGAATTCGGGCTATTAAATCTGTGGTCTCTGTGAACAAGCAGATAAGTCTAATTTCTCAAAAATGAGATAAGTGCACTATAATAATGTATTTATTATTTACTATTATGTGACATGCAGATATCTTCGTTACTGTAGTTTTAGCGTGAGTAATAAATATTTGTATATTCGAATATATGCGTGTTTATATGAGAGTGTGAAGTTTATTTTTCCTCTCCTGCAAATTCCAGTTTTTGGACTTATTTACTGAGACCACAGAAATATATATATATATATATATATATATATATATATATATATATATATATATATATACACGACAAATACATACCATTGTGTATCGCGGTTCTTCATTGATAATAATTCTGTGCGCAGACAAAGTAATTTTTTATTTTAATCTGAGATTGCCAAACCTATCCAAATGTACAGTCACGATGCCCAAGCGAGCATCTGTATGAAAGGAATTACCTATTTCATATAACATGCGGAGTTTGCGGTAGGCTACAGTAGACAACCACTTTGCTTGAGCATTGCACATGCCATAAGCAATCGTCTAATACAGTACGTACTATTCCTTCACTAGGCATAGTAAGCAATACTCTCCGAGCAAACTGTAGTTGATATTACTCCAAACTTTCAAGTGCGGCTCTATAGAAAGTACAACATTTAACGAATGCTTATTTCAAATTGAGATACCAACAATTCTTCTTTTGTATAAGTTAAATCATAGTAGGCGGTTGTTTTAAACTCTAGACAAGCAATTTTTGAATTGCCCCCCTGAACAATCAAATTTCCCCCATGTGGGGCGTGGGACCCACGTTGGGAAACACCGGGCTAAATCATGTAACCTTTCTTGCATTATTTAGTCATTCTAATACTACTGTATTTTTCCTATTAGATTCTGCACCCAAAAAACTAAAATTTCAGTACCTAAATCATCCCAATTTTAATGCTATGTTTATTTAAAGAAAAGAGGTTGTTTTTTTTTTTTTTTTTTTAATCAGATATTTCTAACATATAAGATCGTTTTTTTCTATTGGAACGTAAAAATGCAAATATTATGTCTTAATTTTAAAAAGTTAACCAGTTTCTTTGAGCGATTTTTGAAAACGTTCCAACTGGGAAAATTTGGCCACCGATTTCTTAAGTCACTCCAGAAGTTGCCTATATGCTGGGGAAATGGAGAATGAAGATAGATCCAAAGGCAGTTTTTAAACATTAAATCAGTAATGGAAGCATATTAAAATTAAGCAAAATCAAAGAATAGACAAAAAAAAAAAAAAATAGACAAAAAAAAAATAAAAACATGAATAACCTTTGTACAGTAGGTGCTCAAAGTACTCGAGTATTAGATTCGTGGAGCACGGATGACTTTCTTTTTAACACTTCCTTAGTGTTAGGAGCTTGTTGCGTTCAAGGGGCTAATCGATATCCATATGAAGAAGCTTAGAATTTGCGCGACTGCAATGCTTGGCAATTATAGACATCTTGAGGAGAGGAATCTGATTTGTATAAGGCATTGAAGGAGATCAGTAAAAAAAAAAAAAAAAACAAAAATAGAGGTATGTTTTCACTGATAGGAGAAATAGGAAACGGCGGCCACAAATATAAAATCTTAGGAGTAGCAGAAGGCTGCAGTTTACCTTCGTCCAACGTATTTTAGATCATAAGAATAAATTACCTGCCACGGTGTTCGACGTGGATATTAATAATTTCTATATATTAGACCCTGCACTTGAAAAACAAAACCGTTCTGCTATGGACTGCGAGATCTATTGTTTGCGGTCCCATTTTACAATTTTTAGTTTCCGCATTGCAGCTGTACTTTTCGTTTCACATTTTCACTTTGATACCGCACAAATGTCTGTTTAGGAATATTTTATTTACAGCACTCATTCGTACCATTATTTCCATCTTATTTTTCTATTGCTTTAACCATATCTTGGGGGAAACGTTTTCCATATTGTCCTTTTACCATTTGAATCATAAATGAAGAAATCTAGACATCGTTATTTAAGGTGTATATGTTTCCCAGGGGCTTAGAGGGGAACAGGTATCCTGTGTGTTATCAGACACTCAGCTTAAAACACTGATGGATCCAATATCTCTCTATTACAGAAGATTTAGGAGAAGTCCGGTTGGCCTGCCTCCCTAAAATCCACTCATGCACACCTTCTCGATGGTAAGCCCTGTTACGTCACTTAGGTGGCAACGAACGTGTAGAGTGGTTCTCTTCAAGACGCCTGGTCAGCGTGAAGAGGAAAAGACCAAACCCTCCAGCATATGACAGCACAACAATACAAATGGCCCTCAGTCCCCAGCAGCTTTCACTCTCCCTCTTACGGCAGCGAGAGGTTCAGAGTGGAAGCAGAGGGTGCTCAGAATCTCTGGATACGACTAGGCTGCCATGCACGGAAACTGAACTTGGCCTGTTATAACGTACGATCACTCATCGGTGAAGACAGGATATTAGAGCTGGAAAAGGAATTAGAAAATGTGAATTGGAATATCATCGGTTTGGCTGAAACAAGAAGAAGAAATGAATCACTTATAAGTTTATCAAGTGGAAATCTGCTGTACACCAATGGAAACAGTGAAAGGAGTGAAGGTGGAGTTGGGTTTCTGGTCCATAAAGATTTTAAAAACAACATTTTGGAATTCAAAAGTACATCACCAAGGGTGTCAAGACTAATACTCAAGATTTCTAAGAGGTACAAGTTAAAGATTATAATGATTTATGCACCAACATCGAGCCATGATAATGAAGAGGTTGAAGAAATGTACACCGAAATTAAGTCTTCTAGATGAGCAGAAAACCCACTACACTATTATTATGGGGGACTTCAATGCTAAGGTTGGAAAAAGGCAAAACAGCGCAGAAAGAGGAACTATAAGAAATTTTGGAATTGGTGAAAGAAATAAAAGAGGTGAAAGACTTGTGGAATTTGCAAAATCCAAAGGACTGTCATTAATGAACACTTTTTTCAAGAAAAGTGTGAACAGAAAGTGGACGTGGAAGAGTCCAAATGGATTAAAAACTAATGAAATCGACTTCATATTCACTAATAGAAGATATATTGTGAATGATGTTACCGTCCTGAATAAGGTAAATGTTGGAAGTGATCACAGAATGGTAAGATGTACACTTGATATAGATGTAGGAAAGGAAAGGAAAAAACTGACTCGAGTAAATAATACAAAGGTCTTTGAGATAACAGAGGAGGAGAAAGAGCAGTATGTACTGGAACTTAAGAACAAGTTTGAGCTTTTGCAGACTGCTCAGGACCAAGATATCGACGAGGAATATTACAACTTTCTGAAAGTGATAAAGTCCAAGAAACCTATAGGGAAAAAGAAATCCAAAGAAGAAAAAATTAGTCAAGAAACACTTGTCATGATGAACCGAAGACGACAAATGAAAAGCAAGAAAAACACTGACAGGGAGAAAATTGAGTATACTAAGTTATGCAAAGCCATTAGAAAGAGACTCAGAGAGGACATAAGAAGATTTAACACAAGAAAAGTAGAACAAGCATTAAGGGAAAACAAAGGATTTAAATCAGCAGCCATGAGCAGTAATACAGAAAGACAAATGATACTGAAACTGAAGAATAGTGATGGTGTACTTATAAACAGCAGAGAAGGCATAATTCAAATAGCAGAAGACTACTATAGAGAATTATACAAGGAGCGAGGGAATGATACCAGCAGTGGGGAAGATTGATTGCAAAGTAGCAACACATACGACATACCCGATATTCTTCCTGATGAGGTAGAACATGCATTGAAGAAAATGAAGAATCGGAAAGCCGGGGGAAGATGAAGTTACTGTAGAGTTGTTAAAATTGGGAGGAAGAGACATAACACAAAAACTGGCAAGGCTCTTCACAAAGTGCATTAGAAAAGTTGTGACGCCTAAGCAGTGGAAAAATGCAATCATAGTTTTGCTGCATAAGAAAGGAGATAAATCAGAAATTGGAAATTATAGACCAATTAGCTTGTTATCCCACATCTACAAGTTGTTCACAAGGGTCATTACTAACAGATTAGAAAGAATACTTGATGAGAATCAACCGAAAGAGCAAGCTGGCTTTAGGACAGGATTCTCAACTATGGATCACCTTCACGTAATATCACGGCTAATGGAGAAAGCAAATGAATATAAAACACCATTATGCCTGGCATTTGTGGATTATGAAAAGGCATTTGACTCCATACAGCATAAGGCAATGTTTCGGGCACTGGACAGACAAGGCATAGATACCCCATATATTATGATTTTGAAGAAAATATATGAGAGTGCTACCTCCTTTATTAGACTAGACAAAGACAGTAGCAAATTTAAAATCGAGAAAGGAGTTCGACAAGGAGACACAATATCTCCGAAGCTGTTTACTGCTGCCCTTGAGGAAGCTTTCAGAAGATTAGACTGGTCGCAGAAAGGAGTGAATGTGAATGGAGAGTACCTAAACCATTTACAATTTGCAGATGACATTGTGGTCATAAGCCACGATCCCAAAGAATTAAAGGAAAATCTTAATCAATTATGCACAGTCAGTAAGGATTTTGGACTAAAGATGAATATGGCTAAAACAAAAGTAATTATGAACAAGTATGCCACGGAAAGAGAAATAATGATTGAAGGAGCAGTAATTGAAAAGGTGGAGTCATATACTTATCTGGGACAAGTTATTAGCTGTAATAATGATAAATGGCTGGAAGTCAAGAGAAGAATAAATTTTGGATGGATAGCATTCAGGAAATATAATCACATACTGAAGAGCAATATCCCAGTTTGTCGGAAACATAAAATAATGAATCGATGTATACTCCCCACCATGACTTATGGAAGTGAAACTTAAGCACTCACCAAAAGAATGGAAGAGAAGCTGAGAACTACACAGCGAAGAATGGAACGAATTATACTGGGAATCAGACTGTTAGATAAGAAGAGAAACACATGGATTAGGCAGCAAACTCAAGTAAAGGACATTCTTATCAAAACTAAAGAACTAAAATGGTCTTGGGCAGGACACATAGTTCGAAGACATGATGACAGATGGACTAAGAAAATAACAGAATGGTACCCAAGAGGAGCTAGAAGAAAACCTGGAAGACAAAGGCGGAGATGGATAGATGAAATTCATGAGTTTTTGGGTAGTAAATGGATGGCCAGTGCTCAAAACAGAAGGAACTGGAAAGTTGCTGGAGAGGCCTTCATCCTGCAGTGGATTGAAAATGGCTGATGATGATGATGATGTTTCCCAAATCACGCTCGTGCCATTTGGAATACTGATTTTTCCACCATAAAAATTTAAATTGTAGGTTTAAAGAGCGGAGCATAATAGATATTGAACTCGTTAAATATTTGTTATAATGTAACGTTTATACTGTATTTATAAAACATAATTATCATTACTCAACAGAACAACAAATTCTTATGAAAATTGCCTTAGAATAGTATTCTGTAGTTTTCCTTTTCAAGTGCTGGTACTACTCTCACAGCGTACATACACCAATCATGGAAATACTTTCTAGGTAAATACAGAACTAAGACTGAGTCGTTCTGTTTTAAATTGGCAGTGGAGTTATTTAGGAAACTTTCTGTTATGTGCCATTGTAATCCCTTGAGTCAGAATGATTTAAATACCCTTTGGATTGTGAGGGCGGAATAGTTTTTGGCAAGGAAACTGGTCCCATTGCTTGAAATGGAATGACGAGCCTACACTTCATTGATGACACAATGACTGCGTCATCAGTGAATAAGAAAAGAATTTCCTTACATAAGTAGTGCTCCAGTAATAAAGTTTTGACAGTAATTTAAATGAGGGCCCGGAAACAGGTTTCCCAGAAAAAAACCCTCAGTTGTCATTTGACCACAGTGGAAATTCGAAAATAGGTTAGTTTCCTTCTAAGCAATAAGATTTAGCATACGGCATAAAGAATTTGCATACTCTGCGAACTAGTTTTGTTCTATGGAGGGTCATTAGTTGCAGTGCAGTTTGTGGGAAGAGCCATTTATATATCTTACCCTCGCGAGACTATTAGATTCGCCGCAACGTAACGCCTGCGCTGGTCTTACCGACAGTGGCGATGCTTAATTTCGTCAATATTTCTCTAGGCAAGGCGGAACAACCATGTTTTCATTCGTTTTGTCGTTATTCTTAGTCACGGTAAGGAGTTCGTGGAGAGGACACAATTATTTCTTGATTGACATTAACTAAATACTGGTCTGCGGAAAGAGAATTCTTTCAGAGAGCTGTCTGTTATCGCTTGATTAAAACCCGTCTGATGAGACAATAAACGTCTCAGACGGAGAACCCTTCTTCGCTTCAAAGAATTCGGTAGTGACAAGAACAAGTGGATAAAAACTTCGAGAGAGAGAGACAGAGATCAAATACTCATTTGATGAGGAGTATTTTCAGTGTTATAACTGAAAATAATTATGATTAAGATTTAGTTTATATTCAGAATTTGCAGCATTGGAGTTACATAAGGTTGTAAAATGCATGAAACACCGAATACCGCATGGAATGATCTTCGAGTCTATTCTGCTGTCCACTAAATTTGAGAAATTGCTTCTCTTCTGTATGGAAGGAATTTTAATAGGCTTTTTTTCACAGCTAAGTTAAAATAAATTTTGATTGTGACATATAAAACGTGCAAAACCCTTTTCAGCGATATCCTAAGGTTTTTATATGATTAGAAAGGAATGGACACTGAGTGGCCACTATACTACCAGCTCTCCATTTCACGAAAGTGGTATACAGAACTGCCATTTTCATGAAATGGAGCGCTCCATCACTGACAGTGTCACAAGTTCGTTCCACGCAGTTATAAAGCTAGTGGGCAGATACACAGGGATGCTGTGTGCGTGCGCGCGCCCTCAAGCAATTTATTACAAAAATAGGAAACGAAATGTTCATTCGACTTTGACCGTGGCCTGGTAGTCGGAGCCAGATGTGCCGTTATGAATATCTCTGAAGCCCAATATTTTTTTTCCCTAGTAAGCAGCTTACTGGGGGAAAAAAAAAAAAAAAAAAAGAAAAGTCAAATTATGAAGCCTGAATAAATAGTTAAAAGAACTAGAAGTCGCATTTGGCTAAACTAGAACCACCTTAGAACTTCCATATTTCCTGATAGAGGCTGGCAGCATGCGATCCTTGAAGTCTGTGTTGGATGAATTGCAACCTGAAGAGCCTGTTTAGGGAATTTGCTTCATGATATCAGTTTGAAAAGGCGACATGAAATTTATTTATATTCCAAACATTTCTTGAAGGTACTGTATACAGAAGCTTGCTGTATGAAGGACTTCGGGGGAATAATATGCTCCTAATAATACTTTTTCTAGAATCTTGATGTGTTATCGCACTTCTAATGCAGAGAAGTTTCGGACTTTAGTAGTTGCAAAATGATTGGTAGAAAATCGTGTGATAGGAAAGCGGGTTCGAGATGAGATAGCAAGCAAATCCCTCATGATGCACCTTCTGTAGGATTTGTCCTCTGTAGTGGACATCCATTTTCTGGACGTTGTGAATCATCTCCATGAGCAAGAATTTGTCGCCTTTCCTGAGCCTCCACGCCACAGACTGCAGAGAAGGGAGGGCCCTTATGGATTTCAGTGGGCTCTTCCAGTTACACATACATCTGCTAAAAATTGGCGTATTGATTTCACCACCTATCATTTTAATTGAGACGAGTAAGCGAAGAGTGATCTTTTCCAAGTCTTTTTCTGTAATTTAGTAGTTTGGTAATATCTGAAGTGTGTATGAGGGGTGGAAGTTTGTGCTTGAAGAGGACCCAGAGAAGAAGCCAGTACTCATACAAATCATGAAAATAAATAAATAAATAAAATAATATATATATTTATATATGAGCACTGAATTATGACCACCTATGAAAACTGAATGCAACCCATTGACCACGTGAGGTTCGAGAATGTGCAGTTAGTCGACCTACGTAGCATAGATAAGGTGTCAGTAGTTGAGTAGTTGGTAAAATTCCGAGCGTGATGTTTACCGGTAAAAGGAACGATTTATCGGACTTTGATAAAGGACAGATTGTGGGAGCTCGACGAGCTGGTGCCTCGATATCCCAAACGGCTGAACTGGTGGAGTGTCGAGACCCGCCGTTGTTAAGGTGTACCAGTACTCGCGTCAAAATGGTCAAACAACGACCCAACGGCAAAACTGCGAAGGTTAGCGAAAGGTTGATGTTAGAGTTGAGCACCGGGTCTGACGACTCGTACAGGCGAAAATGCGCAGCACTATTGCACAGTTGACTACTCAATACAACATGGGCCAACCCGGAACAATATCTGGCATGACCATTCGTCGCACGCTCGCATGTATGGGCTATACCAGCAGACGACCCCAAATGGCATGCCCCTCCTAACCAAGGTTCATCGGCGTAAAAGACTCGCCAGGTGCAAAGAGCAAGCAAGTTGTACGTTAGAAGGTGTGCTGGTCGGATGAGTCACGTTATTTACTACACACCGTGGATGGGCGTGTATGAATTTGGTGTCAACAACATGAGGCTCTTGATACCATGCATGTTGATGCATGGTATCAAAAGTGCAGGCCGTTGGAGGCGGTTGTATGATATGAGGTATATTTAGGGTCTAGCGGCTCCTGGGATTTCTCCCATCTCCGCGAATGTTCTATGTATCGGTGACAGTTCCCTGTCAAAGCCAGAGATTTAGAAGTGTATGGATCATGAGTAGTGTTATATGTTGTGCCCATTGTTTTTCCGGCTTATTGGCCGCCAGGCCCCTAATGGGACCCAATGTTGCCCATACCTCGCCACGTGGAGGCTAGCCGGGTGTTACCAGTGAGTCAATTGTACTCTGGCAGGTCCTACCACTTACTTTCCTTCTGGGATTTTAGTGGCTGGGACTTAAAATAAAATTGGAGCGACCGCGGTTGATTTTAGTTCACTTACATTAAAGAGCTAATATGGGGTTTGACGCTAAAGGCTTGTTTCTGAAGTGCCTTAAAGGTTGGGCGAAATTTTTTGGTGTATTTTAAATTTGGACGTGTATGGCCTATACACTGTGCAAGAGAAAGTGATGGGAGGGGAGAGTGAAGGCTGGAGGGTGAAATAGGAAGAAGAGGGTCGATAGGGTAGGTGACCCCCAATTATTTAGTGAGGCATGCCCCACCAGACGGTAGGAATGGTGTGGCAGGGAAGAGAGGAGACAGCAAGCCGACACCTTCCCCCCTGCCAGGTGTGGAAGTAAAAGGATTGCACTGCACAAGAGAGTGCAGAGCCTTGAGCCAATATGGCTCCGTCAAAGCAGCAACTTGGAGTTTCTATATCTTCGGCGCTCTTCTGTCATCGGTAGCCTTTAGTATAAATATTTGTCCTCCTCAGCTATGAACACTGGTCAGGTCCGTTGTTAGTCTGTTATCAATGGCTGTGGTTCTCTTCATCATGGGAAGATCCGCATCTCCGTGGGGTTATTCTTGCGTTCACTGGTTTTAGATGATTAGTAGTGAGCAGATTCCTGAGGGAGGTTCTCCTTGAGTCCTCTCCACGCGTGTTCTGTGTCTCTTTTTAATTTTTTTTTTATCTGTTTCTTCTGTAGATGGCTATCAGTGTTTTACGCCTAGCAAATAGTTTTTGGGTATATTCCTTTAGCTCCCTATATTCCTCTAGTGAGTCCAATAGATGCGATTCCAGATTCTTGGGGAGGTAGTATATTGCGGTGATCAGTCTGCACCTGAGGTCCTCATAATACATGTGCTCCCAGCACTCAAGCTCCCCACAGGTGCAGCTCGGATCCTCCTCAATTCCCAGCGCTGTCAGTTTGGCTTTAAAGGCCACTTGACCAGTCAGTAAATAGGTGGTGTATAAGCCAGGTTGAAACCAAGTTGGGGGACTGGGGTACATCCTGTCGATATTCGGAATGAATTTCCTGGTGATATTTCCCTTATTTGAGTTGGCCCAGCGCTCCTGCCAAACTTGCATCAGGTGTTTTTGCAGTCTTGTCTTTTCATTTTTTCGTGGTGCATTAACGTCCATAGTATAGCCATGGTATGTACAGGGTATTCCTTTCTCTGTGTGGTAGTTCATTCCCCTGCGCGTGATCTCTAAGTCAAGGGGGAGAGCCCCGGCCCAAGACCTGCAGTGCGTGGGTACTGGTTGTTCTACAATCACGTGTAACTGTCAGTAGGATGGTTCTTTGCGTTGCATCGATGATGCGTCGGTTTGCTACAGTTGCTTTTTTTTGGAAACCATATTGCTGAGGCGTGGTATGGTAAGTGTAAAGTGTATCTAGGGTCAACCGGCACCAGGGATTCCCCCATCTCCGCGTAGTTTACTTTGTGTGGTGATACAGTTCGCTGTAAAGGCCAGAGATTTAAAAGTGTATGGATCTTGAAATGTGTAGTGTCATGTGCTGTTGTTCTTCTGGCCATTTAGTCGCCAGGCCCCTGCTGAGGCCCGACGTTGCCCAACTTTCGCCCCGTGGAGGCGCCACCTATTTTCCTGAAATTTCAATGACAAGGACCTAAAAAAAAAAAAAAATTTGCACGTTGTATGTTGATCACATACATGTTTCCCGGTTTGAAGGGGTTGCGTTTGAAAATTTAATGGCCGAGGAAAGGGCGAAATAATTTAAAGAAGCTAGAATTTTGGTGTGGGTCTTGCGCTCGCATAGAGAGGAGTGGGGAGGAGACTGAAGGCTAGGGGGAATAACTAGGAAAGACGGGTCAATAGAGTAGACGACCCCAACATGTGCCAGTGGGGCATGTCCATGCCCCACCAGAGAGAAAGATGTGAGATGGCATAGTGTGCATAGTATTAGGGTCAGGCGCCCCCTGTGGTTTCCCACATCTGCGCCATATGTACACTGTGAAGAAATACAGAACTACTGTAAATGCCGGAAAAGTGTTCTGTGTTGAATACGTAGTTTTGCGTTGGGTTCTGTTGTTGTCCTGGCATTTGGCCGCAGGGCCCCTGATGGAACCCCACGTTGCCCGCACACACCGCTAGGAGGTAGCCAGGCTGCCCATTATTCTCTGGCTAGTCTCTGCAGGGTCGCCTAAGCTTCCTGACAGAGACCAATGTAAAAAAAAAAAAAAAAAAAAAAAGAAGAAGAAAGAGTTAGAGCGGGTGGGCTTTAGAGTCAAGAAAGGGGGGACAGGTAGAAATATGGGGGATGAAGAAGGAATCCCCCAGGTACAATGGAATACATCCATCAGGCGAAAGTAAGGGATGGAAGTGGGACAAAAAATGCCGTGCAAGAGAGCACAAGCGTGATCGCGTTTGGCAGAATCTTCTTGCTCTTCTCATTCAGGTCCCGCCGTGATGTCAATTTCAGTGGTGATGTCATCCGGTGATCTGTGTCTAAGTCAGTAGGGATATAAATAGGAATGTAGCTGTGGTTGTCCTATACTGGATCTTCTTAGATTTGGTGGTGGTGTAGTCTCATTTGCTGGTAGGCCTCTGCATTGATTCCCAAAATATAGGTGGTTGTCTTCTCTTGGTTTTGACGATCATCGGAATAGTGACTATATCCATGGTAGGGTCTTCCGTCGTGCGAATAATTCTTGTGTGTAGCGCGTAAAGGCGACATAATCTTCTCTTTCGAGGATGTGCTGTTCTTGGTTTTTAGGAAGGTAATGTATCCTAGTCAGGAGGAGGCATCTCAAATCTTCGTATATTTCGCACTCGTACATCAGGTGGTCCCAACTTTGGAGGGAACCACAGAGGCATTGTGGGTTTTCGGTGATCCCGAGTGCAGTGAGGTTTCCTCTGATAGATCCATGGCCAGTTAACAAAAAAGTGACGTATAGACCAGGGGAGAACCATGTGGGAGATTTTGGATATACTGTTGCTTATTGTAGGGATGAATTTTCTGGTGACTTCTCCTTTTGTAGACTGTGTCCCCTAGACTGCCAGACCTGCTGCAAGTATGCAGTGAGGCGCTTCTTCTCGATCTTGATGTTATTTGAGGTGTCGGTGGTAAAATCCAGACAGGAGATGGCTTTACCTTTGGAAAGCATATAAAGCAAACCACATTTGATGATTTCTAGATCTAGAGGTAGCACGCCAGCCAACACTTGCAAGGCATGTGTGCTGACTGTGCAGCAGGCCCGGGTGATGGTGAGCAGGATGACACGCTGAATCGAGTCAAGCTTCCTCTTGTTAACTGCTGTGGTGGCCTTTGGAAACCAGATACCAGATGCATAAGTGATTATGGTGGTGAAAATAACCTTATAGAAGAGGGTGAGCGCGCGTCGCTTCAATCCCCAGTCCCGACGTGCGATTCTTGCCACTAGCGCAGTATATTTTCGAATCTTGGTATGTAGATATTTCAGGTGTGGTGTGAAAGATAGGTTCCTATCCAAGATAACTCCAAGGTATCTCATCTCAGTTGTTAACCGGATAGTTCTCCCTTGGATTTTGATTTGCGGTGGCCTCGCTACGTTCAGAGAGCCTTTAAGCAGAATGGAGTTTGTCTTTACTGGTGAGATTTCCAGGTCCTGTAAAGTTCTGAGTGCTCTATTTGCTGCGGCTTCCAGTTGGGATCTAGTATCAGCGGCAAGGGTAAGGACTAAGTCGTCTGCATATGCTTGAGATTGGACATTCTGCAGCTCTATGTTCAGGAACTCATCAAGTACGATGTTCCATAGTAGGGGACCCAGGACAGAGCCCTGGGGACATCCTCTGTAGATTTGGCGCGTAACTTGCTATATGGTGTCCTGATGGTTATGCTCCGCTATGATAGATAATTTTTTATGCATTGGTGCAGGTTGGTTGCTAGGGAGATTTGCTGTACGGAGTCTACCGAGGACGCTTGGCCACCAGAGTGCGTCAAATGCCCCGGCAAGGTCCACTGAGATGGCTAAGAAATATTTTCTGTCCGTATTCTTTGCGCCTTCAATCATGTTCTCCAGTGCATCAACAATGGAACGACCTTTTCTGAATCCATATTGATTTGGGGACAGTAAGTTGGCATTGTTGTAATATGTTTCTATTCTTTGTCTTAGAAGATGCTCAAACAACTTGCTTATTACTGACAAGAGAGCGATGGGTCTATAGGAATCTGGTTGGTCATGGGGCTTGCTGGAATTTTTTAAAATTAGCCTGATGTTTGCCATTTTCCAGTCTGTTGGGAACCATCCACGCTGGAGACAATGGTTAAATAGATTAAGGAGAAGCCCTGGATTGTACTCCGCCACCTTTTTTACAATTTCCGGTTCTAACAAGGCTAGTCGCTGTGATTTTCTGTCTCTCAGTTTTGATGCTGCGATACTGAGTTCTTCGGCTGTGAATGGAGGCTCCTGCTGTTGCGTGGTGTAACTTTTGTTATCTTCACACAGTTGTATTTGCTGCGGAGTAGTTGGAGCAGCTGGCTGTTTGAATATTACATCAAGTATATTATTTATCGATGCGTGCCAACTCGTGGTTATAGTTCCAAGAGGGGTCTTTGTGGATGGAATCACTTCACCTCTGGGGAGCTTGTTGGTAGTTACCTTGAAGACTTACCCCCCCCCCCAGGGATCCGAGTTGCCAAAAGTAAAAACAAGGTCTTCCCACGATTTTCGTTTGCGCTTCCTAATTAATGCGGTGTAGCTATTCCGGACTTCCCTGTACTGTTGCCTGAGGGCTTCTACCTCAGCCTCTGGCCATGATCTCCGAACGCGCTGGAAAGTTTTTCGTCTGTGATTTACTTCACGTCTTAGGGCTTCTAGCTCAGGGCCCCACCAAGGGACTGCACCCGGTTTGGGGTTCTTCCTTTTGATGGAGATGTTGCAGGCCAATGTGATCATGTGTGTGACAGCACGTTGGTGTTGGTCTGGATTTAGTGCTTGGAAATCACTTATTTGAAGCCTGTGAGAGGAGTCGGCAAGCACCTGCTTGAAGAGGTACCAGTCTGCCTCAGCAAGGGCATATCTGTGCATTATCTGCCTGATTATTGGTGAGCAAGCAATGGACTGTTTCAGCTGGAACGTAATGGCCCGATGGTCGGATGTTGTCCATGAGTCATGTACCATCCAGTTCGAGAGATATCGTGCCAGTGATCTGGTTGCAAGGGTCACATCGACTGTGGCCTCCCAAAGAGTACTGGAAAAGGTTGCTGGGTTGTTTGGTTGATTTATTACGGTGAGAATGGAATTTGCAAGGAATTCCTCCAGTTGCTGACCATTCCCACGTCGGTCTACAGTCTCACTGTGCCACAGCTGGGAGCGGCAATTAACATCAGCGCCGATTACGATTTTTGCGTTGGGAAGTTCTGCAAGGACTGTCTGCATATACCTGATTGCAAGTGGGATGTCTTTCCCTGGCCTACAATACAGCGAGACGACATATAATTCTCCTAGAGGTGTAATAAGATGCACACATGCAGCCCAGGCTGAGCAAAAGTGTACGAATTTTCTTCTTCGTACAAGTTTTCTTCTTCTACGATTTTCGTGACCGTAATATTAAGATTACGGACCGCTACAGCGGCCCATGGGGTATCTCCATCCACTTAGGCGATCTTGTAAGTTAGGGGGTACCTCCCGACTTCCTTATTATGTGTGTAGGGCTCTTGTATTAGGATAACGTCGATGTTCTCTTCTTCAGCTTTTTTCCTTATTTGGTCTACTACCGCTCGAGCACGCTGCGCGTTAATTTGTAAAAATTTAATCTCCTTGGTGTTATAACATTTATGCGGCGTACCCATAATCGGTTCGGGCCTGGTGTATGCTCTTGTATTTTAGGTAGACAGGGCATTTATTATCCATGATTGAGTGGTTATGTTGCATTTTCTGTGCCTTGCAGTTGGCACAGATGGGCTCGGCGGATTTATTAGGGCATGTGTTGTATTTGTGCCCTTTTTCGGCACAGTGCCCGCAGGTTGGCTCAGTCTGTGTGTGTGTGGTGTGGCCGAAGCGGCAGCACTTAAAACACTTGGGGACAGCCACATGCCCCTTAAAACGGTGGCTTACCCATTGAATGTAAACTCTGTTTTGTTTACTTATTTTTTGCCATACTGATGGGGAAGCTCGACCACCCAGTTGGTGGCATTTCCATTCCTAGATCTTGTTTTATATTTCGGGGTTATTAGTTGATCCATTTCCGCGTCCGGAAAGTCCTCCTGTAGGTTTCTATAATATAACTCCTCTTTAAGTTCATCTGGTGTCAGGTCTTTGTTGACATTAAAAATTATTATTGCCGGGCCTTTTTTTCTTGGAGTTTCAGCCACTAGTCCCAGCGACTGAATTTTTGGGTTACTGAGGATTTTGGCTAACCCTTCCTGTGTCTCCGTTTCTATAACTACTCCGATGTTTCTGGTCTTGCGGATTGATTTAATCTTTGTGGTTTTCAGATCATCGTTTAACTTGGTGATTACAGTTGTTTTAATTCCCTCACTTGTCTTGTAGCAGGCTTTAGTATGACAAGATTTGGTTGCTGGAGTAAAACAGTTTCTTTCCTCGTTGTCATTTGTTTACTAGTGGTTGCCGATTTTTCGGCAGGTTTCCTCAGCGTGTCTGCGTAGGTTGGGGGGACGCTGTCGCATTTGGTTTGCCCTATCCATGAGAAAAGCTTCCAGTTTAGCGTTGGCCTTTTCTTATTCCACGTGGGTGTTCATTAATATAGTCTCCTTTGCCGACCGGGCTAGCCGAGTGGGTAAAGCACCTACCTGGCAACCCAAAGGTCGCGGGTTCGATTCCCGCCTCGGGCTTGGATCAAAGTACTGCAAAAACCTTGGGAGGTGCAATATGGCCACAGAAGCCGATGCGCCAACAACTACCAAATCAAAAAAAAAAAAAAAAAAGTCTCCATCTTTGTCCATATATTGACAATCTCGCTGCGGAGGCCTGTTGTGATCTTGTTAATTGATTTGGCTATCAAGCTCTGCAGCTGCATACGCAACGTACGAATCTGTTCTGGGATGTTTCCTACAGGAAGAGAGGGATCTAGATTGGGGGTTGACTCGTGCTGTTGGTTTCCTTCTTTTGTGTTATCAGTTAGTGCGCCCGTTTCCGCCTGCACGTCAGCATGGCTTTCTTTACCAAGCTGGCTGAGATATACCTGTTCATCAAACTGGGTGGAATACACCTGGCTATCACTGACGTGTCGCCTTCTATTCCATTGCAGTGGGCAAGGTTGCGTTAAGTGGGAGTCGAGCAGCACTTTAGGGGAAGCGGCCAAGGCTGAGTGGGAAGGGCTACCTTGATCATTCGCCGGCTTTTTCCGGCAGCAGTATGCGACAAATTTCGCGCGGGCTGAGCTTCATAGCTTTTTCAGGCTTAATTGGGAAAAGCCTGAGCAGCTCTGGCAGATTTGGAATTTGCATTTCGAACATTTTATATATACACTTTTGTTTAATTTATTGAATTCCTTTTTGCATAATTTGCAGATATCTGCATTTTTAGTTCGAGGCTCTACTTCCGTAATTAAACAAATAAATGAAAACTACGTATTCGGCGCTCACACACAATTTAACCCCGTTAGTCACTGCTGCAAACAAAGCATTTCTCCAAATGCTTACGGGACCTCCTGCTGTAGAGAGATGGCCGCAGGCAGGGAGGTGACACGAAACGGAGCAAGAGGGAGGGAAACGTTACTGGTCAGCGAAGCACTGAGCTAGTGTCCACTAACTGCCATTATGCTTTATAAGAAATAAGTACCGTACAATATAGCGTCCATCTTGGAAAAGTGCATTCTCGCAAAGCCAAAAAGAGAAATTAGTAAAATACTTATCTTTTGCTGGAGCAACGCTGCTGAAACTTCATGCACAAGTAGACAGGCATTCACTGATCGTTACTTGATCACTTGAGAGTTCAGGCAATTAATGTAATTCATCTAAATTACTTAAGATTAGGAGCACAAGATACACAACGTATATTACTAAGCGCCACCTCACTTGGCCTCCTTATGAGATGGCAAGGGGAAGCAACAAGAAGGCTGTTGAGATGGCAACCAGGGGAGGGAGGAAAGTGTGCCCGGCAAGGGAGCCAGCACAGGTCGCCGTATGGACTGGCAGCTGCATGTCTGCTTGAGTCAGGTCCTTGGTTGGGTCCGGGTTGTCCAATCCGTATGTAGGTTCCTGTCTGTGGTTGTCACTTGGCAGCAGGACAGGTGCTGCTGCCAAGTGAGAACCACAGACAGCAGCACCTGTCCTGCTCCCAGGTGACAACCACAGACAGGAACCTGGCAGCAGGACAGGTGCCTTAGTCAGGTCCGTAGTTGTGGGTATTTAGTCCAGTCTGTGGTTACTTATGTCTCTGTCTGGAGTCATGGTCATTAGTTATTGGATCCTGGGTCCATTTGCTGGATCAGAGTTTGTCGAGTCCGGGTGTAGGATCCTGTCTGTAGTTGCCACTTAGCACCAGGACAGGTCCATTAGTCAAGTCTGTAGTTTCGGGTGTTTGGTCCAGTATGTCATTACTTCAGTTTATGCTGTTTCTTCCTGGGATGCAGTCCCTTTGTGGATTGTCTTGATGGTGACTGTCCGTGCACCTTATATGGTTGTTTGCAAAGTCATATATTGTGGACCTGAGAATCGCTATTGTGGCTGTGGGGGCGGAAGAGTATGCCTCCTGTCAAAAAGATCTTGTGCAAAGTTTGCCAGTGCTTTATAGCTGTGCTCCTCCTCCAGTAAGCGTTCCTCTTGATTTTCTGATACATAATGTAATTCTGTAATTAGTCGGCATCGGAGGTCTTCATAAAGCTTGCAGTGGTACATTAAATGCTCTCACGTTTCCACTAAGCCACAATGACAGAGGGCAGTGTTGCTCAGTCCAAAGGTCATCAGTTTGAATCTGATGGCGCCGTGGCCAGTTAGGAGGTAAGTGGCCAGAAATCCTGGGGAGAGCCAGCTTTGGTATTTTGGGTATACGGCCGAGACAGTTGGGAGGAATTTTCGCGATATTTGCCCTTTTGTTGAGTTTTGCCACCCTGTTTGCCAGGTTTGCTGGAGATGTTCAGTTAGTCTTCTTTTCTATATTTTCGGTTCGCTGGCTACATTTAATGTGAAATTTAGGCAGCCGGTATGCCTCTGGAAAGGCTGTAGAGGAGTCCACTGCGTGTCACTTCCAAGTCCAAGGGGAGGGCACCCGTGAGCACCTGAAGCGCGTGTGTACTCACTGTGTTGCAAGCTCGTGAGTTAGTCAGCAAGATGTACCTCTGTATGGTTTCTAGTTTTCTTTTATTAGTTGCAGTGGTTGCTTTCTTGTACCAGACACCCGAGGCATAGAGAATGACTGGCAGGAACGTAGTTTTGTGAAAAAGAGCAAGGGTTTTCTTCTTTCTGCCCCAGTGCTTGCAGGTGATTCTTGCAAATAGTGACGAGTAATTTCTGAGATAGTTAAGGTGGGGAGTGAAGGATAGGTTTCTATCAAGGACAACCCCGAGAAATTTCATTTCTGCGGTCAGCTTGACGGTGGTTACTTGTACTTTTATTTGGTGGGCGTTGTATGGCGTGGGGCATGTTTCACTGGCAGGAACTTGAAACCCTGGTGCATGTGGAACAACGTATCAGTGGTCTCCGCTATCGTCAACTGTTCGCTGACTGTGTACACACCGCTATGTTACACCTTTTTCCGAATGGCGATGGTGTCTTCCAAGATGACAATGCGCCGAGCCATCGGGCACTTGATGTGCAGGAATAGTTTGAGGAACACAGTTCTGACTTTTCCGGCATATGGATTGGCCTTCGAACTCCCCTCAGATGTAGTCACAAAAGAACTGAATGCAGGGAATAACTTTGATATTATATATTTGGATCTTAGAAAGGCTTTTGATATAATAGTAAATGGAAGACTGCTGAAAAAATTGGAGCCAAATGGTATTAAGGGTAAGTTGCTGCTATGAATAAAGGGATGGTTGAGAGGGAGAATACAGAATGGTAATCAATGGACACTGCTCATTGTGGACTGATGTTATTAGTGGAGTCCCTCAGGGTTCAGTGTTGGGTCCATTGTTGTTTTCTGTATTTATAAATGATATTGATGATGGTATATACAAGCTTAATGTCCAAGTTTGCAGACGATACAAAGATTGGCAGGGTTGTTAAGGACACTACTGACACTATGCTGCCGCAACAGGATCTAGAAAAGTTGAGCAGATAGGCTGAGAGGTGGCAAATGAAGTTTAACATTGACAGCTGTAAAATACTACATATGGGAAACAGTAACCCCAAAGTAACGTATCAACTCTGTGGTACTACACTGACAGTGGTGGAGAATGAAAAGGACCTGGGAGTAATTGTGCAGGCAGATATGAAGTTTTCTGAGCAGTGCAGACGGTCTGCAAGAGTAGCTCATAGTGTCTTGTCAATGATATACAAGAATTTTTCTAGCAGGGATAAGGAGGTGATTATCCCCTTGTAAGGGGATAATCACCTCCTTATCCCAGGCATATATAAGGCAATGGTCAGGCCACACTTTGAGTACTGTATACAGGTCTGGCGGCCTCATTTTAAGAAGGATGTGGAACTGTTGGAACGAGTACAGAGAAGGGCAACAAGATTAGTGAATGGAACGATGGGTTGCTCTTACGAAGAAAGGCTTAAGTTTTGCAAATTGCAGTGTCTGGAGACTAGATACCTGCGAGGTGATGTGATTGAGGTGTATAAAGCCTTGAATGGTTTGAGCATGCTCAATGCTGATGGGATTCTTCCTTTTGCTCAGAATAATCACCTGAGAGGGCATAAATTCAAATTGAGGAAAGACAGATGTAGGATAGATGTGCGAAAGTTTGCCTTTAGCCAACGGGTAGTTGGTTGGTGGAACAACCTTCCATTCCTTGTTGTGACAGTTGATAGCCTAAATAAATTTAAGGCTCAGCTGGACAGGTATTTGGAACGAATAGAGGGGTGAAATGGGAGTGTTTTTTTTTTTTTTTGCTGATGCTGCATAAGCTTGCTGTATTACATCATATACCTCTGCTAATGCTAATATCAATCCCGTAGAGCACTTGTGGGACACTATGGAATGGCATATCAGACGTCTGGATACACTAATCACCTCCATACCTGCATTACTGACCGCATTACACACAGCTTGGTTGGCCCTACCTCCCAAACGCTTCAGACATCATTGTTGAATGAATGCCACGTAGGATAGCTGCTGTATTGAGAGCAAAAGGAGGACCTACGAAGTATTATGTAGGTGGTCATGATTCAGTGATCACTCAGTGTGTGTGTGTGTGTATATATATATATATATATATATATATAAAATAATATAATATATAAAATATTGTATTAAAGAGTAAAAACAGAAAACATCAGAGAGTTAAATAAACTGGATATGGCAAATGCACCGAAGCGCGCAAAGCAGCAGCAACGGATGCAAATGTAAATATATGTATATTATAATTAATATGATAAATAAAAGTAAAGATGGCAGTTCGAAACTCCGGAAAGCTTAAAAAATTACATCAAAACGTCAAAAGAAAGTTACGATAGCCTACATCAGATAAAGGCGGGAAAAATTTTATTAATTTCATATTTTCTTCCCCGTTTCGGAGTACTGTTTTTAGCAAATTTTTCGCGCCTTTATCTGATGTAGGCTATCGTAACTTTCTATATGTATGTATAGCATTAGTAAAAGGGGCACAGAAAAATCTTTCTGCCCGGAGTGTTAAAATACCTTTTTGTGGCACTGATCGGCAGGAATGTAGGACAGTGGCGTCCAAACCTTTCCCGTACAGCAGCCATATTCAAAGTTAGATTTGTTTCGCGGCCCGCACTGAGTGATTGGAGAAAAATTTGTGTTAAATTTTCTATACAGTATCTTGTTACATATAAAAGGAAGTTTTTATTTGCATGTTACCGTTTTTTATTTTCAGGCTATATATAAAAAATGCAAATTCCCAACACTTTTATGTGCAAGAAAGCTCTGTAAGGGATTAGATTTTATTTAGATTAGTGATTAGATTTTATTAAAATTATAAAAATATGACTTACTCTTGTATTTTTAAAAAAAATACCTTACTTTTGCTTTTAAATGCTCACTTTAGATAATTTACAACTTGAAAAGTGTAAGTTAATAACGGCTTTTCAATATTAAGGTGAATAAATAAATATAATGGTATACCTAAAATTGAAATTATTCGAAAAATTTATTAAGTAACTGCTTTTCATACTATAACATTTTACCGAACAATATTTCTCACTTAATGAGATGATTGAGGCTGGATATTTTTAGATAATTGTTCAAAATTTGCTTGAAAATTTGTTACGCCAATTCTCCAAATAGGCCTCTGGGGTTGGGTATATTCATAATATAATTTTAAATATTTTTCAAAATTATAGATAACCTTACAATAAATTACTATTTACAGTGGATATAAAACAATTAAAATATAGTAAAATATACCTGGTTAAAAGAGATAAAATAACCGAAGCTTTCGAAGGCTCCGCCTTCTTTCTCAACAGTACGCTTTTTTACTTTACAGTGCAACTTTAAATACCCGCAAGTTCACGGCACATGTCATGTGATTTGATGGCATATGCACTGTTTCGTGCGTGTCGGAACCGGAAGTGGCTCGGGAGCGCGTCAGGTGGAATCGTTCATCCCCTCTAAGGATCACTGCCTCAAAGATGGGATGGTTACGCATACCCCTGGCTCTATTAATATTGTTTTCAATGGAACTAATCCGCAAGCTCTCGAGCCACTTGCGGTCCCAAAATCTATGCGCCCGGTCAATGATAACTGCGTCGTCTGGGGAGATATGGTGCGGCTTCTCCAAAAAGTGTTCGGCCACGGCGGATTTTCCGTAGTCCGCATTCCTTATCGCCTTTGTGTGCCCTCCCAGACGATCCTTGAGACGCCGCTTTGTTTATCCCACATAACATTCCCCACAATCCGGGCACTTAATGCTATAAACGACTCCACTTGTATTTTCGTTTGAAATGGGGTCTTTCACCTGTGACTCGACCTGGAAGCTGCACACAGCGCGTCTGGTAGTTTCGTAAAACCGGAGCTATACGCTCTGTTAAACCCGGATAATAGGGAATGTATGCGGTGGTTATCGGCGTAAAAGACTCGCCTCTCTGTACTCCAATATATTTCTCTATGATACTCTGGGGGTAGCCACACCTCAGGAGATCCGCCGTGATGCGCTCATACTCTTTCTTTCTATCCTCGGAGGTACTAAAATGTGACTTTGCCCTGTCTGTTAGTGCTCTAATCACACTATTCTTGTGATGGTTGGCCTGAGCTGAATTATAATGTGAACATTGGCCTGTAAACTTTGGACTTTAGACACAGGCCTTCTCTGTAGACCCACACATCCAAAAACGGCAAAGCCCCTCCTTCTTCTACCTCCGAGGTGAATTGTATGAACGGGGAGAAGCCATTAAGAAAATTTAACATCTCATATTCCCTCCTCTTTCGGATAATTGAGAACGTATCATCCACGTATCTCTTCCACGGACGCATAGGGAGAACCATGTCACTAAATAATCTAACCTCAAGGATCGTCTGGGGGAGCACACAAAGGCGATAAGGAATGCGGACTACGGAAAATCCGCCGTGCCGAACACTTTTGGGAGAAGCTGCACCATATCTCCTATATTTCCCCGGACGAAGCAGTTATCATTGACCGGGCACATAGGTTTTGGGACCGCAAGTGGCTCGAGAGCTTGCGGATTAATTCCATTGAGAACAATATTAGAGACAGGGGTATGCGTATCCATCCCCTCTTTGAAGCAGTGATCCTTAGAGGGGATGAACGATTCCACCTGACGCGCTCCGGAGCCACTTCCGGTTCCGACAAGCACGACAACAGTCTTTATTGCAACAACATTTTATCGTAGCTGGTTACAAGGTTAAAAAGTGTTGCATTGAGGTATTAAATGAATAACATTTAAATAACATAAGACATAGCTCGACTGTTTTATGATGGCAGTCGGTGACTTGACTCGTGAGAGGGAAGGGATCGGAAAGGAAAGGGAAAAGGTAGAAAGTCAAAGCGGATGCGTAGTATCGGCTTTTCGCTCGGGCGAGTAATAATTCCGTACATGAACTAGATTATGCATTATGGATTAATAAGAAGGATAATATGTTTATGTAAAGCTTGAACACGGCCTGCCTTAAGTACTTACTCGTCTTGACTGCACTTTATTTGAGATCTATGTATATTCTGTTTATACAAATAAAGCTTATATACACGTGAACGTGATTTAAGCAATTCGTCTAGTTTTACGTTGATACAATAGTTTTCAATAGGGGCACTCCGATTTACGCGAATTGTGTATACTTCCTTACATTCGCGTATTTTGAGACTGTATTGTAATTGAAACACAGATTCACTAGTGTTGACTAAACAAATGTCAGTGTAGACAAAGCGTTTATTCATCTTAAAACGCCAGTAACTAGTCTTTGCTGCTGTTACTTTCTCGGTACTAATATTATCATCTGAATTTGCGTTCTTCAGTTATGTAAGGGCATTCCAAATTTCTTTGAAAGACGGCATTTGTCTCATGTTTCATTAAACTAAATAATTTTGATATCATATACTTGGATTTCAGGGAAGCTTTTGACACTGTTGCGCATGGAAGACTTCTGTACAAATTGGAGCAGAATGGTATTAAGGATAAGTTGCTACAATAGATAAAAGGATGGTTGAGTGGGAGAAGACAGAGGGTGGTAATCATTGGGTGCTGCTCTTCGTGGACTAATGTTATTAGTGGAGTCCCACAGGATTCAGTGTTGGGTCCACTGTTGTTTTGTATATTTATCAATGATAATGATGAAGGTATATCAGGCTTGGTGTCGAAGTTTGTAGATTATACAAAAGTTGGGGTTGTTAATGAAAGTGTGATACTGCAAGAGGATCTAGAAAATTTGGGCAGATGGGCTGAGAAGTGGCAATTGCAGTTTAACCTTGACAAATGCAAAGTACTGCATATGGGTAGAAGTAACCCCTGAGAATCGTACCAACTGTGTGGTACTGCACTTAGGGTGGTAGAAGATTAAAAAGACCTGGGAGTAATTGTGCAGTCAGATATGAAGTTTTATGAGCAGTGCAGACAGGCTGCCAGAGCAGGTTATGGGGTTTTGTCAATGATATATAGGAATTTGCTAGCAGGGAAAAGGAGGTGATTGTCCCTCTGTATAAGGCAATGGTCAGGCCACGCCTTGAGTACTGCGTACAGGTCTGGAGGCCTCATTTTAGGAAGGATGTAGATTTGCTTGAGCGTGTACAGAGAAGGGCAACAACTTGGTAAGAGAATACTTGGTAAGTATTCTCTTACCAAGAGAGGCTTAAGTTCTGCAAATTGCAATGGCTGAAGACTAGGCACCTGCGCGGTGATCTGATTGAGGTGTATAAGGCCTTGAATTGGTTGAGCACGCTGAAGTATGAAGGGATTCTTCCACTTGTTCCGATTACGACCCTAAGGGGACAAATTCAAATTAAGGAAAGACAAATGTAGAATAGATGTTCGGAAATTTTCCTTTAGCCAGTGGGTGGTTAATTGCTGGAACAAACTTCCATCTGTTGTTGTGGAAGTTGATAGGTTAAATAAATTTAAGGAGGAACTGGACAAACATTTAGAGGGAATGGTTGTTTGAATTTTTTTTTTTTTTTTTGGCTGATGCTGCATAAGCTTGAGCTGCATAAGCATAACACTTGCTTTCTTGCATCACATGCCACTACTACTACCACGAATTTTTTTATCCGTTGTGAAATTGTTGGTTTTTTTTCACACTCCCTGCTGGTGTAAGATAGTGATTTCGCGCGTCCATCCATTTAGTCCACTCATGAATGCTTTAAAAGTGTTTGTTACTTGATGTCCAGTAGCCGCTGATTAGACCCGTGCAGTGGTATCAGTGGAACCAGCTTCAAGGTTGGTTTTAGGGCCTTTTCTTTTGTTATAAGAAACGTTTTTGCCTCCCTCTTCTTTTTGGCCACCTGGGTGCATGGGATCCAGCGCGACCGTTTTGCATGGCCCTACTTACTGGTTAAGAACTTTTGAAATTACAGCTAACTTCAGTGTTTAATTTAGCAGCCATCCTTCTATTGCCTCCGTTACGTGTGGTCTGAAATGGTCACAGTACGAGAGATACGTTTACAGTTGTTTGACCATAATTTCTCTAGCCACAGCTAGACAAAAACACCACTGTGTACTTCGTGTAGACAGGAAAATACGGTAATTATTAAATGTGAAAAATACAAAAATGTTAAAAAATTGCAAATATTAATGTCCATCACAAAAATTAAATTTTATTTGGAATGCATAATTAGTATCCACTAACTTCATCTGTTTTTGCTCCTAGTCAACAAAAAAAAAAAAACACCGTGGATTACAGCATAATTCATTAACAGTGGGTTCACTGTGTGTGTATGTGTTCATATAAATAAATATTCTGTTTATACTCCAGGTCGACCAAACGGTCAGAGGAGTTCACAAAATAGACAGAATACAAGAAACAGCACCGTATTCAGTAGTCACGGGCTTGAATCCCGGTCACTCAAGGCACGTGTACTTATGCACCCGTGCGCCTGACCACTAGGCTACAGCGGCCTCTGTATATATATGTTTTCCAGTATTGGTGATAGGTTGTTAGCACAACTCTTTCTAGACCAGGGTATATCAATTCGAGTTGCAACGTTTGCGCCAGCCCCGTTTGGCGCAGATTAATTGAAATCATTTCAACTAATAATTTAAACTCAGTAGTTGAAATATTATTGAGAGAGGACAACTGGGAGATACAGTATACAAGATGTATGCCATAAGTTCTGTCTCCTTAGCTGTATTAGTTGGAGGTTGTATTTCTGTTATCGCTCTGGACAATAGCTAGTGCCCAGGTGGATAGCAATGCCCTATTCACCTTAAAAAATGACTTAGGCGATGATTGCCCGCACTTATTCAGTAGAAACTCAAAAATCCGAAAGTTTTTGAATATTTCTCCGAGAATAGTGAAGGGCAGAGAAAAAATAGTCTGGCAGGACCAAAAGAAATTCTATGTATGAAATTTTCTGTTTTACGTATTTCTTAGACTGTATGTCATTGTTACCATGTATTGCAAAGTATAAAAGTATTCATTTTGCAAGACATTAAATACTCGATCACAGTATAGTACTCGATAGTACAGTAGTATATATTTAGTTTTTAAGGGCGATTGGATCGCTAAAATCAAATCGCACAATTTATACCTCATATTTAAAATATATTGAGAAAGCGCAACACTCCTAACAAAAACAGCATTCGCATCCACGACCTTTATTTCTTAGGCAAATATCCTATCCACTAGACCAGGGGTACCTAAACATTTTGAAGAGATGGCCACACGGAAATATTCGGAGTAGTAGGCTGGCCGGATCCAAAAATTCGTTTCACGTTTTATAATATTTATTTTTTTAATTAATTAACTGTACATACACAGTTATTGTGCTTGAATGTATTATAGTTTTGTGAAGTTATAATTATTTTGCTTTAACACAGGCTAACTTTATTTTTTTATTTTTATTTTATCTTCTTCACCCATCGTTAAAACACATTTTTTAATAAACTGACCATGAGTGAAGGGTCTGCCTTTTTCGCCACTGATGTTAGCAACTTGGAAACTAGCGCTTATTGCTACAACATTTTGATTTAAGAAATTTTTGAAAATATTTTGTTGACGTGCGAAACTCTCATTGAGTTCTTGTAATTTTTTTATTGGGCCTTTTCCCGTGAAAGGTGATGCGCTTCTCAGAATGTTTCGTAGTGTACTGTCTGCTCAAATTATATTCTTTGAAAACAGAGACAGTTTCCTTGCAAATAAGGTATATGCATTTGTCTTTACACTGTACGAAAAAATGATTTAATGAACAGTGAACAAGTAATTGTCCACTGTCATTAGAAATACTACATTCACTCTCCACTTTTCTCCTTGAAATATTGTAAAAAATGGATTAAGTTTTATTTATTATAAAACGTTATTGAAACACAAGAACAGATAGTCAGTGTCTTCCTATAGACGGAACTAAACTGAATTGGTTTGGAAAGTACAGCTGATACAACTGGAAAAGGTAGGTAGCCTTTCCTTCTTGACGATGAGGATTATGTCTGGTCTGTAGTGCGGGATCGTGTTGTGCGTTATGTTATGATCCCAGTATAGTTTGTAAATAGGGATCTCTAGTAGAGCCTGAGATTCGGACTTGTAACACTACACTTTCTTTGATCAACTGGTATTTTTGCTCTAGCCGGTGATGAATTATCCTGGCGATCTGGTCGTGTCTGGGAGTGTACTCCGTCTGGATGATCACTGCATATCTCGGTGATGTGCTGGCTTATTTTTGAGGCCATCGTTGATATGTGTCATCTGTCCCTCCGGGGTCCTTGACAATGTGTTTCCTGGTTTTTATCACGAAGGAGAGGTTCTTCCCCGACTCCTTCGGTCTCGGGGAAGAACCTCCCCCGTTGGAAGCCATCATATTATATCATATCTACGTAGTCTTGATGGAGGTCATTGTATTATTATTATTATTGCTCTTATATTATTTCTCCCTGACTGGGGATTCCACTCAGTTACGGGTATTGCTACCAAGTACACAGGGTGGTTGCTATGTCTGGCGTTACTGTTGGTCGAGGAACTCTTTGAATATATTATTATTATTATTATTCTAGCAAATGTTTGCTAGGATAAAGAATTTTACCCCTTTTACACAGCCGGCCGGCTAGAAGGGTGTGCAAAAAAGGCAAAAGTAGCAATTATTCACAATATTTACAAAATGCAATTATTGGCAATATTACAAGAGGTAGTTATATACAGTATCTTAAAAAAAGTAAAGGTTCGACAGTAATTTTTTATTGCATTTTCACCTGTTATAGGGTATTACTTCTTAATTATAGTATTACATCTCGTTCCATCTTCTTTATCCGAGGAGTTTCATCAGGAGTGATCCCGTTGAAATAAACCGTGGGTTTCAGATATCCTCTTAAATCTGTATTGCTTGTTTTTAGTCTTTCACAGGGATTTATTGCCAGTGAATTAAAAAGGTTGACTGTGTTGTTTGGAAAGAAATTCTTTAGACAAGAGAGGTTGAACAGTATAGAATGTAACGGTAGGTAGGGGTTGCCATTACTGCGTCCAGCACGTGGAGTATTAAGGAGTGTTAAGAATGGTATTAAGGGTAAGTTGCTACAATGGATAAAAGGATGGTTAAGTGGGAGAAGACAGAGGGTGGTAATCAATGGGTGCTGCTCTTCGTGGACTAATGTTATTAGTGGAGTCCCACAGGGTTCGGTGTTGGGTCCACTGTTGTTTTGTGTATTTATCAATGATATTGATGAAGGTATATCAGGCTTAATATCGAAGTTTGCAGATGACACAAAGGTTGGCAGGGTTGTTAATGACAGTAATGGCAGTGTGCTACTGCAACAGGATCTAGATAATTTGGGCAGATGGGCTAAGAAGTGGCAACTGAAGTTCAACCTTGACAAATGCAAAGTACTGCATATGGGTAGAAATAACCCCAGAGAAACGTACCAACTGTGTGGTACTACACTTAAGGTGGTAGAAAATGAAAAAGACCTGGGAGTAATTGTGCAGTCAGATATGAAGTTTTCTGAGCAGTGCAGACAGGCTGCTAGGGCGGGTCATGGGGTTTTGTCAATGATATATAGGAATTTTGCTAGCAGGGAAAAGGAGGTGATTGTCCCTCTGTATAAGGCAATGGTCAGGCCACGCCTTGAGTACTGCGTACAGGTCTGGAGGCCTCATTTTAGGAAGGATGTAGATTTGCTTGAGCGTGTACAGAGAAGAGCAACACGATTGGTGAGGGGAATGAAGGGATTCTCTTACCAAGAGAGGCTTAAGTTCTGCAAATTGCAGTGGCTGGAGACTAGGCACCTGCGCGGTGATCTGATTGAGGTCTATAAGGCCTTGAATGGGTTGAGCACGCTGAATTCTGATGGGATCCTTCCACTTGTTCAGATTACCAACCTACGGGGACATAAGTTCAAATTAAGAAAGGACAGATGTAGAATAGATGTGCGGAAATTTGCCTTTAGCCAGCGGGTGGTTAATTGCTGGAACAAACTTCCATCTGTCGTTGTAGAAGTTGATAGGTTAAATAAATTTAAGGAGGAACTGGACAGGCATTTGGAGGGAATGGTGTGTTTTTTTTTTTTTTTTTTTTTTTTTTTGGCTGATGCTGCATAAGCTCCTACACTTGCTTTCTTGCATCATGTGCCACTACTACTACTAGTAGAGGTAAATCCTTGAAGACTGGGGCATCGATCACACCGGTAAACATTTGAGAAAAAAGAGGAATATTGCTGAATACTATGAACTCTCCAGGGGGTGATATTAAGGTTGGTATATTAAACCGCTCTGGAGATTGTGATTTGGTTGCTTGTGAATCCTTTTCATCCATCGCATTATCCAATACTTCAGTGCCAGTTCTCTGTTTATATACGACGGGGAGCAGAAGACCAGATTGGCGATGCGTATAGCGCAATTGGTTTTAGACATATCTCCCGACAACATCGATGTTCAGTAACCTCGTCATTTCTTGTCGAATTGCCTGCATCGCCGAGTAAGTCTGCGTTTTCATGGTTGAAAAATTGTTCTGAAAAGTGAGGGCCTCACTTTTCAGAACAATTTTCCTCACTTTTCTGCATCTGGAAGCCTTGGATTTGTAATGCGGTATGGTGTAGTGCCGAATTACCTAAAGTTCTGTGAAATCGTGGAGGCTTGAGTGTGCTATATCCACTGCAACTCCAGCTCCTTGTGGTGGAATTTCTGTTCTCAGCAGCTCTGTGTGCTGACATTTGTTCTCGGCAGCTCCTGGCGCTGCTGGCTTTCCAGCAGACTGTGAACAGATGTAGCTCTTTCCAATGAAGTTTGGACTTTGTCTGAAATTTAATTATATGTATATTTATTTTTTTAAATGTCATTTGATTATTTTCAGTTTGTTCATATCAATCTTTTTTTGGTCATGGTAGGATTTTTCCCTCCCTGTACTTGGGCCAACAGGAGAGGGAGTATATAAGAGTACTGCTGAATTATGTGTAACTGACAGCGGGGTTGCCATTGGTTGGCTGGGACCTCTTTAACTAATAAATATCAAATATCCAAAGACGGCTTTCGGAATGTGGTCTATATGCCTATCGGCCCAAGAAGAAGCCTTTGTTGACCCAAAAATGAGGAAGAAGCGACTTGCTTGGACTAAAACGCATGTTTCATGGACAGAAGAGCAACGGGACACCGTCACCTTTTCTGACGAATCGAAATTCAACCTGCATGCATGTATGTATATTGTTTCGGCGGCTCCTGGAACGTTAGTGCATCTCCACCTCGTTTCACTTTACGGATACAGCGCCTTGTCAAAGGCCAGGCAAAAGAATTTAGTATGCGCGAAAAGTGCAAGCAGAGCAAAGCCGGGAGAAAACCAACTAGCAAGGGAAAAAAAAAAACAAAAAACATAGAATATACATAGTAACTAAGCAAGAACATTTAACTAATTAGTGTAGACAAACTTATAAGCAAGAAGCTAGTTCTTCTAAATATAGACTATGAGCACAAAAGGTAGAGCATAATGATAGACATAAAGGTATACATGATTGAGCATAAAGGTATACATAATGGTAGAGCCCCAAGGTTCGAGGATCATGTAAATTAACAGTTCACATTCCCCGACCATGGGTACATACACCAATGCAAGGTAATAGACAGCAGAACGGCCAGTTATCATGATTGTTAACAGGATTCAGTATCATCACAAAAGGACATTATAAGATTTGTTTGCCTCAGTGTAGTTTATACGCTAAACTCTTAATATACAGCTAAATCTATACAGCTACATAAATATTGACCTTGCACCCGCGAAAAAAACATATCCCACAGGCTTACATCTCATAAGAGTCCTCAGAATTTTGGAGGACGTGCTATTAAACCATTATTGAACAAAACACGTATATCACATATAATACATATACAAGGATAAGTATATACACAGTCGTACATGTAAATATGTACAAAGGAGGGGAACAACATGTGAGTAGGGGACCACAGGATACTTTGTACAATGTACTCTAAATAGATCACTGAGTCTATATATATACATAAATGTTTCTCTCCTCAGAAGATAGGGAGAGTGGTGCAGAAGAACTCATACCAAGTGTAGTTGTTGTTGCAGCCAGAGTTTACACAGTTTCAGGTGATGCACTGATTTCTGATGATGAAGTAGATGTAGAAGTGGTCGATGACGCCATAGTTGTTGTAGGAACAGTTGAAACTGTAGTTGTTGTTTGTTGAAGTGTCCACGGGAACAGAAATTGCACTATTTATGTCAGAATTTAGAGATGGTCTTCTAGCAAAGACATCATGAGCAAACAGTTTCCAATATTCAGTCCTACCGCAATCACAGAGATCAGTTTGGGATGACCTTAATTTGTATAATTTCTCATTTAGAGATCCATGTCCTGTTAATAAATAAGAAGTGCGCGGATCCATAGCGAACCAGGTTTTAATTTTCTTGCTTGACAATGAAGGTAACTACAGAAAAAAATTCTTTAGTGACAGTACCCAGAGATGTGGTGTCCCAACGTCTTTGCCATATATTTAAAGGTTCGTTCCAACGCCTAGCTCTTTCACGCTTAACGTCTGTTTGAGGATCGATGGTGATATTTAAAAATTCAGTTGGAATCTGTCTCTTAATGCGAAAGCAGAGACCTCTGTATATTAGGTATAGATCCAAGGGCAACGTGCCAGCAATAACTTGTAATGCCGGTGTAGATACGGTTCTCCATACGTTTAGCATACTAAGGAGCATAGTTCTCTGTAAACTAACTAGTTTTGCTTGAAATTTAATATTTTTGCCCTGTGGAACCATTCGCCAGCGGCATAAGTTGCCATGGGGTGGGGAAGACGGCGTTCTAATAAACCTGCATGGTCCGACGCGAGACACCCCAATCAGTTCTGGAGACCTTCACGATGGCATCAGTAAATTTTCTAATTTTGGCAGTTACATGATTAAGGCGTGAGAAAAAAAATTTAAACTACAGTCCACAATCACACCCAAATATTTTGTTTTTGTGACAATTGGGAATCGAACATTGTTAACTTTGACTTGTGGTGGGCGTTGAATGTTTAATTTGTAGCCAAAAATCATCATTTTAGTCTTCGAAGCACTGATGGATAATTTGTTGTCTAGAGTCCAACCATAAAGATTTGCAAGAACAGCGTTAGCAAAGACTTCGATAGCTGCACGGGAGTGGCCAAAATGGTTACATAATCGGCATAGGCAATTAATTTGGTGTCAGAAGATCTGGAAATCCACTCCTAAAGGACAGAATTCAACTTGCATGGCTCGAATAGGAAGCGATATGTCAGAAGACGAAAATTAGAGGCATACTATCCTGACTGCATAACACCGACTGTAAAGTTCCCCGCCGGTCAGATGGTCTGGGGATGCATAACAAGCAAAGGGATGGGGCGAATTAATTTTATTAACAGAACAATGAATGCAGAAAGCTATACTGCTATCTTGGAGGAGCGCCTGAAACCCGTTATTAGGGATCACCACACAGACGTCCAAAACTGCATTTTTCAACAGGACTCATCGCCTTGCCGCACAGCAAAATTGGTAAGTTTAATGCTATTTAGATTTAATGATGAGTTTGTCTTCTTGTCTCACAAGGCTTAAAACATATTTACACCAATGTTTTCTCTTGTTTTTCTCCCTTATGGTGCAGTCATACCTCAGAAATGCTGGCATTACAGTGTTGGACTGGCCCGGCAACAGTTCACATTTGAACCCTATTGAAAATTTCTGGTACATAATGTTGTCGTCTAGAATTGTTCAGAAGAAGCCAACAAGTAAGATTCAGCTGCACGAGAGCATTGTAAGGGTGTGTTATTACGAAATTGGGCAACCGGATTTATTCAGAAGTTGATTAAGGCAAGGCTGTAATTGCAGCTCGAGGAACAACAACAACAAAATATTTAGGACTCATTTTGCTGATTTACAGTACATAATACTATTACGTTAACTTGTCATTTCAGTTTATACACGTAAATGCAATAAAATGTATGTTTAGTTGTCATGATTGCCATTTGCATGATTTCTCATATTTCCATTAATTACGCATTTTACCCTTTGGGAAGATATCTATATCAGTTAGGTATATCAGGTGGAGTCTTTTTATTGGATTTCAATCACAGAGATATATATCCCATCTAACAAATGCATTTCGAACATTTCTGCAACCCACAATGCAGCGCAGAACACATTATTTGCAAAATTCATAAGTGATGCAGTTCTTTTTTGTCTGCCACTGTATTTACATTTTTAAAATTCATAACTTTCAATTTAAAAAGTGCTTTGAACACACTTAGCAGTTTATGCTTGTAATGATTTCTTTTAAACTTCACTCTAACACTTCGCGTTATGTAATAATATTGTACTCTCGAAAGGTCTCTCTTAAAACTGATTCATGACTTGGAATTTTCCTGTAATTTGGCATCGATTTTTTCACGTTTGGTTTTTAGTATTTTATTTAATAAATCACTTTACGTTGGCGTTCAGTCAGTAATTGAGAAGAGTGGAAGGTGTTCTTGAAAACTCTTAATTTAATGCACCCTCATGTAACTGTAATTTTCTTAGCAGTAGAAAATCCTCTTTATCCATTTTTTTTAAATCTAACAAAGCTGAGTAGAATCTTATCTTGAACCGTTCCGTCTTTCCATCCAGATGGTGTTTCTTCAGTGCATTAGAGCAACCGATTCCACCTCGTTAAGAGAAGACAGCTGTATATTCGCTATCTTTACGCCGTAACGACAACGTAACTGCAGTAATAAACGCCAGTGGAAGGAAATGGCAACACAGCCTGAAGTTAAAATCTTCCGACCACTTCCGTTGCCGATCGTACCGTTAAACCTAAATCCCGAACCGTTATCCTTGTGAGAAATACCTGTGGTGATATTTGGTGACAGCAGTCTAAAAACATTATACATAGTTAATTTTCAGATTCATTCATTCTCCAAATTTCCGCATAAGATATCGCCAAGAGTATTTTGACTTCTGCTAAGCTCGTGAAAGGAACAGTACTCTTAACTTTTTTGCATTCAGCAATTTTTCACATTACACAGATTCCAGTGATTTCGAATAATATCATCAAACTTGTAGGTAGTCAGTTACAAATGAAAGAGAAAATCCCTTTCTATAAACGTTAAAAAATAAAATAAATACTGTGAAGTATATATATTTATTTATTTGTATAAAATCTTCACACCCAGCAAATCGCTGGCATTTCATACGACGACATTGCTATGCACTGAGGTGCAGAAACATGGTGGGAACATCAAGGACAAGGCAACTTTAAAAAAAATTCTTAAAGAGATTTTAAAGTGAAATCAGTGTGATGGTTGTTAACTACATCCAAAAATGGAATGAACTGATTGCTAAATAGTTGATTCAAGAAGAACAGATAAGAACGATGCTTAATATTGATACGAGGCAATGAAAGGATTTTTAACTAGAGAGTGTTTGAAGGCATGTTGGTGTTGATGAAATTGTAAACAAAAGCTGTGGCATATCATGTGTACATCATGGTATACAAACATGACATTTGACGATTGAGAGCTTCTGAAAATGCCTTGACGTGTTTTAAATCCTATATTAACAAAAGGACAATTGCTCCACTTACCAATCCAGTAGCGGATTGCGAATTAAATAATAAAACAAGAATACATTAAATAAAAACAATTTTAACAAGGCAAAATTTTGATAAAAATTATCTTAAATAAAAGTTTTTAAAATTCTTGAAAATAATGTACTACTGGTTATATTGCGTAAAAAGTTACCTAATGAGGTACTAATGAAATCTGTCCCTTGCCCAACCCCCTGAATTTGTATTACGATTTGTATCAACGGTATTAATCGATGTTACGATATTATATAGTAATATCCGTAACTCATCCATCCTTTTATGGTATCCGAAAAAGGACTAGAAAGTTGGTTAACAACCTAACGAAACGTAAGGATGTTGTGAAACAGAAATAATAGGTTTTTAAAACCAATCTATTGGAGGTAAAGCACTCAAAACTTCTATATTGGTATTATTATTCCCGCATTGGAACATGTACATAATGGGGTCAAACGTTAGTGTATATTGATGTGGCCGAGGAGTTTAACTTCACATTGCGGCATTTTATTGCGTAATGTAGGCACTTATGCGAGTGACTTTCATCCGCCGACAAATTCATAGAACCAGCATGAATTTGCCGGTTAAATGACTTGAGGTAATTCGGATATATTAATTGTAGTCTGTATTTCAACTATCGTTCTTTGAAGCACAAAACACAATGAAAATCCTTAAATATTGTCAAATACTCGTAATCATTACAGAAGTAAATGAAGAGTAATGATGATGGCGATCGAAAGCAACGCAACATAAAGTTTTGAACAGGTTTCAGCAGAAAACTAATACATTTTCAGAACTTCACTGCCTGCCGACACAGTGATCCGATTGGTTGCTATTCTCTTTGGAGGAGAATTATAGTACTGTATTTCCGCGCTTTGAAATTTCGCCAAAATGAGACTGTGTGCTGCCTCATATTGGAAGAAAATGGAGAAGTAGCATAAAGGAACAACATCCAACAGTGTAAGCCATAACGTCCCAATATCTTCAAACTGCGTTAGAGAACAATTTTCGGTTCAATCATGATTTCAATGATCCCCCCCCCCCACTGCAATAGACTTACCATGGACAGCTTTTAGTTTCGTTCCTGCTTGTATAGTGGAAAAACAGACTTCACCATAAGCTTCTGCGGCTGCGAAAAGGCTAGAAGAAAGTAGCACAGGTTCTCCAAGGCTATCTTTACGCTTGTGCGTCCCCCCTCACGTGACAGTGGGGGGAGATAACCCAAATCAACATCCGTGCGCTATCTGGCTTCAAATTTGGCCACAAACCTGTGGTTAACACCAAACTTTGTCATTCCTCAACCTCTATCTAACTGTGCAGCAATAACCTCAGTTATCAGAATATTCCCGATAAACCGATATTTCCAACTAATCAGAGAATATGGATACACCCAGTACAAATCCCACTGAATTGATTTGTAACGTCACTGAACGGTCATCGAGCGCTCAACAAACCACTGATAGTACAAAAATTGACCAACCTGACATTGAAATCCAGGATAATTTTGAGGATGTCCGGCTGACACCGGTATCCAAAAAGAAACACAGAAAACGGGTAGTTCCCCAATCGGACAGGGAAACCCACTCGCAAAGTGAGCCTCAAGAGCCCCAGGGATCCCAGGGCCCCACACAAGACAACCGCGAAAAGACGACAAAACAGCAAGAGTCGACTAACATCGACCCAACTCTTCCAGAGAGCACCGTTAATGAGCAGGTATTGGCCCTGCGAGTCGAACTAGAAAATAAACTAAAAGAGTCTTCCAGCCGCATTACCTCAACCCTTCGGGCGAGATTGTTGGTATCTGGGCAAAGCTTGAAATCATCCTGCGCAATGTTCACCTTGCTTCTGAGAGGAATGATGCCAAACTCGAGGCATACCTCGAATGTAGGGGCACACAAATGCTACAGCGCGCCCCAACTTTTGCTGATGCGCTGAGGAACACAAAGCCAAATACGAGAGCGGACCCACCACCAAAAAAGAAAGACATTACTACCAACACCACACCTGGTAGTTCTCAAGCCGGCCACAGCCAATGCACCAAAAACAAGCGAGGAGATTAAGAAGACTGTACTCGCTTCCCTTACTGAGGACCTGAGAAACACTAAAATAAAATCCACCCGAAATACGGGCATCATCATAGAAACTGACTCGAAGGACGACGCTGATATGATATTAACAAATGCTAAGATACCCACCCTGGGCCTTCTAGCTGAGCCCCCAAGGAAAAAGGCACCCTCAATAGTAATTTATGACATCGACAAGGGCCTGGACCCCAACACCATACGAGATGAATTGTACAGGCATAACCTCCAACATGCACTCCCAAAAGAGGACCCAGCTTACCTAATAAAGCCAAAGTACCAAACGAAGTCTAGAAGTGGCACTTTCTTCAACTGGGTTGTAGAACTGGCACATACTGACCCACCACAATCGAGTGTACATAAATTGGGGCTCTCACCGCTACAAGGAGCATGTAACTGTCCCAAAATGCTTCAGATGCTATCGTTTCGGTCACACGACCCACACATGCACCCAGACAGAACAGACCTGTGGTCACTGTGCTGATAAAGGCCACAGCTATGAAACCTGCCCGAACAAGGCCAATGAGCCAATCTGTGCTAACTGTAAAAGCCAGAAACTACCTTATGCCCACTCACTTCGGGATAATAAATGCCCTGTCTACATCAAGGCCAAGAGCATGCTCCAACAACGAATAAATTATGGGGACACTGCATAAACAGTATAACAGCAACAAGAAAATTCCTGCAAATAAATGCGCAGCGGGCAAAGGCCGTTGTGGGACAACTCCGACAGAAGGCAGATGAGGAAAACATCGACATTCTCTTAATACAAGAACCCTACTCATTCAAACGAAATGAGGGGATACCCCTTGTACTACAAAATTGTCCAGGCTCCTGGTGTGTGACACCCTGGGCGGCGATCGCTGTGAGGAATCCTCACTTGACTGTAATGCAGATATCTCATCTCTGCTGTCCATGGGCCGCCTGTGCCCACATCGTCTCCTCTCTTGGTGACTTCTATGCCGTTTCCCTGTACTGCAGGCCGGGAGAGGACATCCTACCTGCAGTACATTACCTACAACAAGTCTTAACAGAACTGGCGGGTGCAAAGATTGTCATCTGTGCCGACGTAAATTGCCGCTCTGGCACAGTGAGACCTCAGGGCGTAGAGGTGCTGCAAATGGACAGCGGTTGGAGGAGTTCCTGGCCAATAGTGGTCTGGAAGTCATAAATAGGCCCAACAGCCTGCTGACGTTTTCCAGCTCACTTTGGGAAGCCACGATTAACGTGATTCTCCACCAGGTCCTTTGCTAGATTTCTGTCGGATTGGACTGTACGGGAGGGCTGGTCCACCTCAGACCATTGAGCCATAACTTTCAACATGTACAGATCGATCACTCAGTCCACAATTCTCAGACAGAAGCAACACAGATACTCTTTGAACAAAGCTGACTGGAGCCTGTTTAAAGAAACACTCATCAATGGTACATTGCACTAACAAACCGAGAATGTGCAAATTCAGCATCCAGACTCCCATCAGCGCAAGGTCACGGACATAATTACGAACACTGCAAATACAGCAATAAAACGGAAAAATCACATCCCTGGGGCGGTCCCCTGGTGGTCAGGGGAGCTTCAGGCTCTCAGACGTGAAGTAAACCAAAAGGAGGCGTGCATTCCAACGGGCCAGGCGATCCTGCCCCCCCTCAGAAATTGAATACCTCCGGCAGGAGTACAGAGAACCCGAAACGTCTACAATGCGATGATCAGGCAGCGTAAAAGACTGTCCTGGGAGCATTTGGTATCAACAGTTGGTAACTCTGACCTCTGGGGTGTCGTGTTCAAGGTAACAACAAATAAACTGCCAAGAGATGAAGTTATTCGCTCCACAATCATCCCACAAGGCCACATGACCTCCACCTGGCAGCATTCAATTTCAAACATACTTGATCACTCTTTCAAACAGCCACCAGATGAAAACTCACCAGAACAGAGGCAGCTTTGCCTCGACAATAACAAACTATAACTCAACACTCGTCGAAGAGCCTTTCAACGTTGAGGATCTCTCTATGGCCGTTGGGAGACTGAGAAATAACAAGTCACCAGGCCTGGACATGCTCGAGCCCGAAATAATTAAAAAAGTTGCCGAATTCGCTCCAGAAACCCTGATAAACCTTTTCAACCATTGCCTGCTAAAGGGATGGTTCCCAACTGATTGGAAAACTGCGTCCATTCGGCTCATACTCAAAAATCCAACTAAACCGCACGATCGCCCTGTCTCGTACAGACCTATTGCTCTCTTTTCTCTGCTGAGTAAGGTCTTTGAGCAGCTCCTTAGACGGACACTGGAAAACCACTACAATACTGCCCAGCTACCAGCACGAAATCAATTTGGATTCAAACCGGGCATGTCTACGGTCGATGCGCTGGAGACCATTACAAATGCTGCCAGGAACTGCACCCAGAAGTACTCCTCGTCATCTTGATCGACTTTGCTGGGGCGTTCGACACCTTATGGTTGCCTAGCGTCCTCGGACGGCTGAGACGCGCTGAGCTCCCAGGAAATCTCTACAACTGCATTGCCAGCTATCTCAGCGACAGGAGCATTGTGGTTCAGGCTCCCTTCTCCAGTGTGGAACGTTGTGTCCACCGAGGTTTCCCTCAGGGCTCTGTCCTGGGTCCCCTTTGCTGGAACTCTGTACTCGACGAGCTTCTCAGTACTGACTTAGGCGATGTCCAGACCTTGGCATATGCTGATGATCTCTCCCTGATCCTGGCAGGGGACTCCAGGGCTCAACTTGAAGTATCTGCCAACAGAGCTCTAACCACCCTGCAAGCCGACCGGGCTAGCCGAGTGGGTAAAGTACCTGCCCGGCAACCCAAAGGTCGCGGGTTCGATTCCCGCCTCGGGCTCGGATCAAAGTACTGCAAAAACCTTGGGAGGTGCAATATGGCCACAGAAGCCGATGCGCCAATAACTACCAAATCAAAAAAAAAACCACCCTGCAAGAGTGGGTCCGGAAAAACCATCTGAGCATCTCATCCACAAAAACCCAATCCATTCTCCTGAAGGGCTATCTTCATCTGCGGGGGTCGCTTCAAATCAAGATACATGGCACAACCATCAAGCTTGTTACTGAGCTGAAACTCCTTGGCATTATCATCGACAGCAAACGAACATTTCTCCCACATCTCAACTATCTACAGAAGAAAATAAGAAATTACATTGCACTGGTTGCCAGGGTGACTCGCCGAGATTGGGGGCTCAAAAACCCACTCTAGCCTTACTGTATAAAGCCATATTCATACCAGCTGTCACCTACGGTTCTGGCATATGGTTCACCAAAGCCTCCACTGTGGTAGGACGAAGAAAGCTGAACATAATTCAACGGCCAATTCTCCTTACGATAACCACAGCATGTTGCACCTCCAGCACGCACGCTCTACAGGTCCTCGCCTGTGTACTGCCCCTAGACCTTGAGGTGGCCCATGTGGGGATGCTGTATCAGCTCAGCAGAGGAAAGTCTACAACCTTCATTGATTTTACCACGTATCCTGCTAACACCTATTCCAGTGAAAAAAGCAGACTCCTAACCTACTTACAACAGACCTGGCAAGCTAGATGGTCTGAATCCACCAAAGGAACCATCACCCGCAAATTTATACCGGACATATGCAAAGTATATCCCAAATCACCATCCTGGTTCTCCCCATGCCTTTCACAACAAACTGAACCTTCTTGGACTTTCCGAAAGCCCCCTTTGCACCTGTGGTGCCCAGGAAACCTGGGACCACTTGATGCATGACTGCCTACTATATGATGACCTCAGATCTTCTCTCATTACACAAATTCATTTCATCCCGAGAGATCAGGAGCAACATCTCCTGGAAGACCACCATACCTCAGGGCCTCTTCACGAGGGGAAAACCCTACCACAACCCCAGAATCAGACCCAACCAAACAATGAAACGGCCTAATCAGCCATGTATCAAGACAACTACTTGCTTCAGCATACTGCAATCCCCGTGAAGACTTTCAACCTGCACAAAAATTGTGCCTTTACAATGCAGTCTCAACATCACCTCCATCTACCATGACTGCCGCTCCAGCTTCACCTCCCACCAAGTCGACTCACCACTGAAATGACTCCACTATCTGAACGGGACTTCTTTGTCCCAGGATTGACTACTCGTATTGACTCTACCAAATATATCTTCATGCAGCTAACTACTGAAATGACTTCATCACTTGGATGGGACCTGTCTGTCCCAGGATTGCACTACTGGAATTTTACCTTCTCGAACTGGACTCTGCCAACTATGACTTCACGCAGCATTGCTGCCAATGCCACTTGGCAATCCTGAACCCGTGCTCCCTTGCACGGCCCTGTTTCTCCCCTGTCCTGGTGGGGAGGAGATGAAGGTTCCCTTGTCTCCTCTCTGCCGCCCCCTCTTTCCTTCTGGTGTGGCATGGGCCTGCCTCACTGGTTTTGGGGTCATCTACTCTATCGACCCTATACTTCTGTCTCTCACCCCCCCAGCCTTCAGTCTCTCCTCCCCTCTAGGTTTCCAACTAGCGTTCATCCTATGTCAAAATTATCCTAGCCCTACACCCAAAATTCTTAATTCCACACTGTATAACTTAAAACTCCTTTGGCCTGACCCAACCTCTAGCGCACCCCGCCCCCTTTTTTTTTGTCCTAGCCTAGCCACTGAAATCCCAGGAAATTAGGTGGCAGGACCTGCCAGAGTACTTATTTAAAAATACTGGTGTACCTGGCTTGCCTCCACGGAGCTAAGTGTGGGCAACGTTGGGCCTCAGTAGGGGTCAAGCGGCTAAATGGCCAGATGAACAATGGTACACGACACTACATCGAACAATATCCATACACTTTTAAATCTCTGGCCTTTACAGTGTTCTGTAACACACGACAATATAGACTACACGAAGTTGGGGGAAACCCCTGGTGCCGTTAGACCTTAAACACACTTTATACTTTTACAGTGTAAGCAACATTGTCTGCGCGGTAGCACAGTGGTATTGTCACCGTCCTCCCCACACCGGGTGGGAAAGGCTCTGGTTCGAATCTCGTCAATGACGTTGGGGAACGTTAATGGGGGGGTTTTTCACTCCGTGGCTGAGTTAGTCGGTCTCGGCTTAGATAGCAAAGTTTTTTTTCTCCAGAAATTGGGGGTTTTCGTCCAGAAAAACAGACAAATCGACCATAGAACACACGCAACTAACAGACATAAGACACACATCACGGCAGATGAATTTAAATATTTGGGTGGCTTAATATAATACTTTTTTAGTGTAAGCAACAGCTGGGGGGGGGAACTGATGGTTCCATTCACTGCTCAATTATACCGTGCTACAAATGCTGTCTACCCCCCTCTTCAAGATTTTCAAATGTACACACTTTGTTAAAAACAGTGTGTACATTTTTTTTTTTCTCTGTACTCTGAGATAGTCGGCTTGGAGGTGGACTAATTTTCTCGCTAGATCAAATCCTTGCCGGTCCGATGAAACAAGCTCCCAGAATTCCACAACACTGAACTTCACCTGGAATCCGGCTTGAAAATGTTCGAATTTCTCCGTTGACCAAAAATGCAGATTGTGCGCAAAAAGTTGAATCCTAAACGTCGACATTAGGGGAATATTATTTAGTACATAGGACATACCTGTTGGTTGGTAGGAAACAGTTTTAAAATTTCTGCTTTTGGGACTCAATAAATCATTTAAAATTGTAAAACTAAGTCAACTGTGTAATTTTACTTAATTTTGAGTGTTCATACTAATGTGCAATATACCAAAAGTTCTTGTTTCGTATTGTCAATGTTTTAATAATTTAAAAGGAAACCAGACTAATAGCACAACTGATAACAGTAAGAGAATAAATTAGTAGTAAGCTGTGAACTAGAAAAGTACAAAAGCCAATTGCCATATTTTTATCGCAAACCTTAAGAGGTTTGAAAACCATCAGTTGGGAAATGCACTAGACAGCAACTACGATAGGTTATCAAAAAGTTCGTACTCTGACCAAGATAAAACATCAGTAGGAAGATGCCGTTTTTAATATAAGTTGTCTACATATTCAATTACTAATATGTGAGATTTCATTCCCGTAGGTGATCGTACACCACAAGTGGAGCCCGGAATCTGAGGAAGGACTCTATGGTTGACAAAATGGAGAATCGAGTAGTGATAAAGTTCCTGCATTTGCAGGGCAAGAAAGCTCAGGAAATTGACGATGAAATGAAAGCTGTGTATGGGCAGATTTGTCCGTCCTATGACACTGTAACAAAGTGGAAACTGGAGTGCGGTCGTACAAGTGTCTTTGACGAGCCAAGAGAAGGAAGGTTCATCAACATTCACATACAGTGAGACGGTTGCAAAGATTGAGCAGCTGGTTCTGAGTGACAGATGAGTGACAATTAATTTCATCGCAAATGCAGTGGGAATGAGTTATGGGTCTGCCCACAGCATTTTATATGACCATCTGTACATGTCTAAGGTCTCCGAACGATGGGTTTTAAGATTGCTGACACCTTTGCAGAAGCAATGCTGAACGGAGTGTTCTCGGCAACTGTTGGAATTGTGTAATGCGGATGTTGAGAACTTTTTTTTTTGATTGGTTGGTGACAAATTACGAATGCTGGATGTACCAGTATGATTTGGAGACTAAAAACGTCAAAGCAGTGCAAGCACACCTCCCAAAAAGTCAAAGATCACTCCATATGAAAACAAGTTGATGTTAGCATTAGTAGAGGCATATGATGTAAGAAAGCTTATTCAGCATCAGCCAATCAGCATCAGCCAAAAAACCTCTCCCATTTCACCCCTCCATTCGTTCCAAATACCTGTCCAGCTCAGCCTTAATTTTATTTAGGCTATCAACTTCCACAACAAAGGATGGAAATCTGTTCCACCAACCAACGACCCGCTGGCTAAAGTCGAACTTCCGCACATCTATCCTGCATCTGTCTTTCCTCAGTTTGAATTTATGCCCTCTCAGGTGATTATTCTGAGCAAGAGGAATAACCCATCAGCATCGAGCATGCTCAAATCATTCAAGGCTTTATACACCTCAATCAGATCAGCTCGCAGGTGCCTAGTCTCTAGACACTGTAATTTGCAAAACTTAAGCCTTTCGTAAGAGCAACCCTTTGTTCCATTTACTAATCTTGTTGTCCTCTGTACTCGTTCCAATAGCTCTACATCCTTCTTAATATGAGGGCTCCAGACCTGTATACGGTACTCAAGGTGTGGCCTGACAATTGTCTTATACAAGGGGATAATCACCTCCTTATCCCTGCTAGAAAAGTTCCTGTATATCCTTAACAAGACACTATGAGCTACACTTGCAGACCGTCTGAACTACTCAGAAAACTTCATATCTGCCTGCATAATTACTCCCAGGTCTTTTTTTGTTCTCTAATACTGTCAGTGTAGTACCACAGAGTTGATACGTCACTCTGGGATTACTGCTTCTCATATGTAGTACTTTTCATTTATCAAAGTTAAAGTTCATTTGCCACCTCTCAGTCCATCTGCTCAACTTTCCTAGATCCTGTTGTAGCAGCAGCAGCATACTGTCATTAGTGTCCTTAACAACCCTGACAACCTTCGTATCGTCTGCAAAGTTGGACATTAAGCTTGATATACCATCATCAATATCATTTATAAATACAGAAAACAACAATGGACCCAACACTGAACCCCGAGGGACTCCACTAATAACATTAGTCCACGATGAGCAGTGTTCATTGATTACCACTCTGTCTTCTCCTACTCAACCATCCCTTTATCCATAGCAGCAATTTGCCTCCAGTGCCACACTGCCCCAATTTGTTCAGCAGTGTTCCATGTGCAACAGTATCAAAAGCCTTTCTAAGATCCAAATATATGATATCAAAGTTATTCCCTGCATCCAGTTCCTTTGTGACCACATCATTATATCCAATCAAATTAGCCAGGCAAGACTTCCCTTTACAAAACCATGCTGTGTCCTAGCTATAACTGAAGTCTTGTCTAGATTATCCTGCAGTGCTTCCATTAATTTTCCTGGAACAGAAGTTAAGCTAACAGGTCTCTAATTACTTGTGTCGTCCTTTGTGACTTGAGGTCACATTTGCACATCTCTCCCCTGAGTCGAAAGAAGCTCTGATAATTATGGCTAAAGGTTTGCTTACGTCCTTTGTTGCCTGCTTTAATATAACTGGATAGATCCCATCCACCCCGGGCGCTTTTTTTTGTGTTTATATTCAAAAATTTCTCCTCCACTTTCCTCTCAGTTATTGCAAAATCATCTAGCTTACTGCCAGAGTTTAACTCACCTCTGGCATTTCCCCTTCCTGAATAACTCCTCATAGGTGAATATAGATGCAAAATACTCATTTAGTTTGTTAGCCCTCTGAGCAGGATCATAAACAGTTGAACCATCAATATCCAGTGGGACAATCTGATTCATCCCTTTCCTTCTAGAGTTTACGTAGGTAAAGAACTCTTTGTTGTTTTTCTTTGCATCCTTTGCCAAGTATTTCTTATAATCTTCCTTTGCCTGCCTAATCTCCTTTGTGAATTGGTTACAGACCAGCTTATATCTATCATAAACGTCCATGTCGCCCATTAATTTATATGTATCCCACGCATTTTTCTTCTTTGCCATATGTCTCATTAGTTCATCTGACATCCATTTAGGCCTAAACCTTGAACAATATTTCTTAGTTGGTATGCAAAGCCTAGTAGCTTCCAAGATTAATTCTTTGAACGCTTCCCATTTTGTTGGTAATATCATCAGTTGGTCCCACCGTATAGAATTTAAATACTCTCTCACACCACCGTAGTCGCCATTACGAAAGAAAAAACCATTCCCTTTACCCCTGATGATAGTTTCCTTCTTGAGTAAATCCCACTTCAGCACACTGTGATCACTGCCACCTAGCGGTTCCTTTATCTGCAGATTCTTAATGCATGAAGAATCACTACTGATAATCAAATCAAGATTATTACTCCCTCTAGTTGCCTCCCGAACATGCTGATGTGGAAAACAAACAATCATCCAATAAATCCACAAAAGCCTTGCTATAGTGTGAGTGACCAACCCACAAATTCCAGTCAATATTTGGGAAATTAAGATCTCCCATTATAATACTCTCAGATTTACTGGCCAACTCTATTTCCCTGTACAGTTTCTTATTATACTCATTAGAGTCATTAGGCCTATAACACACTCCTACTCTTAATTTTGATCTCCCAATGCTTATGTCACACCAAACTGACTCGACACTGCACTGTCCAGCGATATCGTCTGGATTCACTTCCTTGGATTTTGTGTTTCTTAACTGATAGCATAACCCTGTCTGCCTTCCTGTCTTCTCTATCTTGCTTATTCTGCTTGTACACATTGTACTCCCCAAATACCAGTTCTGATATCCCAACAATATCTGCCTTTTGATGTTTTGAGCAATACCTGAAATTCATAAAATGTATTTACCAAACTCCTAGCATTGGTGTACCTGCAAGTATACATGCACCTGTTTCTATTCTTAGCTACCCTAACACAACCCATGTGTTAACTTGTACCGCAATAACTCCCAGCAGTCTGAAATACCCTGCATCTTGTTTTCCAGGCTGCTGCTCATTCCAATAGAAGCAGTGCAAGAATCACTTTCACCTCTGCCAGTGGCTACTGTTAATCTATTAGTCCTTGTATCCCCCAAGCTAGCAGTTTTCCGACCCACCTAACGCTGCCTCAATAGCATCAGAAATATTCTTGCACCCTTTCTATTTAAGTGTATCCCATCCCATGTAGAAGCAGTCTCTCCTGTTAACAAGTACAGACCAGGTCGAAAAAAAATTATACCCCTTGAGCCTTGCACAATCTTTCCAGGGCCGAATTGATCGACAAGGCTCTCATCATATACTCCCTTCTATCGTGTCTGGGCAGAAGTGCAGACACTTTCAAATTCAACCCTAATTCACGGCTTTTTTTCAACAGTGTTTGTTAAGTAATTCTGCTGGTCTCCTACTCTTAATATCATTAGTGCCAACGTGTAGCGGCCTTCAGGACCGGGGGTGCAGTAACACATGCTCTTTGAGTAGACCGGTGTTAAAGCCCCTCACTGCTAAATACGGTCGATCTGCTAACCCACACTGGACCAGCGTGGTAGATTATGGTCCATTTTCCTCAGCATGAATTGTTGAGCAGGCTTCCATTCTGTAGTGGGTTGATAATGGCTGCAGTTTTAGTACAGCAATATCACCTTTTGTGCCTTTAAAGATGATATCTGCTCTACAACGCCATCAACCTTTGCCCCTGGCAGACATACCCTAGTCCTGTTCCACCTATCCTTTTTACATAGCATATTCCCCGTTTCCCTGACAATAGAGTCACCAACAACTACTAGTTCCTGTGGAACCAGCGCATTCTGCCTTGGGGGTTGCCGCTGTGTTGCGTGATGATCAAGTGCAAGCTCTAGCGTTGATGTGGGCACCTGAGAGCTTGATGGACCCCTCAATTTAGATCCTTCGAGGGCATCCACCTGTCCTTCAAGCTCCCATATAGGCCCATAACAATGCTGATATGTCGCCTCATTTCCTCACACTCCTTACATCGCGCGCACACACAAAGAAATCCACAAACATCAAGCAAGCAGTGCATTTTAAAAGGCTGTGATTCAGAGGGCAACTGTCCCCACCTCAGTTCTCCTGTGAGCCACAGCACTCCATTTAGCTTGAGCCTTTTGCTTTGCTGCTCTAGTCTGAGTCATGATTTCGATTCAATTTCAATAAAATTTCAATTGCTGTACAAAAATTATAACCCTAAACTTGTAGCACCATATATCTATATATATTTTTTTCGGTATCAAGTATTATCTTCGAGTTTTCCGTATCAGTTATGTGTTTATTAAATTTTTTACGTTTGTAAAATCTAAGTCGTTATATGTATTCAGTTAAAAAGTACAATTTAATTGATAATGAATTCAACAATATTAATCAATTTTACTGATTAATTGATAATATTATATTCTATACTAGGGGTGGCCAACGAGTTGATCGCGATCTACCAGTCGATCACGACGAATTTTAAATATACAGTCGTCCCTCGATTTGTGCAATGTAATTTTTGAGATGGTAGATCGCGGCACATTTTGAAGAAAAAAAGTTGATCGCATCACAAATTAAGTAGGCCACTCCTGTTCTATACTATACTAAGCTAACGCTATCTACTTCGGGATATAACGTTGTATCGTATAACAATGGCGGCAAGTTACGAAAGGTAAATCTACGGACGCTTAAGTATTAATTAACTTCCAAAATCTCGCTGTCTCAATCCAGAATAAACCAAGGATCATGACTAGGTCTATAAGCTAACTTATAGAAAATAATTTAATATGACAATTAGCAATAAAGCGGCTAAATATAGCGAAAAAAAACTTCCCGTTCGTCGGCTCTGCATAATTTTTAAAACACGTGGATTGGATACCCTTACCGATACTAAGTAATAACCTACAAATCTCTATCTCAGTTAAAATTTAAACTAAGTATCGTAACTAGGAATATAAAGCTACTCTAGAAAATAAGTTAATATGTCAATTTAAGTTAATAAAACAGAAAAAACTTCTATTTTCCTGAGCCGTAAAAACTTCGCCTGCCCAAGGCTACAAGGTCGTTCCCACGAATGTTGGAACACGATTGTTTTGTGACAGAAAAGGGGTTATCCTGACGGATTACCTACCTCGTGGTTCTACTCTTACCGGAGAATACTACAGAAATCTTTTGAAAAAGTTACGCGATGCTTTGAAGGCGAAAAGGCGTGGAATGTTAACCATAGTGTCCGTCTTCTGTCAGCCAATGCACCGGCTCACACCGCCATTGCCAGCGCCAACTTTGTTGCCCAGTGCGGCTTCGAACTACTGCAGCACCTACCCTATCACCGTCAGACTTCTTGTTTCGAGAAATGAAGAAACCATTGCGTGGACGCCGCTTTGATTCGTCTCAGGAAGTCGTCAATGAAGTGGAATCGTGGTTTCAGGCAAAAAGTGCGGACATCTATGATCAAGGCATTAAACAACTGATCCACAGATGGGAGAAATGTTACTATACACGGAGAGTACATAGGAAAGGATTCAAGTTCCTGTGAAGTTTCGCCTTTCTAGGGCTATTATTGCTAGGTAAGGGTACGAACTTTTTGATACTCCCATCGTAACGTTCTGATGAGGGAACTGCAGATTAATCGACTCATTTAAAACGACATAAGATTGATTAAGCGTGACACATACTCACAAATAATCAACAAGTAAATGACAAATAAGAGTGACAAATTTATGGTGAAATTTGAAATTAAAGCGTTTTTATTTATTTGCTTAATTTGTTCGTTCAAAAAAATACGATGTATTAAAATATATAGTAAAAATTATCTTCCGAGTATCTTTTAGGCATTTTAATATATTGTTCTGGTTTTATTTATTTTTTAATTGAACGGAAGGGTTTACTTTTGATAAAGCTATTCTAGTTACTTTCCTTCCCACTTAATGTAAATCAAAGAGCTGTACTGGAAGTATAGAGACTCCGCGACAACTGGGAAGAGAAAGGGATCTATCACTCTGGAACAGATTAATTTATTTTTGTTATTATGTTATTTGTATGTAGTAATAAATAATGAAACTTTCTTTGAAAGTTACTTGAAATTATATAAGGAAACTCGCATCTCTACGTCCACATTGCCGAACGGTAGCACTAAATATCATCGTTGCTCTTCTCATACCGAAAAGGCGGCCCCGAGTACCAAGCGATTCTATAGTGATTTGAAAGCGATTTTCTTAAAAGAGCGATTGATTGTAGTTGAACCTTAGTTTCTAATTTCCAAAGTTATATAATTTTGCTCTTCTAAAGTAAAGAAGTCAGCTTACTCAACAGAAAGGAAAGCCACCTTTCTTCTTGTATATAAAACTAATCTACTAACGCACTAACACTAACAACCTTATCGCTTGGTCACTGGTGGCACCGCTCCTGCCTCCACGTGGCGGGGCTGGAAGCCTGGGAGGAGAAATCCACTCTCCCGGGACTAAAAGGAGCAACTATGGACAACACAAAACAGTCCTATGGATCTCTTGATCCAGATTCAAGTAGCCATGACGACCATGATAATTTGAATAAATCCCATGCTAAGAGACAAAAAAAAGAAGGGACAGATTTTTCTGCTCCTCTCTTCTTAATATTACATTCCTCCACAGACCAACCATTGAGTAAACTCTCCCCATTTTTGATTCAGAAATGTCTCGAAAATGTGGCTGGGCCTCCAAAAATGGTTCGGCGACTAAGATCTGGAGACCTATTAGTGGAGATGAGTGAACACAGACATGCTGAAAGACTCTTGAAAATATCTACCTTTGGTGGAATTTCCACAAAGGTTACCCCACATGCTACCTTGAACTCCTCTAAAGGGGTAATATCTGAATGGGATCTTCTAAATGTATCAGAGGATGAACTTGTCTCTGAATTAAGCAATCAAAATGTAGTCCAGGCAAAAAGAATTGTCATCAAAAAAGATGGAGAGCCTGTCCCTACACGAACAGTCATATTGACATTTAAGTCACCAAATCTCCCCACAACTATAAAAGCTGGATATCTCAGATGCCATGTTCGACCGTACATTCCCAACCCAGTCCGGTGCTTTAAGTGCCAAAAATTCGGTCATTCGCAAACTGTGTGCAGAGGTATAGTCACTTGTGCTTCTTGTGGTTCAAAAGAACACACACATACGGACTGTAGTAATGAAACCCAAAACTGTCCTAACTGCTATGGAAATCATTCTGCCTTCTCTAAGGACTGTATCCAATGGAAAAGAGAGAAGAACATTCAGAAGTATAAAATAGAGAACAAAGTGTCATATCAAGAGGCAAAGAAACACTTTGCAATCCCTACTAAATCATCTACATACGCCTCAGTTACTCAACAGCTACGCACAATATCAACTCAGACTGACTGCTCTGTCCCTCCAAATATCTCTATATCTGGTTGGGCAAAATCATTATTTACTTCATTAAAAAGAACCATCTTCCTCAAAATATGCAACCCAAGAAGTAAATACGCCGGTAACAATACCTCCAGATAAGAATACCAATCAGCAACCAAAAGTACAAACTAAGAGCGCTGAAAGAACTGATACACACACATTCAGATCTGATACCATGGACACTGATGAAAAAGCAGATGAAGATGACACATTTCTTGAAATTCATCCAGAAGGTGACATTGACACAAGCAGACCAGTCTTCTCAAAGAAGGATAAAGGAAAAATAGACAGGCGTAAGCAAACTACCTCACGGAAGTCAGCAGACACTAGCTAAAACCAAACAATGGATACAGTTATACAATGGAATTGTCGTGGGCTCCGTGCTAACCTTGACGACTTTTACGATCTCCTATCTGAATACAAGCCTGTTGCCGTATGCATTCAAGAAACAAATCTCACAAATGCAATATCTATGAAAATTAAGCATTACAATATGTATAGAAAAGATAAAAACTCATCTATTTTAGCTCATGGAGGAGTAGCACTCATAGTGAATTCTTTGGTGCCCTCTAGACCTATATCCCTGCAAACTTGTTTAGAGGCAATTGCTGTCCGTGTCACCCTCGGAATCACAATAACATTAGTTTCATTGTATCTATCACCAAATCATACATACACCTTTGCTGATTTAGATAATTTAGTAATGCAAATACCTACTCCCTTTTGTATTATGGGTGACTGGAATGGCCATCACCCGCTATGGGGTTCTCAACATCTTGACTCCAGAGGACAGATAATTGAAAAAATTTTAGACAAACATAACCTGACAATTTTAAACACTGGTGCTCACGCATATGTGCATTTACCATCTGGCTCAACCTCTGCTATTGATCTTTCTATATGCTCTCCAGTGATATTTCCTCTTCGTGGTAGCGATCACTTTCCTATCATCTGTACTTTCTGTATAAGTTCTACTCCTCAGAGTAACATTAGGACAACCTGGAAATCTGCTAAGGCGAACTGGATTAAATACCAAGAAATAGCTCACTTAGATGCTGTCTTCATAGCAACCCACACAATTGACTCTGCAGTAAGCTACATTACAGATACAGTAATGAAAGCATCCGAGACTGCTATACCAAAATCATCATCCAAAATCCGGCTTCATCCAAAAATGTGGTGGAACGAAGCATGCAACAGTGCTAAAAAAGAAAGGAACAAATATTGGAATATTTTTCGAAAACATCCAACCACAGCTAACCTCCTACAGTTTAAGAGAATCAGAGCTAAAGCTCGTCATATAAGACGGGAAAGTAAAAAAGAAGCATGGGCGCATTATGCCTCCACCATAAACAGATCCACAGATACTTCTACAATATGGAAAAAAATCAAGAGAATTAATGGTAAATACTCGCAGACAACTTCTCCTATTCTACTTGTAAAAGGGAAAGAAATCTCTGAACCTACAGAAATTGCCAATGCCTTAGGTACTACGTTTGAAACGCTTTCAGCTGTTGCCACATATGAACCAACATTTCAATTGCTAAAATCGCAGACAGAAAAATACAAACTAAATTTTAATACTGTCATCCTTCATTCTTATAATCTGCCTCTGACCATGAATGAATTGCGTAATGCACTTGCACGAACGAAAAACAGTGCTCCAGGTCCCGACGGGATTTATTACACCATGATCTGTCATTTAAGTGAGGAATCATTAACTGTACTCTTACAACTTTATAACAGAATTTACTTAGAAGAGTATTACCCCGCTAGCTGGTGCCATTCTTATGTGCTAGCCTTCCCGAAACCAGGGAAAGACCATACAGATCCCAAAAATTACCGTCCTATTTCTCTAACCAGTTGTCTGGGAAAAACATTGGAAAAAATAATTAACGCCAGACTGACATGGTTTTTAGAGACTCAAAACATTCTAAGCCCAAGTCAGTATGGTTTCCGGAGAAAAAGATGTACGCTTGATCTCATTATCAAGGCCAAAACAAATATCCGGAACGCGTTCCTGAGAAACGAACACCTAGTCATGATATGTGTTGACATTGAAAAAGCGTTTGATACAACTTGGCGATATGGAATTCTTCAGGACTTGCATAAATGTGGACTTCGGGGTCATTTCCCAAAATTTATTAAGAACTTTCTAGGCAATAGGTCCTTTCAGGTCCGATTCCACTCTTCATTATCTCGAGCATATGTACAAGAAGAGGGAGTTCCCCAAGGATCAGTGTTGAGCGCCACACTCTTTGCCATTAGGATTGATTCTATTACCAAGTGCATACCTAACACAGTTGACGCATACTTGTACGCTGACGATCTTGCCATGTCATGTCATTCTAAGAAAATGAGACTTATTGAAAGACAACTACAAGGCACCATTAACAAAATAGTCTCTTGGGCTAAGAACAACGGATATCGGCTTTCAAAACCAAAAACGACTGCTGTGCACTTCTGTCGCAAACGTTCTTTACATCCGGATCCAGACCTTCATTTGGATTCTCATTGTATTACTTTCCGACCTAGTATTAGATTTCTTGGTGTAATATTTGATAAAAAAAAATTAAACTTCCTGGAACATATAAAACATATTCGTACAAGTTGTCTTAGAAAACTAAATATTCTCAGAGTAATTTCTTCTATGTCATGGGGTGCAGATCGTTACGTGTTGTTACATCTATATCGCTCACTGATCAGATCCCGGTTAGACTATGGGTCTCCTGCATATGATTCAGCCAGGCCAAGTGTATTGAAATGGCTCGATCCTGTACATCACAGTGCATTAAGAGTTGCACTGGGGCTTTTCGCACATCACCAATCTTAAGCCTCTATACCGAAGCCCATGAACCACCGTTACACCTTAGGCGAGAAACTCTACTACTAAATTATGCAGCCAAAATCAGCAGTCTCCCACATCATCCCATCTGGCAATGCCTCTTCATGCCAAAATGGAGAGAAATCTATCGAACTAAATGGCGTTACAACAAACCATCTGGCATTAGGCTTCAAGCTTTGATCACAAGCTGGGGCCTGAAGTTTTCTAACACGCTCCAGGATACTAGCACTGAAACCCAGCCATGGCTTTCCATGGCTCCAGTACATATTGATAGACTTTTTCAGCAATGGGGAAAGAATAACATTCCCGATATCAACATTAGACAGATACATATGGCTCACTCCACCGAGTTTAGCAGCTTCATTCAGCTATACACAGATGGATCTAAAACTGGTAATAAAGTTGGCACAGCTGTAGTACTACCAAATGCCACCATCTCCAGACAGCTCCCACCAGAATGCAGTACTTATACCTCAGAGCTATATGGTATTCTACTAGCCCTAGAGAATATAAAAGAAGCCTCATACGCTAAATCCATCATATATACAGACTCGTTGAGTGCTGTTAATGCTCTACAGGGTAAATCCTTCCCTAGTCATCCTCTGATACAGAAAAGTTTAGCACAGTTATTAGCACTTCATGGACGTGGACAGCTCGTAATATTTTGCTGGATCCCTGGACACGTTGGAATCCAAGGAAACGAGCAGGCAGATTTAGCTGCTAAAATTGCTACAAATGTGATGCCATCTAATTTCAGGACTCCTTATAGTGATCATAAGTCCTTTATCAAACAGACATATAAAGAAGTATGGACACGCATGTGGAAAGATCAGAAAAATAATAAACTTTTTGAAATCAAGAGAGAACCTAAACAGTGGCAATCCAGCATGAGACGAAACAGAAAGGAAGAAATTATTCTAGCCAGATTACGCATTGGTCATACTTTCCTCACCCATAGCTATCTACTAACAAACAGTGACCCTCCACAATGCAGTAATTGTTTATGCTCACTAACAGTAAAGCATATCATCATAGAATGCCCGCAATATCAAAAAGAACGGAAAACAGCTTTTTCCTCTAATTTTCATAATTACAATAATTTAACACTACAGTGTGTCCTAGGAGATCGAGAGAACATGGATGACATTTTTCTTTTTCTAAAATTTATTAATAAATATCACCTTATCTGAACCACTATTTCCTGTAAGAAAAACGAAGGAAATATCAGACAGTAATTAGTGCATTATAGCCTAAGTTGCTGATGCACCAATAAATTTAACAAACAACAACAACAACAACAACAACATACCGAAAAGGCCTGTACGAGTATTCGAGAAGAATAGAATCCAGGTCTAAGAAGTGCCTCTTACGAGAAAGGAAGGAAAGAAATTTTCTGGGCATGTTTTTTTCCACAAGGACCTGGCAGGTCGGTTTTTGACTAGGGTTGTGCCTCTTTTTTTTTTTTTTTCCCCTCTTCTAATGTTTTTCATCCCACAAAAAAGAGGAAGCCGACAATACAAATGACATGAAATTTGTGCGTGCACAGTGATATACTGATTCCTCTGCGCAATTTTTAGTTATTGTACAGGTAGGGCAAAACCTCATTTTGTACGATGCTACTCTACGAGAAATTTGTTAATTCTTTGATATTGCAGCTACTTCATGAGTTTCCCTGGTATTGCACTACTTTAAATAAAAATCATTGCACAAAGGGAGATTATATTGCTTGTTTATTTACATATATATCTAGGTCAAAGCTGCATTTTGTTTGTAGCAAAACGAGGCTTTGCCCTATTAATAGTTGATTAATGTAGAATGAGGCTTTTGTCTTAAATCGATGAGTTGTAAAGATGGTTAAAGCTGTAAGGTTTAGTAAAAATAACTGAAGTTTTACAAAACAAAGTACAGTTATCGATTATAAGAGGGCGGATTAACTGGCGGCTTTACTGCAGTGTTAATCACGTTTAGTCTCATATTGAGTCGCACCTGCATGTAACGATGAGATTTAGCTATCGCTGACAAGATCTGCTCTGAAATTTAGTGCCAGTAGCTGGAAGGCCCGGCCAACCAAGGAGAAAAGCAAACTCGTTGTTTTCGGTTTTTTTTTCCTTCAAAAAAAAAAAAAAAAAAAAAAAAATTCTGTGCATATTAAATTTTGTCACATCTCACGCTGTTATATAATTTTATAAATAGGAAGGAATATGGTATACGTAAACTTTCGTTTTTATGAAATTACGAGCTTTTCTTTCATTTTGCGGATTATCCATGCAGATTTCTTTTCCAACTGTAAGGTATAAATTTTAAGGGATGAGAAAATAAAATTTTCCCCACTCATTCGCTGCGAGAGATACGCAAGTTTGACTGTGCTCGATTAATAACTTCGAAGTAGAATTTTTCGACTGATGTTCAGTCAGCAGAAAGCTATCCATTCGTAGATATTTGCTGACATAGCATTGCTCTCTTCTGAGTGTAAGGAACTCTCGCAGTTCGCACAGTTGCTCCGACCGATCTTATACCCTACTTTTTCACGCCGTGGTTGAATTTAGTCAGACGAAGGAAACTTTCTTCTCTTTCTCTCTCACACTCACTCACTGAAGGGGGCGCGCGCACGCACACACTTTATTTTGTTTTGTCTTGTATAACAGACATATCGACTGTAGAATGCGTGCTATTACTGACACTGTATATCAATCTCTCATGATTTTAGTTGTCGCCTTTGTGCTTATTCTAGCTCTGAATTTGAAGAAACACTTAGCCAGCACTATCAGCTATTTGCTAATAGCGTTGGCAATTTGCGTAATGTTTTCGGTTACATAGCGCTATTTTATTTTATGCCCTTGCCAATTTTCTGAGATGCAGAATGATTTGAGAAGACGCACACCTTAGACTGTCATTAGCGGCAGTGCTTTTTTGTCTATTGTTGGATAGCACTGCTTACAGTGGTTTTTTTTTTCACATTTACGCGGAAAAGGCCTGTTCGAATCGCGTCTGTTTTTTGTCCAGCAAAACAGGCATACAGATCAGATCAGTGATTAGTGTTCTGTGATCTTACACACTGACGTATCATAAGCTTAGCTGCTTTTACCAAAAAAAAAAAAAAAAAACCCCACAATCAGTATGAATATCAAAGGTAACCAGAATGGATATGAAGAATGGTGACACGAGACGAATTGAGTTGATTTAAATTGAATAAAACTTGTAATACTTATTGAGTAAAACGAATTGAGTAAATAGTTACAATTACCGAATTTATAATTTATTTTTAAAAAGTGACAATCTTTATCTAAATCAGTTATTATAAGAGCCTATGGCTTTTGTATAAAAAGTACTATTTTTATTAATAATAATTTAATTAACGTTACAATTCAAAATATTAAAATAAAATAATAATTTTTCTGTTTTTATACTCCGGGACGACCAAACGGTCAGAGGAGTTCACAAATAGACAGAATACAAGAAACAGCACCGTATTCAGCAGTCACGGGCTTGAACCCCGGTCACTCAAGGCACGTGTACTTATGCACCCGCGCGCCTGACCACTAGGCTACGGCGGCCTATTTACAATTTGTAATTGTAATATTATTTGTAATTTTTTGTAATTGTATTTGTAATATTTTGAATATAATTAATAGTAAAATATAATTAATTTAACTAATGAAACCAAAGGCGCATTTCTAATATTTGACCATAAAAATACACCTTTGCTTTCATTTATTCCTGGTAAAAATTCCTACTTAAGCTTCTAATGAACATGAATGTCAATAAGGCAATATTATTATTATTATTAATATCAATTTATTTCCGAAGAAATGTCCCTTTACAGCTATTCAGCTAGAGGACATGAGTTACATGTCGTGCGCTGGTCTGTGCTTAAGGTGTTGGCGATGAAGAAAAAGACGAATCTTTGTGGATTCGTCCATTATTCATTTTATGCCCTTTACTGCCATTTCAGAAAACATGGGGGGGGGGGGGGGAAACCTTAATCTTCCTGGGTTATGATGCGCATTCCATCTAAAAGATTACAATGCCAGTCTTACAATGTAAGTCTACGCTGTACTACAGGCATCGTGTGGCTCAGCAAAACAGAGTGGGGGTCAAGCTCGCGAACTGTATTCTCATAATTGCTATCGTGTCGCAATTATGACATCGTTAGTGTGAGATGCCCGTAAAATGCTGTTGTAACTTATATTGAAATCGCAGTTCTCAGTACTGTATCATGTATTATAATCGAAAATTTTGAGCATATTTTCATTTTAGTTGCCTTTAGCAGCAGAAATTTTTTTCAAGGCAACTCTGTCTTTTAGTTTGTTACTCGTTCATCAAGGTTTAACAATTTTGGCGTTCTACTTTTTTGAAGACACCGAATTGCAACCACATTAAGAAATCTTTAGTTTAAAGAAAAATTCCACAGATTAAATTACCTATCTTCGCTAATACCAACGAAATTTACCGTTTTACTGTTTCATAAAAAGAAGTTAACATAATCTGGATCTTTTACTCTTTTGAAAAACCAATTATTATCAATCAAACTTTACGTTTTCATCTTTTTATTATCTCTTCACATACACGAATTTCCCTTTGACTGCATCTCATAGATTTTTCTTTCCTCAGAGATGCAGCTATAGCTTTCTTTGCCTTTATTCTCCATGCTCCGTGTCAGTTTATTTGCTTTTCAGTCAGATGAATATTTTGGGAAGCTTTTTGTACAGGTTAAGTTTACTAAGTAATTTTATTTTCCAGGGAAATTGAAATTGAAGTTCCGTTTTGTATTTTCATATTTGCTTAAAATAAATAAGGCTATGAAATAAATAGGGGCCTTAACTTATATTGTAATTCCAGTTATTGCTTCAATCGACTCAATTGCAGTCTCATTACTTATATGATGCTCCGTTTTTTGTTTTCACTTAATTAGAATGTGATATGGTAGCTTCCCTAAAGCTTATGAATAAACCTGCATGTTGCGGACAATGATAGTAATGCGAGTGTGCTCGTGTTCTGCTATTTTCCGCAATGTTTCTATTATTGCACCAGTGCTCATAGAACTCTGATGTTAACATCTTGATTCCACAATCTGAGCAGTTACTATAGCAACCATAATTCGTAGCAGTCTTTCATTGGGTGGGGTGGGGTAGAAATGGGGAGCATATGAAATGTCAAGTAAGGCCATCATCAATCGATACAAATATAATTTTGTTGCAGCTATCTGTAGACAAGGAAGATATTTCATTTGAAATGTGTGTAATTAGTATACAAGCAGATGCTAATTAAGTTAGCATCAACATGAAGAACTAGGAAACACTAATATAATTTCCTTTAATTGAAAAGGTTTCTTCAGGAGATTTATATGAAGTTCTGTGTGTCCTGTTATTCCTGCTTTGAACAGCGATTACAGTTCGTCGATTGTTGGTGTAGTTAATTTTAACATCGCCGGCTGCATAATCTATCTAAAATTAAACTAATGACAGGTAAAAGAAATTTTACTTTTATTTAAGAGAACATAAAAAAAGAAACAGTTATATAAAATTTAATATATTCTGATACTACCATAAAATACAACAGATTACAGGTTTGAAATCTATATAAATATAATTTTATTGCCATAACATAAACACAATATATAGCAGTAATGTTCATCAAGGAAATTTAATGAGTAATATTATTTAATAATATCAATAAAATTCTCGATATTTCTGTATAACATGTGGATTATTCACATCAATAATCAGTTATTCATAATGGAAGCAACCGAAAACGATTACTGGTTCGATGACTATGAAGAGAATATACATGGTACAACTATTTATATTTCGAGGTGGAATAACGAAGTAGGGGAGCACGAGTAAATTAGAACAAGTTTTGCACTTATTTCTATTATTAAGCTTAATTATAATGAAATTATGACAGAATTTTCGATCCTGGTCTATGCTTCTGTTATTTGGTCCTCAGCTCCTCACAAGCAAAGCTTAAAGAATCCCGTCGTTTATCTTACAGTTCAAATATTCATTTCCACGGAATCTCCTTAAACAGCGCTTAGTAATAGCTATTTATCTGTTGTTCACTCGAGACTTCAATTCCTTTTAATCGGTTTATATCCTGACCTTTATCTTTAGGCCATTATCAGTTTATACTATATCCAAGTGATTTGCCGTTCGTGTTGTGTTGTCCGTTGAATTAGCAGATACGCAGCACCGCAATCTTGTATTGATTTTCTCTTTCTCTCCCCTCCCCTTAACCTCAGCAACATGTTTTTAAATCCTTCGAAGTTTTTTTTTTTTTTTTTCCAAATTAAGATAAAAATCTAAATGGGTCAGCTAATGCAACGAGGGCCGCAGATGGTTGATCACAATTGACTGGCGAATTGTTGTGTATAAATAAAAATACCTACACAAAAAATAGTAAACAAACTTCCACCAAAAATTAATATCCAAGTTCTTATTTTATGATTAAATATTATGCACAGTGTTGACGAACAAATGCCATCTTCAAAACTGAAGTCTGGCTTGATGCGTGAATTGCTGCGACGAGGCGTGATCAAAAAGTTCAATTACGCGGATCTCAAACAAGGGTTGCATGGTCTTCTACCCAAAACTTGGAGTTTTTATCGTCCTGCAAATCGTAAGAAGTAGCGTGTTGTAGAGACATAGCATGCTTATGTAGCTTCAGCCAAAAAAAAAAAAAAAAAAAAAAAACCATTTCACACATCCATTCATTCCCTCTAAAAGTTTGTCCAGTTTCTCCTTGAATTTATTTAAGCTATCAACTTCCACAACGACAGATGGAAGTTAGTTCCAGCAATCAACTATCCGCTGGCTGAAGGCAAATTAATAGCTGCTGTTATTGTTGTTATTGTTGTTGTTATTTGGTTTTTAGGAGCATTAGCAACTAAGGCCATATTGCTCCGGGATATGCGGTGGTCATTCCCTGAATGACCTTTCCGCATCCTCCGTATTTGGTGGTGACGGGCTCGAACCCCGGTCTAATCAAGAAGCGTGTGCTACGCACTGCTGCTGCTCCTTCCCACCTGGCTACGGAGGCGCCCTGCTGTTATTCGTGCGAACTGTAGCCCAACACGATATTATGTAGGTGGTCATAATTCAGTGATCACTGAGTGTATATATGTTCCATATATATCGTACAGTATCAGTGAAATGAGCCGTATACTGGATTGTTACAACGGTTTCTGGCTCAAGCGATGCGAGAGGCGTTTTATTCAAGCATGTCTAGCTTGTTTCATGGGCTCCTGATGTTTTGGTAGAAGTTGTATAACCAGATGTGGCCAGAATTCCTTTTGAGTGATGATGGAATGCTACCTTTATTTATGTGCCTCGATAAGTTATTGTTGGGATATTCATTGGTTGTGCGCCTAGATATTTCATAGACAGCTGACAGAATCATATCTAGAGCACAAAGCTCGGTGCTATCATGATTGTGCATTCTGGCCAAAAGATTAAAAAGCTTTATTCACTCTAGTAGGGCTACCTTTTGACCGAATTTGACCTACTTTTTGACCGAATTACAGCCCGTGTACGTCGTGGCATGGATTACCCTAGGTGTCTGAGCGAGTCTCAGCTCCAGAATTGACCATTCTTCCATTAGCCTAGTTGTCAGCTGCTACTTTTAGTCGGTTGACAACTGCCAAACCAAATTTTCCTTCCTAGTATATCCCAGACATTCTCATTTGGATTCAGATCTGGAGAATTAGGCAGCCAGGTTTGGAAATCTTGGGAATGTTCCTCGAACCATACAGATAAAACTTTTGCTGGTGGATAGTTGTGTTGTCGTCTTGAAATAATCCATCACAATCTAGATAAAAATAAAGCATTGCAGGTTGAAGTTTGTAGAAAGATTGGAGGTAACAATACGACCTTCTAAAGGTATGAGCGGATTCAGTCCGTACCAGCACAACATAACTCATACCGTGATACTGCCGACAGTCCCAGTCACTTTAGTGCTGAACACACGAGACAGTCTGGATGCATTGCTTCATGAGGATTATGAGATACTTTTACCCGACCATTAGTGCAAAAGTTATTAAAATCGAGACTCATCCAATCACATAGCTTTTTTTTTTCCACTATGCTGCATAGTTCGGTTCTTAATCTTTTTTTGCCCAATTTTATTTTTCAGTTATTTGCTGCATACTGGACTTTTTATTCTGATACACAATTTGGTTTAAATTGCTGTGGTCTCATTCTTGGAGAAACGACTTTCTGCCTCCCCTTTTTAGAGCTGCATTCTCCTTTAAGCTTTCCACTCATTGTATATTTTTGAGTTGATTGTTTTGACACACACGTGATTTTTCGTTTGTTTTCTTAATTGCGGTTCCTGCTCAATTTCCCCAACAATAACACTTTTCTAAAAATCGGAAAAATCAGCTGTCTTTTCTATGATCGAATCGACTAAGAACCCCAAGGAAAGTGTAAAGTATTGTTCTGATACCAAAGAACTTGTGATCATGCCATGCGACAAACATTTGTATATGGTACGTTTAATTATCCGTTGTCGCGAATTTCAAAAGGTTTCTAATTTTTTCGCCAATGAATGTAGTATGTACGCTGTCTGAATTAATTGTCATATTCAGAGGTACCTGAAAACAAGTTCCTCTATAGATGGGTATTATGTCCATAAATTTCGTGCGTTCTCTGGTTGGTTCACCTGCTTTGCTAGACGAAAAACTTTTTTCTGGAGAAGGAGGGATCTTTCTATCTTCACCTGAGACCGATTAACTCAACCACAGATGGAAAAAAAAAAAAAAAAAGCCCATAAAAGTTCTTTGCGTCATTTAATAGATTCGAACCCGGGCCTTTTCCGTGCGGTGTACGGAGGAGGGCGATTGTAACCACTGTGCTGCTCGAGAGAACTGATGTGTCTGAATTAGAGCATGTGGAGATATTATATTATATATTTTTTTATTAATGATTTTTATAATTTTTATATGTGTGCGTATTTATGTGATGTGCATATATGAGAATTAGTGACTATGGCACTGTTATTGTATATTGTGAAATCAGTAGATAAATATAGTTTAAAATGAATGATTATTCTGTTCCCCATGAAAGACTATTTCAAAAATGTGGCAAGAATGTTCGTTTGATCAAGGGCTAGCTGAAAGATAGGAGACAGGGAGTAATCATAAATGGACATAGCCCAGGAGTCCCTCAAGGATCAGCATTGGGACACTTCTGTTTCTTGTCTTCCTTAATGGCGTTGATGAGAAAGCGCAGGGGCAGTTATTTAGGTTTACTGGTGAATCAAAGGCTGTTTAACGACATAAACCACGACCTTTTGCTTCAAAATGACTTAGATCAGTTGCGCAAATGATCTGAAAGATGACAATGAAATTTAATGCTTCTAAATGTAAGGTTTTGCGTCTAAGGAACAGAAATCCAAGAGTTACTTACAAGCTAGAGTAGAGGATGTTTAGTGTCAAACGGCACCAGGGGTTCCCCCCATCTCCGCGTGCTATACATTGAGGGTGTGAAACAGAACACTGACAATGCCAGATGTTTAACAGTATATGGATTTTGTATTTGTGTAGTGTCGTGTACCGTTGTTCATCTGGTCATTTAGCCGCTGGGCCCCTAATGGGACCCAGCGTTGCCCCACTCTGCCCCGTGGAGGCAGACCAGGTACACTACTTAGTTATTTACTCTGGCAGGTCCTGCCACCTAATTTCCTGAGACTTCAGTGGCACGGACCTAAAAAAAAAAAAAAAAAACCGCTATAGATAGGAGTCAGCCAAAACAAAGGGAGTACTAGTTGGGCGATTTGATGTTGTTAAGTTTTTGGGTGTAGGGCTCAAACAATTTGGAGTTGATTCAGACATTAGTTGTAAGTTAGAGAAGGGGAGGGAGACTGAAGACTGGGGGAAAAAGACAGAGATACGGGGTCCATAGGGAAGATGACCCCAAGTGAGTGGAGCAGGCCCATGTCCCACCAGAGTGAAAAAGAGGGGTGGCGAGGGGGAGGACACTAGGGATGAACTCCCCCTCCTGCAAGGGAGCGTGGCTAGGGAGGCCTAAAGGCAGCAGCTGAGCTGTGCTGGTGGTTGTCACTCCTGGGACGAAGGAAGGAAGGAGTTCCCCCCCCCCCTTCTCCTGAGAGGACTGTCATATCCAGGAAGTTTCTTACTTTGATCGTCAATGGGTGGTGTTTGGGTGCCTAACCCGTCTAGCAGTGAAGACAGACTGCGCAAACTCGGTAAAGGCGGCATAGCGCTGCTCGTCCATTATAATCAGGTGCTCACAATTCCGGGGATTTTCTTGCATTTTAGTGGCAAACTTTAGCCGGAACTCGTCATATTCATGGCAATCATACATCACGTGATCCCACGTTTCTTCAGCCCCGCAGTGACACAGCGGATCTTCTTCTATGCCTAAGGATGTTAGCTTCGCTTTAAAGGGTCCGTGGCCTGTAAATAGAAATGTAGTATGGAGGCCTGATGAGTACCAGGGAAGAGGCTATGGGCTGATGAGGTTCACAGAGGGAATGAACTTTTTGGTTATCAATCCTGTGTTGGTGGTGTCCCATGTCTCTTGCCAGGTCCTGTACATAATTTCAGAGATTCTCTTCCTTTCCTGTTTGGGGTTGTTGTCTCAGGTTAAGAGTGATGCCTGCTGTTTCGGTTGGAATACTCTTCTTCAATCGTTGATATAATCATCTTCTTATTACCTCTAGGGATAGGGGTATACATCCAGCTAGCACCTGTAGAGCTGGGGTGCTCACTGTACGGCACGCCCTGGTTACGGCAAGGAGCATAGAACGCTGTATGGAGTCTAGTTTACGGCGATTTCGGTCGACGGAGGCCTTAGTACACCATACTGAGGCTCCATAGCAAGCTATTGGCACAAATATGGCATTATAGATGAGGGCCAGAGCCCGGCGCTTAAGGCCCCAGTCTGCACGGCTTATACGGATGATCATGGCCGAGTATTTTTTTTATTTTCTGTGACATATATTTCAAGTGAGGATGGAAATTTAGCTTCATATCTAAGACGATTCCTAAATACTTGATTTCTGGGTATAATTTTATGGAGGTGTTGTCAGTTTTGATAACCGGTGGTCTTCGTAGTTGGAGCGTTCCCTTGAGCAATATAGATTTGGTTTTCTCTCCCGAGATCTTTATTCGGTGAATGGCTGTCCAATCCTGGAGCTTAGTTAGTGCACAATTTGCTCTCTCCCCTAAATCAGCTCTTGTGTCACCATGCACCACCAAAACCAAATCGTCAGCAAACGCAAGGGGTTGATTCATCCCCAAGTCCATTCCAAGGTACTTACAAGCTAGGTGGAGAGGAATTAAAAGTGGTTTAGATGAAAACGGTTTAAGGGTTACGACAGTCAGATATTATTTTCCATGCAGTGTAAACAGCGCTGAAAATTATAAGACGATGTATAAGATAATGGTGAGATCGCATTTGGAGTACTGTTATTGTGTTCAGATATGGAGGCCACGCTTCAAAGTAGACATAGACCTACTAGAAATGGTTCAGAGAAAGTCGGAGCGTGGCAACTAGATATCTTTCGGGAAGGGGGAATTGAGAGTTATATATAAGTCCCTTGAGGGAATCAGTAAAATGAACGAAAGAGTTATATTTTCACTGGCAGAAGAGAGAATAATCAGGAATTACAAATAAAATTTTGCAAAGTAGTAGAAGACTGGATCTCAAAGTTTGCCTTCGGGCAGCGTGTTGTAGATAATTTGTGGGGGTGGGGATTTTTTCTTTTTATTATTTTTATATCCTTTAGTTTATTATATTTTTATATATCCCCTTCTGATTAGTTCCCCTTTAGAATAACTCCCCACTTGTGCATCTGACTATTAACTTCACAGAAAATTTTAGGTTCAAGGGGGAAAAGCTCTTAGGTGTATTTAATTCCCTTCGGATAGGCTGGTACTCGCAACAACAAAAAACACACAAAGGTTATATATAAAATTCAGTTTATTGTACATATTTACATGAATACATCAAAACCAAAATTATTAAACCCAAACATATGACAACATGATCTAGTCTCATCTTTTTATATATATATATTTAAATCATGCATCAGTGAAAACCATTAATAACAATACCAATCTCGTTCAATTCCCTTCTGCATATATTCAATCCTGCATCATTTAAAACCATTAATAACAAAATATCAATCCCTTTCTATTCCTTTTAGAAAATTCAATACTTATTCATTTACTTATTACAATGATTATTAACAGGTATCACTCACTTCTAATTCCCATCCAAAACATTTAATTGTAGCCTATCAAGCAATTATAAACAAGGCATCAATTACTTCAAATATTTTATATATATGTATTCCCTTCCAAAATTATTTATATATCTATTAACTTGCCCTGGCTAATGTCCTTCAGCACATATCCTAAAATAACATATCCTTACAACTGAGTAATTCTTATACACAGTATCTTTTAAAAAGTCCAACTAATCAAATTTCGAGGTTCCTACAGTTCTCGGTGTGTATGAGAATACTTATGTAACTAGCCACTTACTTAGTTATCTTGAGGGCTCTGCGGCATGTCCTTCATCTTTCTTGCAGTGAACAGCAGGTCAATTCCACCTGGAGCGCATCTCACAAACCTTGGAGAGTTCGACAGGAGTTTTCGGGTTTACTTCTTGGATTTCGAGTACCTTTGCTCCTTAAAAACGATTCATTTCATCTGGTCAGCACGTTTGTTCTCCCTTCGGTCCGGCTCCGGATTCTATCGGCTTCAGCTCCATTATCTCCTGGGCATCAGACATCTTGTTTATCCTACAATGAGCTAACTTCACCGTATTCTGCTTTCTCAACTATTTTAGTTGCCTTCTGCTCTTTACTGAACTCTGTAAAAACTCTGAAAACTCTTTACTGAAAAAAAAACTGTCTGCTACTGGCTGACGGATTGACTAACTGACTACTGCTACATCTTATCTTGATCCCCTTTCTTCTCTCCAACACTAACTTATACTTCAACTACTCAACTTACTGACACTGACTGATTATACCATCTTAAACTTTGTCAAAAAACTTGTTCAACTCTGACAGAATTACTCATTTCACTAACACCAACTAAAATCTACACTTTCTCTCTTACTAACTCATATTGATTTAACACGACAAAAACCTCAACTTAGTGTGTTTGACTAACTCATCTTCAGAAACACCGACAAAAAACCTCAACTCTGTCTCCTAACTCGTATTTCCTAACACGACAAAAACCTCAACTTTGTTTGTCCTAACTCATATTTCCTAACACCGCCAAAATCTCAACCCTATGTCCCTAAACCATTTTCACTCACACCGCCAAAATCTCAACTTTGTGTCCATTTCAAATCCTTTCACTGCCTTTTTCCTTCATCTTACTCCCGATTTCGCCACGCCTATTCTCAGTGACTCCTTCCAATCCTATATTCATTTACGAATTCTTCTCATTTGATTTGTTAGAAGGCCTATACTCAGCCTGCCCAGTAGCACGTGTTACCATACACCCACTTTTTACAATTCTACCAGATTTTCTCCCATACGGTGTGCCCTTAGATGTTTGCCGATTATCCTTTGTCCCCGTAGCGTTCTAAAACCACGAAAATCACATCTCGTGACCACAGCACCTATATTTGGAAACTTATGTGCTGGTCAAGAAACCACTTCCTGTTTACGACTGACTGTCTCTACTAAGTTCGACCTCGCATAAACCTTAATTTACCTGTTGTTTGGACCCATGCCGCTTTACAGTAGTTTTCTACTGTTTATTCCCCGCTAAGTTGATGGCTGGAACCCTGCTTTTATTACTTACTACCCATTAAATTTATATTCCATGCTGAAAAATTGTTATTATTGAATCAGATGATATTACTTTCGTATTCACTAGCAACAAGAACTCCTATTTCTTAATTAATAAAAACCAACTATTATTATTTTTATTCTGTAAGATTTTTAATCTTACACATTGTAATGAATTACCTGCCACATTGTCGAGGTTGATGGTTTGTTATTAAAGTTCAGAGCGAAATTTGATAAGCACTTTATAGTGACGGAAAAGTTATGAATGAAAGACAGTTATTTGGTAGATGCAGAAATTTCTTGAATGATTTTGCTATTATGATACCAATATTGAGCAATGAGTTGCATTTCTCAATATTGTTTTTGTTTCAGATTAGAGATACATACAACAGAAACCCTCGAAATGGTAAAACAACTTTCGAATTAGATGCTGTATGTCGTTCGAAGCTTTCGCAGTGATTTTCAAATTTTAAAAAGGAGATCTTTTGTCCGTCGAAGAGGAATCTCTTTCTGGCCGCCCTTCACTTTCAAAAACCAATGGTTCAATCGCTCACGTTTCAGCTAAGTTTTTGCCTCGCATCTTCACGATGATCACAGAGAGCGGCGGCTTGTTGCTTGTCAGTTGTTTGTTTGTTTGTTATTTGGTTTTTAGGAGCATTAGCAACTAAGGCCATATTGCTCCTGGATATGCGGTGGTCATTCCCTAACCTTTCCGCATCCTCCGTATTTGGTGGTGACGGGCTCGAACCCCGGTCTAATCAAGAAGCGTGTGCTACGCACTGCTGCTCCTTCCCACCTGGCTACGGAGACGCCTTGCTTGTCAGAATCTTCATTCAAGTGCTACTGCTGATCCATACTTTGTTTCTTCCATAATTACTAGTGACTAATCATGGTTATATGGCTACGAACTGAAAACGAATGCCCAGTCTTCTTTGTGGAAGATTGTCTTCTCTTAAGCTAAAAAAAAAAAAAGAGCCAGTCATGTTAAAATATGAACATCACGGGTTATTGTTTGTTTGTTTATTTATTATTATTTTTATTTTATTTATTTATTTATTTTTTTAGCCATAAGGCATTGTTCATTGTCGCTTTATCTCACCTGGTCGATCAGTGAACTAAGAATATGACGATTAAGTGACAACGCCACTGCGCATTTAGCGGTTACCATTCAAGAATTTCTTGCAAAACAGTCCACACTGTAGTTCTCCCCATCCACTGTACTCACCAGATTATTATTTATTTATTTTATTTTCGTAATCTGTAACCTTGGTTTCGCAAATCTGTGACCTTGAAGGTTACATATTTGCAATGACTAAGGAAAATTATTCAGAACGCGGCGCTGTAACTATTAGCAATTACAAAAGAAGCCTATTAAGAATGCTTTCAGAAGTTGCAGAAGCATTAGTATCGGTATATGTTTAAAGGAGCCTATTTCGAAAGTGACCCATCATTGCTCCCGTTTCGTAGTGCACATTTAAGGCCGTCTGAACGTGATCTCGCGATCATTTCCATTTGTATTGCACTGTGGTTCTTCGTCGATCGGGTTCTGAGAAACTAATTAATAAATTAAACCATCTTGCAAGGCGATACGTAGTTTGTTACTACTTTTTGTTCTTAAAATGTTTACGATTTTATAAATATTCCAACAGCAAAAATCTCATTACGTTGGGTAACTTGCGTGATTTAGTTTTAAGCTTACTTCAGATTTCAAATTTTTATGTACCCACTTTTATATTATAAAAAAATTAATTCTACAACGATTATATTTTATTTCAGATAGAGACACTTGTGAAAAATTTGTAACAAGTCAATCTACAAACTTGATTTTAAATTAGCTCGCATATGGCGTAAAAGGTTGCCGACTCCTTCTGTGCAGTGTAAATGTCGTTGGATTTACAGACTTCTCCATTTTAAATGTTTCAGCTTCTTCCTCTCCCTGAAGCCATTACGGACAGAATATTTTGCTATGTTAAACCCATAAAATAAAACTGACTTAAATTGCTTAGTAATAAAAGAAAGTCCTAGAAAAATTTTACTTCTGCTGTTCGACAAAAGTATAATAATAAGGCGTGCGTATTATAAAAATTTAATACACGCACATTGCAACAAAGTGTTAAATCCGTTCGTTCACAACGTGATTGTTCATTGCTCAGACACCTTATAGCTACTGGGGCAGATGAGAAATTTGAAGTATGCTTAACTACAGAAACCGCTATTTGTATTGATTCACCCTGCTGCTAATATTAATTTTACACAATACGCAATTTAGATGTCAAATTGATAAGTTTAACTATAAAGTCATCAGTTATTGCTCTGCTAATTACATTTTACTGCTGCTTAACTTTTTGAAGGCTATATACCGAGAGAGAGTGAGAGAATTTGCCTGTTGCAGACGATTAGATCTATTTTAGAGTAACAAAAATACTGTTGATAAAATATGCATTAGAACTAGGGCGGAGAAAATGAAACGCTGTCTTTTATTAACGATATCAAATTGTCTTTCGCTTCCATTTGAGTGCAAATGAGAATTCCTTTCAAGTGATGAATAATTCAAGTCCAAATACGCATAGTCACTATTAATAGAAGCCTGCGAATATACAATTATCCTCAGTAAGTAGGTAGTAACTGTTGCCATATGCACCTGTAGGTGGGAGGTTTTTTGCTTCGACCATCAAGCTGAAGTAATAGGTGCATTGAGAAGGCGGCCGTCGTGGAAGCTGACTTCACACAGATCTGAAGCATGTAGGTTGCATTATTATTATCATCAGTTTATTCAACAAACACCTCTGTACAGAAATTATCTAGGAGGGTGGCGCATACATACATCCAACTAAACTTATTAGAGTGTAACATAGAATAAAATATCAGCAAATACATAAGATATATAAACATACAGGAAAAATTACATACATACAGAAATCATGCATTCATAGAAAAATTACAAAACAATATACATACATAGAAAAATTACAAAACAATATACATACAAAAAAAAATTACAAATCATGTTTATAAATAAGTTTAAAGAAGTCTTTAAGGGATTAATGGAATCTCGGGGGTGGGAGGGGTGGGGGATGATCGTTAATAAAAGTAACATGCAGAATATATAGAGAACAATGAGCTGAAAGCATTCAGCCTTTACAGCAATCTCTCATTGTATTAGATGCTGGACGGACGATGTTTGATTTCTAGAAATGACAGTATTGTTATTTTTTTTTAAACCATAGAACTATACTTGGCACCGTTTTAGTACTTCAAGCGTAATTCAGTATTCATGTGATTAGTACGATGTACTGTTTATTCTGTTGTCACAGACAGTAAAAAATAGGGAGTTTACGTTTCATATATTAAGGATTATACACTCTTGCTGTCAGGTTCTTCATAACAGGGCGTTTCGCTTAAAAGGACCACGGTCTGCCACTCTTATTTTTAAGATTAGGATATTTGCCATTCGAACTTTATCATATTTAAGGCAGTTATGTACTTTATTTCTTTCTGCTTAAAACCGTTGCTTGGTTTTTTCTTTTCTTCACAGAAGTCGCTCTCAGTTTGTTTCAGAAGTACACGGATGACGTTTTTAAACTAAACCGAGGGTTGTTTGTTTGTTATTTGGTTTTTAGGAGCATTAGCAACTAAGGCCATATTGCTCCGGGATGGTCATTCCCTGACCTTTCCGCATACTCCGTATTTGGTGGTGACGGGCTCGAACCCCAGTCTAATCAAGAAGCGTGTGCTACGCACTGCTGCTCCTTCCCACCTGGCTACGGAGGCGCCTCTAAACCAAGGTGGGGAACAACTTTTCCATTGATAAAACAGAAGCTGATTAGGCAAAATTTTAAATTTAGAAATCATAAAAGGTAATATTTAGTTCAATTTTACATCAGATTCAAAAATTTAAGCCCAGATATGGTAAAAAAAAAAAAAAGGTCGAGATGACAAACGGTATGAACCTAGAAAATACGTGACATAGACCCCGTTGCCTTTTAATTGAAATACACTGTATATTACCGGTTTTTTTTTTTTTTTTTTTGGACCATAAGACTCTATTCTGAAATGGGCATACATAGTGTTTTGTGGAAGGCGCCACCGGTGGTTTCCCACATCTGCGCCATGGTACTTTGTGAAGAATTACAGAATTTCTGTAAAAGCCAGAAAAGTGTATGCCTGATTTGTGTCAGAGTAGTGTTATGTTCTGTTATGTCACAGGACCCCCTAATGGGACCCCACGTTGCCCGTAGGGTCCCATTAGGGGTCCAGGCTGCCCATAATAGTCGGGCTGTCTGGCTGGCCTCTGCCAGGGTCGCCTAAGCTTCCTGACAGAGACTAAGTTAACAAAAAAAAAAAAAAAAAAATAAAAAGAGGGTGATAGTTAAAGAGGAGGAAGAAGGAAGAAGGACGTGGAAAAAAAAAAAAAAAAAAAAAAAAGGCATCCTCCAGATGACGGAAGTAGGGAAAAAATAAAGGTTGGAGCCCCTGGCCTGGGGAGCCCACCCACCCAGGGCCAAGTTGGAAAAAAATTGACAGGTACCAGTTAACCCGAAAGAGGTGCCATATGGCATTTCAACCCAAAATGTCAGAAGGGTTTGAAGTTAATCCTTCCCGGATGGGGTTTGCAGCGTATCGTATCCCGGCAGAGGTACTAGTTTATCCTACCCCGTAGGGGTTTGCAGTGCGTTTAGGTGAATTTCCTTTGTACTACTGTCGAACTGTTGCCTACGAGATTGTCTGATTAGTACGTCTAAGTTGGAAGTTTGATTGAGCAAACTCGGTAAGGGCATGATAATAGAGCTCATCTTGCTGAAATAGATGTTCTGTGGGGGGGGGGGGGATTTTATATTTATTGTTTTTACATATATATTATTTTGTTTTATTTATTTTTCCCCCTTTTATTATTTATATATCCCCTTTATAATAACTCCCCACTTGCGCATCTGACTTTACTTCTCAGAGAATTCTAAGTTCATAGGGGAAAAGCTCTTATGTGTGTTTAATTCCCATTGGTTAGGCTTGTGTCCAGTACAACAACTACACACACAAATATATAATATAACATAGTTTATTTTCATATATATATATATATACAACATACAAAATGAACAATTGGGGAATGTACAATTAATATTCAACTTTGCCTGCTTAGTATTAGATATATATTCAACTTCATACATCGGATATTCTCAATTAATGTTATCCTGTAATTTATAACACAAACGATATCAGTACAGTAACCTATTATAGTTTCTTCCTTGCACATTATCCATAATTTTCTTTACATGCTCCATATTTCTTACCTTATACACAGGTTTAGGACCTTACTCTCCCTTTCTAAAAATGCTATTCATACCTACAATTTCCAGGAAACAACTTATTACAAATATTCCCTTTTTCTCTCCTTTATTATAACATAACATATGTTTGATTAGTAATCAAAGCCACTAATATCATTAACACTCTTATCTTTTCCTTTAGTTCTTTTCTCTAATTACAAAATTTATATCAGTCAAATTTCTATTATATTTCTAACCTATCCCTCTCACCTTACGTATATAATTTTATACATGTACATATATCTCTAATGTATCATAAATCTCCACTAATCAATTATTAGGGTCCTAAAGTCCTTTAAGGTAACGAGAATACTATGTTACGCACTTACTTAATTTTCCTTTTGTCGGGCTTCGCTGTTTTGGATCCATCCATTCTTAGTTGGAAATGTCATCTTCGTACTTCAGGGCATTCATTCTGGGACTCCTGGCTAATTTCTCTAGTGAGGATTACAATTCTGGCATTCAGATGGACTCACTGTACACTTGAACAGGACTGTCACTTTGTCGTACGGTCCTACTCCGTGGCTACAGGGACTGCTATCTTTCCTTAGGCCTTTTTCCACCCTATTCGGCTATCTTTTCCACAGGGAGAGTGCTCACCGGAGCTACCCTTCTTACTCCACCTTTCACAAACTTCTTATTAAACTCAGAATTATTTGACAGTGCTCGTTAGCACACGGTCACTATCCATGACGGTTAGACTCGTAAAACCAACTACTGCTCTTGCCTCCCAATGACGGACAGGCATAATCTTCTTACTCTTTATAACACCCCAAAAACTCAACTGTTGCTAACACACATTTTCTACAACGTCGAAACCCTCAACTATTAACTGTTACTAACTTACTTTCACTTACGCCGACGAAAATCTTAACTGCTGTGTCCGCTGACTATTTCAATTTACTTAAAAACGCCACAAAACTCAGCTCAGTGTGTTGTGTCCAAACTATCTCACCAGACTATCAAACACGGACAAGAATCTCGACTTAGCTCTCCCCGACTCATTTCCATAACACCCACATAACGCAACTGTGTCCTGGCTTTAACTCACATTTTCTGCAACACTAACTAAAAAACTTAACTTAGTATACCGCTAACCCATCTTCATAGCCACCCACATAACTCAACTGATGGATCTGTGTCTGTTTAACCCATTTTTACCAAACACTCACAAAATCTCAACTGTGTCTCTCTTGCCACTCTTTCACTGCCTTTTCCCTACATCTTAGTGCCGATTTCGCCACGCCCATTTCCCAGTGACTTCTACCAATCTCTCTCTTCCTATATTCATTTTTCTCTTTTCATTAGTTGGAAGGCCTAGGTCAGCCTGCCCCGTAGCACGTGATTCACAATACCCCTCTCTTTTTTTTTTATTTCCAACTTGTTGACATCCGTTGTGCTCTTTGATGTCGGCCGAATATATCGAAACAACTCCTGTCTCATCACAGCTTGTCTCTATAGCACTTCAGAAAAACCACAAATTGTGACACTAGAGACCATCGCGTCTATTTTTAGAGACTAGTGTGTGTTTTTCCGAATACATTTCCGGTGTGTGACCCCTCATAAACCTTAAGTTGTTTTTGTAGCGCCGAACCCCCTGCTGGGTTTGCCATAGTATTTTCCGTCAGTTCTCTGTTTTAACGGATGTAAAGCTAATGGCACTGTTTTCGATCCTACTACCCTTTTAATTTTTATACCTCTTACCAGAATAATTCTTATTTCTGAAACTGCATATATTACCCATTTATCCTATTAACGGCAAGAATCAAAAGAAAAACTGACTTCCAAAGTTTAAAAAAATTATTTTATTCTTGTAAGATTTTCAGGTCTTACAGTTCCTATTGGTGTAGGTTTCCGTGTGTTTTTGTGATCAGTCTTGTCCTGTAAACCTCATAGTAAGGACAGTAGTACATTACATGCTCCCAGCTTTCAGGTTGTCCGCATGTGCAAAGTGGGTTTTCTGCGATGCCCAGATCTGTTAATTTTTTCCCGAAGAGTCCGTGTCCAGTAAGTAAGAATGAAAACCAGGGAGGAGACTTTTTGGGCATGTTTGGGCAACAGAAGGTATGAAAAGTTTGGTAATACCTTCTTTGCTTGTGTTATCCCATGCGTCTTGCCAAATTTCGACGAGTTTGTTTTCAATACGTTTTCTCTTTCTCTTTTGGGATCGTTGGCCAGAACAAGGTGGATGTCAAGGATCTCGGAGGGAATACCTCTCTTTAGTCTTTGAAATAGGCCTCTCTTGAAATGGTCATTTATTTTTTTTTTTATTTATTAACACATAACTGTATATACATTCTCAAGATACATATTGATCAATTTATATACAGATTTTATATACATACTCTTATATATGCTGTAGTCTTTCTGTAAATTTGCTTGTGTGTGTCCTAATATGAAGGGTGGCTCCTAGACATGAGCCCATCTCCAGCTATTACTCCTGTAAAAGCTCAGAACCTCTGAAAACAAGCCTGAAAAAAAGAGTGTTATGTCAGGCCATTTCGCCACCAGGGACTAACCAACACCTAGATCAACCATTCTCTGTGTGCTGTAATGCACAAATCCCGCACCTACCGGAAGTAGTGCTATACTGGTAGGTGCCAGCGATCCCGCCCCCAAGGCTGCCCAAACTTGGAGGCCAGCGAAAAAAAATAAAAATAATAATAAAACAATTCCAACTAGGAACAATGTATACTTGTTGAAACAAAAGCAACATTATACAATTATTTACATGTAAATAACAAATACATACATACACTTAGAATGACATTAACTTAACAATAACACTTAGATTAACATTATCTCCACTTAGAGTCCATCCACAAATGCAAGCCTGCATTTGTGTATCCAGGAGCGGAAGTTCAACTCGCACTGTAAACCAGAAACATCCTATAAAGATGACAGTACACGAAGCGTTCTGTCGTCAAATGTGCAGCACTTCCCTTAATTGGTATCCTGCAATAGATTTCTTAACTCTTGTCTTCTTTTAAAAACTTTGGCCGAGAATTCCTGAAGCAAAGCAAAGATGTCCCACCTCTGAACCAAGAGAGGTAAATTATTCTCCGTGAGGTTTGGTAACCTATTTAGTAATTCCTGCCTGTCTGAAGTATACAGTCCGCATTCAAGGATGACATGTCTCCAAGATTCAACCTCACTGCACGAACAGTAGGGGTCAGGTTCTAATCCTATTTCAAATAGTTTGGCCCTTAAGCCATGTCCAGTGATTAAGAAACTCGTGGCCATGGTGGGAGCAAACCAAGGAGACACCCTCCTGTCCATTGCAAAGTTTACGGCTGGAAAGAACCCTCTTGTAATGGTTCCCTACTCACTCAAATCCCAACGTTGCTGCCAGAAATTCACAAGCTTACCCCAAATTCTACGTTTTTCCTCCTTTATGTTGTTATTTGGATTAGCGGTGATATTCAGTATTGGTAACGCCCTTCCCTTCCCTTCTTAAAGTTATATAAATACCTCAGAAAATAATGTGTAAATCCAAGGGGATGGTACCTGCAATAACCTGTAAGGCATTTGTCGACACTGTCCTGGGAGCGCGTATAACTGTAATCAGCATTGTACGTTGCAGGGACAGTTAGTTAGTTATTTGGTTTTTAGGAGAATTAGCAACTAAGGCCATATTGCTCCGGGATATGCAGTGGTCATTCCCTGACCTTTCCGCATCCTCCGTATTTGGTGGTGACGGGCTCGAACCCCGGTCTAATCAAGAAGCGTGTGCTAAGCACTGCTGCTGCTTCCCATGCAGGGACAGAAGCCTGGCTTTAGTTATAACCTTGGTAGCAGCCGCAAACCAAAAACAGCACCATAAACTACAAAGGGAAGAAATATTGTCTTGTAGTACAATACCAGAGGTTTTTTTGGATAAACCCCATTCCTTGCAGGAAATTCTAACAACTGCAGCTACGAACGTTTTGATTTTTTCATTTGATTTTCCAAATACTTGGTGTTCTGTACATATGGAATTTGAGTTCCATATAGGGTTACCTTTGGCGGCCTTCCATAATCGAAGTGGTGTTTAAACACCATGAAATTGGTCTTGATGACAGAAATCTTTAGTGTATTTAAACCCGCCCATGCCACTAAATTATTCAAAACTGACTGAATTTTTTGTTCGAGAATTTGTCTTGATCCTCCCTGCACTGCCACCACCAGATCATTTGTGTATGCAACTTTGAACTCATCGCTATCCTTCTGAGCCACTGGTGTAGCACTGCATTCCAGAAGAGAGGTCCCAAGACTGAACCCTGAGGGCATCCTCTTGAAACGGTAGTCGTGTATGATAAATGCTTTGCACATACTCTAATTTGGCGGTCCCTAAAGTAAGATCTAAGGACTTTGAACAGGTAGTCATCACACTTTGCGAGTTGCAATGACCTGAGAGCACTCTCCCACCAGAGGGAATCGAAAGCGCCCTCAAAGTCAATAAAAACAGCAATAACATATTTGCTGTTTTCCTCCTCAATGTAAGTCAGAAAGGAGATCAATGAGATCAATGCCAGGACATTTTTTTATGGTTCAGTTTAGCTACTGCAGCTCCTAGCTCAAGCATGTTAAAAATAGCAGTTTCAGTTATCCCCTTATATTCCCGATTAATGCGTCTAATTTCCGCTTGGTCAAGGCTGTCCATATATGGCAAGTCTTCCGGAAAGAGGCTACTCACTATCGCTTCGACTGTAGATTCCCAGTCCGAAGTTTCTTGATTCTCTCTAATTACCGTATTGTAAATTTCACCACACAAAAATTTATTTCTTGAAAGATTATAGATTATACCCCAAGAGTAAGCATTTCCTGTTTCCTTCACCAGACGTTGCCAGCAGTTTTGCCTACTATCAGCAATTGCTTTATAGTACCTCTTCCTCAAGTCTCTGTAATAATTTTTCAAAGCCTGAGTGTCTGCGTCCGATAGATGCCTATTCCTTTGGTATGCTTTTCGTGCTTGTTGATTTTGTTGTCTCAATTCAGCTAGTGCTGAAGACGACCATGAGACAGAAGTTGTTCTTGTCTGTTTTCTTTTCGTCGTGTAGGCTATCGCCTGATATAAATGATCCAGAAAAACATTCTTTTGCTGTTAAGGTGTTAATGATTACTTTGTCATCTCCATTAAAAATTGTATTCAGATATTCACGAAACTTGGTCCAGTTTACCCTGTCCATCTGAAAACGCCTTAAATCCCTTATTGTTTTGTACCTACTTCACGGTAAAACCGTGAAGGTGATTGCTCGATGGTCACTATTAATTAGATACGGATTGATCCCAATCTTGCGCCCTATTCACCACATTAATGGAGGTTAAAGTAGCATCTATATTAGATTCACCATTTGTCGTCGAGAATGTATATGGTTTATTAGGTAAGTTCTTTACACAGAGATTATGATCCAAGATCAGATCAACCAACTGCTCGCCTCGAGCATCAGAAAAGCCGCTGTTCCAAAGTGTAGACTTAGCGTTGAGATCAGCTGTAATTAGTAAGTTGTTAGCTGAAAATCTGCTACATACCCTGTCAAGTCTGTGTAAGGCTGGCTGAATATCTTCCGAGGGAGGAAAATACTGGGAACCAGATAAAACGACTGGTCCCTGGAGGAAACCAGGATACAAACTGTGGTAGCAGAACATTCACTTGAGATAGTTGTTATTACTAGTTCACTGTTAAAGATAATTATGGCAGCCTTGGGGGTTGATCGTCACTTGAGGCAATAATCCTTGCCGAAATTGGATATCCTATAACTTTATACGCTGAACACCCCCTCCCCACCTGAGAAGAGTAATACGGTTCTTGCAATCATACAATATCAAACCCCAGATCATCAGCAGCTTTCCTAATCTCGTCCGCCGCGGCACGAGATCTCTGCCCATTAATTTGAAGAATTTTTATTTCGCCGTATTGCAGGTTAACACTTGTTGAATCAGTTACCGTTGTATTATTCATCTCTGGTTCTTCGGTCTGTCAATTCAACAGCTTTAAGATACGCAGTGCATTTATTATCCCTAACCGAGTGATTACAATCCCTACCTCTACGTTTACAATTAACGCACTGAGGTGGTTCCTCCTTGTGGATACAGTCAGCAAAAACATGGCCTCCACCCCCCCCCCCCGCAGTGGCCAAAAGATACAGCTTTATGGGAACAGAACTGCGCACTGTGACCATATCCCAGACATCTGAAGCATTTACTTACAAATGTAAACTTACGAAATCTATGTGACGTAAAACCTAGATAAATTGTGTCACTCTGAATCACTTATCCCATAAGGCGTGGGCTGAAACAAATAACCCAATTGGTCACTCTGGTTCCGGTGCCAGGGTTAAATCTGAATGTAATCTCATTTTTAACTTCCTCCTGGCTAAAACCAAAAGTCTTTTAAATTTTTATTAATTAAATCCTCCAAACCATCCTCCTTTGAGTAGTCCTTCGGGACACCGTAAATCAAAACTGTAGGATCGGACAATCTGGGTTTTTCCATTGACAATCCTGCTTCTTTTAATGCAGAAGCACTTGAGATCTTCTTGGCATCATCAGGATTTGTTGTCTCTAACAACACACCCTTGTTTCTCAAAAGACGTACACCCTTGATTTTCATGGCCTTGTGATTTTTTTTAATCACTTCAGTAACTGCCTTCCTGACATCCTGACTAGACGCCAGGGACGATTCTGCTGAGGGCCTAAGTATCAGTATGTTTTCGGAATCAGAGACCCCCACTTCCGGAATCCATCCAATCTTCACCAGCAATTTATCTGCCCGAAGAAGCCGCCACCTCCACTGAAGAAGTCAGCAGTGGAATCTCTGTTATTTCAGGAGTCTGTCTATTTCGCTTTGAACGACCACGAACAGCTTTCGCAAAAGTCTTATGAGGATGTAGAGCACTTTGGATCTGTATCATCTTGTCCAAAAGACCTGCTCTGATTTCCAGTTCAGATGCTTTGGTCTTAAGTCGTTCATTATCAATTAAGATTGCGGTAACTGCCTCTAGATTCGCCCATAGACTATGAATGCGGTTAGAGGCAGACTTAGTTATCTTGCTAGAATCCTTTGATAAAAACTCTCCCAGAGCTTTCCTGATTTTGGCAACTGTGGCATATATAATTGAAGCATTCAAAGACCCACCCAGGTCCAATCCCTCTGTTAGAGAAAGATCTTCAGGTGATTCTGTTGGAACCGAGTTACTTTCGACAATGACCATCGGTCTTGAAATGGTCAGTTTTACCTTGCGTTTTATAACTAAAAGGTTTCCCATAATATGGGAATTAAATATGTTTTTCAGGATTCATTCTCACTAGTCAACGCTGTTTGTCAAATTCAGGATGACTTTGAGGGATCTGAAAGGCACTAATTTACAATAACTAATGTCACCAAAAAGCATGAATATTTTTGAAATTTATACCTCTTAATAGCCTAGTTCGACAACAGTTTATAGTTCCACCATTACAGACGCTGTAGAAAATCATGAAAATGGAGGAGGTTGAGCTGAGGGTTAAGTGCCTTTTTATTCAGTTAAACTGCTTTGGAGGAACAGTAGTTCGTTGTATTCCTTTTAGATAGTTGAATTGTGGCGAAGAAGCAAGACTAAACTGAAGTTTTTCCATACTTCAGGGATGAAACTATAAATTATAATTAAGACCACTGAAACAAACCAGCCAATAGTTTTGCAGGTACAGGCTTAAGCCATTACTGCTTGAGGTGGGACATGTGTAGCACTTTCCTTTTCCTGGCGGGGGGGGGGGGGGTTCGGTGTACAGGAGAAATCTATAAGAAACAAATATAAAAATAGATATGCAAATATAAAAAAACTGTTTCTTTTCTTCAGTAGAGTCGTTTTAAGTTTGTTTTAGAAGTACACCGATGAAGTTTTTAAACAAAACTGAGGATGGAAAACAACTTTCCATTAAAAAAAAAAAAAAAAAAAAAAACACATTTAATTAGGCAGAATTTAAATTTAGAAATAGTAGAATCTGATTGGTAATACTTAGTCCAGTGTTAACGTCAAATTCAGAAAATTCAAATAATAAAAAAAGGTCCGGCCGACAAATAGCCTAAACCTAAAAATATGCGAGGTAGACTCAGCGCTTTTTAATTACACTTTATATGGGAAAAATGCCGAATTTCTGTTAGTTCCGATAATAATTAAATTTTGGATTGCTCTATAGATCTTTTTTTAAAAACCCAAATATGAAATTTCATGAAAGTTCATCCACTATTCGTTAAATTTTTACACACGCGGATGAACGTCCCAAATAAGACAGTAAGCGCGTTTGTATTAAAATCGGACAAATACAGACTGGTTTGAATTTGACTACTGATTTTTACTCAGATTCGCAAATGAGTAATTTGCAGACCTGCTTAAAAACAGTAGTCTTTGTTTTATTTCTTTGCTTTTAATTCTCCCTCTCAGCAAATGTTTGCATACTTCCCAGCCCTGAGCCAATCCATTCTGCTAGAGAGGTATAAGCTTGAATAGTTTTGGACAAAAATAAATAGATAAAAACAGACTCTTACTTTTTTTTTTTTTTTTTTTTCTTTTTATGGTGTCTGTACTGAGTTTGTATATATGTGTATGAACTGAGTTTCTTCTGGTTTCTAAAAGCGTATTCATGTATATTCTTAATTCCTGGTTTCTATGTTAACAGATTTCTTCTGGCTTCTCATACGTCAAACCATCTCTGCTATTAGAAAAGTGCAGCTAGGATGGCGTTGCACTGCTAACTCTTAAGTTTACAGGAATAAAAATGCTTAAGGTTTTGCCAATACTTTTTTACTACTTCATAAAGTGAAGTGTGTAGTACACAGCACTCGTCAAAACACACACACACTTACAGATATAATAAACTATGGTACAATGTAGCTAATGAGCCTAAAACCCACCACCAGGAATTACAGCAACACCTCTTACTCTACCCTAGACATTGCAGCCCGCAGCCCTCTTCTTTTGTTTGTCCTAACCCACGTAACTCAGCATGCCATGGGCTGTTTCATTTGTTTACGATGGGGATGCGACAGAATCGGAACCTTATGTTCTCATAGAACAGTAGCGTGTGTGTGTGACATGTTTATAATTTCCATCTCATATGATAATGCACGTGGAAAACTTCTAGAACGCCTGTGTAGTACATACGAATAAAAGTAAAGGCGTGGATATGACCTCTGAGTCTGTTTAGAGCTGCTCACATTAATAAACTGAATTTAATAATAAAGAGTAAAGCAATCAATACTCCTGCGTTTTATAGTTGAGAAGATTAGAAAAAAAAAAAAAAATAATAAATAAAAGTAGTTGAAAATCCTGAGTGAAACGTTTCTGTATATTTCTTGCGTCTGTTATAATGGAATGGAATGGCTTTGCTTAGAAAGATAGCCATTAAGAGACGATCAGTTTAGTTGAGTAAATTATTTATTGCGATTTTGCGTATTGTTTTGTAAGATTCATTTATTCGTTAACAATTTCGCTAGTTATACTGTGTATATTCCATGATTATCAGCATGGAATATATATGCATTCAAACCAAACAGAGCTAGTTGGAGTGCTACTGAGCTATTATCAATGCTGCGTTGATCATGAATTGCTACTGAACTTTGTTACAAAGGTTCCTTTTAATGGAGCCTCGTTGTTCTTTTGTCTTGGTTTCCGCGTAAGTAGAGACTATTGAGCTATCTGATTACTCCTTTGTTCTAGTGATATATTAAGACATGAAGAGAGGTTTGGAGATGGAACTACACGCAATTCACTTAACAGTTCAGGTTGGTTTATTTCAGTCTTTTGAACCAGCAAGTCAGTTGTTTGCAACATTGTGTATCTTAGTCAGGTTGACACACACACACACGCAGATGTTTTAAAGTAGACAGAAAGTTGCATGCTGATATAGATGATGCCTTTGTATTAATATAGTTACTTTGATGAACTGTAAGTTAGTAAATTTCGAAATGTTAATTCGTTAACAGTTTTGCTAGGTTTACTGTCTATACAGTATTCCATGATTATCAGCATGGAATATATATGTATTCAAACCAGAGGAAGGCACATGTTGTTTTTTTTTTTTTTTTTTTTTTAAGGTTTTTATTTCATATGAGTTTTTGTGAGGTTTAAGCAAATTAGTCTTCCATTCAATTGTAAACTTGCTAGGAAGATGAAAAGAAGTTAAATTGTGTTTGATTAGCTTTTATAGTTACCTGGCGTTTGGTTTCATGCTGTACATTATGTACTGCCAGATTTCAGAATTGTGGATAGAAACAGCAAATTATTGTACGTCGTAAAGTCACTCATGCGATGGCTTTCCCGAAAATAGTGTTCAATAAATTTTATTTATTTAAAAATAAATATGTATAAATAAAGAGATTTATAAAAACTAAAATTTGGAATGGCCCGACAAATGTTTCTAAAAGAGGATGATTAGCTAGCTGTGCGTTTTCCTCCTTCATATTTATGCCAATTTAAAGTTATCTAAGGACATTTAATGAAAAAGCAAGATTTCATCTGACTTGTGGAGGGATCAATGAATAAAACAAATTATAAAAATTCTAAAGTAATTTTTATGGTAATTGTGATTAATATAAATGTGGTACCGAACAAGATCATATGTAAAACAGCTTGAACTTCAAGGAAATGTTAGGATAACACTTTTCATATTCAGGGTCAGGTAACAAGTAGCAAACGGTTTGCTATGGCACGTATTGACGCTCAAGGCAACTGAGCCATATCAGAACAAGAGAAATGCAAAACTTTTATGAACAACAATAGACCTAATTTGGTAAGATGCAAAAGAATGGAACAAGTGCAGAGATGCAGATGATTTGAGAAAAACAAAAACAAAAATAAATAAATGCGCTATTTGTGGAATGGGTTACTGTCAAATTTGTGTTAATGAGAAAGAAGGTTGTTTGTTATTTGATTTTTTAGGAGCATTAGCAACTAAGGCCATATTGCTCCGGGGATATGCGGTGGTCATTCCCTAACCTTTCCGCATCCTCCGTATTTGGAGGGCACGGGCTTGAACCACGGTCTAATCAAGAGAAAGAAGGGGCGAGAAAAGATGATAAATTGGATGCACTTGGAAAATAAAATAACAGTACTTTGAGCCCCTGCTAAGTAAATATACAATGCACGCCGTTATTCTAATCAATTATTTTATAATATAATTGATTATTTACAATGGCGTTTATTATAATCACTGATAATGTTATCACTTTAATGAAATCCTCATCAGACGCATACGAATAACATAGTAAAAAGCCATTTATTGTAATCAGACATCGGTTAATGTTATCGCTTTTTTTTTTGGTCTTATCTTGGTTTACCCATGTGCAGTGGAAATGATTACGTAATATCCTGATTTCCTCTTGAACCCCGACATGTTGTGTGGCGAGTTACTGATTTGTCGTCATACAGTTTGTCTAATATCGGTGTCGTTACTTCGTGAAATAAAGTACCGTATCTATATTCCTAATTCTGACTGCTTTACAGTATAATATTAATTCTTTTCTAATTCTTGATTTTAATGTTTTCTCTATTTGTTTTTAATGGTTTGTATGGATTTTCAGAAACATTATAACAGTTTCATTTTTATTGATGACTTTCTCGAAGTGGACAAACAAATTAAACTACATATATTGGTTAATTTTTATGTTTTCTTCATCTTTTCTTCCACCTTTTTATGTACACATTTCCGCTCTGCATTAATAAACAACACTGAACAGCTGCATTCTTGTTTCTTCGTTATTTTATCAAGTTAGCTGATCCCCGAATGATCACAATAAGCGGGGTCCACTGTATTCCTATATTTTTTTTTAAGATCAGGACAGAAGGAGATAGACCAAACCTTCAAAATGTGGAAAACGAACTAGGAACATTAATTCTAAAAATCAACACGCAGAAGTTGGCGTTAATAATATTTACACAAATTAAGAAGCCAGTTATCCTTCAAGTAATAATCAGTGGCGATAGGGTTCTTGTTAATAGGGTTCAGCATCATAAGAATCTAGACCTGGATCCTGAACTTCCTTTAAACAAGAATATAGAGAAATTAAAGAGAAATTTAAAAGCCTGGGGGAGTATGAAACAGGAGGCGATGTCACATGACCACAGTTGTGGATATAAATGCAGCAAAACAACCTTTCTAGTATCAGTTAAGCGTACAAACCGTAGCAAGAATGCGGAAAAGGCATGATCCAACGGACTTCGAATGCAGCATGGTAGTAGGTGTAAGACGTGTTGGAAAAAGCATCTCTGAAACGGCTGTTCTCCTGAACTTTTCACGCACCACAGTTTCAATGGTGCAACGAACAGAAAACATCCTCTAAACGGCACTCCTGTGGAAGAAAATCGCTTATTGATGAGAGAGAGAGGTCAGAGGAGGATGGCTAGAATTGTGCAAGCAAACAGTCGGGCCACAATGTCGCACATCACGTCAGAATACAACCTTGGTGCGCAGAACAAAATATCGCATGGGACCACTAGTCGCACATTGTGACGAATGGGCTATAACAGCCGACGGTCACATCGGCAAATGCCCTTACGGCAAAGTACTTTTACCGGTAAATTTCATCGGACTTTTGCGTGCTTCTCGTGCAGGCTTTCTTTACCTTAGCCGGTATTTTTATGGGTGTTTTTTCACAAGTGGCTGTGTTGGTCAGTCTCAGGCGAGGGTAGCATGGTTTTTTTTTCTCTCCCGAAACGCGGGTTTTTTGTCCAGCAAACAGAAAATCGACCACAGAACCCGCTATTTACAGGCAGTATACACGGAGCAATATGGCCTTAGTTGCTAATTCTTCTAAAGCCCTTTTACAACAATTTGTGAATGGAATGCATGTTCAATTTAATAGTTACATTGTGTATTTTCCACTACCCCTAAAAAGCAATAATAGTTGCTACTGTTCTATATGAAGTTATCTTTTCTGTGATCTTTAAATATGCTCTGAGAATCAGTGACTCAACACAGCATCAAAGAGAAAACATAGGAAGGAGTTCACTAAAGGAACTTTTTATCGATACCGAAAACTTTTCTTAAGTTTGAGTATTCGACTGCTTGACAACAACATTCTGTGTTGTTTGTCTCATTGGTTTCTATCAATCATGACCGAAACCTGCTATCACTCAAACTCATTATTGACTAACACTGTCAAACTTCGTCACAATTTCTTTGGAAGTTTATTTTAACTAATTTTAGGTAAACTAAATTAGTTTAACTATAATTAGTTAATTATTAATTAACTAATTAGATAAGGTAATCTAATTTAACCGGGTTTAAAATAAGATTGATTAGTAAAACGGATATGATTATTTCTTGTTAATCATGAGTTGTTTGTCACAATCACCAGTAAGAGAAGAATATCGTACAGTGATTGTCAAGGTATCCACCAATCACCGGGAAAACAGGGCAGTTTCCGTAGCGAGAAAAATGCTCCTTTAGTCAATAATCCTGCCAAAACTTCACAAACTGATGATAGAGATTCTACAGATTGTGAATATATAACGTTATGTAGGCAGGGACCGCAAACAATATCGCTGCATAAAGAATGGGCATATGACATAGTTTAAGTGCCTAGGCGATTTCAAGGGGATTCTCACAAATCCGCCGAAAGTCATCTTGAAGAAGCATGAACACTGCTAAGCCAGTCGCCCTGGTTTCAGCGAGGTAATCCCAGACAGAGGATCCCAGGAGTCAGTTATTGCATTTTTGAACCTGATTGAAGTTTAGGATACTTAATATCATGTTGGCATATTTGATATTAGCTGCCCTCGCAGTTAGCACAGTGATTACGATATCCATTCCTATACGCCACATATAAGGATGCCGATCATGAATCATTATCGTAATGTTTCTAATTCTGTCTTGACGGAAGAACCTTTGTTGCTTTTTTTTTTTTTTTATAACATGGGCCAGTTATACCCTCTCTGGCGAGGATTGCATGGTTTTATCTTCCCTAAACTCTGGTTTCTCGCCCAGCAAATAAGCAAGCCGACGGAAGAATGCCTCTTATTACGAACACTATGTTGATGCCTCATAGTCTTAACTAACCTGCCGCATTACTTAGACATCATTGACATTTGTTGGTAACACATAAATTGACATAAACATTGTTTTCGCCTCACACATACAGTTGATATTTACCTATCCTCATGGGTAGCACAGCTGGTATAATCACCGCCCTGCCCACATTGGATGGAAAAGAACCTGAATTTGAATCCCATCAATGACGCGAGGAATTTTTATGGATCTTTTTAAAACGTGGTTGAGTTAGTCGGTCTCAGGCGAGGGCAGCAAGTCTTTTTTTCTTCCGGAAATTCGGGTTTTTCGTCCAGCTAACAGCAAATCGACGATAGAATATACGCAATTTACAGACAATATTATCAATATATATATAAATAAGTTACTCATGCGTCTAAAACCACACGCCATGACATTTACCTGTTGGTACCACATTTTGCCAAAATTTTTAGATTCAGTGAGAGCCAGGTTAGTGTTCTGCATCTGAAGTGCAACGAATGATGGGATAAAAATTCGTCTGATTGTAAAAATAGGATAATATTGTTCATGTAGCCATTAATTAATAATAGGTGCAGAAGCAATATTATCCTATTTTTGTTTCGTTATTCTTTTCTGAGTGGGTACACTTTCCTGCCGAAGTTATAGCCTCTCTCAGTTTCGGAACTGTATAGTACTTCTGTTCACTCTGGCACATTTATTATGTCGTGGGCTTGAAGTTATGGAACGGTAACCGATGCTGCCGTACTTGCAGTTAATGGTTAGGTTATTGGGAATTCAAAGTTAACAAGAATGGCAAGAGCTAATAGCAAATATTAGCATCGAAATGTAGTGCTGTGCTTCAGGCCTAATAAAAGATTTAAACTAAGCCTGTGCAGCATGTGAAATTATTCAGTACTGTATTTAACACCTAGCTATATCGCGATTAGCCTAAGACTGTGAACACACACACACACACACCACTTTATTCTTTTTATTAACGTTTTGTTATTATAAGCGGAGAAAATGTCACAAGTGAATATAATTGTTGCCTCACAAAAAAACAGTCATGAATTTGAATATTGGTTTAACTTTATTGGATAGAGTACCCAATAAAGTTACATAAATTGCATTTCAGTTTTTTCCTTTTTCTTTTTTTACCATGTTGAAAAGCTCCGTACGTCAGTTCAGTACCCATTCCGCATGCGTTCATGGCAGCTTCGGTATTATGTAAACTGGAAAACGGCCTTCCTGAGGTTGCTTTCCGAAGTGAATATAATGGGAAGTTTTCGCTCAAGATTAACGGGTGCAGTTTGAGTCGAATGTTGTGCGACGCTACTAATCATTCTTTTCACAAACCCTTTACTCGGCTAATTAAATGTTTTCACTGTATATGTCACTTTATGAATAATCCTACCGTTCTTCACGATAACCGTTCGGTTAAAATATTCAGGGAATATATAATGATAGAGAGAAGAAGAAGAACAGCAGTTCCCCGGGATCATCATTGATCTCAGGTATAGTATGTTTATTTGTTTTCTAGTCTTTCTCCGTTTTCTATGTCTGTTTCTATCAAAGCTCTCATGAGATTTTAGATTTTTTTTTTAGCCCCACTTGCAATGATTGTAAATGTATAACCGTAAAAATTAATCAAACGTTACCTGATAAGATTGTCCTCCCACTCATTTTAGCTAACCTAACGTTATTCAGTAGCATTGCTTTTCTTAAATACTAAATTAAAAACTAACCACTAATTATCCTCCTTTAGGTAACGTAACCTTATTTAAGTAACCTCACCTGATTTGTATTATTAAATCAAATGAGATTATCTAAAACGGATTAAAGAAAAAAACCTGGAAGTTTGACCTGTCGTAGTTGTCAATGACAATTTGATTGACAACAATTGTCAGTCATGATCGTTGAGAGATGAACATCATACGAAGATTGTCAAGCTTGCCGACCTATCACATTAAAGTTTTTGATAAGTTATTCCCTTTCTCTAAAGTTATTCGGGAAAGTCTTTTTTTTTTAATCACACATTATACGTAAATAAATAAATGCATTCAGATAATAATAATAAGATGCCTACTTTAATTAATTTAAAACGGCTTCTAATAGTTTCCGAAGTACTGTTTGTCAGTGTTTTAACTCCGTGTACTAAAATACAAAACCTTGTAAATACAAGTTACATAAATCATTGTGTTGTTCTTCCCTGAACCTGCGGTTTCTCTAGAGACGGATAATGTATTTCAAGTGGGCACGCGAAACTGGAGCAATTGCTGTTTCGCCGCCTTCAGTCCCTTATGAAGGAATAACAGCTCCATGTTGGTAAATTAAGTGTTAATTATTATTTATTTATCTTAATTAATAAGAAGGGAAATGGATCCTGGCAGAGAAAGATGGTTTTCCGGTGAATATAGTAGTAGTGATCGTCTGTAGTGGCTCCTCACAACCTGCTGTAAACTTGGAATACAAAATATGTAATGCCTTTATCAATTTGTAGAAAGCGAGTTTGGCAACAAAACTTATGAAACGGCTTACTCAACAGCATGTGATATCAGAACGGCACAACTGGCCTCTGAACTGTGAAAGTCTGGTATAATGGAGAAGTGGGAACGCAAAGGAACGCCTTGATATCAATTAGCATTTTGTTAATTATTAGTGTCAAGCCTACACTCGCAGTTTTAATAACAATAAGTTACATCAGTCGACATAAATAACAATTTTTCCCAGCTCCTTCTCCGACTCTCGCGCCACCACTATTTTGACGATTTGATTTCACTTTTTCCAGACTAGGAAATCAACCGCTGGAATCCTCTCCTTGAAGATCCCCCCCCCCCAAGTGTAATTAAGATCATCTTTCAAAGTTCAAGACTACCCCACAGCTGTAGATGCTTTCGAGTCACAAGAGAGTTAACGATCTTCAATCCTCTTGCATATGAAGCAATCATTAATCTTATTAGTGAAGGTGCAGAACTTCCTTTTTTTTTTTTTTTTTTCTCCTCTCTCTTCTGCGATAGGATGGAATACTTTCCCGAAGTCTTTACTTTTTAAAGGATGAACTTCCATATTGCGTCTTTCCGCATTCTTTGCTGAATTTCGTTTATCACCTTTATATATTATTATTCCAGTTCAGTAATAGAATTTACTGAAGTTCGAATGTTCGGTATGGTGATCACGACTGTGTCCAAGAATTTATTTTCCACAACCAAGATAATGGAACAACATTAATACCTTCTTCTAATGATTAAGGAGATACATTCATTAGTTTGACAGTGTTTTTCGTTGCATAGTAAGTTCTGAATGTAGAAGTTCTCAGGTGTTACAGCAATGAGAAAACCTTAAAAATTTTCGAATTTCTGTGGAGTCAGGATTTTTATTATTTTTATTTTTTTGATTCATTGAAAAATGATTTAAGGTCCAAAAAATTTGTTGATTGCACTTTGAAATTTTTTTAAGTCTTAAAGAACTAAAATACCAATTGTAGCTATTCCTGCTATGGACCATCAAATGTAAGCCATTTGAAGGTTCATAACTCCGTTTTATTTGTGCTGTTAATTTATGGAATTCGTTCAGTTGATAAGTTTTATATTTTATAGTTCGCTAATTTGAATTAGCCTGTAGTTATTTCAGTAAGCCTTTATTTAGTTAGGGGTTTTTAACTTTTATGCTTCTTTTGCTCTATGAAGATAACTACATCGCTCACTGTGAAGTGAGTGGCTTACGCGCCATCTCTGCTTTGTACCTGCTACCCAATATACCGCCAGATCTTCAACCACATGATCAAGGTGTAATCCAGTGTTTCGAAGAATGCTGTTAACCAAAATTGTGTGCTGTCTCGAAACAAATTACAGTTCGAAATCGATATGCTGGAAAAAATGTTTTTGTGTTTCGGCATAGGATGAGATTGATGAATAAGTGATCGCCAACTGCTATAAACATGCTGGATTTGTCTTGTCGCCTTGAACGATGCAACGAATGAAGATTCCTATGCTTCGTCTATTAATCGCGACGAACAGTTAGAAAGAAATTTAAAAGTAAGAAATTTTTTGAGGATGCGCGTCATCGCATCTTCAAATCTTTTAGAAGAGCGTGTTTCCGCCGCGTTTTTCACAGTGGCACGCAACCTCTGTGTCAACACAGTAGTTGAATTAAGGTAGACTGAATGAGCATGTCATGCCTAGGCCTAGCAGTCCGTGGACAAAACCCAACTGGGCGCGTTAGACCAGCGCACGCACCTATTTGTTTTCAAGATACATGAGGCGGACTACACGCAAGCAGTTGACTCGCTTCAGTTCTCCTCCGGTATTCGTTGGGGTTACGTCTTTTTATTTTATTTTATTATTATTATTTTTGTTCGATTTTAAAATTGAGTAATATGTTCGACATTGAAAACTTTATTAGTGAAGTTGAAAAACGTACAGTTACCTATACGATAGTTATCTATACGATACTATACGAGAGAGAAGGAATATAGCAATAGGGATGTGATGAAGGCAGTTTTATAGTGAAAAATTCGCAATCCATGTATGAAAATTTGGGTGATTTATTCACAGAAGAACGAAAAACACTTGATAGCCTGGTCGACAAGATAGGATGAACCCATTAACGGCTGTGTCTTTTTGATTTATTTATTTAATAAACGCAGAGTGAAGATAGACCGTACAACTTAAGTTTAAGTAGGTTGTGTCCATTTCTGATTTTCAGACAAGACATCAGATTACTAGAAACCGTTTGCGTAATTTAGCGGTCGTGCTACTCGCCGCGTTTTACACGCTCCACCTACCCGTTCGTGTATATTGCTTTGTAATTCAACAACTTTCCGCGGGAGATCCGCCGCAGGAAAAACACTTGCCTAAAAGATCCCTTAAACTCTAAAAGGGAAACGTGTTTGAAGACTAGGCCGAAGTGGACGCGAACATTGCGTGTTTCAGGATCTGCACGAATAAAGAGACTCAGTGGAACCTGAAATTTGTAGTGATGAAGAAGAGCAATCTACCGTGGTTGAGCAAGAAATTTCGTTGAAGGACGCTCATCAAGGATTATAACTTAAATGTCAGTTTTTTTTCAAGCTCAGCCTAACTACGAAAGTAAATTAACTGCTACATTCACCATAATTCTCTTTTAAAACATGCTCTGCCACTGAAACAGCGCATTATGGTAGATTATTTTAACGTCTGAAATCAAATCCATTGTCTATAGTTAGGCCTTGATATATATACACTGAGTCGGCTTTACATTAGCGATATCCCTTTGTGTAGGAATGGATTGATCTATGACGTTGATGAAGTCTCAGTCCTCTGCCAGCGTACTGAAACATCATACACAGCATCAATATGATACCTACAATTTGGAGGGTTAATATTTCATATTAACAATTTGGAGGGTTAACAGTTAATAGTTCAGTAAAACAGAAAATACAACATCAATATAATACCGCCAATTTGAAGGATGTGTCAGTTCATTAGTTCATATATCAATGAAATAGCTATTTCGCACTAAAGCTGATCGTGGGTGGTCAAGCCACACAAGTGTCAGAATCTTGAAACAGCCGACATCGTTATGTGCTCCCTTTTTTTTGTGGTGTCGCGAGTCTACCTTGTTTGACAACAGAAGTCAAACAACCAGCCAAACGTCACACAGTTACACAGTGTGGTCGATACCAATGGTGAGTGTCGTGTATCTCGTCTCGTAACAACACAGCAGCGACGCAGCACAGAGACCCGGCTAATCACCCAATTCAATGGAATCCACATATACTAAGTGTGAAGTGTGTTTAGGGTCAAATGGCACCAGGGTCCCCCCCCACCATCCCTGCGTAATTTTTATTGCCATGTGATTTTCATTGCCATTGTACGCTGTAAAGGCTAGAGATTTAAAAGTGCGTGGATCTTGTGGTGTGTAATGTCATGTACCGTTATTCTTCTGGCCTATTAGCCCAGTGCCTAATAGTCCAGATGGGGCCCAACGTTGCCCACACTAAACCTCGTGGCCAGTTTCAGATTTTTACTCTGGCAGGTCTGCCCCCTAATTTCGTGAGATTTCAGTGGCTAGGACCTAAAAAAAAAATAATAATAAATAAATAAATAAAATAAAAAAAAAGAGAAGAGAAAGAGCACTCTGTGAGTGTTGTACGCTGAAAGTGAATAGTGCCGAAAGGTCGAGCGTTTGATTATGGTGTTTTAATTTTTGAAGTGTGGAACGTCCGCTGTTGGTTTAGACCAGTGGTTTTCAACCGGGATGCCGCGGCACCTTAGATTGCCGCAACAACATTCCAGGGGTGCCACGTAATTTGGGTTTAAGTTACTTAAACTTATTATTATTTTTAATTTATATGTTTATTTCAATATAAAAAGGTGTTCAGTTTCTTTGTAATTTTTTGGTGATCTATAATTGATGTTTACTTAGTGCCTCTATATAAAGAATAAAATTATATACTGTATATATGTAATTTTTATAATTATACATTATAATAAATATCATATAACATATTTTTAATATTATGTGTGTATGCACGCACGCACACACGCACGCGCACACACACACACACACACACACACACACACACACACACACACACACACACACACACACAGAATCAGATCTAACAGGCAGAAAATTGAGTAGGGGTGCCGCAATATAAAATAAATTACTTAGGCGTGCTATTATTTAAAAAAAAAAAGGCTGAAAACCACTGGTTTAGACAGTAGTGGCGAGGCTGAAGACTGTGGGGGAAGGACAGAAATATGGGGCAATATAGAAGGCACTCCCAAGGAGGTCAGTGGAGCAGACCCATGTCTCATCAGGAGAAGAAATGGGGGGATGGAAAAAACTCCCCCCACCTCTCCTGGGAGAGGGAAAGAAAGAGACCAGACAAGAGGCACCCGGCCCAGATCACCAAAATGGTATGTAGGCAGCAAGCTGCGGAAGGTCTTGTGGTGGTTGGTCAAATCCAGGGAAGTCGCAGATAAAGTGTCTCAGTTAGCATTAGTAGAGGCATATGATGCAAGAAGCAAGCTTACTCAGCATCAGCCAAAAAAATATATAATAATAATAAATCAAAAAAAAAACCTCCTATTTCACCGCTCCATTCGTTCCGAATGCCTGTCTAGCTCAGCCTTAAATTTATTTAGGCTATCAACTTCCACAGCAAAAGATGGAAGTCTGTTCCACCAATCAACTACCCGCTGGCTAAAGGAAAATTTCCGCACATCTATTCTACAACTGTCTTTCCTCAATTTGAATCTGTGCCTCCTCAGATTCTTAATCTGAGCAAGAGGAAGAATCCCATCAGCATTCAGCTTGCTCAACCCATTCAAGGTCTTATACACCTCAATCAGATCACCTCGCAGGTGCCTACTCTCCAGGCGCTGCAATTTGCAGAACTTAAGCCTTTCTTGGTAAGAGCACCCCTTTGTTCCCCTCACCAATCTTGTTGCCCTTCTTTGTACTCGTTCTAGCAACTCTACATCCTTCCTAAAACGAGGCCTCCAGACTTTATACAGTACTATAGGTGTTGCCTCACCATTGCCTTGTATAACGGGATAATCACCTCTCTGTCCCTGCTAGCAAAATTCTTATATATCATTGACAACACTCCATGACCTTCCCTGGCAGACCGTCTGCACTGCTCAGCGAACTTCATATTTGACAGCACAATTACCCCCACGGCTTTTCCACTTTCCTGAGTGTAGTACTACACAGTTGGTACGTCTCTCTTCTTTTATTGCTGCCCATATGCAGTACTTTGCATTTGTCAATTTGCCTAACTTATCTAGATCCAGTTGGAGTAGCAGTTTAGGTTTAAAGTGTCACGCATGGGAGCTGAGATTCATCCAGGGTTGAGTCTAAACCAGTTAAGTCCACAGTAGTTAGTATGGTTGTGTGGTCGTCTCAATCGGTGAAATATCGGTCACATTGTACAGAGATGGTCATTCATCGGACAGTTGAGACTGCTATCCGGTCCGGGGTAAGGTTCAGATGTCATCATTGGAGTCCTGTTGCACTAGGATAAAGACCGTTCCCTAAAGGTAGTAAGTCAAACAATCAGTTTTCTTGGTTTATGCAGGTATCAAATTCGGTCCATGGTTCTGATGTCTGTGATTCTTAAGGGAGTGGAAGTTTCTCTGCCTTGCGAAAAGATCCTGTGAAAATTGAGTAAATGCACGGTAAGGTGTATTTTGTGTCAAACGGCACCAGGGGTTCCCCCCCACATCTCCGCGTTGCTTTTATTGTGGGTGTACCAGTTCACTGGGAAGGCCAGATATTTAAAAGTATATGGGTAATGTCAAAAGTGTCGTGTACTGACACTGTCGACACAACGGTACACGACACTGTCAACACACGATAGTGTCGTGCACCGTTGTTCTTCTGGTCATTTGGCTGCTGGGGCCCAACGTTGCCTACACCTCCCCGTGTGGAGGCAGACCAGGTACCCAGTAATCTTAAGATATTTACTCTGGCAGGTCCTGCACCTAGTTTCCTGAAGTTTCAGTGGCTAGGACCTTAAAAAAAAAAAAAAAAAAAAATTAAAAAAATAAATCCATGTATATGCGTACATATATTCATTTGAGAATGATAGGACGCATGAGGGGATATCGCTATGTCTTAGATAGTCCGAATTTTGGGCGAGCAATAATGTGGAAATGTTAAAATTTTGACGTATAGGGCATACGCTTATACAGATAGAGTGGGGTGGGAGACTGAACACTGGGGGAGAGAAAGACAGAGGTGGGGTCAATAGAGGAGATATCCTCGATTTTTAGTGGGGCATGCCCATTCCCCACCAGGAAAGGAAAGTGGGAGGGGCGAGGAGAGGAGGAGACGAAAGTGACCGTCCCCTCCTCCCTCGCCAGGGATAGTGGTTTAAAGTGAAGGGGCAGCTAGGGCGCCCTCTTCAGATCGCCATATGGCGTCAGGCAGCTGGACTGCGCTGTCTTCTACGGAATTCACATCATAGCTTGACATTCATGGGGCTAGCCCCGTACGTGTATTCCTGGATTTCTCCATTTGTGATTCAAAAACAATTCTAGGAAATGGCATTGAGCGTCTTTCTTCTGGCGAAGAGGTCCTGCGCAAACTGGGGGTGCGCTCTGTACTCCTCTTCGGTGTCTAAGAAGTGGTGTTCCATTCCTTTTTTAAGGTATCTAATCTTCGTGATAATGAGGATATCTCTGAGGTCTTCATAATGTGCATAGTCATATACTAGGTGATTCCAACTTTCGAGCTCCTCGCATGTGCAGTGGAATAGCAGTTTAGGTTGAAAGTGGTCACGCGTGGGAGCGGAGACCCATCCAGGGTTGAGTCCAAACAAGTTAAGTCCACAGTAGTGAGTATGGTCCTGTGGTCTTCTCAATCGGTGAAATATCGGTGACGTTGTATAGAGATGGTCATTCATCGGACAGTTGAGACTGCTGTCCGGTCCAGGGTAAGATTCAGATGTCATCATTGGAGTCCTGTTGCACTAGGATCAAGACCGTTCCCTAAAGGTAGTAGGTCAAACGATCCGTTTGACCTACTAAATGCACGGTATAGTGTATTTAGGGTCTAACGGCACCAAGGGTTCCCCCCCCATCTCCGCGTAGTATACATTGTGGTGTGGTACCGAACACTGTAAAGGCCAGATGTTTAAAAGTGTATGGATATTGTGGTGTGTAATGTTTTGTACCGTTGTTCATCTGGTCTTTTAGCCGTTGGGTCCCAAATGGAACCCACCGTTGCCCACACTATACCTCGTGGAGGCAGACCAGGTACACCAGTATTTTAGAGATTTACTATTTACTCTGGCAGGTCCTTTCACCTAATTTCCTGAGATTTCAGTGGCTAGGACCTAAAAAAAAAAAAAAAGGGGGGAGGAAGAAATTCTAGAAATTGGGTCAGACTGAAAGAGATATATAAGTTATGCAGGGTAGAGTTAAGAATTTTTTGAGTGTGGGGGTTGTGCAGTTTTTACAAGAGTCAAACGCTAGTCGTGAGATAGCTAGAGGGGGGAAGGGAGACTGAAGGCTGGGGAGGTGAGAGACAGTAATATGGGGTCAGTAGTGAAGATAACCCCAAAAGTCGGTGGGGCAGGCCCATGCCTCACCAGGGGGTGGCAGGGCGGAAGGGTACTGAGTATTCAAACTCCCCCCCCCCGCCAAGTACCCGGTTCAAATCGCCAAGTGACGTTTCGGCAGCAAACTGCACAATGTCTTTGTCGGGTCTTCCTATGTCATTCCTGGGACATGTTGTCCCCTCCGTGTGAGTGATCAAGTTCAGATAATGGCTCCAGTTTGAGCCAGTGTTCAGATTCAGATCCAGGTTAAGTTAACGATTTCTTGTTCTTCAGATTCTAGCTGTTAGGTTTTTGTTTTGTTTGGTTGAAGCATCTAAGGATCGTTATTCTGGACGACGCTGTTGGTTTGTAGGAAAATTCCTGCTAAGTTTGTGGGAATGTCCTAGTGCCAGGTGGGCAGGAGCAGCAGTGCGTAGCACACGCTTCTTGTTTTGACCGGGGTTCGAGCCCGTGCCCACCAAATACGGGGGATGCGGAAAAGTCAGGGAATGACCACCGCATATCCCCGGAGCAATATGGTCTTAGTTGCTAATGCTCCTAAAAAACCAAATAAAGAACTAATTAACTAACCTTCTTCTAGTAAAAAGATCATGTGCAAACTGAGTTTAGGCTTTATAATTGTCCTCGCACTTCAAGAGATATTGTTCTTGGTTTATTGGCGAGAAACGTATTCTGGTTATTAGGAGGCAGCGAAGGTCGTAGTGTAGTTGGCAGTGGTGCATGAGGTGCTCCCACGTCTCTGGCTGTTCACAGTGACAGAGCGGGGGGGCACTGAATCCGAAACTGGATAGTTTTGCTCTTATTGAGCCGTGTCCCGTAAGTAGGTAAGATTTCAGCAGTCCCAGTGAAAACCATTTTGAACATTTGGGAAAAACTCGTTCATTATCCGGTATGAATCTTCGAGTGACTTCCCCTTTTGTCGAAGTCGTCAAGCGGGTTTGCCAGGCGTGCTGTAGGTGGGTGAGAAGGCGTTTTTTCTCAAGTTTACGATCGTTCGCCGGATCAGTTGTATAGGCTAAGCAGGTGATTGCTCTGCCTTTGGACAGTTGGTAAAGCAACCTACAGTGGACGATCTCCAGGTCCAAGGGGAGAGCGCCCAAGAGGTCCTGGAGGGCATGGGTGCATACAGCAGCCTCTCAAGATTATCAGTAGGATTGAACGTTGAATGATCTCTAGCTTCCTTTTGTTTACCGCCTTGTGGAACCAGACTCTTGATGCGTATGTTATTCCTGGTAAGAAGACTGCCTTATAGAAGATTGCTAGGATCCTCTTCTTAAACCCCCAGTCGCGTCAAGTGACTCTAGCTATTAGTGCGGAGTATTTTTTGATTTGCTTCGGAGGTAAGTAAGATGGGGTGTGAATGACAGATTTTTATCCAGCAGAATACCAAGATATTTAAGTTCGGTGGAAAGCTTAATTGTTGTTTCCTGAATCTTTATCTGGGGAGGTCTTCTGATATTGAGAGAACCTTTTAGGATGGAGCAGGTTTTTGTTTGGGATATCTTTAAGTGGTTTTGATTGGCCCGTCTTGTAGGATTTTTATAGCTTGGTTTGCAGAGATCTCTAGTTAAGTTCTTGAGTCTGCCGCCAGCATCAGGATCAGGTCATCCGCGTAGGCCTGTGACCTCACATCACCAAGGTCGAGGTTTAGAAAGTACCACGTTCCAAAGAAGTGGGCCAAGTACTGAGTCTTGTGGGCATTCTCTATAGACTGGTCGCGTGACTGAGCAGTACAGAGCACTGACGGTTACTGTTCTGTTTGCGAGATAAGTTTTTATACAATTGTACAAATTAGCTGGTAGTTTGGCCTTACGGAGTCTGCCGAGGATGCTTGGCCACCAGAGGGAGTCAAACGCCCCAGCAAAATCGACTGAAATGACAAGGAAGTATTTATGATTGGTAGTGGTAGCTGCTTTGACGATATTCTAAGGCATCCACCGTGAGCATCGCCTCCTAAAGCCGTATTGGTTTTTAGAGTGAAAGCTAGCCTTGGAGTAATGAATTTCTATTCTATTGCTCAGAAGATGTTCTAGGAGTTTGCTTAGTATGGATAGAAGAGTGATGAGTCGGTATGACTCCGGAAGGTCTTGGAGTTTTGTCTGATTCTTGAGAATAAGCCTTAATTTAGCAGATTTCCATACTGCTGGGAAATGGCCTGCTTCAAGACAATGGTTGAAGAGGTTTAAGATTTCATTTGGGATAAATGCACGGTAGTGGTCCTCATTCTGTATGATGTTCTTTGTTTCTTGACAATAAGTGTATTTTCGTAATTAATATGCGTTGCAGCTCCTCTTATAAGGGACAGTTGTGGGTAGGTGGTCCCAAGTTTCATCTTGGCCGCAGGAACTACGTGGAGTCTCAGAGATGCCGATGTCGTAGAGCTTTTTTCTGAAGGAGCCGTGTCCAGTGAGGAGAAATGTCGTGTTTCGGGGGAAGAATTTCCATGTCACTTCCCCTTTTGTCGATGCCGATCATCTGTCTTGCCATGTTTGTTGGAGGTATACGGTAAGCCGTTGTCTCAGATTTACTGGTGTTCGCAGGGTCGGTTGTGAAGCCACTGCAGGTGGCAGCCTTTCCTTATTACCAACAGGAGTGATTCCTGCTGGTAATAAAATGATAACAATATTTTGTATATAAAAAATCTTGTTACAAAATACAGCAATATAATTCATTCGAGGCAGTTTTATTTACTTGTCCACTTCTTTTTATTTCAACCTCGCAAACATCGAATTTAAAACAATGGAAAAATACAATTTTTGGTCTTGAATGATCTGTGATTCTTTTTTTAGCATTGCAATCGAGTGAAAGATATAAGGTTCCTATAATATGTTTTTTTTGTAAGGTCTTAGACATAGAACTGAAATTGAAAGGGTGAGAATAAGCACAAGTTACGAATGGTTGCAGTCTCAGAGATTGAATATGTTGTGTGTGGGTTTGTGTGTTTTCCTTGATTTGGGTTAGTCTCAAAAATGACATCTTAGATTTATTTCTTAAATGCTTCTTCTGAAAGCTGAAATTCAGGTCAGTGAAATCATCAGATATAATTGCAGCGAGGATTTCCTTTACTTTTATTTATTTATTTATTTATTTTTATCTCTTGCCCTTATGGGATTTGCACTCACCTGATTTTATCTTAAATTCTGTAAGTATTTATGTAACGACCATATCGTAATGACTTTTTTTTTTCACGGAAACAGAAAGGCGTGCTTGCGCTGTCAATAAGTGTACAATAAATCCCAATGGAAGTCATCAGTGACAGGTTCTGCGTCATTTTCTACCTCGAGTGCACCACTCATGTCGCAGATGACTGACGATCATAATACCCACAGATGTATGGCTGGTTATTATAAGTAGCCAGGTTTGACGAAGTGGGCCCCAGATGGATATGGAAGACAGATTACTGTCGAAGTTTACTTGATGGGAGAGTTCTACCTTCTGTAGAGAACTTTTTTGCTTTCTGCATTTTTTAAAGGCGATGATAATAACTTGCTTGCGAAATCATTTTGTCGGACATGATAGGAGTGCGGTGCATGAGATGTTTTGTAACTTCGGTCTCTTTATGAGAATGAAATTGTATCAGTGCTGAGCTCTCTATTCAGCAGTCGGTAACGCCACTAAAGTTTCATAAAAGGGATTTTTATTTTCAAATCAGACAGAAATGTAAGTGTTAAAGATATACAAGAAAAATGAAACCAAAGACGAATGTGATAAAGTTCATAAGCAGTGGACATTCATTTGTATAATTAGTCATTTCCTTGAAATGATATCATGTCTTCAGTATCAGAGTTGATGGTGGCGTTCTCCTTCTATGGCAACCTGACACAGGTTGCTGTTCGAGTTACATAGGAGCAGTCACAAGTGCAGTCATGTATTTAAATCCATGTCTGCTAGTTTCGCATAGTATATGATAAGCCATTACATATTTTTAGGGCACTTATCAATCTTATTTCTTTACAGAATATACTAAATAGTTGTAAGTGTATAGCAAAAGGCAAAAATTGCAGCCAATTATTAGGTCTTGGAAGCAGTGCTCAAAGTGCATAGTGTTTGGGTTGGGGGTACCTCCGGTGGCACCCCGCAGCTGCACCGTATACTCTGTGCGGTAAAACATTACTCTGTAAAAGCCAGAAGTGAGTACTGTAGTGTGTTTTATGAAGTGTAGTGTTGTGTTGTCATCTGGCTTTTCGTCGCGAGGCCCCTGATGGGACTCCACGTTGCCCACCAATGACCTCTGGGAGGTAGCCAGGTAGTCCCAAAATCTCTGGCTGGTCTCTGCCAGGGTCGCCTGAGCTTCCTGACAAAAAAAAAAAAAAAAAAAAAAAATTAAAATGAGGATATAGTTGAGGGGGAGAAAAGAGGGAAATAGGATAAGCTTGAGGACCACAGCGAAGGTATCCTCAGGTGAGATGGAAATGTCTCCATCAAGGGAAAGAGAGGGGAAGGGGTACAAAAGTGACAGTGCAAGGGAGCACAGCGTAGGTCGTCTGGACTTGATTTTACCCGCCATTTCGTGATCCCAAGCTACTTTGGAATCCACGGCAATGAATTAGTATACCGCTGCCAAATCAGCCATTTCCCTGGATAATCACTGCCTGTCAGTCCCCTATACAGACTACAGGCAAATAATACATTCTAAATTACATTCCCAATGGCAAGATTCTTGGCACGGACAAGTCACAAATAAACTACATCACATTAAGCCTGTAATTACGCAATGGCAGTCCAGTCTACCCAGGGTTCGAAGAGAGGAAGTTGTTCTTGCTCAGCTCCGCATAGGTCATAGTCATCTAACACATTCCTATTTGCTGAGGGCGGATGACCCACCTATGTGCGAGATGTGTAACGTTATTTTAACCGTCCGTCATCTTTTCATAGAATGTCCAGTTTTTATAGAAGAACAACGCCTGTGTTTTACCGCTTTTAATAATCTGACTGAACCATTTACACTCAATCAGATTTTAGGTGATAGAGACAACATGTCTGATGTTTTTAACTTTTTACACTATTAATTTTTATACAAATATCTAAGTTTTATACTTATATATTTTTACTTTACTTTATACCATTGTTACATAATAGTTAATTGCTCGACGTGGTAGCCTAGGCTACCAAATTGTTTAGTATTAATAACGGCCGCATGGTGCAAGATTTAGTAGCCTTTTAAATTTGACTTGGCGCATTATGGCCTTAGCTGCCAATGCGCCATTAAAAACCAAATCAATCAATCAATCAACCCGCCGTTTCGCGGATAAAATCGAGTACAGGTTATTTTCTTTGAGTCAAGTCCAAGTGATGTTTAGATTTTTAGATCCTGTGAGCGTCCGATTGTTAAAAGGTTATGTCCTATATGGGGTTTTCCGCTTCTCGAACAGGTCCCTGGGCGAGGCGGGTGAAGGCAATATAGTCTTCTTTGTTTTTCAGTACTTGGTGCTCAAGGTTTTTTGGGAAGATAGTGTATCCTTGCGAGTAGTGCATCTTATATCCTCGTAGATTTCACAATCGCACATAAGATGGTTTCAGTTTTCAGGGGAGCCGCAACGTCACAGGGGATCGTCAAAGTACAGTGGTAATGTAAGGTTGAAAATGGAGCAATTGCTACATTGAATGTTCGGAAGAAGCTGAACTTTGATGTCTCACCAAATTGTCAGCCTCAACCATCTAGGATGGCAGGTTATTCCATTGGTCGACAGTATGCTGGCCAAACGTAAATTTCCCGAGATCCTTTCTGGTTTGTGTTCGATTTGAAAATCTAGACCACGTGGAAAATGACTTTCGTCATCTAGTGCATCACCACCACTTTACTTATTGGAGGCTTAAAGTGTGATGGACTTAATGGCCAGATCCAGCATTTTTTACATTTAGCGTGTACAACTCTAAAAAGGATCGATCGTATGCAGTAGTTTGGAGACACCCAACTGGACGGATTCTGTGAACATTATTCTAGATAATCTTTTTCTACAGGACAATGTGTGCTCTGATTCTGATTTTCACACTAATATTCGCTCTGCTAATACTCTGTATGTTTCTTCAATTAAGACTGGGCCTTTCAGTGCCATCGAGTTGGACACAGCGGTCAAATGAGTGAACGTTAAGAAATGCCCAGTAATGGGCATGCTGGAGAGTACCTTTATTATGCATCTCGCCAAGATTAAGGCCAGTATACTTTTACAACTTTTTAATAAATGTTTAGACGCTGGAACTTTTCCGGATCTATGGAAGACTGCCCTTATCAAGCTGATTAGGAAACCAGGCAAGCCCCCTCAGTAACCGAGGTCTTATTGGCCAACCTTGGTAAGCTATTAGAACGTTTAATTGCCCTGCGATTAAACAACTTGTTATTGGGACGGGGATTACTTGTGCCTAATCAATACGGATTCACTCCTGGAAAGTCCTGCGAGGACGCCCTTGTTGACTTAATTTCTTCTGTTGAACACTCCAGTTTCAAGTATACTCTTGCTATCTTTAATGACTTCGAGGGTGCTTTTGATTTCCTTTGGTGGGAAAGTGCCCTCGAACGTTTACGTCATTCCGGATGTTCCCAGCAACTTTATCTTCTAATTAAGAGCTATTTTTCTAACAGATTTATCACCGTCAGATCTAAGTACAGACAAATTTTGCATCAGGTCTTTCGAGGGTGTCCTCAAGGCTTCATATTGGGACCAGTTTTCTGGAACTTTGTTTTGCAAGGTTGAATTATCCGAACCTTTGACAACGTGAAGGTCATCGCATATGCGGATGACTTGACAGTCCTTGTTAGTGGCAATTCAAGATCTTCAATTGAAATATCTGCTGAGAAAGTTTTATCTGATCTTCAGCGATGGACAATTGAAAATAAGTAAAAAATTAGTCCTACCAAGACAAAAATTATGGTCCTTGGCTCTAAATTGGAGGTTGTTGACCACCAAGAGTTAAAATAATACACAAATACCTCTAGTAAGGAAAATTAAACTTTTGGGAATAACTATTGACAGCAGGTTAAATTTTCACCCTCATTTCCAATCTGCGAATTAAGATCAGAAATTTCACCGGCGCTCTTGTCAGAGTTTCTAGAACTGAGTTGGACCTTTCTAGATCTTTAAGAATTTACTGTAACCTTGTGTTTCTCCCTATGGTTGCCTATGCTGCTGGCGCTTGGTTCCATAGGTTGCAGACTGTACAATTTCAATCAAAATTTACGTCAATCCAGCGTACAATGTTGCTTTGCATTTTGAAGATTTATCGAACGGTTTCAACGCCTGCTTTTCAGGTTTTATCTGGAACGTTACCACTCGATCTCTATGTAATTTTCAGAGGCTTATGCTATCGCCTGAAACGTCAGATGATAGAAATTCCAAGGATCCCACTGTTATCCTTGGAATTTATATTAACACTGAAGTCGATGTTAAAGCTGAACGACAAAGAATTTGGCAAGAGTTGATCAATTTGTGGCAGAGTAGGTGGGATAGCACAACACTGAGTAGTATAACACGTAAGTTTTTTTCCTGAAGATGACACTCTTATGTTATGGATAAAAAATCTATAATTTGGTTTAGTCTTGACTTGTTTACCTCCTATTTGTTATCAGGACATGGATCATTAAATTAGAAACTGTTTAAATTTCGCTTGTCTCTTACGGAACTCTGTCATTGCGGCGGTGTGGAAGATTGGCAGCACGTGTTAGTATTAGCATTAGCATTAGTAGAGGCATATGATGCAAGAAAGCAAGCTTATTCAGCATCAGCCAAAAAAAAAAAAAAAAAAACCCTCTCCCATTTCACCCCTCCGTTCGTTCGAAATACCTGTCCAGTTGAGCTTTAAATTTGTTTAGGCTATCAACTTCAACAACAAGTGATGGAAGTCGGTTCCACCAACCAACCACCCGCTGGCCAAAGGCAAATTTCCGCACATCTATCCGACATCCGTCCTTCCTCAATTTGAATTTATGCCCTCTGAGGTGATTATTCTGAGAAAGATGAAGAATCCCATTGGCATTGAGCATGCTCAAACCATTCAAAGCCTTATACACCTCTATCAGATCACCTCGCCGGTGCCTAGTCTCCAGACTCTGTAATTTGCAAAACTTAAGCCTTTCTTCGTAAGAGCAACCCTTTGTTCCATTTACTAATCTTGTTGCCCTTCTCTGTACCCGTTCCAGCAGCTCTACATCCTTCTTGAAATGAGGCCTCCAGACCTGTATACAGTACTCAAGATGTGGCCTAACCATTGCCTTATACAAGGGAATAATCACCTCCTTATCCCTGCTAGAAAAATTCCTGTATATCATTGACAAGACACCATGAGCTACTCTTGCAGCTCGTCTGCACTGCTCAGAGAACTTCATATCTGCCTGCACAATAACCCCCAGGTCCTTTTCATTCTCCACCACTGTCAGTGTAGTACCGCAGAGTTGATACATTGCTCTGGGGTTACTGTTACCCATATGTAGTACTTTACATTTGTCAATGTTAAACTTCATTTGCCACCTCTCAGCCCATCTGTTCAACCTTTCCAGATCCTGTTGCAGCAGCATAGCGTCAGTAGTGTCCTTAACGACCCTGCCAACCTTTGTATCATCTGCAAACTTAGACATTAAACTTGATATCCCATCATCAATATCATTCATAAACACCGAAAACAACAATGGACCCAACACTGAACCTTGAGGAACTCCACTAATAACATTAGTCCACGTTGAGCAGTGTCCATTGATTACCACTCTCTGTCTTCTGCCACTCAACCATCCCCTTATCCATAGCAGCAATTTGCCTCCAATGCCACACTGCTCCAATTTGTGCAGCAGTCTACTATGTGCAACAGTATCAAAAGCCTTTCTAAGATCCAAATATATAATATCAAAGTTATTCCCTGCATCCAGTTCTTTTGTGACTACATCATAGTATCCAATCAAATTGGTCAGGCAAGACCTGCCCTTAACAAAACCATGCTGCGTCTGAGCTATAACTGAATTCTTGTCTAGATGATCCTGCAGTGCTTCTTTAACCAGTGCCTCCATTAATTTACCTGGAACAGAAGTTAAACTAACAGGTCTATAATTGCTTGTGTCAGCCTTTGATCCTCCTTTGTGAATTGGGGTTACATTTGCACATCTCCAGTCTATGGGTATCTCCCCTGAGTCCAAAGAAGCTCTCATAATTATGGCTAGGGGTTTGCATACTTCCTTTGCTGCCTCCTTTAATATAACTGGATAGATCCCATCCACCCCAAGTGCCTTTTTTATGTTTATCCTCAACAATCTCTCCTCCACTTTCCTCCCAGTTATTACAAAATCATCCACCTCACTGCCAATGTTTACTTTACCTACATCATTCTCCTTCCTGAATAACTCCTCATGCGTGAATGTAGATGCAAAATACTCGTTTAGATTGTTAGCCACCTGAGCAGGATCCTCAACTGTTGAACCATCAATATCCAGTGGACCAATCTGATTCAACCCTTTCCTTCTCGAGTTCAAGTATGTAAAGAACTCCTTTCTGTTTTTCTTTGTATCCTTTGCCAAGGATTTTTCGTAGTCTGCCTTTGCCTGCCTAATCTCCTTTGTGACTTGGTTACAGACCAACTTATATCTATCATAGGCTTCCATGTCACCAATTAATTTGTATGTATCCCATGCATTTTTCTTCTCTGCCACATGTCTCATTAGTCCATCTGACAACCATTTAGGCCTAAACCTTGAACAATATTTCTTAGTTGGTATGTAAAGCCAGGTAGCCACCAAGATTAGTTCCTTGAATGCTTCCCATTTTGAGTTTGCTGTTGGTAACATCATCAGTTGGTCCCACTGTATAGAATTTAAATACTGTCTCAGACCATCATAGTCGCCTTTACGAAAACAAAAACCCTTCCCTTTACCTCTGATGGTAGTTACCTCCTTGAGTAAATCCCACTTCAACACACTGTGATCACTGCCACCTAGTGGTTCATTTATCTGCAGGTTCTTAATGCATGAAGAATCACTACTGATAATCAGATCAAGAGTATTGCTCCCTCTTGTTGCCTCACGAACATGCTGATGTAGAAAACAATCATCCAATAAATCCACAAAAGCCTTGCTAGTGTGCGAGTGACCAACCCACAAATTCCAGTCAATATCTGGGAAATTAAAATCCCCCATTATAAGACTCTCTGATTTACTGGCCCACTCTATTTCCCTGTACAATATATTATTATACTCATCAGAGTCATTAGGCCTATAGCACACTCCTACTCTCAATTTTGATGTACTCTTGTTGTACTCTTGTCTTTGTACTTTGTACACTTTGTACAAGTGTACTCTTGTCTTTCATACAATGAATTTCGAGTAACTCTGCAGAATGCAATTCCCAACTTTTTATCAGGATTGTCTGCGCATGTAGCGCAGTGGTATTGTCACCGACCTCCACACACCGGGTGGAAAATGCCCGGGTTCGGATCCGGTCGATGACGCGAGGAAATTTAATGGGCTTTTTCCACTCCGTGGTTGAGTTAGTCGGTCTCAGACGTAGAAAGTTCCCCCCCCCCTCAAAAAAAAAACTGGGTTTTCGTCCAGCAAATAGGCATGTCGACCAGAGAACACACGCAATTTATAGACAAAATAAATATGGGTAGATGTAATCATTTATAAAAAAAAAAAAAAAACCAAACTATTATATTTAGGCCAACCAAATAATTAAATTCATCTGCTGTGCTGTGTCTTATGTCTGTTAATTTGTCTGTTTGCTGGACGAAAAATCCCAGTTTCTGTGGGGAAACTTGCAATCTACGCCTGAGACCGTCTAACTCAGCCACAGAGTGAAAAAAGTCCATTAAAGTTCCTCGCGTCATCGACTGGATTCGGACCCAGGCCTTTTCCACCCTGTGTTGGGATGACGGTGACGATACCGCTGTGCTACCGCGCAGACTGTAATCATTAAAGGGGACCCTAATATCATAATCCCCCCCCATCAGGATTGGAACCTAATTTTGTGTGAAATGCCACCAGTTGCCGCGCCCTTCAGGATTTTGCTAAGGCAGCCTTCAATAAAAGGCTTGTAATTCTTTCTGCAATGACTGCACCTGCGAATGTTTCAAATTCAGCTCAAGACTCTTCACCTCCTTCACTACAATGACGTCCATTTTCTCAACAAGATCTACGGTTTTGGACTTGTGCTGGTTTTTTTTTTTTTTTTTTTTTTTTTGCAACTCTACAAGTGTTCGACCTACAACTCAAGTTAATAATAAAAATTCCTGTGCTTCCGAAATTTCTCGGCTGGCTGTTAACTGACTGTGACTTTGTTATTGGTGATTGACTGTCTGTGAGTTTGCTACCGATGATTGCAGGACTTACTGGATGTCACATTTAACCTTAGTTGTTTATAAGGTTTGTGCCTGCTTCTGTGCTAAAATGCTTGTGTAAAATTTTGTTGGTTAAATGGTACTGACCTAGTTTTTTTTTGGGGGGGGGGGGAAATTATTATCTTTAATTATTTTTTTGATCTTTTACATATCCTTTAGTTTTTGATATTAATGTTAATTTTTTAAATTTAACGAGACTACTTGCTTTGTTTACATTGAAAACGTCAAAGTATCATTTGTTTACCTCAATATGTTGAGGTTAATTTTGTGAATAGTATTTAATTTTTGTATAGTTGTTAAGGTACTTTTTTTTTTTAACAATTTTTGGCTAGAGTCTTGGCTGGAACTTTGAGTTCTTGGCGTCCCTGTCTTCTTCCTCTTCCTCTTCCTCTGCTGGCTGGTAGCCTCTGCTCTAGCTTCCCGTGGTGGCGCGTTTCCGACCTGCTGATTCCGGGTGGCCAAACAGGCAGTTCATTTCTGGCCATTTCTACAGAATCCTGTATCTTAAAAGTGAAACGAGGCGGAGATGAACTAACGTTTCAGATGCCGCGTTTCACAAATAAATACATACCTACTTACAACTCTAAAACGGTGTCTGCGCGGATGGCAGAGTGGTATCGTCACCGTACTCCCCACACCGGGCGGAAAAGGCCCGGGTGCGAATCCTGTCGATGACGCGAGGAATTTTAATGGGCTTTTTTCACTCTGTGGCTGAGTTAGTCGGTCTCAGGCGTAGATAGCAAGGTTCCCCTTCCCCAGAAACGGGGGATTTTCGTCCAGCAAAAGAGGCAAATCGACCAGAGAACACACGCAATTTACTGACACAAATACGGATTTATGTAATCAAATACTGGTAACCCTAATATAATATAATAATAACTCTAAAACGGTGTTCGCAGGTCTGTCGCTAAATATTCCATCAGACCGAACTTATTCGTAACTCTCTAGAAGGCATCAGGATTAGTTGGTGTATAATCTCCCTGCCCCTACTCTGCCAACTCGTGACCGGAGGGAATCCGAATAGCGTGTGTGCGGGAATATTTGAAATCTCCTCATTTTATTCATCTCTTGCTTAAAATACCTCAACTCCATTTTGTCAGATTCATCTGCCGTCCCTGTTGTTCTCCCAATTCCAGCAATTACCCGAAACTCTTTGACTTTGTTTCTCTAAATGTTCTCCTGTTTCTCTAAATTTCCTCTCTGATTTTCTCCAGTGTAAGTTGCTAACAGTGAGGTAATTTTTTTTTGTGAATTTAATGTTTACAACTATGGATTGCTAATATAGATTCCATCAAAATCCATATTGGAAATCTGTTGGTGATATTATGTTTCTCAAATTAGATGGAGAAGTTGGCTGAAACGTAAAGCAGTTGCTCTTTATATTTAAAAGCTGTTGATTATGAAAAACACGAAGGTCTAAACAAGCTCCCATCTTATGGATTGCTGACTGTTTTTCGCAATTCGGTATCCAGGTTTCTCTCTGACTGCTCACTGCGGGTGATGGTAGGCTGCTCTGTCTTCAAAGTTCTCAAGTAATGCCATGGTTCAACTCTTTCTCACTCATTTCCTCTTGTATAATATTGGTCTTCTTTCGCTGTCTGGAAATCCTGCCCATAGTTTTGCTGATTATAATTCTACATTCCAGTTTCCTGTTTATGAAACCTTGCATTGCCCAAATAGCTTCAAATTTAAATATCTACGAGCAATTCTTTAAATGACGATTTTCAAGTAATTCTCCAGTGGAATGAAGAAAACTTAGTTAATTTCAATCCTTCTAATATTCAATCATGTGTGATTACTATATTTTTTGGAAAAATAGGGAATTCTATTTGGACAGCAAATAGCTGTCCAACTCCAAACTCACAGAACCATTTCCTCTTCCTCATTTATTCCTTCTGTTTCTGTTTTCTTGAACAAACTCCTCTTTCACATCCATTTCCCGAAATAGATGTGAAAGAGGAGAAATGTGAATGTGATAGATGTGAAAAATTCAAATCTACTGTCAGCAAATATCTTCTATCTTCTCATCCTTCGACCTGTAACTATAACTAGTACAGGTAAATAATAATAATAATAATTATTATTATTATTAATTATAATAAAAATCTCGAAAGAGAAATAAACAGATAACAATTATTATGTTTATTTATTTTTTTTTCTTGTTTATACTCCGGCACGACAACCAAGTCAGTAGAGTTTACAATAAATCGTCAATGGCGCCTCCGTAGCCAGGTGGGAAGGAGCAGCAGTGCATAGCACACGCTTCTTGATTAGACCGGGGTTCGAGCCCGTCACCACCAAATACAGAGGATGCGGAAAGGTCAGGGAATGACCACCGCATATTCCCGGAGCAATATGGCCTTAGTTGCTAATGCTCCTAAAAGAAAAAAACCAAAACAAAAATCGTCAATACAAATATTTATCGTATTTAGTAGTCACGGGCTTGAACGCAGGTCCACTCAAGGAACGCGTGCTATGCACTCTCGCTCCTGACCACCGGGCTACGTCAGGCTTTCTCTTTCGAGACACCTATTCATAGTATATAGCTAGAGGGTGTGGTTACATTTTGCAATAGTTTACAAGCTTATTTACATAATCTTATTTACAAAATTTGAAAATCATAAAAAACAGTATGTGATTATTAAATTAATATTTGTATCTGCTTGGTACACATTACCAAAGATTTCTTTCCTGTATATTTTATCTGTACCTTGTTTTGCTGGATCTGTGTTTAAATATATATATATATATATATATATATATATATATATATAAAGAAAAATCTTTCTTATACATATAAAACCGCAGCATATCATAGTTCTTCATATTAGGCTATGCATCCATATACCTGCAGTACCGGCAAAATAAAGTTTATTATTTTTAGGTAGCAAAATTGTAAAAAAAAAAAAAAAATGAGAATAGTTCCTCATTTGGGATAGAGGCAATGTGAAAAGGACGAGATCTCCCAAATGTAGGCTGACTGAAAAATCCTGCCCGTACATATTTTAATTTATATTTTCAGTGGATTCCATGTATCATTGTCATTTAATTTTGTTTGCAGCTTAATGTCATTAGTGCAGAATTTTGCTAAGCACAAATCTGTATCTTAGGTTAAATACGAAGGTTATTATTTAAATTTTTATTTAGACGGTCGTTATTGCTTGGTAGTTAAGGCAGCATGCCCTCCACGTCTAGTGGTCAGGGTTTTTCAGAAGGCCTGTAAAATTGCTAAATTATTACCCATTCCAAATCGGGATCTTGGGATTCTAGCATTCATATATTAATAAGCAGATGGGTAATATATTAAGAGTGTAATAGGTGTGTGTCATAGTCATTTCCTTCATTCGTGAAATATATTTCTCCTTTATTATCGTTTATACTGCTTAAATCAGCATCCAAAGATTTAATATTTTTACAGGAGGCGATTCCTCTCCCTTATTATCCTGATACGTGTCTAGTTTTATTAACTTCCGGGACGGCCATGCAGAGTCAGGAATTTGCAAGATAGCGAATACAAGACATTACAGTATTTAGCGATAATATGGGCTCGAATCACAGTCAACTAAAAAGCGTGTACTGCTACACCTTTCCCCGCTTGACCACTCGACTAAGGACTCAAGGGAAGGGGAAATAGTTTCTCGTGTGGTAAGGCAGATACCCAGTTGCCGACTGCTGCATCGCTCATGTAGCTCGAAAATCAATAGTCATAAAAGAACGTGGTGTCCCCGCTTTTTATTTTGAGAATATAGCTGACAAATATTCCATGTGGTAATGAACTGGAATAAAATACGAGCCCGCACAGCCACACGTGGCGATGCCACGGAGGAACTTGTTCGCAGTTTTGGGTGATTTATGGTCCTCATATTCTTTCACGGCACTTATTAAAAGCGAATCACGGTGACGGTGTATGACTAATTGATCATCTCTTCCGCAGAACGAGGGTGGTTAAGGATAAACCTCCTTCCTGTGTTGTTTCACTGAGACTCAAAGAAAATAAGATAACTGTTCTCACCTAACCAGAATGAATGTGTGTTCTGAGATTTCTTCACTTGCTAGAGATGTCCAGGTACAATGACAGATGACTATTTCTCTGACACCAGACTATAAACTTTAAGCTTACGTAGCAGGTCAACAAAGACAGCTGGACTTCTCTAATCTAAGGCTAATGTTTCCGGTTGCGACAAATAAGAGCAGGACGCTGGGAAGTGAAAGCTGATAGCTATACCTTAAAGCGCTCGCAATATTTACAACGCTAGGTAAAAAGAGTGTTTTTATTTTTTAAGTATTTTTCTTTGAAAAGGCAATTTTTTGCCATCGAACTCTACTATATATTGATTAAATCACGCAGTATGCAAAAAAAAAAAACTTGTTTGCTTTTTGTTTATAAATTTGGTTTTTTTAAACTCCAGAAAATATACTTTGGTATTTAAGTACCCTTTCTCACACCTCAATTGCGGGATTAGTGGTTGCGCTTTCAAGACACATCCCTAGACTTGAAAACCATTCCTTTTTATTAATTAGAATATTTTCGTTTGATCGTGTTTGACGTATTTTATGTAAACTATTGGTTATATTCACATTGACTGCTTAGCTCACTAAATATCGTGCAAAAGTAGTTGTGAATCGAATCTCATAAAGAGCACACGTAGCTATTGCATTTATAGCATGCATTTTTCTTTGTAATTTACTATATATAAACTCACTCTGTTGGCAAAAAAAGTACATAAGGTACCTTAATACAAATTTTAAAAGGGGTTTACAGAAGTAAAGAATAAATCAGTCTAACAGTACGTTGCAAAGCCAGCTAAAATTCCAATACACCAACAATTAGTCCATTGCTGACATCTGTTCTTTAAAGCAGTTTGAGAAGCACTGGCCAAAGGTTAGGGTCGATGTCCAAGTCACTAGTAAACTTGATCACATAATTGAAGAATTCTCTTGCATTTCTTGTTCGTGTTGATCGATGCGCACAACATGGGCCTGACACGATATGTTACTCGTTGTGCATCCGCGACTAAGGCCATATTGTTCTGTATATATGTCTGTAAATTACATGCGTTCTGTGGTAGGTGTTCTGTTTGCTGGACTAAAAACCCGATATGTTATTCATTACATTTCGTATTAAAGCGGCTCCAGGAGACGGCACACGCAGCTTCAGTTTATGCGATAACTGAAGAAATATTAACGTACTTCTGTACATGTTCGAACAACGTATGTGCTTGAAACCCGCGCGTCTGTGGTTCAAGCCTGCTTGTTTACTAAAGGTGGTATTGCTCTTGTATTCTCTATGTTGCGAACTCCTCTACCTTATGTGGTCATCTTGGAGTATAAAAATTTATTTATTTATGAAAACTGAGTATTTTGGAACTGTTTTGATGAAACATTAACATTTATCTAGCATGTAAAATATCTAAAATATAATATTAAGGAAAGGTAATACAAAATAAAGAGGCTGGTTAGAAATCGGTTGGAGATTATTATTATTTTTTATTTTATTTTATTATTATTATTTTTTTTTTTGTATAGTGCATTAGCATCCTGGGCAATGTATATGTATCGTCTCTACAAGCGTGCAAGTTGTATCATAATATCTGTATAATACCGGTGTGTAGAGACACCATAGACAACTCTTAAGAAACTACAAAGTAGTTGTTGTAGGCATCATTTGCTCTTTCTCATATTGTGCTCTGCCTTCACGACGAGTTGCCATGATATTGCACTACCTCGAATAAGTAACGCTTCACCAATAGAGAAGACTATTGTTACTTATTCTCAGTGAGTAGTAGTAGTAGTAGTGGCAAGAAAGTGATGCAAGAAAGCAAATGTATGAGCTTATGCAGCATCAGCCAAAAAAAAAAAAATCACACCATTCCCTCCAAATGCCTGTCCAGTTCCTCCTTAAATTTATTCAACCTATCAACTTCCACAACGACAGATGGAAGTTTATTCCAGCAATTAACCATCCGCTGGCTAAAGGCAAATTTCCGCACATCTATTCTACATCTGTCTTTTCTTAATTTGAATTTATGCCCCCTTAGGTTCGTAATCTGAACAAGTGGAAGGATCCCATCAGAATTCAGCGTGCTCAACCCATTCAAGGCCTTATATACCTCAATCAGATCACCGCGCAGGTGCCTAGTCTTCAGCCACTGCAGTTTGCAGAACTTAAGCCTCTCTTGGTAAGAGGATCTCTTCATTCCCCTCACCAATCTTGTTGCCCTTTGTACACGCTGAAGCAAATCGACATCCTTCCTAAAATGAGGCCTCCAGACCTGTACGCAGTACTCAAGGCGTGACCTGACCTGACCATTGCCTTATACAGAGGGATAATCACCTCCTTTTCCCTGCTAGCAAAATTCCTATATATCATTGACAAAACCCCATGACCTGCCCTGGTAGCCTGTCTGCATTGCTCAGAAAACTTCATATCTGCCTGCACAATTACTCCCAGGGCTTTTTCATTTTCTACCACCTTAAGTGTAGTACCACACAGTTGGTACGTTTCTCTGGGGTTACTTCTACCCATATGCAGTACTTTGCATTTGTCAAGGTCTGAGTACCACCACCCAGACATGTTTCATGGCTATTGTGAATTTAATGTGAAAAAAAACCCATTGGACCAGATCTATTAAATCAAACAAATGAATTATAAAATTCAAACCATTTGTCCCTATTAGACTTAGAAAAGCAAAAAGGTAGAGGGAAAGTAATAGTAGTAGTGGAAGAGGAAACGAAACATGTCGAAGAATGAAAGGGATAGTAACCCTTCAACTCTCACCACTCAAAAACTCAAATTCCTCCAATAGGTAACGCTTCCCCAGTAGAGAAGACTGTTGTTACCCATTCTCGGAAACTCCGTGAATATCAGGCTCCCCAGACATGTTTCAAGGCTATTTGTATGTGTGGGATAATAGCTCTACTATTCACTTGTCCCTATTAGACTTAGAAAGCAAAAAAGGTAGAGGGAAAGTAATAGTAGGAGTGGAAGAGGAAAAAGAAATATGTAGAAGAATGAAAGGGACTAACTCCTTCAACTCACACCACTCAAAAACTCATAAACTCCTCGAATAGGTAACGCTTCCCCAGTAGAGAAGACTGTTGTTACCCATTCTCGGAAACTCCGTGAACACCAGGCTCCCCAGACATGTTTCAAGGCTATTGGCCTATCATCAGCGAGTGGGCAGGTACCCTAGTATTGCAGACATGACGACCCAGTTGTGAAGATAATCACACAATATGAGAGATGCCAAAAGGTGTATATGACAATATTTAAAATAACTAAATGCACAAGGATTAATACATTATATTGTATATGATGATAGGCCAATAGCCTTGAAACATGTCTGGGTGGTGGTACTCACTGAGAATAAGTAACAATAGTCTTCTCTATTAGTGAAGCGTTACTTGTTCGAGGTAGTACAATATCATGGCAACTCGTCGTGAAGGCAGAGCACAATATGAGAAAGAGCAAATGATGCCTACAACAACTACTTTGTAGTTTCTTAAGAGTTGTCTATGGTGTATCTACACACCGATATTATATAGGTATTAAACTCTTAATGTATTATGCCTTGTGCATTTAGTTATTTTAAATATTGTCATAATATCTGTGTATGAAACTGTAAAGTAATTGATGGGGTTTCCAAACATTGGCTAGGACCACCTAATTAAATAAATAAAAAATATGTACAAGTGCGCTTTCGGACCGATTTGCATAATGTGCGAGCTGAAAAGCAGAATAATTTACGGCGGTAAAACTCAACTCCCTCTGCCTGATAGTTGCTAATCGAACCCAGATCTCTCTAAACAATTGGCAAACGGCGGTATTAAGCCGCTAGAGAGGACCTAAGACACTGTTGATGAGTATAACTGGCAAAACCAGTACAGTATTCATTTTCACTGCTCATTATCTCTGGGCCCCAGCAGAGGTCTAGCGGCTAAATGGCCAGAGGAACAACGATACACAACACAACACTTCCAAACCCCATACACTTTTAAATCTCTGGCCTTAACAGTGATCTGTTACACCCACAAAGAAAACCACGCGGAGATGGGGGAAACCCCTGGTGCCGTTTGACACGAATACACTTTACACTTATCTCTGTAAAATACATTGCTTCTCAATTAGCGTTTAGTTCTCCAATACGTAATTCTTAAGTCACACATTTGCCCAAATGGTTATCTGGTTAGAATCTAATAATTAATTGTACTGCCAACAAATAAAAATGGCGTTGCATTCTTGTCTTTTCACATATAACTCGGTATTTTGAAATGCTTGACCATCCTCACGCAGTAACAGCTATTGTACAAGAAAAATATTTCAAGTGCCAGTAGAATACTGGAGTGTGTATAGAGAGCGAGAGAAAAAAAACCCACCCTTTTGGTAACAGACCATCAAGGAAATGACATAATCCTCTCTGATAATTTTATCTTCATAAATCTTCACTAACTGCCGATCATTACCCGAACGTGACATGTTTCAAAGGCCAAAGGAGTTCCACCACACGTCACTACTATATCGAGTGTCATAGTAGAAATGGATGACTCCGGATGTCAGCAACATGTGCATACCTTTAGAAATCTGTCTAACGTTCAGAAAGTGTAAAATATATTTGAACTTTTCTTGGCCATGTTCTGTGTCAGTGAAGTTTCTTTTTTACCGATCATTCGTTTTGCGAAGAAAACTTTCATGTTTCTATAAAGGAGTTTTCACTTGCACGTACCTTCACCTGTGAAGTTTCGTTTTATATATACCGGGTGGTTATAAAATTTGTTTCCCTATTCGGGAGACCTTAGTGTTAGAGCGGTTAGAGATACAGCTGTGAAAATCGGTGGGTATGTCATTTAGGGTATGGGAAAGCTATTTGTAGAAGGGGGGGGAGTTCAAATTTCCGCCACCAGGGGAAAATTGGCACTATAAAAATATCTCATGTTTATAGTGCCAATTAGATTTTAATTTAGGATTAAAATCTTAACTTAGGATTAGATTTTAATATTAGAACTTATAAATCTACATATATTGTTCTATGTGCTTTCCTTCACTTGAGATGACATTCTGGAAACGGAGGACAGCTTGCGACAGTTTCGCGTAGCATCATGCTGTTTAACGCTTGCTTTCAAATCGACAAGCGTCTGTATGCCGGCAACGGTAAACTCTGACTTTCAGGTATCCCCATAGCCAGAAATCACAGGGGTTGATATCTGATGGAATTGAGGGCTGGCCAGAACTGCGGCAAGTCTCTAGAAATGATGCGATCATTTCTGATCGTTGAACGGAGCAGTTCCTTCACTTGTCACCCAACTTGCGGAAGGGCACCACCGTGCATGAACACTACGGTCTCCAAGCATTGCCTTTCTTGCAGAGCGGAATAATGTGATCTCTTAGAAGAGCGCAATACTGTGCACTAGTTACAGTACACCTTAGGGCCATGAGGTGTAGACTGGTCAAATAAAAATGAGCAGATTATAAACTCTGCTGTGAATCCATACCATACTGGACTTGGTAGTGGCCTTTCATGCACAGCAGATGGACGAGAAGTTCCCCATATATACGGCTGTTTTGTGCATTTACAGCCCCATGAAGAGTGAAATGTGCCTCATCAGAACACAAGGTCATTCGAGCTCATGTATCGTCAAATTCCATACGAGCCACAAATCGTAGAGCAAAGTCTATTCGTTGTTGCTGATCACAAGACTTTAGTTCTTGCCATACGTGAATCTTGTATGGAAACTAACGCAAAATTATTCTAAGCATTTTATGTACAGTAGACCAAGGAAGGTTCAAGTCTCTTGACACACCTCTGGCACTACTGAGTGGTAGTGTTCTGCATTCTGACCTGGAGGCCATTGCAACAGCCTCTTCATCCATTATCTCTGTTCTGATACGTGGTCGTCCCCTGCCTGGAATTACACCTAAATCCTCGGTCGTTTCAAATTTCTTTATTAGTTTTCGAAGTCACACTGACGTCGAAGGTCCTTTACGAAAACCTTTAATTAAGTTTCCGATATTTACGTAGTGCGGCATTAACTTTACTATTATTCAGGTAGAACAGTTTTACTCAAAGAGCATGTTCCTTCTTTGTAAGAGCCATAATGGTTATTGACTGTGGCATTGGCCTTTTTCTGCTTTTATGTAACAGATGTCATTTAAGAAAATAACAGAATGGTACCCAAGAGGAGCTAGAAGAAAATCTGGAAGACAACGGAGATGGACAGATCAAATTCATGAGTTTGTGGGTAGTAAATGGATGGCCATTGCACAAAACAGAAGGAACTGGAAAGTTGCTGGAGAGGCCTTCAACCTGCAGTGGATTGAAAATGGCTGATGATGATGTCATTTGCGTAAGCAGCGTGTCTTGAAGTAAATGACAACTTTTAAATATGTGCAGCTCCGTTTCTCCTGGTGGCAGAAATTTGAACAAATTTTTCTTCTACAAATCGCTTCCCCATACCATAAATGACATACCCACCGATTTTCATAGCCCTAACTCTAACCGTTCTGACAGTTCTAGGGTCTCTTGAATAGGGAAACTTATTTTATAACCATCCGGTATATTTCTACAGTATTTATTGAATAGTATACCAAGTGAACCAAAAGGCCATATGAAATTTAATAAAAATATAGAAATTCAGAATAAAAGTATACCTATTGTGCCATGTCACCCCCTTCTTTGGGAGGCCTATGATATCTATAGAATAGGTGGTCAATCTATTAGGACGAAAATCCAACCCCTCAGCAACCAAGGGTTTTTATCAACACTTGATCGCTGCAGCTTTTGGATCGCATTGTGTTTTGTAATGGAACTTCCATCCCACAAAACCCTTTTTAAGGGTGCGGTCCAAAATTGGCAAAATCTTTTTAAAAAACTACCCTCTCGTGCTGCTCGGAATTTTGCAAAGTACTGTACCGTAAAACATCGATTATCCGGACCATCAATTGTCCGAATCACCGCCCCCACCCAAAAAAAAATTACGATATCTACTTTTAGTGCACTGGTTGTTATGCTGAAATATTACTTCTGCCGCTTAATGCATCTGAAGGCCCACTCACGCGGAGGCCTTCACTGCGCTAGAAACTGCAATGACATAGTGTGAGTAAGTCTGAATGCAGTTTTACGGAGATACTGCAATTAAAGAGGATAAGAGACCTCGCCGCAAAAAAAAAAAAAAAAAAAAACCAACAATCTTGCAAGGTTCATAGAAAAATTCAAGATTACATATTTTAAAAATTAAACTTCCCCAAGATTATTAGTTATACTCTTATTTGTGTGCAATTACTTGTGTTTGTTTATTTCTGCTTTATATATATATATATATAAGTCTGGTTTACAGTTAAAACCATTAAAACAATTAAGTTCAAAATAAATATAATATACATTGTTTCTTCAAAACGTTTCGGTTATTATTTAGTTAGTAAACCATTTCCTAAATCAGTTATTTTTTATAATACTTCATATTTCAAAATACCTTGCGTACAATAATTTAATTGTAGGCGTAATTGCACTTTGTTTCGTTTAAACTGAGTATTTCGTGTATGTTTGATTATCCAGACTATTCGATTAACCGAACCAACCTTGGTCCCAATTAGTTCGGATAATCGACGTTCTACTGTATCATTATTTTTCTCATACACGTTGTACTTTACAAAAGCGTAACCAAAAAAAAAAAAGAATGAAATAAAAGACATTATTTCAAAGATGCTTTAATAAAGGTATTAAAATGAAATCCTTCATAACAAAAATGTAACTTTTAGCTTACAGAACAAATAATTTTATATAAAATAAAAAAAAAAAACCTTTCTTATACAAATGTTAGTTTTGTTTTTTAGAAAAGTTAGTTTTGCACAAAAAATAAAGAATGAATGAAATTGGGAAAACTTGCAGAAGATTTTATTTCAACAAATAGTAATTATTTTAAAATAATTTCCAGTGATATTCATTTGAAGGAAATTTTGGTACAGCGAAACAATTTACCTAAAATAGAAGAAAATAATGATACAAGAAGGCTTATACATCATGAGCAAAAAAAAAAAAAAAAAAAAAAAAAACCACCTTATGTTTCTAACCGCTCTCATATTTTTTTCTGTTTCCTTAAATTTATTCAGACTGTTCTATCCTGCAAAACCTGGTGGGAATTAATTTCTACACTTACTCCCCGGCTGAGACCAAATTTTCGCACGTCTATCGTGCAGCCATCCTTTTTTCACATTTTCTCTTTATGTGTGTGTGTCTGTTATCTGAGTATTGAGTAGACTAAATGCTATCAATATGCAGTGTACTCAATCCATTTAAAGCCTTAAACGTTTCAATCAGATCTCCTCTAAGTTGACTGGTTACTAAACGCTGCAATTTTCAAAATTGAAGTCTTTCATCGTAAATTACCCCTTGGTGTCATTGGCGTATCTTATTGCTCTTCTCTGCACCCGTTCCAATAGTCCCACATTCTTTTTAAAATAATATATATGCGTATAATCTTTATTGTGTACCAAAGGATGTATACAATGTACCCTTCACAGCAGGAATGCACAAAAAATCACATTGGCTGGTGGACAAAGGCCTTGAGGACGAGGCCCACATCGAAATTCGGGTTCATCCCCCAGGGCCAGCAATATAATAAGTTTCAGTTAAGTTATTCACAATATATTCATAAAGATATTATACAGTATTTTTGACATTATATATAATATTATATGGACATACTTTTTAAATTTATTATACGGCCTACATAAACTATGCAGTTTACCTGGTTGAGTTTAGGCCATCAAGGATCTATCTCCGGTATTTGCGATCCTTGGCAAATTTGTAAAGATCGCCATCGATTGCTTGGAATGTGATAAGTATCTGCATGGGGAGAAAACGGTCGCTAAGGGCTAGTCTATTAGGGTTGGCTGTAAGTGTGGGATGTTTGTTATTTGTTTTTTTAGGAGCATTAGCAACTAAGGCCATATTGCTCCGGGATATGCGGTGGTCATTCCTTGACCTTTCCGCATACTCCGTATTTGGTGGTGACGGGCTCGAACCCCGGTCTAATCAAGAAGCGTGTGCTACGCACTGCTCCTCCTTCCCACCTGGCTACGGAGGCGCCTGTAAGTGTGGGAGCTGACCTCAGTCCGGGTTGAGGGATTCTCCAGCTGCACAGTTCCCATATGTTTGGCTCCGAGCATATTCCAGTGGTCACTTTGGCAGTTAGAGTGAGGCGTCTTTCCATTATAAGATTTAGCAGTCGAGCAGAGTTTATTGCGGTTGCCATCGCAGTTGTTTTTTGCTGGGGTGGACGATGATGTTTATGTGTGATCTAACGAAAGAGTCAGTATTCGGAGGAGTACACGCGCTTGATATTCGTGGGGGCTGCAGATTCCCATATTTCTGAGGCGACGGAGTATACAGAGGTGTATACGTACTGCCGAGTCACATCCAGATCCTTAACGTGGAGTAGTTGTTGTTTGGTAGTCCAGCATTTTGCAGAATTTTGTTATGAGCTTGTCAATGTGGCGGTTGACGGTCAGTTTGCAATCGAAGACGACTCCCAAGTCCGTATTTATAGTTACCACTGGAAGGAGAATGCTATCTAGAGAAGCTTGGACTTCAGTGGGTTGGTGCTTAAAGAAAAGACAATTTGGGCTGGTTTTGCAGGATTAATAAGTAGTCCAAATTGATGGAGATAGGATCATAAGTCATGTAACTTTCGATTGATCTTTTCATTAATGTTTGAGGTATGTTAGCCGGAGTTAATCTGGGTGTGTAGCTTAATATCGTCAGCATAGTGGCTTCTAGTATCGTCAGCTAAGGCTTCTAGATCGGTATACAGTACTCAAGATGGCCTAACTATTGCTTTATACAGTGTGATAATCATCTTGTTCCCGCTAGCAAAACTTCTGTACATCATTGGCAGTTAGAATCCAAGGGACTTCGCTAGCAGCCTGCCAGCACTGCTCAGAGAACTTTTTGTCGGACTGCCCAATTACTCCTGTCTTCTTCTCCACCATTGAGTATGGTACTACCCATTTGGTATGTTCTTATGGGATTACTGCCGCCCATATGCAGTACCTTGCATTTATCAGTGTTGAACATTTCAGCCCTTCTGCTTTATTTTTCTAGATATTGTTGAACATCATGTTTTGTTTCTTGTCATTAACCATTCTGTCAACCTTTGTATCATCTGGAACTAAGAGAGTAAGGTTGATATTAGTATTAGCTATATGGTGCAAGGAAGAAGCTCTAGGCTTTTCTGCGCCAGCCAAAAAAAAAAAAAAAAAAAATTATTTATTAATTAAAAAAATAACTAATAAAATACCCAGGTATTGTATATTATGTCAATTGGTTTTATGGAAACTGTATTTTCCATAAAACTGCCCACTAGCGTAGGTATCTATCCAGGTGACCTTTGAATTTCCCCAAGCTGTTAGCCTCCACCATCGTGGAGGCAACTGATTCCAGTAAATAATAACTAGCTAGTTTAAATAAAACGTCCTGCAGCCCAGTCTAAACTTCTCCCCCGTAATTTAAATTGATGGCTCCTAATTCTGCATTACATTTCACTCTCATTAATTTTACTTTCACTTCTCCGGGCCTTATATACTTAAATCAAGTTTCAGTCAACTCTTTGTGCTACTGAGGTTAGAAACCAGACAGCTTTGTTAGAAGATGTCTAGGTTTCAAGCTCTGTAACCCACATATTTCAAGTCTTTCATCATATCGACGCCCTTTTGCCGTTTCAAAGACGGGCGCGTTTCCCCTTTTTGGAATCTTTCAAGAATGTCGATGTGTTTTTTTAGTTGCATATTTGAACGTAGTGTTCCAAGTGTGGTCTTACAATTGCCTTATAACAGTGGGATTATGGCCTCCTGTCTTTACAAGCAAATGTTCAATAAGACTCCATGGCCGTTCCTTGCCGCCTGTCTACACTGCGCAAAGAACTCCATGTCTGACAGTATCTTAACAGTTTCTACCTCTATTATTTTTTAGGTTAACCCCACCAAGTGTAAGTTATTATTGGGTTGCTGTTCCCCAAGTGCTTGCATTTTGCTGCATTAAAACTTAGCTACATATTTGACCATCCCCGAATCTATATAAGACGACCTGAAAAAGCTCTTGGCGCTGATGATCAACAAGTACCGATCTTGATATTTTCTGCGCATTTTGACATCACGCCCTCTATCCTTTCGACGATGTCATTTAAGAAAATTAAAAACAACAGTGATCCCAGTACTGATCCATGGAGGAACCCCATTTCTTAAGTTAGCCAGTCTGAAGAATAACCATTAATCATCACCGTCTTCCTTCTGTCTTGTAGCCATCCTGCGATTCACCTAAGAATATCTCCCATAATTCCAACGTGCTTCAGCTTATATATAATAAGTTCTCATTAGGAACTGAGTTAAATGCTTTCTGAAATTCAAGTACATTATCGAAATTCTCTTGCATCCAACTTATTAGTGACTTGGTCAAAAGTGCTCACCAGGTTGATTAACCATGATATTTCCCCGTTACAGAACCATGCTATGTGTCGTACAGAAATCCATTTCTGCCTAAATAATCCTCTAATGCAGGGGTGGGCACGCATGAGGTCAATGAGAGTCGCATTCCGGTTTTTCATATATTATAAAGAGCCACACCATAGTTACATAGTATTAAATACACAAATTCAAATTTAATTTAATTTAATTAATATGATTACATATTCTACACGTCTTAAGTGTATACATATATAAGAAAATATAATTAAGAGAAAGAAAATACAAAATAATTATTTCAAAATTTTAATAATAAAAATGCATTAATTAAAAGTATAACATTTAACGCAGACCTTTGGTCAAATTTTTGAAATTCGGCGTTGTTGTTATTATTTAGGAGCATTAGCAACTAAGGCCATATTGCTCCGGGGATAGGCGGTGGTTATTCCCTGACCTTTCCGCATCCTCAGTATTTGGTGGTGACGGGCTCGAACCCCGGTCTAATCAAGAAGCGTGTACTACGCACTGCTGCTCCTGCCCACCTGGCTACGGAGGCGCCGACATTTGGCGTAAAATTTGTTAAAGCTGTTCGCAACAATTCAGTGAGATGATGATTGGTCAACTGTGAACGATATTTCGACTTCACGAACTTCATTGTGGAATACAAAGATTCACAGCAATATGTTGTACCAAAAATTGAAATTAGACCGCTGCAGTTTTCTTTAAATGTGGATATTTTGATTCTGGCAAGAGTTTCCAAAATTCAATTATAGAAGTAGATTTGTGCTGCATTTGCAATGCCTGATCCTCTTTCATCTCTAATAACTCCAATTCCCCAGCCACTTTTTCAACAAGTATTATTTCAGAAATTGGAAATCCATCTTCAATAATATCACAAATAAATGGGTTCACAAAATATGCAAATGTGATTTCAAATCTTCAAACCTATGTTTGAAATCTGCTTGCAATTCTTCCAATTTTTCTTTGTATTCGTCTAACTTTTCTTTTTTGATATTAATTATATTTGCTTTTACTCGTGGAAAATGATTAAATATTTTGTTCTTAAGATCATACACAAAAAGCCGAAGTTTAGCTTCAAAACTAAATACAGTTTGTGACAAATCAATAATTTTTTCCTTTCCTTGTAAAGCCAAATTAAGTGTTTCCAAATGTTCTATAATGTCTGTAAGGAACATTAAGTCAGAAAGCCAAGTTTCATTTTCTAATTCTGGGTATTTTTTTTTTTTTGTAAATGTTATGATGGGATTTAGGAGTTCCACAAAACGGCCGAAAACATTGTAAGTTGACAGCCATCTTACAACACACCATAGGGATAAATCATTGGGCAATTCATCTGTTTCGTCATTCACTCGCAACTCTTCTAAAAAGTTCTTAAATTGACAATGTGTTTTGGCATTTTTTTCTAACTAAATTCACAATTTGCAAAACAATTTTCCACACAATTCCGTATTTGAAGTACTTCGCTATGAGAGGCTCGCGGTGAATTATGCAGTGAAGAGGTAAGAAACGTGGAATTTTAGGATCGTTGTTTAAAAGACCAATGAGACCTTGGTTTTACCATATCATTGCAGGCGCTCCGTCAGTCGCAACACTTACAAGTTTATCACGAGGCAATTCAAACTGTTCATCACTTCATCAAGCGCATTTCTAACATCTATACCACGAGTTGTTTCGATAAGAGCTACTAGGTCTAACATTTACGTCTGCAGATACATAGCGGACAAAAACGGCCAATTGTGGAACGTCTTGAATGTCTGTAGACTCGTCGAGAGCTAAACTAAATGCTGTACAATTTTTCAAATCACACATCAAACTATTTTCAACAATTTTTACTAATTGCACCAATACAACGCTCAGTTGTACGGCGTGACATAGGAACCTGTGCGATCAATTTATGCAGTTTTGTATTATCTGGATCCAAACCTTTAACCACTTCTTCCACGTTTCTTTCAATAAATTCTCCTTCTCCATATGGACGTTTGGCACGAGCAATATTCCAAGCTATCAAAAAACTAGCTTCGTTTGCTCTGTCATCTTCGCGACTAAAAGAAGACAAGAGTCCTTGTTGCTTATGAAGACCAGATTGCAAGAACTTAAGTTTCTCTGTTCGCAATTTTGAATTGAGTGGATATTGAGTTGAAAAGTGGGGATGACTTCCTTCGTAATGTCGACGTAAATTACTTACTTTGTAGTTTGCAATTGTAACTTTACAAATAAGACACAATGACTTTCCATTATTGTCAATAAAAGCAAAATTTTCTACCCATTCTTCTTGAAAGTTTCTATTTTCTTGTTCGTATTTTCGTTTTTTGATATTTTCTGAGGTCATGTTATCAAAAAATTTAAATAAATTTAATTCCAAAGTTTGAAATTGAAACTCTTATGGGAGGTTTGGTCACATTTTCTACCCACTCCCGGTGTAGTGTTGCACAAGTCCGCTGATGGTGCCAGCAGTGTAAATGAGCGCAGATTTATTTATAATCAAAATAAAAATAGCAAAATATCTAGACATAAAAAATTAAACATAACATAAAATCCGTATAACAAAATATTAGTTACTTAGTTAATTTAACAAGATTCATTGAAAAAAGTTCTGAAATAATAATAAAAAAAAACGGATTTAAATTTTCAATGGGAGCCGCACTTAACTCAACGAAGAGCCGCATGCGGCTCTGAGAGCCGCATTTGCCCACCGTTGCTCTAATGCATTCATCAGTATCTTTAATAAATATTAAAAACAGTAAGTTGCCTAGCAATGAACGCAGAGGGGCACCACTAATAACATTATTCTCAGAATAGCAATACTCATTTAAAACCACCCTCTGTTTTCTGCCACTCATTGTACCTTTATCAGTGGCAATAACTTGCCCCTCATGCCACGCTTCTCTAGTTTTTATAGCAATTTGTACAGCTGTCATTCATGTATATACATTGGTGTCCAAATCATTGATGAAATCTAAGTACTGTATATGTCACAGTTACTTTTTTTATCTGACTCCTTTGTTGCTGCGTTATACACTCAATGGCAAAAAAACTAGAAACCTTTATTCATTACCGAGTAGGGCCACCTTTGAACCCAATTACAGCCCGTACACGTCGTGGTATGGATTCCACTATGTGCATGAGGGAGTCTAATTCCAGATTTGTTCATTCTTCCATCACGACATTTTTCAGCTGCTTTATTGTGATTGATAGAGAACTGCAAAGCCGAACTTCCCTATTTCACAATTCCCAGTCGTTCCCATTTGGAATTCAGAAGCGAGAAGGGGACCAGAGTAGATTTTGGAAATCTCGGGAATGTTTGTCGAATAATTCCGATACAATTTTTTGCGTTTTGAATGGTTGTTTTGTCGTCTTGAAAGAACCGATCACAATCCGGATAAAAAAGGAAGCATTGAAGGGTCAAGCTGGTCGATACGACAGAAAGATATTCATTGGAGAATAACACTACCTTCTAACGGTATGAGCGGACCTAGACCTTAACAACGGAACGTACCCGATACTTTGATACTACTGCCAGCCGCTTCAATGCTGAATATTAGTCTGACTGCATAGTTTCATGAGGTCCAGGCCACATTTTTGGCGCCTCTGTAGCCAGGTGGGAAGGAGCAGCAGTGCGTAGCACACGCTTCTTGATTAGACCAGGGTTCGAGCCTGTCACCACCAAATACGGAGGATGCGGAAAGGTCAGGGAATGACCATCGCATTTCCTGGAGCAATATGGCCTTAGTTGCTAATGCTCCTAAATAACAAACAACAACAACAGCCACATTTTTACCCTACCATTGAACCAATGTTAGTATGAAAGTGTAAATTGAGACTCGTTAAACCACATCCCACTCCGTTGGAATATTTCTATTTTTACAGGAAGAAGTGGCTTTCACATAGGCACATGACCACTAAATCGCTGATTTTTCAGTTCTCCTAGCTCCGCACAGTTCTGTTGGAAATAAAAATGTCTTTCCTTGCCTAAAGCAAAATTTTTAGCCATTTGCTGCACACTGGAACTTCTGTTATGACGCACAATTCGCGTTAAGTTCGTTGGACTCCTTTTTGAGGTAGGGATTTTCTGTCTGTCGCATTTCTTCCTTTTAGAGCTGCTTCCACCTTTTATTTTCCACTTATTGAGTACTTTTGAGATGGTTGCTTACGACACACTATTGATTTCGTTTTGTTTTTTCTCAATTGTAGGTCCTGCGAAATGTGCTCCAACAATACCACCTTTCTGAAAATAGGAAAGATCACCTATCTTCCCAATGACGGGATCGATTAAGAAGTGCCAGTAAAGTGTACAGTCATGGGGGCTGTCAGCATGGTGCAAGTGCACCACGTTTGGATTTCGAAGTAATACACAATTTTTAATATTTTCATTAATTTATTGAAACATTAAAACAACACATTCCACAAAAAAAATTCTACACGAAACGTTGTCTTGCCTGTACTTGACTTAATTAAGATATTGCATGTATTCGAAAATTTGGTGAACAAAAAATTTATTCCCACATGCACCACCTTGCAAAATATCCTGCCGACGTCCATGTGTACAGTATTTATCTGAAACCGTGAAACTTGTGATCGCGACAACTTACATTTTCATAACTTACGTTTAAATTTTTGCTGACGATAATTGTAAAACACATCAATTTTTTTTTTGGCCAACGAATGCTGTAACTAATCAGATTGTCCAGACAAGATCTCTTCTTCACAATTCCATTCTTTGATTTCCGGATAAATGCCTTCCTGTCAAGGTGATCTTACAATACTTCATTCACCACTGACTCCATTTTTTTTTCCCGGGAATATAAGTCAAGCTTACAGGTCTGTAATTACCCGCTTTACCATTCGATCTGCCCTTTGTGAGTAGGTGAGACTTTTGCACTTCTCCAATTCATAGGCACTTTCCCTGAATTCAAGGACGTTCTCATAATTACAAAGGTTTCCTACCTCGTTTGCTAATTCGTTTAATGTAATTGAACAGATTCTGTTAGTCCTTATTTAAATTTCTGTGCAGTTTTCACAAAATGATTTAGCTCCCAGTTATAAATTGGTATATTGCTGCTATTTCCATCCATAAAAACTTCTTCACGTGAGAATGTAGATGAAAAATATTTAGTTTGTCAGCAATCTGAATAGAATCATTAATAGTTATGCCATTCGTGTCCAGTATAGTTAGCATTAGTAGAGACATATGATACAAGAAAGCAAGCTTATACAGCATCAGCCAAAGAAAAAAAATTCCATTTCACACAACCATTCCTCTAAAAGTTTGTCCAGTTCTTCCTTGAATTTAAGCTATCAACTTCCACAACCACAGATGGAAGTTTATTCCAGCAATCAACCACACGCTGGCTAAAGGCAAATTTCAGCACCTTTATTCCTCAATTTGAATTTATGCTCCCTCAGGTTCTTAATCTGAGCAAGAGGAATAATCTCATTAGCATTGAGCCTGCTCAACCCATTATAGGCCTTATACACCTCATCAGATCATCTCGCGGGTGCCTAGTCTCCAAACGCTGCCATTTGCAGAATTTAAGCCTTTCTTGATAAGAGCACCCCTTCGAACCCCTCACCAATCTTGTTGCCCTTCTCTGTATTTGTTCTAGCAACTCTACATCTTTCTGAAATGAGGCCTCCTGACCTGTACGCAGTACTCAAGGCGTGGCCTGACCATTGCCGTATACAAAGGATTAATCACCTCCTTTTCCCTACTAGAAAATTCCTGTATATCATTGACAAGAACCCATGACCTGCTCTGGCAGCCTGCTTGCACTGCTTGTAAAACTTCATATCTGACTGCACGATTACCCCCAGATCTTTTTCATTCCCCAGAGAAACGTACCAACTGTGTGGTACGTTTCTCTGGGGAATGAAAATCCAGAAAATCAGTGTCTTTTACTATTTTTCATTACATTCTATCTGAAGTCTTCCCATAATCTGCCTAGCTTGCCTATGCTTAACCCCTTAATGACTTGGTTGCAGTGTAGTTTATATTTACTCTAGGTTTCTCTGTCCCCTGATAATTTATAATCATTTCTATGCATTTTCCTTCTCTACCCCTGTATCATCAGTTCATCTGACATCCATTTAAGTCTAAACTTTGAAGAGTATGTCTTAATTGGTATAAAAAGCTTATTAGCTTATATGGTTACTTCACTGAATGCTTTCCGTTCAAAATTTGCAATGGGTAACATTAGTAGTTGATCCTACTGAATATAATTTGAAAACTGCCTGAAGCCATTGTAGTCACCTTTTACGAAAGCAAAATCCTTACCCTTAACACTAGTTATATCTTTAATGTTCTCGTTAATATTCTTTAATAATGTTCTCGTTAATATTCTTTGATAATGTTCTCGTTAATATTCTTTAATGTCAGTGTTTGTTCTCTAAGCAAATCCTTCATCAAAATATTGTGATCACTGCTGCCTAGTGGTTTCTTTATCTGAAGATTTTAGTGTATGAAGTCGCGCTGTTGATAACATAGGACAACAAATTTTTCCCACTGGATAAAAAATATGTGGAATGCATAGATCATTGGACGGCGTTTCCAAATCCGCTGATTGTTTTATTATTATATAGCATAAGTAAGCCCAAATAATGCAAGGAAGCGAACTTTTTCTGCGTCAGCCAAAAATAAATAAATAAACAAAACAATCTTTTTACCATTTTTATTCTCACAAGGTAATCACCCAATTCTACCTTTAACTTAACTAGGCTCACCTGCTTCCGCCGTGTTAAGATGCGACTTGTTTCAGTTTTCGACAATCTGCTGCTCATAGGTGAAGTTCATAGATCTAATCTTCTGTTGGGAAAGTGCGTTACATAGTTTATATCCATATTGTAAATTATATAATAATTATAATAACCGACACTATTATACCATATGAAATTATTTTCAGAGTATGGTGATATATGGACGAAACTCTCGTTCACTGTTTGAAGCTGTCTGCTTATTACCTGCTGTCATCTCTGCAACGCCATTATCCCATTTCCCATCGCTATTGGCAGCTAATTAGCTGCTGAGAGAAGCGACACAAAAAGCATTATTAATGTGTGTCTGAAAAAGAAAAACTAGTGGTAAGCTTTTCGTATTTCTTCACGTTCTATCATCTCTAAGAGTGGTTATTTAATGTGCAGCCAGCTATAATAAAGAACCTGTTCTTAGGACATTTCCTGCTTATGTCCGAAATAAAACTTTAGTTGTTTTATTTCAGACATTATTTAAAAGCGGTTCGTAATTTCAAAATATAATAGTTTTCATTAATATAATATTTTAATTATATTAATATATATTAATATAATATTCATTAAATGGCTGCTAAAAACTGTTTGCAGCTCTTTCTGAATTTCTGATTAACAACTCGAACGCCTCAGCAACAAGAATAAAAATTTACCCAAGCTTCTTGATTAAATAATATAAGAGCTATACTATACTCCAATTTAGAGGTCACACCCTGTAGACAAATAATCACGTCAAGAAATATAAAGACGCTCGCTCAGCTTTTAACGGGACAACTGGATGCACCAAAAGCCGGAGAGTGGATAATAATACCCGGCGAAAAATCAAGACGAGTTGCAGAGAAGGAACCGCAATTCAAAGCGGCATTTACGCAGTTGGATAGCCTCGGAAGATTCTTTCCAGCAAACACCATCCAGCTACTACTCAACAACCTTAATATCAATCCTGAAAAGCTCTGCAATTGCAAATCCTACAGAAAGGAAGTTCTCAGAAACTCTTACTTGCAAATACAGATGTAAGGATACATTTTCAGCACCTTGTTCGGCCAGGCACGAGCCACTGGGCTTTAGGAAACCCGACCTCATCAAGAAATAGGTGACAGGATTGTTCTACCCACCCCACCCAACTGTAATCCCCACAGAAGACAACTGCTGGAAAACTGAACTTGCAAATTTTTATTTTACTGTATCGCGGTCGTTCCTGTTGTCATGTTGTTTCATACGCTGTTCGGCTGTAAATATTACTGATGTTTATGCAAATATGGTGAAACTCCCACTTGTGTGTGTTTAAGCAGAAGGTATGCTTCAATTGTCACGGTATTATGTTCTTATCAGTTTACAGTAGTTAAGTAGTAAAAGCCTTTGCGAGTAATTAATAACTCAAATATTTTATATTCCAGATAAAATGTACTTATCAGATATCATGTATTTCATAATTTTATGACATTTTGTAATATAGTTGTATATGTATGACCACCCCCTAGCCAGTGGCTGTAACCGGGTGTTCTCCTAAGAGAAATAAACTGATGATAGTAATAATAATAAAAAAAATCTCATTTCCGAAACGCACGACAAGATGAGCTTTATAGATTTATTCTTTTTGGTGATAACAGCCTCTCTGATAAGTCTCCCCCTCGGAAATTTGACTTGTGTTCAGGGGTATTCTGCTACGGGCTCGTGCGAAGTTGTTACATTTTGCATGTTTTATCAAAAATTCAAACCACCCGAAGATGATTAGTTAGATGTGAAGACCAGTTGGTTGAGTCAGCCGCGGTGAATCATACATTGATCACACTGTCGGCACAATGCTATTATTCAGCAATAGAATAATAACTATCTTCACTACGTGTGTGTGTGTGTGCAAACTGTTATGTTTTTACTATTAGATATTAAAAAAGTCGATAATTTATTACTTGAACGGACTTTGCTGACCTTTGGATATTTTGTAAACAAGTAATCTAGTTTGGGTTATCTTTTGTTTTAGAATTCCGCGATTCTCCCAGAATTTTATAATTTGTAGATTTACCTAAATTTTTATTGGTATTTCTTCTTAGAACAGCGTTTTCCAAACTGGGGTACACGTACCCCTGGGGTACTTAGACCAGTTTCAGGGGCCCCGTAAAACGGACCCTCTAGAACTTGAAGGGTCCGTAAACTTTAGATTTTTGAAAGGGTCCGTAGATCTCTGTATTTTGGGAACCACTGTTTTAGATGATTAACTGTTTTGATTATAATATGTCATATTTAGAATGTGAATGTGGCATTCAATGGGTCTAAAATATTTTTGTTTCTAATTCATCACCATTGCTCCCCACCCCAGGCACCAATAAAGAAACTGAAAATAAAATGTACTGATACATTTAATCATAGTTGGTTAATGACCTTTGGGTCAAAGATTGAAACAAATTTGAACACGTGAAGGCATTTACCTATAATATTTTTATGAAGATTAATATTGAAACCAGATCTTTTTGGAGACTTCTTGGGGAAATTAATTAGATATACAAAGTGGATCAATAAACTTGGTTTTTCGTGTAACTTTTACTGTTACTTTTTAAGTCAAGTTTTCTCATTATTCCTTTTTTGATATTTTAGCAACAAAGGAAAGATAAATATTCGTTATGTATTTCCTATTTGTTTTCATTTTTCACCGAGGCATCTAAGACCATCAGTATATGGTATCTGTAAATTACATATTATCTGTGATCACTTTCCCTATTTTTCCGGACGAAAACCCTAGGAATTTCCGGGAAGAAACGTCTCCAAGCGGCTCTCTACAGAGGGAAACTAGGAAGAAAGCCCATAAGTTTCTTCTCTCTACACACCATTAGAACCAAAGCCTTTTTCTCAAGTTGTGGAAGGACAGCGATCGTAACTACTATGATAATGAAAGGGGTGCTGGCCATAATCCACACAAACGAAGATCCCGATTACCACAATACCCTGTTTAAAAATAAAATCCCGACAAGCATAAATACCAACAATACAATAATACTATATTTAAAAATTCTAGGAATTAATGGTTTTTTTTTTTTTTTTTTTTTTTTGAGATCATTATTTTCGTTTATTTGGATATTTCTTTTTGAAAAATCTGTTGAAAAAAGGATTACGGTAGGACGGAGGGCCCATATAAAAGCGTGGACAAGATAAAACTTATTAGTGTTATTTCATTCCTCTTGTCAAAATGGACGAAATTTTTGAAATCGTTCCATCTCAAAAAGAGAACAACAAAATTAACACTTTGATGTTTAATGGCAAAAGACAGAAATCGCGAGAATATTATGCTGTTTGAAAGCAGAAAATCAGAAGATTGTAAAGGTAGAGAGCAACGACAAAATATTTGAATGGGCAACATCATCTTTAAAAGTTCGTGAATAATAATCATGCTCCAGAAACAAGTGCCGCCGCTGTTGCAGAAATCATTGGGCAAATTAAGATGCACGCAAATCAAACGAAAATCTTCCATGCGGATTATTCAAACCAATAGCGTTTCCATCCCTCAACAGATTCAGCCACATCTGTCGTCAGAACATGGTCTCCGCAATAAAAATAAAACGGGTGAGAAAATCTGAACGACTGGCAGAGCCATAATCCTTGAACGAAATTGAAATACCAATTGCTTTGCGTGTAACATTAAATGGTGAGTTATTTCTGGTTAGAGATTCTGTAGTAGGGATGGTGAGTTATTTCTGGTTAGAGATTCTGTAGTAGGGATGGCGAGTTATTTCTGGTTAGAGATTCTGTAGTAGAGGAGCAATGAACTTTCGTTTTTACAACAAAAAGTAAAGGTTCAACGTTTATCCTAAGCTCAAAATTGGATTATGAACGGTACGTTCACAGTTGTTCCCAAAATTTTTTATCAGCTTTGTACAATACATACATTGGTTGGTTCTGGAAATAACCTAATTCTACCATTAGTTTATCAGTAACTGGAAATACCCAGCAAGAATGAAAGTTATAAACGTTTATTTCAAGATTTGATTGACATTGAAAGCCATACACAATATTGACTGATGTAGAATTGGGTGCAATAAACGCTTCTAAAAGTGAATTTCCCGGTCTTTCGAACAGTTTGGTTCTTCCGCCTAGAGCAGTGTGTTTGGAGGAAGATTCAAGTGCGTTGTAATGGCTTCTCTACAAGGCACTGACGAAAAGTTTAGTTTGATGCTGCACCATTTGTTTTTCTTGGCGTTTATTCTGTCATGGAATTCCAGAAGCATTCAATGTTTTGCCCTGTTTTTCAACAGGAGCTAATGACGCCATCGAGTGGTTCGAAAACAATTATATTTGTGGAAGAATAAGACGGACGGTATTTGTATAATGGTACTACTTTCGTGCCCCGCCGTTGTTTCCAACGGATTTGTGGTCCGTATGTGATTCTATAGGAACTAGGAATTCCACTTACTCAAAATATCATTGAAGCTTGGCACAGAAAAGGAGAGAAAATAATTGGACGAGCACACATTGGCGTCTGTATCGATGATCTAGTATCATCGAAGAATTTCAGAAAGAACAGCAGCAGGTAGATCAAGTTGATTGCATACTGCGCGGTGAAGCCTGTCGAAAACTGACACGGTTCTCGACAATCGATCGAGAATTTTTACGATTATGAACAATCGTGAAAATCGATTTGTGATGGATTACCTTCGTGGAATTCCTCATAGTTTCATTCTAATGAATAATATTGTCAAATTAAGTTAATTTAGTTTTTAGTAAATTACAGTTATATATGTTATGTTTAATTATTTTAAATAATTAATGACATTTAATGTATGTATGTAACTTATGTAATTTCGCAAAAACGTGCAATGTTTGTAATATACCTATTTCATATGAACGTAAAACCAGTGTAAATATAAAACTACCGAATAAAATTAAGTTTTGAATTTTCATTAGATTTTTTTTGTTTGTTTGTTTGTTTGCTGTTATTAAGCGGATATTGCAACTGGTATTGGTATCATAGCGTGGATTTTAGTTTGTGTGGATTATTGTTTGCCGGATTACGGCTGGCAGTATTATAGCTGTTGGGATTATAACCCAAAAGACGTATATATTCTGTCAATAAATAAAGTGAATTTCAGTTTTTTGCCTAAGTAGTTTTTATACCCTATAAAAATTTTCAGAGTTATTTTATTTTTAATCTGAATAAAATTTCCTGAAATTAACCAGCTGTGGGGTGGTAATCCTCTGTACAATCAATTTGGATGCCAGTAATTCACGTTGTTTTCTGAAAGTTTATTATTATTACTGTTAGTTTATAGTCCGATCAATGAAATTTATTAAAAATAAATTCCAGCACGTTAAGCAGGCGTACAAGAAAAGTGAAGGGTATGGCTCACTTGCTCGTGTAACTTGAATTCGATGTTCTATTTTCTAACGTCAGTCAGCTCTTGATACTTAGGACGTTTCATTACGCCTCCTGTTCGTGGGGTAATACGTGTAAAATGCCAGTCATCACTAGTGTCTCTCTAGGTTTCTTCAGAGCCGGGAAAGGAAATTGAAATCAAATTTCAAGAAGCACTTCTAAGTATAATCTTACGCGATAGAGTGACAGGACGACAGTTTCTAGAATATATTTCATATCCTGGCAACCGTGTCTTTTTTTTTTTTTTTTTTAATGTGGATTAATGTAAACGCAACAGACTTACGAAACCTTGTAAGTTATTAGGCTTATATGAAGTGTTCCATTTTATAGTTTTATTTATTTTTTGGGACACACTTTTGTTTCTTAGGATCAGTTTCCAGAAAAATGTGGAAACTACGTTTATGATGCCTCCAGTGATGATGAACCATTATCACTGACGTAGGTATAGATGATAGCAGTTTTATTAATAATTTAATCATTATTAACCCGATTTATTATCATTATGATTTCAATTTATTGATGAAAGCAAACCGCTTACCAGCCGGTGGGTAGTGGGGCGAGGGTTATAAAAGTGTAATTTAACAATCTTGTGTTATATACAAATATATATAAAGATATTTACATTTTTATTGAAATATTATGGACATAGTTATATACATAGTTGTGCAGAGCATTAAGGAAATTAAGTTTTTTTTTATTAACAATTATAGCGATTCGTTTAAAAATGCTCTAAAACAAACGAAAAGCAGACTGTCAGTACTTCGTCCTTTTATACTACTAGACTAATTTTGAGGTTCCTCTACTGTTCACCTCCTCACCTTTAATTTTGCAGATGTCTTTTTGATTAATTCTGGCTCTTTAGAATTGAACCATGTGTATAAGTTAGATAAAGTTTGTTCCCTGTATTTTTTTTTAACGAGCACGTAGCATGTCAGGATCTTTATTCCGAGTTGTTTAACGTGTCCAGTGTGTTGTTGGGAAAAAATATTTTCAAGCTATCAAGCCTGTTCAGTTTTCTGCGTAGTGGAATGTGCTCCTTGTACCTTCGGTCATATCTTTTATATTGGGTGCCTCCAGCCGGCTGATGATTGATTGCGCTAGCACCTTTAATTAATGATACACTATTCGAAGCATTCGAAGATGTTTTTATGTGCAGCTAAATGTTAGCTTTTCGTTATCGATAATTCCGATGACTTGTGACGCATGGTATTATTGTTCCTGTTAGACAGGAGTTGTACGATGGATTAGCCAAAGTAGCTCATGGACGCAGTGTAGCTGCTTTCCGCTGTAACACAATCAATTGTAGGTAAAATCCCGGAAATGCTCAGGCTGTTTAATGTAGCCTCAATGCCAACATAAACAACCGCGAGTTCAGCGTTAGCTTGGATGGAATGGGAGTCTGAATTGCAAGTGGTTGGTCTGTTGAGTAGAGCAGAATGGAGTTGCATTTAAATTTGATTCAGGAGCTAGTCAGTTAAGTTAAGTTAAGGAGGGTTTTTTCCCCCCAAGAACTTCACTAAAATTGATTTTAGTTACAATCAGCCAAATGCTTCAGCAAAGTTAGGGAGCGGGTTTTAAGAAGAGGCACAACGAAATAGTCGTTCCATTCTCGAGATGTGTGCTGAATTAGGACGGAATTTGAAAATAAGAGTAACTAGTCCGTAATTTACAGACTCGAAACTTTATTATGAACTGTGGGTTTGATCAATTCCAGCAGTACAGGATTGGAGGCAGTTAGCTGCAATGTTAGATATTGTTTGAAGATATTAACTGTAGAGAGTGCGTGGTAGAGATTAAATAGATGGGGAATGAGGTCTGGTAGTTGGTTAAGACTATTATGAAATCCTACAATGTGTCTAATGTGTTTTTCGAGTCGCAGGTGAGACAAACGTTCTTGGTGCTGAGATGGCTGTGGAAGTTTAACTTCTGTTAGAGTGCCGTCAGGTATGTGTTTAATGGCCTGAGATTCGAATCTATTGATGGTAGCTCTGATCTTCTAATATTGAATTTAGTCATGATTAGATCTATCCGGAAGCTTTCTATTGTGTCGAAAATTGCTAGCGACTGTGGAGTACATCGAGCTCTCGTCCTAAAAATTATGGTTAAATTTTTGGCCACAGTAGAAAGTTGGAATATACAGCCCGTTGAGATTGAAAGCTAATTCGGGATGACATTCTTGGTGGATTGGATATGGCTAGTTTGCAAGTGCAATCATTGGATCATAGTCGAATTGACATAGTGACTTATCTAGTCCCAGGTGGGACGCCAGTTATACATTCTACAAAACAAGAGGATGAGATAAAGTGTTTCCACGAGTTAGGCTGTTATTAATAATTGAATAATATGGGAGAAGTTTACCGAAGAGTAGGTCTTGAAGGTTCTTGTGCCCCGAAGTAAATTGAAATCACCACATGTTATATGATGGCAGATGAGATTTGGTCATAATCCAGCAAGCTGCATCATTAATGGTGTCCGAATCGCGCATTGCGGGGAAGTTGATATATATGTATAGTGTTTCAATTAAAGGGCGCAGGGATTTATTTCGTTTATATAATTTAATATTTTAACTATTTCTCGTCTGGACTTTGAAGTGAAACTTCTTTAGGCGCGTTCCAGCCATTCAGATGGAATAACTTGCATTCGCGGATTGGCAAAAAACGCGGCGAAAATGCGACTGTTACCATAAGTAAACGCATTACAGGTATTCAGAACAGCCAGCTATTGTACTATAGTTGCCTTTTTTTTTTCTTTTTTGCCCAGTGTAGTTGCCTTCCTTTTTCTTTCTTTTTTTTTTGTTAACCCTTGGAAAATATCGTTCCGATTTTCACGTGTCATTTAATTTAGTTAATTGGTACGGTAATAAAGTGTAAATCTGTACTTTACATTTTTATAGCCTGTAGATAATATTCCTCCTATTTTCGCTTATTAAAATCGCCGTTAATAGAATTAAAATTCAATTCGTAAACGTGATCACAATGACTGACGCTTACTACATATCGTATAGTGAACGGTATTTTGTTATGGACTATCCATCGTAAAGTGATTTGATCGTAGAGCGGGGTCCACTGTAGTGGGCGTATAACGCACGTGCAATGTGTCTGTGGATGGACAAAAATCGCCAAGAAAACGCGACACGAAATGATTCATCCCCCACCATTATACCACACGAGCGACACATGACCCAATCAGCACTTCTACTGATTGTGTCATGCTATTTCTTTCGTCATTCTCCACCGTATTTAATAAAAAATTTCGAAGGAAAACAATTTATAATTCAACATGCCGAAGACTAATAGTGAACGTTTTTTTTTTTTTTTTTTTTTTTGTTAGTTGTTGGCGCATAGGCTTCTGTGACCATAATGCACCTCCCAAGGTTTTTGCAGTACTTTGATCCAAGCTCGAGGTGGAAATCGAACCCGCAACCTTTGGGTTGTCAGAGAGGCATTTTACCCACGCGGCTAGCCCGGTCGGCAGTGAACGTTGTAAGGCGTATAGAGTTACCTGTATACGTGCAATGCGACCACCGAAATCACCTCCATTGAGTGCAAAGTAGATATCTAAGCTATTTCGATAGAGGAAGAAATTACAGCGTGTGATTGAGTTGAACAAAGAAGCCGGAGAAGGTCCATCCACATCTTCAGAGCCTTACATCTCCCCAGAAATGTTAGAAGTGAATTTGGAAGAAGGACTCATAGAAGTTCATACTGCAAATGAACACGATGAAGAGTCCTCCAAGCCCAGTCGTAAACGAAAAGCGAAGAAGCCAAAACCGACTGCCAGAAGTACTCCATCAAATCGTTCAACACGTAGCGGGTGTAAGCAGCATGATTTTAAGAAACACCGAAGCGTCCATGCACAGTTTAATCGTACGACGTGGCCGAGTGGTCAGGGGCGAGAGTGCATAGCCCGCGTTCCTTGAATGGACCGGGGTTCAAGCCCGTGACTACTAAATACGATAAATATTTGTATTGACGATTTATTGTAAACTCTACTGACTTGGTTGTCGTGCCGGAGTATAAACAGAAAATTAATTTATTTATTTTACGTTCCTGGATAGTGATTTCAGTTCAGTCTGTTTCGTGTGTGATTGGCTTTGGTTCAAGAACGATGTAAAGTCTGTAGCAGTTCAAGATGACGCTCTTCTTCAAACACCATTTCCAAATGAGGATGCAAGTTAAATGTCGGCCTGTAACAGCTGTCGTGGCTCTCTCAAGAACAAAGTGATTCCGGCTGTATCGAAGTCAAATGGTTTTAAATATCAAGCAATGCCACAGCACTTGTCGAAACTAGATTTGTTAATGGAACGTCTCATATTTCAATTCATGCAGATTTGTCGCCTGATGCATTCATACGATCAATACGGGATCCTCGGTCAAGTGATAAATGTTCGCCTAAAGAAGTTTCACTTAATTTCCGCTATGCGTGCTCGGCACACATTTTTTTTTTTTTTGTCATATTTGGGCTGAAAGTTGTGAAATTTCATGTTAAAATTGGACTAATTATTACCCTCTAGATTTTTTGATTTATACATTTAAAAACCGGCCTCCGTAGCCGAGTGGGCAGGAGCGGGAGTGCAGTAGCACACGCTCTTTGAGTAGACCGGGGTTCAAGCCCCTGACTGCTGAATACGGTCGATCTGCCAACCCGCACTGGACCAGCGTGGCAGATTACGGTCCATTTCCCCTCAGCATGAATTGTTGAGGAGGCTTCCATCCTGCAGTGGATTGATAATGGCTGCACTTTACTTTTTTTTTTTACATTTAAAATTTGCCTGATCCACTGCTTTCCTTTCAGTAGAAAAGTTTTTCCTATCTGTTTAGGCTAAAAAAAACTCATCATATTTTAGACTAAACAGAAACGTACTTCTGAAAAGAACTTAAACCGATTTTCTTTGATCAATAAAACAAACAACTGTGGTGATATTTACGATTCAGTACGCCCGTTTAGTTGTGTATACCAGCTAATCATGATGGTAGCCTGTGTAGCTTCTCCTCGGTACAACCGTACATGGTGCACCGTTCACCCCCCCCCCCTTTTTTTCTTCAAATGAAAATGGTTCGTATTCGTTTCAGGAGTACACCGATGGCGTACAACTTTACCATTGAGAAAAAAGCACTTGGTTAGTCAAATTTTAAATTTAGAAACCATAAAATCTAAACTAATATTTAGTATAATTTTAAAATCGTAAACTTCAGCCCAAACATAGCAAAGAAAGTCAGACGACATATAGCGTCCTCGCGGGTAGTATAGTAAGTATAACCGGAGAATGTCACAAACATTCTCTGCATCTACATACTATAATTGAAAATTCAAACAGTGCTATTACGCAAAATTTTTGAAGTTAGTAACTTTAAATTTGATTCTTAATCTTATGAGAAGTGGAAATAAACACGTTCTCCCTTTCTTATTGCAGAGAAAATTGAGACTTGTAATGAAGGCAGATGCTGACCAAAATAAAGGCCTTTTGGCGTGATTTGGAACTACGATATTTTTCAAAAATATATTTTATCTAATTAAAAATAAAATGTTAGCACCATGTTAAATTTTCTGAAGGGAGATAACATATTAATAGGATAAAGTTTTCGGGATCACAGTTAAGCACTTTGGGGGTTAAATCGGAAATACTAAAACATACTACCTCCAAGCATGAGTACGTGAAGGTTATGTCTCAACGATCTCAAAGCAGAAGAGAACGAGAAATGACATCTAGGTCTTGGTAAGTGGGGAAAGGATCCTGAAAGTTTCCTCTCGCACTTGCTTGCGACATTATGGGCTCTATGGCAGAAACTCGCCGGACTTTCAACCCCACATCCCAAGACTAACTTGTTAATATATACAGACATGCGTAATGCCCAAATCGCTTTATGCCTAATGTTTGATAATCAGCTCCAGCAAACATGTCAGTAGCCCTCGCGGTAGCACAGTTGATGGGTTTTTTTTTCACAACATGGTTGAGTTAGTTAGTCTTCGGCTAGAATAGCATGGTTTTTCGTCCAGCAAACAGACAAAATCTACAGAACACACGTAATTTACAGACATAATATACGGAGCAATATGATCTAAGTCGCTGATATGCCTAAAATACTGCAACAGCAACCATGTTAGTAGACATATAGGCCTATAACGGTGGGGATCCCCCTTCACTATATTCAGAGCAATCCTTCAATGAAACTGGCATATTTTCTTGGAGAGACGCAGTTTTATCAGGGAACAGCCTTCCGTGGCCAAGCTTCTGACAGGTAGATTGGACACCCCTTTGGTTACTGGCATATTCTGTAGCTCGAAACCCATATCAGAATCAAGTGAGTTAGCATTTTCCAGTAAGGGTGAACTTGAAGAATCTCTCTTCTCTAATAAACATTTCTTGCGAATATCATCGGATAGTTCAGTACCATGGTATTGACCCTGAAAAATAGATGCGAACACAAGAAATTTGAAAATAGATCTAGGGAGACAACAACCGATAAGTCAACATATAGGGCCCACCACATTCGATATCCAGCAACACATACTTTGTAGGTGTATCTCAAACAGGTCGTGACGTTCTCATTGCCCATACTTAAACAGTAAGTCAATGGATGACATATAAATTGTCGGACCGCAGTGTAACTGCAAACAGCAATGTGAACGCTGATGGTGACCCTGTGTCAATCTATAATCTGGAAGATCATCATCAGTACATTCTTCCACTACACCAAACCGGTCACCTCAGTGGAGGACGTTTCACAGGACAATCAGTTAAGTTACTTATCTCTGTGTCTGGTGTAGCTAACTAAAGCTCAACATGAAATATGCTTAAACAGTGGGTTGCTACATATGAAAGGAAACTCTGCAACAGTTCATTAACTAAACCAGCTTAATGGTTGTAAAACTGGGGTATTTGGCGAACATTGCTGTAAGCAGTTTCTCCTACATTATATCTAATGATATTCCCTATAGCCACATTCTCGAAAAATCATTGTGGCCTTTTTCTGGACTACGAAGCTGAAAAGTTGCGTCCCTCTAGATTGGTCTTCCAAACCATTCCAGAGGGTTGCAATGACGTTCTGCTTGGTGGTCATGAATCCTGGGTTCCCAAAATCGAATTTTGCACTAGTGCCTCACGTGAAATTGTTCCGATGGGGATGAGGATGATATAACAAAAAAAAAAAAAAAAAAAGATATTGCATTAGAAGTTCTGTTTATTAAAGAGAAATAGTGCAATACTGTGAAATTAATCAGAAGATGAGCGTAAAATTTAATATTGTTATCTTCGTTCCGTGCGTTTTTTAGAAAAGTTTTCGGTCACGTGCTCTCCATGCCACAGGCACTGAAAGATTTACTTTCATTATTGATTTACTCTCATTATATCCTATTCGTTCACTATATCTAGTAAAAGAATAGGATTGACCAACCCGGCTGTTATCATCCTAATATTCCTAATCTGTGCATCTTGGCAATGCGCAGACATTAGCAAAGCGAAGTTTATCTCACAGGGTTCTGTGACCCAGCTTTCTAGAATAGGCCTGCAGATCTGGTTACTTTAACACTACACAGTAATTGCAATTAATATTTCTCTAATTGTAATAGTGATTTATTTAATTTCATGAATAAAAAAACTTAGATGTATGTAGCACGGCATATCAATTTACATCAGTTAATAATATTTTAAAACAAAACTAACCTAACAGTAATTCAAAAAAAGGTTAAACCTGTTTTCTGATAGATGTGCTTCTGACAGAACTTAATCTTAATCTTATGAGAGCCAGAAATAAGCACATTCTCACTTTCTGATTGCAGAGCGTGTATATTAGCGATAGTGTAGGAAAGTCTGATAATAGTTAGCCTTGATTAGAGTTGAATTTCTAAGATAATGATGAAGTTGTGTAAACTTCTTTCAGAACTATACTTTTTTTATTTTTCATGACTCGTTTGCCTGTAAACTTCTTCGCAGTTTTCTAGTCACTGAAGAGATTTTCGTAGCATGCAATCATTGGTCAAAGACAAGACATGTACATATTAACGGTGCACAACGCATCAGAAGATGAGCGTAAAATTTAATATTGTTATCTTCGTTCCGTGTGCTTTTTAGAAAAGTTTCCGGTCAGGTGCTCTCCATGCCATAGGCACCGAAAGATTTACTTTCATTATTGACTTCCAGTTTACCATGTAAGTCTTACGCTTTTCCGTGGAATGAAGTTTAATCTTTCCACCTCCTTTCTTTCACTGTTGACACTAACCTTTTGTTCTTCACATTTTCGCTCGTGTAAAGCTTTTCTTTTATCTTGTTACACTAAAGACAATCGGCCTATCTTCTACTGATTCTGAATCTCTCTCAGCATGAACTCCGTTTCTCCTTCTGCTTTCAGTTTCATGGTTGACTGACTTCTAACACTGGTTTCATGTCGGATGCATGAGAGAGATTACAGAGGCGGAAGAATGACCCGGCGTACAGAAACGTGATCACACATTTCAAAGGTGAAGAAATCATCCGTTACGGCTATGAACTTTATCGACTGTCGATTTTTGTTCTGGTTTGGAGATAAAGATTGTGGAACTGAACCACTGAACGTTGGCTAAGTCATCTCTACTCATGTTCGTAAGCATCGACTTGGGGGAAAAAAAAAAAAAAAAAAAAAAACAGAATTATTGTACTTTTATTAATTGTGCTGATTTCACAGAAAACTTTATCGAAAACAAAATCGATCCTGGAACCAGGATCGTTTTTTTGTTTTTCTTCCTAGCCAGGTGGCAATATTCGTTCATGTTTCACTATTGGACATGTTTTCTAGCTTTACTCTCATTATTGTGCGCGATATAGTGTTGATTAAAATGCATGAAAATACTGTCTCGTATATAGGATGATAGGAAACATATTGCCAAGGCAAAAAGAAATGATAATAATAATATAAAAATGAAACTGAACTTGAATTTTTATATATAGGCCTCATTAAGGGCTGTTTAAACTACGAGGAAATAGCTTTAAAATATAGGATAAGGGGGGAACAAAACCCTCCTATCCCTTTCCCAGTAGTGAATCGTGATATGAATAAATGCATAATTGTTTCTGGAAATTTTCTGTATTTTCCTAAGACAGGGCACAGTTGTGTACAGTGTTATCGTATTTCTGCATGAATAAAAGAAATACGTGCATTTCTTGAAAATTTTGGTATTAAAATCATGAAATTTCGGTTTCTAATCGCGACTTTTTTAAAAATATATAAAGTATTATATTTTTAAATTATTATTTTGAGAGAACCAAATATTTTCAATACATATTTCTCTGAAAGCCACAGTTTGGGAACTGTAATATTTAAGATGTTTTTAAAATACAACTTTTTTGAACATATTGCATTTACTAAACACATGTCTGTAGCATGTCTGTTCGTTTTACAATAAAAAGTAAATTCTGATATTGTCAATCATTTTATAGTTAGGTACACCGTACATATTAAAATATGTATTGAAACAGAAAAAAAAAACAAAAAAAAAACAACCATAAAACACTTAAAAGAAAGCTAATTATTTAAAATGAAACGACTTCTAAACTATTTCTGAAACAATGTTCTCCCCACGACCTATCGAATGGTCGCACCACCCGGCTAAAATTTAAGAGATTCTGGCGGTACCGTATGGTACTGATTTCGATCAGTATCAATGCGACAGGAGCATATAATGTTAAATTATGCAATTAATTTTTGCTCCGAATCGCTTAAGTCACATTTATAAATACGTAACAGAAAATTTTATAATGCGAAGTATTACACTTCCCCACCCAGCTACTTCATAATGCCACCCGGCTGGCAAAATTTTCTGGGTAGAATACTGCTTACATCTGACTCTGCATCAAACTAGTTTGGAAATTTTGACTATACCTTTTTAAAATGATGTTTTCTCGCACTCGTTGTGTAGTTGAAAAGGGGATGGGAAATGTAACTGGTTTTTTTACAAAGCAATGAGAATAAATAAATAAATAATAATAACTGAATAAATAAATAAATAAATAATAATAATATGTACTCCTTTCCATCCATGATAATTGTAAATTTGTATTTATATAATATTGTATGGGGGGTTGCAAAGTTTGGCTAGGATCGCCTAGTACAATAAGTATAGAGAAATAAAAGCTTAATGGTTGTCCTCGCGTGAAGCACTCTGGTTATAATCCACGTCTTCCTTCCTTCCCCCAACATAGTAGAAAAGGCCGGGGTTTGAACCTCGTCATGATGCGTGGGATTTTTTTTTTTTTTTTTTTGCTCCGTACCTGAGTCAGTCGGTTTCAGTCGATAGCACGGTTTTTAATCCCGAAAGTTTGTGTTTTCCTCCAAGAAAACCGACCAGATAACATACATACTCCATTTATAGACATAACATATATGGTTGGATGAGGTTGTTCTTGGGCAGTCCTAATATGAAATTTTTTTCTTTATTCTTTTTCTACTTTTAACGACTGGATCGCAATTTTCACAACAGTCACGAATTTCACAGAAAAGTCTTTAAATTATCATCCACTCTCAGCATTGACAATAATGTAACTGGAATTGGCCGCGTATCATTGATGACTACGTGAATGGATCTGTTTTCTTTACGCTTGTTGACCATAATTATAGACCTTGCTAGGAGGCGGAACTACTTGCATTGCCGGAAGAAGTTACAATAGAAAATACGCCATAAAATGTATGGACCATGATGGGGTGCCCTCTCATGGAACATGCATAATAAAGCTCGACTGCTCAAGAATTTCTCGATAATAAGTATTCTGGCCATTGGATTTGTAAGGTTGGCCATCTGCATGGCCTGTACGCTCCTCCTATTTAAATACACAGGATTTCTTAGGTGGGGGATAGCTCATAGTTCTTGTTTATATTACATGGCTCGTAATGCACAAGTTTTCCGAGAATGGGTCCTGGAACATACAAACTGAGATGTCTCGTACGGAATCTTCCTTTCTTGAAGCCCTAAGTAATTCTTTACCGACTTTGAACTTGCCTTAAAGATCCCCCACCCCCTTTCTCTCCTGAGTTTGTTGCACTAACTTTGAAATTACATCCTTTAAACATTTAAGGCTCGGACCACCCCAGTTTCTCACCATTAGAAATCTTCCAAACATCTGTTTCTATGTTGCATTCTATAGTAAGAGAGAAACAAACAAAAAAATAAATAAATAAACACTTCAGATGTTCTGTATTGTGTTAGAAATGAAAGTGCGCACTTTAAAGAGTTGCATGTTCATTATCCAAATATTGTATTCTTTTGTCATTCGGATTTGCCATGTTAATAATATAAGTGAAATAATCATTATGTGAAGCAGAATTGTTATAATACCTCTCAAAAAATAACAGCAAAAAGTCAGTTGTGATTTCTTTTTTTTTTTTTTATTTCAGAGCTCCAGAATATTAATAATTTTTAAAGGTTTAAACGTTGATTGGTGATTGATTGTTATGCAGCCTAATTTACGGTAACTTCCTCTTACTAAGTTATATAAGAAGTAAAAGAACTTTATCATATCCAAATTTCAGAAAAAGAAAGGTTGTAAACATCACGTGAGAAAAATTGAAGAAAATCCGCAACCAAGGATTTTATTCTCACACGAAAGTGGCTGTTGAACCAAAATCGAAACGTCTCACGTATTCACAGAACGATTCACCCAACTTACAGAGAAAGGGGTAACAATTCCCTGACGTGATTACTGGCTGTTGCAAGAAGTCTGATGTCGCTTGAAATAAGAATGAAAGTGTTTATTTTTTTTTGTGTTCTCTCCGTTGTTCTTCTTTCTCACTGTGGAGAAAACAAATGATCTGATCTGTAGCAGCAGTTGAACTGATGGTAGTTGGAACAGTGTTGTAACCACTACTAACAAGACGGAAATCTGTATTCTCTCTCTTCCTAGCTCACTATGGCCACGGATGCTGATGCGTCTAATAAATCCCCAAACAAAAAACTCTCTCTTCCTCCTTCCAGTTACAATACCAAAGGAGATAGAAAATCCTCACAAAGAAGAAACGTTATGTGCGGTGTTTCAGTTGAAATAAACAGAAACCATTTTGGTGGTAGGGCGCGATATAACGCATTCGCTTTAGACCTATTGGAGAGAGCTGCAGTGCGAATATGTATACCTTCTGTTTTTCGCGTCTCTTCCACTTACTTTTAGCCTTCTAGTTGTTTAATCTTTCAGCCCCCCCCCCCCCGCTCTGTGGCTAAGTTATTCTGTCTCAGACGTGGGCAACACTGTATTCCAATCTGAAACTCGGGGAGAGGGACTTTACCGGACGAAAATCCTAATATGACACTTTATATAAATGTATACACAAACTGCAATATTTCTTCAGTTTAGAGTGCTATCAAACCTTTTATCGAACTTTCAAACAAAAGACGTCATTCTTTCTTTTCGTTTATTTTCGACTATTTTTTAAAATCTTTAAAAGAAATATCTGGACTTGCAACAGTAGCAGTTAAGAGATTAATTCGATATTGAAATACTCTTTAATGGCATTTCTCCATTACTGTCGTTTTTACACTTCAGCGCCTGCTTAAAGAAACTACTTATCACTTATGCGCGGATATGCACTGCTACTGCTGACTACCATAATTTATCATTTAGCTATAGAATTGGTTCAGAACTTTCTCATATATACAAAAAAAGTATGAACCTATTTCCAGAAGGGACGCTTAACATAGCGAGTTAATATTAATAACAAGTTCAGAGATGCTATGCCTGTACAGCGCTCACGCCCGTGAATGTGTGCGTGTGAAATGTATATGATCTTAACCAAGTTAGTCTCATTCCTTTCAATTTATCATTCTCATTTAAAGATCTCTAGAGCGTATATCACCACCAAATACGGAGGATGCGGAAAGGTCAGGGAATGACCACCGCATATCCCGGAGCAATATGGCCTTAGTTGCTAATGCTCCTAAAAACCAAATAAACAAACAACAACAGAGCGTATATCATACTGTAGTATGTTCCATCGTGTGGCGTCAGTATCCTAGTAAAATAAAATAAGCATCATGAATATGTAGACATGTGTAGTATGTTATGTAGGGCAGCTTCTGAACGCCAGTTCAGCCCCGCTATGGTACACTGTAATGATACAGAATTCTGTTAAAGGCCATAAATGTGTGTAATGCTGTGTTGGAGGTGTACAAGGGACGTTTGAAAGGCTCGTGGCCTGAGTATACAATGGTAGAGTGTGTTTAGTGTCAAACGGCACCAGGGGTTTCCCCCATCTCATTGTGGGTGTGAAACAGAACACTGTCAATGCCAGAGGTTTAAAAGTGTATGGATTTTGTACATGTGTAGTGTCGTGTACCGTTGTTCCTCTGGTCATTTAGCCGCTGGGCCCCAACGTTGTCCACACTCTGCCTCGTGGAGGCAGACCAGGTACACCAATATTATAGTTATTTACTCTGGCAGGTCCTGCCACCTAATTTCCTGAGATTTCGGTGGCAAGGACCTTAAAAAAATATATAAATAAATAAAAAAATAAATAAAATAAATAAAAAAAAAACGTTATAGTTATGGGTCAGCCAAAATGAAGTACTATTTATGCAAATAAATGTTAAGTTTTTGGGTGTAGGGCTCATGCAATTTAACAATGGTTCAGACACTAGTAATTATAATTAAAAGAGAGAGAGAGAGGGGTGGGGAGACTGAAGGCTGGGGGGAAAAGACAGAAATAAGGGGTCCATAGAGAAGATGACCCCCAAATCAGTGGAGCAGGCCCATGCCCCACCAGAGGGAAGAGAGGGGCGGCGAGGAGACCAGGTCACCTCCCCCTCCCGCCCGGGGAGTGGAGGCAAAGGGCCACGCAAGGGAGCGTGGCTTAAAAAAAAAAAAAAAAAAAAATCTATAGAGTCCCACAGGAAGGTCTTGTATCAGTCCAAGAATGGTTAGTTTAGTCGTGGTGCCTGTTCTTGATCCCTGTAGATAGCAATAAGTGTCCTCCTTCGGGTGAACAGTCCCTGGGCGAATTTTGTCAACTCCTTATACTCCTCTTGCGAGTCCAACAGGTTTGATTCCCTGTTGCGAGGGAAGTAAGTCAGCTTTGTCATCAGGAGGCAGCGGAGATCCTCATAATTTTCACAGTTGTACATTATGTGAGACCATGTCTCCACTTCCCCACAGACACAGCGGGGATCGTTTACTAATTTAAAACTGTTTAGTTTGGCATTGAGGGCCCCATGACCTGTTAAAAGATACGTAGTGTACAGTCCAGGGTGAAACCATGATGGTGCTCTTGGGTATAATCTTCCGACATCAGGCAGAAATTTCCTCGTTATTTCCCCTTTTGTGGATTCTGACCATCTATCCTGCCAGACCTGCTGTAGGTGGATGGCGAGTTTTTGTTTTCTCTCTTTTTAGGTTTCCTGTAGGATCAATGGAGTGGCCCAGGAAGGTGCAGGGAAGCCCTTTTGCGAGATGCTGCACCATGGCACAACGCACCACCTCGAGATCAAGGGGGAGTGCTCCCGCCAGAACCTGCAGAGCATGTGTACTCACAGTGCAGCAGGCCGGTGTAATAGAGAGGAGTATTGTCCGTTGGATGGAATCGAGTGTCCTTCTGTTAACTGCAGTAGTTGTTTTTTGGAACCAGATGGGTGACGCGTAAGTTATGGCTGGTATAAATGTTGTTTTGTAATACAGTCCCAAGGTGTGCCTCTTGAGTCCCCAATCCCTTTTAGCTATTCTTGAGACGAGGGCAGAATATCCCCTTATTTTCTCTCGGATATGTTTCAAGTGTGGGTTGAAAGATTGGTTCTTGTCCAGTATGATTCCTAGATATTTCATCTCACTGAGTAGTTTGATAGTTGTATTTTCTACTTTAATTTGCGGTGGTCTACAGAGATTTAATGTTCCTTTCAGTAGCATTGAGTAGGTTTTCCCCGGTGAGATCTTAAGAAAATGGACCTTCATCCAGTCTTGTAGAATTTGAATTGCTCGATTTGCCTGGGTTTCCAATTGAAGTCGATTGTCTGCGGCAACAGTCAGTATCAGGTCATCTGCAAATGCCTGTGAGTGGACTTCCCCCAAGTCGAAGGACAGAAACTCATCCAATACCATACTCCAGAGGAGTGGTCCCAGTACCGATCCCTGGGGGCAGCCCCTGTAAACAGGCCTGGTCAGTTTCTTGTACGGAGTCACTACTTGTATTTTTCTCTTGGATAAATATGACTTCATTATTTTGTAAAGGTTGACGGGTGTTTTTGCCTTCCTCAGTCTGGCTAGGACGCTCGGCCACCAGATGGTGTCGAATGCCCCAGCAAAATCGACCGAAATAACCAAGAAATACTTCCTATCACAGGCAGCAGCCAAACTTAGGAGGCTGTTAAGAGCATCCACTGTTGAGGTTCCGGGTTTGAACCCAAACTGTGTGGGCATCACGAGATTTGCAACTTCATAGTGGTGCAGGAGTCGCTTGTGAAGCATCTTTTCAAGGAGTTTACTAGCAACTGGGAGCAGGGAAATTGACCGGTATGATTCGGGTTGTTCTGGTGGTGGTGCAGTGTTAAAACTTTCTATACTTAATGTAAAACACTTTACATAGGAACCCACCAAGTTTTAGTTTTAATCAATTTGAACGCAGTTTCAATTTACTTCTTATTTTAATTACAGGTCCCGAAGTCAACAAAGTTGTGTTAATGAGGAAAGATGGACAAAATCAGTCACCGTTCAGTCATCCAATATGTGAGAAATAAGGGAGTGACGTCAGAGGCAATTCATGGTTATGGTTACACCTTGGGGGAGGGGGGAATCCTTCCTGTTCCATGGTTAAGAAGTGGACAGCAGAATTTAAATGAGAGAGAGAGAGAGAGAGAGAGAGAGAGAGAGAGAGAGAGAGAGAGTCTGAAAGGTGACCCACGCTGTGGAAGATCTGTAACTTGCATCACTCTAGAAGTTATTGACAGTGTGAGTGATCGACCAGTGATAGTTCAGTACATTACTTAGCATCTTGGGTATCTCATCTAAACGCGTATACCACATCATAACAAAGATTCTCGCTATGAAAAAGGCGTCAACGCGATGGGTTCCAAATTGGTTGACAGCAAATCATAAATGCACATCGTTTTAAAGTAAATTGAACATTTGCAACGTTTCCAAGGAACATTCAGCTAATTTCCCTGAAAATTTTGTGATGTATGAGACGTGGGTCCATCACTTTCAGCTAGAAAGTGAAGGAACACTCCAAACAGTGGAAACACAGCCCTTCTTCCCTCAAAAGAAAGCTAAGTCGATTCCGTCTTCTGGAAATGTGATAGCATCGGTTTTTGTTGGGGGGAAGCTGATGGAGTGCGCTACTGGTTTTCCTTCACAATGGCAAAGCAGTCACAGGTACATATTACGCTGACCTTGTGAGGTGTTTGCGTGGAAACATCAGAGATAAAACGCCAATAAAAAATCGGCAAAGGAGTCTTGTTTCACCAGGACATCAGCCGCTGATGTCCTGGTGAAACAAGGACATCAGCGGCTGCTCACAAGTCTGTCATTGCCATGGCTGCCTGCATGAGCGCGGCTTCGAAATCTTGGACCATCCCCTATATTCACCAGATCTAACACGATGAAACTTTCATATACTGTATTTCATAATTTGGAAAAGTTCCTGGCCGGCATTCATTTTCTCACTGTCAGTAACGTCATTGCTGCAGTGGATGCATTCCTGGAGGCCCAAGAAACTGTTTTCTTCGCATTTGAAATCAACTTATTGAAGTGGCAAAAGTATATTGATATACTTTTGGTGGCAAAAGTATATTGACTCCAAAGACGCAAGGAACTTTTTTGGACTTTTTTCATAACATGGTTGAGTTAGTCGGTCTCAGAGGGTAGTGTGTTCTCCCCTTCCCAGAAATTCGGATTTTTCGTCCAGCAAAAAAGAAAATCGACAACAGAATACACACAATATAGAGATAAAATACACATGTATATTAACGCCTCATCTTTGGTTTCTTTGAAAACACACACACACACACACACACACACACACACACACACACACACACACACACACACACACTCTGTCTAGTCAGACTAATACAATGTGTTCCTTGACTGGACAGCAAAAAATGAAAGACGAAAAAAAAAACAGCAGAAAAAAAGGGGGGGTCTAATATGTATAAAGGATAGAGATCATGACTCTATCTAGTGCAACCAAAAGCATCTCTCAAGGAATAAAATCTTAATTTAAATAAAGCAGTAAAATGATAGTCACTGGTAGATATTACGCTGTGTATATCTAAAAGCTAATTCAGCAAGGCAGGAACAAGCTTCAAAAGTTAAATCTGCTAATCAGAAACCACTAGTTGAAGACTTTATGACTATGCAAAAGAAGGAGCAAGATTGAGTTGTGGAGAAGCTTGAGAAAGATGGAGCAAGAGGATTGCAACATCTGTTGAAAACCTGGATGGTGTATTCTTGAAAAGCAGCAAAATTTTTTATGAATGGGTAATTAATTGATTAGCATTTCCCGGATTAAAATAATCAACTTTGGTTGAAAGAGATTGTCGAGTGCCCTGATGAAGTGGAAAAGCACATTGCTCCAGTCCTCCAACATCACAGAGGCAATGAAAGATGGTTTATTCCTAGAATAACCATCTTTAATTACTTTTGGAAATAGTAAACTAATATTAGGAATAAAGGTTTTCGTGGTATTCTTAAAAGCTCCTTTTTTTATTCCTATCATTACAACGGTTGGCAAATACCTGCGTTCGAATCCCGTCAATGACGCTAGGAATTTGTATGGGTCTTTTTCACAACATGGCTGAGTTAGTCGGTCTGAGGCGATAGTAGCATGGTTTTCCGCCCCTTACACAGCAGATCGACCACAGAACACAACTATTAAACAACGGAATGATGAAACTGGTTATATTTATTGTTGATGAACTTAAGTAAGTATCACTTAAGATTATGTAAGTTATGGACCACAAGTACAGTATTTGGAAGATTAGGAAACGTGGGTAGGGGGACTGTGGGCGTCCATATGAGGAAATCGTAGAATCGATGCGAGTGTCTTTATATAAGTTCGTGTTACTGGTCAGAGTTTTCTTTACCTTTCCTGAAATAGTGGGGGACACCGCCGTCAAATGTGGAGAGGTTCTCATTAATTTAGCCTGACGTAGTCGAGTGGTCAAGAGCGCGAGTGCAGTAGTATACGCTCTTTGAGTGGACCGGGGTTCAAGCCTGTGACTGCTAAATAGGTTTAATATTTTTATTGATTGATTTATTGTAACCTCCACTGATCTAGTGGTCGTGCCGGAGTATACAAACAAGAAAAATAAAATAATAAAATATATGTGTGTGTATATATATATATATATATATATATATATATATATATATATATATGCAGGGTGTTTCAGTTAAACGTTTCAGAACTTCTAAGAGGGGTAGGGTACATCCTGACAACTTGAAATCATATAGCAATGTGGGGTCGGAAATGCTTTCCTGAAGCGGTGTTGTACACAGAAGCACCATAAAGAAAAGAGACCGTAAGTGAGAAATCGTTTTAATAATACATGAAAAGAAGCAAAAGGTACATGGATTAAAGTAAGTGTTCGAAGTTTCTTCCACGGGCTACCATGGATTAAAGTAAGTGTTCGAAGTTTCTTCCACGGGCTACAATGCACGCCTCACATCTCCGACGCATGGACATCCGAACATTCTGGAATACTCCAGGCGAATTTCGAATTTCTTCGGCAGCTACTGCGATTCTTGCAACCAGCTCCTCAGCATTGTCAACAGGGGTGTCATAAACTAGCGATTTCATATGACCCCAGAAATAAAAATCAAGACATGATAGGTCGGGTGACCGAGCAGGCCAACGCACGGGACCACCACGTCCGATCCACTGTTGACCAAATGTGACATCCAGGTAGTTACGAACATCTCCGCTATAATGGGCAGGGGCTCCATCGTGTTGGAACCACATTGTGTGTTGCGTCGATGCAGAAATCTGTTCATCTCTCAAAAGTTGTGGCAAACTTGCTGCAGAAAGATCAAGTAGATAGGTCCGGTTAGACGACACGGTAACAGGTAAGGTCCGATGAGGTGATCTCCCATAATACCGGCCCATACATTGACCGAAAATCGAATCTGTGCTGCACGACGTCGTATTGCATGCGAGTTCTCGACCGCCCAGATATGGTCGTTATGCGTGTTGAAAATTCCTTCCCTTGTGAAGGATGCCTCATCGGAAAACAACACTTCAGCAGGAAAAAGGGGATTTGTAGCACATTTTCCAAGGAACCACTGTGCGAAAGCAATACGAGGTGCATAATCCTCCGGTTGCTGTGTCTGGACACGCTGCCTGGAGTATTCCAGAATGTTCGGATGTCCATGCGTCGGAGATGTGAGGCGTGCATTGTAGCCCGTGGAAGAAACTTCGAACACTTACTTTAATCCATGTACCTTTTGCTTCTTTTCATGTATTATTAAAACGATTTCTCACTTACGGTCTCTTTTCTTTATGGTGCTTCTGTGTACAACACCGCTTCAGGAAAGCATTTCCGACCCCACATTGCTATATGATTTCGAGTTGTCAGGATGTACCCTACCCCTCTTAGAAGTTCTGAAACGTTTAACTGAAACACCCTGTATATATATAATTTTTTTTTTTAGCATATCTTTATGAAGTAATAGTGGGGAGTTGCTAAATCAGGGCAGGCCTACTTCAGGCAGTTGGTTTTGGTCGGCTACACTTACGTGACCTGTGCATACTAGGTCATAGTTTTGTGAATGGTGTGACACATGTATTTTGGCTATCAGTGAAAAATTGTATGGTATGTACAGAGTATGACAGATTGAGATATTAAATGCCCCTAGGCATTCTCATGAATGTATTTGGCTTTCTTGTTTTTTTTTTTTTTTTTTTAATTTCTTTTTTGATTTAATACGAGACTGATTTCTAGAGGGATGTTATTGAAGCCACGTTGCTGTCTTGCCGATTCGTGCAAATTCCTTTTTTACGAATTTGGCGGCATTTACCTTCTAAAGTTCAGTATTCGTGAGGCCAGCGCTGTAGTCTTAAAATTAGCAGAAGGTATACTCTATGAATGTTACGAATATTATAATGTTAAATAATTTAATAAATATTTGTTTTTTCAAGTCTTTCAAAAACCAGAAGGTGTACTCTATTCACCTAAAACAATACAGAGGGTATACGGCTTATATCCGCCTATATCCTCCACTACAGCCCTGGGTGAGCTATCATGAAATGGAAATGTGGCACTATCACTACTGTCCAGCAACACGCAGGAAGACCCATGGAGACTCACCGCACCTGAACAGAGTGCATTATGCCTGTAAAATGCATCACTCCTGCAATATTTAGCAAAATGCCTAAAAGCCAGACATTTGAAACATCGAATAGAATAGCTATCATTAACCTGATACGCAGACTATTTCCTATATGTGCGTATATATCCTTCACCTGTCTTCCCATATATATATATATATATATATAGTATAAATTGGCGCCACAACTCAAATATTTAGGTATTCTCAGAGAAAACTATCTTATCAGCCACACCTTAAATACATCAGAACGAAGATCAGGAACTACTCGACCCTGGTGGCCCGGTTCTCTCGTAGAGACTGGGGCCTCAACAAGAGAACGCTGGCACTCTATTATAAGACAGTTTTCATCCCAGAAATCTCTGATGCTTCAGCAATATGGTATGATAAAACCACGCTAGTAGTAAATAGAAGAACGCTGGATCCTACCCAGCGATCCAGCCTCCGCGCCATAACCCGCGCCTGCAGTACAGTGAGTACTACAGCCGTACAAGTAATAGCAGGAACTCTTCCACTAATACTAGAAATCGTTAGAACTGGAATGCTCTATTACCTTTCCAAAGAAGCCCCACTTACCTTCCTGAATTTTTACAACTGATCCCACAAATAATAGGAAGGCAGAAAAAGTACGCCTACAGAACCACCTGCTGAAGGAGTGGCAAAACAGATGGGCCGGTACCACCAAAGGAGAGATCACCCGCAGGTTTTTCCAAAGACAAATAGAGTATACCCGAAATCACCATTATGGTTCTTCCCAGGACTTCATGCAACTTACTTAATAACAGGGCATGGCCCCTTCAATGCAAAGCTTGCTGGCTTCAGACTCGCAGAAAACCCACATTGCACTTGTGGAGAGATAGAAGACTGAGACCATCTTATGTTTGACTGTCCCATCTATGAAGACCTAAGATGTATTCTGATTACAAAAGTGAGATGTCTTCCAAGATATATATCACTTTTGTAAGAAAGAGGACAATAATTTCTCCTCCTTGAAACGGAAGACTATTACAAAGCATTGTCACGATTCGCCCAGGACCTTTTCGCGAGAAGAAGGGTGCAAATTGCCATACTGAGGAAAAGAGGAAATGCTAGCCGACTATGACAACCCAAAGAAAAAACATATCACCAACCAGCATTTCTCCTCCTTTTAAACGGAAGAAGATTAAAACCGAAAACTTGATGACAGACTGCAAGCACAACCTCAGGACCTGTCCCAGAAATGACCTACAACCCAAGAAGTTGACATCTCTTTAGAAGAACTAGAACCTAAATAGAACTACAATGGACTTGACCTCATTGCAGCTCTGCTGCCAACGCCACAGGAGATCCTATACCTGTGCTCTCTTGCACGACACTTTCTTTCCACTTCCCCGGGGAGGGGAGGAGTTGGTTTCACTGTCTCTTCCCCTCCTCGCCCTCCTTTTCCTCCTGGTAGGACATGGGTCTGCCCCACTAACCACAGGGGTCACCTCTTCTATCGACCTCTTAGTTCCTGTTTCCTCCCCCAAGCCCTTAGTCTCTCCCCTACTCTGTTCACTTTCACAGCATAACCCCACTCAGTCTAAATTTAAATTTAAAACTTTGACCTGGGGTCGCCTTCCCTATTGGCTCCATATTTCTGACTTCCCCGTCTTCAGTCTCCCCCCCCTACTTTGCCTAAACACCAGCGAACGCCCAACACTGTCAAAATTGTCAAAATTCCAACTGCACGCGAAAACCCCTCTCGGCATAACCTTTCAGCGACTACTTCCCAATACTATTAAATTATTTTTATTTATTTTTTTTTTTAAGTCCTTGCCACTGAAATCTGAGGAAATGAGGTGGCAGGACCTGCCAGAGTGAAAACTTAAAAAATTACTTGGTACCTGGTCTGCCCCCACGAGATATAGTGTGGACAACGTTGGGCTCCAGAAGAGGTCTAGCGGCTAAATGGCCAGAAGAACGACGATACCCAACACTACACTTACAAAATCCATACACTTTTAAATCTCTTGCCTTCCCAGTGAACTGGTACACCTACAATGAAAGCAACGTGCAGATGGGGGAACCCTTGGCGCCGTTAAACACGAACACACTATACACTATATGTGCTACCTGCGCAGACACAGCTTACATGACCAAAAAAAAAACTATTTTTAGGCCACCCGAATAATTAAATTCATCTGCCGTGCACTGTGTCTTATGTCTGTTAATTGCGTGTGTTCTATGGTCTATTTTGCTGGACGAAAAACCCAGTTTCTGGGGGAAAAACCTTGCTATCTACACCTGAGACCAACTAACCCAGCCACGGAGTGAAAAAAGCCCATTAAAGTTCCTCCCGTTATCAACGGGATTCGAACCTGAGCCTTTTCCACCCGGTGTTGGGAGGACGGTGACGATACCACTGTGCTACACGCGCAGATCAGCTTACATGAACCATCGTCATCATCATATGTTAATGTATATATGGTGGCACCCGGGCAAGCGCCCATCTCCACCCAATATCATATATCCAAAAAAGATCTACTACTAATAGGGGGGAAAAAAAGCCTCATCGCCACCAGGAGGCATACACTCAAGCGTGACTGCCTCTGGTGCTCGTCCCTTGGCACCTGTTACCAGACCTGGATAATCTCCATCGGTATTAAGTACCATCTCCATGCCCACTGGATGTAGCGCAGTTCCATTGGGCGTCAGCTTACCCACTCCCTGGGTGCCAAACCCAGGAGGTCCTTAATAAAAAAAAAATAATAATAATAATAATATCAACAGTAATATTAACACTATTAAGATTAAAACAAAAACTTTATTGCGTCAAGCGCCTCTGTAGCCAGGTGGGCAGGAGCAGTAGTGCATAGCACACGATTCTTGATTAGACCGGGGTACGAGCCCGTACCCACCAAATACGGAGGATGCGGCAGGTCAGGGAATGACCATCGCATATTCCCAGCCCGCATAAAGGGTGAGGGTTGGCGTCAGGAAGGGCATCCGGCCGTAAAAATTGCATGCCAAAACAATAAAAACGCTGACTCCATATATTAGGTATTAGGTATGTTCGGGGTCTGACGGCATCTGGGATTTCTCCCATCTCCGCGTATATTCTCTGTATCGGACAAGCCAGAGATTTAAAAGTGTGTGGGATATGTACTATGTAGTTTGTTGTGCCCATTGTTTGTCTGGCCTGTTAGCCGCCGGGCCCCTAGTGAGACCCGACGTTACCAATACCTGCCACAGGGAGGCCGGCCGGGTGTTACCAATATTTGTACTCTGGCTGGTCTTGCCACTTACTTTCCTGGGATTTTAGTGGCTAGGACCAAAAAAAAAAAAAAAAAAAAAAAAATGGGAAAAGGCGAGGATAAAATATATATATATATATATATATATACTGTAACTATATATTTGTTCACTTCTCGCTGTGTTTCTAACTTGCAAGACCCAGTTATTAATATTTTTGGTTTTCGCTATTTTTTGAAACAACTGACACTTGCGCTTTGACTTCCTTCTGAGGGTGCCTAATTCATTTAAGATCCTAGAACATAGTTGTTCAAAGATTTGCTTCCTATGTACTTCTTTCTCCTTCATAAATTAAAAAAACCTTAAATTATTATCTTGAGTTAGGTCTTTTTTGGAACTTCACACTCTAGATCTAAATCTTTAGTTTTCTTACACATCACTAATTTTCTTACAAAATAACCATTGATCAAGGGGGTTATTTATTTTGGCAAAGCCTCCCAAAAAGAACCTTTTAGCTTTACGGAAAAGTTTTCCATTACTTTCATGCGCTCACGGTCGATTAGACTACGGGACTTTTCCTCCCATTGCCTTTTACGAAACTTGAGTTACATATAGTTTCTCTATATCAGGGATGACCAGCAAGTCGATCGCAGCTTTAATTTCGGTCGATCACGACGAATTTTAAATATATATATAAAAAATAGATTAGTCAAAATCTAAATGTTGTCATTATTATTATGTGCCCCACAGCATACGCTTATTACAAATCCTTTGAAGCACATGACCACTCCTGCCGCCGCGCAGCTGCTAGGCTTGTTTGTTTAAAATTCACGCAGTTACGTTGAGGAGAGCATAGCGTATGTGTCGAATTCTTATTTAGCTTACTAATATTAGTAACTGGACAGTGCTTATACGTTAATTTAATACCCTTTGATTTGAAATGAATACTATGAAAAAGAGTAAAACGTATCATTTTCATCAAGAGTGGGAACTAGAATACTTTTTTGTAATGATAAAAGAAAAATGTTTGTCTTTTATCATTACAAAATATATCCAAAAAAGGAAATTTAGAAAGGCACTTCAACTCCATGGTAAATGCTAATCGGATTTTTCGCCTAATAGTGACTTTAGAAAAAATAAATTAAGAGCTTAAATCCAGATTATTCGCGCAACAAAATTTCTTCGTGACAGCTAATTTACAATCTAAAGCAGTAACTGTAGTATCATTTAAAGTGAGTCATTTCTTGCAAAAAAGTGCATACCAATTCATCAAAGACGCATTTTTAGAAATAACAGCTTCTCTTTTTGAAAATATTAAGAACAAAAATGAAATTAAAAGTTGCACTTCAAGATCTGCAATTATCTCGAAATACTGTGATGCGACGCATCAAAAAAATGAGTAAAAATGTGAGCGAACAATTGCATACTCGTATTGCTAATTGTGTGTCCTTTTCTTTACAACTGGATCAATCCACAGACGTTAGTGATATAGCTCAATTGCTCATTGTTATTCGTATGGTTTTCGATGATTTTGCTAATAGAGAAGAACTGCTGGGTATGGTTTCGTTAAAAGAAAAAACTAGAGGCCTTCATATCTTTAATTCATTCAAACATTTTATTGAAAAAATTAAATTAAATTAAATTACACTATTTAAGCTCGTATCAATAACAGCAGATGGAGCTAAAGCAATGACGGGGCATCTTAACGGATTCATCGCATTGTGCCAAAAGGATGATGAATTCCTAGATTTTTTGAGTTACCACTGTATTATCTACCAAAAAGTGTTAGCCAGCAAAAGATTAAATACTAAAAGTATTATGGACATAGCTTTCAAAATCATGAATTCCATCAGAGGACACTCTCTTAAAAGGAAACTTTTCAAAATGAAAATTAAATAGATCTGATATTACACACAGATGTGAGGTGGCTGAGTCGGAGTAAGTTTCTACAGATTTCGAAATTTGCTGAATGAAATTAAAAAAATTTGTCGATCAAAGGGGAGATGATTATCAGCAGCTGCAAGATACGGTGTGGTTGTGTGATCTGGCTTTTTTGGAAGATTTTATCAGTAAATTTAGTGATCTGAATTTGGAATTACAAGGAAAAAATAAAAATGTGGGTGACATGATTATTAGTATTTCTGCATATAAATATCAATTTTTGGCAATGGCTAAGGATCTCAAAGAAAAAAAATTCGATCATTTTGCAAAAATGCAAGATCATTTGCAAAAATATCCTGTTTTTGAATTTAATAGTGAGAAATATGTTTCTGAAATTGATAATAAAGTTGTCGATGATTTTGAAACCAGATTCAGTGATTTTAAAACAATTGAAGACATTGTTCAGTATATTTCTTATCCATTTAATGTCGACTTAGATACGAAACAAATTGCAGAAAAAATCGCTGAGATTTTTCACATGGAGAAAATATTACTTGAAAATGAAATTATTACATTTCGAAATATCTTCCTAAAAGCCAGGTCATCAGAAAAAGTCTTTTGGAAATATGTTTGCCGAGAAAAGTACCCAAATGTAAAAAACTGCAGTGAACTTTTAAATTCCTGTTTTGGTTCCACATATCTATGTGAATCAGCCTTTTTGTATTTGAAACAAACAAAGACGAAGAATTGCTCTACTCTTACGGACTTACCTACAGAAGGCTCTTTACGGTTGGCCTTATCACGGTATAACACCGTTTTGAAAGCTTGGAAGATGACATGAAAACACAAACTTCACATAAATTAAAAATTTAAATACGTATGAATTTAAAATAATAATTCTGAATTGTATTTAATTTTAAAATTTATAAACAACGTTTTTCAATATGTGTTGATTAACCTTTTTAACCATGTGCAATGTATTTCTTGAGATGGTAGATTGCGGTACATTTTGAAGTCGATCGCATCACAGATTAAGTTGCTCACCTGCTCTATATGAACCTTTATGTAACACTTGCGTGTCATAAAAAACGATTTTAATAAGTACGAAGATAATTTCGGACATGTTTTTTGGAGTTATCTCATTTTGTTAAATCCTAGTATGGAAAACATAAAATAATGTTTTCTATACTAGTTCACAAAAGCATTTTTATTGTTTTTTTAATTCAAGACGTTTATCGAACGAAGGAATGTGTTTTTAATTTGACTGTGGATAATTAGAAGAATTAGATTGTAGCAAATATTAATAAATTACCAAAGAATGCCATTCAGTGCTTCGGAAACAGTTTTCTGTAGCGCTAAAAGGCCTTCTTTGGGACCTTTGTATTGGACATTTTTCCAATGCTGTGACTTTTCAATTAAAGAATTCAATTAATTATTTGAATGGAAATTTCCCATGTTGTGAACGTTTCTCAACGGAATGTTTTATGTCGATTAAACTTTGTCTCCTTCACTTGCAAGTGTATTGTTACGTTATCTTGAATAATATATAATCTTGTAATCCACAGTATCTAAAACTCTGAAGTGAATTTAGAATTTAAAATGGCAGAAGCGCATAGGTTAAAAATGGTTTGTCCTTGTGAAAGTGTATAAAGGAAAACCCTCCTTCAGCCCCTTGCATTAAATGGTTTGTCCTTGTGCAAGAGTATAAAGGCAAACCCTCCCTTCTTCAGCCCCTTTCGTCATGTTTGCAATATGCTTAACTAAACATCCTTCTTTTTATGCACTGCTAAGAAACATGTTTACCTTCGTTCGCATCTTTATTGATTGAATTCTTCGCGCTCACTGTTTTCAGAATTAAGAATTCTAATTTCGCTTTCAAGGGAGTATTGTAAATATTTTACATACATTCCAAACATTTTTTGGGCAGATATTTTAATGAGTGAACGGTAATAAGCTGATCAACATCCTTTCTTTTTGTTTCTTTATGCGTTACTTTCTCACCTCAGTGGATGCTTTAAATTCGAGAGACTACTTAATTCTTTTTAAAAAATATGTTTCTGCTTATTTTTATTTCAGGTGAAGCAAGGAAAAATATTTACAAAATATTATTTATTTACTTCGGTGGATCAGAGCTGGCATTAAATATCTAGAATATCTCTGGGCTTAGTTTTTAATTCCAGTGGTTACCTTAATTACAAAGACATATATACTTGATTATACTGTTATTTTATTATAATAGAATGCATTCAAAAATAGTAAGAAATATATTTTTCGTATACTTGAAGGCTAACTTTTCAGAAGATAGTAGAACCAAAATTCTGGGAAAAACAGGAGCAATAATCAGTTGAATCAGATCCTTTCTACTGCAACTTACGATTGGACTTTTTGTCATGCTAAATGAGAATGGTGAGTATATATTTTTTTAAATTTTGGGAATATTTGTTTATATATACACTGTGCTGCCACTTTATTAGGTACACCCCTGCTGTGTGCACACAAATGGTTTGTCCCACAACGTTGCAAGTCACATGACCACAGTTGTGGATACGAATACAGCAGCTTAACTGATATCTTTCTAGTATCAGTTAAGCGTACAAACCGTAGCAAGAATGGGGAAAAGGAGTGATCTAACGGCCTTCGAACGTAGCATGGTAGCAATTGTAAGACGTGCTAGACAAAGCATCTTTGAAACGGCAGTTCTTCTGAACCTTTTACGCACCACAGTTTCAAGGGTGTATCGAGAATGGTGCAACGAACAGAAAACATCCTCTCAACGGCACTCCTGTGGAAGAAAGTCGCTTGTTGTTATTATTATTATTAAAATCAGTTTATTTCCCAAGAAATCTTGGGTCACCCCGGGACGGCTCTGTGCCAGAAGGGTGTGAATATTTATAGACTAAGGTGCGAGGAACACAATGTACAATAAACAAGAGTACATGCGTGCTCGACCCGAGACTTTTACAGGATTAAATATACAATAATGTACAAAATATACAGTAAAATACAAAATATATGATTGCATGAAGACAGAAAGTCTTTGTCATATACAAAGAGGCAAGTTAAAAAAAAAAAAAAAAAAAGGTCTGTCCAGGAGCAGGTGAGTATTATAAGTTCATAATCTGGTAGCAGTTCTTGAGGATTTCCTTCCTGTAGGGCTTGTCTTCACAGAACCTATCAGGGTGGATCCTAAATTTATTGAAGATCCGAAGACAATTGGCTGGAAACATGTTCCTCAGGGAATCAATGCTTGACAGCGTAAGACGGAGACGGGAGTCTGGGCGCTCCCCTCTTGCCCTCCTAGGGCCAGAGATTAATGTGGATACCAATGGAGCATCAGTCACCTCGTTATAAGCCGTGCAAGCGTGAGGACATTTTTTGTCATGATGATATGTCTCCAGGGTGGGGTGCCCACATTTGCTTGCCTACCACCCTGTTCATCCATCTAAGCAACCAGTACTCTAAACTGAGATACTTCTGAAGGTATGAGGCAGGGACAGATGACCAAATTTCTGAAGCATAGAGACGAATCTGCGTAATACCCCTCAGGATGTGCCTAAAAAGCAGCGCTGGCTCATGCACACCAACGAGCTCTTGACGCACTGCCCAAAGAGCAGCTTACGTCTTCTGCCTCATCCTGGCAAAATGAGGCTGAAATGTGAGCCCAACGTCCCAGGTGAGGCCAAGATCAGTATGGGAGGTCACCTTTTGCACCGCTTCCCCACTAACAAAGATTTGGATATCATTTTTGACTTTCTTCTTGGTTATCGTCAGTTGTGCTGATTTGGAAGGGCTCAGATGCAGCCCTATTGTGGAAAGATAACTTTCCAAGCTCAATATCGTTGATGAGAGAGGCCAGAGGAGAGTGGCTAGAATTGTGCAAGCAAACAGACGGGCCACAATTTCGCACATCACGTCAGAATACAACCTTGGTGTGCAGAGCAAAATATCGCAACGGACCACTAGTCGCACTTTGTGGCGAGGCGCCTCCGCAGCCAGGTGGGCAGGAGCAGCAGTGCGTAGCACACGCTTCTTGATTAGGCCGGGGTTCGAGCCTGTGACCACCAAATACGGAGGATGCGGAAAGGTCAGGGAATGACCACCGCATATCCCCGGAACAATATGGCCTTAGTTGCTAATGCTCCTAAAAACCAAAATAACAAACAACAAACAAACTTTGTGGCGAATGGGCTACAACAGCCAACGGCCACATCGCGTACCTTTGTTATCGATGAAGAACAACAGAGCACGCCTCATTTGGGCACAGCAACACCAGCACTGGACTATCGAAGATTGGAAAACAGTTGCTTGTTCTGACGAGTCGAAGTTCCTGGTGCATCAGGTTGATGTAAAGCTCAGAATTTGGCGAAAATAACATGATTCCATGGACCCGTCATGCCTGACGACTGCTATGCAAGGTGGTGGGGGTAGTGTTATGGCATGGGGAATGTTTTCTTGGTACACGTTGGGTTCATTAATACTCATAGATTCACGTCTGAATGCCACATTGTACCTAAACATCGTTGCTGACCAAGGGCATCCGTTCATGTTGACAGTTTATCCTCAATGAGATGGTTACTTCTAACAGGATAGTGCGCCTACGCACAAAGGCTGAATCACTATGGAATGGTTCCAGGAACATGACAATGACTTTTCTTTGCTACAGTGGCCCGCTCAGTCTGCGATCTCAATCTCAGATCTCAATCCTTTTGAACATCTTTGGGATGAGCTGGAAAGAGCTGTTCGCTGCAGGCATACACCTCCGTCGAATCTCAAGGAACTGAGTGACACACTCATGTCTTCATGGTACTCAATTCCTGCACAACGTTTTTAGCATCTTGTTCAATCTATGCCTAGACGAATTCAGGCTGTTTTGAAGGCTAAAGGAGGCTCAACACGCTACTAGGTAGGTGTACCTAATAAAGTGGCAGCACAGTATATATATATATATTGTTTTAGAGGTAGCAACAGTTTAAATTATTATAAATAATAGAAATAAAAATAATAATGGATTATGGACCTGGAACACTGCTATATGCTCTCCATAACCAGCGTTACTAGTCAAGTAACGTTAGCACATTGCCCTTCACGACTACTAACTTATATATATTTCAACACAGATTAGTGATAAACTGAACATGTAAAGACAGAATTCATGGGATACCTGATTCCTGGGCAACGTGACACTGTCACCCCTCTCGCTAGTGGACGAACCCACCGCTTGGCAGGTATATAGGTACACTGCATTCACGTAGACGGTAATTCAATGTCAGTATGGATAAACGTCGTGAGTTAACCGACTTCGAAAGAGGGTTGATAGTAGGTGCCCGACGCATGGGTCACTCTATCGCGGAGGTGGTACACAAATTGCACCATCCCCGTTTGACAGTATCAAGACTGTATTGGGAATACGTCATTTCCGGACAGCGCTGTGGACGGAGAAAGGTGGCGGTGGATGAACGTGGACGTCTGTCTCGCATTGTTTCAGCCAACCGGAGAGCGACCGTGGCACAAATTGCCGCCGACTTCAACGAGGGAGGTGCCAGAAACGTCTCTACCAAGACCATCAGGCGGTCATTAGCCGCAATAGATTATGGAAGCCGCCGATCCACCAGAGTCACATTGCTAACAGCACGACACAAGAGTCTACGCAGGACATTGCGCCTCACCACAGAGCACTCGTGACTAGAACATGGTTCGAATAGTATTCTGCAGATTTTATCACCATGGAATGGCCTCCCCGTTCACCAGACATGAACCCTGTGGAGCATGTTTGGGATGCTGAGGAAAGGTCCGTTCGAGCTTTGGATCTTCCACCCGGGAATGCGACGTAATTATGGACAGCGGCGCAGCAACCATGGATGGAAATACCTGTGGAACGCTTTTGTGAACTAGTAGACTGAATGCTTCGCCGTGCGACTGCCCTTATCCGGGCGAAAAGTGGACCTATCCTTTACTAGGTAGGTGTCCCATAATTTCTGTCCATATAGACACGCAGTGTATATAGACACGTGATTTAAAGGCAATTTAGTATTGTTCTTAAGGGATTTTCATTGCTACCGATGAAAATCCGTGATCGTAAAATTTTATATTTAATTTTTATGGGTGTGATCACAATATTCTTCTCCTAGAACAGTTGTTACAAACAGCACACCTATGTTAGAATACCCTTATTAAAGAAACTGTGACTCAAAAAATATAACAGTCATGACTTCTTCCGCGAATTTTACTTTGGTTTTTTTTTTAGAAGTCGTAGGTGTAGCGAGAAATAAGTGTTTCAGAAGGTAAATAGTTAAGGTGGACTAATTTTACATTGGAATGAATGCGCACGCGCGCGCACATCGAGTGGTTATAAAATTCAGGAGACCCTAGTGTCAAAACGGATAGGGTTAGCCCTGTGAAAATCTATGGGTATGTCATTTAGGGTATGGGGAAACGATTTGTAGAAGAAAAAACATTTAGTTCAAATTTCCGCCACCGGGGGAAAAAACGACACTGCACGTATGTAAAAGTTGTCATTTACTACAAGACACGCCGCTTACGCAAATGACATCCTGTTAGATAAAAGCAAAAGGGCCATCGTCAATAACCCTTATGGCTCTTAAAAAAAGGAACGTTCTCTTTTAGTAAAACTGTTCCACCTGAATAATAGTAACGCTAATGCAGCACTACGTGAATATCAGAAACTGACCTTGTCAGTGGGGATTCGAAAACTAATAAAGAATTTTGAAGCGACCGACCAGGAAGTTAGGTGTAATTCCAGGCAGAGGACCAGATGACCACGTATCGGAACGGAGGTAGTGCATGGGTGCTGGTTGCAATGGTCAGAATGCGAAACACTACTACAAAAGTCAGTAGTGGCAGAGGTTACCGACCGGGCTAGCCGGGTGGGTAAAGTCTTTGCCTGGCAACGCAAAGGTCGCGGGTTCGAATCCCGCCTCGGGCGTGGATCAAAGTATTGCAAAAACCTTGGGAGGTGCACTATGGCCACAGAAGCCGATGCTCCAACAACTACAAAAAAAAAAAAAAAAAAAAAAAAAAAGCGTCAAAAGACTTGAACCTTTCTTGGTCTACTGTACGTAAAGTCTTCGAATTATTTTGCGCTGGTTTGCGCCCGTACAAGAACTAAAGTCCTGTGATCAGCACCAACGAATAGACTTTGCTCTACGATTTCTGACTCGTATGGAACTTGACGATACATTAGCTCGAATAATCTTGTGATCTGATGAGGAGCATTTCACTCTTCATGCGGCTGTAAATGCACAGAACTGCCGTATATGGGGAACTTCTAGTTCATGTGCTCTGCCTGAAAGACCACTTCAAAGTCCATACGTTACAGCATGGTGTGGATTCACAGCAGAATTTTTATAATCGGACCATTTTTCATTGAAGAGTTTACACCTCATGGCCCTGTAAGGTGTACGGTAACTAGTGCACGGTACTGCGCTCTTGTAAGAGATAACTTTATTCCCGCTCAGCAAGAACGGCAATGCTTGGTTCATGCAAAATGGTGCCCCTCTCCACGTTGGTGGACAAGTGAAGGAACTGCTCCGTTCAACATTCTGAAATGAACGCATCTGTTTTAAAGACTTCCCGCAGTTCTGGCCAGTCCTCAATCCCACCAGATCTCAGTCCCTGTGATTTCTGGCTATGGAGATAACTGAAAGACAGAGGTTTATCGTACAGATGCTTGTCGATTTGAAAGCAAGCATTAAACAGCATATATTCTCTGACTAGAGTAAATCTCGTGCGTGCGGCTGGTTAATTCAGTGCTCCGCATTATTGTGTTTTTAAGTGGTGATCTCTTACTCCATAGTATGGAATTTTTATACTGATAGAATCGAGATGTCATGCATGATCCAATTCAAGTGCCTTCTGATGTCTAGTATGATCAGGTAATTTTTTATATCCATATTTGTTTCTAAATTCTCTATACGGAAGCTCGCATTCCTTCCACATGATAACCTTCAACGTACAATAGCAGTTGGAATAATTGCCTGAACGATTAACGTGAGAACGAAGACACTCTACGTTCGTGCACCTGCAACAGAGATTGACCTTAATTTCACTATCCCTTTGAAGAATAACCCCGTTCCCACAGAGTATTGTTTACTTCAGGAAAATACTTATCAGCCGATTACAGTGCCTGAGGAGATTTCATGACATTTCTGTTAAGAAACTGAACGTTGGACAGTTTCAGTGTGCATTCATTTGGATCGTGTGTATAAATTTAAATTTGGAGCGGAAATAAGAAACCGTTCCCTGCATTCTTACCTCGCTGCAACTTTAACCACCGGACCAGTTCTTAAACATGACAACCGCAGTAACTCCCGGCATATGTGATCTCTGCAATAATTCCGCAGATGAAACGCTACTTTGCAGTAAGTCAAAACATAGAATATGCCGGTTTTGCTCAGGATAATCGAGCCTCTCGCGCTTATCGCTCAACAAGAGGAAAGGGTTCATGGGAAAATGCTGCTTAAATAGTAAACAGAGAGGAACTGCAAGAACATCCAAACAGAAGCCTGATCCCCCCCCCCCCCCAGCAGGAAGAAAGAAATGCGCCGATCGAAGAATGCAACACATCGGGGGAAGTGGCTACGCTGACCTCTCACCCCATCACCGATGCACAACACAGTGACTCGGGAAACAATGGAAGAAGTAATAATTTAGAAAATAATAAAGACGACGAGAAAGATCACGAAAATTATGGCCATGAACGAACAAATGACTGTCTAAAGGATGTTAATGGGAAACACACGAGCTCAGGACTCGATTCTGACATTTTAAACGTCCTTGGTTGTGATACTTGTCCCGAGGGCTGTCTTCATGCAACTCTCCCTGTCAGCCCACAGGCAAACCCACCTAAGGCTATGGCTAATCGGGCGAACACCGCCTTTTTCAGTGGCACGAAATATATGCTCAAAAGCGTAACAGATGAAGTATTTGGGGAATTTCTTAAACCTGTTGCAATCCAGGCCGAAGAATACATGCATAATCTAGAAGAAAAATTTCCCCAAATTTTCGAGTGCTTGTCCACCCTTCTCATTATCAACCAAGAACTCCACGCACAGAACGAAGAAATAAAACAGGAAATTTGCTCACTAAGAGGCCAGATCACTGATCTGAAAAGCTGTATGATGTTATGGGGGTAAGCCAAATTACCAAACAATACCGCGAGTACCTCAAACCTCGGAGCCTGAACGCGAAGAGCATGGCACTATACTCCATAGAAGTGGACAGGATGCCCAAGTTCATGCCCCCTTCTCGGCTATTAATGCTGAACCATTAGTGGGACATAGACCAAAAGATGCCATATTAAATATCCCTCCCGTCACTCCCTATCGGCGAAAACAGAGAAACTAGAGGACTTATCGAGCAACCACTGGTGATAGATAATCATGAGCAACAGCCCCTGGTAAAATAAATGCAACAAGGATCTAAGGCCCCCTACCCGAGCCCCCATCTCCCTTACCACAGGGCTTATCTAGCTCTTATTCCCCGGCCATGTGTGAGGCTGATAGAGTGTGCCCTGAAAAGTATCCCAAGCTGACATATGCGGAAATAACATCAAACGGGAACACAAGGAAAACCTTATCCCAGGAGACTTATGAGAGAGAGCAGAATCAGAGTATGTCGAAGGCTACTAACCGAAGAGCAACTTCCATAACAAATGTACGCAATAGCCGGATCCGGAATAATCACTCTTAATAATTTTGATGTAGATACAGCGCATAAAAACCTCCCAACAGATGGCCAATTGGCAAGGAGGTTCAATATTACAGCCGTCAGAACCCGAGAGAAAGTCTTTGAACACGCAGGCGAATGACATAAAGGCCATGTTTGCTCAAGGATTCAGAGTCCACACAGAAGTAAGACAGCTGAAAACAAGGCATCCTTCTTATGCGTCATTTTTGCTCTCATGCGCCCCTCATGACCTAACTCTAATCCTTGAAGACAACTGGCCAGTGGGTGCACTAGTTAAACGATATCGAGAAAAGAACACCGCATACGTGCAGAGAACCAGTAGTAGGCATCAACCTATACAGCCACTAAGGCAACAGAATGCCCCTTCTGGAGAATGCCAGACCATTTGCTTTTTTATTCAGAACGTTAGAAGTGTTGTTAACAAACTGCACACATTGCAGACTTGCCTACTCCTTGAAGAATATGACTTTATGTGTATAGTGGAGACTTGGCTAAATTATAACAGGCAACTGGATCTGCTGGTACAAACCTCCAGTTACAGATTTATTGGGAACAGCAGAATAGATAAGCGGGGTGGAGGAGTTTCAATCCTTTATCATGAAAGTCTGCATCCTACAAAAATTAAACCAAGTCAGTCTGAAAACGTTGAAGCCACATCCGAGTCTTTCAGGAGGAAGGCTCAAGAAATCCAAGTCTGCCTTATCTATCTTCTGCCGGAACACAGTGCTGACACCAGGACCGAGCTTCTTGTGTGGATTTCAGAGAATCTTGGCACAGATATTCCCATGATTGTAACTGGCGACTTTAATATGCCTAGCCCAAGACACGATCAAGCTAAAGAATACCTTGATGCAACCCTCCAAACCTTAGGACTGACCCTACTTGATACGCTTCCGACTAGGGGAGAGCAGCATTTGGATTTATTATATCATAATCTGATAAACATAAAAAATGTCACCCTTCAAACTAAATTCCAGTCAGATCACAACCCAATATGTTGTGAAATTCCCCTATCCAATAGTGCAGGTGAGCAACGCATCGATGAACAAACTCGTCAAACCAAGAAGATTTACTCTCTTAAGTTCATTAGACCTGAGATTATTTTAAAACATCTCAAGACCTACAACTGGAATGCTCTATACAATAAACCGGTGGAAGAAGTTGCCAACTTGATAGAGAAAGAGGTCCTATTTATTGCTGACCTGGATACCTCAAAAGAGGTAAGGGTCACCGACAAAACTAAACCGTGGTTCAACGAGTATTTAAAACAGGCGTTTGTGGCCAAGCAAAAGGCTTATAGGAGATGGAAAAAATCAGGATTGAATGAAGACTTCACGGACTACAATAAAAAAAGAGCCATTTTCTTGAAAAAGAAAAGACATTCACGCTAGAAGAGGTTATTATAAAGCTTCGACATTCGAAAAGAATCGTGAGCAAAAAGGCCGCTAAATTTGAAATGGAAGAAACCACATTCGGACAACTGGGCTAAGGAGTGCTTTGAATGGCTGCCAGTTGAAGGTAAAGCAAAAAATGTCTAAGGATATCAGCTGGAGAATATGGCATAACATATTTTAGTGAGAGGAGGCATTTGTGAGAATGCTTTATCCACAGTCACTATTTCTAGAGAAGATCTCATCAATGCCATTAATTCCTTGCCTACCAAATCTAAGATCGGCCCCGACGGATTTCCTTTCTTTATTTTAAAAATATGAAGTGCCTATATTGTTGATGTGCATTTTCCAAAACATCCTGAGAAATGGAGTCCTCCCCCAGAGATGGAATCACTACTTTGTGCGACCCGTGCCAAAAAAGAAGAACCCTAAGGCCTCTTCAGACTTTCGACCTATATCCATCAGTTGTTCTCTTTTAAAGCTTTTTGAAAAAGCTATCCTTCCCGCTTTAACCCAACAGTGTTTTGCGCACAGGCCACCCCACCTCCATACCGTAGTACCGAGACGATCCACTACTACTAATCTGTTGGAGACTCTCTTCAGAATGCAGCACGCATTAAATGAAAAAGCCCAAATTGACATCATATTCCTTGATATAAAGGCAGCTTTCGATAATGTGTCGTTACCTGCACTTGAAAACATATTGAAAGTTTATTTCCGCATTGAGGGCAAACTATTGCAGATCATCAAGACCATTTTGAAGCCAAGGCACCTCATTGTACAACACCAAGAATTCCGTGCAGAATACACCCTCACTTGGGGCATCCCTCAGGGAGGAGTTTTATCAGCTTTGCTGTTTGCTGCCGCCGTGGAGCCTTTTCTGGCGCGGAATCAGAATTTTATTTCCTACGCCCATGATATTAAGTATTTCGTTGTCTCTAACGAAGGATCTCAGGTGTCCGATTTAAATTTTCATGCCAACGCTAAGCTGTATGAACTGGAGACACCTACGCAAAATCGGTTTGTGGCTAAACTCAGACAAGTCAGCACAACTGACAATAACTAATAAGAAGATAAAAAATGAAATCAAATTATCTATTAATGGAACACAGATTAAGAAAGTCAACTTATACACCGACCTAGGAGTGGCGTGGGACGCGGGTGTTACCTTCCAAAGGCACTTTCAGAACACGAGAACAAAAACTTTTGCTGCCATATGGGATGTAAGACAGAAAATAACTGGGATTCGAAACCAGCAACTAGTGACCCAATATATCCACAGATGTATCGTTCCTGTATCCTTATATGCTTCGACAATTTGGTCCTCTGCTCCAAATACTTATGTCAGGAAATTTCTCAGCCTGGAATACTGGTTGCTCCGGTGGTTAAATAGGATTATCGGTGGTTAAATAGGATTGTGAATTTCGAAATAGGAAATTTCGAAATTCACAATGTCGAAATGCATACTGTACGCAAACTTGAACACAGCTCCGTGGATTCAGATGATCACAATACGTAACATCTGCACTCTGGCACAACTTCTGACTGGGAGTTTAGATGCCTCTCAAATTGAAAATCTGGTAGTAAGGCCCTGCGGACGAATTAAGGCGGATGTTTCCTGCCAATACTCTGGAGCTGTTTAGAGACCTCAAAATAGACCTGGACAGGTACTGCCATGAGAAAACTTACAGGAAGCTCATTGCAGCGGATCTGTATACGAAACTACAAATATGACGAAGAAAGACTTCAAGTGCCCTCGAACTCATAAAAATTTTAAATGAACTATATATTGTGTTTCCAAAAGACTCTTATAGGACTGAGGGTATTCCTTTTGTTCAGAGAATGACATTGAGGACCAATTCATAGTGTAAATGACGATATCATTTTTCTATGTATGTATATTGCTTTGTAATTTTTCTATGAATGCATGATTTCTGTATGTATGTAATTTTTCCTCTGTTTATATATATCTTATGTATTTGCTGATATTATATCCTATGTTACGCTCTAAGTTTAGTTGGATGTATGTATGCGCCACCCTCCTAGATAATTTCTGTACAGGGGTATATGTTGAATAAACTGATGATGATAATAATAATAATAGCCAACATCCCCAATGAGATGCTACGCGAAACTGTCACACGCAGTCCTCCGTTTTCAGAATGTCATCTCAAGTGAAGGAAAGCATATAGAACAATATCTGTAGATTTCTAAGTTTTGCTATTAAAATCTAATCCTATAATTAAGTATACATCTCATGTTTACAATGCCAATTTCTCCCCTGGTGGCGGAAATTTGAATAATGCTTTTTTTTTTTCTCCTTCTACAAATCGCTTCCCTATACCCTATATCAGAGGTGGCCAACGAGTCGATCGCGGATTTAATTTCGGTAGATCATGACGAATTTTAAATATGCAGTCATCCCTCGATTTGTGCACCTTGTTCAATGAAATTTTTGAGATGGTAGATCGCGGCGCATTTTGAAGGAAAAAAAGTAGATCGCATCACATTATGTTGGCCACTCCTGCCCTAAACATACCCACCGATTTTCACTGCGCTATCTCTAACCGTTTTGACATTAGGGTCTCCTGAGTAGGGAAACTTATTTTATAACCACCCGGTATATTGTATATATCAAGACAGATTATCGTGATCGTAAAATTGTAGTTAATTTATATGTGGAGGGCATATAAAGTTAAAGCTTTATATGCCCTCCACATATAAATTTGTGTAACATTAATACACAACTAAGCCTTTAAAATCAATCTCATTGAATAAGTTCAATATAGTTTCGAAAGTTATTCAAAAGTTGATTGCTGCATTTCATAAGGATGCAAGATTAGAGCCAAAGAAGAATGAAGGTATACTGTATGTATTGATCTCATAGTGTACGCAGTATAGACTATATTTGCTTTTGAACCTACACCAGCCTGCAAAAATTATCCAGTCACCTCCTTTTTTCATGGCGCCTCCGTAGCCAGGTGGGAAGGAGCAGCAGTGCGTAGCATACGCTTCTTGATTTAGACCGGGGTTCGAGCCCGTCACCATCAAATACGGATGATGCGGAAAGGTCAGGGAATGTCCACCGCATATCCCCGGAGCAATATGGCCTTAGTTGCTAATGCTCCTAAAAACCAAATAACAAACAAACAACCTTTTTTCATAGTCTACTGGACTTTTCCACGGGACATATAGAAAAATTAATGTCTCGGTTTTCAGAATTTTAACTGAATGGTTTACCGAGTAGTTTTAATCATATCCGTTTTAATTATTCACGTTCATTCTCAAAGCATTTCTTTCAAATATACGAATTTATGAAAGGCATTTGTATTTCACTTTGTAATTCAGTCCACCCAGTAGCTGAGAGATTGTCTTGCAATTTGGAAGCGGCATATTAATATAATTATTTTTTTCAGTGTAATAACCAATACTTGGCATTTTATAAACATTTCTTTTTGATTTTAACGAGTGGAAAAACATCACACTTTGCAAGCCACGCAGTTCGCACCGTGAGAGAATTTTGTTCTTTAGGAGATGTAACATAACATAGGATTGACGCATTCAAAAATTCACTGGTTAAGTTTATATAAAGCGATTGAACGAATATTAAAATTTTATTTTTCAAAGTATTGAAAGCATCGCAAAGTTAAAGTAGATTATTTTTCAAATGTGCTTGGCACAAAAAACTGAATATTCCGAAAATTGATAAGAAGTCGATTACATACATCAGATGATAAAATTGCTGAAATTACAAGTAAAAAAAAAAATAATAAAAAAAAAATAAATAAAATAAAAAAAAAAATAATAATAATAATAAAAAAGCTCGCTCTTGCTTGCAAAAAGTTCTTCCAAAATTTTAAATGATTGCAGTGTGCACACTATTGGTAACTCAAATGTCCATTCTGTAGTAGTAGAAAGAATGGAGTGCTATATTCACTGTAGTCTATCGTTCGTTGGTGAAAAGCTGACACAAGGAGGTTGAAGTTTGTTACACTGGTCGCTGGGGAGACTGACACCCATTGAAGTGAGTGGCAGTTGTTGTTATTTGGTTTTTAGGAGCATTAGCAACTAAGGCCATATTGCTCCGGGGATATGCGGTGGTCATTCCCTGACCTTTCCGCATCCTCCATATTTGGTGGTCACCGGTTCGAACCCCGGTCTAATCAAGAAGCGTGTGCTACGCACTGCTGCTCCTGCCCACCTGGCTACGGAGGCGCCTGAGTGGCAGCGATGTCAGTATGAAACCGATGCGTGTCCGAATACTTTTTTGGAGGGTAGTGTATTTCGATAAATGCAAATTTACGTAGCATTCGGCTTCGATAGCTATGCTCTTGATCAAACTCTTTGCCTAATTTTCAGTCACCATGGACTGTAATGCATTGCTGCTACACAGCCGTTCAGTTGTAGAATTCATCAGTTTTTTTTCCCCCCTTTTTGAAATGATCTTTATTGAACTCTCATTTTTTTTTTTTTTTTTTTTTTCATGTTTAAAATGTATTCCTCCCTCCCTTTCTTCGTTATGCCATTCGGATCTTGTTTCTTAGGGGCGTATTTCGTTATAGAAAATACTGACTTTTTGTGGGTGAACTACAGAAATATTCCGTGGATAACACAATTACATAATCTTAGGGAACATGGCGTGAACTGCTCTTCACATTCACTCAAAGTTCCATTCACGACGGCTCTCAGGGGTCAGGGTTTTAGCTGAGCGTTAGCCTCTTCATAAATTTACACTCGATTCAATAATGCTATCTTCCCTAAACGACCACTCATCCCTTCTTTCATGTCCGCTGGGAATGTCCCGAATCATTTGTCACATTCTGCCATGTGCCGTCAGTATTTGCTGCCTCTGCTGCGATATTTTGCAAAACTAGAAAGATGACATCTTTAAATCCGTGAATATCTTCAAGGAACTGTTCAGTGGCACGTGCTCTGCCAGCTGTATGACCTAGTGAATGACATCAGCGTTATCACCTCGCTCACTGCACCGAGGTTTGACATTAATGGGCTTGACAAGCCTCAGGGCAGCGACGCAATCCTACAGCTGACCTTTTCACCTGCGTCACGATGATGATAGCGGGAAGCGGTTGGCAACTGTCCTCCGGATAAGAAAAGAGAGAAAGTGATATCGGAAATGAAGACACAACAAATGCAACCTTCTACTGAAGCGGCACGAAATAATACGACACACAAAGAGAGCTCAGAAGACAAAAACATTAATATTAGTGAGAACTGGTTTTCTAAAAATAGAAAGAAAGTAAAAGAAGCATCTAAATTGCTTGAAAAACACAAATTAACCATTCAAGTAAGTGAGTTAGTGAAAAAGAATATGAAAATTTGAAAACAGTGTAACCAAACCCTTTGAGCAAACGCAATACGCAGTTGAAGGTAAACTTGTCATTGATGAATGGTTCGATATCGACGGCACATGAAATGAGTCAAATTAGTTTCAGGAGTTTAGAGATAATAAGATGCGGAGTAATATTAAAGCTTTATCCGAAGTGGTAAGAAAGAACATAACGTAAACTACGTATGCATACAAGGTTTGAAGAAGTTTATGAACAATAACATTACTGCATGAAGCAAAGCGAAAATTAGATTGTATTTAGTTCGATCTCAAGTACGTATACACATAAGCTATCCGTTTTATTCTTATTTATTTTTTTATATTTTTTAAAGATTCAGTACATGAATCTAAAAAAAAGTTCCAAGAATATGACTGAAGATGGAAATTTCGCCTTGGGTCGGAAAAACCGGAGGACATTAATATTGGTGAAAACGATTTGACTGGACCTCAGTAAGTACGTTTTGCAGCATGTGTTCTACCATTGTAATAAAGGGCCTTCATTGATAGTTGGGGTCGACAGTCTGGTGAGGTTTGAGAGGCAATTGAATCAGTACTGTCCGATGGAAAAAGTATGGTTGAGGGTTTCTGGTTGTGTAGAAAAAGCTGACTAAACTTAGTCTTTATTGATGTTGTATTATAAATTTTGTTTTGAATATAAAATATATTCAAAACAAAATTGAATATAAAGAGTTCAAATGAAATAGACGGCCGCCGTAGTCGAGTGGTCCACTCAAGGGTACAGCAGTATACGCGTTTTGAGTCACCTTGGGTCAAACCCAGGGCTACTAGCATTAGTAGAGGCATACGATGCAAGAAAGCAAGCTTATGCAGCATCAGCAAAAAAAAAAAAAAAAAAAAAAATCGTTCCAAATGCCTGTCCAGCTCAGCCTTAAATTTATTTAAGCTGTCTACTTCCACAACAAAATATGGAAGTCTGTTCCGCCAATCAACCACCTGCTGGCTAAAGGCAAATTTCCGCACATCTATTCTACAACTGTCTTTCCTCTATTTGAATCTTTGCCCCCCTTAGGTTCTTAATCGGAGCAAGAGGAAGAATCCCATCTGAACTCAGCTTGCTCAACCCGTTCAAGGCCTTATACACCTCAATCAGATCACATCGCAGGTGGCTACTCTCCAGGTGCTGCAATTTGCAGAACTTAAGCCTTTCTTAGTAAGAGCACCCCTTTGTTTCCCTCACCAATTTTGTTGCCCTTCTTTGTGCTCGTTCTAGGAACTCTACATCCTTCCTGAAATGAGGCCTCCAGACCTGTACACAGTACTCTAGGTGTGGCCTGACCATTGCCTTGTACAACCCGTTAATCACCTCCCTGTACTCAGGTCTTTTTGACTTTCCACTTCTCTGAGTGTAGTACCATACAGCTGGTACGTTTCTCTTGGGTTACTGCTACCCATATGCAGTAATTTGCATTTGTCAATATTAAACTTCAGTTGCCATTTCTCAGCCCATTTGTCCAACTTATCTAGATCCAGTTGGAGTAGCATACTGTCTTTATTGTCGTTACAACCCTGCCAACTTTTGTATCATCTGCAAACTTAGACATTCATGCTTATATACCTTCATCAATATCATTGATGAATACACAAAACAACAATTGGCCCAGCATCGAACCCTGGGGAACTCCACTAATAACATTTTGTTCGCGAAGAGCAGTGTCCATTGATTACCACTCTCTGTCGTCTCCCACTCAACCATCCTTTTATCCATTGTAGACTTACCCTTAATGCCATACCTCTATATGATATCAAAATTATTTTTGACATTCAGTTCCTTTTTGACCACATCATAGTATCCAATCAAATTGGTCAGACAAGACCTACTGTAGTGTTCGTGCATTCTCTCCATCATGCGAATTCCTTTAAAGTTTGAAGATTTTACTTCTTTTCCAAAGTGATTGAGAAAGTATTTTGGCAAAAAGTTCAGAATTATATCATTAAATTGTACTTTAGAAAAAAATCCGTTCTTCATAAATACGAGGTGCATTCAAGTTATAAGGTCTCCAGATTTATTTTTCATAAAATTTACAGAAACAGAAATGAAAAGTAAGTATTTTTTCTATATAATCTTAGAAGGAACACATTTTTCGCAATTTTTCTCGAAGTTTTGAAGGCCGCTGCCAGGGTTAGTTTGAATGTGTGTGTAGCCCACACTGAATGGCCGAAGTAACTGCTTGTTGACTAAGGAAAGTTCAGCCGCGAAGGACATCCGTCTTGTTGATTGTAAAATGGATGAGTTTTGGTGTCAATCCTGAAATCAAGCTTCAGTTCGCCCAATGGAAAGACACTGAAAAACTGTGCTGCCCCCAAAAATTTCGATGTTACTACAAGTGCAGAGATAACGATGGTGTTTGTTTTCTAGGGCGCTGATGGAATAATCGTTACAAGGTTCGATTAAATATAGTATAATTCTTTCGTTATTTGGAAATTGCCAGCGATTAAATTAAGTAACTTTGGTGAGGTAGAAAGGTGGGCACAAGTTATATTACAAATGGTATACACTAAAGCAGCCGCAGAAACAAAACAGGAATTTATGCGCTATGTTACAAGCCTGTGCTTGGAACGTTCTCATCGAAGGCTATTAGTGGATTGTTGCTAGATTATACTCCCGTGACTGCATGCAAAGTTTTGACAAAAAGTTTATATCCAGTAAATCTAAACTAAAAATATATAAAAAGTAAACTATAAATGTCGGATGAAATCATATATTGAAAATATACAGTACGGTACATTATTCTTATGAAATTTCTACAGTGTTTCCGTCAGCTGGTGCATATCGGGGGGGAAAAAAAAAATCCTGACTGAATGACGTCTTCTCATTGATACAGTATCCATTTATGACTGGGTAAAAGATTTCCCGAGCTTCCTAACTTTTTATTTTAAACCACCATCAACTTCCATGAGGAGGTTTGCTTGTATTAATAATAGCTGGGTGTCTTCTTGGATAGACTTGTATTTTTCAAATGTCACATGGTTTACTCGCTGATGCAGCTGGCGGCCGATTTTCTAACTGAAATCCCAAAAATCCCGAGCATTTCCATCTTTTCTATATCCGACACACGTGCAACCTAATAACCCCATTCCACATATCTTTTTTATGGGAATATTATTTCGAAACAGAAAACTAGGAGCATTTTCCGTGCCTCATCTTAAGACCTTTCTAGAGGAATAACAGATTTTTGCCACGGACAGCATAGTGCCAGTGACGAATTATGATAAAGAAAAAGGCCATTAGGTGTTGAGAAATGATAGCAGTAGTGGCATTCTTTTATTATATTGAAAAGTTACTACACGTAACAGGTGATAAAGCCGAGCAGGGAGTACAAGACAAAATTGAATTACAATCGCAATGTAGAATAGAGGTTGAAGCACATAAGACTAGCCTCCTCGATGGATATAAAGTTATTTCATGGATTCCTTCAGCGATGAATTGCGAAGGTTTTATTGATCCTGTCTTCGTTTTTTCCTTTTGAAGAAATCTATCTATTTAAAATTCATTATTTATTAGTATTAGTAACGGCCGCATGGTGCAAGAAAACCTATGGCTTATGCTGCACCAGACAAAAAAAAAATAAATAATAAATAAAATAATAATAATAATAAATAAATAAATAAAAAATAATAATAAATAAATAAATAAAATAATAATAATAAATAAAATAAATAAATAACTAACTAATAATAATTAATTAAAAAAAAAAGAAATTACACCTATCATCCTATGCGCTTCCCTTACCCGAAAGTACTATCCAGATGACCTTTGAATTTCCCCAAACTGTCGGCCTCTTCCACCCATGAAGGCAACTTATTCCAGCAATTTATAACTCGCTGGCTAAAATAAAACTTCCTGCAGTTCAATCTAAACATTCCCCCCCCCCCGCAACTTGAATTTATTTCCCCTAGTTCTAGCATCATTTATAATCTTGAAAATTTCGTCCTCATTCATTTTACTGATGCCTCTCAGAGCCTTAAACACCTCTATCAAATCTCCTCTAAGGTGTCTAGTTTCCAAACTCTGCAACCCACATATTCGAAGTCTTTCTTCATAAGGACGCCCTTTTGCCGATCTCACCAGGCGAGTTTCCCTTTGCACCCTTTCAAGAAGCTCGATGTCTTTCTTTAGGTGCGGTCTCCATACTTGAACACAGTATTCCAAGTGTAGTCTAACATAAGCCTTATATAATGGGATTATCACGTCCCTATCTCTACTTGCAAAAGTTCGATAGATCATCGATAGGACACCATGGGCTTTCATTGCAACCTGTTTACAATGCTCAGAGAATTTCATGTCTGACCGTATCGTAACACCCAAGTCCCTTTCCTCCAGTACTGGGTTTAGTTGAACTCCACCAAGTGAAGAAGTTATTTTGGGATTACTGTTTACCAGGTGTAATACCTTACACTTTGTTGGATTAAAGCATATCTGCCATTTTTCTGACCATTCCTGAAGTCTATCTAGGTCTCTCTGAAGAAGCTCAGCTTGACAGTGATCATTAACTACTCTACCAATTTTAACATCATCTGCAAATGTAGACATCACGCCCTCTATCCCTTCATCAATGTCGTTTATGAAAATTAAAAACAACAGTGGTCCTATTACTGATCCTTGGGGAACCCCACTTCTTACATCAACCCAATCTGAGGAATAGCCATTTATCACAACCCTCTGCCTCCTGCCATGAAACCATCCTTCTATCCATCTAAGGATTTTCCCAGTGATTCCAATCTGTTCCAGCTTATAAAGCAACCGCTCATGTGGGACTGAGTCAAAAGCTTTGCTGAAATCTAAATAAACAATGTCGAAATTATTCCCTAAATCCAGCTCGTGAGTGACCCTTTCGAAATAGCGAACCAGATTTGTTAAATATGATTTTCCCTTTACAAAACCATGCTGAGTATCCTTAAGAATTTCAATTCGATCCAAATGATCCTGAATTCCACCCTTCATCATTGCCTCCATGATTTTCCCTACTACTGAAGTCAGACTGACAGGTCGATAATTTCCAACTTCACTTTTAGAGCCATCCTTATGTATGGGAGATACATTTGCACTTTTCCAATCCAAGGGTATCTCCCCAGAGTCTAGTGATGCTCGCATAATTAGCCTCAATGGTTCAATGCACTCGCTTGCTTGCCGTCTCCCTTAAGATTATAGGGTATATTCCATCAACTCCAGGAGCCTTACTGGTCTGTAGGCCTGAAAGTTTTTTCATTAAATAATCTTGCGAAATTTCAATATCATTAATTACATATTTTTCAATTTCGCTCCCACAATTTCCCATTGCTACAAAAGGTTTTTCATTTGTAAATATCGATGCAAAATAACTGTTGAATCCATCTGCAACAGCAGCTGGTGTATTTAATACTATCCCCTTTCCCTTACGCAAAGGTCCGATCTAGTTTGTCCTGCTCTTCTTGGCATTTATATATGTGAAGAATTCTTTATCCCCCCTCTTTGCTCTGTTTGCTAGTGATTTCTCATAAACTGCCTTTGCCTGTCGAACCTTTTCTGTGGCTCTATTACACATCACCTTGTAGCTGTTATAGGCTTCAGTACTTTTTATTGCTCTGTAACCTTTCCATGCCACCTTTTTTGCTCAAGTAATGTGGCAACTTCACTATTCATCCAACTTGGAACCCTTCTCGTGGAGTATTTTTTTTAATGGTATATACGCATTCAAGGCATCTGTGATTAATGTTTTAAAAGCGTACCATAGTTCAAATGTATTCATTTTCTGCACGATATATACCCAGTTAATAGAGGCCATGTAGTACCTTAAGGCATCGTAATTTCCTTTTCTGAAATTAAAACCCATTCCTTTGCCTTTTACTTCTGCTACCTCTCTCGTCATCATCCACCGTAGAACTCCGTGATCACTTCCTGTTACTGATTCCTCTGCTGTCAGCCCTGTTATGTCATCTGATTCATGTGTGATGATGAGGTCTAGGATATTCTTTTCTCTGACATGTTGATACAAATAACAGTCATCTAGTTGATTTAAAAATTTTGTTCCCCATGTCGAGTTTCCTTCCCATTTACTCCAATCAATTAGAGGCAAATTGAAATCACCCATAATAAGGCATTGACGCTTACTTGCCCATTCCATTTGCATGTAGAGGCTTTTGTCATAATCTTCACAATCACCTGGTCTGTAGATTACTCCTACTCGCATTATACCTTTGTTTCCAACTATCTCACACTATACAGACTCTATACTAGCATGTGAAATGTCTGAATCCGGGAAAGCTATCGTCGCACTCAGGCTGCTTCTGATAAGAAGCATTACCCCAACACCCCTTCTATCTACTCTATCCTTCCTAAATACATTATACAAGCCGTACTGGAACTCATCATCCCCAATTGCCTGGTGGCACCACGTCTCTGTAAGCCCTATTATGTCCGCGTTACTTGTTTTAACTAGCAGTTCGAATTCGCTCATTTTATTGACGACACTTCTAACGTTACTGTATAAACAATTAAGATTTACTGTTCTTGTATTTAACAACCCTAACACAACCCTTGAAGTTTTTTAGGCTCTCTTTCCTGATATTAGCTACCCGCTCACGTGAAACGTTTCTGCCCCCAGAACATCTAGATAATACGTCCAGTTGGGGTAACAGATAAGAACTCTTAAGGTATGTGCAAGAGTTACTTTGACCAATTTTATCAGATAAACGCGTGTCAGTATTACCCACATCCCCCCTAACTAGCAGTTTCCCTGAACCTTTAAGGTATCCTCAATAATACTGGCAAAAACTTTTGCACCACCTTTGTTTAAGTGTATCCCGTCTCTACAAAACAAATTCCTTCTACCTACAAGTGTGGGCCATGCTGATAGAAATTTACACCCTAAAGCCTTGCAGATTCCTTCAAGTCTTGAGTTAATCCGCAAGGCTCTTAACATATAATCCCTCCTATCGTGTGTGGGCAGAATTGCAGACACATATGTGTCTGCAATTCTGAGTGACATTATGGCCTAGCTCGCGACATTTCCTCATTTCCTCAGCATGGTCCTATATTTTTCCAACAAATCGTCAGATTGTGTACGTTTAATATCATTAGTCCCCACGTGAATAATAATATTTTCTTACCCCCTTTAAAATCTGACAATCTGTTGGTGACATCATCAATAGTTGCTCCCGGCAGACATACCCTGGTTCTGCTCCACCTATCCTTATTACAAAAAATATTCCCCGTTTCCCTGACAATGGAGTCTCCTAATAAAACAATGTCCTTTTTAACCAGAGTTGTTTGCACTTGGTTTTTCTGTTTTGAGGCTCGAATCGGGTGTGCATCACTTGGTAGACTGCTGAAGTTTTGAGTCCCTGACGAGCTCCCAGATGCATTATTTTCGAGGGCAAGCACTCGTTTTTTCAGGGACTCAAATTGTTCCATCAGTGCACCAAATTGTAATTTAAGATCAGTGCACTCCTTACATCGATCACAAAGAAAGGAATTCCCAGGTGAGGTAGGATTAATCACCAGGTACACCTTGGAAAACATTCCACAGGTTCCACAACGGATTAAATCATTACTCACCCGTAAATCGCCATCGGCTATTTCCGTGTGAGTCACGATACCCTGTGACGTGTTTAAGGCAGATCTTGTAACTGCCATTATAAAATTAAATAAATATCAATGAAAGTAACTTTAACAAATTAAACTTAAAAAAATTAAAAAATTATCTATCAGAGTGATGATTTTTGGATGCTTCCTTGCTTTCATTGTAGTAATTTGAGATATATTTTTAAGCTGCTGATTATTTTAATCAAAAACATAACATATGATAACTTCTACTTGGAACGATATAATAGTTTATCTATTAAATGAATCGTTCAGTGATTTTATTCCCCCTCGACTTTTTCAGGAGAAACTTGAAAGAATAGCTTAATTTAAGAGATTCGCGTGCTGATACTCTCCAGCGAAGCCGAGACAAAGAATTCCTGCACCCGAGGCAGGTATTCAGAACTGTGCTCCCCTCCCCTCCCCTCCCAACTAATCCCTTAACTGTAGCGTTCCTTTTAATCTTGTCCGTTAAGCATAGTACCCCTTTGCTAAGTGATCATGGGTAGAACAGTTGCTAGAATCGCTATTCTGCCCACACCGGGTGGGAAAGACCTAAGTTCGAGTCCCGTCGATGACGAGAGGAATTTTTACCGATCTTTTTCACAATATGGCTGATCAGTCTGAGCCATGGACTCCACGCTGCCACCTTTCTTTTGACACTACGAAAAAGTCTATTCTGCAATATTGAAATACAGTATTTATTCTTGTGCCGTAGTGTCACCTGCTGTCAAAAAAACTCGTGGTTGTAACTAACATATGTGTACATGACTTGAAATTGGTTCTCTTTGAGAGAGAGAGAGAGGCGTCATCTGTATTTAATTAATGTTTTAATGAAATCATGTTCTCACCCAAATTATATAATATATAGGAGGATGCTCGTATTGTCAGTTTTTCGGACCAGTGGCACAAGTACGCGCAGAATAATGGTGAATGCCTTCCTCGGAAAAAACAGTATGCATAATTGATTCTGGGCGTCGCTATCAGTCCGAGATCTTGTGATCAATACTTTCCATGCGTGCGCTCTGTTGGAAACAGATGGGTGGAAATAAAGGAAACAGAAGCTGCTGTAGTGGCCTACATCTATGTAGCTCTTTATGGTGTTATAATTTGCATTCTCGGGAAACGCGTGCATTTGTTTTTCTCGGTGATATGCAGAAAATTATAGGTATCAACATTCCAGACTGGTTTTGTAATTAACGGTCTTCATGTTTTGGGGTTTCCATAACTAATTATTGACTGTTTCATTAAGTTAGATGACGAACATCCGCAATTATGAAATCATCGCTACTTGCGTACATAAACAACACTAGCGATCTTACTGGTAGAAGAGCAGTGAAGCTTGAATAGGTATTCGATGCTTCATCGTCGTCAGTTCTTTACTTATAAAACCTTTTTACAACTTAACTCACAATGTGGTTTATTATATTTACAACATTTTACCATTGTTTTAAATATATTTAAATATATAAGAAGTTTAAATTTGCTTAATCAGTTTTTGCATAACAGAGAATCTCTCTCTCTCTCTCTCTCACTCACACACATACACACCATTTAAGGTGTTGGAAATTATTTTGAAATATGAAAAATTTTGTTGTTGCCAATGGAGTTTAATAATAATACATTTTATTATCTTTCAAATACATTTTAATTATGTTAGAGCTTTTGCAACAGGTGCATGAATTTATTCATAATTATACGATATTATTATTATAATTATGAATTTCACAACTTATATTATCACATATGATTGTAACTACCATACACAATGAATTATAACAGTGTTTATATGCATATACAACTGTTTGTTTTATTTTAATAAATTTATTAAACAGTAAATGCAAATTTAATTGGTTATTTGAAGCAAGTTAGCACACGCTCTTTGAATAGACCGGGGTTCAAGCCCCTGACTGCTGAATGCGGTCGATCTGCCAACCCGCACTGGACCAGCGTGGCAGATTATGGTCCATTTCCCTCAGCAGGAATTGTTGAGGATGCTTCCATCCTGCAGTGGGTTGATAATGGCTGCGTTTTACTTTTTTTTTTTTTTTTTTACCTGTATTTATTTTCTCATATATTATTTAACTTTTCTCTTTTCATGAACCGCTATTATGAAAGATTTTTTTTTTAATTCTCTGATTTAATAGAAATTTGATAAGAATTTTTTGTTTAACTGCTTTATTTCTTAGATTTTAAGCACAGCAGTAATTTTGAAATCCAGTTTGTTGCTAACTTTGTTATGTCACACATCATCGTACAGGGCTATTAGAATTAAAGTGCGCCAACCTGGCCGCGTGTAAATGCCAAACTATGAATGTGTCAAGAGATAAAAATTTGAAACAGGCAGCGTCAAGGTCTGCTTCTCAAACTGTGTACCCTGGTATTATTAATCTGCCTCGAGCTTCTTCAAGCTGTGTGCCTGAGATTAGGAAAACTCCATTCAGTTCAATAGCAGCCATTTTAAGTATGCTGCTATTATAGCATGTAAAGCGTCTTTTAACTTTGCTGATTTTGTTGTAGAAAGGTTGCATTAAAAAAAAGTACCGTTTTATCACTCGGAAACTCGAATTTTTCGTATGGCAAACAGGCAACCTCACCGAGGAATGCACGCTGTTACAGACTCAGTGTACTGACTTTGACTTCTCATAGCCTATAAATTGATTTGTCCGCCCACGCCAACAACATAAAGAAAAAATTCCTAACGGTCCAAAATGTTTAAAAGGAAGGGAATAATAATAAAGTTTAGCTAATTATGTAATGTACGCAGTGCGTTAAATTCGGATGTAGTAATTCGTGACTTGTATTAAAAAAAAAAAAAAAAAACACAGTATAAAGCAACGAATTTTATGCGCGAACATTTCATTTCGTTTCGCATCACCCATTCATTTCTCCAACCAGCGCATGGCAACAAACAATATCCAGTACTTCAACTGCAACATACGTTATATGGATATTGGATAGCCTATGTGATATAGTGGTAGTAGAGGCATATGATGAAAGAAAGCAAGCGTATGAGCTTATGTAGCATCTGCCAAAGAAAAAAAAAAAAAAAATCACACATCCATTCCCTCTAAAGGTTTGTCCAGTTCCTCCTTGAATTTATGTAAGCTATCAACTTCCACAACGAGAAATGGAAGTTTGTTCCAGCAATCAACTACCTGCTGGCTAAAGGCGAATTTCCGCACATCTATTCCACAACTGCCTTTCTTTGATTTGAATTTAAGCCACCACAACTCGTAATCTGAGTTGTGGTGGCTTAAATAATCGTAATAATCGCTTAAACAACTCGTAATAATCGCTCAACCCATTCAAAGCCTTATATACCTCAATCAGATCACCTCTCAGGTGCCTAGTCTCCAGCCGCTGCAATTTGCAGAAATTAAGCCTTTCTTGGTAAGAGGGCCCCTTCGTTCCCCTCACCAATCTTGTTGCCCTTCCTTGTACACGCCCAAGCAACTCTACATCCTTCCTAAAATGAGGCCTGCAGTACTCAAGACGTGGCCTGACCATTGCCTTATACAAAGGGATAATCACCTCGTTTTCTCTGCTAGCAAAATTCCTGTATATCATTGACAATACCTCCATGACCTGCTCTGGCCGCCTGTCTGCATTGCTCAGAAAACTTCATATCTGACTGCACAATTACTCCCAGATCTTTTTTCATTTTCTACCACCCTAAGTGTAGTACCATACAATTGGTACTTTTCTCTGGTGTTAGTTCTACTCATATGCAGTACTTTGCATTTGTCAATATTAAACTTCAGTTGGCACTCCTCAGCCCATGTACCCAACTTTTCTAGATCCTGCTGCAGTAGCACACTGCCATTACTGTCATTAACAACGCTGCCAACCTTTGTGTTATCTGCATACTTGGACATTAAGCCTGATATATCTTCATCAATATCATTGATAAATATACAAAAGAACAGCGGGCCCAACACCGAACCCTGAGGGGCTCCGCTAATAACATTTAGTCCACGAAGAGCAGCGTCCATTGATTATCTCTCCCCCCCCCTCTCTCTCTCTCTCTCAACTACCCTTTTATCCATTGTAGCAACTTTCCTTTAATACCATACTGCTCCAATCTTCCATGCGCAACAGTATCGAATGCAAGTATATGATATCAAAATTAATTTTGCCTCCAGTTCCTTTGTAATCACATCACAGTATCCAATCATATTTGTGAGACAAGACTTTCCCTTAACAAACCCATGCTATGTCTGAATTATTACTGCAGTCTTGTCTAGATGATCCTGCAATGCTTCTTTGACTAGTGACTCCATTATTTTCCTCGGAATAGAAGTTAAACTAACAGGTCTGTAATTATTCATGTCACCTTTTGAACCCCCTTTGTGAATTGGTGATACATTTGCACACCTCCAGGCCATGGGGACCTCCCCTGAGTCCAAGAAAGTTCTCTTAATTATGGCTAAGGGTTTGCTTACTTCATTTTCTGCCTCCTTTGATATAACTGGATAGATCTCGTCCACCGCAGATGCCTTTTTTATGTTTAACTTCAACAATTTCTCATCCACTTTGCTCTCAGTTATTACAAAATCACTTAGCTCCCTGTTAGAGTTTGATAAAGTTCTGGCATTCCCCTCATTGAATAACTCCTCATGTGTGAATGCAGATGAAAAATATGCATTGAGATTGCCAGCTATCTGAGTAGGATCATCAACAGTGGAACCATCGATATGAACTGGACCAGTCTGATTCATCTCCTTCTTCTAGAGTTTATATAAGTAAAGAAGTCCTTGCTATTTTTCTTAGCATCTTTTGTCAAAGATTTCTGGAAATCTCCCTTCGCTTGCCTAATCTCCTTTGTGACTTGATTACAGACTAGCTTATATCTGCCATAGGCTTCTGGGTCGCCTGTTATGCATCCAGTGCATTTTTCTTCTCTGCTACGAGTTTCATTAGTTCATCTAAAATCCATTTAGGTTTAAACGTTGAACAGTGTTTCTTAATCGGTATAAAAAGCCTTGCAGCTTCCACGATTAATTTCTTGGATGCTGCCTACTTAGAATTTGCTATTGGTAACATCAGTTGTTCCCACTGTATAGAATTTAAAAACTGTCTGAGACCACTATAGTCACTATATGTATGAACTCTCTCTCTCTCTGACGTGTAAAAGAGGAAGCTGCAGCAGAAATATTCATTTGGTTCAACGACTCATATGTGGATGGCGGCTCAATTCATTGACATACAATTGTACCTTTTTTCGTATCGGGTTCAAAACCAACTGTGATTCTGAATACAAGCGAAGATTGATTTTTTTTTTTTTTTTTCTTTTTTTTTGACACAAAAGAGAAATAAAACTGAACTGTGTATTGTACGTTAAAGTATCATATATTATAAAGCATATACGTTTTTTTTAGCAAATATATACACTACCTTACAAGTACAGTTTTACCTTGGAAATATATACACTACCTTGTATATATTATGGTCATGAAATTGTGACTATAAATCCTGCAAATATTTTGGACTGCAAGGTGAACACCGATTACTCCAGAACTCGTTTCAAACCTTTCCGAATGGTGAGCACACGTAAAGAGTCAAAAGCGGTTTCTTACAGAAATGATAGTCTCCTCTGGAATTCCACAGTTGACTGAGCCAGGCGTACTATGCATACAGTAGTCGTCGCGTTTCAGACAGCTAGTTACCAGGTGTTAAGACCAGAAGGTAACGCTATGGGGGAATCTTCGTTTTGAGATGTGAGAGGTCGCAAGGTAAACCCGTAACTGTGTCACTGTCCTTCAGGAATTTTAACCGAATGGCTGCAGGCCTTAAGTGCTGGATAACAAAAAACAAATGACATGGTTAATCAGTATGTTGAAAGTCACACCGAAGAAAGCGACCTGTACTATCGATCATTAGAAATCGGTTCTGTGGAGTGACGAGTCACGCTGCACGCTCTTTTAGTGTTATAGACATGTCTGGGTATGTAGGAGGGCTGGATAATGGTATATATTTTTTTTTCTTCCCTATTGAGTGTATGCCATAACTGAAGTTTTGGTGGAGTAAGTGCCATGGTCTGAGAAAGGGCAGTTGTCGTTGCGCTGACTAGGTCCACTGGTTGCAGTGCATGAAGCCAAGTTTGGTGTGTCCCACATTGATATTCTGAACAATACTGTTTGCATTACATTGTGGCAGTTTTAATATGATTAGTTATCTTAAATTTACATAATTTAACTTTTATTGAGCTACAGTTTGTGTGTTTAATTTTTTTGTTGTGCTGCCAGTTCATCGCAAAAATTTTAACAATTAGATTTATGCATAATTTTTTGAATGAACCATCTTTTTTCACATGGATAATGCAAAATTAGTTTATTAAAAGTGCTTTGACGTATAACTTCTAAATTTATTACAAAGGTGACGTTTCAGGATTCTTGCTGGATCCTGAATCAGACGATACAGGACTAAAATAAGGGAAACACAGGACAAATTTAATTTACATTGTAAACGATTCTAACAATTTCCCCAATTAAATTTCCTATGTTATTTTTGTATGTTCCCTTGTTTTAGTCCTATATGGTCTGATGATGGGATATGGCAAGGTTAGGAATAAGTTTAGGAATTAGGTGAAAGCACTTAATTGATAAACCAGTTTTGCATTATTCACGTGGTAAAAGATTTTCATTTCAGAAATTAAATCGACAGCGAACACCACGTAGCATCACTTCCAAATTATAATTTTTTGACTATATAAAATTCGATATAGTTAAAAAAAAAAAAAAAAAAAAAAAGCAACCTTCTGCTATATTTCTTGTTCCCAAAATGCTTTATGGATTCTTTTTATATTATTATTGGTTTCAACTTTTACCTATTAGTTTTATTCCAAACATTTATGGTATTAGTTTGAGAGAGAGGAGCCAGCGAGAGTCTGCATTACAGAAGTAGATTAAAAAAAAAAAAAAAAAAAAAAATCTGTGTGAAAAAAAAAAAAGCAGTATATGTTGGGTATGATAAAATATTAACTGATATGTTAAGATATTTAAGTTGATCTTATATTCATGATCAGTTTGATCTTTCAAACACCTACTGGAGTCTCAGTTCGTAGTTGGCCTAAATATTTTTTTACTTTTATTAATATATTTGCCTGCTACTTTCACGAAACCACGGGTATGCAGAGTCTAATACTAAGGTATGATGATAACATATAACTACTACTGATGATAATAAACGTAACTACTTTTGGAATGTTGTTGCATATTGCCTCTTATTTCTCCAGTACAATCGTTACTTATTATAATAAATAATTTTTCTGTTTATACTCTGGGACGACCAAAGGGTCAGAGGAGTTCACAAGATAGACAGAATACAAGAAACAGCACCGTATTTAGCAGTCACGGGCTTGAACCCCGGTCACACTGGGGAGATGCATGTGTACTTATGCACTCGCTCGCCTGACCACTCGGCTACGGCGGCCGTTTATAGATTTTATGTTCATTGCGTTTTGCTTGTTTAATTCGGGACCATTCATATTATCTTCAATAATACTTATGTATTTCAGTTTACTTTCCATACATAAAATCAATTTATTTTTCCCTTCATAAAACCATCTCCATGACTGATGAATGAGAAGAAATGTTTCCATATGTTTTCAGTTATAATTAGAAAATTAAATAAAAAACAAGTTGTTGTTTTTTTTTTTCGGCTTGAAGTAGTAATTTTTTTATCTTTGCACCAAGTTAAGCTTTCGTGGAATCGATCATATGCAACTAGATTTCATTTTTTTCCTACAATTTGAACTCTTGAATTCGACTATCCCTTTTTTATTTCTGTTAGAAAAAAGGATAAATACAAAAAAGTGCAATTCGCGGGCGGAACTCGCAGAAAAACTGTCGGTGTATTTCAAGGAAGCATTCTCGATACCACCATATTCATCAAAAAAAAAAACATTGTTGAAAAAGGTTTTATCTGGAGATGCAGCAAAACTTTCCTTTTCTCGAAGTAACCTTCTGATCAGGCCGCGTCTCGTCGTGAGTTTTCTTGCTCTTATTATTCCGTATATTTCTTAAGTATAAAAATTGTTTTGTCGAAAAGGAAGTGATTTTAATTTAAAAATCTTATTCAGTATTTCCCCCTTCCCTCAGCTATGCAATTAACTTGAGAAATTATGTAGTTATGTTCTCTGTCTTACTTTCAGCCTTCTCTTCTACTTCTTTGACCAAGAAGGATATTCTTAGGCATATTACATCATCCACAATCCCACACCGCTTTTTCCGCAGCAATGTCGTATCCATGGCATTATTCGTTCTTTCCTTCCTAAAACTGAACTCCTTTATATCAATGTTGTTGTCTGGCATAAACAAAATACAGTACCTTAACCATTGTTTCTAGTCCACAATTGTATGGAAACTGCAAAATGAAAGTAATAAAATGTCTCATCCTCAACAAAATCAGCGAAACCAGGGTTAAATAGAATTTCGCATCATTTAAGAGAAAAGAGGAGTTCATGATTTTCTAGTTTAACTTCTAGTTCAAAATGTTCTTGGCATGGAAATGTATTTTATACTGTCAGCCTTCCTAAAGAATAACATTATACTGTACTTAGGTTAGGATGAAGGCTTGTTATTCTGAGGTGCATTAGATGCTGACCTCTTGTAGTTTAATTTGTGGAAGTGCCTCGGGTAAATCAGGCGATGTATTGAACTTTATCAGTTGCTACATTTCAGTCAAGCAAAAATTATGGCTCTCTAACCATTTCCCGGGCTGCATTTACATGCGTCCCTAAAAGCCCAGAAGGACTTTCTTATGGCGCAGACCATTTCCATCAGTTTATGCCTAAATCTGAAGTCTGCACAGTCCATTAGTCAGCCTGCCTTTCCATTGTTGAATGTTTATGTTTAGGAGTTACTGACAAAAACGCTTCTCGTGCGAAACCTTAGATGTCATAAAACTCGTTTCACCTGTTCACATTTCTGCAGTTCATTAAAGTCATGAGTTGTCGTGCCGTTCTCTCGCGGATATTAGAGTAAAGCTAGTGTCATAGGGGTATTGCCATGGAACTTAACTGGCATTATGCAAAGATGTCTGTTTAAATTGTTAAGCTGCTAAAAAAATTAAAGTAGAACAGGTTATCGTTTTACGCCCATTGGAGGTTTAAAAACGTGAAATTTCATGGAAGGCTAAATAACATTCTACCATTTATATAATAAAAAAAATGTGTATGTGTCGGGCACGCATAGCGGAAGTTTAGGTGAACATTTATCAGTTGACCGAGGATACCGTATTAACCGTTTGAATGCCGCAGGCGACGAATCTGCATGAATGGGAACCTCGGACATATGAGACGTTCCGTTACCAAATCTAGTTATTGCAAGTGCTGTGGCATCGGATGATATTTAAAACCAGTTGACTTCGATATAGCCGGACTCACTTTGTTCTAGAGAGAGCCACAACAGCTGTTACAGGCCGACATTTGACTTACATCCTCATTTGGAAATGCTGCTTGAAGAAGATCTCGAGCTGCTACAATCTTTACGTCGTTCTTGAACCAAAGCCGATCACAAACGGAACAGACTGAACCGAAATCATTATCCAGGACTGTACGTTTAAACTGTGCGTGGATCCTGCGGTATTTCTTAAAATCATGTTGCTGCTCTGGCTGTGTATGACGTGTTGAACGATTTGGTGGAGTACTTCTGGCAGTCGCTTTCGGCTTCTTCGTTTTTCATTTACGACTGGGCTTCGAGGACGCTTCGTCGTTTTCATTTGCAGTATCAATTTCCTTGACTCCTTCCAAATTCACTTCTAACATTTCTGGGGAGATGTAAGATGTGGATGGACCTTCTTCGGCTTCTCTGTTAAACTCCATTGCATGCTGTAATTTCTTCCGCTGTCAAAATAGCTTAGATCTCTCCTTAGTACTCGGAGGTTGCATTGCACTATACGTGCTCTATACGCCTTACAACGCTCACTATGAGCCTTCGACATGTTGAATTAATTTTTTTTTCTTTCTCTGTCGAAATTTTTTATTAAATACGGTGGAGCATGACGCAATCAGTAGGGTTACTGAGTGAGTCATTCGTCGCTCGTGCCTGGTACGGAGTGGTATAGTGGTTGGGGATGAATCATTTCGTGTCGCATTTTCTTGGCGATTTTTGTGAATCCATGGATGCATTGTACGTGTACGTGCGCTATACGCTTTACAAGGCTCACTACAGTGGAACCCCCAGCTTTACGATTGGTTCACTGTAAGATCAAATCACTTTACGACGGACACTCCATGACAAAATACCGTTCACTATATGATATGTAGTAACTTCTTAGCAGCACGAGAGCAGGCCTTAAACAAAATGTCCTGGGCATACATTGCATAGTCAGATGCAGAATAATTAGTTGTATTATTCATCATAGAATTCATGAATGAGAAGTGAAGAGCATGATCAAACCGAGGCCATAATATACGTTTAAGGGAAAAGCGGCGAATGTCCTGCAAAGGAAAAGAAGTGTCTGGAGAAGAAGACTTAATCACAAAGGCAATAGCTTTGTGATCACTAGAGCAAATGCCACAGTTAACGGACCAGTCAGAAACAGTGGTAGCGTTGGCATGTGCAGTCACAGTTATGTCAATATTACTCTCTCCAGATGTAGAGCTGAAGGTACAAGGCATGTCAGGCTGGCTGAGAGTAACAAGGTGATGAGAGAGTAAGAATTTTTCGGTAAGTCTGTCTTTAGCGTCAGAGGAAGATGCGAACCAGAGTAGAGACGTGTGCATTGGCATCTGACATGATGAAAAGGTGTGTGGAACCAACAGTAGCAATAACATTATCAAGGTATTGAAGATAAACAATGATATCAGAAGTAGGTGGACAGTATAAAGAAACTAGGAAATAAGAAGTGCTAGAGGTGGAAACATGAATGTGAACAGCATGTTGTGTGGTAAGGCTATTGATTTTGACAACATTCACATTAGCGTTTGTGATAACAAACGCAGTGCGTGGCCCAACATGATCGTGCTGAACGACACGCATGGACAACGGGTAGTCAGAAACTTTGCCTTGGCGATAATATGGTTCTTGAAGGGCCAGTATGTCAAATTGGTGAACATCCAGATATTGTCGAACTTCATTTGCAACTAGACGAGACTTGTGTGCATTAAGTTGAAGGATACGCAAGTCAGAAGTGATAGAGCCGTTGACTTTTGTACTATGGAAGTATTTGCAGTAGTTACATCGATGTTGCTTTCCCAGAGTTTTGAGCTAAATGTCGGCAAGTTGTTATGGTGGGTTAGGACCGCAAAGGGGGTGAGGAAGGGGTATAGAAAGAAAATCCTCCATAGCCTGGCGATTGTGAGTTGCAGCACAGTCCTCAGTCTGGCTATGTCAGTGTCTAGGGTGGCATCAGGAACCCATTATCAACAGAATCATCTGGTCTGATAGTAAATTAAGAGTGGATTGTCGATAGTTGATGCGTGGAGCGGTATTTTCTCCAGGCTAGCAGTATAAATATTTCATATGGAAGGCACCAAAATGTCTGGCTATATTAGCATGCTGCATAAGTGGTACGCAGGAAGTTAACCTTAGTAACAGTTTCAATGAAGCGTTTCGTACTATCGCCGCCCAGGTTGTTTTAGAGGTGGTTTCCACCACTCTGAATCACAGAAAATATTTCTTTACCATACCTGCATGCGTGTAAGGTTCCTGGACTATTACTATATAATAATAATAATAATACATTTTCATTTATTGCAACTACAGCAAGCCCATCACAGCACTAGGCTAGAGGCATAAATTCAGTACAAAGGAGACAAATATATATATAACAAAAAAAAAAAAAAAAAAATACATTCTATATATACATTAACAACGAATATGAATTATAATGATCAAAAATATATATTGCAGAACATCAGATTTGGTTCTCGGATGTAGTTACTGGGTTGCAGGCCAGGCAGCTGTTTATATTTCTCATAATTTGTTTGGAAATGAGACTCCTGTAGGCTTCAGAGTTGATCAACCTCTTACAATCAATGTTTTGATCATTTATGAGGTGAAGGGATGCATTTGGGAACATCCTGTCCATTTGTTTTAGTCTGGAGAGTTTGGATTTGAATTGTTGTTGGTTTCTTGAGTTTTCTCTGTTGGTGGGAGCTATTATGTTGACTAGGTTTGGTGAACTGGTTGCAAGGGTAATTAACTTCGCAAGAAGCATGACTCCAGACTCGTTGATCATCTATATCAGAGGCTTTGTTTTTAAGTTTTTATAAAGCTGTTGCCTGGATATTGTACGGGAAAAACGAAGTTTATTGTTCAGCCATCTAAGAACCCAATACTCTAGGGCAAGGAATTTTTTTACGGTAACTTGAGGAGCGCCAGACCAGATTTCGGAGGCATAAGACAGAATGGGGAAAAATGCATCTCTGAACATGGTTTATGACTGTTTTTCTATCTTGAATTGCCGCTGCTTCTTGCTTGATCAGCCATTTTGATTTTTGATTTTTTTAGCAACATATACATAGTGAGAATTAAATGAAAGGTTTTTGTCAAAAACAACTCCTAGGTCTTTGTGAGCATATACGTTGGGAATTGAAACATTTGCAATTTTAATTTCTATGTGGTTTGGAATAAGTTATTTGAGCAGATTTGTTTGTATTTATAGTCAGATTGAGATTCTTCAGATACTTAATGATTCCGCACATCTGTAAATTCGCATCATGGCTAATTTTGGATATGTCATCACAGGATTTGGAAATAATAAACAACTTTAAATCATCGGCATAAGCCAGCAGATTTGGATTTTCTTGTAGAAGTGGTTGTAGAGATGCTGAAAATATAACACTGGAGAGAACACCTCCTTGAGGAATGCCTGTTGTGGTTGTGACGAGAATATTATTAGTATTAGTGGGGAAGATGAGATTTCTATGATTTAGGCTGTACTGTAGATAGGATATAACCATTGTGTCAATGAGGAAATGATTTTTCAGTATTTCAATGGCTTTCTTGTAATCAGTGTTGTCGAATGCACCTTTGATGTCTAAGTAAAAGACATCGCATTGTGCTTTATCCTGAAACGCAGTTTGGATGCTCACAATGGTGTCAGCTAGGCTTGTTGTTGTGGAGCGCCCTGTAGGACCAAAATGCACGTTGACGGGTGCATTAGCGAAGATTGCATCCTGAAGATATGGCAGCATGATCTTATCAATAATTTTAGCGATTATTGACGGTACAGCAATTGGACGAAAGCTTATAATTTGTTATTACTAGTAGCCTGTTTTTGAATCAGGGTAATTCTAAAAGTCTTCCATAGTCGTGGAAGGAATGGCTGGGAGGTGCAACTGGAAATAATATGAACTAAAGAATCAATGATGAATACATTGGACATCTTAATAATAAAACTAGGGATGCCGTCAGGGCCTTCACTACTATCAATTTGTAATTGTTTAATAATTTTCTGAACTGTATTCTTGTTTACAAGTTGGTTGATTAGCAGGGCTTGACTAGGAAGCATTTCATGTTGCACGCTATTTTGCAGATGTCAAAATTGCATGTTTCCATATTGATTTTTATCCATTCCAAAGTCTGGTCATTCTGCAAGGTAGCTCTTGTTTTTGAAGAAAGTGCCCTTTTATTATGCTTGAACCTGAACGTTAAATAATTTTTGTACGCCTGAATTTTTTTGAGCTGAAACAGTGCTCTGCTCTTTTTATACTTTATGTATGTTGATGAAGTGCCGTACGTCTTCCACTGCCTGTGGTATTTTTTGTTTCCTTTTAAAGTATGGGTTTAGATGAGATTTGAACCACGCTTTGGATTGAAAAGAAAGTCTTACAAGTTTGGATGCCGACTCTGTTTTTAATTGATTAAACCATTTTATTAGTAGAAACGTGGCGTCCTGAATAGGTATATTTTTGAGAGAATCCCATGGATAGTATTTTAAGAGCTGCAAAAACTTTTCTTTCTGAAGGAATTTAATTGATGATATTCTTTTAGTGATTTCTAGAGAGGAATGCCCATAGATATATATTTTATTCAGAAGCACAATCTACAAGTTAAAGAAACCGATATCTACAACGTTTTTGGGCATAACATCAGACCCAGCAAATGACATTAAAGCAGAAAAGAAAAGAATCTGGACTGAGATAACAGCTATTTGGCAGTCTAGATGGGACGAATCTGTCCCATCTAGACTGCCAAACAAAGAAGAAAGAAACAAAGAAGTCCTTTCAACGAGTGACTTGTGACTTCTCCGGGAATCTGTTCATGGTTCGCACCATCTATGACTACAGCATATTTACTAACAGGTCACGGTTATCTCAGGGCTAAGCTCCACGAGATGGGGCTTGAGCCAGATCCATTCTGCACTTGTGGTTAGAACGAAGATTGGGAACATGTCCTGTTAATGTGTCCACTGTACTGGGAACAGAGACGACGTCTTATGTATAGGGTCCCTAACCTATCGCTGGATAATGTTCATATCTTTCTAGAAAATGAACAAAATTTTACCGCCCTCGAGATCTTCAGTGTCAGTTTTTCAGAAGAGAACTGAACTTAAGAATCAGCTTGGTTAATTAAATTGAAGTCAAATTGGTGTACAAGTTGCATAAGCTGCATTTTAATGAACAAATTTCGTTGGAATTACCACTTGTTGTAAATAAGGCAGATATAAAGTAAGTAATGGAAATAAAAATATCAATACTAGGAAGGAAAACCTTCTTGGAATACCTGGGGGGGGGAACTCTTTTAAGTTCATTATTTGAATCTTGTAACCTCCTTCTTGCTGGATTCTGGAAATAGATACCATATTGATGCAACACCACATAGCTCAAAATAAAATTCAAACTACATGCTCAAAAACGCCAATTTTGGATTAGATAATATAAATCGTGCCGTGACAGTCTCATTGCGACTGTTCACAGCAACTTTCATCACTCCTAATTTTCTGACCAAAAGATTTCCTAGACTGCGTGGGAAATGATGAATTGTAAAACTGTGTATTATAGAGGCACAGTCTCATTGTGGCTGTTGACCTCATTCCTGACGCCTCAGGTTTTTGTCATCTTTATCCAGTACATATCTTCTGTGGATAATTGAGAAGCAAGATTTATAATTGTTGAGTACCTTTGATTGGGAGGATGACAAGGATCGTTATGCTCTTCCGTGGCAGTGGTCTCTTGTAAGGTTGATATTTCAAGTTGAGCAACTTCTTTTTGGACCAGCTAATATTAATGGGCTTTGACAGTCTCATTATGGCTGTTCATAGAAAATATCATCACTATTAAATTTTGATAAAATTTTCCTGAATTGGACTGCATGGCAATCAGTGCTTTATAGAGAAAGTCTCATTGCGGCTGTTTCCCTGTTGATGCTACTGGCTTTATCATCTATTTCTAGTACGCCTCTTCTCGTGGAAGACTGTAAAGATGTATTTCATTGCTGTGTATCTTGGAGCGGAAGAGGCGAATATCAACATGCTTCCAACATGGCAGTAGTCTCATTATGACTACTTGCCACCAGCTATCATTTTAAATGCTTTTGTATTTAGTTAAAGTTTTAACTTTTAAATTTCCTTGCAATATCTTAAAGTTAAATTTAAGTAAGGTAAAAATCAGAATTTCTGAGTAAAATAAATAATAGGTTAATTTACACAGGTGTGTGTTTTTTTTTTTTTTTTTTTTTTGGCTGGCTTCTTGGTTTGGGCAACCTGGGAACGGGATTCCTGGCGCCCACCGGTATTGCAATGTCTCCGGTGGGTGCGGGATTTTGTGCGTTTCAGTACTACAGGTGACAGTGGACTCAAACCAGCACATTAGGCTGACACACGAGCGCTAACACTTTTTAGGGCCCGCTCCGCAGAGGTTGCATACAACTCTTTATTGCATACAAAAGGCACACGCCGTACACAACGAACACAGATGAACAAGGTGGAGATGGGCAAAAATTGCCTAGGAGCCACCAGCGGTACCACACACACACACACACACACATCAGTCAGGAAACAAATATATATTAACGCGTCTTCTTCTCAGGTTAATTTGGGTGTTCTTGAGGATAAGGGCATAAAAGACAATGTCCGGATAAAGTGAATACTGATAAGTCTAAGACAGACCCAGTTTTTACGATTGATGCAGGATGCCTTGTAGATAGTGCTAGTACGCAGGTGACTTTGACGAAAATTAAGAAAACCTTGAGTGATTTCATGGCTGCTGAAACCAATAAGGTAACTAAGACAGCATCAAACATAATCCATAGCTTTTGGGCAGAGATGGAAACAATTACCACACATCATTGATAATTCAAAATGATAAGTTAAAAGTCAAGGCAGAGGAATTACAAGTAAGTGCTAATATGTTTGACCAAATCATGAGTGGCAAGGCTGGTTTGATGCCACCTTTACAGCCATCTGACGCTGATAAAGTCAGGATCAGCTCGACACAAACGAAGCAGATGTGTTCTGGAGGGGACAGAGTGGAACGAAGGCAGAATTATAATATAACTGACTCTAGAGATAGGATACTTATGGAAGCTAAAACTGTTACAACACAAATCAGTGTCCCTCAGCATGCTGCGATCTTTAGACCGGTGGACGACTCCAAAGTGGTCTCAGGTTCGGAGGTTAAAGAAGTAATAGACAAATCTTTGCGTTCTGAACATAAAAATTTAAAAATTAAAAACGTCAGAATTGTGAAAAAGAATTGTGGGTTAGTTGAAACAAATAACAAGGAGGATTTAGAGTTGCTTACACAATCCTTCAAATTTAAAGATGTTGGACTACAGTCGGACAAACCAAAAATGACAGTTCCTACACTTTTAGTTTCTGACGTTTCGCGTTTCAAGAGATTTAGCTAAGGAAGAAATAGTAAAGGACATCTTTATGAAAAATCTCAAAGGTTATGGCTTTACTTTTGAAGAGATTCAGGAAGAGGTGACGTTATGTTTTAGCTTCGGTACAAAGACAAAAGTGATAAATTGGGTGATAGGTTTCTCACCGAGATTATTTAAACACATTTTAGAAAACGATAGAATTTACTTGGGATTCTCAGCCCATAAATACAGGAAATTTACAATAGTGACAAAATGCTTCCGTTGCTTGGGATTTAGACACCTCACGCAGTTTTACACCCACAAGACTGTATCTTACGGTAATTGTGCGGCTGGGGGGAACATATACTGTATATGCAGATTGCCCCTATAAAGAGCATCCTCCGAGATGTATAAACTGTAAGAGGAGGGATAGGAACAATGCGCATTCTGTAAAGGATCCACTCTGTCCAGAATATCAGAAGGCAGCTGAACTTGCAATACTGAAAATTGTTAATGAATAATGCACAAATATACCATCTGAATTACAATAGATCTATCAACAAGTACTTCCTAAAAATAATGCAGGTGAACGCGCAACGTTCACATTGCGTTGCAGATGAACTAATACTTTTATGTTTGCAATTCAAGCAGCCAAAAACTGCCACTGTTTTATTTAATAGAGCTCTAACTATAACATGTGGACATGTGTTTATGTAAGGGACGGCTCCTAGAACGTCAGTTAAACTCCGCCTCGTATCTCTGTGAAGAACAGTATCACTACTAACGGGCCAGATATGTGTGTGACGGAGGTTTGTGCGTATTCTGTTATGTTCTGGCCACTTGGCTACCCAGAAGCATCAATCACCTGGACAGATGATTCTGGGTACTCGTCCACACCACTGGAAGGTGGGCCAGTTCCAGTAGATGGGACACCTATGGTCTCAGAGTATGAGACAAAAAAAAAAAAAAATAAATAATAATCCTTCTCTGCGGCACACTGCAGAGAGGGGGGGGATCCCAGAAACGAAGAGAAAGAAAAGAATAAAAATAATTAACTAAGATAACAAAAAATAATAATAATAAAATAAATATATATACTAAGTATATATATAAAGTATATATATATATATATTGGTTTTTTTTTTGTTTTTTTTTAGCATTTATACGCAAACATACATACATGTATATACCAAAAAGCGAAAGGAGGAAAAACCAGGGGGGGAAGAGAGAGAGAGAGAGAGAGAGAGAGAGATCTTTCAGTTGAGCAACCATTAAGAACGGCAGCATAAAAACACTTCGGTGCCTCCAGCCAGATGGATTTCATCAACCTCGTATCACTGGAATCATACTTTTCCTTAGTTCAAACATTTCTTTAGCAAATACCTGGAGCATCTGAAACTTACTACAGTCTCTTAAAAATATAGCTTCTTCTCCTAGAGCTATACTCCCAAGAATTTTACGTATTGCTGTCCTGACATTGTTATATATTCGACAATCATATAGGATGTGCTGCCAGCTTTCCCTGGCCCCGCAAAAACAAAGGTCCGTGTTACTTAGTCCTAATGTATGTAATTTCTCATTCATTGACCCGTGCCCTGTTAACAAAAATGACGACTGTAAACTAGGTGTAAACCAATTGCGAAATTTTTTATCATTCAGAGAAGTCACGTTCGGGATAAACAAGTTGGTCACTCTTCCAGTAGGTATGGTATCCCATCTTGTCTGTCATAAATTGATTATTTCATTCATACATCTTTTCTTTTCGCCTCTACAGTCAGAGCGAATATTGATCCCTATAACAAAAAGTTCTGTAGGAATTTCCCTCTTAATACAGTAGCAAAAACCACGATACAACAAATGTAGATCCAAGGGTAGCGCTCTGGCCAACACCTGCAGCGCGGCAGTGGACACCGTTCTGCACACTCTTAAAATACCAAGGAACATGATGCGCTGTATGGAATTTAGTTTAGCCCGAAACGTAGCTATTTTAACTCTATGGAACCAGGCTCCTGCAGCGTACGTAGTTATAGGAAGTTATACTGCCTTGTAATACAGAAACAGTGTTTTATGTGATAGACCCCAGTCAGACTTTGAAATTCTAATGATAGCACCAGAAAATTTCCTGATTTTATTGCTTAAATATAATAAGTGCTGGTGAAATGATAACTTATTGTCCACAATAATTCCCAGGTATTTGGTATCAAGGACCATAAGTAACTGTACACCATTCAACTTGATCTGAGGAGGTCGATTTATATATAAAGCTATTTTAAATAACATCATTTTAGTTTTGTAAGGACTAATAGCAAGGTGAAAGCTTTGAGCCCAAGAACTTAAATCTGGCAGCACACTACTAGCTTTCTGTTCTAAGAGTGAGCGAGATCGTCCTGCAATTATAATTGTCAGATCATCTGCAAATGCCAGCACCTTACAATTAGGGAATGTGCGAACCAACCAGTTGTGTAAGACTAGATTCCAAATAAGGGGTTCCAAGACGGAGCCTTGAGGACACCCTCTCACAGCCTGTTTTCGTAGCTCAAAGTGCTTGGACTTCACTAGCACATATCTATTTGAAAAGTACGGTAACTGTTGAAAAGCATATATAATTCCTTGGAACAGTCAGCGTTTCTTAACTGAGCCATCGCTGCCTCCCACCAAACAGTATCAAATGCCCCTTCGAAATCCACGTAGATTGCTAATTCATATTTGGATGTAGAATTCTCAATATGCGTTCGAAATGCCACTAGATAATCTTCACAGGATTTCCCAGGAGTGAACCCATATTGCTGAGGCGATATCATATCCTGCTGCACTAGCAGGTCGGTTACCCGCTCTGACTGTAACATTATTATTATTATGTCTATGGTTGCACTTAGACTTTCGTCTATCTCCACCTGATAAACTGAATTTGCGCAGAACCTCTGCAAAACAGACCTGTATCTCTTCGCCACCAGGGAGCAGCTGGCACCTGCACAGCCGCTCCCTGGTGGCGAAGAGACCCTAATGGCCGCCCATAGTCACTTGGTACTGGGCCTGGTCTTCTATTGTAACAGTGCCTCATGCACAAAAATCCCGCACCCACAGGAAGTAGTGCTATACCGGTGGGTGCCAGCAATCCCGCTCCCAGGCTGCCCACACCTGAGAGCCAACAAAAAAAAATAATAATAAAATAATAAATAAATAAAAAGCTCTAACTGTAACAGTCATATCTCTTTTTTGTACATCCTTTTCTATCTGCATCTATATTTCTATTCAATTTTTAGACTTCTACATGGTTTCTTTATATCGCACTCCAAATGATAATATTTAGGTACCAATGCATCTTTTGGAAGAAATTTTAAGCACTTTTCTTAGTGCAAATATATTGGTTTCAGCTGACTCCAACGCAAAATCTCAACTTTGGTGGTTTAGCGAGCGTAACGATGCTAGATGTTCTGTGTTTGAAGAATTTATATTGACTAACCATTGGAATGTGCATAACTTCCCAACAAGCATGAGACTTCCAATCAGTTATGATAATTTCACTATTTTAATAACCAGAAACATATTAATTTAATGAGCAACTCAGTACAAAAGATTCAAAACTATCTATATGTAAATCGAAATAGTTAAATCCACCGATATACTGTATTCGAGTTAGAGACGTCTGTTACCATTAACCACTGAAAGCAGCGAATAGACTATTCGAAGTTCTTCTCCTAAAGACTTAATTTGCAAAAACTTGTAATGCATTCAAAGTTTGTTTATCTTCAACAACCCTCGATTCCTACTCTGGACTAATACTCCCAACACTAATCATTAATCTTTCTATAAAATTCCTATATATAGGGATTTTATCCTATATATATCTTATTGTATATTATAGAGATTTTATAAAATCCGTATAATATACAATCATAATGTTTCCAATTTTCTAAAAGACCATATCGACAGAGATCTGTATCAGACAACCGAAATTGGAAAAGTTTCACATTTAAAGAACCGTGTCCAGTATGTACGTAAGACAGATATATTCCCCCATAGAGGACCAGCTCTGATTATTCTTATTCATAAAAAAAATTACATCTGGAAAGAAGGCTCTGATAATCAAGCCTTTGGCAGTCGTTTCCCACCTAGTTTGCCAAATCTTAATCAATTCATTAAAACATCGAGTTTTTTCCTTATTAATATCAGTATCAGTATTGATAATTATCCCGAAAATTTCAGCTTGTCTCTGTTTGCGAATACATTAGCATAAACCTGTAAAAGTTACCATCAAATCCAAATGCAGTGTTTCAGCAAGAACCTGTAAAGCAGATGTAGAAATGGTCCTGTATACCCTCAGCATGAGCAGAAGCATAGTTCGCTGAATGGAAATCAATTTTGAACTAAACCTGACAGTGCCCAACCTATGTAACCATGCTCCTGAAACATAAGTAACCATGGGGAAATACTGCCTTATAATATATCGGCATAGATAACCCCCCAATGAGTACACAATATTCTTACCATTGCACTAGTAAATCCTTTGATTTTCGTGGCGATATTGAATAAATGAGAATGAAAATTGAGCTTGTTGTCACTTCCCGAAACATTTTAATTCTGAAACCATTGGAAGTTGTTTATTATTAATAATTATTTGAGATAGCCGATTCTAAATTGCATAAATTTGTGTCTGTAAATTGCGCGTGTTCTCTGGTCGATTTGCCTGTTTTGTTGGACGAAAATCCCAGTTTTTTTTCGGGGGAAAAACCCTTGCTATCTACGCCTGAGACCCACTAACTCAGTCACGGAGTGAAAAAAGCCCATAAAAGTTCCTGACGTCGTCGACGGGATTCGAACCAGTGCCTTTTCCTCTCGGTGTGGGGAGGATGGTGATGATACCACTGTGCTACCGGCACAGACATATTTTTTTTTTTTTTTTTTTTACACATACAATTATGTACATTTTCAAGATTTATACATTAATTTATATATAATTTAAAATATACAGTCTCATGTGGGAACATCTCTATGTGAGTGTGTATTTACGTTTCCGGGTGGCACCTAGGCTAAAAGCCCATCTCCACCTTGTCCTCTGTTTTGGTACAGCAACTCTGTATAGCGGGCCTGGAAAAGTGTAAATGTTTGGGTGTGAGATGTTAGTGTGTGTTCTGGTTTGTATCAGGCCACTTTTCCACCAGGGAGTAGCCAACAGCTGGGCAGCTGCTGCCTGGTGTCCAACCGTGGCACTAGAATCCAGGCCTGGGTCTATTATCACCTGTAATGTGCGAAAAGCACTAAATCCCGCACCCATTGGAGGTAGTGCAATACCAGTGGGTGACCGCGCAGACATCAAGGTGTAAGGTGTATTTAGTGTCAGACAGCACCAGGGGTTTCCCCCATCTCCGCGTAGTTTTCATTGTGGGTGTACCAGTTCACTGGAAATGCCAGAGATTTCAAAGTGTATGGATATTGTATATGTGTAGTGCCTTGTACCGTTGTTCATCTGGTCGTTTAGCCGCTGGACCCCTGCTGAGGCCCAACGTTGCCCCACCTTTGCCCCGTGGAGGCAGACCAGGAACCCAGTAGCCTTAAGTTACTCTGGCAGGTCCTGCCACCTAATTTACTGAGATTTCAGTGGCTAGGACCTAAAAAAAAAAAAAAAAAAAAAATATTGTATTTATATTGCATGCATATATGCGTGCATACAAGCACATATGTACACACAACGTGCATACACATACCAACGTCAATCGTGGGGTTGACGTCACTTGAGTTGGGTGCATATATGCGTGCATACAAGTACATATATACATACATGCACATATGTACACACAACGTGCATACACATACCAACGTGAACCGTGGGGTTGACGTCGCTTGAGTTGGGCCAGAACGTGGGTGAAGATCTTTTGGATGTGAAGATAGAGAGGGGGAGGCTGAAGACTGGGGGGAGAAAGACAGAAGTATGGAGCCAATAGGGAAGACAGCCCCAAGTTTCAGTGTGGCATGCTCATGCCCCACCAGAGTAGAAATGAGGGGGGGGCGACGAGAGAATCGTCTACCCGGGGGAGTAGGGTTTAAAGGTGAAGGGGGCTAGGGTGCCCTCTTCAGGCTGCCGTGAGGCTTTGGGAGCTAGGCTGCAGTTTGTTGTCTCAATTTTTGTCCACTTGATTCAGATTGGGACACTCATGAGGCAATCCCTGTCCCTTTTTTTTTCCCGTTGATTTTCTTTTCTTCTTCTTTTTCCCTTCTTTTCTTTATTCCTTTCTTTTCCATTCATTTTCTTTTCTTCCACAGTTTTCTTTTCCAGGAGTTGTCTCTCTCTTATGCGATTTATGTTACTGTACTATCAGTCTCGGTGTATGGCAATTAACACCCTTCTCCTTGTGAAGAGGTCCTGTGCATACTGGGAGAGCGCGCGGTACTCCTCTTCCGTGTCAATGAAATGATGTTCAAGTCCTTTGGGGGAGGTAATGGATTTTCGTGATGAGGGTGCATCTGAGGTATTCGTATTGTGGGCAGTCGTAAAGCAGGTGGTCCCAGTTTTCGACCTCCCCGCAAGTTCAATTTGGGTCATCGACGAGGCAGAAGCTGAACAGTTTCTGGTTGAAGGGTCCATGTCCTGTGAGTAACGAGGTTAGGTGCAAGCCCGGGAAGAACTAGCCCGGTTGCCTTGGGTATATTTTGTTCAATTCTGGAAAGAATTTACGAGTGATCTCGCCCTTTGTCGTCTCTGTCCATCTTTGTTGCCACTCCTGAAGGAGGTAGGTCTGTTGCCGTGCTCTTTCCGTTTTTTGACTGCTTGCTGGGTTGATTGTGAAGTCCTGATGATTTGCGGCCACTCCCTTTGAGTGCAGGTAGAGCAGTCCTGCTTTCACAGCTTCTAAATCCAGGGGTAGCGCTCCAGCAAGCACCTGCAGTGCAGATGTGCTTACCGTGCGGCAAGCTCGTGTGGTCGTCAATAGGATGGTCCTATGTGTCATATCCAAGATTTTCTTGTTGGTTACCAGTGAAGTTTTGGTGAACCATACTGCAGCTGCATAGATTATTGCCGGGATGAAGGTTGACTTATAATATAGCATTAGGGTTCGTTTTTTCAGTCCCCAATCCTTCCTCGTAATCCTAGCCATTAGGGCTGAGTATCTTCTTATTTTCATTCTTATGTGTAAACCTTAGATAATAGGTTGTTATCTAAGATAACTCCTAAGTACTTCATTTGCTTGGTGAGTTTGATGGTCAGGCCATTTATTTTTATTTGGGGCGGACGCTGTACCTGAAGAATTCCTTTCAGCAAGATGGATATGGTTTTCGTCGGTGCAATTTTTAGCTGTTTTTTTGTGGCCCAGTATTGTAATTTCTGCATTGCCTGATTACCGATGTTTTCCAGTTGGTTATTTTTGTTATTTTGGTTTTTCAGGAGCATTAGCAACTAAGGCCATATTGCTTCGGGATATGCGGTGGTCATTCCCTGACCTTTCCGCATCCTCCGTATTTGGTGGTGACGGGCTCGAACCCCGGTCTAATCAAGAAGCGTGTGCTAAGCACTGCTGCTCCTGCCCACCTGGCTACGGAGGCGCCTTTTTTCCAGTTGGACTCTGGAATCTGCCTCAATAGTAACAATGAGATCGTCCGCAAAGGCCTGGGCCTCAGCCAGCCCCAAGTCCTGGCACAGGAAATCGTCCAAGACCATGTTCTAAATCAGAGGACCCAAGACAGACCCCTGTGAACATCCCCTATGTATGGTTCTTGTGATTTTTTGATAATTTGTATTTATTTCCACTCTTCTGCCTGAAAGGTAGTCTTCCGTTGCTTTGTATAAGTTAGTTGGTACTGCAGCTTCTCTCAGTCTGTTCAGGACGCTCGGCCACCAAAGTGAGTCGAACGCCCCGGCAAAATCGACTGAAATGACCAATAGATATTTTTTCCTGCACTCTTGTGCTTTCCTAAGCAGATCTCCAAGGGCATCCACCGTAGAGGATCCTGGCTTAAAGCCAAACTGATTTTTAGCTGCCAGGCCTGCCCTTTCGTAGTGGTTCTGTATCCGCATGTGGAACAGCCTCTCGTATAATTTACTGACTACTGAGAGCAGCGCGATTGGTCTGTATGATGATGGACATTCTGGGTTCTTAGTAGGGCTTTTCAGAATTAGCTTGGTGTTTGCAGTTTTCCACGCCACAGGGAATTTCCCTGTTTCCAAACATCTGTTGTAGAGGATGAGTAGGATTTGTGGGGCAATTTCTACTATTTTTTTTCAGTATCTCCGGTTCGATCATATCAAGTCCCGGGCATTTGCGGTTTTTGATCCTGGTAGCAGCCGCGCCGAGTTCCTCATGGGTGAAGGGGGCCTCGAGCGCAGGGGTGATATATTTTTCATTTTCTTCGCAGATCTTATGTTGTGTTTGCAGTTAGGGTCGCGGGTTCCTTGAAAGTTGTGTCAAGTATATTACCCATTGATTGCTCCCAAGTGGTTGTGTAGTCTCCTTGCGAGGTCCTGGTGGTGCTGATCACCTTCCCCCTGGGCAGTTTGTTTGTAGTCACCTTGTGTAGTTAGCGTTAAGTTATGTTCATTCTTCCTCTTGGCCCAAGCCCGTGGAACACCACAGTCCCCTAGTTACCGTCCATCGCCGAGTTGAGACGGACAGGTCAGTGGGAATGAAAGCTGAGGCGAACCCTGGCTTCACCTGTGCTTGCTAGGGAGGGCCATATGCAAAAAAAAAAAAAAAAAAAAAAAAAAATATAAATAATAATTAAATAAATAAAATATCATATAATAAAATAATATTTTTAATGGAATATTTATATGGAGGTGGGGGTGACAGTCTTAGTGTGGAGTATAGTTGAAGACAAAGATAGTAAATGATGGAGAGGCTTCAATTCGGAGACTTCCAGTAGGACGATGAATATAAACATTGTGCTACATGCGAGGGGAAACTCGCCGACCGGGCTAGCCGAGTGGGTAAAGTACCTGCCCAGCAACCCAAAGGTCGCGGGTTCGATTCTCGCCTCGGGCTTGGATCAAAGTACTGCAAAAACCTTGGGAGGTGCAATATGGCCACAGAAGCCGATGCGCCAACAACTACCAAATCAAAAAAAAAAAAAAAAAAAAAAGAGGGGAAACTCGAGAGACAGTTGACTGAACTGGGAAAAGTTCAGGATCAACAACCATTACAAAATCAGTTACTTTGTACAATAGGTTGTCATGGTCATTTTCTCTTAATCTGAAACGGTCATGTAGTAATATACATACAGAGAATGAAAGCATTGGACATTACAGCAATGGTAGATCATTTTGTGGAGTAACGAATCACACTATGCAGTACAGGCATTAGATGGTCGCACCTGTTTTTAGCGTATGCACATAAAACGTGGGATTATATTGTATCGGCAATGAAGTGTAGTGATGGCATAAGCAATGCTTGATTTAGATAGTCTGTGGCTTTGGTGTACATATAGAGTCGAACAGTAATTGTATTATTATTATTATTATTTGCCATATGGTGCAAGGAATTGCACCATTTGGCAAATTATCATGCTGCACCAGCCAAAAAAAAAAAAAAAATTCTGAGTTACCCTGAGAGAGAGAGAGTCACCAAGGAAAAGAAGAATGATGATATCCAGCTCAGGACCCTGGGTTTGCCAAGCCCATACTCACCAGATGTGAGCCCCTGGCAGTCATTGTTCCAGTTACCCCGATAAGTAATTTTATTTCTATTTGCTATCTTGAAACTAAATTGATAAAGGCTGCACTACTAAGTCAGCTCAGAATTATTGTTTAATTATTGTGAGACAAAAAATTTATAAATGAGTGTCTAAATTTTTATGCAGAAAGAGCGTACAAAGTTTTGAGACGCCTAGTACATCTAAAAAAAATTGTTTTTCATGAATATTACTGTGAACAAGTGTCGCCGAAGGGGAATATTTGATATAATAGGCTCATGCAAATTCCTGGCATGCAAATTCCGAATATCCAGTAAAAATCAATCAACCACCTCACAGAGCCGTAAATTATTCATGCCTATAAAAACACGGGGTTGCGACCACATCACATCACATCACATCACTTCTTTTCTTTTCTTTTCTTTTCTTTTCTTTTCTTTTCTTTTCTTTTTTTTTTTTTTTGCTTGCTCAGTGAAATAGCCACATCATGTCCAGTACTCGGAATGGCAAGTCATCGTCGTTTAGATCAGTTCTTCTCAAACTATTTATAGTGAATGACCAGTTTCTTTTATTTCCAATCCGTTGCGGACCGATACTTTTGCAAAATACGAAGAATTGGAAATTCGTATTGCCAATTTGTATTTCTAGTTCGTCGCGAATCGGTAACAAACAGTTCGTGGACTACACACTTTTGAGTAGCACTGGTTTAGATGATCCTTTGAATGGCGGGCCGTTGGATGACTTGAACTCGCAGGTGGCACGTTGGCTTATTGTGTCGTGCAGTCGTCTCTGCACTTTTAAAGCAGTTTCAGGAGACAGGAACCATTACAAGAATTGCTGACCAAGGTCGCCCGAGGGCTACGTCAACTAGAAGAAACCGCTATATGGCTCTAACACCAAGACGGAACCCTACGATGTCATGTCATCAACATTCTCTTGAATTTGCTACGGCCACAAGTGAAAACATTTCCAACCGGACTGTGTTAAGAAGCTTTCTTTTATCATATTAACCCCAAACCACCGTAGAGCTCGATGAAACTGGTGCCATAAATATGGAGCTTGTAGCCCTGACAAATGGGATACAGGTTCTCTGATAAGTCCTGTTTTAGCCTGCAAACAGATTCTAGATTTTATTTCATCTGGACACAACGAGAAATGCGCTGCAATCTCTCCAACATCAGATAAAGCGACACGTACGGTGGAAGCGGTGTTCACGTGTCTGGTGGAATAATGATAAATGGCCGCAACCCTCTTCACGTTTTTGATTGGGGTACCGTAACTGCTCAGAGGTATCGAGAACCCAATGTGTGACTTTTTAGGGGTGCGGTTGGCCCAGATTTTCTTTCATGCATGATAACGTTACTGCACGTAGAGCTCAGTGGTGGAGGAATACCTTGAAACTGAAGGTATCCAACGACGGCCGTGGCCAGCACGATCTGAGGACTTAAACCAATCGAACAAATGTAGGACGCCCTTTGGCGTCGTATTGCTGTTGTTGTTGTTGTTGGGTTTTAGGAGCATCGACGACTAAGGCCATATTGCTCGGTGTATATTGTCTGCAATTCTGAGGTCAACTTTCTGTTTGCTGGACGAAAAGGCCGAGTTTCCGGGAGGTAAAAAAAAAAAAAAGAACAACTATGCTACGTTCGCCTGAGACCATTGCATGCTGATAGTCAATTTCGCCGTCACTCGGTTAGCTAAGGTCTACGCTGGCAGAAGAATGAGATATTTTGCCGCAGAATCCTATAGACATCTTATATAGAGTGTGTGGTTCACCGCTGCCAGGCCTGTTTAGCCATTGCAGGGATCATACGCCGTACTGATGTCACGTGACTATTTTCGGGAATCTTTGTGTTGACTTCTGTAATGCGACCTTTTAGGCAATTCTTACACAGTCTCTATAAATTTTCCTCATACCTGTTCGAAGTTTCTCGCTGTCTCTTCATTTCATCGATATTCTATGGTACTCTACCATACTAAATTTTGTTGTTCCGCTTCATCGCAAGCTGCACTAGTTATACGAGGTTTTCTAAGTGTTCTGTTAATTTTGTCGAGCAGTGTATTTGGTGCAAAGGGCATGGGATATCAGGAGGATTGAAGCAGACAATATATAAAAATTACTTTCTTTTAAATAATAAAAATAAATAAGTGATATAACAGTACCCCAATTACACTTTTAGCTAAAAGTGTATAGCGATAGGGCCAAGTATTCGAAATTGCTTATCAAATTGTTTTTTGAATATTCTCCGTGGAATAAAAAAAAAAAAACACTACAAACAATAATTTTGTTTTGTTTCTTTAGTAACACTATTTTGAAAAGTAGATTTATGTATTTTATTGTTAACGAAATGCATGAAAACCCATTACGACTATGAATGCGTAAAATATTTTGACACATGCTTTTATTATGAACTAATTAAAAAAAAAGCCTCGTGAGAAATAGCTGGTGATTAACAACACTAAACCAGTCCAACAAACTACAACCATCATTTGACTATAATGATTCCCTGATTACAAAATCGATTATTTGAACCAACCCAGCCAGAGATATAACTACAAATTCTGGGCCTTCCCCACTGAATGTTCGAACATCCTTCTCCCCACCCTCCTTAACGTAACAAATCATTCTATATTCGCTAAGAAAATCTGAAGGCATATTTAAAACTTTCATTTTTAAATATACAGAAAAAAATAGTATCGAGGCCAACCTAACGCTCGTTTGACAATTAAACTAGTTTGCCCACAACAAAACTTTATGAAGTTCGAATATTGAATTTAATTAAGCTTTCACAGAATTGTGCTTGGAGTGCCCACTTTGCTCGGGTAGACATCCATTCACAGTTTTTTGATGCAATTCTGCGAAAAATATGATGATTAATGATACGGATACAAATACAGTTCCCAGTGTTTTGTTACAGTTCATTCAGAGTACGTTGGTGGTTTGCATAACCCTTATTCTTTATTTTAACCCACAAATAAAAATGCAGTGGCTTTTCCCTTTAGATTTCCTACCACAGGCCATCCTTTTTTCCTGGTAGGTAGCACAGTTGGTAGGTTCACCGTCTTCCCCCAACTGTGTGGAAAAGACCTGAGTTCGAGTTCTGAGCTTGAAAGACCCATAAAAATTCCTAACGTGGATGACGTTTGGAATTTTTATGGGCCTTTTTTACAACGTGACTGAGTTAGTCGGTCTCAGGCGAGGTTAGCATTGTTTTATCTCCTGGAAACTTTGGATTTTCGTCCAGCAAACAGATAATCGACCACAGAACACTCAATTTACAGACAATTTACACGGAGCAATATGGCCTTAGTCGCTGATGCTCCTTAAACCCTGCAGCAGTGGTGTCCAACCTTTTCCCGTACAGAGGCCATATTCAAAGTTAGATTTGTTTCGCGGGCCACATTGAGTGATTGGAGAAAACTTAGCGTGTTAAATTTTCCATATCTTGTTACTTGGCTGAAACAAGAAGAAGAAATGAATTACTTGTAAGTTTATCAAGTGGAAATCTGCTGTACACCAATGGAAACAGTGAAAGGAGTGAAGGTGGCGTTGGGTTTCTGGTCCATAAAGATTTTAAAAACAACATTTTGGAATTCAAAAGTACATCACCAAGGGTGTCAAGACTAATACTCAAGATTTCTAAGAGGTACAAGCTAAAGATTATAATGATTTATGCACCAACATCGAGCCATGATGATGAAGAGGTTGAAGAAATGTACACTGAAATTGAGAGTCTTCTAGATGAGCAGAAAACCCACTACACTATTATTATGGGGGACTTCAATGCTAAAGTTGGAAAAAGGCAAAACAGCGCAGAAAGAGGAACTATAGGAAATTTTGGAATTGGTGAAAGAAATAAAAGAGGTGAAAGACTTGTGGAATTTGCAGAATCTCAAGGAATGTCAGTAATGAACACGTTTTTCAAGAAAAGGGTGAACAGAAAGTGGACATGGAAGAGTCCAAATGGATTAACAACTAATGAAATCGACTTCATCCTCACTAACAGAAGATATATTGTGAATGATGTTACCGTCTTGAATAAGGTAAATGTTGGAAGTGATCACAGAATGGTAAGATGTACACTTGATATAGATGTAGGAAAGGAAAGGAAAAAACTGACTCGAGTAAATAATACAAAGGTCTTTGAAATAACAGAGGAGGAGAAAAAGCAGTATGTATTTTATTATTATTATTTATTCATTTTATTACATATGCTTCACCCCTGAACAGCCTTCAGCTAGGAGGGTGCCTATATACATTTATACATTATAAGTTAGAGAGCAAACATGGAAATCGTACATCTAAAGTAAGCAAATAAAGCAGATATAAATATATACAATGACACAAGCAAAAGATAGAGACATATAAAAACATACCCGTCCTAATATATGCATTTACAGCTAATACATATACATACAAAACACATAATGATTTAAAACAAATTAATTCATCAGTAAAGTAGAGTTCATGGGAGATTCCATCCTGAAGGAGATAATAAGGAAACTTCTACAGTTGTATGTGGTGGTACATGTCCTGTATCTTCTCAGATCTGTACGCTTTCTCATCACAGAACTTGTGGGGATCAATCTTCAGGGTGTTGTACGTTTCGAGGATGTTTGACGGAAAACATCGTCTAAGCATAGTTAAATTCTGTAATGAGCTTCTTAGGGGATTCCAAGCACTATTGCAAAGGGCGCGGGAAAGCCTAGGGCCTGCAACAAGATTATGGACATTTGGAACATCAAAGCGATCGGTGAGGAGTTGGCAGAGATTACGCAGATTTCCTGTGATGAGCAACTGATTCCAAGGGGTGCAACCAAGGTTAGCATACATGACTGATCTCGAGATGGTGAAAGGGTGGCCATTAACAAGGTTCAACCACCTTAAAATCCAGTATTCGATACCCATGAATTTTTTGATGTTAGTGAGGGAAGCAGAGGACCAGATCGTCGAGGCATACATGGGAATCGGAACAAGACATGTTTGTATGTAGTGAGTGGCAAGTTTTTGGTTGTTTACACCAGTAAGTTCCTGTCTTATCGCCCACATTGCTGACAGAGTTTTTGCTTTAGTGTTGGCGAAGTGCTGTTGGAAGGTCAGGCCTCCATCCCAGGTGAGCCCTAGATCAGTGTGATGAGAAACCTTTTGGACTCTAATACCATTGATGTAGATGTCTATGTTCATCTTCTTCTTCAAGTTGGTGAAAGACATTTGTGCTGACTTGGTCGGATTTATGGATAGGCCAATATTCTCAAGATAATGGTCACGTTCTTCTGTTAGGGCAGTGGCATGGGCGGTGATTGCTTCAGATTTGTCACCTTTGACGAGATGAAGAGTTTTATATCATCTGCGTAAGAGCTGCAGTCAGGATGCGTAGAGAGGAAGGGGTCCAAAGCGGCAGCAAAACATAGTGTGGAAAGGACGCCACCTTGGGGTACTCCTCTGTAGACGACGTGGTTCGATTGGAAGGTTCTATGTTCTACTCTCAAATGCCTTTGTTTGAGAATGGAAACGATGACTTTTAATAAGCCTCCCTGTATTCTGAAATGCCTTTCAAGTATTGTCATCAAGGAATTGATTGAGACATTATCGAAAGCAGATTTAATATCTAAAAATACTACATCAATCTGTTCTTTGGCGTTCAGAGTCGTTTGGATCCGAAATATGGTGTCCATTATTATGTACTGGAACTTAAGAACACGTTTGAGCTTCTGCAGACTTCTCAGGACCAAGATATCGACGAGGAATATTACAACTTTCTGAAAGTGATAAAGCCCAAGAAACCTATAGGGAAACAGAAATCCAAAGAAGAAAAAATTAGTCAAGAAACACTTGTCATGATGAACCAAAGACGACAAATGAAGAGCAAGAAAAACACTGACAGGGAGAAAATTGAGTATACTGAGTTATGCAAAGCCATTAGAAAGAGACTCAGAGAGGACATAAGAAGATTTAACACAAGAAAAGTAGAACAAGTATTAAGGGAAAACAAAGGATTTAAATCAGCAGCCATGAGCAGTAATACAGAAAAACAAATGATACTGAAACTGAGGAATAGTGATGGTGTACTTATAAACAGCAGAGAAGGCATAATTCAAATAGCAGAAGACTACTATAGAGAATTATACAAGGAGCGAGGGAATGATACCAGCAGTGGGGAAGATGGATTGCAAAGTAGCAACACATACGACATACCCGATATTCTTCCTGATGAGGTAGAACATGCATTGAAGAAAATGAAGAATCGGAAAGCCCCGGGGGAAGATGAAGTTACTGTAGAGTTGTTAAAATTGGGAGGAAGAGACATAACACAAAAACTGGCAAGGCTCTTCACAAAGTGCATTAGAAAAGGTGTGATGCCTAAGCAGTGGAATAATGCAATCATAGTTTTGCTGCATAAGAAAGGAGATAAATCAGAAATTGGAAATTATAGACCAATTAGCTTGTTATCCCATATCTACAAGTTGTTCACAAGGGTCATTACTAACAGATTAGAAAGAATACTTGATGAGAATCAACCGAAAGAGCAAGCTGGCTCTAGGACAGGATTCTCAACTATGGATCACCTTCACGTAATATCACAGCTAATGGAGAAAGCAAATGAATATAAAACACCATTATGCCTGGCATTTGTGGATTATGAAAAGGCATTTGACTCCATACAGCATAAGGCAATGTTTCGGGCACTGGAAAGACAAGGCATAGATACTCCATATATTATGATTTTGAAGAAAATATATGAGAGTGCTACATCCTTTATTAGACTAGACAAAGACAGTAGGAAATTTAAAATCGAGAAAGGAGTTCGACAAGGAGACACAATATCTCCGAAGCTGTTTACTGCTGCCCTTGAGGAAGCTTTCAGAAGATTAGACTGGTCGCAGAAAGGAGTCAACGTGAACGGAGAGTACCTAAACCATTTACGATTTGCAGATGACATTGTGGTCATAAGCCACGATCCCAAAGAATTAGAGGAAAATCTTAATCAGTTATGCACAGTTAGTAAGGATTTTGGACTAAAGATGAATATGGCTAAAACAAAAGTAATGATGAACAAGTATGCCACGGAAAGGTAAATAATGATTGAAGGAGCAGTAATTGAAAAGGTGGAGTCATATACTTATCTGGGACAAGTTATTAGCTGTAATAATGATAAATGGCTGGAAGTCAAGAGAAGAATAAATTTTGGATGGATAGCATTCAGGAAATATAGTCACATACTGAAGAGCAATATCCCAGTTTGTCTGAAACGTAAAATAATGAATCAATGTATACTCCCCACCATGACTTATGGAAGTGAAACTTGGGCACTCACCAAAAGAATGGAAGAGAAGCTAAGAACTACACAGCGAAGAATGGAACGAATCATATTGGGAATCAGACTGTTAGATAAGAAGAGAAACACATGGATTAGGCAGCAAACTCAAGTAAAGGACATTCTTATCAAAACTAAAGAACTAAAATGGTCTTGGGCAGGACACATAGCTCGAAGACATGATGACAGATGGACTAAGAAAATAACAGAATGGTAACCAAGAGGAGCTAGAAGAAAACCTGGAAGACAAAGGCGGAGATGGATAGATGAAATTCATGAGTTTTTGAGTAGTAAATGGATGGCCAGTGCTCAAAACAGAAGGAACTGGAAAGTTGCTGGAGAGGCCTTCATCCTGCAGTGGATTGAAAATGGCTGATGATGATGATGTTATATGTAAAAGGAAGTTTCTATTTTCATGTTACCGTTTTTTGTTTTCAGGCTATATATAAAAAATGCAAATTCCCAACACTTTTATATGCAATAAATCTCTGTCAGTGATTTATGTTTTAGATTTTATTAAAATTATAAAAATATGAGTTGCTTTTTTTTTTATTTTTTTTTTTAAATACTTTACTTTTGCTTTTAAATGCTCACATGAAAATTTATAACCTGAAAAGGATAACTGCTTTTCAATATTAAGGTATATAAATAAATATAATGATACACGTGAAATTGAAATTATTCGAAAATTATATTGAGTACAATGCACGATGACATTTACTGAACAAAACTTAACATTTAATGAGATGACTGAGGCTGGATATTTTTAGATAATTGTTCAAAATTTACTTGAAAATTTGTTACGCCAATCCTCAATACGAAATGAAGATGCTCATATGTTATTCTGTTTCTTTTTTAAATATTTATTTGATTTCGTGCATGAAAAAATTTGCTCGCAAACACGCCGATCCGAACAAAATAGCTATTTTCATGGCATTTTCTTTTATTACAGGAAAATCTTCAGATGGAGGACCTTGTAGAATTAAAATACTTTATTTTCACAGTCCATATACTGTACTTATTTTTGAACCATGTTTTTTCGCTTGAAGATGAATAATTTCAAGTTGCAAGCCGGGATTGTAGTTTCCAGCCATAGAAGTAAATGGATTCTCAAACAAGCCTATCTCTTTTTCATGGGATCTTATAACTCGTCAAAAAGTATTTGTAATAACAGGAGGCAACGATTAATTGGAAATTTATGTTTATCTTTTAGCTCGGAACAGTATTCAAGGTAAACGAAAGTGTCTAGCCCAATTTGAGATTCAAATAATAACTTATTCTGAAATGATTTAATGTCACCTTACAAATCAGAGAACACTTTTACACTCCCTTGTAGTTTTAAATTAAGAGCATTTAAATAACTATAAATGTCTGTAATAATTGTAAGATCAAACAGCCACTCCATGTTTGATAGTTATTTTATTGGTTTCCCTTTTTCTGTCATAGAAATATCAATTTAATGACGAAGTTTAAAGAAACAATATGACACTTTGCCACGAGTAAGTCTAGTTCAAGAATGATGGAGAGTTTAGATTTGAACCTGTCCGTTATGCAGAGTCTGTTGCTGTGACATTTAAGTGCAGGTATTGACCTAAGTCTGAGTGTTGGTACCGGAATGAATGTCTGCCAGCGTCATCTGGGAACAGATGACGCCGGCAGACATTCTCATTGTGAAGATGATCCTTCTCAGTTGGATAGGTGTAAGAAATCTGTGCCATAAGCGAGGTACCTTGTTGGGAAGGGAGGAAAAATTTATTTTATATTATATTATATCATTAAATCTAAGTTGAAATAAGGGTTAGGGGCGCTCGAACAATGATTGTTGGGAACCGATGTTTTCTAGTTAGTACTAAATTAGAACTCTCCCTTTGCAACATGAAAGGTTAGCAAGATATATCGACATAACATTAAAAAAAAAAAAAAAAAAAAAAGAATCTGTACAGTAGTCGCTACTTGATTTATCCACCAAAACGTTAGAGAAACTTCCCTTATAAGTTGATAAATAAGAACAGATCAAAGGAAAAGCCGGTAGTGGTTTCTTTAAATGCTAAGAAATGTTTGAATGCAATGCCGTATTCAAGACGACTATGAAAAGATATTCTGAACGGTGTAACCAAGACTAGCTGCAATTATATCTTGAAGTATGTATATTAATGAATTGGAATGTTTATCAGCTTGATTTCTCTTAATACTGCCAACGGCACTATAACACTAAAAGGAACAATATTTCTATTCATTAAGGAAGATGATAGCCATTGTGCATAACATAGGTTTATATGACTTTTCAGTTCAATGAAAAAAGTTTTGTGTTAGTTCTTTAGTTTACCTAACAGCCGCTATCGAAATCATTTGCTGTTTGAGCGTCAAAATGGTTCATCTTTAGATGCATTATTACAGAATGGTGAGTATAATTACAATAGAAAAGTTTGAAGCAGAAAATTTACTGAGTGGAAACGGTTCTTGCATGAAAATGAAACCTTTATATTTTCTCCGGAAAGATTAAATACTCCTGGCCTTGTTACTCTTGTAACTCCAACTGCTCATTAGAGAATCCTTTCCACGGAGTGATTATATCACTCTTTGGAAAAGATTGTTGCGGACTTTGTGCTCATATCCAATTAGTTTTTTGACGTAGCCTTCATTAACTGTCGCTGTGCCAGCGCCATCGACTTGTGCCAGGAGTAGTTAATTCGAAGAAAGCAGCGTCTTCAGTTCATCTAGCCTTTATTTCTCATTAGTGTTTCGCAGAACTCACATTTGTCTGTGGTCCAGCCATTGATTTGATTGCCAATTTCTTAACAAAAGGTATGCGAAACTCTTCTAGTTTCTCATGCTCATTTCTCATAATAGGAATTTCAAATGCAAGTGAATGGGAAATTTCCCGTGATGTCTAAAACAGCCCTTTCTGTATTTCATATTCCTGTGTTTATGAATATTTCAGGGGCATTCGCAGATGCGTAAGCGCTTAGCATCAGCACTTTCATCTGACGTCCATCCAGCCTCCATGTAACAACTCGATTCCTAGTGCACTGGTTTTTTCGAAATTTTATATCTAGCTCTTTTAGAAACATTTATCGAGGCAGTCTAAATTTCCCTAAAGTCACTCAAATCGAAATTGCATGTTTTTTTTTTTTATATATATAATATAAAAAATATGTCGTCATTCATCAAACAAAATTTTTGATTTATTATGTCTCATTTTGATTAGTGCTAACTTGATACTTGTATAGATGTATATTTTAATGGTGGTAGTTCTACTACTTCGAAAGTTTTTACATGACTTCTCTCTGAACGATGTTTATGCTTTTTCACTCTCTAAATTCTTTTTCTTTATTGCTTTTAATAACCATTTACAATCGTAACGGTATGTAGACATGTATAATATCTTATGTAGGACAGCACCTGAACGAAAGTTCAACTCCGTCTTTGTATACTGTGATGGTTACAGGGCACTCTAACAGGCCAGAAATGTGCATAACGTTATGTTCGTGCGTTGTTTACGGTATCAAATATCAAATTACTATATTAGGGTTACCCGTAAATGATTACATTAACCCGTATTCGTGTCTGTAAATTGCGTGTGTTCTCTGGTCGATTTGCCTGTTTTGCTGGACGAAAAAAACCCCAGTTTCTGAGGGGAAAAACCTTGCTATCTACGCCTGAGTCCGACTAACTCTGCCACGGAGTGAAAAAAGCCCACTAAAGTTCCTCGCGTCATCGACAGGATTCGAACCCGGGCCTTTTCCACCCGGTGTGGGGAGGATGGTGACGATACCACTGTGCTACCCACGCAGACTGTTGTTTACGGTATCTGCAAAAGTCTGCAAAGTAATTTTGTATGTTACTGGCGGTATCCAGGGTTTCCCCTATGTCCGCCGTGTGTTAAGCGTTTATTTGCCAGCAGTATGGTTACTAGTTCCTCTAAGATTTAAAAAAAAAAAAAAAAAAATTTTAATTTTGAATTTAAAGTTAATTTTTGAAATAAGTTTAAATTTAACTTAAATTAAAGTTGAAGAAGAAGTTCAACTTAATTTTAAATAGTATTTACTCTAATTATGTAGTTTAGTGTGAGTTGTATGTTGTTTTATGTTGTATGTGGCTGGCATCTGGCATTTAGCAGCAGGGGGTCAAGGGCGAGATATGCCCCAACCCCCCCGCTCCCATCCCTAGCCACGTGGAGGCAGCCAGATTCTACTTACTCTTAATTTAGTAATAAGTTAAGAAACTAGGAGACACACATGACCCTCATCTCGCTGGGCACAGTCCTGTCCTAGATGAGGCCATGTATAGTGTCTGTTCCTTGCATTGTCCCCCTCAGCGGGGCCCAACCCGCCCAGGGAGGACATGCATAGTTTAAAGGCTTAGTAGTTTAGTAATTTATTCTAATTGTTCAAATTATTCTAATTATTCTATTCTAGTTCTAATTATTCTAACTTCCCCAAGCGCCCTAGCTCTTGCAGGGCCCAATCCTGACCTAGAGCGGGCGCTTGGGGGGTTTTCAGCAGTCCTGGCTCCCACACTCGCAGGGCCCAATCCTGTCCAAGTGGGGAGCCCAGAATTCTCAGTTGTTTTTCTCTATTTCTATGCTCCCCCAAACATGTTCCGCCAGCGTTCGGTCATTGCAGGGCTCAATCCTGGCCCATAACAGAGGCGCTGGCAAGGCACAGGGGGGCCAAAGAATCAGTTTTGGTTTGTTCTTGTTTGTACAGTTTCCAGGTGAGGATTTGTGTGGCACAGCACACTACATTGGTTCTGTTACACTCACAGTTGTGCAAGACCTTTTCTTTCTTATTCCCTTCCGTCCTTTTCTTTCCTTTATGATGTCAGTCTCCAGTGAGACTGCTTTATTTTGTAGTCTTTAGGTAAGAGCCTGTGTGTCTCTCACGCCCAGTGTTTGGAAAACCACCTTAGTTACTATTACATTATTACTTTTTCTACTATTATATTATTACTATTAGGGACACAGCATTTACATATGCAGTGGGAGTCTATACCTGCACTCCTTAACTATTTCAGTTTACATCTGTAGCTACCTTATAGTAGTAGCAGATGTGACAGTTATATGTTATACCAGGACAGTACAGCAAGAGTGCTGCTGGATGTTTGATTTGATAATATACACATTTGGATTTGATTTAGATAGGGTAGTACGTACAGGTTCATATACTATTTGTCCCTTTTATCAGTAATCAGTTGACCTTATCATATATTGTTCCCTGAACATTTTGCTTATTTCAAGAATTCTACTTGTAATTGGAACAATGGAGTTCCTTACCTATCCTCTTTCTATCTATTAGAACATAGTATTAGGCCCACACCATTTACATATGCAGTTGGAGTCTAATTCCTTCCTTCCCTTAATCATTACAGTTGATCTGTAAGTATCTTATAGGTATAGCAGATGTAACAGTTGTATGTTATACCAAGGCAGTACTGCAAGGATGCAGGCTGAATGTTTGATTTAGATAGGATACACTTTTGGCTTGGATTTAGGTAAGGTAATACATATAAGTTTATATTCTATTTATCCCTTTTCTCAGTAACCATTTGACCTTTTCACACTGTTTCCTTAGCAACTTGCTGGTTTCAAGATTCTTGCAAATAATTGTAACAATGGGGTTTCTTCCCTTCCTCTTTCTATCTATTAGTACATGATATTAGGCCTCACACCTGCCTTCCCTTACTCATGACAGTTTTCATCTGTAAGAATCTTATAGGTGCAGCAGATGTGACAGTTGTATGTTATTCCAAGTCAGTACAGCAAGGATGCGAATGTTTGGTTTAAATAGTTTTAGGTAACATAATACATATAGTTTAAATACTGTTTATCCCTTTTCTCAGTAATCAGTTGACCTTTTCACACATTGTTTCCTTGGCAACTTGCTGATTTAAAGAATCATGCAAGTATTTGTAACAATGGGATTCCTTCCCTTCCTCTTTCTAATCTGGTAGTACATGATATTAGGCCTTACCATTTACATTTACAGTGGGAGTCTATACCTGCCTTCCCTTAATCATTACAGTTTCCATCTGTAAGGATCTTGTAGGTGTAGCAGATGTGACGGTTGTTTTTTATACCAAGGCAGTACAGCAGGGATGCAGACTGAATGTTTGATTTAGATAAGATACACATTTAACTTAGGTTTGCATAAGGTAATACATCTAGGTTCATATACTATTTGTTCATTTTGTCAGTATACAGTTACCCTTTTCATACATTGTTCCCTAAGCGACTTGCTTATTTCAACAATCATACAAGTAATTATGCAATAAACTGGTTGTTGGGTTTAGGTATAATACTATTTGAATTTGATTTAGATAAGATAATACATATAGGTTGTTTACGGTATATTATTTTCTTATCGTCTATGGTAGTGATGGGCAAACTACGGCCCACGGGCCAGATGCGGTCCGACTAGAGGTTCTATCCGGCTCGCCGCAGATTTTAAAACAATAGTATAGAAATTTTCAATTTCAATGTTTTAAAAAAATTCATTTAAGGGCGTGTTCCATTTTTTGCATATGCGAAAATTTACATAGAAATTTGAATATTTTTTGCATATGCAAAAATTATTAAAATATACTTATTTGCTTTTATATTTAAATTCAAAAAACAAAAAAATAGAAACAAGATTTTGAAAGAAGAATTTGGATATACCACTTACGCGTTTATATTAACGACAACAGAGGCGCTAATATTTGTCCACATGACCACATCAAATAACATTAGTCGGTTCGGGAATGTGCACGAAGCGGGAACCTACCGTTGAATGGAAATATAGCGGACAGGCCAAGCATTCCAACTTCATAAATGTTGAATGTTAGTGTCATAATGGTGAAATTATTAAAAATAGTATTGTTGTTGGTGCTTGTGAGTTTTATTGTGGATATTAGTAAAATATTTCAATCCCAAAATGTCTACTAAAAAACGTAAAATTTATTCCGAGTGCCGTGTTTTCAAAGATGAATGGACCTGGAAGTACTTTTTCACAGTTGTAAAGGATAAACCACTGTGTCTCATCTGCAATGAAACCGTAGCATTCTTCAAAGAATACAACATTTCCCACCACTTCACTTCTAAGCATAAAAATTTCATTTACGAAGCAATGTCCGAATATGAAAGGAAACGAAAAGTAGATCTTCGCAAAAAATTATCAAGTTACCAAAATTAAAAATTTTTTTAGAAAAAAAAATTGTTCTCAGAAAGCAGCTACACGTGCAGGTTATATTGTAACATACAATATTGGTAAAAGTAATAAAGCTCTCTCTGATGGGGAGTTTGTTAAACACTGTATGCTCCAAGTTTGTGATGTTTATGTACTGACAAGAAAAAAGATTTTGAAACTGTAAGCTTATCCCAAAAAAACTGTGACTTCTGGAGTCGAAGCCATAAATAAAAATCTGACATCACAGTTGGAGTCAAAGATTGGTCGATTTAAATTCTGCTCCATTACTATGGATGAAAGCATTGATATAAATGATACTGCTCAGCTAGTATTATTTATAAGAGATGTTGATGAAAACATTTCTATTACTGAGGAATTTGCATGCATGCGGTCGTTAAAGGGAAAATAACAGGGTCTGATATTTTTCATGAATTTCAGGAAAGGCTTTCAACATTGAAAGTACCCATAACAAACATATGTAATATTACGACCGATGGAGTACAAAGTATGACAGGTAAAAAATCTGGATTTGTTGGGATCTTTAATCAAATATACCCCGGGAATAATGTTGTCTTTCTACATTGCGTTGTACATCAAGATGCCCTGTGTAAATTTGCCTTAATATGAAACCTGTACTTGATGTAATCGTGAAGCTTGTAAATACTATTCGATCTCGTGGGCTTACTCATAGACAATTTCGAGATTTTCTTGAGTCCATGCAATCTGAATACTCTGATGTGCTGCATTACACGAAAGTTAGGTGGCTGAGTGCAGGACACGTCTTCGAGCGAGTTTGGCAGCTGAAAGACGAGATAGTGTCATTCTTCCATGAGAAACAGTGGTCTGTGGAGTGTGAAATATTGGAAGATACAGCATGGCTTTCGGACTTTGCATTTTTCACAGATTATCTCTGTCGCATGAACAAGTTGAATGTCAAAATGCAAGGAAAAAAATCAATTTATCGACGATATCTGGGGCCATCTCAGAGGTTTTAAACTACAACTTCTTCTGATTTCCTAATCAGACAGCTAAGAACGACTTGTCTCACTTCCCGAGATGAAATTCAATAGCCCCAGTAAATAAAGACAAGCTTAAGAGCTACGAAGATGGTCTGAGAAAACTTCATCTTGAATTTGAACGAAGATTTCAAGACTTCAGTGCCATTGAAAAAGACTTGGATATTTTCAGCATGCCTTTTAATGTGGACTGTTAAGTAGTGTGACCGGACGTGCAGCTTAAATTAATTGAATTGCATCTAAAAATCACCTCAAACAGTTTTTCTCAATGTCCCAAAATTAGAGTTCTACAAGTCTTTGTCGAAATCAAGTTTCCCAAATCTGATATCTCACTCCCAGAAAAGTTAGTGTTATGTTTGCTTCATCCTATATATGTGAACAGGTGTTTTCTACAATGAAATTTTGAAAGAGTTGTATTAGAAACAGACTGACAGATAAGCATTTAACTTCACTTCTCAGAATCAGTACATCCCAGTTCGAACCAGATTATGGGGAACTTTTAGAAATGCAGTCACAACTTCATTCATCGCATTAGTATTAAAGAATTTTTAAAATATACTATTTTTTGAGTCTTTATTGCGTTTTACAATAAATTATTTTGGCCCGCCAAAATTGTTTTTCTTTTTTTTTTTGGCCCACTCCTAAAAAGGTTTGCCCATCACTGGTCTATGGCATGTGGCTCTTTCACATTTATTCAGAATTTTTTCTCCAGTCAGCCTTAATATATTAGTTTCACATTCATTTTTATTTTTTTTCGATAGCTGAACTCAGTCAGTTTTATTTTAATAGCTACAGAGGGCACCAATGCTTTTTTTCTTCTTCTTTTTTTTTTTTCAGCTTTCTATTGAGCAACTCCACAGTCGTCATAGCCCTTCTGTTTATATTTCATTTATACCTATCTTGATGAAATATTTATGCCTTTCTAAGTAATACATTTTTGCCTAACTTGATGTAACATAACGAATAACAGGTATTTCATTATTCATCATTTTTACTTTATTAAATTCTTATATATTTTTATTTTTCGGCATTCTGTATTTTTTTTGCCATTTTAAAATATAACACAGGCTAGTTATTAGTTTCTACTTCAACTAACACTCTCTCAGCCAAGGCCCTCTTTAAGAGTTTATGTATAGTAAAGAAGTATTTACGCACCTGTTTGTTTGTTGTTTGGTTTTTAGGAGCATTAGCAACTAAGGCCATATTGCTGCGGGGATATGCGGTGGTCATTCCCTGACCTTTCCGCATCTGCCGTATTTGGTGGTTACAGGCTCGAACCCAGGTCTAATCAAGAAGCGTGTGCTACGCATTGCTGCTCCTGGCTACGGAGGTGCCTTACGCACCTAGCTTGCATAGTATCCTTTAAACTCTTTTCTCTTTATCCTTCTACTTTCTATTCTTCTTTCTTCCGTCTCTTGAACTATTAGTGTAATACGAGGGCGATTCGGATATTCTTACTTTTCTTATTCTTTGCTATTTTCGCCGCCTTTATCTTTATTACCTTTATAATTCCCTTGCCCTGCTTTATTTCCCATTTCTATACCACTGCATGTCACACTTAATACATTTATGATCTCTAAATTCACTTTTTCGTCTCTGTTTTTCAAAACATTTTTACAGACCCAGCTTTATTATTATTATTATCTTTTTTTTTTTTTTTCGTCCTTTGGGCGATTCAGAATTTTCACCTCTTTTATTTTTACTAGTTTTTCATTTCCCCCCGCCTTTACATTATGTTATATATTCTCAAGTTATGTACATGAAACCAAGGCATTTATTATTATTATTTTTTTTTTCTAATTCATTTATATTTCAATTTGTTTAATTTAATTTCCTTAACTTAATTACATACACTGCGTTTGGGGCTACCTTACTTATGTTTTTGGATATTCTATCTTTTTCCCTCTCCTTTTTCTTTTCTCCGTTATTTTTTAATTTTTCCCTCCATTCACATAAGTTTGTATAGAAACGCAGTGGTTTGGTACATGCTCAGGTGTAGTCGCCTGGTGAAATGCCTGATCTATGTACCAACTTTGTTTAGTTTGCATCAACTTTTTTTCCCCTCCTTATTTACCGTCCTCCCACCTTCAGTTTTTTGCTTACTATTTTTTGTGTTAATCATAAAAGTGACTTTCTAGGTGAAAGTGACTTTCACCTAGAAAGTATGTTGATGGCCGTTTGCCATCAACATACTTTACTTTAAATAAACTTCATTGCTGACAAGGTACACCCTTTCATGGCAACGGTCTTCCCCTCTGGCTGTACCGTCTTTCAGCAGGATAATGCGCCATGCCACACTGCCCGGATTGTGCGAGACTGGTTCGCAGAACATGAGGAAGACTTCCAGGTATTGCCCTGGCCTCCAGTTCCCCAGACATCAATCCCATCGAGCATCTGCGGTTTGTGTCGGAACAGCAACTCCGGTCTGCGGCGTCTCAACCACGGACCTTACAGGAATTAAAGGGTCTGCTGGTTACATGTTGGTACCAGGCGCCACAAGACACATTTAGAAATCTTGTATCGTCCGTGCCTCGCCGGGTACCAGCTGTTTTGGCTGCACGTGGAGGAACAGCATCATATTAGGTAGATGGTCATAACGTTTTGGCTCATCAGTGTATATTAGACTGGCCAAGTCTGTCTCAGAAGATAAAAGAATTTTCAGGAAGATTAATGACATCTAAGCGATGTGCAAAAATGGTTCATCCAGTTCATCTAGCAAACGTCCTCTTGAATCACTTGTAGCACTGTCCAAAGGATGGATTTAGAATTGATGTCTGATACAATTAACAAAGGGTCAGAACAAATTTTTTAATAGCTATTTAAAGGTATCATTGATGTGAATTTAAGTCCGAAGACGGTGGACAGTATAGTAGTAATAGGGATGGAGGCATGTTACGCAAGAAAACAAGCGCATGAGCTTATGTAGCGTCAGCCCAAAAAAAAAAAAAAAAAAAAGAAACCAATTTCATACATCCATCCCCCTAAAAGTTTGTCCAGTCCCTCCTTGAATATATTTAAGCAATCAACTTCCACCACGACAGGTGGAAGTTTGTTTCAGCAATTAACCTCCCGCTGGCTAAAGGCAAATTTCCGCACATCTGTCTACAACTGTCTTTCCTCAATTTGCATTTATGTCCCCTCAGGTTCGTAATCTGAGCAAGCGGAAGAATCCAATCAGAATTCAAGCTGCTCCACCCATTCAAAGCCTTATACACCTCAATCAAATCACCTCGCAGGTGCCTAGTTTCCAGCCGCTGCAATTTGCAGAACTTAAGCCTTTCTTGCTAAGGTCCTTCACCGACCTTGTTGTCCTTCTCTGTACACGCTCAAGCAACTCTACAGCCTTCCTAAAATTAGGCCTCCAGACCTGTACGCAGTACTCAAGACGTGGCCCGACCATTGCCTCATGCAAATGGATAATCACCTCCTTTTCCCTACTAGCAAATTTCTGTATATCATTGAAAATACCCCATGATATGCTCTGGCGACCTGTCTGCATTGCTCAGAAAACTTCATATCTGACTGCACAATTATTCCCAGATCTTTTTCGTTTTTTACCACCCTAAGTGTAGAAGTAACCCCAGAGAAATGTACCACACAGTTGGTACGTTTCTCTGGGGTTACTTCTACCCATTTGCACTACAAAGTGGCCATAATTAAAGTATCCCTATTCAGAGTTCTTTTTAGTTCTAAGTAATGAGTGGAATGCCACCAAAATTAGTAAATAAACTATTGAAGGCATGGGGAGAAGGATCACGTGGGGGAAAAGTTCCAAAATCGGCCGATAGGAGTTAATATGGCGCTGTGCTAGAAGAAAGACATGGCAAAGTACCAACAAAGAAATAACTAAGACAAACCTTAATGAAATTATAAATTTTTATTTGTGCTCTTTGCAAAAAAACAGAAAGAAACTGAATTGCACTAAACTTTTAAATCCAAACTAAAAAATAAGACGCCAAAGAGAGCAGAAAATTTGCATAAATCTGACTTGATTTAATTTTCCCAGCAGCAGAGAGCTATAAAGGCACAACGCGAACATCGCAGACGTATTCTGTAAGTTTACTATTATGTCTCACTCTGCCTGATCGCGCTTTAATTGCAAAGTTCTACGTTAATGGATACAGTACAGCAGCCGCTCTGCGTGAATTTAGACGCTGTAAGAACTTAAGTCAAAGTCCTTTATCAGCTGCGGCAGTTAGAAGGATGATTAACAAATTTCAGGAAACTAGGTCCTTTGTTTTTAGCTTGGAAGAGGAAAGAAGCCTGTTTCATCTCAGGTAGCAGAGGAAGTTGCAACGGCTATCTCGACCGATCCATGGATACAGCTGCTGGAACTAGTAGCAGCGCACGGAGAGTAGCGAGGGAATTGGATGTCCCAAATTCTTCGGAAACTAATCCACTTTGATCCATACAAGATCAGTCGCCAGCAGCAGCTGCAAAGAGATGATTCTGAAAAACGAATGGCATTTACTCTAACGTTTTTGGTCAGAATGGAAGTGGACGATGCCTGGCCATGGAACATTCTTTGGGGAGATGAGGCCCATTTTTATCTCGATGGGACTGTCAACACTCAAAACTGCTGAATATTAGCTTCAGAAGCACCACATGCTATTCAGCAAATCCCATTGCACTGGCCGAAAATTACCGTCTGGTGTGGTGTTACTTCAAATTTTATCCTAGTGGTGTGACTTCAAATTTTATCCTAGTGGTGCGACTTCAAATTTTATCCTAGTGGTGTGACTTCAAATTTTATCCTAGTGGTGCGACTTCAAATTTTATCCTAGTGGTGTGACTTCAAATTTTATCCTAGGGCCATACTTTTTTGAGGAATGGCACCGAACAGGAGCAGCCACCAATTCCGTTACAGCACAAAAATATCATCACCTACTGAGCAGTTTCATTAAATCCTCAACTGCAGCAAAGATGCCTGGATGAGAATTTTTATGCAAGATGGAGCTCCTTCTCATATCGCACGACCAGTACAGCAGCTTCTCCGGCATCACTTTACTGCAGAAAGAGTCGTTAGTCCTTTGTTTCCCATTGCATGGCCACCACGTTGGCCTGACCTTAAAACGTGTGATTTTTGGCTGTGGGGTCACCTCAAAGCCAATGTCTATCGAGGAAGTGTCTCTAACCTGTCTGTCTTAAGGGACAACGTAACGCAGCATGTGCGGAACATTACTCCAGAGATGTTGCATTCTGCAGTCCAGCACACTGTGCATCTAATGCACTTTCTTGTAATCACATCGAAAACCAACTCCACCATCATCGACCATCGGGAGTAACCTGTGAGTGAGTTTGGAGCTGTGAAACCATTATTTCCTCCGGCAGTTTCTTTCTGTTTTTTTGCAGAGCACAAATAAAAATCTGTAATTTCATTAAGGTTTGTCTTAGTTATTTATTTGCTGGTACTTTGCCATGTCTCTCTCCTCTTGTACAGCGCCATATTATCCCCTGTCGGCAGATTTTGGAACTTTTTTTTTTTTTTTTTTTTTTTTCATGGGATCCTTCTCAAGATCTTCACTTACTGATTTTGGTGGCATTCCGCTTATTACTTAGCGCTACAGAGAGTTCTGAAGAGGAATACTTTAATTATGGCCACTCTGTACTATCCATTTGTCAATGTTAAATTTCAGTTGCCATTTCTCAGCCTATCTTCCCAAATTTTCTAGATCCTGTTGCAGTAGCACACTGTCATTAACAACCCTGCCAATAGTGATAAATATAAATGGATAGAGTGACATTAGTAACTTGTACACATGTAGCAAAATGTACCGACAAACGGGAGACAGCCAGAACATCTAGGTCTTTCTTGAACGTACAGTCAGTGTTCACTGAATTATGACTATTCCAGCCGTAATGGATCGTAATACGAATAGCTCACAGTATAAAATGCCGAAGAGCCTTCGTACACAAGAACAGTAGTAATTGCATCTCGTCGATCAAGTCAAAGTGATATTATGGAACGTACTAAAGATATTGCGCAGTTTCAAAAGGTTATGGGCAGAGGCGGACTGGCCATAACACTTACCTGGAAAACACCGGTGGGTCGGAGGCTAGTGTGATATTCAATATTATACTCTTACCTCCGATACATTCTGTTGTTTCCCCGGTAATAATTTGACTCATTCCATTTCTGATTATGGGAACTTGTGCGTCGGGAACTTCCATATCGGAAACAGCGCGTCTTGTCGGTTGCTGACGATCCGCTGTGGTTAAGGTGTACAAATAATGGTGTCGAACAGGTCAAACAAACTCCTGCTAACAGAACTGTAAAGGGTTACACAAGGTGGGTTGGATGTTCCTGGTGAGCAAAGGGTTAGCTTGTACGGGCTCAACGGCAGGTTGAACCCGTACAATATGCCTATAATTGACATCGCGATACAATGTGTGAGAAATGCAAGAACAATATCCCAAATTACGATGCGCCACAACCAGACATATGGGTTTCCGCAGCAGACAACCCAAGAGAGAGACCTTCTCCTCTTCCGCTCATTATCGTCGACGATGAACGGTGTAAGTGTATTTAGGGTTAAGCGGCACCAGGAGTTCCCCCCATCTCCGCGTAGTTTATGTTGTGGTGTACAGTACGCCGTAAATGCCAGAGATTTAAGTGTCCGGTCTTGAATCGTTTAGTGTCGTGTATCGTTGTTTTTCTGGTCGTTTAGTCGCTGGACCCCCTGTTGTGGTCCAATGTTACCGCACTTACGCCCCATGGAGGCAGACCAGGAACCCAGTTGCTTATATATACCCTGGCAGGTGCTGCCACCTAATTTCCTGAGATTTCCGTGGCTAGGACCTAAAATATATATACTGTATATGTGTGTGTCCATATACATACATATACACACGTATATTCTTCGTTAGACACTGGGCTTTAGGAAACCCGACCTCATCAAGAAATAGATGTCAGGATTGTCCTATCCACCCCACCCAACTCTAATCCCCACAGAAGAAGACGACTGCTGGAAAATAGAACTTTCAAATTTTTATTTTGCTGTATCGCGGTCATTCCTGTTTTTTCGTATGATATACGTTGTTTGGCTGTAAATATTTGTGTTTATGTAAATATGGCGAAACTCCCACTTGTATGTGTTTAAGCAGAAGGTATGCTTCAATTGTCACGGTGTTATGTTCTTACCAGTTTACAGTAGTAAAAGCCTTTGCAAGTAATTAATAACTCAAATATTCTATATTCCAGATAAAGTGTACTTATAAATCAGATATTATGTATTTCATGTATTTTATAATTGTAACATAGATGTATATTTTGTAACATAGTTGTATATGTATGATCACTATCTAGCCAGTGGCTGTAACCGGGTGTTCTCCTAAGAGAAATAAACTGATGATAATAATAATAGATTGTGTGAGGTTTGCGCTAGGGTTTGAAAAGCCGAAAATTGGGCGTAACATATTTTAGAAGTACATTATTTAAGTTTCAACCTGTAAGGCTTTCGCTTGTGTACAGGTAGAGTGGGGGCAAGGGGCCTTAAAGCTGGCGGGGAGAGAAAGATAGAAGTATGGAGTCGATAGGGCATGCCCATGCTCCACCAGAGAGAAAGAGGGCGGGGTTGGGGGGGGATGAGCCAGCAATATGGCTCCTCCCACCGCCAGGAGTGTGGAAGAAAAGGTACAGCGTTAGGGGCGCTGTGCAGGTCACCATGTCGCGCCTTCGCAGTATCGCTGCGTTTGTCCAGTCCGGTGCAGTTTCCTTTAGTCTTGCTTCTCTGTGGCGTCATTCTTGGAGTACAGACTAGACAGGCCCACTGGATGGATATATATATATATATATATATATATATATATATTTTTTTTTTTTTTTTTTTTACTAATAAATAAATAAATAAAATTTGTATACATCCGTCGTTTGGGCTGTCCAGTTTTCTCTGTGGTAGATAGTTACCAGTTCTTCCTGTGAGGTTTTGACTTTGCTTTGCAGTATCGCTTCATTTGTCAAGTTTGGTGGGGTTCCTTTTAGTATTGCTTCTTGGTAGCGTCATTCCAGCTTCATTCAATCTTTTCCATGGTCAAGTTACCAGTTTGGTGTTATATTCTTGTGAGGATTTACCTCAACTTTGCCTTTGCAGCATCGCTGCATTTGTCAAGTCCGGTGGAGTTCCATTTAGTCTTGCTTCTTGGTGACGTTAGTGCTGGGATCGAGCTCCGTGTAGTGGTTCTGTCTAGTCTTTGGCGTGGTCTAGTTACCAGTTCGGTGTATTATTCTTGTGAGGTTTTACCTCGACCTTGCCTTTGCAGTATCGCTGCATTTGTCAAGTTCGGTGGAGTTTCGTTTAGTCTTGCTAATTGGTGGCGTCATTCCTAGAGTATGGCTCCGTCCCGACGTCTTTTCCATAGTCAGGTTACCAGATCGGCCTGTTATTCTTATGAGGGTTTATCTGCATTTAATTGTCATGTTATGCTTGGTTGCCTTGGCTATTTATCATTTTAGGTTGTAGCTTCATCAGCATGGTTCGTTCTGATAGATGGCGATTAAGGTCTTCCTTCTGGAGAAGAGTTCTTGAGCATAGCAGCTGAGGGATGTGAATTCATTGGGTGTGTCCAGCAGATGGTGCTCCTACTGTTTGGTATGTATTGTATCTTAGTGATTAGTAGGCTTCTGAGATCATCATACAGTTCACACTGGTGCATAATATGGTGCCGTGTTTGTAGTTCTCCGCATGGGCAGCTGGAATCCTCTGTGATGCACAGTGCATGCAGATTTGCTTTGAACGGCCCATGGCTCATGATGAGGAGGAAGGTTGTGTTCAATCCCAGGTATAGCCACGCCTGGGCCTTTGGGTATAGTTTGGTGACGTACGGGATGAATTTTCGTGTTATCGCCCCTTTGCTGGTTTCGTTCCACCTGTTCTGCCATGTTTGTGTCAAGTGGTCTATTGTTCGTTCTTTTTCTCTCTTCCTGTTGTTAGTGATGTCGATGGTAAAATTTAATCTAATTATTATTTTAGGGTTGGCCGTAATTAAATACATTAACCCGTATTTGTGTCTGTAAATTGCGTATGTTCTATGGTCGATTTGCCTATTTTGCTGGACAAAAAAACCCCAGTTACTGGGGAGAAAAACCTTGCTATCTACGCCTGAGACCGATTAACTCAGCCACGGAGTGAAAAAAGCCCATTAAAGTTCCTCGCGTCATCGACGGGATTCGAACCCAGGCCTTTTCCACCCGGTGTGTCGATGGTAAAGCCATTTATCGTGGTTGGCATTTCTTTGGATAGGTGATACATTAGTCTGCAGCGTGTCACCTCTAGATCCAGAGGTAGAACCCCCGCCAGACCTTCAGTGCACTTGTGCTCACTGTACTACACGCCCTCGTTATTGCGAGCAGGATGTTTCTTTTAATTGTCTCCAGTATTCGTTTGTTTACTGCAGTACCCGCTTTTACATATGAAATGGGCGACCCGTAAATGGTAGCCGGTATAAAGATTGTTTTATAGCAGAGGGACAGGGTCCTCCTGTTTAGTCCCCAATCCCTGCATGTGACTCTGGCCACCACGTCGCATATCTTTGAAGTTTGTCTTTTAGATACAGCAGGTGTGGTTAGTAGGATAGATTGCGATCAAGGATGATTCCTAGGTATTTGATCTGGTTTGACAGTGTTATTGTTTTCCCTGCAATATTGATTTTTGGAGGTCTTTTCAGATTTAAGTTGCCCTTGAGTAATACCGAGCCTGTCTTCTCCGGCGAGATCCTGAGGGTGTGGAGCATGGCCCAGTCCTGCATGTTTGGAGGGCTTGTTTTGCCTGTGCCTCCAGTCTGGATCCTGTATCCGGAACAATCATCAGGACCAAGTCATCCACAAAAGCTTGGCCTTCGCCTTCGCCCAGATCTATGGTGAGTAACTTGTCTTAGATCATGTTCGACAGCAGTGACCCTAGGACAGAACCTTGAGGGCAGCCCCTCCAGACCGGTCTAGTTAAGCTTTGGAAGGGTGTTACTAGTTTTACCTCTCTGTCACTGAGGCAGGCTTTGATGCTGTTGTATAGATTAATCTGTTCTCTCGATGACCAGAGCCTGGCCAGGACGCTCGGACACCATATGGTGTCGAACGACCAGGCAAAATCCACAGTAATCACGAGATAGTACTTCCTAGTGCATTGAGAAGCTTTTTCGACTAGGCCCTGTATGAACGGTGTAAAGTGGGGGAATACAAGGACTGATAGATTAACAGCAGCCACTGGCAGAGATGAAAGCGATTCTTGCACTGCTTCTATTGGAATGAGCAGCAGCGTGGAAAACAAGATGCAGGATATTTCAGAGACTGCTGGAAGTCATTGCGGTACAAGTAAACACATGGGTTGTGTTAGGGTAGCTAAGAATAGGAATAGGTGCATGTATACTTGCATGTACACCAATGCTAGGAGTTTGGTAAATAAATTTGATGAATTTGAGGTATTGCTCAAAACATCAAAGGCAGATATTGTTGGGATATCAGAGACGTGGTGTCACACAGATATAAGGAATGCAGAACTGGAATTTGGAGAGTACAAGGTGTACAGAAAGGATAGACAGGGAGAAGGGGTTTATGCTATTAGCTAAGAAACACATAAAATCCAAGTAAGTGAAGCCAGTCGACATCGCTGGATAGTGCATTGTCGATTCAGTTTGGTGTGACATAAGCATTGGGAGATCAAAATTGAGAGTAGGAGTGTGCTATAGGCCTAATGACTCTGATGCGTATAATAAGAAACTATACAGGGAAATAGAGTGGGCCAGTAAATCAGAGAGTCTTATAATGGGGGATTTTAATTTCCGAGATATTGACGGGAATTTGTGGGTTGGTCACTCACACACTAGCAAGGCTTTTGTGGATTTATTGGATGATTGTTTTCTACATCAGCATGTTAGGGAGGCAACTAGAGGGAGTAATACTCTTTATCTGATTAGCAGTATTGATTCGTCATGCATTAAGAATCTGCAGATAAAGTAACCACTAGGTGGCAGTGATCACAGTGTGCTGAAGTGGGATTTATTCAAAGAGGTAACTACCATCAGGGGTAAAGGGAAGGGTTTTTGCTTTCGTAAAGGTCTCAGACAGTATTTAAATTCTATACAGTGGGACCAACTGATGATGTTATCAACAGCAAATTCAAAATGGGAAGCATTCAAAGAACTTATCTTGGAAGCTACTAGGCTTTACATACCAACTAAGAAATATTGTTCAAGGTTTAGACTTAAATGGATGTCAGATGAACTAATGAGACATATGGCAGAGAATAAAAGTGCATGGGATACATATAAATTAATGGGTGACATGGAAGTCTATGATAGATATAAGCTGGTCTGTAACCAAGTCACAAAGGAGATTAGGCAGGCATAGGCAGATTATGAGAAATCCTTGGCAAAGGATGCAAAGAAAAACAGAAAATAGTTCTCTACCTATGTAACTCTAGAAGGAAAGGGATGATTCAGATTGGCCCACTGGATATTGATGGTTCAACAGTTCAGGATCCTGCTCAGGTGGCTAACAAACTAAAGGAGTATTTTGCATCTACAGTCACACATGAGTTATTCTGGAAGGAGAATTCCAGAGGTGAAGTAAACTCTGGCAGTGAGCTAGATGATTTTGTAATAACTGAGAGGAAAGTGGAGGAGAAATTGTTGAAGATAAATATAAAAAAGCACCCGGGGTGGATGGGATCTATCCAGTTATATTAAAGGAGGCAGCAACGGAAGTAAGCAAACCCTTAGCCATAATTATGAAAGCTTCTTTGGACTGAGGGGAGGTACCCATAGACTGGAGATGTGCAAATGTGACCCCAATTCACAAAGCAGGATGAAAGGCTGAAACATGCAATTACAGTATAGTCCTGACAGTTTAACCTCTGTTCCAGGAAAATTAATGGACGCACTGGTTAAAGAAGCACAGCAGGATCATCTAGACAAGACTTCAGTTATAGCTCGGACACAGCATGGTTTTGTTAAGGGAAAGTCTTGCCTGACCAATTTGATTGGATACTATGATGCAGTCACAAAAGAATTGGATGCAGGGAATAACTTTGATATTATATATTTGGATCTTAGAAAGGCTTTTGATACTGTTGCACCTGGAAGACTGCTGCACAAATTGGAGCAGTGTGACATTGTAGGCAAATTGCTGCTATGGATAAAGGGATAGTTGAGGCGGATTAGACAGAGAGTGGTAATCAATGGACACTGCTCATCGTGGACTAATGTTATTAGTGGAGTCCCTCAGGGTTTAGTGTTGGGTCCATTATTGTTTTATGTATTTATAAATGATACTGATGATGGTATATCAAGCTTAATGTCCAAGTTTGCAGACGATACAAAGGTTGGCAGGGTTGTTAAGGACACTACTGACGCTATGCTGCTGCAACAGAATGTGAAAAGGTTGAGCAGATGGGCTGAGGGGTGGAAAATGAAGCTTAACATTGACAAGTGTAAAGTACTACATATTGGAAACAGCAACCCCAGAGCAACGTATCAACTCTGTGGTACTACACTGACCGTGGTAGAGAATGAAAAGGACCTGGGGGGTAATTGTGCAGGCAGATAAGAAGTTCTCTGAGCAGTGCAGACGGGCTGCAAGAGTAGCTCATGGTGTCTTGTCAATGATATACAGGAATTTTTCTAGCAGGGATAAGGAGGTAATTATTCCCTTGTATAAGGCAATGGTCAGGCCACACCTTGAGTACTGTATACAGGTCTGGAGGCCTCATTTCAAGAAGGATGTAGAGCTGCTGGAACGAGTACAGAGAAGGGTAACAAGATTAGTGAATGGAACAAAGGGTTGCTCTTACGAAGAAAAGCTTAAGTTTTGCAAATTACAGTGTCTGGAGACTAGGCACCAGCGAGGTGATCTGATGGATTTTTATAAAGCCTTGAATGGTTTGAGCATGTTCAATGCCGAAGGGATTCTACCTCTTACTCAGAATAATCACCTGAGAGGGCATAAATTCAGATTGAGGAAAGACAGGTGTAGGATAGATGTGCGGGAATTTGCCTTTAGACAGCGGGTGGTTGTTTGGTGGAACAGACTTCCATCCCTTGTGGAGGTTGATAGCCTAAATAAATTTAAGGCTCAGCTGGACAGGTATTACGAACGAACGGAGGGGTGAAATGGAAGTGTTTTTTTTTTTTTTTTTGGCTGATGCTGCATAAGCTTGCTTTCTAGCATCATATGCCTCTACCAATGTCTAGCGGCACCAGCGGTTTCGCCCATCTCCGCGTTGCTCTCATTGTATGCGTACCAGTTCAGTGGGAAGGTCAGAGATTTAAAAGTGTGTGATTTTGTATATGAGTAGTGTTGTGTAGCGTAGTTCATCTGGCCGTTTAGCCGCTGGACCCCTACCGAGGCCAAAGTTGCCCACACCTCATGGATGCAGACTAGGTACACCGAATGAAATTTTACTCTGGCAGGCCCTGCCAACTAGTTTCCTGAGATTTCAGTGACTAGGACCTAAAAAAAAAAAAAAAAAAAAAAACTGGTAAGGGTGAATGCTCGAATTATAAAAAAACAATTGAGGCTTAATTTGGACGAAGTTAAATTTTTTCAGTTTGTGTGGGTTTATACGCTGGCGTATTAGGCAGAGTAGGGGGGTGACTGAAAGCTGGGGGAAAAGACAGAAGTATGGGGATGATAGAGAAGGCGACCCCAGGACGTTCAGTGAGGCAGGCCCGTGCCGCACCAGGAGAAGAATAAGAGTTGGCAGGGATAGGAGAGGAGACAAGACTGTTCCTCTTCCCCACCAAGGGAAAGGGAGTAAAGGTACCAGGCAAGGAAGCCCTGTACAGATCGCCATCAGGCATTGGCAGTCGAGAGCAAATGAAGAGTCCAAGCGATCTGTACCGGATCTTCGTTGGTGATCATGATCAATGTAGGAGTCAAATCCAGTCGTAAGGTCATACACGGTAGTTGGTTCGTGCGTCGGCCATTTGGTTTAGCCATCCAGCTAGTGGTCCAGTACGAATAATTTGTATCCAGTTCATGTCAAGTCCTGTGTCAGTTTGTCTGGTTCAGACGTAGATCTTCCTGGTTGTCAGTTCCCTCGTAAACAAGACTAGATGATGGTCATGTCTGAACGGTGTGGTGTCAGTAACACGCTGGTTGGACACTGGAGGACTGGAAATGAGTGTGTTGGGCAGATAAGTCCAAATACCTGGTCCAACACGCCGATGGATCAACACACCATATACGATGCTTGCGCTTCGTATATGACGCAAGCAGCACAAGTCCATAGACTCATCGTGCATGGAAACCAATGTCCAGGCTGGTAGCCATGGATGAAATTGTGCCTTGTTTTGGTGGTAAGAACTAGGATTTCTGTGGGTATGGACTAACGTTTCATTGCGAGGTCTTAAAAAATATATATATATATATATTATATTAGGGTCACCTAGAAAGTCACTTCAACTACCCGTGTGTATTGTGTCTGTAAATTGCGTGTGTTCTCTGGTGGATTTGCCTGTTTTGTTGGACGAAAGCCCCCATTTTCCGGGGGGAGTGGAACCTTGCTATTTATGCTTACTATCTCAGCCACGGAGTGAAAAAAAGCTCATATGTTCCTTGCGTCATCGACGGGATTCGAACCCGAGCCTTTTCCACTTGGTGTGGGGAGGACGGCGAGATACTATTGTGCTACCGCGCAGACTCACTAGTGAGGTCTACCGGAACTCTTAGGACATGTGCTTTTGTAAAGGGCGACTTCTAGAACGTCAGTTCAACTCCGCCTCGTATCTCTGGGAAGAACAGTACCACTGTAAAAGGGCCAGAAATGTGAGTAGTGTAAGTTTCTGTGTATTTCGAGGTGGCTTTCGATTTAGATTTTGTCTTGAATTTGAGGGAGATCTTGTTTTTTAACTTCTTCATGCGAATAGCCTCTTAGAGATTTTTAAAATAGAATTTATCTGTAATATCCTCCTTACTTAATTCGTTATCAAAGTCATATACTAGCATTGTAGGGTTTAGTTCTCTGGCCAGTCCAGAAGATAACCTAACTCATAAAGGAATTTAATTTACTGTATAGTTTATACATCTTTCTTGGAATTGGCTTCAATAATGATGCTTTTATTTTTAATATGACATAGATGTGTTCTGGTCACTTGGCTACCCAGAAGCATCAGGAGAGATGGTTCACATGGAGAGATGGTTCTGGCTACTCATCCACACCACGGGATGGTGGGCCAGTCCCAGTAAGGCGCGTACCGTCTCAAAAGAGACCCTGACCCACCTGATGTTGCCAGAAAAAGGGGGCCCATTCCAGAGGGGGGAAAGGCCCGTGGTGGAGGTTATGGAAAATTTTTTTAAAAAATAATATTAAAAAAATAATAATAAAAGTAAGGAAACAAACAAAAAATAATAAAAATATTAAAAAATAGAAAAAAAAAACTAGTGCTGGTAAAAAAATTTAAATTGCTGTTTTGCAGCGAATGAGGACATCAATCAGTATATAAAAAAGGGAAAAAAAATCAGACAAATTAAAAAAAAGAGTGAAACAAAACAAAAATAAACAGTAGATGTTTCAGTTTTTCTAGTGCCATGGTTCTCAGCTTTCCTCTCTCTGTTGTTTTAGGAGATCATGTACTCTCTGCCGTGTTGCATTTTTCCCGGACAGAAACGGGATCTTCGAAGAAGATAATGCGCCGTGTCATCGGGCACGCACTGTGCACGAGTCGTTCCAGGAACACATTAAAGATATCACTGATCTTGATTATACTCCATATTCGCTTGAGCTCAATCCAATTGAATACCTGTGGAATGTTTTGGAACGAGAAGTGGAAATATTCCGACCCTGTGAAAAGGTTTGCAGGCAGCATGACTGCAGATTCTATGTGCTTCATACATCTATTGGAGTCAATGCCTAGGCGAATAGCTGCTGTAATCAGTGCGAACGGTGGCCCAACACTGTATTAGGTAGGTGGTCATAATTCAGTGGTCATTGAGTGTAATTATAGCTGATTTTGGGTTTTCATGTTTTGAATATATGAATCTGACTGAGATGGGATAACTAATAATTTTGCCCTTGACGTTATACGGTTCCTACGTTATACAGAGAATGCGCAGCGATCCAGGACACCTACGTGTCCTGGATCGCTGCGCATTCTGTTGAACAATTGAAAATGAGTTGCGCAGCGGTCCAGGACGGTTGCCGACGAAGTTTATCGCCTAAAAGATCAGTTTTTCCCGATAATTTGTTTGGGACAGTCTTGGAATATGTGTCCGGAACGGACACAATGACCGCAAGCCGTGATCTCTTGCGTACAGGTGCGACATGTGTGCCAGTATTCATGTCAGAAAAGCACTTAATTACGATGGTAAGCATAACGAAGTGCTTTTGCTGCCTGAATTTGTGACAGTTTGATTCCTATAAAAATTATCGACACCTTATCCACAATACTAATGACACTGTATTGTGAATACAGTACTTGGAGAAAGTTCGATGATCCAATTCGAGGTGGCTTTCGATTTAGATTTTGTCTTGAATTTGAGGGAGGTCTTGTTTTTTAACTTCTTCATGCGAATAGCCTCTTAGAGATTTTTAAAATAGAATTTATCTATAATATCCTCCTTACTTAATTCGTTATCAAGGTCATATACTAGCATTGTAGGGTTTATTTCTCTGGCCAGTCCAGAAGATAACCTAACTCATAAAGGAATTTAGTTTACTGTATAATTTATACAACTTTCTTCGAATTGGCTTCAATAATGATGCTTTTATTTTTAATATGACATGAACTTTACTTTTTATTTCCTTTAAATTACTCTTCAATTTTTTTGTTAAGTGTGCTTGTACGCCCTGAATGGATGAAATTCAGAATTTTCATAATCTTTACGATTACTAAGTGCCTTGCTATCCGAGATGGTTGATTCACAGGGTGTGCACTGGACTGAGCCAATGGGGAAGAAGTATGTTTTTGTCACTTGTCTTAGATAACTGTGCCGGAGAAGAAGAAATTGCCTGCTTTAATGTTGTAGCATACGAACTCCTGTCAGATATGGCAGTTCGATATGTTGTTGCCAGATGATAAATTCTGTTCTGTTGTATTTCGACCTTGCTCTCAGGTCGTTCATTTTCAACAACTAGCGAATTAACTAGCTGCTCGAACCCTGACCAGAATTTTAGGATAATTTTTATTACCATTTTGGTTATCTTTCTATTTTCATTAAAGATATAGCCTTCTATCCCCCTACGAAGCAAATAACAGCATATTCAGCATAGTCATTTAAAAAGGCAAAGGCAAATCCCTTATTGCGAATCCCAACCTTCCTGATAGGAAAGTTGGGATTCGCAATAAGGTTTTTTGTGTTTATTGTCCAGCTACAACGTTGTGTAACGTTGGATTGTGTTGGTGTGTTGTTTCTCTGGCCATTTAGTCGCGGGTGCTCCTAATGGGATCGCCTGTTGTCCGTCCCCCACCACAAGGAGGTAGGCCGGGTGTAGATATAGTCTCTGGCTGGGGCATACCTTAGACTTCACCTGAGCTTGTCAGGAGGACCCTTGGGGTAGGGGGGAGACGACTCGAAGTTTTATTGGGAATGAATGGGGATGAATTGTACGTAACGTAAAGTTTGGGAGTAAAGGTGAAGATAAAGGGGTAGAATAGTATTCGCCATATAGTGCAAGGCAGCCACAGGTTTTTTTTTTGCACTGGAAAAAAAAAACAAAAAAAAACCCAAGTAGATAAGAACAACACAAATTAAATGCTTCCTCCTCCACTTATTCCAGCTATAAATGACTCCCTGGCTAAAATAAATGTTCCTACAATCTAATCTAAACCTTAAGCCCTGTAATTTGAATTTATGACCCCCCCCCCCCAGGTCTGGAATTTTTTAGATTTTTTTTTTTTTTTTTTTTTTTTATGAAAACCCCAAACACGAAAGGTATCAAAACCTATAGTACTGTACTTAGTACCGTGCATAGGTTGAAGGAGAAGTATGGGCGCGAGGGGGGGGGGGGGTGCCGGAAACTTTGCTCTAGAGACTAAACATGGGTTTCACCACTTCAAGCCTCCAATAAGCAAAGTGGTGGTATTTCACCGGTTGATGAAAGTCATCTACCACCTAGGCTGTGAGAATTCCACCTTCATTCGTTTTACTAATCTTCATTCGTTCTTGTTTGTTATTTGGTTTTTAGGAGCATTAGCAACTAAGGCCATATTGCTCCGGGAATATGCGGTGGTCATTCCCTGACCTTTCCGCATCCTCCGTATTTGGTGGTGACGGGCTCGAATCCCGGTCTAATCAAGAAGTGTGTGCTATGCACTGCTGCTCCTTCCCACCTGGCTACGGAGGCGCCCATTCGTTCTTACTAATCCCTCTCAGTGCATTATAAACCTCAGTCGGGTCACCTCTGAGGTGCCTGGTTGCCAAGCTCCGTAGCCCACATAATCGTAGTCTTTCCTCGTACGGTCGTCCTTCTGCCGATCTCACCATTTGAGTTGGCTGTCTTTTGGTCCTTTCAAGAAGCCCAATGCCATTTTTCAGATGAGGTCTCTACAATTGAGCACAGTATTCCGAATGTGGTCTTACAATTGCCTTATACAGTGGGATTATGACCTCCCTATCTCTATAGGGTAGCGTTCGATAAATCATCGATAGGACACCATGGGCTTTCCTGACTACCTAATAATAATGTATAAATATTTTTCTTGTTTTGGGTGGCTCCCTAGACGTAAATAGAACTCCACCTTGAGGTATCCTATGAGAAACAGAACAACTGTCTACTGGCTTGAATGTGTTATTTTTTGTGCATGTCTTTGTTCAGTGTAAGTGTAGCCGGATCTGGTTCAACTATCTAGTGCATTCACACACTGTGCGACCCGTCCATCGGAGAAAGTGCAATACCAATGGACGGACAAAGTCTCTCCAGGCCGCCCAACCTGAAGAGTTATAAAAAAAAAAAAAAAACTAGTGGTAAAAATCTGTACATAACTTTAACTTTCTTAATCTCTAAAACATGTACAAAGCACCAACAGGTATCAAATGATCTAAATTAGGTATGAGGCACACTTTTAAAAAATCATATCTTTACAGTATGTTCATCTGGCCAGATAGACCTGTATCAATCCTGTAACAGGCTCCGTTACAAACCATGTAAATCATAAGCACGACTTTACTTAAGTTTACTAAAATTAAACTAAATTTTGAATAACAAATTAACTTTATACATAACACGCCACTTGGTGTGACATGAAAGAAACAGATAGCGTGTTTTAAAGTGTCATACGCTACAAAAGCCTAAGGCATATCTATATGCACATTACAATTCATTACATTTAAACTTAAATTTAATCATTCAATTATCTACAAGACACCTACGTGTTATAAGACGTAGATTATCTCAGACATGATAGCATGCTGAAATACAATCCATAACTTGCAAAAATTTTAAATCCTTATGAAGTAACCTGTAACATGGGGAAATAAAACATACAAAATCATCTGTTTGTAACTGTACAGCTATCAAGCAAAGATATATACTTATTTCACAAATAAACAAGAGTTTAATTTTTTTAGGACTACTAATCCAAATTGGACAAAATATTTAACCAAGCCTGACACATACACCTAAACTCAAAGGTCATTCTCCAAGTCAAGTGAATTTACACAAATTGACCAAATAACATTATTGTTTACAAATATATCAAAACCTTAATAAAACAATTATACATCAATAAGAATACACAATTTCAATATACGCTTTCAAGTCCTACTTTCTGCGTTGTTTATTGGTGCAGTTCTTCTCTTGAAGACCCGATCAGAGAAAGTATGTAAGGCTATAAAGTTCTGAGCATTTCGTACCAAACTGTGCACATTATTTTCATTGATCGACTGAGTTCGTTGATATAATTCCAGTCTTAGGTCTTGATATACTAGAAAAAACAGTAACACGTTTCCACTCTTCCATTTCCCCGCAAGTGCAGTAGGATCACATTCAAATCCGAAAAAACAAAGTTTTTCTTGAAACGACCCGTGTCCAGTCAATAGGAAGGATGTGGTCATTGAGGGGTAAAACCATTTCCTGGTGTCTTTGTTGCTAAGAAAAGTAGCATCCTGTATATAAAGCCTGGTAATATTGCCAGTGTCATTTTGCTGCCATCTATTCCTCCATACCATTAAAAATTTCGACCACAGGTTTGCTTTCTTTTGTTTAAGGTCCAGCAAAGGATTGCTTGTAATGTCGAAGATGTTAACTGATAGGCTCGTTTTTTAGGTATGAAACCATTCCTCTAAATGCCACTTACAGATCGAGAGGAATACAGCCTGATATAACCTGCAGCGCATTTGTAGAGGTTATTCTGCAGCATCTATGTGTAGCTAAGATCATGGTTCTCTGTATAGATAATATCATCATCGGCCATTTTCAATCCACTGCAGGATGAAGGCTTCTCTAGCAGCTTTCCAGTTCCTTCTGTTTTGTGCAATGGCCATCCATTTACTACCCGTATAAATAATAATTTGACCCTAATTTTCACGAGTGTCATTCTCGGAAACCATGCAATAGCCTCATAGGAAATAATGGGCAGAAAAATTGCCTTTTAGTATCATGCCACGTGTGATGTTTAATACCCCAGTCATGTTGGGATAAACGAATAACGTTAGCAGTAATTTTTTTGATTTTCTCCACTAGGTTTTTAACATGGGGAATAAAGGAAGGCCTGTCATCAACTAAAACTCACATATATTTATTCTGGGAGACTTACAGTATCTGAACATTATTAATTTTGATTGGCGGTGGCCAGTTATAGTCTAATCTGTTTTTGAAGATCATAATCTTGTTTTTGACTCTGGTATTTTAAGTTTATCGTTTTTGGTCCAAAATTGCAGGTCCTCCAAAACCTCCTTTCCTTTGTTTTCTAAGTAAGTCTTGACTTTCCCGTAATACAGAGCAGAAGTTCATCAACATAAGATATTTTTTACAGTTAGGATTTCCTTTCATGAGACATTGATCTAGAACACAGTTCCAGAGGTGAGGCCCAAGGACAGATCCCTGTGGGCATAGTCTGGAAACGAATTTAGTATGTACCAAATTCTGCGATATTATCTTTATCTGCCTGTTCCTGAAATACGATCTTATTACTTGATACAGAAGTTTATCACAATTTGCTAGCTTAAAGACTCGAGAACGCTCTCCCACCAAAGCGAGTCGAAAGCGCCCTCGAAGTCTATGAAGATGACCACCATATACTTTGTTGTTACATTCTTACATTGATTAGTTAAGTTTAATATTGCATCCTCAGTTGAGGTGCCCTTTTTGAATCCAAATTGTGAGTTGGAGATCAAGTTATTTGATGAAAGTAATTGCCGAAGTCGTGGGACTAGAAGTATTTCATATAGTTACTCATGTTACCCAAGAGGGATATGGGATGGTATGCATTTAGGGCAGTGGAAGGTATACCTTGTTTTTTTTTTTATATTTTCAGAAGAGCAACTTTTCAGAAATCAGAGAAAATCTCCTCCAGGAGGCACCTATCGAATACATTACGTAAAATTTGAGGATGTAATTGAAATATTTTCTTAATAACTGTATTTTCTATCAAGTCTAATCCTGGTTATTTAGAAAGATTAATTTTTGCAACAGCCTGGCCCAATTCATCCAAATTGAAAAGTACAGTTTCTTGATTTCCATTGAACCTATTATTTTCCTATCTAATTGATTTTTTTTTTATTGAGGAGTCCTCATCAGGGTTATCCTCTGGAAACAATCTAGTAGTTATTGCTTTCAACAGTGGTATGCTTTTCAGTTGTAAAATTGCCCTCAAAGAAAACTTAATTGTATATTTCTGGGCTGACCTGTTTGTCTCGACAGAACTTATAAATTAATCCCCATGAATAAGAATTGCCAGCCTGTGATACTAGGTTCTGTCATGAGGACTGTTTAGCATCAGCAATGGTTTTAAAATATTGCTTACGTAAATTTCTAAAGTGATCTTCTAGTCTTTGTACATCCATGTCATTCAAGTACCTATGTAGTTACGTCTAGTATCATTAATCTGTTTTTTCAGTGTAAGCTAGTTAGTCCACTAAGCGGTAGATCTTTTTCTCTTTACATTTTTCTTAGTTGTTTTCTTAAGAGCCCTATACAAAGTGTTCTGTACAGAGTTGGCGTATTCCAAAGCAGATAGACCATTTAATTGCAATCTCCTATCCTCACTAAATTCCCTCTGCAGAAATTCTTTAAACCTTGTTCAGTTTGTGGTCTTCATAGCAAACCGACTTAAATCATGAGGATTAAAGGAAATATCTGTATTATTATGACTTACAAGGAGGTTGAAACAAATGGCACGATGATCACTGTTACAAATCGCAGGGGATACCTTCCAATTTTTAACAAAGCCAGATAAACTAGGAGAGGTGAGGGTAAGTTCAATGTTTGATTGCCCATTCACGGTCCAGAAGGTAGTGGGCATGTGAGGGCGATTATGTATAACCCACTGATTCGACAATAAAAATTCCTATAATTTTGATCCTCTGCGATCCCCTTCAACACCAAACCAGTCTGGATTTAGCATTTGAATCCGTTGTTACTAAGATATGTGAATTTGGAAAAGTGCTCATCAAGTATAATGACAGTAGGTAAAATTCCAAATCTGGAACAAAATTTACAGATAATTGTTACAGTAATATTATTATTGAATATTACAATGGCTGTTTTAGATTGTTGTGACAATGACTATCGACGGGTATCCAGTGACATGATATAGCTTGTCGAAATGTCTTAAAGCAGTGGTTCCCAAACTGGAGTCCGCGGACCCCTGGGGACCCGTAGACAAGTTCCAGGGGGGTCGGCGAAACGACTCTGAAACTGGTAAAATTATTTGTTCTATGGCAAATTGATGATAAATAAAGTTATTATTATATATTTATTAAAAATTGGAATAGAGTTGAGTTGTTTTAAACATAAAACGTTGAATTTTCTTTTCAGAAAATCTAGTGCGCGCGCGCGCGCGCGCACACACACACACACACACACACACACACACACACACACACACACACACACACACACACACACACACACACACACACACAGGTCCGCGAACTTTTTTTAATTTTTGAAGGGGTCCGTAGATCTCAGTAGGTTGGTAACCACAGTCTTAAGGTACTGTAGGGCTGTATGGCCAAGATATCAAAACTGTTTTGAAGACATGAAACTCTAAGAGTTCCTATGCCACACATCTAAACCTTTGAGCATGCACTTGCATTATATTCAGAAATCTGCCATTTCCAGTAATCCCGTAACCAATGCGAATTAAATCCTGATTATTCATTTAGTATTTTTTGTCTTGCCAGTTCCACGGCACGTAAATAGTCTAGGCATAGAGGATCCCTGACCGAATGTGCAGAGTTTCTATTACGCTGTCTGCAGTTTATACATCTAGGAGGATTATCCCCGTGAGAACATACTGCAAAGATATGTCCACATGATACTGTCTTGTTGGTGCAAAATTGTGTTAGGTGCCCAAAGGTTAAACATATAAAGTGCTTAGTCACTATTCTAAATTTTCTGTACTTATGGGCAGAGAAGCCCAGATAGATTCTGTTGTTATCTAGCACGTGAAGCGTATTATCCATTTTATCACTTTTGCTTTATTACCTGAACTGAATCTTAGAGATACTTCTTCTTTTACTTCATCCATAGAGAACCCGTAGTCTCTCAGATTCTTAATATATATACATATATATATATATATATATATATATATATATATCATCAATAATTTCCTCCGTCGTTATATCCCTTGAGATATCATATACAAGTATTTAGGAAATACTTGTATATGATATCTTAGAACTCTTAGATTTATCTGATTTTATCCCCATAGCGCTTAAAGTAGAAGACTGTCTTAGAAGTTCTAAGTTCTCATTTTTGTCATCTCGACTAATACTCCTTTATTTCGTACTATGCGTACATTTTTGATTTTCAGCTCTCTGTGTTCATCGCTTAATGATTCAGTTAATAACTCTTTTACCTCAGATCCCGAGGCCAATTTGGATTCCTCCGCCGGTCTAAACATAGCCACATGTTGCAGTAATCTCTGCATTTTATAAGAAACTGTTGTCTCTTTTTCGTTCAATTATCTCTTTGTGTCTCGTGTCCAGTATACGAACTCTATCCTGTATGCCTTCATCATTTGTGGAGGTATACTGTTCTGTGTTTATTCTAGTTTTAACTTTATCCTCATACAAGGAACCAGAGGACTGTGGAAAATCAATGTTCCCCGCAACCATCTGACCTAGAAGGCCAGCTCTTATCTGTAATTCTTCAACACGAACTTTTAACTTTTCGTTCTCGATGATTAAAGCAGTTGTTACTGATTCTAGATCTGCCCAATGACTGTGTATGATATTTGATGCTGTCTTGCTCACTTTATTCTACTCCACCGCCATGAACACACTGTGCCTTTTTGATCTATGTCATAGAAGCATGAGCTGTGGCGCCATCCACAGTATTTATACTATAGGTTTCCTCCACAGGTCTTGTTAAGGATTCTTTGGCAGCGAAAACCTCGTTTCCATCCCTGTTATCTGCCATGTGTATTTTGGAAATGTCAGTCTCTTTGTACAGTATTTACATTAGTCACTAAATTTTTATCACCAGCTTCACCAGCACCTGAAGCCAAAGCAGGAACTGCACGTGAAACAGGTAATTTTATACCTTCATCACCAGCTGTTTGTTCCAGTCTTGTTAAATTAACTTTTGAGTTTTTTTTTTTTTTTTTTTTTTTCCATTTTGCCTTAGGAGGCTGGGTAAGACTTGCTGGTTGAATAGTAGTCTGACTATCTGTCTGAAAAGTTTACACACGTGAACTCTTCTGAATCGGTCTGAGCATCAGAAGAAGCATGTAAATTGTCTTTCTTCTTGCTTATGAGACTTGCCATACTTTGAATCCATATTTTTCTGTTTCTGCATGTGTAAAGTTCAGTGAAAAACAAAAGCAAACAAAATTAAAAATTAGGTCCACTTGCCCTTTAAAAAATATTACTAAATCTTCAGTTCGAAGAGTTCTGAGCAGTCTACAGCACTTCCGCTGAGGTATGTGTTCTTTATTTTTGTAATATTGTCTACCTGATAAGTTTTACCAAGTAGAATAACTGGTTTCCTGGCTACCTGTTTGCACTGTTCAGAAAATTTCATATCTGTCCATATTGTAACTCCTTGATTCCTTTCCTCCTCCACTGCTTTTAATTTAATCCCCCCTCCCCAAGTGTATATTTTATTTGTGGGTTGCTACTTTCCAAGGCTTCCACCTGGAAAACAGAATTTAAGTGCATAGAGGGACACCGCTGTGGAAGAAGCCCATCCTCCAGCTGGGAGGGACTGTTAAGATCAGAGGTGGTAGAGTCTACCAAGTGAAAAATTTGGGTGGGAGGTGGGGAAGGGTAATGATGGAGAGTAAAGTCATAGAACTAGGTCACCCTATGTCTGTCAGGAGAAATAAAAGTAAAGTGTGTTTAGGGTCTAACGGCAGTAGGGGTTCCCCCCTCTCCGCGTAGTATACCTTGTCGTGTGTTACAGTACGCTGTTAAAGGCCAGAGATTTAAAAGTGTATGGATATTGTACAGTGTAGTGTCATGTACCGTTGTTCAGCTGGCCATTTAGCCGTTGGACCCCTATTGGGCCCACCGTTGCCCGCACTTAGCTCCGTGGAGGCAGACCAGGTACCCAATAATTTTATTTTATCACTCTGGTAGGCCCTGCCACCTAGTTTCCTGAGATTTCAGTGGCTAGAGTGATGGACGATTCAGTTTGGAGAGTTAAATTTTTGATTGTGTAGTGCGTACGCTGTGTAGTTAAGGCAGAGTGGGGGGAGACTGGAGACTGGGCGGAAATATGGGGTAAATAGGGAAAGCGACTCCAGGGAATGTCAGTGGGGCATGCCCATGCCTATCAGTAGGAAAAGTGGGGGTTTGCGGGGTATGGGTATGTTGAGGGTCTAACGGCTCCTGGGATTTCTCCCATCTCCGCGTATGGTCTCTGTATCGAGTGGTAGTGCCCTGTCAATGCCAGAGGTTTGACAGTGTGTGGGTCATGTAGTATGTTGTGCCCATTGTTCATCCGGCCTCTTAGCCGCCGGGCCCCTAGTGGGGCCCGACGTTACCATACCAGCAACGGGGATGCCTGCCTAGTGTACCAATAAGATTAATTGTACTCTGGCAGATCCTGCCACCTGCTTTCCTGAGATATCAGTGTCTAGGACCTATAAAAAAAATAAATAAATATTCGCGGTTTGCTTAATAAAACGGTTTGTTTAAACATTTAGTGGGTTTTCTCTGAATGAGTTTCTTTAGAGGTCTAATAGTTCGGGCAGTAATTTTGGTGTATTAGATTTGGACCTGTGGGATAATACTCTGTATAGGAAAAGGTTTGGGGGGGGGGGGAAGCAGAAGAAAGGGACCGATAGGGAAGGTGGTCCCTGGTTTTTCATCGGGCATGCTCATGCCACACTAGAGGAAAAAATGAGGTGGCAGGAGGGGGGAGGAGACAGCAAAAGCGTCCCCCACCTGGGATAGGGGATAGAAAGCAGGCTGGAACAGATGTCCAGCCCCGTTTGCCAGATGGCCCTCCTCAGTTTTTAAGGGAACCGTCCAAGGTTCAGAGGATGTCCGTTCCAGTTCTTGTATTTAGGTAGTCCTTTCAGGAGTCGCCACACCACGTTGCACTCAGTGGTGCACGGGGAAAGAGACAGTTTGTCGTTTCCACTTAGTCATTGCGTGTCAAAGTCTGGTTTTCTGGTTGTTTTCTTGTCTGGCTTCATCTTGGGAGAGTTGGTGAGAATGTAGGCATTTTGTTGAGTTGTGTGTTCTGTATCACCATTTTTACGTCACTCTGTATAAGGCGATGAGCGTCGTTCTTCGCCTGGTGAAGAGCTGCTGAGCAAAGTTTGTCAGTGCTCCATATTCTTCACTCGAGTCCAGCAAATGTGATTCCATATTTTTTGGGAAGTACTTTGCTGTTGTCATTAACCTACATCGCAGGTCCTCATAGTTTGGAGAGTTATACATGACGTGTGTCCATCTCTCCACTTCACCACACACGCATCTCGGGTCTTCTGCCAAGCCCAGTTAGGTCAGCTTTTCATTGAAGGCGCCATGGCCTGTCAATACATATAATGTGCGGAGTCCTGGTTTGAACCAAGTGGACGTTTTCGGTAATATTATCCCCGAGTTTGGGATGAATTTTTTGGTGATACAGCCTTTGGTGGTCCAACGACGTTGCCAGATCTGCGTGAGGTGGTTCTGAAGCGTATTCTTTTCCTCTTTGCATGGCGTGCTGTTGTTGACCGTGTAATCTAGGGGAGTCCCTTCACTATATAGTATTTCATTCCACTATATGCAATTTCCAAGTCTAGGGGAGGGGAGGAGACAGAGGACCGTTGCCTCCCTACTCAACTGATGGAACAGCAGTTCCATCAGTTCAATAGGGCATTCCTGAGACTGTGTCCCGTCTATGGTTTCTAAATGTCCAGTCTGGTGGGCGCTCATGGGGCAGGGTCCCGTCCGAGGTTGGTCAGGTTAAGCAGGTGTCCATACATGGCTTTTCGATTTAGCCTATTGCATTGTTTGATCATGGGACAGCGTCCTGGCATGGTTGTGTTGGCTCTAGTAAGTTCTGTTTGGCGCAGGTTATTTGATCCAGGTACTAGATGACTAGTCGTAGTCAGTGGTAGGTCCCCGCGGGGACAGTCCAGTTTAGGAGTCCTTGTGGATTTTGGGAGCAGACCCCACCAAGAAGGTTTCTTGTAAGGTTGGGGTCCCGTCTAGGTGCAGAGTCAGATCCAAGTACGTGTGGTGTGGTCCATTGATTGTGGAGTCACAGACAGTGTTGCAGTTTCCACTCCATGCATGAGTTGGCTGGGTTATCTTTTCTGGGTTGTGGAGTTTGGCACTGAGTGTTGGTCTTGAGTGTTGAATACGTCTGGCATGCCGCGAAAAGAGCTGGGGCAGAGCGGGTGAAGGCCCTGTAGAGGTTTGGCACTCAGTTATGGTCTGGAAGCGGTTGGGGTTCGGAATATGTCCGGCTTCTTGCGAAAAGATCTTGGACAAAGTGGGTGAAAGCCGTATAGTTGTCCTTCTCAATAAGGACATAGTCTCCTGGTTTCGTGGTGAGAAGTGGATGGCCGTGATGAGTCTGCATCGCAAGTCTTCGTAAAGATGACAGAAATACATTAAGTGATCCCATGTCTCGGTTTCACCACAATGACAGAGAGGGATGTCACTCTGTCTGAAGGTATGAAGCTTTCCTCGGATCGGTCCATGTTCAGTCAGGAGGTACGTTCTTTGCAGTCGTGTGATAACCACTGTGGGAAGCGCGGACAAGCTCTGTTTGAAAATAATCCCTCCATAGGGTCAGAAATATCTTCGCTGTAAGTTTCATTTGAAGGTATGAAGCTTTCCTCGGATCGGTCCATGTTCAGTCAGGAGGTACGTTCTTTGCAGTCGTGTGATAACCACTGTGGGAAGCGCGGACAAGCTCTGTTTGAAAATAATCCCTCCATAGGGTCAGAAATATCTTCGCTGTAAGTTTCATTTGCTTCGCTGTCCGATTTATATCTACTCAACTTCACCTGTGAAAAAACATCCGCAAATAATTGGGCTCTTTGCCCAGATGAAGCCACGGGTCTTTGAAAGTCTTCTTTATCAGGTGGAATGTTTTCTCCCTCTCCGTTCTTATCCATGTCGTACCAAAAGGTATTAGCAAGTATATATCAGTAGAGGTTAGTGTGTCCGGCCGTTAGAAATTTTAAAGGACAAGAATGTGTTGTTATTGTCAATCACTAGCTAGCTATATTGATAAGACCAAAATAACTGTTCTAAAACTTCAATTAAGTTTTTTTTTTTTTTTTTTTGTTACTGTTTCTTCAGATGTCATGCATGAAAGTAAAGACACTAATCTATTGCACCGCTTGCGAAGCAATGTTAGGAGGTGAAACGTTTTGTCAGAGCACGGAACGCGCAGGTCAAGGTCACTCGGTCGTTTTAAACTCATTAGTCAAGCAGTGGACAATGGCTGAAAGCGCATTGGAGCATTAGCGGCAAAGAACACGAAGAAAATCAACGAATACTCATCTTTAGCCCACCCTTATTAGTGTCTGGATGCACCAAGCACTTCCAGAAGTCGAACTTGACGAAGTGCGTTTATGAGAAGCAGAAAACTGAAACTAAAAAAAAAAAAAAAAAAACCCTCATATTAAAGAAAAATTTGCAAGGCACAGCTTAAAACATCCGAACACAACAGTGCCCCTAGCGGCGGTGATGAACTTCTTTTGTAGAACTCAATATGCAAGTTGTTGCAATAATATCAGTACTCATTTATAACTGAAGGCATGGATAATCGTTAAAATGTGCTCCTGTTCTTAAGATTATTTAAAGTTTTTTAAGCCTCCCCCTGCTATAAAATTACGTGCTTCTTAAAGACGAAGAGTTGGTGAGTTGTTGTGTTAAATTTTGGGTGTCGGAATCGTGGGGTTGTGCTGATATCATTGAGTGAAGTATTCTCTTTCATTATTTGAATACTATACATGGGAATACATAGAGTTAACACTGGAATATATACCGTTCTGAAATTTCCCATAGACTTAGCATTAGCCCATAGACTTTTCATGGGAGAAAATGGCTACCTGAGAAATTTTGTTTAAAAATATCCATGGAGATGGAAAACACTAACTAGTGCCATCTCAGTAATACATAGTACTGAATAATATTAAATATAATATAATTCAAAATATACATATTTTGAAGTTGTGTGATTATTTTCGGGATATTTTGAAGAAGAGAAATCTATCCAGCTATAAGATTATTTATTTATGGCTTTTGTTTCTTCACTAAAACATACACTCTTAAACATGGTTACGGATTTAGAAAAAACTTTAACTAGACATTCTGAAGCAGAGAATTCGTCTTCCGGATCAGAGTTAGTGGATTCGGTGAGGAGAAAGAAATCTCCAGACAATGTAAAAATGTCTAGAGGTAAAAAAACCCCCAAAACACCTAAAACGCCCAGAGTGCTTGCTCCTCGGTTGGACAAAGATAAAGATAAGGATAAAAAACCTCAGGTGTGGGAGGAAGAGTCTACCCCATCAATAGAAACGGATGTTAATCTTATTACGATTAATACGGATAATCAAAATAGTTCTGGTGAAAATGATGTGGTTCGGGATTCGTCATTTACCGAAGGTTTGGACCTTGATGGGTCCAAATTGGTGGGTCCATAGAGGCTTCTGCTGTGTATGCAGCGGTAGCCATAATCCGAAAGGCTTTGGGTGAGGTTATGTCAGCTGATTCAAGCAAAGTAACAAAGTTGGCCTCAAATCGCATCCATAGTTTGTGGGCAGATTTGGAGGCAGTCACAACAGCTTTATTGATTGACAATGAGCGATTAAAAGCTAAATCAGCTGAACTAGAAATTCGAGCAAATCGTTTTAATCAGCTAATGGAGAAACGGGCAGCTCCTCATAGATTATTTGCTGATGCTGTTAGGCAGAATTTGGTTTGTGAGAATTTAAATGGTGATACTATTGTTAGAGGCTACTGAGAGGCGCGCAATGGGTCTTGCAGCTGCAGATAAGGTTGTGCATGTGTCCTCGGTTAGTCCTCCTCGTGGTATTTCGGACCCTAAAAACATTGTTATACTTAGACCAACAGAGAATTCTGCTTTGGCTTCAAGCCAAGACGTCAGGAATGCGGTGGCAGACGCAATTAAGGATTATAAGAATATGAAAATTAAAAATATTCGTCTCCTGAGGAATAAAGGGGTTTTATTAGAAACCACAAACTCAGAAGATGCAACTAGGATGGGGAATGTTTCAGCTTTAAAGGAGGTTGGTATATCGATTGAGAGGCCTAAAATGTCAGATCCAACAGTGCTTGTATACTGTGTGCCCAAGGAGTTTACAAAGGACGAAATCCTGGAGGATTTATATTATAAAAATTGTAAAGATTATGAATTTACTCAGGATGAGGTAAAAGATGAAGTAACATTCAGATTTAATTCTGGATCTGGAACTAATGCAACTAATTGGGACATTGGTTTCAGCCCTCGATTATATAAATGCTTGTTTCATAATGAAAGAATTTTCCTTGGATTCGGTTCACACAGGTTTCGGAAATTCACGGTGGTGAACAAGTGTTTTAGATTTTTTTTTTTTTTTTTTTTTTTTTTTTTATGGAAACCCCAAACACGAAAGGTATCAAAACCTATAGTACTTGGTACTGTGCATGGGCTGAAAGAGAAGGGGGGGGGGATGCCGGAAACTTTGCTCTAGAGAATAAACATGGGTTTCACCACTTCAAGCCTCTAATAAGCAAAGTGGTGGTATTGCACCGGTCGATGAGAGTCATCTACTACCTGTCTGGGTTTTGGACATGGTGCACAGTCATGTTCACACAAGACTGTTTCTTGTGGTCACTGTGCTAATGGGGGTCATGTTTTCGCTGAGTGCCCTCACAAGGAGGATCCTCCACAATGTATTAATTGTAAGAGAAGAAACAGAGTTGTAATCACTCCGTAAGGGACATTAAGTGTCCTGAGTACATGAGAGCAGTGGAATTAGCAAACATGCGCATCAATCATGGATAATAACTCCTCTGATTTTATCTCTGGAGCTTTGCAAAGACAGAGATTTAAAAATTTTGCAAATAAATGGTCAGCGCTGTCGGGCAGTTGCTGATGAAATAAGGGTGATTGCCTTGGAGCATTGTATAGATATTGTTTGTATATAGGAGCCATTTTATTCCTCACAAGTGGGAGGGGCAGCCCATAAGATTATGGGTTTTCCTTCTTCTACTAGAACAGTAGCAGCTGTGGATGTTCCTCCAAAATCCGCTATTATGATTTTTAATCAAGACCTTGTTGTAACGTCAATCACGGGTTTGTGCTCGGCGTGTATGATAAGCATTATTGTGTCTTCACAAGTTTCTTCTTTCTGCCTGGTGTCACTGTATTGTCCTCCATCGGAAAATATTCAGATAGCGCTTCATAATTTGGAAAATATTTGTTTAAGATATGCATCCCATAATCTCATTGTGACTGCTGATTTTAATGCAAAATCACATTTTTGGCACAGTGGATATACTGATGTGAGAGGGAACCAATTTGAAGACCCCTTATTATCTCATAATCTTGTTGTTCAAAACCTTCCAAATAAGCCGTTCACCTTTTCAACTGCAAATGGAGAGTCTAATATTGACGTAACTGTGACATCTCTTCGTATGCGCGATTCGATTTTGAATTGGGAAGTCAATTCTGCTTTAGTAAATAGTGATCACCGTGCAATTTAATTTGATCTCTGTTTCGAAGTAAGGGAAAAGAGCTTCGCTACGAGTGGTCTGTCTAGATTTTCTATGGACCGTGTTAACTGGAACAAATTTAAAAATTATTTGACTACAGTTTTCGATAGTGATAATTGTGAGATATCTGGAGAGAGTTTAAATGATATGACAGCTTATGAATATGTAAACTATGTACAGTATCATATTTTCGAGGCTTGTGTGCACTCCACGAGGAGAAAAAGGACTAAAAAGTTGTCTGTGTCGTGGTGGACTCCTGTTTTTTCTGCTCTGAGGTCTCAGGTATGCCAGGCTAGGAAAGTATACCAAAGAAATAGACATCTCTCTAGTGTTGATGTGGAATCATTTAAAAATACCTATAAAGAGAGAAGAAAGGCCTTTCATAAGGATATTGCTGAGAGCAAGAGAACTTGTTGGCAAAATTTGGTTAATGAAGTTGGTAACAGAGATCCCTGGGGTCTCGTGTATAAAATTTCTCGTAATAAGTTGCTTTGTGGAGAAATATACAACACTGTATTGAACAATAATGATGAGACATCGGATTGGTTTTCTACTGTGGAAACGATTGTTACAAGACTATTTCCTCAGGATCTTCCTCAAGATGATTCACCTGAACAAACGGAGATACGCCGGATGAACTCTGAGTTTACAGGTGCAGGTGACGCTGAAGCTGAACTCTTCTGTTTGGTGGAGTTGGGTGCAACAGTAGCTAAATTGAACGTTAGGAAATGTCCAGGTTTGGACTTAATTGAAAATCAGTAATCATTAAGTTTTATGATTACTTTCCTCAAATTATGTTAAATTTGTTTAATAAATGTTTCACTGAAGTTACTTTTCCAAGACCGTGGAAGATGGCACTGCTAAAGATATTGCATAAGCCTGGTAAGCCCAGGACTGATCCGAGAGCATACAGACCAATTTCTCTCTTGGCGAACATGGGTAAGGTTTATGAAAGGTTACTTGCTCCCAGAATTTCTGCGATGTTAGAGGATAAGCATCTGTGTTCTGCTGATCAGCATGGATTTAAGAAGGGGCACTCTACAGAGGACGCCATAACATCTCTTTTAAAGTACATTAAGGATTCTTCTGAGAAATATGTTCTTATGGTCTTTATAGACTTCGAAGGAGCATTTGATTCGGTATGGTGGGAAAGTGCCCTTCGATCTCTAGTGCTTGCAGAGTGTAATAGTTACATATTTAACACTATAAGGTCATACTTTCAGGACAGATTTATTACTGTGCGTTCACGTCATCTGTCATATAGTGCCAGTGTCTCGAGACTCTTTCCTCAAGGTTCGGTTTTGAGACCTCTCTTTTGGAATGCAGTTTTAGATCAGTGGCTTGTTAAGGAGAGTACAGAGTTTGCTAAGATAGCTTATGCTGATGACCTTGTGATTGGAGTTTCTGGGCGCTTCAGACTTATATTGGAAAGAAAAATACAGTCAGTTTTAGATGATTTAATGCAGTGGGCCAATTTGAACAAATTGAAGATCTCTGCAAGTAAGACTTGTTTTATGGTTTTTAAGAAATAATTTGATTACGGCAGACCTCCAAGAGTTCTTTTAGGTGGAGTTCAAATTCCTTATGTTGCTAAAACTAAGTATTTGGGATTAATCATAGATGACAAACTTTCCTTTTTCCCACGTTTCACACCTAAATGTAAAAGTAAGACACTTTACAGGCTCCATTGCTAGGATTTCTCGTAAGGAGTGGGGATTGAATAAGAGGGTGTTGTTTGTCATTGTATTATAAGACTATTTTTCTCCAGATAGTGGCATATGCGGCTGTTGTTTGGTTTTCTGTGGTAACTAAAACTAGGATTCGATCGAAACTTTTATCGCTTCATCGCTCTGTTATTAACTTTATTGAAAGTACCTAGAACAGCGTCTACAAACGCCCTACAGGTAATTGCTGGTACCATGCCATTGGATTTATTTATTGTCTACAGAGGGTTTTTGTACAAATTGAAAAAGGATACATCAGTAACGTTTTTGGATATTACAATCGATTTGGAGAATAATATTAAAGAAGAAAAACAACGAATATGGAACAAATTAATGGATTTATGGCAGACCAGATGGGAAAGTGGTGATGTTGGAGCTGTGACGAGGAAATATATTCCCCAGGTGAACTGTGCATTGGCAAAAACCGTGGCATCTTGGTTTATGCCTTCTATGTACACTTCTTATTTGTTAACAGGACACGGCTCACTTAGGGCCAAATTATATGAGAGAGGGTTGGAGACAGATCCTTTCTGTACATGTGGCGAGCAGGAGACTTGGATGCATGTAATTTTTTTATGTCGGGAGTATGAAGACCAAAGGCGGATTTTGATGGCGCATATTCCTGACTTATCATTTGATACAGTATATTTGCTTATTGCAAATCGTGACTGTTTTAATTTATTTCAGGAGTTTTCAGCTGCTGTTTTTGCAAGAAGAACAGTTCTTCTTGAGAGCCTTTCTTGAGAGGCAAACCTAGTGTCTTAATTGTCTTCATGGAGTTTCATTATTTGTTTCTACAGCTGGGGTGCTGGACCTGATTCATGGCATTGGGTCTGGTGCTCTGGTTAGTTGTCTTTTGTGCTGCGATCATGAATACTCCATTCTGGATTCTGCCGTTCTGGATCAGATTCATTGCGTCGGGTCTGGTGGTCTAAAGGTTCTATTATCCATGGCGTACAGTTGGAGATTGCTGGATAGTACCGTTATTGGTTTTGGAGGTTCCAGTGCATGTGAAACAGCAACTGAGGAAATATTCAGTTGAACTGTGATTTTTGAAGTTTATAGTTGCCATCCAGACTATTGAATATTATTATTGTTTTATTATATATATATTTTTTTTATTATTTTTTTAATTTTTTATTCCCTGCTGGCTCCCTGGTATGGGCAACCCGGGGCGCGGGATTGCTGGCACTCACTGGTATTGCACTACCTCCAGTGGGTGCGGGATTTCAAGTGCGAATAGCGCTACAGTAAAATCAGACTCAGGTAATTTAACATACTTTTTAAGGACTGCTTTGTAAAGACTATATATTCCCAAGTTCTCAAGGTAGATTTGGGCTTATGCCTGGGAGCTACCCTGAATAAGAACACACTTGCACAGACACACGAGAGTTTAATGTTTGTCAGAGCATATAATTATATGTAAATATATCTTGTATATAAATCATGTATATACTGTTATGTACATAATGTTGAGACTATATTGTGTGTAATTAATAAATGAATGAAATGAATATATTATAAAGTTGCACCTACATTTTTTACAACTTGAATGTTGTTAAAACATTCAACGACATTCAGTGCAGACGACATGTACCTCTGCTACCGTGAGATGCGTCTTTCTCTCTCATTAAACTAGTATAAGAGAAACTATGCAATTATTTTGAATATAATATAAATGCAGAGAAGATCAGGATCTGCTTTGCTGAGGAGCTAATTGCCCCATCTGTGTCTTAATGCGTTTAAACAAATCTCACTCATCATTCTTGTAGTTTATGTTGCTGTACAATTAGCATCCAAATGAAGTTCCACGAGCTGAAAACACCGATCAGATTCATGCACTTCACGTACAAACACGCATGGGTGTTTGTTTGCCGAACTGGTAAATATGAAGATTACATTTAATTAATAATACATTCTTCCCTGATTACATTGGACGTAATTAGATATCGTGGTTTCCCCAAAATTAGTTTACCAGCCTATAGGACTAATGATAACAGCGCCATTTGGGAGCATTTAGTAATTAGAGCTCATTCTTCGGTGGTATCTTTCACACGTCGACTGAGTGATTATAAGATGTTTCCGATTTAATAGAGTAACATAGGATTGTTCATTAACAGTCTCCCAGACCTCAGTTTTCGCCGCTTTATATACACACTTCATGATATGGTTTGTTCATTGGTAGAAGGAATCTGTTCATCTTTCAGTAGTAGAGTAGATGTAGACAAGGAATCGCTCTATGAGCGCCTGAGCGTTCTAATTGGTAAGGTGTGGAAAAATCAAATATAATGGCTACCTTTATGGATTGTAATTTAATGTTCATGACAATGGCTGCTTTACTTGTTGCGTTATAGTTCTTTCTTTCTACTAAAAAGAAAAATATGCAAGGTTTAGGGAGGGGACTCTGTTGCAATATTCAGAGCAAAAGCTTTTTAAGTGATAATAAAACAAAAATATATATATATCAGAACTAACTCGAAAGCTAAAATGTGTTAGTTTTCAGACGGCACCAGGGGTTTCCTCCCCATCTCTGCGTAGTATATATTGTCATGTGAAACAGAACACTGTTGAGGCCAGAGATTTAAAAGTGTGTGGATATTGTATGTGTTGTGTATCGTTGTTCATCTGGCCATTTAGCCGTTGCGACCCAACTTTGCCCACACTTGGCCTCGTGGTGGCAGACCAGGTACATCAGTATTTTTATTTTATTTCACTCTTGTAGGCCCTGCCACCTAGTAGTTCCTTGAGATTTCAGTGGCTAGGGCCTTAAAAAAAAAAAGAAAGAGAAAGCTACAGTTGACTCTGTTGTTTCTCTATTTTTTGCACCATGCGTCTCCATGCTTTTTAGCGTCTCTTTATTACGTGTGTTCTCTAGTCGCTTCTCCTAAACCCTTGCTTGGACGTACTAATTCGGCAGTAATATAAACATTTCCACACATTTTCACAGGTTTCAAACTGTGAAAATGTCTTTGCCCGAAAGGGTAAGAATGTATGTGATATTACTTGTATACTTAACATTGAAAAATCAGTAAATTAATAAAATTAATCATTAAATCGGTGAATCAGAATGTGTTATAATGGGAAATTTTAACTTTCTAGATACTGATTGGAACTTGCGGGTTGGTCACCTAAAGAGTAGCAAGTTTTTCGGATTTATTTGATGACTGTTTTTTGCACCAGCATGTTGAGAGTCAACAAGAAAAATTAGTACCCTTGATCTGATTATCACCAGTGACTCTCCGTGCATTAGGACTCTCCAAATAAAAGTATTAGTATTAGTAATGGCCGCATGGTGCAAGAAAGCCTATAGCTTATGCTGCACCAGCCAAAAAAAAAAAAAAAAACCCCCCGAAACTCGAATAAAACAATGATATAAAAAATAATAATAATAATTAATAAAAGAAAAGGAAATTAAACCTATCATACTATGCGCTTCCCTCAACCGAAGGTACTGTCCAGATGACCTTTGAATTTCTCCAAACTGTCAGCCTCTACCACCTATGTAGGCAACTTATTCCAGTAATTTATAACTCGCTGGCTAAAATAAAACTTCCTGCAGTCCAATCTAAACATTTCCCCCCGTAACTTGAATTTATGTCCCCTAGTTCTAGCATAATTTATAATCTTGAAAATTTCGTCCTCATTCATTTTACTGATGCCTCTCAGAGCCTTAAACACCTCAATTACATCTCCTCTAAGGTGTCTAGTTTCCAAACTCTGCAACCCACATATTCGAAGCCTTTCTTCATAAGGACGCCCTTTTGCCGATCTCACCAGGCGAGTTACCCATCTTTGCACCCTTTCAAGAAGCTCGATGTCTTTCTTTAGGTGCGATCTCCATACTTGAACACAGTATTCCAAGTGAGGTCTAACAAAAGCTTTATATAATGGGATTATCACGTACCTATCTCTACTTGCAAAAGTTCGATAGATCATCGATAGGACACCATGGGCCTTCCTTGCAACCTGTTTACAATTTTCAGGGAATTTCATGTCTGACCGTATCGTAACACCCAAGTCCCTTTCCTCCAGTACTGGGTTTAGTTGAACTCCACCAAGTGAATAAGTTATTTTGGGATTACTGTTTACCAGGTGTAATACCTTACACCTTGTTGGATTAAAGCATAGCTGCCATTTTTCTGACCATTCCTGAAGTCTATCTAGGTCTCTCTGAAGCTCAGCTTGACAGTGATCATTAACTACTCTACCAATTTTAACATCATCTGCAAATTTAGACATCACGCCCCCTATCCCTTCATCGATGTCGTTTATGAAAATTAAAAACAACAGTGGTCCTAATACTGATCCTTGGGGAACCCCACTTCTTACATCAACCCGATGTAAGAAGTGTTCAAAAGAACACTAGGTAGCAGTGTTAACAGTCTACTGGTGTGGGTAAAGATACGTATAACTACTATCAAAGGTAAAGAGAAGGATTTTTCTTTCTTAAATGTGACTACATTTCCTTAGAGTTTATAAATTCTATACATGGGGACGAATTGTTGCTATTTGCAAATTCTAAGTGGGACGCATTCAGGGAAGTAATCGTAAAAGGAAAGGCTACTAGACTTTTTATGCCAACTATGAGATACTGTTCAAGGCTTAGACCTAACTTGATGTCAAATGAACTGATGAGATTAGTGACATAGAAGAAAAATACATAGGATGCGTATATATTATCAGGATAAAGAAAACTACGGTAAGTGTAAACTGGTGTGCAGTAAAGTCACAAAAGTAGGCAGGCAAGTTAAGGCAGATTAGGAGAAGGCTCTGGGAAAGAATGCAAAGAAAAATAGCAATTACCTATTTACTTATTTTGTTGTTGTTATTTGGAGCATTAGCAACTAAGGCCATATTGCTCCGGGAATATGCAGTGGTCATTCCCTGACCTTTCCGCATCCTCCGTATTTGGTGGTGACGGGCTCGAACCCCGGTCTAATCAAGGACCATGTGCTACGTACTGCTGCTCCTTCCCACCTGGCTACGGAGGTGCCCCTATTTACTTATGTTAATACTAGAAGTTATGAAATGAATCACATTGATACGCAGCGAATGGATGATATTTTCCTTCTACATTCACACGTAAAGAAATTGTTAGGGATGGCTATGCCAGAATTATATCAAATTATAAGAGGGAACTAGATGATTTTTGTGATAATCAAAAGGAAAGTAGAAGAATTGTTGAAGCCAAAAGTAAATAGGGCACCTGAATGGATGTGATCTATCCAATTATATTAAGAGAAACAGCAAAAGAGGTAGGCAAACATTTAAACATAATCATGTTGGATTCAGGAGGTCCCTACGGATTGGAGATATGCGTATCTATGCCAAATTCACAAAGGGATCAAAGGTTGAAGTAAATAATTACAGAGCTGTAAGCTTGACTTCTGTTTGGGGGAAAATAATGGAGTCACTGGTTAAAGAAGAAATGTAGGACCATCTAGACAGAAATGCACTTATACGGCAGTCATAGTATAGATTTGTTAAGGGGAAATCTTATCTGACTACTCTGATTGTATACCATGATGCAGCAACAAAGGAATTGGATGCAAAATATAATTTGGGCTTTATATACTTAGATTTCAGAAAAGATTTTAATACTGTTCCACATGAAAGACTGCTGTACAAATTTGAGCAGTGTGGCATTAGGGCCAAGTTACTGTTGGCATAGGCGTTTTAAGTGAATCAGCGATTTCGACCATATTGTGATGTATATATTATATATCTGTAAATTGCATGTCCTACGGTCGTTTTTGGTTGTTTGCTAGAAGAAAAACCCGAGTTTCCAAGTGATAAAAACATTCAGACCTCGCCTTTGACTAGCTAACTCAGTCACATGGTGAAAAGAGACCATAAAAATTCCTCGCATCATTGAGGGATTCCAACCGCGGGTCTTTTCTATCCGGTGTAGGAGGACGGTGCTTATGTACATTGTGCTACTATCTAAGGCGCAAGTTATTGCTCTGGATATTGAGACAGTAGAGTGGGAGAACACTGAAAGTGGTTATCAATGGGCACTGCTCTTTAACTGTTGTTATTAGTGGAGTACCCTAGGATTCAATTCTAGGCCCATTGTTGTCAACATTTATTGTTGTATTAGAGTTTTAGGAGCATGAGCGACTAAGGCTTATAGTGTCTGTAAATTGCGTGTGCAGTGTTGTCAATTTCCTGTTTACTGGACGAAAAACTCGAGTTTTCGGGAGAAAAGACCATGCTAGCTTTGCTTGAGACGTCAACATTTATTAATGATGTTGATGAAGACATATCAAGCTTAATGTGTAAATTTGCAGATGATACGAAGGTTTAGCAGGGTGATTAATCAGGGTATGCCACTGCTATTGATTATAGAAAAATATGACAGATAGGCTGAGAATTGGCAATTGAAGTTTAACACACACACAAGTTGTATTAAAAAGTTGTATTAATATATTGAATTAAATATCCATAAATGGATGTGATAGTTATACAAAGTGCCAGCAACTAGCAGGGTGGGGAAAGTAGAAAACGAAGTGTAGTAGATTTATGAAAAGCGAAAGAATGTTAAAATCCTAGAGGTTATGATAAATTAAGAAAAATTATGGGCTGAGTACTAAGCCAATATAAAGTGGGTGAACTGTAAAGAGAAATTAGTACATCAAAATTATAATATAATGCAAATAAAACGGAAATAACAATAAAAATGAAAATGTTATAGCTGTCATCATATATGGGGGGGGGACATATTTAGAAAATGGTCGAATATAGGTAATGCAAATATGCATGAATAATTATTGATACATGATTAGGTATTTCATCATAGGACTACACCTGACCATGTATCAGGAACTACGTTTCTATACTTGTCCATGGTAGTAGAAGAAAAGTGAATGGCCAAAACAAGTCATGATAAAAAAATTAGCACTTTCTAATACAGTATGGACAAGGTAGTCCAGACGCATTGTAAATTATTGAGGTATAAATAATTTAGCTAAAATAGAAAAATATTAAAATGAATATGTAGAATTTATTGTAGGATTTAATTTTATGTATATAGGAAATCAATTTAGAACAAGCAATTGGTATTGGGGTGAGGTATTAAATTGAGGAAGGGGAAGGGAAAAAGGAGTATTTCAAATAAATAAAATCCACTAGCCAATTATCAATTATCACAATCAAATATCTACCCTTTTTTTTTTTTTTTTTTTTTTCCACAAATATATGCAACTTTGGGATACATATATTCTCCCTAGAGCACTTATACAATATAATCCTGAGCATAAAACATATTTTACACAATGCCATTATATCAGAGATAGATAGCATTTTCTCACTCTGTCTCTCTCTCTATCTTTATCTTCCCACCTAAACCAGTTCCTTGCTAATTATTAGTGGTCTAAGCCTATCTCAAGCTATGCGACGACAAAAGTAACAATTATCAGTCCTGAGGGGATTCTAACAATTAACCTATATAATTGTTGGAGACTTAACTTTTCCTTGCCTTTTCTTTATTTCGCAGCTATCAGTACATTGATCTTCCACTTCTGGTCTCTTTTCGCGGCTGCCTTCCTTGTACCTGGTTTACAGAGTTTTCAGGCATTTCTTTCCTAGATTTTCCTTCCGAGAAATCGATGGGCGATGGTCTGTATCCATTTATTTCCTTAATATAAAGAGGATTGGACTTCTTAAGCATTCATCAGGCCATTCATGAGACAGACTTCTCGTTTTTGGCGATTATCTTCTCTCCTCCCACCTTTATATCAAACACAGGCATTTCCACTTGACCATTCTTTTGGGCATGACGTTACACCACTATTTTTCAGACATTTACAAACCAAATTTTTTCCCGACAATCCCTTCCTCCTCGCGCTCCTGCTTTTTGTTTCCATTCTCCCGCCTTCTTATTAACCAATCACAATCATCTTCTCTTCTAGCATCTCTACTGTAATTCGTCCTTCATCTGAAATCTTTGTTTTCTCCGGGTGCTGTATTACTGGTCATACCCCCCTCCCCCCTTAAGTACAAGGGTTGCAGATCCACTTTCTTCTAGACTTTCTCCTAATTGTACTTCTTTCCCTTAATCCGGTACGTTCCCCTCATAGTCATAAACAGACGCCCTTCTGTTTCACAAATGCATTCTAGGGTCAGTTTAATTGTATGTACCAGAAGCTTAAGTTATTTTCCATTACTCTACATGTGCATAAGGTTGGTGGCTAATTTGGGACGGTGACTTTATTTCTTTCCCAACATACGTTCCTGCCATCGCCTGCATTCCGGACCATTATTGTTCGAAATCAAACTTGCCATCCATTGTCACATTCCAATTGTTCTGTACTTGCCCACATTGGCATAACTAATTAGCAATCTACTTCAGATGAATCTGTGAGGATTTAGGTGCAAAAGCACTTAACTTGCCCTATCTTAGATTGTTTGTAGTTAACCACAAAGAAGAATTAGAAAATTTTGTTATAAATTTTTTTTCTAGCTAATTAATTTAAAATTATTCCTTTTATTTATACTTGTAAGTTTTGGGTTCTTACAGTTCCAAACACGAATTGTGGCTTCCTGAAGTTCACGAAGGGTCTTTGGTTTCTTTCTGGCAACTGCAGATTCCGCCCGATGCCAATAGTTCTCTATAGGATTCAGGTCCAGGCTGTTTCCTGGCGAGCCAAGAGTTGTAATGGATCGTTCTTTCAACCATTTTTCGACCTGTAATAAATGTAAACACTGTAAGATGTAGGTCTTACAAATTAAAATAGAAATATTTGTTTTGCTAAAATAAATCCAGGAAGGGCGATGGAAAGTGAGAATTACCATTAATGAAAATTGAAAAAATTGAAGATAGTAAGTATTAAGATTGGATATTTAGTTTTAATGTAAATAAGGTTAAAGTTTGAAGAACTCTGGATTTAGTAATGGACAGTTTTAGGCGTGGGAATTAAAATAGTGGCTAAATGGAGACAACAAATTTCGAGTAATATAAGAGGGCAAACAGGGACAGCAGGCTACGTAGAGGGTGCCATTTGACAACAGGCGTGAAAGGGTTGCTGAGGGCAAGAACAATAGGACCGTGAAACGGGATTACGAAGCGTCTATTTTGATCTAAGCCACCATTAGAAAGTAAACAGGAAATTAGTGGACGTCCACTGTTTGCGTCAAGGTGATTGAATTTTGGATAAGTTGGAAATATTTAGCAGAGAAAGTGTGAACACGAAAATGAGTGTTTTGGAGGTGACCCAGTAAATATGAAAAGGTCGTACTGCCGTTTTAAAAAAAAAAAAAAAAAGACATTTCTAGAGAAGGCTTGATTTGTGCACTAGGGAGACAGTTGGGATGAGTTGTTTTAGCAAATAGGAAGGAACGAAAAAAAATTAAACAGTATGGGGATCGGTTGGAGTCCTTGGGGGAGACGTTCCAAACTTGATAGAAAAGAAAAGTTCGGGGGGGGGGGGGAGTAACTTGAGCAAGTAGTCACTCTGTATCTAACTTCTTTGTGATCTAGGAGAAAGTCGTGAGTTTCCGGGTAAAAGTGGAAGTAGATTTTTTGGTGGTCGGAATTCACATATCGTGGTAGCAAGAAGAAGAAAAAAAAAAAAAAAAAAAAAAACAAGAAGAGAAAGAAGGCCTGTACGGCATCGGAAGGCAGTGATAATGCCCACTTCTGCAGATAAGTGAGCCAAGAAGAGAAAGAGTCTGGTATGGCATCGGAAGGCAGTGTGCCCGAAAAATGGAAGAAAGCCCGTCTGCCAGGAAGAAAGCCTGGACGCAAGGAAATTGGAAGTAGCGGCCATTCCGGAACGTAAGTCTCTTCCTGTTTTTTTTTTTTTTTTTTATTGAACCCCGAATTCAAGGGCTCATAATCTAGCTCTGTAAAGAATTTGAGTGATAGCTTTTAAAAAAAGAACAATCATGTTGTACTAGGCCAGTTAGTAACTAATTTGTTATGAATGTAAACGATTATGAAATAACGAAAGTGTGGTACAGGGGTAATAAAATGAAAGTCATAGTATAAAGGAATTAGTAAAGAAGTTATTTATGGGGTAGTATTGTAAGGATATGTTAACCTATATCATTAAATTAGGCCAGGTGCCAACACAAGATAACACACCAGATGTGTAAAGAGAAAAAAATTATTAATAGAGAAACCTCATGAGTAAAGAGAGATGACTAAGATTGTAACTAGAGAGTAACTAAGGTAGAATGAGCGATTTATAGTGAACATTATTGAGGAAAGAGGATACCAGTTGTATTACACTTCATGTGTTAATGGCTAGAAACAAATATACAAAAATAGTAATAAGAGCTGAAATGAGTTTACTGATGTAAGTGATAAAAATTGGTAATGTAAGAGAATGATTGGGTAATCATCGAGGATTCATATTTAGTAAGATACAACTGATACAAACTGATGTTAATAATTTGGAAATTGAGAATAGTTAATGAGAGAGAGAGAGAGAGAGAGTAGTGTAGTGTACTGTAGTATGGTTCAAATATATGGAAATTAGTATGCTTGTATGTAATTATAGTATTTGTTTCTTTATGTAAATGCTGTATACAGGGTGTTTCAAAAATGATGGTTAATAAATAATTTAAAGGTGAAAAGTATAAGGGATATTCAGGGATATTCATGTGTTGTTGTGGCGGATCCCAGGGTTTCCCCCATAAGCCGCTATTGTACTTCTTGTGTTGAAGCTTATGCCAAAACCGGCCAATTGTATGTAGTGTGTTGGTCGTGTAAGTGTTATGATGTGTTCTGTTGTTATGTTATCGGCCGGTGCCTGGCTCTTAGCAGATAAGAAGCAGTAACACGTGGTCACTACGTCTCACCCCCCATCCCCGCCACGTGGAGGCGGCCAGGATCAATTATCTCCTGCTGGGCAAGCCCAGGGCATAACACCTGAGAGTGCCCGAAAAAGAGAGTGAAGTGGAAAAAGAGGAATACAGAGGGAGAAGTTTGGGATCTGGGGAGGTAAATGGATAGAATAGAGGAGAATCAACAGAGGGACTCTCCAATAGTTAGAAGTGAGAAGAAGTTAAGCAAGAATGAAGTAGGAAGAAGTGGAGAAGTGGACTAACTTCTCTAACCATGGAGACCTATCTCATGGAAAATCCCATCCTAGGAACTAGGATCAGCAAAACATCTTAATTACAGTTTGCCTAACCCCTTGTAGGCAGAACGTCTTCAGTTGTTGAAGAAATGATTGATCTTCTAACAAAAAAAAAAAAAAAAAAAAAAACAGTGAAAGCAAATTCCACGAATTCTGAAAAGCTCCACAGAAAGACACTATGTGCAATATGTACAATATCTTCTTCTTCAGGAACACAGCAGAATATACACTATGTACAGATTCGTCCAATGTAATGCCAGGGTAATGCCATAACCTGGCCCAATAAATAAAATGTTTCAGGGTTAACGCAAAAGTAATATACATGTCCAAATCCTAGATGAGATCACATTAGGCAGGGTTCAAAATTATGTTTTAAAAAGTTCTTGCCTAAATACAATTTGTGTGTGGTATTCACTCACAAAGTAATATTAATTCCAAAAACTATGAGACGCTAAACGCCAAATAGTATTTCGATGAGTAGAGCAAAATTCCTTATATAGTAAAAACCTATTCTGCAGAAAACAGTTTCATATCAAGAACAAGTCTATTATAAAATCCAGGAAAGTATAGTGTAGCACTTTATGATACTAATCAGTTGCAAATATAGAATCCAATCAAAAATGAGAGATATTTCTTTCCTAATCCAAAAAAAGGATCCAAGAACTCGCAGGAACAGTAAAACTAGGACCTAATTTCGGTTCTTCTTTTAAATGCACGAGAAGCAAACACATTCATAGCATTAAAAGCTGTCTGAGACTCAACCAGAATTTTATTGTTGCTGGAGTCCAAGTTAGGAACTACACTAAGTAGGTCACGTCGAAGATCGTTATAATAATGACACTGATGAAGAATATGGTTAACAGTTTCTTCCTGGCCACACAAACAAGATGCTGTTGGTGAAAGTCCAGTTTGTGAAGTTTACTATTTATACTTCCGTGGCCAGTTAATATAAACATACCATATAAGCCTGGCGAAAACCACTTTAACTCCTCCTTTTTAATTTCACTTGCTACAGGCAGAAAGTCCCTTGTGACTGCACCAATATCAGATGAAGACCACTCTTGCTGCCATTTTGCAATAAAAATTTGCCTTAATCTTGTCTTCTCAGTCTTATTGGGAGCACTTAGATCTAATTGGATGTTATCATAGGTCAACGGTATTTTCTTCAAAAGGTGATACTTAAGGTAGCGGTACTGAACTTCAAAATGGACAGGTAGTTTCCCGAGCAAAACCTGAAGAGCCATGGTGGAGGTAGTTCGACAAGCTCTTGACATGGTCAGGAGGGCAGCCCTCTGTGCTTGTAACAGTTGCTTTACTACAGCAACTTTATTAGCTCTAAAGCCCCATGCACCCGCTCCATAAGAAATTATCGACAAAAACACACAATTATAGTGAAGTCGTAAGGTTTGGCCTCTAAGACTCCAGTCTTGTCTTGTTATCTGTTTAATTCGGCTCAGGAACAATTTAGCCTTTTCTTTCACATACTGAACATATGGTAGGAAACTGAGAGCATCATCAATATAAATGCCTAGGTATTTGGTCTTCGATAAGTACTTAATGGATTGTTCCCTATATTTAATAACTGGAGGTCTTCCATGGTCAAGCTTTCCCTTAAGCAACATCTGAGACGTTTTTGCAATAGAAACCTGCAATTTATGTGTTGAAGACCAGTTGGAGAGTTCTAACAGCACAGCATTTGCTGATTCTTCAAGGCTTTTCCTAGAAATACCCTGGATTAATATTGTAAGATCGTCAGCGTATGCGATCATATGAATAGCTGGAAAACTCTTAACCAACCAGGAATCAAAAACAAGATTCCAGCACAAGGAACCAAGTATTGACCCCTGTGGACATCCTCTTGTAACTCTGCGAGAGACCTCCTCCAGTCCAGATTTGACAGAAATGGTACGATCAGAAAAATAGCTCTTTAAAAGCTTATATATATTTATGGACACTTCGGCCTCCCGGAACCTCGCCAGGGCACTTTGCCACCAAAGGGTGTCAAAGGCCCCTTTGAAGTCCACAAAGAGGCCGAGAAAATACTTGGAATCTGTATCAGCCTGAATATCTAGAAGTCTAACTAATGCATCTTCTGTCCCTCGTCCCTTGGTAAACCCATACTGGTCTCCAGAAGCAAGTCTTTTGTCGGCATATGCTGCAATTAATCTACTGGCAACAACCTTCTCTAGCGCCTTTCCCAGAACTGGGAGAAGGGCTATAGGCCTATATGATGATGGATCCTCAGCCGGTTTTTTGGGATTCTTAAGCAAGATTTTGAGCAAAGCTCTTTTCCACACTCTAGGGAATTCACCACTTCGTAGGCATGAATTAAACAAAATTAATATTGAAGCTGGTACAATTTTCCAGACTCTTTTAACAACATCTACTTCAATTTTATCATACCCAGGGGATTTACCTGAGCGCATGGATTTTATTGCGCATTCGACCTCTTCCAGAGAGAATGGAGGTTCTTCAGTCAATCCTGTGTAATTAGAATTTAAATGTACGATGTCAATTTGTTCCGGTGACATATTAGTATCAGAATCTTGATGTATAATTACATCTAATATTCTATCTATAGTAGAAGACCAAGATAGGGTACTTTGACCTTCTGCTGTTGTGACAGAAGTGAAAATCTCCCCTGGTGGAATCTTTTTGGTCACAAGCTTGTAAATAAGTCCCCAGGGATCACTATTTCCCTGGGTGCTAATTAAACTCTCCCAAGAAGTCCTTTTTTGTTTGCGAATCTCATTATGATAATTTCGTCTTGCTTGTTTGTATCTACTTTGTAAAACCGTCAATTCAAGTACCGTACGCGATGGATTTCTCTTCGCCCTCTGGAATTCACGTCTAGTCCTTCTAGTAAGCTGTTTTAAATAAGTTAATGTAGAAGACCACCAAGGAACGTGATATGGTTTGCGCTTTCTAAATTTCATTGAGGCTTCACAAGCCTGGTGAAAAGTATAAACTAAAATATGCAAAAAAGTCCCAGTGAACATCGGGCTGCAAATGAACTGTTTTCGAGATAATGCACATTTTCTGTTAAGATCTGCCACTGACTATGGGAGCGCGGTCTGTATTGCTGAGACTTTGGACATTGTAGGGGGTACAGTAATTGGTGATGTAAAATTCGTCACACACTGACGAATGACTCAGTACACGCTCTTGCAGAGCAATCCTCCTCGAAATTCCTGGATTTTTTCCTATTCTTTCTAACATCCTTTCCTCAACATCAGGTGTTATTTTATTTATTTATTTAGTTTTTGGTAATTGTTGGCGCATCGGCTTCTGTGGCCATAATGCACCTCCCAAGGTTTTTGCAGTACTTTTATCCAAGCCCGAGGCGGGATTCGAACCCGCGACCTTTGAGTTGCCAGGCAGGCACTTTACCCACCCGCCTAGCCCGGTCGGCATCAGGTGTTATGCTTCTGGGCCTACCTGCTCGTACTCCATTCACCTTTAAACCCTACTCCCCTGGGGAGACGATTCTCTCGTCGCCCCCCCCCCCTCATTTCCACTCTGGTGGGGCATGGGCATGCCACACTAAACTTGGGGCTGTCTTCCCTATTGGCTCCATATTTCTGTCTTTCTCCCCCCAGTCTTCAGCCTTCCCCCCCTCTCTATCTTCACGCTAGCGAAGTCCCACACACCTAAATTTAAATACATCCAAAATATCTTCACCCACGTTCTGGCCCAACTCAAGCGACGTCAACCCCACGATTGACGTTGGTATGTGTATGCACGTTGTGTGTACATATGTGCATGTGTGTATATATGTACTTGTATGCACACATATATGCACCCAACTCAAGTGACGTCAACCCCACGATTAACGTTGGCACATGTATGCACGTTGTGTGTGCATATATGTGCTTGTATACATGCATATATGCATGCAATATAAATACATTTTTTTTTTCTTATTATCCTTTTATTTATTTATCCTTTTATTATTATTTTATCTCTTTATTTATTTTTTATTTTATTTTATTTTATTTTTTATTTTTATTTTATTTATTTATTTTTTTTTTTTTTCTTATTATAATTTTTTTTTTTTTTTTTTAGGTCCTAGCCACTGAAATCTCAGGAAATTAGGTGGCAGGACCTGCCAGAGTAACTTAAGTCTACTGGGTTCCTGGTCTGCCTCCACGGGGCTAAGGTGGGGCAACGTTGGGCCTCAGCAGGGGTCCAGCGGCTAAACGACCAGATGAACAACGGTACACGGCACTACACATATACAATATCCATACACTTTTAAATCTCTGGCATTTCCAGTGAACTGGTACACCCACAATGAAAACTACGCGGAGATGGGGGAAACCCCTGGTGCCGTCTGACACTAAATACACCTTACACCTTACACCTTACTCCATGTGCGTAACGCCCATGTTCTCTAAGGCCTTGTTATACCCCAATGGTTTCAACCTTTTTTAAATAAAGGCACCCCTAAGTAATTTATTTTATTTTACGTCACCCCTACTCAATCTACTCAATTTTCTGCCTGTTAGATCCGATTCTCTCTGGACTAAATGCTCAAGGCATTTAGCCTTCAAACTAGAGAAGCGTTATTTGTTTGAAGTATTGCAATATCTGGTATCTCGTTGTGAAGGTAGCCACAATATGAGATAAAATCAAACGATGCCGTTACACTATTACATGTAGTTAAACTTATGGGTAAACTATAGTGTATTTACACCGATATTATGTAGTTAATTTCAACCCATAACATATTATGCCTTGAGCATTTAGTCTTCAAAATATTATCATTATCTTCACCATTTGGCATCTCTCATATTGTGGAATTAACTTCGCAACCGTGATGGCATATCTGCATTACCAGGGTACCTGCCCGCCCACTGATGAGTGAGCCAACAAGCTCCGAAACGCGTCTGGGTGGCGCTGCCCACTGAGAATAAATAACAGTAGTCTCCTCTACTAGAGAAGCGTTTTTTATTTGAAGTAGTGCAATACCTGTTATCTCGTTGTGAAGGTAGCCCCAATATGAGATAACATCTAAACGATGTCATTACACTACGTATGTAGTTAAACTTACGGGTAAACTATAGTGTATTTACACTGATATTATATCGTATGTATGTTTGTGTAGGGGGCAGTACCTGGAACGTTAGTTCATCTCCTCTTTTGACTGTTAAGATACATGACTCTGTAGAAATGGCCAGGTATGAACTGACCGTTTGACTACCTGGAATCAGCAAGCCGCAAACACGTCCACGACCACCACGGGAAGGTAGACTGCAGGCTACCAACCAGCAGGCAGAATGGGGGGACGCCAAGAGCCGAACAAAGTTCGAGCTAAAGACGCGTTTCCAAAAATTGTTGAGAGAGAGAGAGAGAGAGAGGGAGAGAGAGGGGGGAGGGGTATCCTAACAACTATACAAAAATTAAACATAAATAAATTTTGTTTATACTCCGGGACGACCACACGATCAGAGGAATTCACAAGATAGAGAGAATACAAGTAACAGCACCGTATTTAGCAGTCATGGGCTTGAATCCCGGTCATTCAAGGCAAGTGTACTTATGCACCCTCGTGGCTTACCACTCGGCTACATTATATGGGTACCAGTAATCCCAGAATAACGTACCAAAAGAGGTCTTCGTGGGTAGCACAGTTGATAGAATCGCTGTCCTTCGCACACCAGGTGGAAAAGACCTGAGTTCGAATCTCGTCGATGAAGTGAGGGATTTTATGGGCCTCTTTCACAAAGTGGCTGAGTTTGGGCAGTTTTTCATTCGGGAAATTCGGATTTTTCGTCCAGCAAAGAGAAAATCGACAAAAGAACACACGCAATTTACAGACAATAACTACAGCATCTAGCACAATATGGCGTTACTCGCTATTGTGCCTAAAAACTGTACAATAATAAAAAAAAAAAAAAAAAAAAAAAGAGTTGGTGGTAATTTTGTATTAGATATGAAGTTCTCTGGCTAGTACACAGTCTGCCAGGACAGCTCATGGAGTTTTGTCAATGATATACAAGAATTTTGCCAGCAGGGATAACGAGCTAAGTATTCCGTTGTTATAAGGCACTGGTTTGGTCACATATTGAGTATTGCATATAGGTCTGGAAACCTCATTTTACTGTTATAACGTGTGCAAAGAAGAGCAACGAGATTAGTGAGGGGGGAACGAAAGCGTACTCTTAACAAGAAAGACTACCCTTTTGCAAATCGTAGCGTCTGAATGATAGTCACCTTCTACGAGTAGAAGTTTTGATTGAGATATTTAAGGCTTAAATGATTTCAATAATTGTAAGGTTATTGTTGAGGGCATCCTTACCATTGCTTAAACAACACACATAAGGGGCATAAATTTAAATTCAGGAAATTTGCTTGTAACTAGACGGGTGTTAATTGTTGGAATAAATTTTCATACGTCCATCTGAAAGTTGGACGTTTGAATAAATTTTAGGATACATTGGTCAGATTATTAGAGGAAAGGCAAATGATGTGTGAGGTACTTTTTTTTTTTTTTTTTTTTTTTTTAAATTACCGATGCTGTATAAATTTGCTTCCTTGCGTTATTTGCCATTACTAATAATATTACTAAAAATAGCTGGACACCTGTATGTTTCTAAGAACTTTGTTTGTTACAATATTTAATAACATGCGGATTCACCTTTGGCCTTAATTACACACTATATCCTCATCGCTAGACTTGGAACGAATTTTTGATAACAAGGTAGGCGGTATTTTGGTCCGTTCCTCCTTTAACACAACGGCCAATTTAGCTACTGATTTTGAGCTCAGTGGTCTGGCCGAAGACGATTTTTCAGTCCATCGCATCCCCCTCTTATCGCGAAGGTGTTCAGTGGGTGTTGAAGATTTTGTAAGCTGAAAGGTGTTGAAGATTTTGTAAGCTCATATCTTCAAACTAAGTCCCTACCGGCGCTGCAGTACCACGTTGTCAAGCTGAAAGAAAAGCAGAATTGTCCGAAATGTCAAACGTACCGCATGGCATTCATTGTTTCAGAAACAACGACCAGTGGTTAAAACTATGAGAAACAATCTCGGTCCGTGACAGCACCTCTGCCAAACTTCACAGTTGTGACAACACTCTGGTAAATAAGGTTTTTATGGCACCTTCCGGATCCAAACGCGGCTTTTATATCGGATCGTGTACCGTGATTCTTCAATTGTACATATGTTGCTTGTATATATGTTACTGTAAAAGCCCGAAAATTTGTAAATTCTAGGATTTACCAATTTGCATTTGGTAAAAGCTCGAAATCACTTAAGAATATCAAGAAGTATCAGTATGGTTTCACTTCATTTAGCACTAGCATCGCTCTGATACACTAAGTCCTTGTATTTAACAGTTTGTTTTGGTAAAAGCTCATTTTTTAAGTACGTTTCAGAATTCTCATTATGACTGGAATCAGTATGATTGTGTACATTAGGCTTTCCGAATATAGTGAATGTGTTATCAAGGTAATTTTGCGGGAATAGAAGTTCTATCCCCCCCCCCAAGCCCTTGTTTAATAATCGGAAATTTGAGTGAAGCAAGAAATTATCATTGCTTTCCTGAAACCCTATTCATTTATCTCTTTTCCAATATTTAAACAAGAGTATAAGGAGGGATAGTTAATATATTCAGAATATAGTGAATAAGTTACTCAGACAACCTTGGGGGATAGTAGATATATCCCCTCCCTTGTTTTATTGCATTGGGAGTGTTGCAATAGTATTGAAGAGTTCAAAATAGAAACTTCTTCTTCTTTAAAAATACAATAAATTGATATTCTTACGACCCCTTAAGTTCAAATTTTAACATTTTCTAGATAGACTATTGCAGTTGAATAATGTATGTTAATGTTGTGGTTTACTAGTTGATTTTCTGAAGATTACAGATCGTGCTCTGTTTCCAGCTGTCCTTGTTCGGCCTTCTGTTCTTGTTCTTCGTTTATCTATTAAAGAAACATGACTTTATGTGGATTACATAGATCTGAGTGGTGTTGAATTGCCTTTCACAGCGTGCATAAAAATGTTGATTTTAACTGAACAAGACAAAGACGGATATCATAAATTTTTATCATCAAGAAACTTTTTGAATGGAATTCCCACAGGCCACTATCAACAAATAAACATTCCCAGTGCTGCTGCCTGTACAGCTCTCTAGTTGTATAAGAAACAAAGATGAAAAGATCTATTGCGTTGTCTGAAGATAAATGGATATTAGGTGCTCGAACAAAGCTTTGTGCTTTAGTATGAAAGATGGTTTTGTACCTGCACCTTTGCTATGCAGCGCTTCATTTACTTGAAAACTTTGAAGATTATTCGAAGTACACCATTGAAAAAAATTATATTTTTTTTAACCAAAGATTTGATATTACCATTCGTTTAGGAAAGCATTAAATCATGGGCGTTTTGAACTTTTTATAACTATCAAAAAATTTTCTTGCGCCATCATTTTGTTTACTTTCCTTCTGTTTTCTTTTTTCTTTTTTTTTTTTTTTTTTTTTTTTGTAACGGGGAAATTCAAATGTTTCCAACTGTGGTGGTTTACAGCACACACAGCACAGTGAGAACACTACCCTTAATTTTATTGGAGTAGAATACTGTGTATTCCGGGAATTGCAGATGATTATTCTCTAACAGCAAATAAACCGGAATCTTTGTAGAAATTAGAATGGTTTAATGTTAGCAGTGTATATTAAATTATGATTCCCGACTGCTTAGCCAAGCTACGAACTGAAAAATGAAAAAAAGTACTGCATGCATCAGCTGAATCGATATTACAGAGTGAGAGAGAGAGATGAAGCAACAGCAAGTGAAAAGACTTCAATTACCGTACACATAATTTAATTTTGTGAACTATCGATATGCACTTCACACATTTCTTCTCTATAAAGAAGTGAACATGCCAACAGAAAGTCTGAGTGGCTTTCATAGTCACCGAGAATTGTGCTTGGAAGTCGTAGAATGTACGAAGGTGGTGTTAAGAGCAGGTGCACCAGCTAAAAAAGTCACGTTTGCTCTCATTACTCTTATCACGCCTAAACATGCATTTGAGCTCTTCTGCCCTTCCCGATTCCATTCTGCCTAGTGTACTATGGTTGTCATAGTTACACCATTTGAACAAGTGGGAGACTGTGAAAATTGCAGTCTCTACTGTGGCTTCCCGATGAGGTACAGACAGAGTACGCAGATTGGTGTCACAAATACGTTCAACCTACTTACTACTGCATTGTACTAAAAGATGAAATGAATTATCCTTTATCTTTGTTAATATTTAATCCCTGAACGAAGTACTACACGTTAACGTGATAAGGGATGGATCACTTAAGCCAGTGGTTCTCAAACTGTCGAAGTGTGTATGATTCGCACCCCCCCCCCCCACTCCTGATCGTAAAACATTTAAAATTTGCCCTCATTGTTTAAAAATTGATTATTTTTTGTTTATATCCAATAAACAAGAAAAAAAAACCCCAATTTCTTTTATAAAAAATTGTAAAGTTATAACATCGTTTTATTTGATATATAAAGATTTGTAAACGAATGGTCATGAGTGAGGGTACATAAGTACACGTGCTTTGAGTAACCGTGATTTAGCTCGCGTGATTACTAAATACGGTGCTGATTCTTATATTCTTTGTCTTTTGAACTCCTAAATGCCTGATCGTCTCGGAGTATAAACAGAAAATTTATTTTAATTATATAAAATTTAATGATTAAAAGAAAGTAATATATTTATTTCTTGCCCAGTGTATACTGCTCTGGTTGAAGGAGATTTGGTTTTATTGGGAGACTCTCACTATCAGGGAAACAGGTAATATTATTAAGAGATGTGGAGCAGAAGCAGGGTGTGTTTTCCCGGAGCAACAATTGATGACATTAGCGACAGATTGTCAGAGTTTAAGGATAAAGAGAGCATTATTATTTATGTGGGGACTACACGATATTAAAAGAACAAGACCTGACCATTTGTTGGATAAATATAGGACCATGCTGAAAAAATGCTTCGAGTTACGTCAGAACGTGCATGTGTCTGTCTGAAATTCTTCCCAGACTCTATAGGAAGGATTATATGTCGAAAGCCTTGGGGATTAAATCAAGACTTGTGGGAATCTGCAGTATTGTAAGGGGTATTATCAGCGTGCCCGCACTTTCAGGGTAGAAGGGATCTATTTTGTAGAGACGGTATTCATTTGAATAAAGATGATGCAAGGATTTTTTCCAGTATCATTAAGGATATTTTAAGGGTTCAGAGAAATTTTTGGTTAGTGGGGAGAAGGTATAATATAGATCCCCGTTTATCTGATGATATGGTCAAAGTAACTTTCACTTGCCTTAGGTATTTTTGTTTGTTGCCGAAACAGTCGATGTTCTGAGGGAAGCCATGTCTCAAATGAGCGGGAAGATAAAGCTATGGAAATAATTCTAAATAACTTCAAGGGATGTGTCAGAATAGTAAACTGTAGAAGAATACTTAGTCTTAATCGTGTCTATATTAATGACAGGAGTGTTGTCAATAAAATGGCTGCATTCGAACTCCTGGTTAGGACAGCTAATCCTGACATAATAGGGCTAACAGAAACGTAGTTCCATCTAGAAATTGGAGATGACGCGTTTTACTATGGTATGTATAATGTATTTAGTAAAGATAGGGATGATAGAAGGGGTGATGGAGTCATGCTTCTTATTAAAAGCAGCCTGAGTGCCATAAGAGCTTTTGCTGAGTCAGAAGTTACGTCTGCCACTGAACTACTGAAGCCTTCAGATGGAATACGGAGGATGCGGAAAGGTCAGAGAATGACCACCGCACATCCCCGGAGAAATATGGCCTTAGTTGCTAATGCTCCTAAAAACCAAAAAAAATAAATACCTTCAGATGGAATGGACAAGCAAGTCTAACTGGCCTATTATGGGTAACTTCCATCTGTCCCCAATTGATTGGAATAAGTGGGAGGGAGTAGATGATTATTATTTGTACCTTCATGTTAGAAAAAATACTACATATGGAATATTCTCAAGCTCATCATTACTCATTTTGCATTTATCTATTAAAGAAACATGACTTTATGTGTATTACATAGATCTGAGTGGTGTTGAATTGCCTTTCACAGCTTGCATAAAAATGGAGATTTTAACTGAGCAAGACAAAGATGGATATCATATATTTTTATCATCAAGACACTATTCCGAAACTTTCTGAATGGAAATCCCACAGGCCACTACCAACAAATAGATATTCCCAGGATCAGAGATATTACTGAACCTAAAGTGCAGGAACCATTGGCAGGTAGTGATCACGCGATCATTAGTTGAAAGTTGAAGAAAGATGTTGCAATAGTTAAAGGCAAAGGCATGGATTTTAATTTCAGAAGAGGGGACTATGGCAGTTTAAGACGCTATATGGCATTTCTTAATTGGGCGGATTTCAGAGAGAGAGAACATTTGAATTATGGAATAACTTTAAAGCAAAAATCACAGAAGCATATGTTACGAAATATTGCTCGAGGATGATGCCAAAATGGATGAATACGGACTGGCCAATCTAACAGAACAGAAAAAGATAGCATGGGAAAGTTACAGAACGATGAAAACTACTGAAGTCTAACCTTACTTGTGTACTGTTACAGCAACAAGTTGATCTGTAACAGTACACAAGTAAGGTTAGGGAGGCGAAAGCGGAGTAGAAAAAAGCACTGGCAAAGAGAGCAAAGAATGTTTCCTGTTTTCTATTGTAACGGGAATTCAAAACTTAATACTTTAGAATCGTAATTTGCAAATTGTAGTTGTAATATTGATAATTGTAATTGTAAAATTTTTGTAGCACAAAAATTTGGTAATTATAATTGTAACTTAATATTCTAAATTATTCAAAATTTGTAACCTTTTCTATTTTCTGTTTCCCCAACAGCATGGGCTGATGATTAGTGTCGGTAAGATATCCGAAACGTAAACTTTAATGTATAGTAAATTAAAATTCCGTTTATTAGCTCTTGTTCAGGAGTTCCAACAATACATCGAGGCAACAGCTACAAACAGGCCATTGGTTGCGGCTTTGTCCAGAGGCCTTCTGGACAAAGTGACGGGCCAGCGTGGCGTGTCGAGATGTACCATTTATATTGTACAGAAATATACTGATAATGCTGAGCTTTCCCAGGCGCAACTAATGCGACAGCTATAGGGGCTTACAGTAGAATATAAAGAAATATACATTTAGAAAATTATGTCACTAATAGGAAATTAGTGATATAATGAAATTAATGAAATAATGTCGATGAAATCGACATTATTGTCACAAGTAGTAAAAAATAGGTACAAACAACTGGCATGACTGGGCTATCACTAAATTCTCGAGATGTATACATAGTTAATGCAGAAAAATACAGTTCATGAGTACAAGAAAACCGGAGTTACTTGGTATGTGGAATATGCGTGATCACACGGCCATTTAAACTGTAAAGTCAGGGTGAAAGGAGAGGAAAGATGTAACATTGTTGTTATTTTTAGTTTGGTTGAGATTTCCTAGTATAAGTTTAGCCGTTTGTGATTGGCTAGTTTTGTTTTGAGCTATTAAGACAGGGTCTAGATTCAGTACATTAATAAAGAAGAGTGTTGAATGGAAAGTGCTTGTCTATTAAACTGAGTCGTATTAGTAGAGGGTTCAGTGTTGGTTTGGATCTTGCAGCTTTCCTAGGAATTCTCCAAGCTATGAATTCCCGCATCTCTGGTCATCAACGTCAGAATTGTACGGTTTTTGCAAAGAAAGAAAGGTTGTTGTACCAGATTGAAAGTGAAAAATCCGAGTAGTTTAAGACATTCAGCCATCAAAGTCCGGGAAGAGACAGGCTCGTAGCTGAACTTAAAAAAAGTTCATTTAAGAAACCAGTATTCAAAAGAATAGATCTTTTTGAAATTTGTGTTGGCCACGCCAGTCCAAACAGGGGAAGCATAAAGAATTTTTGGCTTGATGAATTTGGAGAAGAATTGGATTATACGAGAGTGGTTCAATGAAGAATCGCCCTGACCTAGCTGCAGAGGTGCTAGCCTGTTGATTCTTGGCACAGGTTTTAGTCCTTCTCTACGTAGCCACCGTTGCAGAAATTAGTGTCTTTTCGTCAGGGAAGTGTGTCCCCTGAAGAAATGATTTAAGGGAAGGAAACGAGAAGTCCGATGGTGCAAGATCGGATGAGTAGGCTGGATTGGGAAATATTTTATATTCACAAGTGGCCGCTTGTGTTTTTGCAATTTCAGAAGTGTGAACTGGGGCATTGTCTTGAAGCATTCTCACACTTTTGGACAGCATGCCACACCTGCATGTTTTGATTTTCTCACCTAATTTTGTGAGTAAGTTGGCATAATAGGCACCTGTAATTGTTCTGCTTTTCGGCAGGTAATCAGTAATTATTACACCTTTCTCATCCCAAAACACTGTCAGCAAGACCTTTCCTGCTGACGCTTGGACCCTTGCCTTCTTGGGGAATGGAGAACCATGATTTTGCCATTCCATTGACTGCTTTTTACTTTCAAGGTCGAAATGGTGTATCCAATTTTCATCTTGGATGATTAGACGAGAGAAAAAAGTCTTCCTCATTTTTTTGGCAGAGGCCTAACAACTCTTGTGATTTCTGTTGTCGATCAGCCGTCTGCAAACCAGTCAGTAATCGGGGAATCCATCTTGCACTCAAATTCCGTAAATGGAGTTGGTCATGAAGGACTATTTCAACAGAGCCCACACCTCCTGGGACAATTCACTCACAGATATCCGACAATCTTCCATGATTAACTACTCCACTTTTCTGATCATACTGTCATTAATGGCTGAATGGGGACGACCTGAAATGGGCTCAGATTCTACCGATGTCCTCTGAGCAGGTAGCATAGTGGTATCGTCACCGTCCTCCCCACACCGGATGGAAAAGGTCCGGGTTCCAATACAAACAGGGGAAGCATAAAGAATTTTTGGCTTGATGAATTTGGAGAAGAATTGGATTACACGAGAGTGGTTCAATAAAGAATCGCCCTGACCTAGCTGCAGAAATTAAAGTTCCTCGATGACGCGAGGAACTTTAATGGGCTTTTTTCACTCCCTGGATGAGTTAGTGTTTCAGGCATAGATAGCAAGGTTTTTCCCTCAGAAACTGGGGTTTTTCGTTCAGCAAACAGACAAATCGACCATAGAACACACGCAATTAACAGACATAAGACACAGCACCGCAGATGAATTTAATTTTTCGTGTGGCCTAAATATAATAGTTCCCCCCCCCTACCGATGTCCGACCATACCTAAACTGTCTATGCCAATGTTTCACAATGCCATAGGGTGGGGCTTCATCCTTATATACAGCAGTCATCTCCTCGTGGATTTTTTTAGGAGATTTCCCCTTCAAGAACAGATATTGTATTACAGCTCTGGCCTCAACTTTGTCCATTATGCTACTTCGTCACACGTTCAGCTCTGTAAGAGAAAAACAAATTAAGACACAGGGCTGAAATTTTACGCCTTTAGTACAGAGATATGTATGATGCTATACACAAAATATCATGACTCTGCAATTTGTGGAAGTAAGTGAGAGCGATTCTTTATTGAACCACCCTTGTAATATGGGTAGAGTGTTGAAGGTTTTCTTTTGCCAGCCAAATGGCTCTTGTGAAAAGGCCAGGTAGTTTAGATGAGTAGAGAAATTGAATTTGGAGGCGTAGAAAATTCCCAGATGATATGGTCCGATACAATAGGAATTTTTTGCGCATTCAGCGAGGCAGTTCTCGGAAAGATGCTCTTTTTAAGAGAAATTTGGAGGTGACTAGATTTTGAGGGGTTGAGTAAACGGAGTTGGTCATGATTGCAGGAATTGAGGTACGAGGCGAATTCTCGGAGGGTATTACAGATCAGTTATTGTGTACAGGTAGCTGATTGACTTGACTCTGAGGTGGCATTGATTTTAACGTCGTCCGCATAAGACATTACATGCTTATGGTATAGAAAGAACGGTTGGAGGATTGTGGAGAACATTAATGCCGATAGTGTCTCGCCCTGAGAGATTGAAGTTTGCTACAAGGACCCTTTCTTTTAGGAAGTTGGCAAAGAGCTTTAATAGGTTACCATTGATGAAGTAAAACTGTTCGCGGAGATTCAGGAGAGAGAGTATGTTGGGACCACATCGGACGCGGAGCTTATGTCTGTGTAAATTATGTCGATTTGATTTTTAGAATTAAGGGTCTTCAGAATTATTTGGTTTGTTGCGAGAAGGTTGACTGATGTGGATCTGCTATTAATTCTGTAGTGGATCTGATTGTAATGAGTTGGGAAGAGTTGTTTCCTAATTGTTGGTAGGATAGGTCTTTCTAGTAGTTTCAGGACAGAGGATGAGATTGATATTGGCCTGATATCTTTGTTGCTTTTAATGTTTTTGCATTTCGTTGGGAAAATTTTGTAGTTAGCCTATTCAGAGGGGGAAAAGTTATTATTTATGGCCTGATCGAAAAATATGGCAAGACGGTCTAGAATGTAGGCACTAGCAGTTTTGATCATGAAGGTTGGTATATTGTCGTGTCCTGCGGAACCTTTGGAGGGAAGATTTTTGATCTTGTCTTTCATCGCCTCTTTCGAGATAGAAATACTACTTAATTTGTTGATGGACGGCATACATTCTTTCAATTCTGGGAAAAAATTTGTTTCGTTGTTGAAGCGAGCTATGTGTTCCAACCAGCAGTTGAAATTGTAATCTGACGGTAATGAATGGGATATTTTGGAGTACATTGTAGAGTTTTTCTTAATCCTATTGGATGTGAATTGTTGGATTTCTTTCCTCTTTAGTTTGTTAAACTTATTACGGTGGGCTAAGCAATTTAGATAGTCATTTTCCGAATTAGATTTTTTAAAGTTCCTGAAAGCCTTTTGTTTTAATTTGAAAGGGGACTCAAGTTGTGGTGTCTACCAAACATTTCAGTTGAAAGAGGGGGCGGTGATTTTTGATGCTGCGATTTTTGAGATTGAGGCCAACCAGGTCGAGAAGAAAGTGTATGCTAATTCTGTAGGACAGTTGGCCAAACTATTTTTATTTTATTATTATTTTTTTATTATTATTTTATTTTTATTTTATTAATGAATTTTTTTATCTATCTTATTTTAACTTTTCTTATATACACCTTTATTATTTTTTTTTATTTTACGAATTTATCTAATTATTTTTCCTATCTTATTCGTATTTCAATTTACTTTTTATACATATTTATTACTACTTTTTTTTTTTTTTTTTTTGTGCTGACTTCTAAGGACTTCGTTACCGTCTGTGGGTGTGGGATTTTCTTTGTTGCTGACTTCTTGCCCTTCGCTCGAGGCGAGATACTGCTGGTGCCTGCGGTTGGGCTCCCTAGGTACGGGATCGTAGCATCCACTAGTCTTGCACTTAACCAGTGGACTTTGGATGTTTTTATTTTGTAATCTTAATTATTTATTTAATTTTTGATATTTTAATTTTCTTTTTTCTCTTTGAATGATCCCAAACTCGTTTTGGACATTCAGTACGAGCTACTCGAGGTCCGCCACAGTACTTGCGTAGTTGTGGCCCACCTCCCCGTGGTATAGACGGATATTGGGCAGACTTTCCAGGTGATCGCCTGCCTGGTGACAAAGAAGCCAGAAACAACACACACACTGCATAAACATAATATTACACACATTTCTGGCCATTTATAGTGATCTGCTATCATCACGGTGTACAAAGGCAGAGTTGCTGTCTCACATGAGATATTATACATGGCTACAAACTCTCCCAGGGGTACAGGATTAGGAGCTCCGGAAAGATGTCCTGCTTCAAATGTTTTAGGTTAAAGGATCACTTTTTGTAGACTGTGTTCTTATCAGACTGGAATGGGATGTTAAAGAGCAGTTGTCTTGAAATAGGATCATGGTTAGATTTAAATAAATGCAATCGATAGTGCGAGTTCGTAGGAACATAGCAACGTTAGAGAAGATTTGATAGAGTGTGTTGTTACCCCTTGTAGGCACTGAAATTAAAGGCTTTAAACCTAAGCTTTCAAGCTGTGATGTTACAAATTTGGACAGATCACAAGTGGTAGCGGTAAATTAGTCTTCACCAATAATAATGGAGTTGTTATTTGAGATTTTGGTGAGAGTCCAGTTTACAAATTCAGAGAATCTTTCCATGGTGAACTTAGATGGCATATAGACAGAGATGATGTCCAGAAAGTTATTTGTTATATTAGTTCTGACGTGGATTGCCTCGAAGTTAGATGAAGGGCATTTGGATTCTGACACTATCACAAATGAGTTCTTCAGAAAGACGGTGGTTCCTCCACCTTTTTTTTTTTTTTTTTTTTTTTGCTTTAGATGCCGCTGCAGCGTTGTAGTTGGCGATGGAGGTGATAATGAAATCATGTTCACAAGAAGTCCAAGTTTCCGTAAGTAGGATGCGATTGTAGAATTTAGACAGGGTTATGGTTTCCAGACTGGTTATTTTATTCCGGATACTTGGATGTTTTTCGGAAGAGTTTTAACTTGCAGAGGCGGCTTATTTAACTGGATTTCTCTTAGGTACGTTTTCCTGGACTTTTTCATAATTTTCCTCTGCTTTCTATGGTCCACCGGGATGTTATTTGTCTTAACTATTTTAGGATTTGCATATGGATTCCGGGGTGTAATTCTCATAGGTATTCCGTTACACTCGGCCTCTTCTTTTCCTATTGTCGAGCTCAGCGAAGAGATCCTTTGATTTATTGTTGAAGCATTATCGCCTATCGAAGTAGTGCACGATTTAAAGCTGTGGTTACGGTTTCTTCTTTTTCCGGCTTTTGTGCCTCTGGGGCGTTAAATGATTCCGAACCAAATGAGCTTATTAAATACAGGAAGCTGGAGCCAGTAATTCTTCTTCAGCTCTAAGAGGGTTGATTTAGAGTATGAGATTTCCATTGAGAAATACGCTTTGTTAGCTAGAGAGAGGGCCGTAATCGCAGAGCTGTTATTAGTTTGTGATCTTGAGGAGTATTGCCAAGCAAGATTTGTTACGTTAGGCCCACCACTACCACGTGGCACGAAGCAATTAGGCTTAGACGTTTGGGGATGAACATTACTTTATATTTCAAAAACAGTACATTACATCGACGGCACATAACAGGGACAAAGAACCCTTTTGGCTGCACAGTTCGATATGATTAGAAGTTAAACCCCATATACATACGAAAACATTAACACTATGAGACACCGCATATAAAAAAGGCAGCCATACCAAACTAGCGTCACCACACCTCATGTAGTAATGTAGGCTAACAGCCTGATAAACTGTACGTGTATTGTTAATTTCGGGGGATATAAGAGTGGTATTAATATAATAATAACTTTAATCCCTTCTGAACATTTCGCGGACCACAGTTTGGGAAATTCTGAACTACAATATACTGTATGTTGTAGTACTTTGTGTTTGCTGTCACACAATTTTTGGAGACGTTTTTTTTTTTTTTTTTTTTGGTAGTTGTTGGCGCATCGGCTTTTGTGGCCATAATGCACCTCCCAAGGTTTTTGCAGTACTTTGATCCAAGCCCGAGGCGGGATTCGAACCCGCGACCTTTGGGTTGCCAGGCAGACACTTTACCCACCCGGCTGGCCAGGTCGGCTTTTGGAGACGTGACCGGACAATATGGCAATGTGTAGAAAGAATTTCTCAGTTTGAGCACTGCACACAGGAAAGTCATTACATCATGTCTGTGAACACAGAATTTTTTATAATTCTCGTAATATCATTAGTAACGTTTTCTCCCTATCGTTTACTTCGTTATTTATTTATATTTAAATACAAATATTGAACTGTTACTCTTTCTTTATTATATTATTTACAGAAGAAACGTAAAATGCTATGTTTTATTTTGAGGTTCTACCACTTAATTATTTTTTCTATAAATTTTTCGAAATATATTTTTTTTTCTGATTTTTGTCTTAAAATAAATACATAAATAGTATTTATCCCATCACGGCAAGTAATTAGGGGTTTACGAACTAAATGAATATTTCATAACACAGAATGGCACACGTAGAAAAATAATGCATAAACTAACAAAGAAAAAGGAAAACAAAGTAATATATCGTAAAATGCATAAAACTCTTGAAAGATACAACACCATAATGAATTTGTGTAGGGGGGGGGACAGTGGACTTAATAGGTCTATGGAACATTGCAACAGTGCAGATAATCTAGCTCGATATTGTGGCGGGTTGACCATCCATAATATCAAGGTGCCGGAGGTGCTGAAGCCAGATGCAAAGCGGCAAGTGTTGAAGGGCTCATTTCACAGAGTTGTGATGATCAATCAGCAGGGGAGCTTATCGTGAGAACGTTCTTTGGTGGCAAATAGATGGTCAGCATCCAGTTCTTAGATTCTGTTATGCATCTGATTTGACAGGCCTGTTGAATTTGCTAATTAGCGTTTGGTCTTTGACGCGCAAGGGTGCGCCATTAACATATGTATTTGGCTTCGGTATAATGCCCGTGACCATTTTAGCAGTGAACACAAGTCTTCTGTCTTCGCCGAAGTTTGGTAGCTTCCTTAGCCTAGTTCTTCTGCAAGGGAAAGATGTAATTTGTGGGTCGCCCATTTTACCAACTGGTATTCCTTGGCATAAATGCGCTTCAATTTGTGTCGGTAGAGCTCAGATCAGTACAGGATTTCAGCGTAGAGGAAGGTAGTAATGTATTTATTAGCTAGTATAGGCTCATAGACATGGGACTTCGTTAACGGGCGCATTCGACAAAATTAAGCGAGTCTTTTTCGATGTGATGGTGGAAACGTAACTCGGGCTCTATTTTAGAAAAATTTGCCAGAAAGCCATGCCATATTTCATCAAAATCAGACAAAAATTACATTGTTAGCCCTCTTCATTGCCTGCAGTAATCGGTGTCTTTTTGTGTTGTTGCGTTTAATGTGGCATCAATAAATTTCATTAATGGCAGCATTATTATTAATATTGCATTTATCATGTGTACAATATTCAAGATGTTTAGTTTAATAAAATTACCTTCAGAAGCTCGAAGAAAGGCAGTTGTAGTGCAGATAGGTCGGTGATGGTGGATCTAAGGGTGACTGCATAATCAATCTGTGGAGGAATGTGCGGAAGAATTTGGCATGCTAAGATAGGAAGAAAGACTTTCCTGAAAAGCGTTAAGAGATTTTAAGAGCCGGTTATTGGTCAGTGTTGGTTGCTTGAGATTTTGGAATTTATTTAACGATTCCACAGATGTGGTGCTGTGAGAGAACTTTATTAAATATTGTGGTTAGAGCATCATCAAAATACCTTAACCACAATATTTAGGCTAAGACATTTTTAGGAGAATTTTATCATCTTCCATTGTGGCAGTCGGTGATAGGGTTAATTATAGTGATTATTTGCGCCTTGGTTAACTTTAGATGGCTAACAGGCGCCCATCAGATGCACGTTTTCATGTACTTGTAGCTGATTGAGGCCTCCGGCTAGACGGAGAATCTAGCTGTGTAGTTCATCCACTGATATAAATCAAGCCTTTTTTTTTTTTTTTTTTTTCAGATATTGCTTTATGCTGCAACTCAGCCAAATTGAAGGTGGCTCTGGAACGCAGGAAAGCAATCTTATCTTCTAAGTTACCAGATTGTTTCCACTTAGTGTGAAGGAGATATTTAGTGTAGAATCTGTTGTTCAATGATGAGGTCTACCAGGATTTGGAATGTGCAGTGATAGTGTCTTTTTTGGAAGCAGTAGTACAAGTTGTTTGAATCCATTTAGTTAGGAGATTTATTGCGAAGCGTGAATCAAAACACAGTTCCACTGAATGGCTCAGGCTGCTTCAAGATAGCGTGCAGGGTTTAGATATTTAGGGTTAATTTAAGGGATTCAAATACTGTAATAATAAAACAAACCCACCTTAAACGAAACACACTGCATACAATACCTGATCTGTCTTTTGTAGCCCTTCTTTAGATGAAGTCTAAAATGTTGAAGGTATTCAGTATTTTATTTTATAAAACGAAAAGGGAAGAGAAAAAAAAGAAAAGTGGTCATGCCTGCGCCTTAGACCGTCGAACTCATGTCGCCCTCCCGCTCTGAGGAGGGAGGATGGTGATTATTTCAATTCTGTGCTACCGTGAGGGCTGCTCCCAGAGTAGCATGAAGGTCGTATAAATATGAGCAGGTGACATGAAAAATACTTAAAATATATAATAAAAATATAAATAATAGAATTACAATAATTTTAGGTAAAATATATGGATATCAGACTAATAAGTAATGTTATATTTGCTTTTTAATTTGATGATAGCCTTGTAGTTTGAGGTTCAATATTTTCATTAGATTTTTCGCCATTTTCCCCCCTCTACCATAATTGGTAGATGGATGCAAGTCATGTTATAGTTGCAAATGTGAATCTTAGAGGCAGGCTCAGAGCAACTGTTTAACTCTAAAGTACATAGAACATGCATTAAACGTTTATAACAATTATGTTTGTGTGCATTAATTGCCAAAGCAGATAACGTTGTGGTTCGTCTGTGTATTATGTTTGTAAATCACTCTGTCGATTTGCCTGTTTACTGTGCGAAAACCCCAGTTTCTGGAAAATAAAACTATGCAACCTTCGCCCGAGATCGAATAATTTGACCACGATATGGAAATCGGCCAATAAAAATATCTTCGTCTTCATGGGATATTCCAGTCTTTTTCCACACGGTTTAGAGCGACCGCGATCGTAGCCACTACACATTTCATTAATGTACTCCTCTTCTAGGGCTTAAACTAGTCTACTACAAAGTACAAATCATGCAGCGCTTTAAAGAAGGCAGAATGTGAATTGTGTCAGAGACTCTTATCCAGCTTGTATTGACAGCCTATCATGAATGATGAAGTATATTTCCATTGAAGTGGATTTATCAGTAAACAAAACTATCGGTTTGGATACTGGAACAATTTCTAACATCAAATCGTGGTTTGCGTGTAGTTTCGCCTCAGTGAGTTATTGGGTTTGTAGGATTTGGGGAAGAGTTTCAGTGACAGTTACATCTGGTCATTATTTGCACATGCTTCAAAATGCTCATCGTGAATTGTTAATAAAGAGAGTTTTAAGTTTTGTTCCCTTTATACGCTATGTTATCAGAAATATTGAAATGCCAAAAGGCATTAATATAAGTAATTAAAAAGTATATACAGTACATATATAATTTAAATGTGGTTGGTTAGGCACACCTTCAGCCTTGATTGAAACAGATAGCCTATGCCGAAATCTTCATTCAGTTTTCCACAAATGAACATTGAGAATAAATATTTCGCCATTCCTCGCGCAGGAAATCTTTTAACACTTCTTTGTGAAATCGGCTCAGATTGTCGATCTTAATTATACATGATCTCAGCGGGATTAATCTGAACCGGCCCTTCCGGTGATAGAAAGTTGTTCTGTTAAAATCAGATAATCACAAACTGCACTTTTAGGCAGGTAGCATTTTCCATCTAAAGTGTGTGTGTGTGTTATTAACATAAGAGGACCAATAGCACAGGAGTGTAGCATTATTTAGAATATCACTGTAGGACAATTCATTTCTTGATTTTTGATGCTATCGACAAAAAAGCGACCCAACTCCATATGGATGCACATTATGAACTCCTTTTCTAGCTGTCATCAGATCAGGTTCTTCCATCATATTGAAATCGCTTATAACTCGCAACTCCTGAGAATGCATTTCCACTCGTCCTGTGTCCAGTTTCTGCTAACATGATACCAATGTGTCCAGCGCTGCTCATTTACTTTTGTGATAATGGATTTGAGCGCATAACTATCTGCCTTACACTCGTGAGTGAGGTTCTGTGTGTCATAGTTAAGCTCCAATGTACTATGAGACATTAATATATTGTCTGTATTTGCATGTATTCTTCGGTTGGTTATCTACTTTAATGAAAAACCGAACTTTCGGAAGATAAAACCATCTAATCCTCGCTTGCGACCATAATAATCATAATAAAAATCTCTCCATTAAGATTATTACTATATTTAATACTACTCGTAACCACGTCAAATTAATAATATAGTTTATTAAGCTATTCGCCTAAACTAATCAAGGCAACGTTTCAAGTATCTTACCGATAGCCATCATCAGGCCGTGCTATGATAGATTTCTCTTGCCGATGCTCCCAGAAACCTGATGTGCATACGTATAAAAGTATAAAAATACTTTTATAAAAGTAAAAAGTATAATAGTATAAAAAATCTCTCTACCAAAAATATACGCAATGGAAAGATTTTTCGTGCAATTGTAGTGATTTTATTTGATAACACATTTGAACGTTTTGAAAATTTCGGCCGTTTCCCGATTGAACTTCGGCATGCCCTTCCTTTTTCAACTACTGCTTGATGCTCCATGCTGTTATTCGTAAGAACTTTAGTGTCTAAAGTCTGTCTAACGCTGAATAGTATAATGTGGCGCGTTTACTTGTCCACGTTGCAATTTGTTGAATTCTCACTCCATCCACTCCATGTGGCATTTCTCTTGAAGCTGAACGAGATTCATTCTGCAGCTCAGTTTATACCTATGCTAGTGTAACGTCTTGTATATCATGATTATGTTGTACATTTTATTATCCTGTGGTGCTCCAATACTTTTAACAACATAATTTATGCCACTGTACATTACAATGGCATAATACTATAACGAATGGATTTCTTGATTGGTACATTTCATGGTATTCTTAGCACAGCAAATGGTTGCTTTGTTCACCCAATATCGATATCTCCTTGTGTGGTTTCTCAAGAACAAACGTATTCCAGTAGTCACTTTTATGCTAACTGAAAATGCCATAATTCTTTACGGTGTGCTGAGTGCATCCGATATAATCCCCAATGTTGGCATTATACTCGTAGACGTATTTTTTAGATGGTTTGCATGGTGACAAGTCCAGAAGAAAATATACAACTAGAACAAGAAATCCAATGTTGAATCGTATTAGTCGTTTATCCAATGTTACTTAATAACATTGAAATCCAGTGTTGAATCGTATTAAAATTACTTAATATTTTTGAGAATTGTTTATTCTAATATCCCTGTCCAGTAAGAGCATTTCAAGAGAATAAACTCCGAGAATTAGTTCCATTTTATTCATATTTATTTCTTTCTAGATAGCAAAAGAATAAAGATAGCTTTTGTTGAATTGTTACTAAAATGGAACTTGGAGAACCATTCAGAATGTTTTAAAATTAACTAGTTCCTTGAGGAGCTGTTACCGCTACGTCTTTATTATCAATTATAACTCCCCTCCCCGCACACATTCCAATTTTATTTATAGATGAGAATAGTTTTTCTTCCATTTGATTGAAAACAAATTCGCGCGCTCGCACACCCGCATATAATAAAATTCTTACCGTTGGTTGAATGGCATTTAATATGAAGTTTTACCACTGGGTGCAGTAACTTGCCTGTTGGGTGCCGCGACACACACTACCAGGTGCTATTGTTAAAATTTTGGTAAAAGGATAGGACCCTTTCATTATTGACTTCCTTCGTACAAAGTTTTCTTTTCATTTTCTTTATATTCCAGCGTAATCTTCTTTCCGTGTTTTCTGTGCTCGTGCTCTCAATAGACACCTCAACTTCACGCTTCCTCTACTTCTTTATAGGCTCTTTGATGTACAACACAAGGCAGGTTTCTTCTGCTTCTTATTTTCGATAAACGAAAACTTTTCACTTCCATTTGATTTGCTTTGCAGAGTCGAAAGTTTAGGACACACCTTTCTCTTGAAAGAAACAAGGTGAGGGTTGGAACTTAAACAGATGTAAATGATTTGTTATATGTTATATAAATAGGCCCATTCATTTATTTTGCAAAACGTATGCAAAACGCCCTGGTTCAAATTCTTGTCGTGACAGTAATAAATTTATAGGCTTTTTTCTATCCCGTGGTGGAGGTAGTCGGTCTCGTAAAATTACGTTTTGCCATTCTGCCAAACTTACCATACAATACATGAAATTTTCAGGAGTGATATAATGTGATGGCTACATCGGTGTTATTCGAAAAAGACAATCCATCCCATTTATTTCTTTGGAAGTTTGTTGAATACGAGGTGTGATCAAAATGTTGTGGGATGAAGTTTTAAGGCGTCGAGCTGCGATTTCTCCCAAATGTTATTCATCTCGATGAAGAGTTAATATGTAGTAGTGGCAAATGATATAAGACAGCTAGCATATAAAGGACACACCATGCCAAAAAAAAAAAAAAAAAAAAACTCCTTCCCATATCACCTGCCCAACCCCCTCCTGAGTGTAACTTATGTTGCTTCTATATGTTTCAGAGAATCAGTAATAAAGCTATTATTAAGAAATTATCTTCGATCCAAGGGCCTTATAGAGCTCAGGATAGCCATGACATGAACTGTATCAGCGTCAGTTTTACAAGTAATAAATGGAAAATGCCCACTGATTTTCATTCACTTTACAAAAGGCTAATTTGCACCATTCTGTATACCACACATCTTTGATAATATGCAGATAGATCTTGAAAACAATTCCTAGAAGATAAAGGCTGGAATTTGGGAACACTTAATTGTGGAGTGGCAAACACGTTGGAGACAATCAATTAAATGGTGCATTAATCAGAAGTGCTGAATGCTGCCAAAGTCCTTGAAGGTGTTTGAAGATACGTTTCCTTTCTTGTTTCAGGTCATTGGTAAGCTGCAGTTGAAGATTTAACAACTGTGTCGGAATTCCCTTCTTTAATCGATGGTAAAGGCCCCTTTTTTAATCACCTCAAGATAGAGGGGCAAGCATCCAGAAATAACCTGTATGATAGGGGTGCTGACAGCGCGACATGCCCTGCAGATAGACAACAGCATGAATCTTTGTATTGAGTCAAGTTTACGTTTGTTCTTTTCCAGGATAGCCTTTGTACACCAAACTGAGGCTCCATAACACACAATTGGGAAAAACGCCACTTTATAGATGAGAGACAAAGCTTTATGCTTCAAGCCCCAGTCCGCTCTGCTGACTCTTCTTATCATGGCCGTAGAGTTAGCGAGTCAGTAAGGTCGCTGACAGCGAATTGTCCCCCCCCCCCCCCTGCCACGGGAAAGTGGGATGAAAGTGAACCAGATTAGAGCACCTGGTTGAAATCGCCAGATGGCTGCAGATTGTCCTTGCCGATGGTCGAGCTAGGGAATGTCAGGTCCGGTAGGTGAAAAGTATGTTAGTGTCTAACGGCTCCTGAGATTTCTTCCATCTCTGCGGTTTCTCCCACACACCCTCAAATCTCTGGCCCGATACATTGTATCGGGCCAGAGATTTGAGGATGCGTGGTGTGGTGGTTATTGCAGTTTATTGTGTTGTGACCTTTGTTCTTCCGGTCTATTAGCCGCCAAGCCCCTAGTAGGACCCGACGTACCACACCGTGCTTCGGGGAGGCTGACTGGGTGTACCACTGATGCTAGAGTACTCTGGCTAGTCCTGCCACCTACTTTCCTGGGATTTCAGTGGCTAGGACCAGATTTGAGAATGAGACGATCACTGTTTCTTGAGCAACGGTTGTAATTTTAACAGAGCGTAGGGTTGTTCGCTGATAACTTGTTCTAGGGCCTAATAGGTCGGGCAATAATTTTGATGTATTTAGATTTAGACCTGTTGGGTATGAAAAAAAAAAACAACAAAAAACAAAACCACGTTTTGTAAGAGAAAAGTAAGGGGGGGATGCAGAAGACTGGAGGGTATGAAATAGAAGGAAGGGGCCGACAGGGAAGATGGCACCTGCAAACAGCGTGGCATGTCCAATGCCTCTCCAGAGGGATGGGCTGGGGAAAAACTCCCTCCTACAAAAGTAAGGGGCGAATGTCTCCTGCCGACAGTGTGGCATGCTCAATGCCTCACCAGAGGAAAGAGTGGGGTGGCCGAGGGGTACGAAAACCCATCCCCCACAAAAAAAGAGAGAGATACCCCACAAGTGCGGGGGTAGGTATGACCAGTCAGTAGGAGCCGACAACTTGGTGGAAATTAGAGTGGAGGCTCCATTGGGGGTGAGTGCTGCTGTCGTGGATAGGTGATGCTCGGGAAGGTCTAGTCCAGGTTTCGTCATTGGGAATCCATTCGGTGATGCTGTCGCATACAGACTGAAGGCTGATTCAGTAGTCCATGATAGTAAATAGTGGGAGGCCAAAACCGGGAGTCCAAGATAGGATCGTCCAGTCCAGAGACCGATGTTAGGTCTCTTCTTGATGAGATGTGTCATGTCCAGTGGGGGAAATTGGTCCAGGAGTCAATGATGAGGAATTTTTCAGAATATGTGAGGACCTTGTCTTTGATTGTACCGCTTGTGTTGTCCAGTCCAAATGGGGAGACCAGTCGACTACTGTAAGTGTGAGGGTCAAGTTGGGTTCTATACTCAGGATGGTTTGTTGGTCAAATCTTGTGTAAGTTTGGTCCAAGGCGTTAGCATCCGAGGCTCAGTGATGCGCAGCCATGGTTGTTTGACCTATTGATTCAGATACTGTGGTGGTGGTATCGCTTTCTGCCTGGTGAATAGGTCCATTGCAAATTGAGTGAGGGCTCAGTAAGTTTCTTCATTTTGTAGGGTGAGGTGTTCTTGGTTTTGGTAGTTGAAGTGTAGTTTAGTTATTAGGATCTTCCTTAAGTCCTCGTAGATTTCACATCTGAGGGCAAGGTGCTCACACGTTTGATCCTCTCCACAGAGGTAGCGGGGTGAGTCTGTAATTCCGAAGGCATGTAGTTTTTTCTGGAAGGAACCATGTCCAGTGAGGAGGGAGGTAGCGTAGAGTCCCATAGAAAACCAGCCAGGTGTGAGGAGGTAAGAGGCCCTAACATCTGGGAGGAATCTTTTGGTGACAGCACCTTTAGTTGAGATCTGCCCTCTTTCTTGCCAGGTGTCTGTTAGGTGTTCAACAAGTCTCTTCTTTTCGGTGTTTCTATCATTTGCTGGGTCAGTGGTGAAACTGGTGCAGGTAACTGCTCTTCCTTTGGCCAAGTGGTAGAGAACCCGTGACGAACAGTCTACAGGTCCAGGAGGAGGAATCCAGTGAGGACCTGGAGCGCTTGGTGCTGACAGTGCGACAGGCATGCGAAGACAGGAGGAGAAGAGAGTGCTGGATAGTTTCTAGGTGCAATCTATTTACAGCTGTATTGGCCTTTTGTACCAGGCTCCAGAGGCATAGGCGATAACCGGAATGAAAACTGCCTTATAGAATAGGGATAGCGTTCTCTTCTTCAAGCCAGTCTTTCCAGGCAAATCTTGAGACTTCGGCATCATACTTCCTGATCTTAATTCTGAACTGGTCTAGATGAAGGGTTGAAGGAAAGGTTTTTATCTAAGATCAAACCTAGATATTTAAGCTCTGTTTTTAGTTTGACTGTAACTCTGTTGACCTTAATTTGGGGTGGTCGTCTCGGATCAAGTGTACCTTTTAGAAGGATCTAATTGGTTTTCTCCGTGGAGATATTTAAGTTGTTATACTCTGCCCAAGCTTGAAGGGCAGAGATGGCCTGGTAGGCAGTCGCTTCCATTTGGGCTCTGTTATTGGCAGAAAAGAGCATGACCAGGTCATCCGCATAGTCCTGGGTCTGTACGTTGTTGAATTTGGTGTTCAATAAATCATCCAGCACCAGATTCCAGAGGAGAGGCCCCAGGAAAGGCCCTTGAGGCCATCCCCTGAAGACTGGTCTGGAAACACTGCGGTGGGTGCGGACACGACAACTCGCCTGTCCTGGAGGTAGGTCTGGATGCATTTATATTAGTTTTCTGGGACTTGCACACACTCTGGAGCCTGCCCAGAACGCTGGGCCACCAGAGGGAATCGAAGGCACCAGCAATATCGATGGAGATCAGTAGAAAGTATTTGAAGTTGCAGTTTGTAGCAGCTTCAATGATTGTTCCAGTGCATTTATCGTGGCACATCCTTTCCGGTAATCGTACTGGTTAGGCCAGGAGAGCAGTATCATTGTAGTGGGCTTCTATTCTATGGGAGATTATCCTCTCAAGAAGTTTGCTGAAGACTGGAAGGTGCGCAATGGGCTGCTAAGATAGTGGCAGATCATGTCGTTTGGTTGCATTTTTAAATATAAGTCTAATGGTTGCAGTCCTCCACTGTTGTGGGGAAAGAATCCTTGGTGGACGCAATGGTTTAACAGATTGAGTATGGCAGTGGGAATGAGTTCAATGGCTTTTTGGACGATTTCTGGATCGAACATGTCTCTGCCGAGAGTCTTCTTGTGTTTGATTCTAGATGCAGCTAAGTTGAGCTCGGTTGAGGTGAAGGGTTCTTCAGTTACAGTTCTGCGATCTGTTTAATTCTCCGTGCAGAGCAGTAGCTGTTCCGTTTTCTGGATCAACAGGCTGCTGTGATTTAGCGTCTAGAATATTGTTGACCGTCGCTTGTCACGATCTGGTGTAAAGTCCGTTCGGTAATTTTGTGGTTGATACGACCTCGCCTCTGGGAAGCTTGTTAGTGGTCACCTTGTACAGAATCCCCCCAGGGTTTGGCATTCCCTTCAGTGGTTACCAGGGCTTCCCATGAGCGCCTCTTGTGCTGTTTTATTGTTGTGGTGTACTGGTTCCTGGTCACTCGACATTGCTGTAGTAAAGCCTCTTTCTTCTGGAGGCCTTTTTCTCCTTGCACGTTGATAGCGTTTTCATCGGTAAATGACTTCGCGTCTAAGAGCCTAGAGTTGAGGTGACCACCAGGTGTGAATCCCTTCTTTTTGATAGCCTTGTTTGCAGCCTTAGTGACGAGCTGTGTAATTGAACATTAATGCTGGTCTGAGTCCGCTAGGATTTAAGTGGCTGGCAGAACTGGTCAATTCCTTCCAGCAGGGTACTGGAGAAAGTTGGAAAGCAGTTAGGTTTCTTTAGACTGACCAGATTGCTGTTAGACAGGTAGTCCTCAAGACTACCTGTCTTGAGGACTACCTCCTCAAGACAAGCCCCCACAATGAGTTTGTCTTTTGTAGCTGGATGGTCTATAGATATCGGGTGGGAGGAAGAATATCTTCTCCCGGTCGACAGTATATCGAAGCTACGTAGAAATGTCCCAGTAGTGAAATTACATGCACGCACACAGCCCAGTTAGCATACAGATCAGTGATTTTGGTGACATTCAATTGCGGATTGTAAACGATGATCGTGGCCCAGGGTGTGTCACCATCAACCTGGACCACTTTAAACTCAAGGGGTATCCTTTTACCTCCTTGTTATGAGTGTATGGATCCTGAAGGAGCAGCACATTTTGGTTCTCTTCTTCCGCCTTTTAGACCAGTTGCGCAGTAATAGTCTTGTTCCTCTGAGCGTTATGTTGTGCTATTTTCACGTGTGGATATTTAGGTTTGGTCTGTTTCTCCTCATATTCTATTCTTGATTGTTGAGCGCTCTTGGTACCGTCGATGCCGTGAGGAATTTTTATGGGCCTTTTTCACTACGTGGCTGAGTTAGTCGGTCTCCGGCGAGGGTAGCAGGGTTTTTTTTTTTTCTCGGAAACTCGAGGTCTTCGTCCATCAAATAGAAAATCCGCCACAGAACACACACACAATTTGCAGATAGCATATACGAAGCAATATGGCCTTAGTCGTCAATGCTCCTAAACACAACAACAGCCTTCACATGTACACAGACCGCATTTGTCATACATAAACAATCTATAACAGTTATTGTCAGATTTCTATTAAACACAATTATTGCTGCGCTAAGTTTCTCTTCCTCTTGAATGATTAACTGTGAGTGGATACCCTACTAATTTCCCTTTTAGCTCATATGGCTTCTGGTAACATGTAATTTCAATATTTTCCCTACTTGAAACAATTCTAACCTCATCGGCCACCAGTTTAGATTGTTTGTTTGGTTGGTTGGTTGTTATTTGGTTTTTAGGAGCATTAGCAACTAAGGCCATATTGCTCCGGGGATATGCGGTGGTCATTCTCTGACCTTTCCGCATCCTCCGTATTTGGTGGGCACGGGCTCGAACCCCGGTCTAATCAAGAAGCCTGTGCTACGCACTGCTGCTCCTGCCCACCTGGCTACCGAGGCGCCACCCGTTTAGATCTCTGTCCATTTAGTTGTAGTATTTTCAATTTATTGTATTGATTTTTTAATTTATTCATTAACTTTACTTCCCATTATTAATGTAAATTCTTTCTACACTTTCTTTGACATTTCTTAACACTCGCAAATATTCAGGACATTTTTTGTCCCTGACCGAGTGCTTTGCATTTCTATTCTTTGCCAACAATTGATACAACTTGGTTGCGGCCCCCTTCCCTTTTCCATGGCGCACTATAACCTTGCTGTTTTTGCGCCACAAAAATCAAAATCAATCAAAGCCTCCTTCCTTGACAAACCTTATATGTATTGCCTTTCTTTCCGCAATGATTGCATACTGATCCTTACTTTTGCAGTTCCTTGCTGTATGACCAAAATTTTGGCACATTTGTAACATATAGTTACTAAGTAGAAATCATTATATAACGACAGCTTGCCATTCCCACAAATATTTTTTGCTCTGATTTAATAAAATTTCTTATATTTCTACTCACTTCTATTATCTAATTCTTTCCAGTTTTGGTTTTATTTTCACCGGAAAATAATTATGACATGCTGATTCATTTCTTTCCTTGAGATACCCATATGAACAATATTCTTCTCCTATATATCAGTTAAAAAGTCTTCTCTGCTTATTTCCTTTTCCGCATCATAAATAGTTATTCTTGGTTCTGTTTTTTATGGCTTCGCAAAATTAACTCCAAATCTCTTAATTCTCTCATTGTTTATTAGCAATCCTAGTTCCTTTCGTGTCTCAGTTTCAGCTCTTCTAGTGCATTCTCCAATACTCCTTAATGTGCCAAAATATCACTCATAACATTTCCACTCAAACTGTTTTCTTTTGCAAACAAATATCCTTCAACATCCTTTCGCAGTTCCATAATCATTTCATTTTAAAGGGTCCCATTCTTGTTAATCCATTCCCTTTTTGTTCATTAGCATTAGCATTAGCATTAGTAGAGGCATTTGATGCAAGAAAGCAAGCTTATGCAGCATCAGCCAAAAAAAAAAAAAAAAACACACTTCCACTTCACCCCTCTGTTCGTTCCAAATACCTGTCCAGCTGAGCCTTAAACTTATTTAGGCTATCAACCTCCACCACAAGGGATGGAAGTCTGTTCCACCAACCAACCACCCGCTGGCTAAAGGCAAATTTCCTCACGTCTATCCTACATCTGTCTTTCCTCAATTTGAATTTATGCCCTCTCAGGTGATTTTTCTGAGCTAGAGGAAGAATCCCATCAGCATTGAGCATGCTTAAACCATTCAAGGCTTTATACACCTCTATCAGATCACCTCGCTGGTGCCTAGTCTCCAGACACTGTAATTTGCAAAACTTAAGCCTTTCTTCGTAAGAGCACCCCTTTGTTCCATTCACTAATCTTGTTGCCCTTCTCTGTACTCGTTCCAGCAGCTCTACATCCTTCTTGAAATGAGGCCTCCAGACCTGTATACAGTACTCTAGGTGTGGCCTGACCATTGCCTTATACAATGGAATAATCACCTCCTTATCCCTGCTAGAAAAATTCCTGTATATCATTGACAATACTCCATGAGCTACTCTTGCAGCCCGTCTGCACTGCTCAGAGAACTTCATATCTGCCTGCACAACCACCCCCAAGTCCCTTTCATTCTCTACCACTGTCAGTGTAGTACCACAGAGTTGATACGTTGCTCTGGGGTTGCTGTTTCCCATGTGTAGTACTTTACATTTGTCAATGTTAAACTTCATTTGCCACCTCTCAGCCCATCTGCTTAACCTTTCCAGATCCTGTTGCAGCAGCATAGTGTCAGTAGTGTCCTTGACAACCCTGCCAACCTTTGTATCATCTGCAAACTTGGACATTAAGCTTGATATACCATCATCAATATCATTTATAAATACAGAAAACAATAATGGACCCAACACTGAGCCCTGAGGGACTCCACTAATAACATTAGTCCACGATGAGCAGTGTCCATTGATTACCACCCTCTGTCTTCTCCCCCTCAACCACCCATTTATCCATAGCAGCAATTTGCCTCCAATGTCATACTGCTCCAATTTGTGTAGCAGTCTTCCATGTGCAACAGTATCAAAAGCCTTTCTAAGATCCAAGTATATAATATCAAAGTTATTCCCTCCATCCAGTTCTTTTGTGACTGCATCATAATATCCAATCAAGTTGGTCAGGCAAGACTTCCCCTTAACAAAACCATGCTGTGTCTGAGCTATAACTGAAGTCTTGTCTAAATGATCCTGCAGTGCTTCTTTAACCAGTGCCTCCATTAATTTTCCTGGAACAGAAGTTAAGCTCACAGGTCTATAATTACTTGTGTCAGCCTTTGATCCTCCTTTGTATATTGGTGTGGTCACATTTGCACATTTCCAGTCTATGGGTACCTCCCCTGAGTCCAAGGAAGCTCTCATAATTATGGCTAAGGGTTTGCTTACTTCCTTTGCTGCCTCCTTTAATATAACTGGATAGATATCATCCACCCCGGGTGCCTTTCTTGTGTTTATCTTCAACAGTTTCTCCTCCACTTTACTCCCAGTTATTTCAAGATTCTGTAGCTTACTGCTAGAGTTGAATACACCTCTGGCATTCCCCTTGCTGAATAACTCCTCATGTGTGAATGTCGATGCAAAATATTCATTTAGTTTGTTAGCTACCTGAGCAGGATCATCAGCAGTTGACCCATCAATATCAAGTGGACCAATCTGATTCATCCCCTTCCTTCTAGAGTTTACATAAGTAAAGAAGTCTTTGCTGTTTTTCTTTGCATCCCTTGCCAAGGATTTCTCGTAATCTGCCTTTGCCTGCCTAACCTCCTTTGTAACTTGGTTGCATATCAACTTGTATCTATCATAGGCTTCTGTGTCATGTGTTAATTTGTAAGTATCCCATGCATTTTTCTTCTCTGCCATATGCCTCATTAGTTCATCTGACATCCATTTTGGCCTAAACCTTAAACAATATTTCGTAGTTGGTATGTAAAGCCTAGTAGCTTCCAAGATAAGTTCTTTGAATGCTTCCCATTTTGAATTTGCTGTTGGTAACATCATCAGTTGGTCCCACTGTATAGAATTTAAATACTATCTCAGTCCATCGTAGTCGCCTTTACGGAAGCAATAACCCTTCCCTTTACCCCTAATGGTAGTTACCTCTTTGAGTAAATCCCACTTCAGCACACTGTGATCGCTGCCACCTAGTGGTTCGTTTATCTGCAGATTCTTAATGCATGAAGAATCACTACTGATAATCAAATCAAGAGTATTACTCCCTCTAGTTGCCTCCCGAACATGCTGATGTAGAAAACAATCATCCAATAAATCCACAAAAGCCCTGCTAGTGTGTGAGTAACCAGCCCCCAAATTCCAGTCAATATCTGGGAAATTAAAATCTCCCATTATAAGACTCTCTGATTTACTGGCCCACTCTATTTCCCTGTACAGTTCCTTATTATACTCATCAGAGTCATTAGGCCTATAGCACACTCCTACTCTCAATTTAGATCTCCCAATGCTTATGTCACACCAAACTGACTCAACAATGCACTGTCCGGCGATGTCGACTGGCTTCACTTCCTTGGTTTTTATGTGTTTCTTAACTAATAGCATAACCCCTCCCCCCCCTTCCTATCCTGTCTATCCTTTCTGTAGACGTTGTACTCCCCAAATTGCAGTTCTGCATCCCTTATATCTGTGTGACACCACATCTCTGATATCCCAACAATATCTGCCTTTGATGTTTTGAGCAATACCTCAAATTAATCAAATTTATTTACTAAACTCCTAGCATTGGTGTACAAGCAAGTATACCTGCACCTGTTTCTATTCTTAGCTACCCTAACACAACCCATGTGTTTACTTGTACCGCAATGGCTCCCAGCAGTCTCTGAAATACCATGCATCTTGTTTTCCAGGCTTCTGTTCATTCTAATAGAAGCAGTGCAAGAATCTCTTTCGCCTCTGCCAGTGGCTACTGTCAATCTATTGGTCTTTGTCTCCCCCCCCCAAGCTAGCAGTTTTCTGACTCACCTAACACTGCCTCAATAGCATCAGCAAATATTCTTGCACCCTTTCTATTTAAGTGTATCCCATCCCTGTAGAAGCAATCTCTCCTGTTAACAAGTACAGTCCAGGCTGAAAAAAATCTACCCCTTGAGCCTTGCACAATCTTTCCAGGGCCGAATTGATCGACAAGGCTCTCATCATATACTCCCTCCCATCATATACCCCCTCCTATTGCAGACACTTTCAAATTCAACCCTAATTCTCGGCTTTTGTTCAACAGTGACCTGTACTTGTTAAGTAATTCTGCCGGTCTCCTACTCTTAATATTATTAGTGCCAACATGTACAACTATATCACCTTTTGTGCCCTTAAAAGATGATATTCGCTCTACAACGTCATCAACCTTGGCCCCTGGCAGACATACCCTGGTCCTGTTCCACCTATCTTTTTTACAAAGCATGTTCCCCGTTTCCCTGACAATAGAGTCACCAACAACTACTAGTTCCTTCGGGACCAGCGCATTCTGCCTTGGGGGTTGTCTCTGTGTCACGTGATGCCCACGTGCAAGCTCTGGCGTTGATGTGGGCAGCTGAGAGCTTGATGGGCCCCTCAATTTAGTTTCTTCGAGGGCATCCACCCTGTCCTTCAAGCTCTCATATAGGCCCACAAGAACGCCGAGTTGTTGCTTGATATCGATACACTCCTTGCATCGCGCACACACAAAGACATCCCCCTTGGCAGTATCATGTCCCGTACCCGATTGCTCTGCAAACATCAAGCAAACAGTGCATTTTATAAGGCTGTGAGTCAGAGGACAACTGCCCCCCTCAGTTCTGCTCTGAGCCACAGCACTTCCATTAGCTTGAGCCTTTTGCTTTGCCGCTCTGGTCTGAGTCATGATTCTATTAATTTATTAATTAATTATAATTAATTATGTTATGTTATTAATTATGTTAAATATAGTTAATTATATTACGTTTGTAATCTAAGTCGTTATATGTATTTATTTAAACGTACAATTTAACTGCTAACGAAGTTCAACTAACTATCTAGTACGGTATATAACTATCGTATCACAAAGGCGGGAAAATTACGAGCGGTACCGGAGTTGAAACACGTGGAAACCTTTACCGATACTTTTATGCAATTACAAGGCCGAGTAAAGAATAAATACACCAAATTAATCAGAAAATCACAAAATAATGTTATACTACTAAATTTAAATCAAAAGTTTTAGAAAAACAATAATTTCAAATCAATAAATAAGAAAAATCCACTTAGCGGCTTTGAACACGACCGTCTCTAGTAGCCTCGTCAGCGGACAATGACGAGGTTCAACATCCTTTCGCAGTTCCATAATCATTTCATTTTAAAGGGTCCCATTCTTGTTACTCCATTCCCTATTTGTTCATCTTACACGTTCTCGGTGATTTCTTCATTTGCTTCCAATTCTACATCTGGCTCATAGTCCAATTCCAAGTCTTCCTTTTCTTCAACTGGCATATTACTGCCATAATTTATTCCATTTGCGTCATGTTTTGTCTTTGCTTCTTGTACATCTTGTGCTTTATTTTTATTCACTAATGCCATATCTCAGGCAGTGCTCTCTTTGGCCTTTATAATTTCTTCCTCCTCCTCCGTTTTTTCATATTAGTTTTTGTGCTTTCATTTGTCTCTCACATCGTCTCAAGCTTGGCGATCTACTACGATGAGATGTCGGTGGTCCGTTATTGCTTCCTTCATCAAAATGTAATCTTTCTTTTCTTCTAGTCCTCCATTAGTTGGCGCCTCCGTAGCCAGGTGGGCAGGAGCAGCAGTGCGTAGCACATGCTTTTTGATTAGACCGGGGTTCGAGCCCGTGAGCCACCAAATACGGAGGATGCGGAAAGGTCAGGGAATGACCACCGCATATCCCCGGAGCAATATGGCCTTAGTTGCTAATGCTCCTAAAAACCAAACAACAACAACCTCCATTAGTTAATGGCAGACCTTTTTGAGGAAGCTTCTCTCTCTAAACCTCAAGACTCAACATTTTCTAATGCTTTACCTGATTCTAATTCCCTCTCGTTAACCTCTACACCTTCAACCTTTCCTTTTGTTTTTTCACCATATATTTTTCCATCTTTGAATTTGTTCCTATAATCCAATTTTCTTGATATAATTCTTTTATTCTGATTTCTCTTTTTCCCACTGTTAAATTTCTTCAGCTTTTTCTTGAACCATCATCCATTAAATATTCTTTCTTATTTTACACCAACATCACCTTCATTTAGCGTAGATTCAATTTGAAAAACTTCATCCCCACCTGGTATACTTTCCTCTCTAAGTCACTCAATACTGTTTTACCAAAGTCCCCCTGACGTACAGTACATATTTTCCCACCTTTTTTTGTCCTGAAAGCTGAATGGTGGGATCATGGTCACAGTCATACAGACTTACGCAGTCCGAGTAATAATGTACTCTTTCGGGATCGTAGATTGGAGCAACACCGAGCTGGAAGTGATTATGAGATTGACCAGGATAATGATGACCAAGAGCCGCCTATACCACCTAACGTCGGCCATCGAGAGACTGACCATGGCTAGTAAAGAAGGAGGGAGGGGATTAACTGACCCTCATTGAACAAGAGAAGACGATGATTAAGAACCTGCGGGATTACTTCCAGAAAAACACAGCACCAATCTCCCAATCCATAAGAAAGATAGATAAACTGCACACAACAGTCAACCTCAACAAGGGGACCACACTCATAGAAGAAACAAAGACAGAAAGATTACTCCGGTAACAGACACTACAATGACCTCCATATGCCTGCATAGATAAGGTGGCTTCCAGTGCTTGGCTAGCGACAGAAAAGCCCTTTCCCGAGACCGAACCCAATGACCTCGTAGTAACAGATGACACATGTCGTCGATGCCACCTGGCCCCAGGAATATTCCTGCACATCACCACAGGATGCAAGGTGATCATCCAGACTGAGTTCGCTGACATACCAGGTTGTCAGGATAATACATCAGAAGCTAGTGCAAAAATACTAGCTGATCGAAGGAAGTTTACCGTATTACAAGTACGAGCCTCAGGCCGTAACTAGAGACCTCTATTCACAGATTATACTGGAACCGTGCCATAATGACGGACAAGATGATCCCCCCACAACAGACCAGACATAACCCTTATCGACAAAAGGGAAATGGCTAATATCTGATTGCCATCAGATATTATCTGATTGCCATCGAGTTGCCTGATACTAGCAACCTCCAGAAAACATACAAGAATAGATCAGAAAGTACTCAGACCTAAGACAGGAAGTCAAAGATATGTGGCATATGGGATAAGTAATGACCATCCCGATCACCGTGTCAACCACCGGCATAGTGCCAAATAGCCTCCATAAGAATCTATCAGCAATAGGCCTCCCAGAAAGCATTTGTATGGAATTCCAGAAAGGCACGAGCCTGAACACCTGTAGGATAGTAAGAGAGTTCCTCGATCAATAGTAATAATAATAATAGTAACCCACACAACGAACCACCCCCAATGCACTTGGTACTAGTACCCGTCATGGGAGGGGAAAAAAACCCGTTTTTTATAATAATAATAATAATAATCACTTCTCTGCCTTTCGGCTTTTTAAAATAATAATAATAATAATAATACAATACAATTTATTTTTATCAAAAGAATTTGTTTAAAATAAATGAAATTGTTAAGAAAAGTAAATTTCTTTGACAAGTTGTAATTTTCACATACAATAGTTTTTCCATACAAATTTATCATTTAACAGAAAAGAAAATGTAATTACAACACATAGTACATTCAACGCAGCAAACAGCGATATTAATTTATCTGCATAGCAATTCTAATCTACTAAATCATTAAGTATCAAAAATTTTCTTATTAGGAATTTTAATTTGGAGCTAGGATAACTTCTCCTGAGCCTGAAATCAACACTAGCCAACAAATTGTTTATTATATTCATTGTATGCCTGTCTCCAAATCTACTTAGTACCCTAGGGTGAGGCAAAACAATTGCTTTTGGGTTCCTTAAATTATGTGATTAATTCCTTTGCAGATCCAACTCTTCAAAAATAGTGTTTAGATATTTCAAGATTAAATTTTACTTCAGTTTTTGAACAGGATAAAGTATTTCATAATTCAACAAAAATTGCTTTCTCTTATTCAAGTCATAGCAAATGTTTATCCCCATTAAGTCTTAAAATCCTGTTAATTAAGTTGTTTATGGCCCTTATTTCAGTTGTTTCCTGATCGTGCTCATAGATTTACTAAATAATTGAGTTGGGAATCTACTAATACATAATATAAGGTAACTTTTGTTCTAAGATTTAACATTATTCTTAATGTAGTAAAAAAAGTATACATAAAATCTCATTTTTTGTACAAATTTGTTATATGAACCTCGCAACTTAGACTGTAGTCAATCCATAACCCAAGGTAGCAGTGATTTGAAACTTCTACCACAGTTTGACATTTGCAATTTGGAAATTCTGATCTTGAAGGCATTCATGTTTATGTAATTTAATAGAGGGATGACTGTCCAAGATTTGATGAGGAGGTCTAATTACCAAAAATTTTGTTTTTTTTTTAACGCTGAGCGCTAATTTATTATCATGTAGCCAAGTTTTCAAATGTATTACATCCTGCTGTAATTCTTTTGTTTTTTTATGGGTACAATTTCTGTTAGTAAATCCAGCAAATGGATTTTACTGGAGAGCTTCTTTAGTATGTCCTCTATATTTATGGTATTCGCCTGCTTTTGTGTAACTTCTAAGTCTTCGTTTGCTATAGGTGATAAATGCAGAAAATAATAATAATAATAATAATAATAATAATGCAGCTTAATTACTAGCATACTCCTCTGGGATCATAGATTGGACTAACACCGAGCTAGAGGATATCATGCAAAAGACAAGGACAGTGATGACCAAGAGCCGCCAACACACCCGAAGTCATCAGTGGAGAGACTAACAATAGTTCGGAAAGATGGAGGAAGGGGCCTGATAGAGCAACAGAAAATAGCGATAGTTAAGCTGAAGGATTACTTCGAGAACAACGCAACACCACTCCACCAGGCCATAAGGAAGATAGATAAGTGGTGTACCCACTCAACCTAAGCGAGGAGCCCCCTCCCGCCCAGACGGCAAAAGAGACGAAGCTAGAAAGATGGGCCAAGAAGACACTACAATGATCTCCATCAAGATCACATCGATAATATGCTTCCAATGCATGGTGGCGCACTATGGCCATAGACGCCCATGCGCCAAAAAAATCCTCAAACAGACAGCTTCCAATGCATGGCTCACAAGCGGGACGCTTTTCTCCGAAACCGAAGGATTCATGCTGGCCATCTAAGACCAGGTAATCAACACCAGAAACTATAGAAAATACATCGCAGAGGAGCCCGGATGTCAGATGACACGTGTCGACGATGCCGCTTGGCCTCAGAAACGATCCAGCACATCATAGGGGGATGCAAGGTGATCACCCAGACTGAGTACGCTTGTAGACACAACCACGTAGCCAGGATAATACATCAGAAGCTAGCGAGGAAATACCCGTTGACCAAAGAAAGTGTACCATACTAGAAGTACGAACCCCAGGCAGTACTAGAGACCCCAACCCACAAGCTGTACTGGGACCGCACCATAATAACGGATAAGACCATCCTGCACAACAGACCAGACATAATTCTTGTGGACAAGATGGAAAAGGCTACCTACCTGATTGAAATAGCTAGTTCTCAACACTAGCAATGCCCAGAAAACTCATGAGGAAAAAATTAGAACATACACGAACCTGAAACATGAGGTGAAAGAGATGTGGCATATGCAAGAAGTAACGGATATCCCGATCATCGTGTCAACCACCAGTATGGTGCCAAAGACCCTACATAGCAGCCTAGCAGCAATAGGTCTCCCAGAGAACACTTACAAGGAACTCCAGAAAGTCGCAATCCTGAACACCTGTAGGAGAGTCAGAGTTCCTCGACCAACAGTAACACCAGACATAACAACCACCATCTGTACTTGGTAGCAGTACCCATCACGGAGTGGAATCCCCCAATCAGGAAGAAATAATATAAGAGCAACAATAATAATAATAATAAAGAAGGCGGATATATAGTAAAATAATGATGATGGTATTTACACATGTCACGACTCATAAGATCTTGCAGTTCATGGAGTCAACTGTCGTCTAATTAGCTGGATGGCAGGCTTGAATGATCCACGTTACAGTGAATGGCGATCCTATTCGGCAAAGCAGCTATGCTTGTAATTTTATGTACCGTTTTCGCAATTTGTGTGAGTTAGTCGGTCTCAGGCCAGGGTAGCATGGTTATTTTCTCCCATAAACTACGGTTTCTCTTCCAGAAACAGCAAATCGATCCCAGAACACAAGCAATTTATAAACATGTTATATACGGGTGCTATTGGCCTAAATTGATGATGCGTCTAGGTCAACCAACCAGTGAACGACGTTTTGCTTTTCTCTAATTTTAATGTAATTGGAAATTTTCTTCCAGCAGACATCCATATCTACCGTATCTACGGGCTCCATACTTTGATGCTCTTGTCCTTAGCTGTCTCAGTATTTGTTCTGTTCGACCCAAGCAATAACCCTAAGTTGTTGTGTGAGTTGTAATCAAGTACTCCAGAGAAATGCTTTTTAGACCGTAGTTAAGTATTCATTGTAAAAGTAATCAAACGCGGTGGTTTAATCCACCTGATTCCACGAAATGCTGTAATATTGTTTATTATAAACTCCACTTAACCTACGGAGAATGAAGTGAAAATTTATTTATTTCGAGTTCTCGAATAATTTTGATTAATAAGATAAGTAATATTAAATAGTAAAATATTACTCCCCACTTTGATATATGTAATACCGTGCAAATGCACCGGTAGTCATTTATGTAGCCTTCACTCTTTCTAGGAATATTCAGTTTATGAAGTTTTTTTTTGTACTCGACTGTCTGCTATCTTACAGTTTCGTGTGGTGATTATGGTGCTTTCTACAGTTCCATTTTATCTTCTGAATTGCAAGCCCTTATATGACCTCAAATTTATACTTAAGCAACTTTTATTGAATAGGCTGTAGATAACTGCCAAGCGGTCTACATAAATGTTCATATAAGTATATGTAGTTTGGCGACATGAAACTCTGTTGAGACAGAGTTGCAATGTTTGGTGGTAATAATCAACAAAGAGCTTACAAAGGAATGTGGTAAATTTCTTATTAATATGAATTAATTTTATTATTTAACATGTAAACGTTTGCTAAAAGTTATTGTGTTATCTGAATGTACTGTAAGTTAGAATACTTACAGGACAATAGTTTTGGTGATATTTATTTGTACGTTGAATTTACAGAAAAAAGCATATTGTTTCAATATTCTTAGTGGTCACTATGGTTAATCATATGTAACTTTCTTTCGTTGTTAGTGTTTTATAATCAAGGATTTTGAAATAATTTTTTTCAAAAATCCTATCGTGGTTTCATTTTTCCAATTACCACAAAGATTGGTCCTTTAAAACTATTATGTTGCTTCGCCATTCGCCAAGTATACTGATACTCGGAATTTACGACGAAGAATCCGTCTTTTTTACACATTTGACTCTTTCTCTGGCCCACCGTCGTAATATAGTTGGTTACAAAGAGTTCCCCTCTATCTCTTTACAAAAGCACAGTTTTTCTCTATGATTTTGCAGTTTTTTTCTTTTCGTAAAAAAAAAATTACATTATATTATAATTTTTTAAGAATTCTGTGAATTTTTGCTTGCTTTCGTTAACAAAATAAGGGAGTGCTAGTCTATATTATATTTTGTAAATAGAAACTTGGAATACTAGCCTTATTCTCTGTAATGTGCAATCATTTCATCGCACTTGTGTGGTGGTGCGAAGCTAATTAAAAGTGTCTTTCAGTAAGGCGCTGGAGAAATACGACGTAAAATTTCAGAGGACGCAAGATGTTCCGTTTATTGTTAAATCTGAAAAAAGTAATACGTTGCATTGTGTACTGTATGTATGAATAGATTTGATTTTTTCAATTTCAACAGCAGGAAACGCGATGTGACATATATTTTTGTAAACAATAAGGACAGCATGCATTGCATAGAAAGAAATGCAAAAATAGTTGTATCATTTTATAATGATGGTGACTAGTAGTCACATAATCTTCCTCTGAATGCCTAAGTATCATTCATTCTGCATTCCTAATCCTAAGTCTCCTTCCTTTATTCCTGCATTCGGCAAGCAGGGTGCTGTTAGTAGTACAGCTAATTATGGTCTGATGATGGGTACGGGCAGGTTCTCGAAACGTTACCTGATTGTATAGTATATTTAGTCAAAATAGGCTAAATAAACTAACTTGAAAAACTCACGTAATGTAAGAGGGTTATTTAGAGGAAGATTTCAAAGAATAGGCAATGATGGCTCTGAAAAATGGGCTAATTTCGATTGCTATAGTTGACAGTAATCAATGTGATTCCCTAGGACTTACCCATTGTGGTGATTTTTAGTAAAAAAAAAAACTCAGATAAAGAGAAGGAATTTTGTTTACGCAGGTTTTTTTTATTGGACTCGGATATTTTTTAAACTCTATTCTATGGGACCATCTATTATATCGTTATAAAGTGTAAATGTAAAATCGTAAATGATCACAGAAGGCACTAAGCGTTCTATACCAACTAAGAAGATAGTCTTCAAGATTTAGCTCTAATGGGTAGCACAGTGATTTCATCATTGTTCTCCCGCACCCGGTGGAAAGGGCCTATAATCAAATCAGTCAATGACATCAATTTTTAAGGGCTTTTTTCACAGCATGATTAAGTTAGTTGGTTTCGGGCGTGGGTTTTTTCTTTTCTTTTTTTCTTTCTCCCTGAAACTTTGGTTTTTTTGTCCAACAAACATCTAACGACCATGCATTTAGAGATAGTATGTTGACGCCTGATAGCATTGGTGTTTAGCGCGCACGCACGCTAAACACCAATGCTATCAGGCGTCAATATACACAACTGTATATACACAACAATAAACACACACACACACCTGTTTGAAGTTCTGCCTGCTATCTTAATTTGTGGAGGCCTGGTGGTTTTAAGTGTTCCCTTGAGGAGGATGGAGGTTGTCTTCTCTGGGGAGATACGGAGTCATTGTGCACTCACAGGGCAATGGACTCTTCCAGCAGGACAGTGCGCCTCCCCACAGAGCCGTGGTGACTAGAATATGGTTCGAAGAGAATTCCGCAGATTTTACCACTATGGAATGGCCTCCCCGTTCACTGGACATGAACCCTGTCGAGCATCTTTGGTATGTTGTGGAAAGGCCCGTTCGAGCTTTGGATCCTCCAAACAGGAATGTGACGGAATTATGGATAGCGGTGCATCAAGCATGGATGGAAATACATGTGGAACGCTTTCATGAACTAGTGGACTCAATGTCTCTCCGTGTGACTGCCCTTATCCGGGCGAAAGGTGGGCCTACCCTTTACTGGAGAGGTATCCCTTGATTTCTGTCCACTCAGTGTATAAGACAATGGTTAGATACATCTGAATAATGCACAAGGTTTAAAAACTTCGTTTTATGTAAGACACAAATCTGTTGGAAAGGATACAGAGAATAGCAGCAAACATCAACTGGGAGATTAAAAGCGGTCCCTGGAGACTAGGTTCTGCGTGGTAACGTAATTAAAGTTTAATAAGGTTTGAGAAGGTTAAGTAAACTTAATGCTGTTGGCATTTTTGATTTTTCTTAGGTGATACACGTACAATGGGGCTTGTTTTAAACTGAAAAAGGATAGTTGTAGAATAGGTGTGCGAGTATTTAATCAGCCAAGAGTAATTGATCGTTGGAATAAACTACCACCTAATGTTGTGGAAATGAATAGTTTGAATAAAATTAAAAGTCGTTTCAAGAAATTTTTGGAAGCAATGGGCAAATAAAGTCAGCATTATTTTATTTTTTATTTTTATTTTTTTGTTTTTTGAGGGATGCATATCCCTCTAAAAAGCTTTGTTTACTTGAATCATATTGCTCATTCTGACAAGTAGCAAAATCTGAGTCACAAAATAAATGCTGTTGGGTCAAAAGTTTATTTTCCCACTGTACGAGTAAGTAAAGAGAGTGTAAATAAGTGTGTAAATAAAGAGAGTGGGAGATGAAACGTAATTTGATTGCATTGAAATTTGTCTGCAAATCTAAATATTTGCACTGATGTAGTAGCAGATAAACTGGGGGAACAAAGGATATTCTGTTAGCCCATAGAGCATATATTTAGTTTCTTAGTGAAGTAGATAACAACAGACTCCCAATTTAAGAAAGAATATATTTGTTGCTCCTACGCAAAGCAGGTGCTACCTCTAACACTCTGAGTGTAATTATGTTCCCATTTTCTTTCTCAGCAGGCATTTTTGTATAAAGTATATTTTTCACGCGAAGGACATATGTAGTTCGAAACGGAATTTTTGACGTTGAGCTATGTTATTATGCCACCTACACGAGACGAAGGTTTAGTCGATATTAGAAGTTCTTTGAGCACGCCAGATAGTAGTCGCTAAATTTTCCGGAAATAAAACCAGTCACTTTTTTGCCCGTCATTTTTTTAGTAATGTAAATACTTTATTGTATGTGGTGACCACAACTAACTCAGCTACATTGTGAAAAAAGCCTATAAAAATTCATAATGTCATTGACGGGATTCGAACGCTGGTCTTTTCCAATCGGCGTTGGGAGGCCGGAATTTATTTTGAATACCACCATCTTTACAAAATAAATGAACTGAGAAGGTGCAATGATTTTGCGCGTTGTATTAACAAAATTCATCATTAATCTAAGACCACATAGAAGAATATTGATAAGGATCTACCGGGATTGCCAATTAAAGTGGAAAACTTAATTTGTGTATGGAGTAATGCCAGGAATATTGTAAATGAAGTTGCGCTTTCAATCATGTCAGATAATATAGTTATTATCTGACATGATAAGTAATATTGAGCTTAATGCGACATGGTGTCACTCAGAGCCTACCAGGTGAAGAATTTCATTTCCCTGAATATTGTGTGTTCAGGAGAGGTAGAAAGAACAGGCCAGAGGAGGGGTAGCGAAATGATGCCTCTGATCAAAAACTTCTAGAAGGTGGCTAGAATGTTCCCGGAATCATATTAAGGTAATACCCATGTTGAATCATTGTGATCTGAAATGATTAGCAAAAAAGCACGGTTGATGGTGCTGATATATTACGGCCGAATGACACTGATCATATGTCAAAAATCTCTCTTTATTCAGATAATGTATTCTAGTAAGTACGATTGTGTCGTGATAAGTGACTTCAACCAATCTCTTATAGACTGGATTATGTGAACCGGAAGTACATTATGACAATTGTTTATTTTTTCTTTCCTCCTATTAACAAACTAGATGATTGTTGCTTATCCAGTATATTCCACAACTGATTCTCACTAAGGAGTTGTGTGTGTGTGTGGGGGAGAATTGATGTTATTAGTTGATTTAATTTGAATTTTTGGTTTGTTTTGACTTCCACCCTACTAAAGTCTCAAACCAACCCCAATTTCTCAAATCTGACTGCAATTCACAGAAAATTCTGGATTCTTGGGTGTGTAAAGCGGATGTTAGCAGAACATTAAAGACATTTATTTACAAAAAATTTACAACCTTTAATGAACATTATATACAGTATTTACATAAAAAAACAAATAATTACATACATGCATACCAATTTCCATATATATATGAACTATACTAATACAATACACTATCTCTCCCTCATCTACTATTCTCAATTTACAAATTATTAACATCAGTTTGTATCAGTTGTATCTTACTTAATATGAATCATCAAAGATTACTCTATCATTCTCTGCCATTACCAATTTTTTATCACTTTCATCAGTAAAACTCATTTCAACTCATTACTTTGTTTATTTGTTTCTAGCCTTTAACACATGAAATGTATTACAACTGGTATCCTCTTAACTCAATAACATTCACTGTAGATCACCCATTCTACCTCAATTACACTCTAGTTATTATCTTAGTCATCCCTCTTTACTCATGAGGTTTCTCTATTAATAAAATTTCTTTCTCTTTACACCTCAGCTGGTATGTTATGTTGTGTTGGCACCTGGCCTAATCCTTACAGTACTACTCCTATTAATATAATTTATTTACTAATTCCTTTATACTATTACTTTCTTTTTATTACCCCTGTACTACCCTTACATTATTTCACAATCATTAAGGCCCCGGGTGCCAAGCGTATTTCGAGGCCAAGCGATATCTGTGAGATTATAAAGTGCTCTTCAAAGGCGATTAAAGTTATTTTTAAGTTTATACATTTATCTAAAGCCTTATTTTTTTAAAACCGTTCTACACTTGAAAAGCCACAAGTTAGAACAGAGAAAGAAAAGCCACCTTTCTTTTTATTCATTTTTCTAAGTCACTAATCAACTAACACTTTAACCGCTTGGCCTCCTAGCGGCACTGCTCCTGCCTCCCCGTGGCGGGGCCGGAAATCTTGGCAAGTAAGTCCACTTGCCAAGGGCTAAAAGGAGCAATCATGGATAACACAGACCATAAGGATATTGAGAACGATAATCCAAAGAGACAAAAGACTGATCGGATGGAGCAACCTTGCCCGTCGTTCTTAATCATCCAATCCCTTACTAGTCAGCCCATGAATAAATTGTCTCCGTTTCTCATACAAAAACATCTGGAGGGTATTGCAGGATCTCCCAAGACGGTGAAGAGACTGCAATCAGGAGACCTACTAGTAGAAACCACCAACCACAGACATTCCGAGAAGCTGTTACAACTCACAAGCTTTGCTGGCATTCCAGTTAAAATATCTCCACACACAACCCTAAATTCATCTAAGGGTGTGATATCCAGTTGGGACTTACTGAATGTCACCGATGAAGAAATAACTCAAGAACTGCAGGGACAGAATGTAATTGAAGCAAAAAGAATAATGACTAAAAAAGATAATCAACTGACACCTACAAGAAATATTATTCTCACCTTCAATACACCCAACTTACCCTCGTCTGTAAAAGCAGGTTATTTACTTTGCCGCATCCGACCTTACATTCCAAACCCTTTAAGGTGTTACAAATGCCAAAAGCATGGCCACTCACAAACTGTATGCAGAGGAGTTCCTGTCTGCCCTAATTGTGGATCCTCAGATCACATACAAAGTAACTGTACAGCTACAAAAATGACCTGCCCAAATTGCAAAGGTGACCATCCTGCATATTCAAAGACATGTGAAAAGTGGAAAACGGAGAAAAAAATAGTAAAGTACAAGGTTGAGAACAAAGTAAGTTACCCAGAAGCGAGAACATTAGTCGCTCCTACTGTAACCAAAAATATGACCTATGCCAATGCTGTAAAAAAATTTCAGACAGTCTCTACTCAAACTGATGTAACAGTTCCCACTAATAAATCAATTTCTGACTGGGCTAGAAATGTTCTTTCTAAGCAACAATCCAAGTTCTCTGACCAGGCAAATAATACTCCTCTGACAATACCAGTGGCATCTCCTGCTCCAGTCATAGATACCATATCTCATAGTTTAAACACAAATGTAGTAAAAAATTTTAAAGATACAACCATGGACACAGATGGCACACCCATACAGGAAGATCCCCTTCTAGAACTCCATGCAGAAGAAGAAATGGACACAGGTCGGCCAGTTTTCTCCAAAAAAGATAAATCTAAATTAGAACGTCATAAGCCAGTAACTTTCAAAAAGCAGTCAGATACATCTCCAACAATTAAACACAAATAATGCCTTGTATTTTACAATGGAACTGCAGAGGCTTTCGTTGCAACACAGATGATATCTGTGATCTAATTAACCGATATTCTCCAGTTGCCCTTTGTCTTCAGGAAACCTACCTAACCTCGCAAATTTCTCCTTCAATAAAATACTATTGTCTTTATCGAAGAGATCGTAATACAGCAAATGCTGCCCATGGTGGTGTAGCAATCTTAATAAATTCAAAGATCCCAACTAAACATATTCCACTTCAAACTGACATAGAAGCTGTTGCTGTTCATATAACTCTCCATATTTCAATAACACTGGTCTCAATATACCTACCACCAAACCATAATTACTGTTTAAAAGATCTTGAAGATCTACTCATACAGATACCTCCACCTCTCTGTATATTAGGGGATTTTAATGGACACCACCCCTTATGGGGCGGTCCTAAACTAGACACACGTGGTCGACTCGTTGAAAGCTTTCTAGAGTCACAAAACCTCACCTTACTCAATACTGGTGCGCACACTCACATACAACTCCCAACTGGACACACCTCAGCAATAGATCTCTCAATTTGTTCTCCAATACTCCTCCCAACCATAGAGTGGTATGTTTAAAATGATCCTATGGGCAGTGACCACCTTCCAATCATATGCAATTTTTTAATATCACAGTCTCCTTCAAACAAACTCCGCAGGAAATGGAAATTTGTTCGTGCAAACTGGGCAAAATTTCGATCATCAATCTCTCTTGACGAGGAAAAAATCCAGCTCCAGAATATTGACAATGTAACAGATTACATCACATCACATCTCCTAAAAGTGGCCAAGGACACAATACCATTATCAAATCCCCCTGGTCGCAAGCATTATAATTACTGGTGGAATGACGAATGCACAAAAGCAAAGAAAGCAAAAATCAAAGCCTGGAATTTATTTCGGCAATGTCCAACCACAAACAATCTCATTAACTATAAGAAGCTAAGAGCAAAAGCACGATTTGTACAAAGGCAAGCCAAGAAAGAATCCTGGACCCGTTTTGCATCGACCTTTAACAGAAACACTGATCCGAAAACTATATGGAAAAAAATTAGACAGTTATCTGGTAAGTTTCCTACTATACCTTCTCCAATCCTCTCCTGGAAAGGGCAAGATCTATCTAGTTCCTTAGATATTGCTAATGCTTTGGGCAATACCTTTGCTGAAATATCAGCGGCATCAGCATATTCTTCGTCATTCCAACGAATTAAAAAAACTAGAGAAAAGCATGCCATAAAAGTTCAAACCGCACGTACTCTTCCATATAACAAACCTCTGCAACACTCTGAACTTCTGCATGCCATTAGAACAGCCCACAATGGTGCTGCCGGGCCAGATGGGATTTATTATGTCATGCTTCAACATCTCGATGACAAAGCTTTAAGCCTGCTTCTGATTTTTTACAATCGTATATTTTTAGAAAATGTTTTTCCAACTTCTTGGCATCACTCTACTGTTTTGGCATTCCTAAAACCTGGAAAAGATCCAACTAACCCCTATAGCTATAGACCGATCTCTCTCTCAAGCTGTCTGAGCAAAATCCTTGAAAAAATTGTCCACAGAAGACTCGTATGGATCATTGAGTCACAACATCTAATGAGCCATAGCCAATATGGCTTTCGTAAAAATAGGTCATGCTTAGATCTTATGGTCAAGGCTGAATTCGCCATTCGAAATGCCTTTGTTAAACGTGAACATCTTGTAATGGTTTCAATAGATATCGAGAAGGCTTTTGACACTACCTGGCGGCATGGCATACTCAGTGATCTTTACTCTCTTGGTCTGCGAGGCAACCTTCCTATATTTGTCCAGAACTTCCTACGTACTAGATCGTTTCAAGTTCAGTACCAACATGCCCTCTCTAAAACATTTATACAGGAAGAAGGAGTACCACAGGGATCAGTACTGAGTGCCACTTTGTTTGCTCTTAGAATAGATTCCATCACCAATCAGCTTCCAAATACAGTTGAGACCTACCTTTATGCAGATGATCTTTCCATCTCCTGCCATTCCCAAAACATGAGGTCTATTGAACGACAGCTCCAGATATCACTTAATAAAATACAACAGTGGGCCAGCCTCAATGGCTATCGACTTTCGCAGCAGAAAACAGTTGCCATCCATTTTTGTAGACAGCGCAAACTTCATCCGGATCCTGAACTTCAAATTTATAATGTCTCCATCCCGGTCACTAATAGCATCAGATTTCTAGGATTAACACTTGATAATAAGTTAAATTTTATAGACCACATAAAAAATGTACGTACTTCCTGTCTAAAAAAGTTAAATATACTCAGAGCTTTATCCGCCCAAACATGGGGCGCAGATCGTACATCTCTGCTTCGGCTATATCGGGCATTAATCAGATCCCGTCTTGATTACGGAGCTCCCATCTATGATTCAGCCAGATTGAGTGCATTACGCTGGCTTGATCCAATTCAACACAGTGCCTTGAGACTTTCACTCGGTGCTTTCAGAACATCACCAGCACATAGTCTCTACATTGATGCCCATGAACCCCCACTAACTCTACGTAGGAAGACACTGTTATTGAAGTATGCTGTCAAGATACAAAGCTGTGCCATGCATCCGACTCAGTCATACCTGTTCAATCCACCATTAGAAAACCTTTTCAGAAATAAACCAAGCATAGTAAAGCCAGCTGGTCTTCGCCTTCTTGAACTGATGCAAATTTGGAATGTTTCCATCCTTTCCGTACAACAGGTAACAACTTGTACTCAACCACCATGGGTTCCACCTCCTATACCGACCTGTGACACTTACCTCTCTCAATGGGGAAAGAACATTTTTACAAGCATCAAATATCAAACAACTTCACGAAGCTCACACTCAAAGATACTTTGACTTTTTTCCAATTTATACAGACGGCTCTAAATCTAATTCAAATGTCGGAGCGGCTGCAGTGTTTCCAAATACCGTTATTTCAGCATCCTTGCCATCTGAATTATATGCAATCAAACTAGCTTTACAGAGTCTCTCTCTCTCTTCTGACTGTGCTTTAAAATCTGTTATTTACACTGATTCCCTCAGCTCAATTTTGGCTTTATGTAACCCCTTAGATAAAGTACACCCTGTTCTAGATGAAATAAAAAGCATATTACTACAAATTGAAGAACGCAATCAACTGGTCACCTTCTGCTGGATTCCAGCTCATTCTGGCATTTTGGGCAACGAACTGGCTGATAAAGCCGCAAAAAATCCAACTAGCTTCGACTTAACTGATATCCCTGTTCCGCCATCAGATTATGCATTAATCATTCAGGCTGCATGCCTGTCAAAATGGACAGCAATATGGCACTCTCAAATTAATAATAAACTCTTTCAATTTAAACATGATCCAAAAATTTGGCGCTCCAGTGTCCGCACATCAAGACGAGAAGAGGTAGTCCTTTCAAGGGTAAGAATAGGCCATACTTATCTGACCCACCTTTATTTACTCACAGGGAATGTCCCGCCACAGTGTCCACATTGTAATATAAATCTGAGTATTAAACACATTCTCATTGACTGCCCTTACTATGAACAAGACAGAACTTCAACCCTGCTATCACTGGTTAATCTTCGTAGACCAATAACTTTAGAGAATCTCCTTGGAGATGATGCAGATATTTCCGAATTTTTCAACTTCATAAAGCAAACAGGACTTTTTAATCAATTCTGAATTTATGAAACTTTTTCATCTCTTTTTATAATAAATGAATAGGCGCATTATGGCCAAAGTAGCCTATGCGCCATCAAACCTCCATATCAACAACAATCATTAAAATTCATAACAACTTATATCAACCTTAGTAACTAACTTGCCTATTCCAAATTCAATTTTCGTTAGAAAGAACTATCAATCAATTTCTTACAGAGTTTAGATTGAGTCCATGATTTCGAGGTTAAAAAAAATTAAAAAATAAATAACAGGAACAGACAGACGTTCAGAATTTATCACTACTTCCAATTTCCTTGCGTTCAGGCTTCCTTCGTGGCAGGCAGGCAGGCTTTCTTCCATTTCTTGGGAACTCTGCTTCCTTAGTGGCGGATACGCTTTCTTTCTCTTCTTGGTTCACATATCTGCACAACTGGCCATTTCTCAACAGGTCGGACCCTAGACACAAGTGTAGTCTCTTACACGACAACACTTCGGAGGTGCATCTTGCGATTTCGTTGCTAAAGACGCCGATTACCCTGTTACTGTCTTCCGATGCCGGACCAGGCTTTCTTTCTCTTCTTGGCTCACTTATCTGCACAACTGGCCATTATCACTGACTTCCGATGCTGGACCAGACTTTTTCTCTTCTTGTTTTTTTTTCTTTCTTTTTCTTCTTCATCTTGCTACCATGAGATGTGAACTGTGACTACCAAAAAATCCACTTCCGCGAACTCACGACTTCCTACACTTCACCACAGAAGTCAGATACAGAGTGGACACTTGCTCAAATTACTCCCTCCGAACTTTTTCTCTCAATTTTGGAACGCCTCCCCCAAAGGACGCCAACCAATTCCCATACTCTGTTTAATTTTTCATTCCTTCCTATTTGCTAAAACATTTCACCCCAGCTGTCTTCCTAGCATACAAACCAACCTTTCTCTAGAAATTTCTTATTTTTTTTTTCACACGGCAGTATGACCTTTCATGTTTGCCGGTCACATGCAAAACACTCATTTTCTTGTTCACACTTTCTCTGCTAAATATTGCCAACTTACTAAAATATCAGCCACCCTGACGCTGATTTCTTTTTATGCGAACACTGGACGTTCACTCATTTTCTGTTTACTTCCTAACGGTGGCTTAGTTCAAAAGAGACGCTTCGTAATCCCATTTTACGGTCCTATTGTTCTTGCCCTCAGCAAGAACTTGTTGGAACGACAGACGAGGCAACAGGCTGTATTATGATTTATGATGTATTTTCAGTTTGATTTCTTGAATTAACATTGAGGTTGAAAGCCTCCCTGAGATTAAAAGCAGCATTGCAGAAGGTTTGAAGGGCCTGCAAATTGCTGACAGAAATGAGTATCTTCTCACCTCTGGGACGGGAAACAAGTTTGGTACTGTTGCCTTAAGAAAAAATCATAAGTCCTCGAAAATGGAGCATTTAAAAAGTACGTGAGGAGAGTCTTCCGGTAGCCTACATCGACAGGAGACTGTATTAGAAAGTCTGAATTGGTAGAGTTTTGCGTTAAGCGAACCATGTACAGTTAGCATGTAGGAGGTAAACAGTAAGGGTGAAAACCATTTTCTGGTGGATGATGAAAGTAGTGCAGTTACGTTGGGAACGAATTTTTTTGTTATTAGCTCCTTTTTCGGTAGAATTCCATATAACCTGCCAGGTGTTCACTAACAAATTCCAGTATCGGGTTCGTTCAGTTTTGGGATCAGCCTGAGAGTTAACAATGATTCCCTGAAATTCCGTAGAAATGCTCTGCGTATGTTAAAGCAAAGTCCTCTAAACACAACATGCAGGTCAAGTTGTATAGTGACTGCAAGAGTCTGTAGAACTGGAGTGGTTACTGGTCGGCAAAATTGAAGTAGGCTAAGGAGAAAACAACGTTGAATAGTGGATACTTAGTTTGTACAGTTATAAGTGCAGTATGTCTAAACCAAAGGCTGGCAGCATAGGTTGTATTTGGGATTATGGCAGCATTATAAAATAGATGTAGGGTTTTAGTATTCAGTCCCCAGTCTTATCTGGCAATTTGGAGTAGCATTGCGGTAAAACTCTTAACTTTGACGGACAGATGTTGAATATGTGCAGCAAAGGAAAAACGGTCGTCGATGATGACTCCTAAAAATTTGGTGCTTCGGACAAGTGGAAGTGATTTCTTATCAAGTGTTACAATCGGTGGTCTGCCCTAGTCTAATGTGTGTTTAAAAATCATGATCTTCGATTTGGTAGGGGATAATTTCAATTTGTTCTTAGAGGACCAAGACGTTAGTTCAAAGAGTACTTTATTGGCATAGAGTTCAAATTCAGATCTTGAGTTTCCATTCACCAAAATGATAAGGTCATCTGCATACGCAAGTTGTTACACATTTTGAAATTCAGTCGTCCTACGTAGCCAATCATCAAGAACTAGGTTCCAAATCAAGGGACCCAAAATTGATCCTTGGGGACAACCACGAGAGACAGTTCTGTGAATGTTCGTGCTTTTAGTGATGACTGTGACATCAGCAAAGAGGTTTATAAAGCTGAAGAGAGCAATGATTGGAACGGAGTCTACTGAGGGCACTCTCCCACCATAAAGTATCAAAAGCGCCCTCAAAATCGATAAAGATCGCCATAACGTACTTGGAAGTGGAGCTATCAGTAAGGTGGTGGAGTTCTAATAAGGTGTATTCGCACCCATGCCATTGCCTAAAACCGTATTGAAGAGAGGATATGGAGCTTGTAGCTCCCTGCACTGTGGTAATTTCATTAGAGATTAGTCTCTATAACACTTTTCCTAGGTGAGAGAGCAAGGCTATGGAGCGGTAGGATCTGGCATTGTCTAGTAGCTTACCAGGTTTATGTAAAATCTTAAGAATGGCGTGTTTCCATGGTTTGGGAAACGTTCCAGTATTTAAGCAGTTGTTGAATAATTTAAGTAGAACTTTGGGCCTTAGGTCATAAAAATGTTTGATCAATATATTATCAATCAGGTCATCGCCAGGACGATTTGTTTGACTGGATTTTATTCAGGATTGAAGTCAATTCCTCTGCAGTGAATGGACTTGTTTCTTCTAAAGGAAGGTATTTTTGGTTTAAATCTCGAATAGATATATGGTATAAAGTGTCGATAGCGAGATTATCCTTAGGTAGCAGTTGGTCCAAAATGGCACTTATGGAGTCTGTTAATGTAATAGTTTCCATACTGTTGGAGGTAATGGAGTTAAAAATGTCACCCAGGATTATTTTATTTTTAGCAGTTTTATAAATGACGCCCCAAGGATTATTCCCAGATGTACAGATAAAATTGTGCCAGGATTGCAATTTGCTTTCATAAATCAATTTTATATATTTTCTTTTGAGAGTTTTGTATTCTTCATGTAATCTGTTAAAATTTCTTCTGGCTTTATGTACAAGTTTCCAAGTAGAAAAATGTTCGTTGTTCCACCAAGGTGTGTAGTTAGTTTTTAGCTTCTTTTTATGCGTAGATTTCTGAATTGCCAGTGATGATAATGTTTTGAATCTGCAGTGCTAGTTGTTCGGTGGTAAGAGAATTAAAATTTTCTAGATTGTCTTCAGGCAAGTCAGAGAGAACGGAACGATTGAAACGATCTAATTTTATGCTTCTAAGAGATTACGGTATGAGATTATGAAGAGGTTGTTGATGAGGAAGAGTTGATCTCAGCAGGAAGACGATAGAGCGATAGTCACTTGTTGTTAGGTCAGTTTCTACGTGCCAGTCAGTAATATAAGGAGCAATACGGGCTGTGGCGAGAGAAATATCTATATTTGATTCACCCAGGGAATTAGAAAAGGTACTTGACTGGTTTGTGGTTGATTTAAGACGGTAAGCTGATGGGAGAAGATGTATCTTCAAGCAGTAATCCCCAAGCGTCTGTGAAAGAACTGTGCTACAATGCAGACTTGGACTTTGAGTCGAATAAAATTGACAGAGGAATGGGGCCTAATAAACTGAATAAGGAATCGATATAGTGTAAGTGAGGAATTATGTCAGATGACGGAGGGAAATAAATTGAGATATAAGTCGAGTGATTAGGGCTCAAGATTTGAATGTAAATGGCATGCTGTGATGTTAAACAGGACAACAGTAAAACGTCAATATTTTTATTAAATATTACGACGGCTACCTCAGGATCTCTATGAATTGATTGTAAAATCCGAGAAGAGCAAGGATATCCGACAATTCGTCCTTTACTATGATATGGTTCTTGAAGAATAAGAATGTCAATGAGTTTCTCCTCAGACCCACGACGTAGCTCATCTTCCACGGTGCGTTAATGGTGAGTATTGGCTTGCAGAAATTAAGTTGACAGTCGAGATATTTGGCTGGGAAGCGCTTGAACTCGATAAGACTGATATTAGAAGGGAACTGTTCGTTGCCTTACTGTGTCTTGAACCTTTATGTATTCAGGACAGTTGATATCTCTGACCGAATGATTAGCATCATGTTTGTGCCTCTTGCAATTAATGCAGACAGGCGGTTGATCCTTTCTGGGGCACTCAGCAACGATATGGCCTTGTTTGCCACAATGTCCACAAGAAGGTCTTTCTTGTTTACACGTACTTGAAGTGTATCCGAAAGCAAGACAACAATAGCACTTCGTCACAACAATGAAAGGCTTAAATGGGTGAGCGGTCCACCCAAAAAATAACCTGTCTAAAGTAGAAATAGCTGAAAAAATAAGTGGGGTAAAATCAAACACCCAGTTCGAAGTGTTCTTTGATTTGGAGCTAATATTAAATCGGAAAGTGATCTCTTGTGAGATTTCTTCACGTGTGAAATTAAATTATTTCAAGTTTTTTTAAGTAGAAATCATCACGTATTTCCTCTCTCTTTGATTAAATCATTATCAATATTGTATACCAATAAGTTTTTTTTTATTTTATTTATTTACAAAAACAACAAGCGGCCCCTATCCAGAAACTAGCAAATCCGCTATGTACATACATACATACATATTATACAGGGTGTTTCAGTTAAACGTTTCAGAACTTCTAAGAGGGGTAGGGTACATCCTGACAACTCGAAATCATATAGCAATGTGGGGTCGGAAATGCTTTCCTGAAGCTGTGTTGTACACAGAAGCACCATAAAGAAAAGAGACCTTAAGTGAGAAATCGTTTTAATAATACATGAAAAGAAGCAAAAGGTACATGGATTAAAGTAAGTGTTCGAAGTTTCTTCCACGGGCTACAATGCACGCCTCACATCTCCGACGCATGGACATCCGAACATTCTGGAATACTCCAGGCAGCGTGTCCAGACACAGCAACCGGAGGATTATGCACCTCGTTTTGCTTTCGCACAGTGGTACCTTGGAAAATGTGCTACAAATCCCCTTTTTCCTGCTGAAGTGTTGTTTTCCAATGAGGCATCCTTCACAAGGGAAGGAATTTTCAACACGCATAACGACCATATCTGGGCGGTCGAGAACCCGCATGCAATACGACGTCGTGCAGCACAGATTCGATTTTCGGTCAATGTATGGGCCGGTATTATGGGAGATCACCTCATCGGACCTTACCTTTTACCGTGTCGTCTAACCGGACCTATCTACTTGATCTTTCTGCAGCAAGTATTGCCACAACTTTTGAGAGATGAACAGATTTCTGCATCGACGCAACACACAATGTGGTTCCAACACGATGGAGCCCCTGCCCATTATAGCGGAGATGTTCGTAACTACCTGGATGTCACATTTGGTCAACAGTGGATCGGACGTGGTGGTCCCGTGCGTTGGCCTGCTCGGTCACCCGACCTATCATGTCTCGATTTTTATTTCTGGGGTCATATGAAATCGCTAGTTTATGACACTCCTGTTGACAATGCTGAGGAGCTGGTTGCAAGAATCGCAGTAGCTGCCGAAGAAATTCCGAAATTCGCCTGGAGTATTCCAGAATGTTCGGATGTCCATGCGTCGGAGAGGTGAGGCGTGCATTGTAGCCCGTGGAAGAAACTTCGAACACTTATTTTAATCCATGTACCTTTTGCTTCTTTTCATGTATTATTAAAACGATTTCTCACTTACGGTCTCTTTTCTTTATGGTGCTTCTGTGTACAACACCGCTTCAGGAAAGCATTTCCGACCCCACATTGCTATATGATTTCGAGTTGTCAGGATGTACCCTACCCCTCTTAGAAGTTCTGAAACGTTTAACTGAAACACCCTGTATACAGTGATATACATAGAATCATGTTAATTACAATGTCATATGAGTAATGAACATGTAACATGTTTACACTGCAAATCAAATCACGCAGCTAATCAGAAGTATCACAGGAACCAGAAGACAGTAGTCTTTTTCTGTCCTAGGAAGAACGAAAACCGCATCCACTGAAGGTAGTGGTATACCAGTGGGTGCTAGCTAAACCCGTACCCACAGCTGTCCAAACTGCGGTACCAGTTTAAAAAAAAATAATAATAAATAAAAATAATAAAGTAGATGGCAGGTGATATCAGTTTTAAGATATATCGATAGACATTGCCGGTGTTGGGTTGGTTTCTTGTTGTTTATATGTTGATAGACTTGAGAAGAGTTGCTTTCTTTTAGTGAAAACAGCAGAGCAGAATTGTTGTAGAGCTGAGAACGATTGAGAACTTTCAGTCAGTGCCACTTAATTTCTTTCAGAGAAGTTGCTGACAGCAGCTTGTAGTGTAGATCTGTCGTCGTGGTACAGTTTGCAGCGATACAAAATGTGCGTCCAGGTTTCCTCAGCACCACACAAGCAGAGATTGGTGTCAGACAAGCCAAATTGAAATAGAAAAGGTAACTGCAGGAACAAAAGAGTGGGTTATTTGACCAGTAGTACTGGAATCCCATCGTGATTGCCACACACTGATAAGTTCATTCCAGATTCTCAGTTTCTTTGATGTTAGCAGTTAAGTTGCATGAGATGCCGAGAATCTCGCCGGGAACTCCGTGCTTTAGACGATAGCATAGTTACTTGAAGATGACATGCAGATCTAGTGGTAAGACTCCAGCAAGGACCTGCAGAGGACACTGTGCTGCAGGCCCGGAGTATGACAAGCAACATAATCCGTTGAATGGAGATGAGTTTGGAACGGAGTTTAACATTAACGGCTCTATAAAACCAGACTCCCGAAGCATATGTTGTTATTCGTACGAATATTGCTGTATAATATAGTAAGAGAGTCTTCTTATTTATTCCACCGTCCGATTTGGAAATGCGGATAATTGCTGCAGTGAACTTCTTAATCTTCGAGCGAGGTGATTAATATGAGAGGAGAAGGTTAACCTGTTATCTAAAATTACGCCAAGATGTTTTAATTAAGGAACAAAAGGTATTTGTTTTCCGTCTGTTTTTTATATTTGGAGGTCTTCTGTAATCTAACTTGCCCTTAAAAACCATCAGTTTTGTTTTTGTGGCAGATATTCGCAGTTATGTATATTTGACCACTTGATTAGCTCAGAAAGAGTTGTACTGGCTGATTGTTCTAGTTTAAGACGCGAGCGACCTGGAATTAGAAGAACCAAATCATCGGCGTAGGCAAAGGCAGAGATATTGTCAGGTTCATGAGCCAGCTGTCCAAAACTATGTTCCAGAAGAGGGGACCCAGAACTAATCCCTGGGGGCATCCTCTTGAGATGGTCCTTGAGAGAGACTGCTGTTTCTAGATTACTTGGATGAATCTATTTTGGAAGTGGCTTCTAAAAACTTGGAATAGTTGCTGAGAGCACTTGGCTTTAGTAAGACGATTCAGAGGGCTCTCCCACCAGAGGGAATCGAAAGCTCCTTTGAAGTCGACGAATTTTTTTTTTTTTTTTTTTTTGAGAACCCCAAACACGAGAGGTATTATAACCTATCGTACTTAGTACCGTGCTTGGGTTGGAGGTTGAGAAGACGAAAGAAGATATTTGTTGATATTGGACTTGAACTTCTGTAGATTGTAATTTTCAGGAAATACGTATGAAGGAAGGTTGTTCCAGAAAACGGCAGTTGAATGAATAAATGAGGAAGATGAAAAGTTGGTTCTGTGGGTTTGAAGTTGGACAGTAAATGGATGTTGGCTGGTGGCGGCACGTGTTCGGACTGTTTTGAAAGAGAGAGCGGAAATTATAGAAGCCAATTCAGAAGAACAGTGCCCATGGAAGTATCTGTAGAAGAGGCATGCAGCAGAAACAGTGCGTGTATGAGAAAGCGAGTGGAGAGACTCTGTTAGAGATGAATCATTAATTAACCTAACTGCCCTCTTCTGAATGGAATCAAGAAGCCTGAGAGAGGTTTTGGGGGCACCACCCCAGATGTGGGAACAATATTCCATGGCAGGGCGGATTTGCGATTTATACAGAGTGAGCAGCTGTTTGGGAGAAAAGTAACGCCAAGAGCGAAAGAGAAAACCAAGTTTTTTAGATGCAGAGGAAGCAATATTTGTAATGTGCTTGTGCCAAGAGAGATTAGAAGTCAGGGTAATCCCCAAAAGAGATATATCATTTTGCCTAGAAATCGGAGTGTCACTAAAGATAAGCATAGGAGCAGAAGAATCCTTTTTGCGAGATATAAGACAAGATTGAGTTTTAGAAGGGCTGAAATCAACTAAGTTGTCTTTGCCCCACTAGAGAATTACCTGAAGATCGGCATTTAAGGAATTGGCAGCAGATTTTCGAGAACTTGAAACTGATTGAGCTGGACAAGGTTTCTCAAAATGGAAAGTTGAATGCAATGTGCTATCATCGGCAAAACTATGGATAGGATTTCCAGTCAATGGAAGAAGGTCATTGATATACAAGAGGAAAAGAGTGGGGGAAAGAACTGAACCTTGGGGGACACCGAGATTAGTGGAGAAGTTAGAAGACAGAAAGCAATATTTGTAATGTGCTTGTGCCAAGAGAGATTAGAAGTCAGGGTAATCCCCAAAAGAGATATATCATTTTGCCTAGAAATCGGAGTGTCACTAAAGATAAGCATAGGAGCAGAAGAATCCTTTTTGCGAGATATAAGACAAGATTGAGTTTTAGAAGGGCTGAAATCAACTAAGTTGTCTTTGCCCCACTGGAGAATTACCTGAAGATCGACATTTAAGGAATTGGCAGCAGAGTTTCGAGAACTTGAAACTGATTGAGCTGGACAAGGTTTCTCAAAATGGAAAGTTGAATGCAATGTGCTATCATCGGCAAAACTATGGATAGGATTTCCAGTCAGTGGAAGAAGGTCATTGATATACAAGAGGAAAAGAGTGGGGGAAAGAACTGAACCTTGGGGGACACCGGCATTAGTGGAAAAGTTAGAAGACAGAGAGCCATCTACCATCACCCTCAGTGAGCGATCAGAGAGAAAACTGGATAACCAATTACTAAAAACAGTTGGCAAACCATAAGATGGAAGCTTGTTTAGAAGACCTTTATGCCAAACACGATCAAAAGCCTTTGAGATGTCAAGAGCAACTACTTGTGTTTCACCGAACTTTTCCATTGAATTAGTCCATAAATGGGTAACATAAGCTAGAATATCACCAGTGGATCGACACTGATGGAATCCATACTGGCGATCGTTGATCAGACGGAAGGTTTCTAGGTAGTTTAAGAGTTGGCGGTTAATTGATTTCTCCATTACTTTAGAAAGAGTAGAAGTAATTACAATGGGACGATAATTGGATGGGAGAGATTTGTCACCCTTTTTAGGAACTGGCTGGATATGAGCAAATTTCCAAGCAGAAGGAAAAACACCTTTGGAATAAGAAAGTGAAAAAAGGCGGCAAAGAATAGGAGTAAGTTCAGGAGCACAGGTTTTGAGAACAAGTGGAGAAATACCATCAGGACCTGGAGCTTTCTTAGCATCAAGATTCATCAAAATCCTTCTGATATCTTTTTGACCGATGACCACAGGAGGCATTGAATGGAGCGTGTTAGGAATGGTGGGAGGTGTTTTACCAAGATCATTAATACATGAGCTCGAAGAAAAATGGGATGCTAGCAGGTCAGCTTTATCCTTGGCTGAAGTGACAACAGAACCATCTGGTTTGGACAGAGGTGGGAGCAGAGATGGGCAAAAGTTGCGGCCAATAGCTTTGGCAAGAGACGAGAATGCTCGGCTACCATTAGGGCAAGAAGCAAGTTTTCTACTCTTAGCCTGTTCAAACTCTAGTTTGGACTGATTAATAACTGCTTTACAATTGTTGCGAGCTTTGGTGTAGGCAGAAAATGAAACTGAAGAATTAGAAACAAGCCAATTACGATATGCAACGTTCTTCTCTTGGACAGCCTTAGCACATTTATTGGAAAACCAAGGTTTAGATAAAGGACGAGATTTTAAAGTGGAGTGTGGGATAAAGGATTCCATTCCTGCAAGAATAATTTCACTGACAAGATCTGAGCAAACGTTGACATCAGAAGTTTTGAAACAGTAATCAGACCAAGGAAAAGAAGAAAAGAAGTCTCGCAGGTCATCCCATTTTGCATTCTTGTAATGCCAAACAATACGAGGTTGGGAATAGGCATGAGATAAAGGTTCCATTGGAGAAGAGACAATCACCAAGTTGTGTTCTGAAGTGCCTAAAGGACCTCTCACTTCAACCTTTTACTTAGAAGGGTTGTTTGTGAGAAAAAGATCAAGCGTATTGGCTGTATGATTAGGATTGTCCGGTATTCTTGTAGGTAAATGAACAATCTGTGCTAGGTCATTAGTAATTGCAAAAGCCTCAGCATCTCGACCTGCTGGGTCGGTGTGACTAGAAAACGGAAGCCAGCTGGAGTTGTGAACGTTAAAATCACCAAGGAAAATTACCTCACTGTTAGGAAAGTTGGACTGGAGAAAGTCAAGTTGCAAAGAGAGGAAGTCAAAAGCTCCAAGTGATTAGTGGAGTTGGGAGAACGGTAGAGACAACAGATGAATTTGACACAATGAGGTAGAGAGATTTTAAGCCAGAGAAGATCAAAGAGAGGAGATTCCAAATTGCCAAGTCTCTGACAGGGAATATCAGAACGGACATAAGCACAAGTACCACCTTTGAGGCGAAAGGAATCATACAGCAAATAATTTGGACATCTGAGATGAGCAGTAGTTGAATCAACTGATAACTGAGATTCAGTCAGAAAAAGTACATGGGGTTTGGCAGACTGCAAGTGGAAATGGACATCGTTGAGATTAGAATTGAGACCACGTATATTTGTGAAATGAATTAGGAAGTCCTTGGGAGGTTTAGATCTTTTCGCAGATAAGCTTGCTCTATTATTTTGACAATTCATAGTGTATTCAATAGTAAGAAAAAGTGGGTGGGACATGCTGTATGAAGTAATGAAATTTTTGGATATGGCGTACATGTGGTAAGAATATACCCAGATCCTTGACATAACGTGGCCTCGACAATGCTCCACGCATACACACTACTCGTACTCCCTCCAGTCACTATCTGGCAGAGTAGAGGTAGCAAGATTATACACTAGCTGATCCGGAAGCTTCCTAGAGAGTTACCAATAGGTTCAGTCCGGTGTACTAACTAGTGGCCGGCCTGCGAACACCGTTTTAGAGCTGTACCCTCGAAATGTAAGGAATATTGGATCTCGCCACGACATTCATCATAACCTCAAAAATCATCAATCATACTGCATGATGGAAGAGATAGGGAAGGGTTGGCCGGAACTTAGCTCTAGAGACTAAACATGGGTCCCACCACTTCAAGCCTCCAATAAGCAAAGTGGTGGTATTTCACCGGTTGATGAGAGTCATCTACCACCTAGTACTGCCTGGTAACATAGAGGGGCGGCGTTCCTCCATGTGGTATGGGCGCCACACCTCGACCCCTGCTTACGTTGGTTCACACCTGGGTGGTCACCCATCATGTACTTGTGCATGAAGGTTATACCCAGGATTACTAACAGTCCCACCCTCGTGAAAGTGCAAGCAGAGGATTTGGCTGTCACAGACCGTCCGGACTTCGCCGAAATTGGGTCCACTTTGACTTGAGTGTCACCCGAATATCAGTTCCATCAGCGTTTTAGACTCCCAGGTAGCAAGAACAGCTTGTCTGGCATATCTGAGAGAATGTCTGTGACAACCTCAAGGACCAAAATATGGAATATGGCCATTTCATATTTAGCCTTCGAAGTTGATTTGTGGTTAACTAAAGAGACCAAGGCGTCTTCACAGGATTTTCCCTTCTTGAAGCCAAATTGGGATGGAGACAATTTGACCTTCAATTAAATCTGCTACTCTGGGTGCTAACAATCTTTCAAATAGTTTTCCAAAAGAGAGATGGGTCTGTATGCTTTGGGATCAGATTTATTTTTCTCTGGCTTGTGAATAATTTTGATCAAAGCTACCTTCCAGAGATTAGGAAATATCCTCTCAGTAAGACATTTGTTGTACATAGAAGTATTTTCTGGAAAGATTTCGACAAATTTGATAATTACAGCATTTTCCACAAGATCTAAACCGGGATATTTAGGGATATTTATTTTGCTTAGGACCAGCTTTAGCTCGGGAAGAATGAAGAGATCCGTTTCATATGAGGAGTGGTAGGTTGAGTTGCTATTCCTAATAGATATTTGTTCTGGAGTTTCTGTGGTGAGATCGTCCAGGGAAAGCAAGCGATCCAGGATGGCGTTAACCGATTCATTCCAGTTAGTGGTTTCTGTGTCGTTGTTCACTGCAGTGTTGTACACTTTATGAGAGTGAAACTTGTTTTTGCTAATTTTATATGATAGACCCCAGGGATCAGAATTTTCCGTGGAGTGAACTAAGTGTTGCCAGGAGGCAAGTTTTTGTTTTGCAATTTTATTTACGTATTCTTTCCGCTGGCCTGTATAGATATTTTTTTAGTCTGGTGACTTCCGGTTCAGGCCAGGACCTTCTCCGTTGAAAGTGTCTGCGTGCTTTGTGTACATTTTTGCGCAGAGTGGAAAGTTCAGCTGTCCACCATGGAACTGTAGTATGCTTGCTAATTTTATTCTTAGCGGAGTTTTTTGCGCCAATAAAATCAATCAATCTTAGCGGAGCGTTCTGTAGCACGAAGTAAGGCAGCTTGTTCATAGAATGCACTTCTGAGGCATTGAACTGGTTTAAAGACCGGCGACTGTCAACGTTAAAATCCTGGTGAATTGGAGACATAAATAAAGGCCATTTGATGGTTTTAATAGAAAATCTTCTAAGATCTTTTGGAAGTTGATTTGTAGTATTTGGAACCTGTAGTATATGGAAGGAGAGAGATAGATACCTTAAAAGTGATTGCTCGGTGGTCACTGTTTGTGTAGTCAGTATGTATGGTCCAATCAGAGATCCTAGAGGAGATGGCCGACGTTGAAATGGTTAAATTAATGTTTGATTCTCCATGGACGTTTGAGAAGTTGTGCGGTTGGTTGGGTAAGTTGTGCAGATTTAAATTGTAGGTGAATAAAAATTCCTCGAAAATCTTACCTCTGTTGTCCAAGACACTTCTGAACCATAAGAAAGATTTTGAGTTTGAATCAGTTGTAATTATTAAATATGTGGGATTTAAAATAGCAAACACCTGTTCTAGATATCTTTGTGATAAATTAATATCTGCTGATGGTGGACAATATAGTGACAGTAAGTAGAACGAGAAAGTTTATGTAGAGACTAAAATACAGGTGGAATTTTGATTACACAAGCCCAGAGATAACAGTGATATCCAGCTTGTCGTTGAATATGATGATGGCAGATCTAGGATCTGTTTCAGAGGACTGAATGATTCTTGAAGTCATGGGATAAGCATGGCTCGAGAGGGAAGCGTTATGTCAGAAGACGAAAATCGGAGACATACCTTCTTGACTGCATAACACCGACTGTAAAGTTCCCCGCCGGTCAGATGGTTTGGGGATGCATAACAAGCAAAGGGGTGGAGCGAATTAAGTTTATCGACAGAACGGTGAATGTAGAAACCTACACTGCTATCTTGGAGGAGTGCCTGAAACCCGTTATTAGGGATCACCACACAGACGTCCAAAACTGCATTTTTCAACAAGGCTCAGCATTCTGCCACACGGCAAAATTGGTAAGCTTTATGCTATTTAGAATTAATGATGAGTTTGTCTTCTTGTCTCACAAGGCTTAAAACATACTTACACCAATGTTTTTCCTCCTTTTCTCCCTTAACGTGCAGTCATACCTCAGAAATGCTGGCTAGCGTTACAGTGTTGGATTGACCCGGCAACTGTGCAGATTTGAACCTTATTGAAACTTTCTGGTGCCTAATGTCGTCTAAAATTGCTGAGAAGAAGCCAACGAGTAAGATTCAGCTGCAGGAGAGCATTGTAAAGGTGTGGTACCACGAAATTTGGCAACCGTATATCCATAATTTGATTAACTCTATGCCAGATCGTTGCAAGTCGCAACGATCTGACATAGAGTAATTGCAGCTCGAGGAGGAACAACAAAATATTGAGGACTTATTTTGCTGATTTATAGCACATAATGCTATTACGTTAACTTGTCATTTCAGTTTGTACACGTAAGTGCAATAAAATGTATGTTTGGTTGTCATGATTGCCATGTGCATGATTTCTCATATTTCCATTGATTATGCATTTTACCCTTTGGGAAGTATTTATGGCAGTTATGTGTATCAGGTGGAGTCGTTTTATTGGATTTCATTCACAGAGATATATATCCCATCTAACAAATGCATTTCGAACATTTCTACAACCCCCAATGCAGCGCAAAACATATTATTTGGAAAATTCACAAGTGATGCAGTTTTTTTTATTTATTTTTTTATTTTTTTATTATGTATATGTCACTGTATATGCTAACGGTCCTAATGGTATGTGGATAGCCTGTGTGTGATGCAGTTGAAAAAAAAAAATAAATAAATAAATAAAACTATAATTGCCAGATTTGTATTGGTTGGATTATAGTAATGTTTTAGAAATGTAACGATTATTTACATTTCTAAAAGATTCAAATATAAAATTTCATGAAAATCCATCGACTGAGAGTCGTTATTACATATAGTCTGACGGACAAAGAAATTATAATTGCCAGATTTCTGTCGATCCACTTTCAGTGAAATTTGGAATAATTTGACAAAACTTTCCAGAAGAGCAAAAGGTGAAATCTCATGAGAATCCATCTACTGGCAGCCGAATTACATGCTGCCAGACGGACCAAAAAAAGAAAAAAAAAAAAAAAAACAGTTGCTGACTTCCTATTTTCGTGATTTTAATGTTACAGCAAGATATGAAACATTTCTTGCTATATCATATGTTACAGCATGGTATCATATCTTGCTATAACATATCAGCTATAACTTTCCATTAGAAGTGACGTAGAAATTTTGAAATTTCCGTGTAGTAGAAACAGTAGGATAGTAAGGCACATGCTGTTCTATCCATGATTTTTATGACCTTTGCTAATAGGGAGGACTTTATTAACCCGCAACACTGTAGTGGAGGGTATACGCCATACACCACACCCTCTGGATTTTTTTAGGTGAATAGCATATACCTTCTGATTTTTGAAAGACTTAATAAAAAACAAATATTTACTGATAATTAAAAAATTAAATTTATTAGAATTTGATTTTTAGGCAATACTTAATAGTTTTATTATTAATATATATACCGTTTATATAGGTAAGTAAATATGCCGTGTATATATATATATATATATATATATACGGCATATATATATATATATATATATATATATATATATATATACACACACACGGTTATGCGCCTTATATCCTCTGGAATTCGATTAATAGCACAGTATACTCTGTGCATACGTAACATTCCCAAAGTATTCCTTCAGCTAAGTTTACGACTACAGCATTGTTAACCGCTGTACAAGACGATGGTTACACCGCATTTGGAATATTCTGTTTTTTTAGGCGTTGTCTTTTAGCCACATGTAAAAAATACCAAACTTCTAGGACGGTTGAAAGAAGAGTGAGTGGATTGCTGATCACTGCAAATCGGTGCACGTATTGAGAACTGCTTCAAAGGCGTGAAATACAAAGTTTGACATGTAGACATCTGAGAAGAGGTCTCATTGATGTGTGTAAGGCGCTGAATGGATTGTAAGTTAGTGCGGGTGATCTGTCATTCCTCATATGCGAGGAATGACAGATCACCCGCACTGAAAAATCAAATCTCAGGGTATAACAAAAGATTGGATCTCATGTAATTCACCTATGGGCAACGGGTTACCGAAAACTGTAATAAGTTTCCTTCCAACGTTGCAAAGGAAGTCTAGCTAAGTTAAAAGCGGTCTTGGATGGTTACCTTTTAGGAATGAAAATGGTATGAAAAATTTTTTTATAATAATAATAACAATAAAACAGAATATATTTTGGCTATATAGTCCTGTTAATTGCATCATTTGACCTTACTAATGCTCTAGGTGAATCCACACTACTCTCATCTCATATAGCTTGATTTTGATTTTTAAACCTATTGATTTTTAAGGAAATGTTGATTGTTCTGTTGATGTTTCTCACTGGAGCTCTTTGATTCCCCGAAAGATTTCATAAATACAGATAATATCAACATATTGATATATACCTGTAAAGAAACCATCGAAAATTTACCATTTGTTGCCGTAAACTTTTCCTCTTCAGTTTTACAATATTCGTCATTTCGAAAACTATTTTTACAACTTACATTATTAGTAGTAGTATTACTGGCAATGACGCAAGGAAGCAAGCTTATACAGCATCAGCTAGGAAAAACATCAGATGGTAGTTTCTCCCAACAAACAGTTACTCTCTGGCTGAAAAAAAGTTTCGCACATCTACCCTGCAGCCTTTTTCGATTTAAGTTTATGTCCCCTTGTGCGCTTTGTCTGAGAAAGAATTAGAATACCATCATCATTACGTTTTTCCTCAATCCATTTAAAACGATGTTACAATGGACGTTGTCAGTGAAAGTCATGCTAAAATGCGCTCTGATTTAAATGGTAATTTTATGAATAATAATGCAGTTTAACAGATAATAGATACGTGGATTGTATTCGGGAAGTTAAGCTCTATCTGAGGATACAATTTTGTCCCAAGTCTGGTAATTATATAGAAACTAGAAATAAATATATATTTTGGCAGTTGGAATATTCTCTTAACTGCTTACAGCCTATACTATTGCATAGGGAGCTGGCAGTTACTCTTTGCGCATTACCCCTTTTTTGTGGTATTTCAAATTGATGAGGTTTCTTCCAATTGGGGAGTTTAGATCTTTTGGGGAAGGTTAGGATTGATACAGACATGTGTTTTTGGGGTATCCTAGGCAGTAGATTTCCTAGATACATTTTTTCTTTGTGTACGGTGTCTACCTGTTTATAATTAGTGGACGCCATAATTGATTAATTTAAATAACGGTACAGAAGAGTGGACGTGTGTAAAGCGCGGCACTTGGAACGTCTGTTCAACTCCGCCTCGTGTCATTGTGAAGAACAGAATGGACTGTAGAGAAGAGGGAAGAAGATACTAGCGCCACCTCAATGAGTCTCTTTAGTTTACATTTATTTTAGATTTGGAGTATACGCTACACAGTACGTCCTTATCAATAAGTTATTTTGGCTGAAAGCTATCAGCAAAATAATTTGATAATGGAGGGGGATATCCCTTTCACTGAGCAGTTTTTAAGACTACAGCAAGCGGTAAAGGAGTGACGGAGAATAACGCAAGTGTGGAACTAAAAGTAACGTGGGTGCAGACCAGATTCCGTGGTAACAGATACAAAAAAGAGTGCAGAAGAAAACGAAGGCAAAACGGAAATTAGTCTTTTAGGAGCAACAAAGAGATGCTGGAGCTTCTGGACATGAGGATATGACAGTACTGCACAGGAAATGGGAAGATGTGGTTTCTGGGGTTGCCCTTGAAGACAGCCTTCCGTCCAGCTACTCAAAACGAGGCTGGAATTTTGACTAGAGACTTGAAAGATAGCAAATATATGGGGGATTTGGGCTGTATGAAACTTGTGAGCATAGGTTGCAATCAATATTCAGGTGTAGCTAGAAGTACCAGGAGTATGCCCAGAGACGATTGTTTCAGTCAGAAGAGGAGAGAACTCTTGATAAGGTATACAAGAATGTAGATTTAAATCTAGCTTTAATGGGCAATGAGCAAAGCTCGACAACCAATGGTGATCTGGAGGGACTGAGTGCATTGAGGGGATTAGTTTCTCCTCTGTCTAATGTGGAGCATTTGGTTGAAGATGAGATTGTTGCATTTAACCCGGATTTTGAGTCGAATGAAGTAATCTCATAATCAGATGCTGAAGAAGTGAGGAAGGGCCCATCTAAAAATCAGGGTCATGTATTTCTGGGCTCCGTTTCTGAGTTAACAGGAATGATCCGAACCAGTATACAGGAGCTTCTGTTCAATGAGAGTATTGGAATAAATAAAAGCGATTGGCTAAATTTTATCTAGGTGGCGTGCCCCAAAATGCGGCAATAGAACTGGGAGCTCATAATGAATTTTTGAAAGATAGGGTGTCCGGCCTGAAAAAGATGGTCACGATTTATCAAGAACAAATAAATAATTTACGGAAAATGACAGTAAATGTTGGATGCGGGAAAATTGGTTTGTTTATGGGAGATACTTTATATAGTGATATGGTAAAGAAGGCGGAGACAAACTTAGTTAGGAAAATGAGCACGGCGAAAAGACAAGCAGGAAGTCATACACTGCAGAGGGTCATACCACTAATTAGAGCAAATGATGAGTCTCGACTAAAGAGTAGTAAGTAAGTGCATGATGCCGTTGATAAAGAGATGAAAAGAATGTTGAAATCAGTTAGAGTAAGAAAGATTCGACATATAATTGAGAAAGGAATTGTCATGGAGGTGGAGAGTGAGGAGGATATTGATCGCATAAAAACGAACGAAAGAATAAGACCTTTGGGTGTCCCATTCTCCAAGCCTAGGAGACCGGGACAAAACTTATCATTTACGATCTCAGTAAGGAGGTCAGCAAGGATGAATGATTCATATGACCGAAATCTCAGTTATATGAATATGTCATGGACACAAATGTACGGTGAGGTCTTGGTGCATTTTGGGAGTGCGAATAAATAAAAAAAAACTGGAGAAATTGGATAATGGAAGTATCGGATTGTATTTACAAATATCTTATGAGTCAAGGTCACATTTTGAAGAGGGATGGCATACAGACTGAATTCATTTCATCTTGTGACAGTCCGTTACAATTGCCAGTCTTGCGGACACACCTCGCGCCGTGAGCCAATTGCAGTTATTGTGCTGGGAGTGGTCACACATCGCAGTTGTCAACCTTCACATAAGCCTGAGGTATGTATAAATTGCAAGTCAAGGAGAAACAGATCTAAACATTCGGTAAGAGATAGGAAATGTCCAGAACATGAGCGTGCGCGGAAACTGATTATTGACCGGACTAATTACTTTGTCACAGTGTCACAGTACAGTAATTTCCGTAATATGCATGAGAGCCAACATAACTGTGAACGTAATGAAAGGATAGGTTGTAATCTATATTCTTCAAATATAGTCCAATTAAATAGTCAACGATCAAGGGTTGTGGCATATGAAGTCTGGATTGCGTACAATCGTGTACAGAGTGACCTTGCATATATCCCTAAACCATATGAAGTAGATGGTAGGATTATGGGATACTCCTCTACTCGGATTGCATCCAGTCAAAGTCGTATTTGCGTGCAGTTGTTCTTGTCTTTAACCACAATATTAGTGTTACTCTTCTACATCCCTTCTGCACTTCGCATGCTGTATGCGTATCAATCGAGACTGCATCAAATTTTACCCAGTGTCGCTTTATTGCAAACATGGGGCGCAAATTGAACCATATTTAAATTACTTGGATGACTTGTTGCATTATTTAGAGGGAGAGATGGTCATTCTGTGTTTGGATTCAATTTCTAAAAATACCTTATGCTTCAGCAGACTGACTGATGACAGCAGATGCTTACTTGAAGAGGCAATACATCACCACAATTTGTTTGCGCATAATCAGCGCTCAGAACACAGTACTTTCTGGAGTTCGAACGAAGAATCTAGCATTGAGATCACGTTATCCACCATGCAGGGATCAGATCTCATCCTAATTGGTTGGTTGAGCCAGACTGGGTATCCAGTAACCATCAGGTAATTATGTTTCAGGTTGATAAGCGAGCTATCTGTCATCCTAGTTATGTTCAAAGCCAGCTAAGAGAGTTCTCGATACGATCGGCAAATTGGATCAGCTTCGATGAGCAACTTCGGGATAAGGTTAGTGAAATGGCAGCGAACCAGTTGGGTTCTATGGCGGGATGCGATGAAGTACGATTGTTGCAGAATTGGTTAGTTGATACCTCTGCAACTCCCATGAGGCGCTATCAGGATAAACGTGCTCCAGTAAAGCGGTGGAAGTCGAAATTGACGCAGCTGCGTAACGAAACAAATCGGGTAAGAAGGTTGTTCCAAAGGAGTACAGCTTGGAGAAGAAATGAGCGAATTACTCTGAAGAATGACTACCAGCGTTTGTGTAGAAAATATACTCGTATGATTGTGAAGGAAAAATATAAAACTTGAAAAGAAATAGTGAGGTCTTGTGGTAATAACGACCCCTGTGGTATAGTTTATGAGATTTGCACTAACAAGTTGTGACACCCTGGAGACTTAATCTGTTTTGTTCATGTTAATGGTCGACTTCAGGATCTTGGGAAGAAAGTGGGCAGCTTATCTTATTCTCGATCATTTGTTAGGTAATTCTAACCTAAAGTTAGACACTGGCCCTGAGGACTACCTGGAAATGAAGAAGTTGAATGATTGTTAAAAGTGAGTGAGATGAGAGTGACTTTCAACTTGATGAGTTAGAAACTGCTATTTCCAAGATCAAAAACAAGAAATGTCCAGGAATGGATCTTGTTGAGGATGAGATTATCAACCGAAGTTTCAGGTTCATTCCAAGTCATCTTCTCAGCATCTTGAACGCATGTGCACGAGATGGGGTCTTTCCAGCCCAGTGGAAGGAGGTGTTGCTGAAATTTCTTTTAAAATCTCAAGTGAAATCGAAAGACAGAGTGGAATCTTATTGCCCGATTGCTCTATTGAGTGGATTGAGAAAAAGTATATGGAATACTCCTGGCGGTGCAAATAATGAATCATATGTGGAGTAATTACGTTTTATCTGACGATCAATACGATTTCACTGCAAGCAGGGGAACAGATGATGCGTTACAGCGGCTGGTCAATTGTATGCAGCAGTGCACAGCTAAATATAATTTGGGCATTTTCATCGATTTCGCCAGGGTTTTTGACAAAATCGATTGAAACAGTGTGTTATTTTGTTACGCGACCAGCAAAATATACAAAGCAATTTATTCTGTTATAAAGGATTATTTCACAAACAGAACTATAACTGTCAAGTCTTCCTGTGATTACAAGTGTCGACGATTACAAGGAATGTAGGAAAAGGTTACAATTAGAGATCTATCTTTGGGCCACTTCTGTGGAGCATTATGCTCAATGAAACCATAATCATGTCTTGACGATAGCTTATGGCGATGATCTGATCCCGTTCGGGGAAGGTAATTCACGAGCGCAATTGGAAGAACGTTCAAATTTGATTCTGTCGGAACTACATCAATGGTGCAAACTGCATAGACTGACAATATCCGCAGCAAAAAATAAAACTGTGTTATTGAAAGGCATCTGTGACTGGCTAGGAATCCGTTGGTTTCTTTAGGTGGGGCTCATCTCCAGTCTGTGAAAACGGTAAAATACTTAGGGTCATGCTAAATGATAGGCAGCTACGCTTCTTTTCCCATACTTACATAGCAGATACGATTCAAAAATTTCTTGGAATGATTGCGCGGATAACGAGAAAGGACTGGGGAATAAAAAGAAGAAAACTGAATTTGTTCTATGATTGCATCTTCTTGCCAATTGTTAGTTATGGTACATGTATGGGTAGACTGTGGGTTGCAAAAAGGCGAACGTCAGGAAGCTGTTTGCAATACAGCGTTCAATGTTATTGAAGCGAAGTGCGGCCTGCAGAACTATTTCGAACGATGCATTGCAGGTCGTGACTGGACAGTTGCCTCTAGACTTATATTTGGTTTTCAAGTCAGTGTGTTTTCACTTAAGGTGCAGAGAACCACACAGGCGTTTATCAATTGAAATTGATTGCGCTGGTACATATAAAGAGGAGAACGGTATATTGGCTCTCTTGGTTGGTATAAACAGTTTTGGCACTCCTATGACTACTTCCCCAAATGCTCCCCAATTAGAATTTACAGTTGGTTCCACTGAAAGCAATTTAAAAACTGTTTAAAACCACTCTAGTCGCCTTCACGAAACCAAAGTCCCGTCCCTTTGACAATAGTTATATCAGTATACCCCACATCAATATACTGTAATCACTGTCATGTAGTGGTTCCTTCTTCTCTGGTTATTGTTAATGTATAATAATCACTTCTGATAAGTGTAAGTGTAAGTGTTTTCAGTGTCTAACGGCACCAGGGGTTTCCCCCATCTCCGCGTTGCTTTTATTGTGGGTGTACCAGTTCACTGGGAAGGCCAGAGATTTAAAAGTGTATGGATTATGGAAGTGTGGTGTTTTGTACCGTTGTTCCTCTGGCCATTTAGCCGCTGGACTGAGGCCCAACGTTGCCCCACTTACGCCCCGTGAGGCAGACCAGGTACCCGATAGTCTTTAGTTCACTCTGGCAGGTCCTGCCACCTAATTTCCTGAGATTTCAGTGGCTAGGACCTTTAAAAAAAAAAAAAAAAAAAAAAAACACTTTTTTTTTTTTTTTTTTTTTTTTTTTACACATATATGTATAGATACATGTGTGATATCTCTCGATTGCGTAGGGCGATGTCGCTTGAATAAAGAAAGACCGAAATATGGGCGTAAGTTAATTTGGATTCATTGAATTTATGTGTGTGGGGGAATTCGCTTGTGTAAAGATAGAGAGGGGGGGAGAATGAAGACTGGGGGGTTAAAGGAGGAAGGATAAGGCCAATAGAGTAGGAGGCCTCAATTTGGTGTCAGCAGGGCATGCCCATGCCCTGCCAGAAGGAAGAATGGGGGTGGCGTGGAGAGGAGGAAACAGTATGACCGTCTCCTCCCCCCCTGCCGGGGTGGGATAGAAAGGGCCGGACAAGGGAGCCGGCACAGGTCGCCAATATGGCGTATAGTGCAGCCTGGCTGCAGAGTGGTGGCTAAGCCAGCAGGTTCAGGACAGCATCACAACACTGGCCCCACCAGGAGGTACATCCAGGGACAAGGTCTCTACTGACTTGTTCACAGATCCGTTGAATGCCGGTGTTGGTCATGGGATCAAGGTCTCATCCAGTTTGGTCGTGGTCATGGTCCTTCTATTTCCATTTTGGGTGGTCATTGTTGGTATGTGGTCACTTTCACTGTTTGTTCTGTTATGCGGGTGTCGATGCAGTGTTGTCACTCCTGCATATGGTGATTGTCACATTCTAGGATAGTTCGTTGGGCAAATTACATGCGCTGTCGGTCCAGCTGACAGGGTGTTCGTGTTTGATTGCAATGTTCGTGGAAGCAAAGTCCCGTCCGATATCGTGGTACTTTGATCTTTCTGGCACAGTCGACAAAGTAATGGCACTCGTGAGAGCAGAGTCCCGTCAGATGAGTTGTAGTTGTAGTCAGGTCCTGCATCAGGCCTGGGGAGGTTGGGTCATTGCCCTTAGCCGGGTAAACAGCTCATGTGCAAAGCACGAGAGGGCCTTGTAGTGCTCCTCCTCATGTAATATAAGGTGCTCCCGTTCCTTCGGATTAAAGCGTATCTTTGTGATGAAATGACATCTGATGTCCTCAAAGAGGGTGCAATCGTGCATTAGATGTGACCATGTTTGGTTTTCTCCGCAGTGGCATAATGGGGAATCCCTGATGCCGAAAGTTGACAGCTTGGCATTAAAAGAGCCATGCCCTGTTAGAAGAAAGGTGGTGTAGAGCCCCGGTGAGAACCAGTTTGGCTGTTCGGGATTCACTTGGGTAAATGTCCGGGATGAACTTCCGGGTTATCTCACCTTTAGTTGAGTCCGCCCATCGGGACTGCCAGGTTTGTTGAAGATATTTGGTTAGTCGTTTCTTTTCTGCGTAGCTGTTGTTGGTCGGGTCTGTGGTGAAGCCAAGGCAAGTTACACTGTTCCCTCTTGATAGTTGATATAGCATGCCACAGCGGACAACCTCCAGGTCCAAGGGTAGGAGCCCCACAAGGGCCTGCAGTGCATGTGAGCTGACCGTGCAGCATGCTCTGGAGACAGTGAGTAAGATGCTGCGCTGTATCGTTTCTAGCTTTCTTTTATTGACTGCGGTGGTTGCTTTTTTAAACCAAATCCCTGCTGCATAGCTGATGGCTGGAATGAAGAAAGCCTTGTAAAAGAGGATCAGGGTTCTTTTCCTTAAGCCCCAATCCTTTCGCGAGACTCTTGCTATGAGGGTTGAGTAGTTTTTGATCTTTTTTTGTAGATATACGAGGTGTGGGGTGAATGAAAGATTTTTGTCAAGGATGATTCCTAGGTATTTTAATTCCGTGGTCAGTTTTATGGTTTTTCCTTCTATTTTTATCTGAGGTGGCCTCCTGATATCAAGGGAGCCTTTTAAAAGTATTGAGGATGTCTTATAAGGTGATATTCTTAAGTGATGATTTTTTGACCATTCTTGGAGGGTATCTATGGCCCTGTTTGCAATAGCCTCAAGTTGTGCACGATTGTCCGCCTCCAGCATCAGGACCAGGTCATCTGCGAAGGCTTGAGCATCTGCTCCGTTTAGATCCTGGTTGAGGAAGCCGTCCAACACCAAGTTCCAGAAGAGACTTCTGAAGAGACCACCAAGTCACTTCTGATAATCAAATCAAGAGATAATCAAATATTGCTTTCTCGTGTTGCCTTTCTAACATGCTGCTATAGAGCATAAGACTCACCAGTCTACGCCGACCGGGCTAGCCGGATAGGTAAAGTGCCTGCCTGGCAACTCAAAGGTCGCGGGTTCGAATCCCGCTTCCGGTTTGGATCAAAGTACTGCAAAAACCTTGGGAGGTGCATTATGGCCACAGAAGCCGATGCGCCAACAACTACCAAAAAAAAAAAAAAAAAATCACCAATCTACTGGCCCGCTCCACTTGCCTTTGTAGCTGATCGTTATACTGATCATAATCAGTTGGCCTATAGCAGACTGATGTTTAGTTTTTATTTTAGCCATTTTAGTTTTCCCAGTGCATATGTCACACCAGACTGACTCAGCATTGCACTGCCCACCCACACCCATCCGGGTGCACTGCCATAGGTTCCATGTTCTTCTTAACTAAGAGTATTACTTCTCCCCCCCCCCTCCTGCTTCTCCTTCCTGTACACATTGTACTCGTCATATTGAAGTTCACATCGCTTATGTCTCAGTATTTGTTTACTATACTCCCAGAATTAGTGTACAAGCAAATATACATGCAACTTCCAGTCTATTCACACGCTTTTCACACTACGATAAATAATTATAATAAGCGCACATTACGTTAAAAACCCTTCACCAGGTTCTTGTTCACATGCATAAGGAGTCAGAACATGTATTTCAAATTGGCCGTTCTCTAACTGCGACGTCATATATTGTTTGAAGCGTCTCCATTCCAGTGTCTAGTGTTCTCACAGCCTCATGCTCCCCAGCATCTTCCCCCCATGCTCCATTAGTCCCTATTTAATATTACTGTTGAAGAGCCCATTTCCTCCTGTTTATGTTTAAAGTCACTTGGCTAAATTTCTTAATGTAAAAGGCTTATTTTATGTTTTTTTTTTTTTTTTTCTGCATGTCTTTTATCGCAAAGTTCCTATCGCTATATGCCTGTTCCTGTTAAAAGCACGTTGTGCGATTTGTGAGATAAATGACATGCCTTTGTGCGCGCATATTTCTGGGCTCATCTGATGAAAAACATTGCCTTTGGAAACGAGCATGGGCATTTCAGTGGTGGTGAAAAGTCCTGGCTCCTAGTTACACACCTATGGACTACCTGACGCATGAATGGCTCTGATCCTGCTTTGGTTAGCTTACTGAGTAGCACTTTATTCGAACAAGTGAGTGGACGCTGTCTTGTGCAATTTAGATAAAACATAGGAAGTTGTCCAGTGGCTGGGGAACATCTCGTACAGTGGTATGCCACCTATATGAACTGATAAGCCAACTATGAAACTGATCTCTATGTTGAAGTAGGGTGCAGAACTCAGGGACCAGACTTTAGTTTGCATTTGTGATCCATCACCATTAAAGCACACCTGTCGTCTCTAGGTGGCGGGGTTCCTATGGAGGATTAGACCGCCACGGCGAGCCTGCCGCTTGTGATGGCGTCTGAATAGCGAATCGTTGCTTTGCTTCTTGAAGTTATTGATTCGGACTGGTCTGCTGCTGTTGAACTGCGTATTCCTTAGTAATTAATGAAATGATGCTATATATCCTGTTTATTCCATTACTGCATAGACTTGCATATGGATTGCGTTCCATTTCCTGAGCAGTGCTATTCTCGATTACGGCTTCAATTTGCTATGTGATGCATATGTTGCATCAGCTGCATACGTTGTTGTGGTTACAAAGTCCTTGACTTATTCCAACTGTGGATTTATATAGTGAATGCAAAGTCGACTTTCTGTGGTGAGGTGAAACGGTTAAATATTTCCTCGTAAGAAAGACTTATCCTTTAATCAAGACCAGCAGACTCGTGATCAGCTTTAGTGCGAAATAGCTGTTTCATTGACATATGAACTAATGAACTGATATGGCCTCTAAACTGAAATTATTATATTTATTCTGTATTTGTTGTTTCATTGAACTAATTAAATGACATATCCTCCAATTTTGGAGTATTATAGTGATGCTGTGTACGATATTATCAGTACGCTGGCAGACGATTGATGCTGTATTTGATATCATACGTATGCAGGTAGACGATCCCTGGCCGTCCCCATGTGCCAGGAATGGTTATCATTCCTAGTGTGGTAGTATGGTATGTTATGCTAGAAACTTGTACAATAATTCAAGATGGTGAGGTTTCCAGGAAAAGTGGCTGGGACCGCCTTCTTTAATAAATAAACTTTAAAAAAATCACTATATGCCTGAATGCATTCCAACATGTTCTGAGTATTCAGATTCTGTAGTGTTTCCTTTGTCTACCTGTTTGTTATATTCATCTATGTGCGTTTGAAATTTTCTTCCGGTTTCGCCTATGTATACCTTTCCACATTTTCATCTATTTTTGCATATTATGCATCTTCTATTACGGTGGCGGATCTTTGAACCAGTCCCGTATCTTATTAATGAGCTTAATGATCACTAGAAGCCCGTACTTTTTATAGATTCTTCCCCCCCCCCAATAGCTTTTATGTACGGAACTACTACCTCTCATTTGATCCATATTGCGTGTTGTGTTGTACTATTGTGTTTTTTTGTTAAAATGATTTTCTAGGTCTTGTTGATTAAATTCCTTGAGTACCCATTATTTAATAATAATCCTAAGGATTATTGGATTATATGCAAAGCTTATGTATTGACCTGAATCCGTCGGTATTCTGTACGCCTGAGAACATAACCTGTCTCAGGCAAGATAAGTGGCAAAGGCTACATAGGCGAAATGTAAGAAAATTTCAGAGGCGCATAAATAAACATAACAAACATGTAGAATCATAATTGCAGACATGCGTTGGAACGCATTCAGGAATTTAGTGATAGGGACTTTGCAGTAATAGGAGGGAAAGAGACTTTGAAAAAAAAAAATAAATAATAATAAATAAATAAAAAAAACCCATCTTACATTAAGAAATTTAGCCAAGTCACTTTAAACACAAACAAAAGGGGAAATTACAGGGTAACTTTGGAATGGGCTTTTCATAGTAAAAATTAGTAGAGATTAATGGAGCATGGGGGGGGGGGTACTGGGAAACATGAGGCTGTGAGAGAAACTGGATTGGAGATGCCTCATACGAAAGACTTCAGAAATTAGAGAAAGACCAATTTGTAATCCTACTTCTGACTCATTATGTAATGAATAAGAAACCAGTAAAGGGTTTATAACGTAATGCTTGTTTATTAAAATTATTTATCGCGGTGTACAAAGTGTGTGAATAGTTTTTTCTGGATGGATAACCGGCAAAGGAAAACCTCTCATTTAAAGGCATGATTAAAGCCATACATGCACATGTTTTTGCTTTTATTGATCCTAATGCAACCCGTGTTTTTGTTTGGGCCATGACTAACCTCAGCAGGCCTTATAATTTCCACACCTCTCTTTTCGCGAATTTATTAGTAAAGCTTTTGAATATCTCCTTTAAGGAGCAGAGATGCTCCTTGAAGTAACATATTTTATTGGACTTTGAACATATTATAATATTTGTTTCATAAAATCTGCCTTGTTGCAGAAGTGATCTAATTACTAAATTATTTTTGTCTTTGCACGAATCGGGCCGAGATTCTTAAACAGGTTTAGAAGCGGCATCTTCAGCTAAATTGGAATCTTTAGTTTCAATTTCAGTACTTGCGTGATTTTCTAATTCTGATATTTCTTTTCATCATTATCAAATAAATTCAGTTCAATTTCATGATCACTGAGAAATATACGAGAAGCCATAATTTCAATTTACACTCATAAAAACTACTATAACATTAAGCTAGACAAATATAAAATGAGTGAAAACATCAGACGCCAATTGCTTAAGCGGGGCGCCTCTGTAGCCAGGTGGGAAGGAGCAGCAGTGCGTAGCACACGCTTCTTGATTAGACCGGGGTTTGAGCCCGTGACCACCAAATACGGAGGATGCGGAAATGTCAGGGAATGGCCACCGCATATCCCCGGAGCAATATGGCCTTAGTTGCTAATGCTCCTAGAAACCAAATAACAAACAACATATAAACTTCATGTTTATATGAGGATATGAAGATATCATGCGCAAAACGTGTTTAGACGCACCGTACAAAATCTCAGAGTTATCTGCAGATTCAACATCCAGCACTGTGTTACTGCATTTATTTCATACGTTTGCCCAATGGGTTACATTTATAACGAACCAACAACTTTAATTTAGGTAACAAAAAATGTGAATAAAAACACTTGTACGCACCGTGGACACTTACGTGTTCTTTGAGTGATTGCGGTTCAAACATGCATGCTCTCTTGTCTTCTCAACTTTTTTGATCCTGTGGTCGTTCTGGAGTATACACAGAAAATTTATTAATTTTATTATATGCAAATATCTAATAGGTTGTAGGTCACACTTTAGCCATCAGAGTATCACAATGGATACAATCACCGTCCTCCATACATCAAGTGGAAAATACCGGGTTTGAATTCCGTAAATGACGCGAAGAATTTTTTTTTTTTTTTTTTTTCTTTCAAAACGTGGCTGAATTAGTTGGTCTCAGCGGAGAGCTGCATGCCCTCCTCCCTGGTTTTTCGTCCAGCAAAGCGACCGCAGAATTCACTGAATGTTCAAACAATGTATGCGGCGCAAAATGGTCTAAGTCGCTGATTTGCGTGAAACTTTACAACAACAACAACATCTTCTGAGGTGTAATTCCAGTTATCCTGTTCCATCGTCCAATTCTGAAAACTGTTCTCTAGAAATGGATTGTAAATTGGCAGGTCTACATTGTTTGGCACCGGAACAGTAGAAGGTAGCATGTTGTGATACACTATATATTTTCCATCCGCAAGCTTTTAAACTTTGATATATCCACTAAACAGTAATAGTAGCCGAAAGGATTATTTTTGGCTGTCTCTATATTCCAGAGATAATAGAAGGCATACCCTTGCCAATACCACGAAACCATCTCTAATGTTGACTTGCAGTTATCACAGCAGAACTGAGTTGCCCACACTGTCTTGATTCACCCATCGGCATTCAAAAATAGACTTCGATTTGTGCTGGAAAAAAAAAAAAAATTGATATGCATTCGTTGGTGGCACCAATTGCAAATATGCCCCTGGGAATAATTTTCACCTCGGTTTGGTAGCCATAGCAAACTGGCGGGAAAAAGATCTTATTGTATGAATATCGTAGGCTCGAATATCACAGTATTCGTACGCATTTATGTAATGTATATAAATTTCACAAAAACATAAAACTTTCAATATCCTCCTAAATATTAGGGGGGGGGTGAAGATTCTCTTGATTCAGCCCACAAAATACATATGACACAGTTAGATATAAACATATATACTAGTTATTACATAATTAAATTAATTAGATACGTTTAAATAAAATAGCGAGGTGTATCTGCTAAATATCACTTGTAATGAAATATAAGTATCTAAAATTTATTTTCGGTTAAAGAGATCCGAACTGAACTGTAAAGCGCGTTAAAAGCACTTTTAACGCGCTTTACAACTGTAAAAGCACGGTAAAGCGTGCCTATCGTTTCCCCATCTGGTTCAGCAGAAGGAGCACACATCTTAGTTGTAGATTCAGTAACGAAACTACAAATTCTGTGCTTCCCAGGCGGATTGCCGAATGCCCCCCCCCCCATGTGATCTTTAGCAACCATATAAAATTAGCTATTCGGACTCTCCCGCTCCTTAAGCCCTCCGTTTTGGCGCACCTGGCGGTATGATATTTTTAGTAAAACACAAACCGCGATGAATTCTTGTATTCCGAGATCACGTTGTTCTGCTTGGTCGATCTTCTTAGGCGTTATTATTATTAGCCATGTGGTGCAAGGAAGCCTATGCTGTACCAGCCAAAAAAAAATTCCCAAGAGAGAGAGAGAGAGAGAGAGAGAGAGAGTGTAATATCCGTTTACTGCCAAAATTTTGTCTTATTTGTATACAGTCAAAAGGATGCATACAGAGAAATACCTTACACAAGGTTACAGCTGTGTACATAGAAACACTCAACACAAATAGAGCGGTAATATAAGGGCAGCGTTATTAAATGGATAAAAACACAAAAATGTATAAATTAACACTTGAAACATGTAAAAATTTTGCAAAAACATAAAACGTTAATTTCCGCCAAAAACAATAGATAAAAACCAGTCGCTCTTGGATTTGGCACATATACTGAGATTATTTATTTTATTTTATTTTTTTTTTTTAATTATATATGTTGCCTATACATTACACAATAGAAATAACCCTACTTACAAACCAATCCAATTTTTACAAGATCGGCTAACGTTTAAAAAGACAAATGAGAGGAAATACCAGGATAAGCGACCACTGGTATCAAAGCTTACAGTGGTCCTTTTCTTTTATGTGCACCTGCACATGGTCTGTCGAGTATCAGCGTGACAAAAATCTGCTCTGCGTGTTATTAGTTGCGCGTGCCTTTCCTTTTAATACAAGTTAGCTGTACCTTATTTATTTTAACTGTTGGCAAGCGGTAAATGTAGCGAGTGCGCACCTCGTCTTGCGCACCTCTTCTGCATTTCTTGTTGATGCTGTAGGAGCAAGTGTAAACAGATGAGGCTACACGGCAGCTAAGTCCCAAAGGCAAATGCTTTGATGTGCGTGTGTTTTCTTCAGATTTACACCATTAATAATTGCAACCACCCAAGAACGCAGACTGATAAACACCTCTGTTGCAACCGTGCGCCGACATCATACAGTAGATTATGCATTCTTACGTGTAAGGCAGATATTTATTTATAGATCAGAGTAATGTATTGGAGTTTGCTGTGTGATATTCATGAGGAGGGTACCGATAACCGCTACGTTTAATCTAACTTTGTCAGGATGAATACAGAGACTGATTTCGTAATGATTTAAACAATAAAAGTGCAATGTTCATTAAAAAAGAGGAATTGCTTTAAATGTGTTTATTTCTTAATAAGCACATTTAAAAATCTTACCATACTATGTATTTTAGGGAAAGAAGCCTCCTTAGTCATTACAACGAAAGCGAATGTCCTTCCACACCATTACGCAAAAGCTTCATTTCTATTTCCGTTAGGGCTGATTGGAATTTTACAAGCCTTTTTTTTTTTTTTCTTTTTTTTACCGTGGACATGTTAGTTATTGTCGGACAGTAATTACATTTTTCCCTTCTGGAAATGTGGGGATTTTTATCCTGCTTTTTTTTTTTTTTTTTTTTTGGGTAGTTGTTGGCGCATAGGCTTCTGTGGCCATAATGCACCTCCCAAGGTTTTTGCAGTACTTGATCCAAGCCCGAGTTGGGAATCGAACCCGCGACCTTTGGGTTGCCAGGCAGGCACTTTACCCACCCGGCTAGCCCGGTCGGCCTTTTTATCCTGCATTCCGACAGTAGAATATACAAGATCTACAGACAGATATGCTGACTTTCCCCGCAGCTTTAGCTACCTCAGCGCTTATGCTAACAACACAAAACCCGAATAAAATGGTGTTTATTTAGTTTTGTCAGTTACTTTCAGACACTCACTTAATGTTTTATTAGTTACCATATCTGTTATGGTGGAAATGAGATGTATCGCCTAATCACTTGATCTACATTGTGAATATACACAATGTCATAAATGCAGCAAATCCTTTGCCATCTGATCCTTCATCATCAATGAAAGGCTACAATATTTGAATCCTGTAAGTATGTGGATTCCGATCGTTTTGTGTAGTATCGAATGGTTTTGTGTAGTCAAGGCTGGTCTAAGCTTAATAATTCTCAAAATCGTGCAATAGATTTCTCTTCGAAAAAGCGCCCGTTGCATACGTTCAACATTATCAGCTGCTCGCTTTATGTTTTCCGTTATATTAACTACTAATTTAAATTTATTTATGCATATGCTTATGAACAATTGATTAGGAGCTTTTATAATATCGAATTATGTACGAAAGTTGCTTTTCATTACAGGATGTCCCTTTAATATATTTTAACAATGAACACGTTTCTGCTAAACTCATGTTGCACTTGTTGACAAAAGTTAGTTACAGTTCAGTCTGTTCATTGTCTTTTGTAAATAGAGCTGAAGTTGCATTATGTATCAAATAACTGATGCAAATGAATGCGTGCTCTTGATATATATATAGTGTTTTAAATTTTCACAAAACAAATGTAGGCGCATATTCTACATCTAAAGATGAGAAAAAAGTCGTTTAAAGATATCATTATTATTATTATTATTATTAAAATCAGTTTATTTCCCAAGAAACCTTGGGTCACCCCGGGACGACTCTGTGCCAGAAGGGTGTGAATACAGACTAAGGTGCGAGGAACACAATGTACAATAAACAAGGGTACATTCGTGCTCGACCCGAGACTTTTACAGGATTAAATAAACAATAATGTACAAAATATACAGTAATATACATGATTACATGAAGACAGAAAGTCTTTGTCATATACAAAGAGGCAAGTTAAAAAAAAAAAAAAAAAAGGTCTGTCCAGGAGCCAGTGAGTATTATAGGTTCATAATCTGGTAACAGTTCTTGAGGATCTCCTTCCTGTAGGGCTTGTCTTCACAGAACCTATCAGGGTGGATCCTAAATTTATTGAAGATCCGAAGACAATTGGCTGGAAATATGTTCCTCAGGGAATCAATGCTTGACAGCGTAAGACGTAGAGGGAGACAGGAGTCGGGGTGCTTCCCTCTTGCCCTCTTCGGGCCAGAGATTAATGCGGATACTGATGGAGCATCAATTCGCCTCGTTATAAGCCGTGCAAGCGTGAGAACATTTTTTGTCATGATGATATGTCTCCAGGGTGTGGTGCCTAGATTTGCTTGTAGGATAGATCTGGAGATAGTTAGGGGATGGCCTACCACCCTGTTCATCCATCTAAGCAACCAGTACTCTAAACTAAGATACTTCTGAAATTATGAGGCAGGGCAGATGACCAAATTTCTGAAGCATAGAGAGGAATCGGCGTAATACACCTCAGGATGTGCCGAACAAGAACATATGTTTCAAGAAAATCTTTATCTCCGAAGTATTAAACATTTATCATAGGTTACATAAAATGAAACTGAAATAAATCTCTAAAATGAAAAAAAATTGGTTACGTAAAAGAATAGGTTACCTAAAATGAAAAAAAATTGATAAAATAAAGCAGTTATTCAAAGAGATTTCTATTTTGTTGAATGCAGCATTCTCGTGCAACGAATCCACGATTCCTTGTCATGCCTTATAGTTTCAGCAGCTTCCAAAATTCGATTTCTCCGTTCTCCTTGAACGAATATGAGTAAAATAAACCATGCATTTAATGTGACCCCATACGAAGCAATCTAAGGGTGTGAGGTGAGATGATCGTGGTTGATATTGTACGGGACCGTTACGACGACTTCATCAGTGTTTGTACTCCTTATTTGAAAAACCATAAACATCATGGGAAAAGTGTGCTGGTACACCATTGTGCCTAAACCACATAAACCTCTACTGATTTTCAAATGGTATGTTTTTTTCTAGTAGTTTTCATAAATTGGGTAGGCCGTTCCTCAAAAAATTAGTAGTAATAAGATTGTCCCGAGTTTTTTTTTTTTTTTGGTAGTTGTTGGCGCATAGGCTTCTGTGGCCATAATGCACCTCCCAAGGTTTTTGCAGTACTTTGATCCAGGCCCGAGGCGGGATCAAATCCGCGACCTTTGGGTTGCCAGGCAGGCATTTTACCCACCCGGCTAGCCCGGTCGGCATTGTCCCGAGTAACGCCACACCTAACATTTCAAGAAAAGATATGTTGATAATAAGTACTGACAATCGTATGGGGGTTTCTTCGGTCCAGGTTTGAATGTTTCGCGAGTTGAGAATTCCATTTCTTGATAAACATAATTCATCTGTAACGAGAACATGGCTGAGAATCGAGGATCACATATATATTTCAATATGAGTCACTGATAAAAGTTTCTGCGTTTATTCAAATCTTGTGGCAACAGTTCTTGTACAAGCGTAATGTAAAATGGATATAATTGTTTTCCGTGTAGTATCCTCCATACCCTTGCAGATGAAACGTTTACTTGACCTAATCTTCTGATATTTGTGATAGGAGACCTTCTACAGTACGAAATATTTGTTCAGCATTTGCAATTGGTCGAAACATCCATCTACCAGTGCTTACTTATAATGGTTTCAGCGTACCTGTTTCGCTAAGCCTCCACAGCACCAAATGTTTGATAATTTTGCACTCGTCGAGTTGTAAATTCTTTGGTATGTCTACGAAGAGCAGCTCCTCCGAAAAATTCTTATGAACCTCACAATAAATCAAAATCATATCAGTTAACTTGGAAAAAGTTAACTGATATAATTTAGCTCCTCCCCGATAAATAAATAAATTCAGGTTTTTTATAGCAGAAATGCAGTACTGTGAACAATGAGGCAATCGTCATAGAACTCAAGTAACAGACACTTTGAAACTGCTAATATGTAATAAAATAAATAAATTTTTTGTTTGTACTCTGGGACGACCAGAGGAGTTCACAAGATAGACAGGATACAAGAAACAGCACGGTATTCAGCAGTCACGGGCTTGAACCCCGGTCACTCAAGCACGTGTACTTATGCACCCGCGCGCCTGACCACTAGGCTATGGCGGCCTTCATGTATTGTGCACACAATATTTACAGCAGTGTGTATTGTGTGCACAATACATACAAGCTCACAACTGAGTAATTGGTATGATTAATGTAGTAGAACAACACTATTCATGATGGTTGGTATGTTTTGTTCTGTATAAAGACGTTTCACAGTCATTCTTTTGACAAAAGGTTTAACATCTTGGAAATAAAAAATAAATAAATAAAAATAAAAAAAATTGAGACATAAGTTTATACTATGCACCTTGTTTTTAGTTGTATAATATGCTCCTCGCCCCGTGCACTTCTGAAACATCTCAAATATGGTTGGTTAGGTTTAAAGAGTAGTCTAACCGTGCTGCATTTCTTTCGATATTACGTTCGATATTACTCTGGGTGGTCCACATAGGGTCAGAAGGGCTTACAAGATAAAGAACACAAGAACATTATCCTATTCTGTGGTCACGTGGATGTGAACGATGGACTAATTCAAACGGATGTACTACTTACTATGGCAATGACTACTCGGCTATGCCGGGTCTTAAAAATAACGCTCTGTTTCCACTCCATCACGAACGCATAGGCTAGAGGAGTTCGCAGCTAATCCTTTTGACATGAATATTATAATGAATGGTGTTAACCATTATATACCAGTATACCACTATAATCCCACGTTAGCCATTCGGCTCCTCAGTCAAGCATTGTGTCATTTTTATAAATAAAAACAAATTCCATTCTTCGTGCGCCTGATTTTTATCGTGTTACTAAAAATAAATCCTTGCGACAAAATAAATTCATGAACAAATTCTGTATACACAACGAATCACAGAATTATACATCTCTAGATACTAATTACGTACAGAATGAAGTAGCGAATGAATGAAGTCCGAGATTATCGCGCCTTTTTAAAAGAACTAAAATTTGCTGCTTCGTCGTTATCATTCAGAACACCAGAATGAGACCTTTTGTAAGCAATCTAATGAAATTGTTTTGTACAGGTTTTTTAATATTTAAAAGCTGTCAAACAGTTGGTAGCTGACACAAAACTAGATAAAGCCATCGGATGAACAATGAACGCATTTGTTTTTACAGACTGAAATTTTTTTCTCTTTAACTGGAAACATAGGTGAGCTAAGCCTGAACACATTGACTGCAGTCATCACCCTGCCCAATCTATATATTCTTCTTTAAGTCTTTGTCTCCATGTATGTTTTCAATCACGCATCTCTGGTAGGCTTCTTATCATAAGCCGGTCGCCTGAGATAATATACCTTCTTTTATTTTCAATCAAATAGCGTTTAAAATACCTGGGGACTGAAAACTTGTGCCGCTTCCCTGCACTAAGGCTGATGCATTAGTGTACGTCGACATTGAATCACCTTAGAGACTTTGGCCTTATCTTACGCTGTTGTTGCTTATACCGCCACGGTAATCTGAACAAAGACCACTCCGGCACCTGCTGGGTGCGTGTTTTCAGCTATTTGCATGTGAAAGAACCAATAGACAAAGAAGATAAATCCTTGATGATGAGAAGTAGCGGAATTTCAACAAGTGCCTGGAAGACTCTTTTTACAGTGCTTAAGTGAACTAGTTGTTAATTGAGGTCTAAGCGGTGCGGACGCTTTCTTCGAACTTTTTATAATAAAAACCAAAATGCGCCGTGTACTGTGGATCTTTCTAAGGGTTTCGACACAGTCAGTTATAAGCGTTTACAAAATTAAACTTTTCCATCGTATGTATTCCGAATAACCATTAGTTGCATCGTGAAATTACTTTAATTAAATTATTTCATTAGATTAGAAGGGTTGAACCTACAGTACAGAATATTCGTTTCTCATTGGAGAAACTAACATATAAAGACGTATTGAAAAGTAATGCCTCCTAATTTTTTTAGATGACGAGAAGAGATGGGAATTTCGTTAAAACAAAATCTGGAACATTTTTGAATTATATTCTGTAATGCTACATAATTCTCAACATAATCACCATAGCGGTCCGTTCGCCTCTGCCATCTTTTAGGTAGTTTCACGAGTCCGTCACGATAGCATTGTGGGTCTTGTTGAACGTAATGCTATGGTAACTTGCCTTCTCAAGACGTGCTGTCCCCCTCAGAAATTGCTTCTGTTTCGGGAAGAGATGGAACCCTGTGCTGTGCTGTGCTGTGCTGTGCTGTGTGGCGTTGCATTCATTTTCATTCATTTATTAATTATACGCAATATACAGTCTCAAGATTATGTACATCAAAGTATATACATGATTTATATACAATATATATTTACATATAATTAGATGCTCTACATATCATTAAACACTCGGCGCGCGTGTGTCTGTGTGCGTGCGCGTGTGTTCTTGAATCATGGTAGCTCCCAGGCATAAGCCCAACTCTACCTTGAGAACTTGTGAATATGTAGTCTTTACAAAGCAGGCCTGGAAAAGTATGTTGAATTACCTGGGTCTGATTTTACTGTAGCGCAATTTGTATGAAATCCCACACCCACTGGAAGTAGTGTAATACCAGTGTGTGCCAGCAATCCCGCTCCCTGGGTTGCCCATACCAGGAAGCCAGCAGGGTAAAAAACCACCAATAATCAATAGTCTGGATGGCACAACTATAAAACTTCAAAAATTACATTTCGACTGAATATTTCCTCATTTGCTGTTCTACGTGCACTTGCACCTCAAAACCCAATAAAGGTACTGTCCAGCAAATGTTCAACTATACGCCAATGACAATATAACTATTATAGCACCAGACCCGACGCAATGAATCAGGTCCAGCACCCCAGAATCCAAAAGGAAGTATTCATTATCACTGCACAAAAGACAACTAACGAGAGCACCAGACCCATCACCATGAATCAGATCCAGCACTCCAGCTGCTAGCCAGAAGTAGAAACCAATAGTTGAACGCAACGTTCTCTAAAATCACAGAACTGACACATGGAATCGGATCCAACAAGAAACTCCATGAAGACAGTCCAGTCACCAGGTTTGTCTTTCAAAGAAAGGCTCTGAGAACAGTTCTTATTCCAAAAACAGCAGCTGAAAACTCCTGAAATTAATTAAAACAGTCACGATTTGCAATAAGTAAATGTATTGTATCAAACGATAAGCCAGGAATATGTGCCATCAAAGTCTGCCTTTGGTCTTCATGCTCCGGACATAAAAAAAATTACATGCAATCAAATTTCTTGTTCGCCACATGTATAGAAAGGATCTGTCTCCAATCCTCTCTCATATAATTTGGCCCTAAGTGAGCCATATCCTGTTAACGAAAAAAGAAGTATACATAGAAGGCGCAAACCAAGATGCTACGGTTGTTGACAATGCATAGTTCACCAGGGGAATATACAAAGGCTACTAGGAAAATTTTGCAATACAGCTTTGTTAATTTAATTTTTTCAAAGTAATTTCCTCTACATTCAATACACCTCTCCATCCTCCGAAACCAATCTTTAAACCAGTTCTGCCAAGTTTCACTAGTGAGTAAAGCACACTCGTTGTCCCAAGCCCGTAGAAGGTCCTCATCACTGGAAAACCGCCTCCCTTTTAGCTTCATTTTCACATGCGGAAACAGTGCAAAGTCGCAAGGAGCAAGGTCTGGACTGTAGGGAGGGTGCTCGAGAAGTTTCAGTCCTGTCGTGGTCAAATATTCGGTGCAGGCTTTGGCGCGGTGAGCTGCAGCATTATCGTGATGGAGGTACCAGGTGTCCATTCTTGACTTTGGCCGCAGGTTCTTCATAGATCCAATGACTTTAGGCAGGCATTGTTCAGTATACCACTTAGCTGTGACTGTCTTCTGCGTGTCCAAAACGACACGTTCCACAATTCCACTCGATTTGAAAAATACAGCTATCATTTTCTTCTTTACAGATCGGGATTTTCTGACAATTACGGGTGTGTCGTCATCATCAAAGACCCAAACTTTGTTTTGAGCCTTGGTCGGCAGATCGCAATAGTACAGCCAAGTCTCGTCACCTGTCACGATGTTGTTCACATACCCTTATCAAATTTTTTAACATCTCCCGGCACCAAGTCACACGTCGTGTCATCTGCTCTTCAGTCAGTTGATGCGGCACCCAGAACAAAGTTTCTTCAGGTGCAAATGATCTTGCAGAATCGAACGAATTGCTGGTGCAGTTAGGCCCAAAGTATCCTCTATCTGTTGGTAGGTCACTCGCCTGTTTTCGTCAAGCATTTTCCTCACAGCAGTAACGTTTTCCTCCGTAACTGACGTTCGTGGCCTTCCCGGCCTCTCAGAATCCTCCAGAGTGAAATTTCCCCTTTGGAATTCTCTATACCACCCGAATATCGTTGTACGATGTGGACAATCATCATCTAGTGCAAGAGACATTTCTTCTAAGCACTGGTCTATGGTTAAACCACGCACGAAATTATACCACAAAACTGTCCTTATCTCATTTCGTGACCGCGATGCCATCGCAAGCATTTTACACTCTCACTACTAATGAATAACTGAGCCCATCGACTTGGCGCGGCGGCTACTATGCACGTATGAACATGTCTCAACATGCAGCAACAAGCAGCTTCCTGTGATTCATTGTTGCGTCATATTGCAAAACTTTCCTAGTACCCTTTGTATTTCCTCGTCACAGCTCCAACATCACCACTTTCCCATCTGGTCTGCCATAAATCCATTCATTTATTCCATATTCGTTGTTTCTCTTCTTTAATATTATTCTCCAAATCGATTGTGATATCCAAAAACGTTAACAACATACCCTTTTTCAATTTATACAAAAAAACCTCTGTAGACAATAAAAAAATCCAATAGCATGTTACCAGAAATTACCTGTAGGGCGTTTGTAGACGCTGTCCTAGGTACTTTCAGTAAATTAATAACATAAAGCTCTGAAGCGATAAATGTTTCGATCGAATCCTAGTTTTAGTTACCACAGAAAACTAAGCAACAGCCGCATATGCCACTATCTGGAGAAAAATAGTCTTATAATACACCCCTTATTAATACTCCTTATTAATACTCTTATAATTCAATCCCCACTCCTTACGAGAAATCCTAGCAGTGGAGGCTGTAAAGTGTCTTACTTTTACATTCAGGTGTGAAACGTGGCAAAAAGGAAAGTTTGTCATCTATGATTAATCCCAAATACTTAGTTTTAGCCACATAAGGAATCTGAACTCCACTAAAAGAACTCTTGGAGGTCTGCCGTAATCAAATTGTTTCTTAAAAACCATAAAACAGGTCTTACTTGCAGAAACCTTCAATTTGTTCAATTCAGCCCACTGCATTAAATCATCTAAACAGATGAATTAAATCCCAGAAACTCCAATCACAAGGTCATCAGCATAGGCTATCTTAACAAACTCTGTAACCTCCTTAACAAGTCACTGATATAAAACTGCATTCCAAAAGAGAAGTCCCAAAACCGAACCTTGAGGACAACCTCTCGAGACACCGGTACTATATGACAGATGACGTGCATGCACAGTAATAAATCTGTCCTGAAAATATGACCTTATAGTGTTAAATATGTAACTATTACACTTTGCAGGCAGAAGAGATCGAAAGGCACTTTCCCACCACACCAAATCAAATGCTCCTTCGAAGTCTATAAAGACCATAAGACCATAGTTATCAGAAGGATCTATGATGTAGTTCAAAAGACATGTTATTGCATCCTCTGTAGAGTGCCCCTTCTTAAATCCATACTGATCAGCAGAACACAGATGCTTATCCTCTAAAATCGCAGAAATTCTGGGAGCAAGTAACCTTTCATAAACCTTACCCATGTTCGTCAAGAGAGAAATTGGTTCGTATGCTCTCGGATCAGTCCTAGGCTTACCAGGCTTATGCAATATCTTTAGCAGTGCCAGCTTCCACGGTCTTGGAAAAGTACCCTCATTGAACCATTTATTAAATAATTTGAGGACAATAATCATAAAACTTTAATGATTACTTGATTTTCAATTAAGTCCAAACCCGGATATGTCTTAACGTTCAATTTCGCTACAGCTGGACCCAACTCTACCAAACTGAGCAGTTCATCATCAGTCACTGCTCCTGCAAACTCGGAGTTAATCCGGTGTATCTCTGCTTGTTCAGGTGAATCATCATGAGGAAGGTCCTGAAGTCTTCTAACAATCGTTTCCACAGTAGAAAAACAATCCGATGTCTCATCATTATTGTTCAATACAGTGTTGTATTTTTCTCCACAAAGCAATTTATTACGAGAAATTTTATACACGACACCCCAGGGATCTGTGTTACCAACCTCATTAACCAAATTTTGCCAACAAGTTCTCTTGCTCTCAGCAATAGCCTTATGAAAAGCCTTTCTATAGGCATTTTTAAATGATTCCACATCAACACGAGAGAGAGAGAGAGACAGAGAGAGACATGTCTATTTGTTTCGTATACTTTACTAGCCTGGCATACCTGAGATCTCAGAGCAGACAAAGCAGGAGTCCACCACGGGACAGACAATTTTTTAGTCCTTTTTCTCCTGGTGGAGTGTACACAAGCCTGGAAAATGTGATACTGTACATAGTTTACGTATTCATAAGCTGTCATAGCATTTAAACTCTCTCCAGGTATCTCACTATTATCATATCGAAAACTGTAGTCCAAATAATTTTATAAATTGTTCCAGTTAACACGGTCCATACAAAATCTAGACAGATCACTCGTAGCGAAGCCCTTTTCCACTCCTTCGAAACATAGATCAAATGAAATTGCACGGTGATCACTATTTACTAGGCCAGAATTGACTTCCCGATTGAAAATACAGGTTGCCACAAAAATATTGGTACAAACGTTTAGGGGAGGTAGGTAACATCTAAAGGAATGTGAATCGCATAGGAACCCATAACCGGAAACGTCCCGGGAAACTAGTAGCAGAGGCACAAGAAGCAGAAATAGTAAGCCGCAAACATTTATTTGACATAATATTAACAATGTAGTACGAGATGGATGCATTTCATGATGTTACAACAGATGCTCGAAGGTTCCACCATGAGACGCGATGCATGCGTGACACCGACGCAGCATGGATTGGCTGACACGGTCGAACACACCTGGAGTTTCTTTGACAGTAGCAGCAGCGCAGACGAGTCTCGCCACGAGATCCATTTCCGTCTCCACAGACGATTCATACACGATAGATTTGAGGGCCTGCCACAGAAAGAAATCAAGGCTCGATAAATCAGGTGAGCTTGGGGGCCAGGCAACGGGTCCACCACAGCCAATCCATCGACGCCCAAAACGCTTGTTCAAAAGGTCACGAACACACCTTCCATAATGGGCAGGCGCCCCGTCATGTTGAAACCAAATGTTGCGTCTCACATTTGCTGGAACATCGTCAAGTAACCCTGGTAGAACTTGTTCAAGAAAGATCCGATATTTAGCGGAGTTCATGCGGGATGGTAACAGGTATGGGCCGACTAAGCAGTCACCGACCATACCTGCTCACATATTTATTGCGAAGCGATGTTGTGCCGCATAGGGGCGCACGCCGTGTGGGTTGTCGAGCCCACACGTGAGCATTGTGCTGATTGAATAAGCCTTCCCGAGTGAAATAAGCCTCATCCGTGAACAAAACATAGGCTGGAAAATTCAAGTCTTGAACACTTTTTTGGAGAAACCACTGCGCAAAAGCCACACGTGCAGGATGATCTTGGGGGAGGAGTAACTGAACCCTTGGAGATGAAAGGGGTGTAAGGAATCGTCGTGCCAGACACTGTACACTGCAACGAGACACTCCTAAGGCAGAGGCAACGGCACGTGTGCTGGTAGTAGGATTATTCTGGACGGCATTCAACACACTTTGTTCCATGCCGGGAGTTCGCGTCGAACGTGGTCTGCTCGCACTACTCCTGTTACCTCTAATTGAACTATAATCGCACAAATTTTGATGCACACGCGCAAACAAACGGTGGTCCAGTACATGTCTGTCTGGGAAGCGTTCTCCATAAATTCGTTGAGGAGCTCGCCCATTGCCCTCATCTAATTCATACACTAGGTGCATGTTTGCCAGCTCACAGTTCGTATATCAATGCATGCTCTTCGTGCGGCGACTACTGCTTGAATTTGTAAACCCGAAATTTTCTCTCACGCGAATTGATGAACAGCGCCGTCTCCCGACTTACGGTGACGTTTTCGGTTATGGGGTCCTCTGTGATTCACATTCCTTTAGATGTTACCTACCTCCCCTAAACGTTTGTACCAATATTTTTGAGACACCCTGTATATATCAGCTTCGGCTCGGGGCACTCTTAATATGAAAATGTTTTATTTTCTGTGTATATTGTATATATGTATATTGTATATATGTATATTTATTTTCTGTGTATATTGTATATATGTATATTGTATATTTTCTGTGTATTTTTGCAAATTTCGAATTTATATCTAGGCAAACTCTTCGGGAAATGAAAAATATCTTTACGCTACGGTTGCTTTCTGTTCAGCGACATAATTTTTATCGTCAACGTGATAGAAAGATTTTTAATTTCACAAATAATTTAGTGTTTCACGTTGCATCTTTCACACGTTATGTAATGAAGAAATTAAATCGTGCCGATAAAAAAAAAAAAAAAACACAAGAGAGAGAGGACGATTAAGTCCTCATACTTTTTCGTTTCATAAATGTTTAAATTGGTTGAAATCTGAGGAAGTTACCCAGGAAAACAATGTTTTTCGCATCATATTCGCATATTTTGTATCATTCTGAACCACTAGAGCGGAGAACAGGTGTTCTCCGCTCTAGTGGTCCCCGGATTTGCAATAAACCAGCTCTTAGACCATAGACGGGTGTACGCGGTGAATTGAAATGTGACGCGATTCAATTAGAGACTATAACCAAAAACCAAACTATTATTTTTAGGCCACCTGAATAATTAAATTCATCTGCTGTGTCATATGTCTGTTAATTGCGTGTATTCTATGGTCGGTTTGTCTGTTAGCTGGACGAAAAAACCTTGCTATCTACGCCTGAGACCGACTAACTCAGCCACGGAGTGAAAAAAGCCCATTAAAGTTCCTTGCTTATCGACGGGATTCGAACCGGGCCTTTTCCACCCACTGTGGGGAGGACGGTGACGATACCACTGTGCCATCCACGCAGACATTCAATTAGAGACTGGACAAATCTTTTGATCAGTCTAATTGAAAGACCAAGATCGATTAATTCGGCCTCGGTGTGAGGGAAAAAAAAAAAAAAAAAAAAAAAAAAGAGCCTCCGTAAAAATCAACGATTTCGGATGTGGCAGTCAGAATTGTGTTATGATAGAAGTCTGGAAGTGACCACATCAAGCTCCAGCTCTCAATGGCGGAAAAATAAGATAGCTTAATGGAATAAAATCTTTCTATTTAGTGAGGCGGCGACGAAATGAATTCAGTATTACCACGGTCTTCTTCTGTAGTGGGGAAAGACAACATTCTTGCTTGCATCTGGGCGCTTAAAAGTCATGACGACGACTCTAGTTGTAATGCGTGCATAGTGAGAGGGAGTCGACACAAAAAACAATGGTAGAGAAGTTGAAATTCCAACCTCGAATTGTGCTGTTTCATTGTGCCCAGAGAATAACCTCCATTTCAGAAGAGCCGTATATGTAAGATATATGAGGTAGTTGCACGTGACCAGAAAGACGCAATGCATTACGACACCATCAACCGTTCTCGGCTTTAATTCCCGCACGTCACTGGGATATTGGTTTAGCCACGAGCAAAGCGAAACGATCAGCCGGCAAGCCGCTGTCACGCGCAGAAACTACGCTCCAACTGCAGTGTCAATATCACCCTCTGAAATAGGACGGTAGCGGAAGTGTGTTTTCTGTAAGCCTCGTGGCCCGCAGCAGGTCTTCTTTGTCACGTTAAGAGGTCCATACAGAAAACGCAATTATTCCTTTATTGAGTAGAGCTACAGATCGCCAAGAATAAAAAAAAAAAAAAAGTCCTTGCTAACTGACAGAAAAGAGTGAATCGCGTAGACGTCTGTATTCTGCTTGTTTGAGTTCCTAAATTAAAAACATGTTGATTGCCACTACGTTCTCGGAATCCTATCGGCAGTTCTGGCCTCGATCGATTATGTAGTAGCACAGAAGCTAAAGATAAGGCTATGATTCCCCTCCCTCCCCCTCCCCTCAACTAGAACTTTGTGTGCGGGGACAGACAGACAGACAGACACACACACACACACACACACACACACACACACACAGAGAGAGAGAGAGAGAGATGAATGTAACATTTATTGATAGTTGATAAAGATGACCGCCCTTCGAAGACTCGAGACTATTGCATTGCCATAAGATATTAATAGCTACAAAAGGAGTTGCATATGCCACCATAACGTAACTTGATTAAGTGGAAGAGATACAGAGCCGTCTTAAAGTATTTGGAAGCCATCGGCATTAATTTTTGCACTGATTGTAAAATGTTACGATGGTTACTACTTAGAAGTAGTAACCATCTAAGTTACTACTACTTAGAAGTAGTAACCATCATAACATTTTACAATCAGTGCTCAAGTTTTAGTTAACTTAAATAGTTAAATTCAAATCTCAGTAATTGTTATGTAGACTACATCTAAAAATAAATTTGAAATCTTTGTTGTATAGGAATGGTTTTTTGAGTAACTCAGAGCGAGGATTCCATTACTTCGATGTTGGACTGGACTGTAATGCGAGAATATTGCCTGCCGAATAAGAACATTCTCATATTCCATAGATAGCATAGTCCAGTCCATTCGTTGTTGCAAATGTCTAAAAAAATCTGTGATATTTAGAAAAAGATTTTAATGTTAGAGGTATCGTATGTTCATTTGACACGCTAATCCGAGCAGAAGTGGCCGACCTGTTCTCCAAAAACACTCATTGGATACGCCTGTTCTTCCTTTAGTTGGTGTTTCTGGCAATTTATGTGCCTAGTATTGGACATTTGTGTCTTCTTCTTCACGCCGTGTCCAACTTCGATAGCTAATTGACACCTGTCGTCTCCAACCTTTTCAAATATCACGTATTGACATTCCGCCCTCTCTCTTATGCTGGCCATCTGCTCTCTCGCTCTCGCGAAATCCCTCAGTTGGACATACGGAGCAATTTATCTTCTTTTAGGCGTTATTCAAGGAATACACTAAATTTCAAAAAGTATTTATATACAATTTTTTTTTCATTTTTAAATGAATAAAATATAATTTATACTTTTAAAAAATATATAGAAATATTTATAAGTTCTATGTGTTTTTTTTTTTTTTTTTTTTTTTTGTATACAGTATTTTTTTAACTTTTTTATTTTAACTCTAGAAATTGTTCACAAACAACATTGTTTCTTTTATTATTGAATCAAATTCCCCGAAAATATAATAATTTATTCCTATAAACCCTCTTAACATTATTACCAAATTGGGTAAAAGTGGATTGCTTTCTTGCGTCACCGCCCTCCCTGTACCCGGTGGAAAAGCCCGGGGTTCTAATCCCGTCGATGATGAATCGAGGAACTTTAATGGGCTTTTTTCACTCATTGATTGAGTTAGTCGGTCTCAGACGCAGATAGCAAGATTTACCCCCCAGAAACTGGGATTTTTTCGTCCAGCAAAACAGGCAAACCGATCACAGAACACACGCAATTTACAGACAAAATAATACAGTATATGGGTATATATTAGAAATAATGGGTAGACCTAATATAATAGTTTGGATACAGCCAGCACAGAAAGTGAACTAAAACAGCATTTTAAATTTTGTTAATTATTTCAAGAACCGTGTACATTCGACGCTAAAGTAAATGGAAATAAACGAATTTAAAAGATTGTGGCGCTCGTTACGGCGATTATGTGAGGGCATTTAAGTTACGAAGCCACGTGTTGGTGTCGCGAATTCTGTTTATTTTATATATATTTTTGTATCAAATATGCACATGCCCGACCAGAAGCGTCTGTATATACGAGGTGCTATCAAAGTGTTCCCGGACTCCAATTTTTACACCTCTTTACAAAATTGGCGGCACATTCCTTCAGAGATCAACAGCAACTACTAACTACCAGACTCCTACCTGATGTGGACTGCTGTCTCCCGCAGGCCATGAAAGAAATCACTATTACTAAGGAACAGTTAATTAATGTTATCAGCACCTTACCACATAAGGCTACTGTTGGGATGGACGGCTTCCCCCTATTTGCATCAAACTACTGTATTTTCAATCTATATTGTTGAAACTACGTTACATATTTTCCAGTGCATATTGGAAACTGCGACTGTCCCAACTATATGGTGGACCTACTATGTCAAACCGGTTTCAAAAACCAAATGTCGAAAGTTATCGACTGATTTCCGTCCAATATCTATCGGATGCTCCCTCCTGAAAATCTTTGAAAAGCTGTTACTTCCTGCAATAATAGACCACACCTCCACACCTCACTGCACCTCCGATCTACTGTAACAAACCTGCTTGACACACTGTTTCGCATTCAACGTGCCATCAGCAAGAGATCTCAAATAGACATAATCTTTTTTGACATAAAATCAGCTTTCGACAATGTGTCAATTCAAACACTGCTAATATATTATACAATTGTTTCAAGGCAACCGACTCATTAATCTCCATCCTCCTCAACGAAAGGATACTTATTATAACCTATAGTTACTACAAGACTATGACAATTGTAAGAAGAGGAGTACCACAAGGTGGGGTCTTGTCAATCACGCTCTTTGCACTCATCTTAGAACCATTTCTAGCGAAGTTTACAAACCTCAGCTCTTATGCTGACGACTTGAATCTGTTCATAATATCTGATGACATTAAAAGCGTTCAAGAAATAAATCAAAATACTGTTGCCCAAATTAATCAACTTGTTGATTATTTACATATGGCAGGACTCCAACTAAATCAAAAAAAGTCCTCTTAAATATCTGTCAACAAGAAGTGGAGAAAAAATGATATTCAAGTTGTAATAAATGGCAATAAAGTCACCAAGGTATCGTCCCACACGGGTCATGGTCTCACCTATGATTAAAACATATGCAGCCTTCTGGGCGATCCGCCAAGAGCTTGTTGGTTGTCAGAATACATCCCTCATTTGCAAATACATTGAAAGGTACCTCACGCCCATCGCTTTATATTCATCTGAGCTATGGTTATCAGCCCCATCAAGTATTGCAAAGAAATTCCTGGCAATTGAATATCGGGTTCTGAGGTGGTTGAACATTATCCATGGTAACCCATTCACCATCTCTAGATCTATACTGCATGCAAACTTAAATATGACACCATGGAAAATCAAAATTTTGGAAAAGAACTTCCATCACTCTTGCCAAACTACTGACTAATAGGATAGAATCTCCCAATGTGCAAGAAATCATCTCAGCATCAAGTGTCCATAGAGAGCGACATAATCGACGTTATAGGTCGATTCTTACCAACCTCGTCTGCCTTAGAGACATGCTCCTAGCAAATGTTATTGAACATTTCAGCCAGCTGAAAATTAACCCCAACAAACTATTGGATGACAAGAAACATAGAAAGAATATCCTAGAAGACTTGCAACGAAGCCTTTGCCTACAAAGAATCCTGACACGATCATGTCACTCCATCTACCAGTCCATCACATGCCATCTTTTTTTTTTTTTTTTTTTTTTGATTTGGTAGTTGTTGGCGCATCGGCTTCTGTGGCCATATTGCACCTCCCAAGGTTTTTGCAGTACTTTGATCCAAGCCCGAGGCGGGAATCGAACCCGCGACCTTTGGGTTGCCGGGCAGATAACATGCCATCTATGGACGTATACATTCAGAAACTCCTGTACTTGAAGACTGACTGTCTTTTTAATAGAGTGTAACTTAATTCATATGCAAACTTAATTTTCCTGTGTATAGATGTTCAGACCTAAGTTATCTCCCTCATGTTAATATATATATATATATACTTACAAACTATACCAACTCCAGTCAAGTGCATTATCAAACCCTGTCAATCGTCCTTTTAATGTATATATTCTTATAAATCTAAATATGTTTTTATAATTCTATGTACACCCTTCTAGCCAACCAGCTGTACAGGGGGCGAAATCAAACTTAATAAACTGAATAATAATAATAATAATAATTATTATTATTATTATTATTATTATTATTATTATTATTGCGCTTCTTCTGCTGCTTGACCGTGGTGGCTGCACAGTACACTTCATTGAAAACAGAACACAAATTTTTCTCGAATCACTCAGTGCGGCCCTCGAAACAAATCTAACTTTGAATATGGTCCCTTTATGGGAAAAGGTTGGATACCACCATTGCCGTAGCCAGGATAGGGCCAGCAGTTACTTGTACCCCCTGACGCCGAAATCTGGTATTGTGGCGCTTTTTTAGAAAGCAAATGTCGCCTTTTTTGTGAATTGTCATGACTTTTTTTGTGATTGTACCGGCTGACAAAAAATCCTGGCTACGCCACTGAACTGTTAGGAGAATAAAGACCCAGTAAGCCACTTCTGTAGCAAATGGAAAGCTTTTCTTCTAGTTTCGTATAGTTTTTTTTTTGGTTTTTCTACATTAGAGACTCATTCGTGATAATAAGTTGCATTCATAAATTACTTGACGATGTTTCGACTTCCAAAGTGAAGTCGAAACGTTGTAAAGTAATATACGGGCGTTGATCTTTTACAGAGTTATCTGTTTTGAGAAACCGATAAATTATTTAATTTTTACCAAAAACGTGGAATTATGTTGAATTATTAAATTTCATAGCGTAAGAGTAAAAAATTCTGTTTTATAATAACATTCGTTAAAATTAATAAAACAATTTTTACTTAAGTAATTAAAGAAAAGATAATAAAATTAAGCAGCCAATAAAAACCATACACAATACACAAAAATATGCAGATTTTTTCTTGTACCTTTACTCTGTAGCAAGTTATAATTAAAAATGTGTTTCAATTTATTATTATTATTATTTTTTTTTGCATACCAAGCCAGCTTACATATACCATATCGTAAAACTGGATTCAGCAATAACACTAACTAAATTACCTTTCAGTTATAAATTAACCACTTTTGAAGCGCTTGCAATAGAATGGTTCTAACAAAACACCAAATTTTCAGTTCTTAATGCCAAACCCCCCCGCAACGTTTTCTGCAGTATGGAATTTGAATAGCGTGAAATTTCCAACGCTCATGATCGAATTGCACCACGGGAACTAGAAACAGTCCTGTCGTAGCCGAGTAGTCAGGAGCGCGAGTGCAGTAGTATACGCTCTTTGAGTGAACCGGGGTTATGAAGCCCGTGATTACTAAATACAACTAAAATTTGTATTGATTGATTTATTGTAAACTCCACTGGACTGGTGGTCGTGCCAGCGTATAAACAAGAACATAAAAATAAATAATAATAATAATCAAAAAGAAACACAAAAATTCTCCTGTCTTTCTTCCTTCCTTACCATTATAAGCCAACTGACGATGATTCGAACATTCCCTGTTCGGACTCTTGGTTCAACACTGATTTTATAGAGCGAAACCTATATGACAAGCATTGAGAAAGGTGTACTTCCTCTGTGTAATATAGTTTTAGCAGGTTTTTAATATTCACACCTCTTTTTACTTAATCTCATTCATTGATACATAAGCTGTTGAGAGATACGGTCCAGTATTTTAGGTTTCTGATCTTTTTATTGTCATATTTTTGTTTTATACTTTTGTGAATCAGGAAGTTATTACATAAACTCCCCCCCCCCCTTTCTTTTTTTTTGTAAAGGGAAAATTCCGGATTAAATTGAAATCAGACTATCGAGACTATTGTAATTTCTCCAATTAATATTCAGTTTAAAATTTAGCTTTGAATTTCTAATATATATATGCATTTAAATGAAAATGAGAATTATTCAGTATATCTGTCTTCCATATTCTACCTAGAAATACCAGCCAAATGAAATTATTTAAAATGCTAGATAAATTCCTTATGAAATGGTTAGGAAAATGCTGTAAATACTCAAAAATAAATAATAATAATAATACAATACAATACAATTTTATTTTATCAAGAGAATTTGTTTACAATAAAAGAACTTGTTAAGAAAAGTGAATTTCTTGACAACAAGTTGTAATTCATCATTTACAACAGTTTTTGCATACATGTTTGTTAACTAACAGAAACGACAATGAAGTCATTACACATAGTACATTCCACACTGCAAACAGAGAAAGTAATTGATCTGTATATCAGGTCTAATCTACTGTATCATTGAGTATCAAAAATCTTCTTATTAGGAATTTTAATTTGGAGATAGAATAACTTCTCTTGAGCCTGAAATCAACACTAGCCAACAAGTTATTATGTTCATTGCGTGCAAATCTATCTCCAAATCTATTTAGTACCCTAGGGTGAGGCAAAACAATTGCTTTTGGATTCCTAAAGTAATGTGATACATTCCTTTGAAGATTCGACTCTTCATAAATAGTGTTAAGATTCTTCAAGAATAAATTTAATTTCAGTTTTTGGATTGGATAAAGTATTTTATATTTCAACAAAAATTGCCTTCTCTTATTCAGATCATTCCAAGAGTTTGTCCCCATTAAAAGTTTCAGAATCCTGTTAAGCAAGTTGTTTATTGCCTTTATTTCAGTTATATTTGCTCGTGCCCATACATTTACTTAATAATTGAGTTGGGAGTCCACTAATTCATAATATAAGGTAACTTTTGTTCTTTGATTTAACTTAGTTTTAATGTACTAAAAAAAGTAAACGTAAAATGTCATTTTTTTTTTGTACAAGTTTGTTATATGCATTGCCAAACTTAGATTATAGTCAATCCGTAACCCAAGGTAACAGTGATTTGAAACTTCTTCCACTGTTAGACATTTGCAATTCTGGAAATCCCGAACATGTAGGCATTTATGTTCATGTAATTTAATAGAGGGATGAATGTCCAGGGTTTGATGAGGAGGTCTAATTACAAAAAAATTTGTTTTTTCAAAGCTGAGTGCTAATTTATTGTCATGCAACCAATTTTGTAAATTTATTACATCCTGCTGTAAATCTTTTGCCATTTTTGTCAGGTTCTTTCCAATTGTATATAAGATTATATCATCTGCATAAATTTTTAAAAAGGAGTTCTTTATTTCTTCGAATATGTCATTTATATAGATGTTGAACATGATTGGACCTGCATGAATGCCCTGAGGTACTCCTCTCTTTACATTATATGATTTTTCCTTTGTATTTTCTACTTCTACTGTTATTTTTCTTTTGGTTAAATAACATACTAAGAGTTGATTGATTCTTTCCCTTATACCATATTTCAGTAATTTCTGTTTCAAGATTGGGATATCAATTAAGTCATATGCTTTGGTCAAATCAATAAATAAAATCATTATGAAGTTATTGTTGTTTAAATGTAAGTTAAAAGAGTCTACTAAACTTTCTAATAATGTCTGTGTGCTCTTGCCCTTCTGATATGAGAATAGAGAGTTGTTTAACAGTCTACACTGATGTAAATATTTGCTTATATGGGAAAATATATAATTTTCTAATATTTTATTTATAACCGACTATTGTAATTGGTCTATAATTACAAAAGTCATCAGGTTTTCCCTTTTTATATATAGGGAGTATTTTAAAGGAAAGTAGATTTGTAGGATAATTTCCCGATTCTAACATTCGTGCTATAAGCTCCCCCAAGAGAACAGTGAACTGTTCTTTATTTCTCTTTATTTCGGTTACTGTAATACAGGCCAGTCCGTAAGTTTTCTTGTTCTTTAACTGTTCTATGATCTTAAGAATTTCCGTGTACTGTGCAGCTAAGACTACACAAGAGTTCACTATCTGAGGAGGACTATCTTTTTGAGCAAAGGAGTCTTGGCAATAGTGTATATTGTATCTACTGAGATCTAATACAGCTTTGGCAAATCTATTTGCGGCCTCATATTGTTTGTTTGTACCAGAGATCTGTTCTAATAATGTTTTAATTTGATTTCCCCTTGTACTTAGTAGGTTATTTATAATGTTCCATTTTTCCTTTTGATTTATCTGCTTATCCATAAAGAGTTGATTGTAATAAGTGTTTTTTTGTTTTCTAATAATACCTGTCAATTTATTTCTTAGTGTTTTATAATTATGATAATATTCTATCTTTGATGGACGATTTCTATACTACCTTAAGCATTTATCTCTTTGTACCATTAATTTTTCTATTTCTTTTGTCATCCAAGGTTTCTTATGCTTAATCCTGTTACTCCTAGGATTTATGTTGCAATCTGAGTGATTTACTTTTCTCTCCGTATTTAACCTTGAATTGTTTATCATTTGTACTATTTTATTCGAAAAGTCATTTACATTTGTTGTGTAGGATATTTGCTCTTGTATTAACAAGTTTTGCATGTTCTTTTTCAGTTTACCTGTTGATAAATAATTTTTCTTCACAACATTTATTAACATTTAAAATTTTGAGCGCTTCAGCTCTCAAAGGCTTTAGGCTCTGACATTCGAAAACATATTTGTGATACCAACAACTGTGGGAAATATCGTTTGTCCTGCATTTCTTTTAGTTAAAATAAAACTGAAAACAGCGAAACGTTTATTCTAGTTTCGGCATTGATCTCTCTTATATGCAATCTCATAACGAAAGGAAAATGGTGCTATTTATTATTCAGTTAGCCACTTATGTGCATGATAATAAATAAAAGTTGTTTTTTTTTTATATTTTTTAACGTATAGTGAAACTAAAATTCGCACATTTCGTACTAGGTTACCACTTTATGTCGTAAAGTGGTAATGAGATGTTTTCAAGCTTTTTGAGCTCTTTGAGCAACACCGTCGAAACAACAAAAAACAGTTCGTGCGTTATTGCAAACTGAAGGGACAATATTTCTCGAAAAGGAAGTGTCTTTTGTCGCAACACTAAGGTACCCATAAAAATAACGCAGTTCCCCCCCCCCCACCCTAGCATTTCATCTGAGTATGTATTCCTGTGAACGAATAGGTTATTTCTGTGAAAGCTAATTGGAATTAGATACGCTAGTTGAACCAAGTACAACTACGTACAATTAATGCACTCAGTGAAGTATACTTTATTATTAAATTAACGTGCATTTTCCTTCGACACTCTGCAGTAAATGGAAGATTAGTTCCATTAGCGTTTTTAATGCAGTTAGCCGTACTAGATTAATGTTGGAGAGAATAAATAAACACATATTCTCATCGTTGCCAATCCGTAATCAGTAAGCGAGAACGGATAAATGCAGTTATATACGGCACTTTTCTGGCTTGTTTTTCTCTTCTTTGTGTTCCTCGATTAAAACGCGCCGCATTAGAAATAACCACTTTGGGAATCAGCAGTGAATAAATGATAGTGTTCAGTTTCGAACCTTAATATACATATGTCACAGAGACCACTGAAACTTCTATCTCGATAACAGCCCTAAATAGTAAACTTTGGAAGAATAGGAACAAATCACTTTTGTAAAATAGAATGTGAAAATCATTAGCTATCATCAAATGCGGAGAAAAGTAAAAACACAGACCCGTTTTGATTGCAGTGGGTTTGTTGATATTTGACTGAAGTACATAATTTTATTTATTTACGAGTAAAATATAAAATAAAAACCCTTCATACAAAACGTCCGTCGCAGCTTACTTAGCACGGATACATCACTGCCTGCGACCCATTTTGAGAGAGTTCGGGTTCTCCTCTCCGACTGAAGGAATTCTTTAGGCCTCTTCATTGACAGCTATAGTTAGTCGATCTTAGGCGGAGGATGGAGGGCCCACCCCATAAATTATTCCATTTTTTTTTTTAAATACCGCATCATATCCAAGCCTGCGAAAATAAACATACAAAAAAAAAAAAAAAACTTGAGGAAATGATTCACAGTCGACTCTTCTGGACTATCGAAAAGTAACATCTAATGAGTAATAGTCGGCATTGCTTTCTCCAGAACAGGTCCTCAGATCTCACGATCAAGGAGGACCTGTTCTGAGTCTACAATTCGCAATGCCTTTGTGAAAAACGAACACCTTGTTATGGTTTCCGTAGATATAGAGAAAGCAGTTGATACTGCCTGTCGTCACGGCATTCTCAGTGACTTCATGCTCTTGGACTACGATGCAATCTGCTTATATTTATTAGGAACTTCCTCCAGAGCCATTCTTTCCAGGTTCGATATCAAAACTCTCTTTCTACTATAATCTTGCAGAAAGGAGTACTACAAGGATCAGTATTAAGTGCAACCCTTTTTGCCGTTAGAATTGATTCCATTACGAAAGAACTCACAAATATTTGAAGCTTACCTTTGCTTTCATGAGCTCTCCATTTCTTGCCATTCTCAGAACAATGAGATATATTGAACGACAATCAATTGCAGATATCTCTGAATGAAGTACAAAAGTGGGCATTGCTCAATACATAAATTGTAAGAAGATAAATTACCTAATTAGAAAAAAACCTTATAAGAGTTAATTGAAGATGTACATGGCAAATATCGATAAATCGTGTTAAGTTCTCCTTCCCCCCCCATATTTCCTAACTTGGCATCGCTTGCTAACCCATTTGATGTTTGGCGACCTTAAGCCCTTCCCGTCAATCCTCCCCTTATACTAGAAAGCGAAAATTCTTTAGCACGTTATTCAGCTTTATGAGGTTAAATAATGCTGTCTTGTCTAAAGGTGAAGGGTTTTGTTACTCATTTCTGTCATTTATGTCAGTTGTTGTAATAGATTTTTTTTTGTCGACAAGGATGATCAACATCTCTGCATAAGTGACATTTAAAATAAGTTCTAAAAGTGACTCATTAGATAACGTAAAATTATAGTTTAATATCACTGAATGAATACAGTAGGCTGCCCATTCTAAAGTAGTAGTTTGCACACAATTATTAATGAGAATTCTTTGAATTCCCATGATACACAACGATGTAGCGCCAGTTTGTTTTCACTGAGCATTTCCAGTCTTATATAGCCTCAGTTGACGCAAATATTTGATAAGATAATGCTCGGACAACTTTAATAAATGAGACGCTTTTTTTTTTTTTTTTTTTGGATGTCATGGTTTCTACTCTATATCAGCTGGCGTAGTTAAGAATAAAAATTTTATTGCATGTTAGACACAATGTATGATGTTTTTATGACTTCTTGCGGAAGTTTCACATTTTATGGCGGAAAATAGCTAAACAGATCACTGTAATATAAAAATATATGTTTTTATATTACATGTGTGAAGCTAACTTGGTGGGGGCGGAGAAGCGAGAAACCACTAAAGTTTAAAAAAAAAAAATTTAATGGTTCCGCCGTTTTAATAATATTTGATATTCAGCATACCAGTAATAACCAAAAATAATATGATTTATAGTACTGTATATGATATCAAAAATAATTTTGATATATACTTGGATTTCAGAAAAGCTTTTGATTCTGTTGCACATGAAAGATTACTGTACAAATTGGAGCAGTATGGCATTAAGGGCAAGTTGCTACAATGGATAAAAGGATGGTTCAGTGGGAGAAGACAGAGTGGTGGTCAATGGGTACTGCTCTACGTGGACTAATGTTATTTGTGGTGTCCCTCAGGGTTCGGTGTTGGACCCATTGTTGTTTTGTATGTTTATCGATGATATTGATGTAATGAAGGTATATCAAGCTTAATGTCAAAGTTTGCAGGTGATACAAAGATTGACAGGGTTGTTAATAACAGTAATGACAGTATGCTGCTGCAACAGGATCTGAAAAAGTTGGATAGATGGGCTGAGAAGTGGCAACTGAAATTTAACATTGGCAAATGCAAGGTAGGGCATATGGGTAGCAGTAACCCCAGAGAAATGTACCATCTATGTGGTGTTACACTCAGAGTAGTGAAGAATGAAAGAGACCTTGGAGTAATCTGTCCTTGAGGTTGTCACAGACATTCTCTCAGATATGCCAGACAAGCTGTTCTTGCTACCTGGGAGTCTAAAACGCTGATGGAACTGATATTCGGGTGACACTCAAGTCAAGTGGACCCAATTTCGGCGAAGTCCGGACGGTCTATGACAGCCAAATCCTCTGCTTGCACCTTCACGATGGTGGGACTGTTAGTAATCCTGGGTATAACCTTCATGCACAAGTACATGGTGGGTGACCACCCAGGTGTGAACCAAGTAAGCAGGGGTCGAGGTGTGGCGCCCACACCACATGGAGGAACGCCGCCCCTCTATGTTACCAGGCAGTACTAGGTGGTAGATGACTCTCATCAACCGGTGAAATACCACCACTTTGCTTATTGGAGGCTTGAAGTGGTGGAACCCATGTTTAGTCTCTAGAGCTAAGTTCCGGCCAACCCTTCCCTATCTCTTCCATCATGCAGTATGATTGATAATTTTTGAGGTTATGATGAATGTCGTGGCGAGATCCGATATTCCTTACATTTCGAGGGTACAGCTCTAAAACGGTGTTCGCAGGCCGGCCGCTAGTTAGTACACCGGACTGAACCTATTGGTAACTCTCTAGGAAGCTTCCGGATCAGCTAATGTATAATCTTGCTACCTCTACTCTGCCAGATAGTGACTGGAGGGAGTCCGAGTAGTGTGTATGCGGGGAGCATTGTCGAGGCCACGTTATGTCAAGGATCTGGGTATATTCTTACCACATGTACGCCATATCCAAAAATTTCATTACTTCATACAGCATGTCCCACCCACTTTTTCTTACTATTGAATACACCATGAATTGTCAAAATAATAGAGCAAGCTTATCTGCGAAAAGATCTAAACCTCCCAAGGACTTCCTAATTCATTTCACAAATATACGTGGTCTCAATTCTAATCTCAACGATGTCCATTTCCACTTGCAGTCTTCCAAACCCCATGTACTTTTTCTGACTGAATCTCAGTTATCAATTGATTCAACTACTGCTCATCTCAGATGTCCAAATTATTTGCTTTATGATTCCTTTCGCCTCAAAGGTGGTACTTGTGCATATGTCCGTTCTGATATTCCCTGTCAGAGACTTGGCAATTTGGAATCTCCTCTCTTTGATCTTCTCTGGCTTAAAATCTCTCTACCTCATTGTGTAAAATTCATCTGTTGTCTCTACCGTTCTCCCAACTCCACTAATCACTTGGAGCTCTTTGACTTCCTCTCTTTGCAACTTGACTTTCTCCAGTCCAACTTTCCTAACAGTGAGGTAATTTTCCTTGGTGATTTTAACGTTCACAACTCCAGCTGGCTTCCGTTTTCTAATCACACGGACCCAGCAGGTCGAGATGCTGAGGCTTTTGCAATTACTAATGACCTAGCACAGATTGTTCATTTACCTACAAGAATACCGGACAATCATAATCATACAGCCAATACGCTTGATCTTTTTCTCACAAACAACCCTTCTAAGTACAAGGTTGAAGTGAGAGGTCCTTTAGGCACTTCAGACCACAACTTGGTGATTGCCTCTTCTCCAATGGAACCTTTATCTCATGGCTATTCCCAACCTCGTATTGTTTGGCATTACAAGAATGCAAAATGGGATGACCTGCGAGACTTCTTTTCTTCTTTTCCTTGGTCTGATTACTGTTTCAAAACTTCTGATGTCAACGTTTGCTCAGATCGTGTCAGTGAAATTATTCTTGCAGGAATGGAATCCTTTATCCCACACTCCACTTTAAAATCTCGTCCTTTATCTAAACCTTGGTTTTCCAATAAATGTGCTAAGGCTGTCCAAGAGAAGAACGTTGCATATCGTAATTGGCTTGTTTCCAATTCTTCAGTTTCATTTTCTGCCTACACCAAAGCTCGCAACAATTGTAAAGCAGTTATTAATCAGTCCAAACTAGAGTTTGAACAGGCTAAGAGCAGGAAACTTGCTTCTTGCCCTAATGGTAGCCGAGCATTCTGGTCTCTTGCCAAAGCTATTGGCCGCAACTTTTGCTCATCTCTGCTCCCACCTCTGTCCAAACCAGATGGTTCTGTTGTCACTTCAGCCAAGGATAAAGCTGACCTGCTAGCATCCCATTTTTCTTTGAGCTCATGTATTAATGATCTTGGTAAAACACCTCCCACCATTCCTAACACGCTCCATTCAATGCCTCCTGTGGTCTTCCGTCAAAAGGATATCAGAAGGATTTTGATGAACCTTGATGCTAAGAAAGCTCCAGGTCCGGATGGTATTTCTCCACTTGTTCTCAAAACCTGTGCTCCTGAATTTACTCCTGTTCTTTGCCGCCTTTTTTCATTTTCTTATTCCCAAGGTGTTTTTCCTTCTGCTTGGAAATTTGCTCATATCCAGCCAGTTCCTAAAAAGGGTGACAAATCCCTCCCATCCAATTATCGACCCATTGCAATTACTTCTACTCTTTCTAAAGTAATGGAGAAATCAATTAACCGCCAACTCTTAAACTACCTAGAAACCTTCCGTCTGATCAACGATCGCCAGTATGGATTCCGTCAGTGTCGATCCACTGGTAATATTCTGGCTTATGTTACCCATTTATGGACTAATTCAATGGAAAGGTTCGGTGAAACACAAGTAGTTGCTCTTGACATCTCAAAGGCTTTTGATCGTGTTTGGCATAAAGGTCTTCTAAACAAGCTTCCATCTTATGGTTTGCCAACTGTTTTTAGTAATTGGTTATCCAGTTTTCTCTCTGATCGCTCACTGGGGGTGATGGTAGATGGCTCTCTGTCTTCTAACTTCTCCACTAATGCCGGTGTCCCCCAAGGTTCAGTTCTTTCCCCCACTCTTTTCCTCTTGTATATCAATGACCTTCTTCCATTGACTGGAAATCCTATCCATAGTTTTGCCGATGATAGCACATTGCATTCAACTCTCCATTTTGAGAAACCTTGTCCTGCTCAATCAGCTTCAAGTTCTCGAAAATCTGCTGCCAATTCCCTAAATGCCGATCTTCAGGTAATTCTCCAGTGGGGCAAAGACAACTTAGTTGATTTCAACCCTTCTAAAACTCAATCTTGTCTTATATCTCGCAAAAAGGATTCTTCTGCTCCTATGCTTATCTTTAGTGACACTCCGATTTCTAGGCAAAATGATATATCTCTTTTGGGGATTACCCTGACTTCTAATCTCTCTTGGCACAAGCACATTACAAATATTGCTTCCTCTGCATCTAAAAAACTTGGTTTTCTCTTTCGCTCTCGGCGTTACTTTTCTTCCAAACAGCTGCTCACTCTGTATAAATCGCAAATCCGCCCTGCCATGGAATATTGTTCCCACATCTGGGGTGGTGCCCCCAAAACCTCTCTCAGGCTTCTTGATTCCATTCAGAAGAGGGCAGTTAGGTTAATTAATGATTCATCTCTAACAGAGTCTCTCCATTCGCTTTGTCCTAGACCCACTGTTTCTGCTGCATGTCTCTTCTACAGATACTTCCATGGGCACTGTTCTTCTGAATTGGCTTCTATAATTCCCGCTCTCTCTTTCAAAACAGTCCGAACACGTGCCGCCACCAGCCAACATCCATTTACTGTCCAACTTCAAACCCACAGAACCAACTTTTCATCTTCCTCATTTATTCATTCAACTGCCGTTTTCTGAAACAACCTTCCTTCATACGTATTTCCTGAAAATTACAATCTACAGAAGTTCAAGTCCAATATCAACAAATATCTTCTTTCGTCTTCTCAACCTCCAACCCAAGCACGGTACTAAGTACTATAGGTTATAATACCTCTCGTGTTTGGGGTTCTCATAAAAAAAAAAAAAATAAATAAAAAAAAAATAAATAATCGTCCAGTAAGATATGAAGTTTTCTGATCAGTGCAGGCAGGCTACCAGAGTAGGTCATGGGGTCTTGTCAGTGATATACAAGAATTTTGCGTGCAGGGTTAAGGAGGTGATTATCCCTTTGTATAAGGCAGTAGTCAGACCACACCTTGACTACTGCGTACAGGTCTGGAAGCCTCATTTTAGAAGGATAGAGAGTTTCTAGAACGAGTACAGAGAAGGGCAACAAGACTGGTGAAGGTAATAAAGGGGTGCTCTTATGAAGAAAAGCTTACGTTCTGCAAATTTCAGCTTCTGGAGACTAGGCAGCTGCGAGGAGATCTAGTGAGGTGTATAAGGCCTTGAATGGATTGCGCAGGCTTAATGCTGAGGGTATTCTTCCTCTTGCTCAGATTACAAACCTGAGGGGGCATAGATTCAAACTGAGGAAAGACAGTTGTAGGATAGATGTGCGGAAGTTTGCCTTTAACCAGCTGGTAGTTGATTGCTGGAACAAACTTCCATCTGTTGTGGAAGTTGATAGCTTAAATAAATTCAAGGCAGAACTCGACAAACATTTGGAATTAATGGATCAGTGAAATGGGAAGTTTTTTTTTTTTTTTTTTTTTTTTTTTTGGCTGATGCTGTATACGCTTGCTTTCTTGCGTCATGTGCTGCTACTAATGCTAATCACAAAAATTTATTTTAACTTTAAGAACAAGAAAACATATTTTTAGATGTCGTATTTACTGCAAGTTGAAGATACGTACTTATTGCGAAACGAATAGAAAATAAGTTTAGCAATGGAGTTTATTGAAAGCCTGTAGTGAAGTGTTTTTATCAGTTTATCTCTATATTTCTTTTAGCAGTTGTTGCTAAATTGCAGTTCGTTAATTTTCATCAGTTCGCATTCCTTTTAAATTCAGAGCCCACGCCTGAAACTTAGTGGCATTGAAAATATCAAAAACTGAAATTGAAGGAACAGGCCATTAGAGAGACCATGTTGACCACTATCACTGTAAATCATTCTTTAGCCACCTCAGACTAAAGTTGTACGTCGGTTATCCAAATAACCAGGCCTCTGTAGTTCGAAAAAAAAAAAAAAGCGAGGTGTAAATTTTAAAAATACTCATTTATTTCTGCGTATTCCCCCCCCCCCTACTGCGTACTAGTAGACTACCGTATTTCTAAATTATGAAACTTCGTGGTATGAAAATGCTAATGATATTATGTTGTTTTATTTTACATTATAATATATAGTATTTTAGAATTTGGTGTCGTGGTTGCTAAAAGGTTAATTTTTGCGCCACACTCTAGGCCGAATTCTGAGCTGATATCCAGTTTTGTAAACATAATTTGAGCTCCAGAAGCAAGAGCTTTTGGGGCTAAACTACATCGCTGATTCATCTCCCTGTACTAGTTTTGTTCCCAAAATGGAATTCACGCTGCACGGCCGATGATTTGATAATGTAGACTACATTTTTTGGAGACTACATAATGCACCTCCCAAGGTTTTTGCAGTACTTTGATCCAAGCCCGAGGCGGGAATCGAACCCGCGACCTTTGGGTTGCCAGGCAGGCACTTTACCCACCCGGCTAGCCCGGTCGGCTAGACTACATTAATTAAAAGAAATGTGACAAAGGAATTAGTGGCGGTCAGTTCAATGCATTTAAAAAAAAGTGCTTCCAGCAGTTCTGCTGGCGATCTAATATTTGTATAGCTGTTCAAGCGATTACTTCGAAAAATTATTAAAAGCTTCATTTCATTCTGACAACTGGTTTGCTCTAAATTGACTTTGGTGGGGCGTGTATAATCACGACCCACCTCAGGGACCGCCAGCAACAGCACTCTCGATCGACCCCCCTGAGGTCTCCATGGTCGATGTTGAGCCTACAGTAGAAGAAGTGAAAGCAGCCATACAATCCCTGAAGAATGGCAGGGCACCAGGAGTGGACCAAGTCACCACAGAAGCGATCAAAGCCGGGGGAGATGTACTGCTTCGCCGACTACACTCACTCCTCAAAACCATCTGGTGCACTGAACAAATTCCGCTAACATGGAGGAAAGCCATTATCGTACCGATCCACAAGAAAGGTGATAACCGGGACTGCAAGAACTACCGTGGCATCAGCCTCCTTTCCATCATCGGAAAGGTCTTTATGAAGATCATCCAGTCAAGACTGCAAAAACATCGCGAGCAAACCAGTCGAGAAGAACAGGCAGGATTTAGACCCGGGCGAGGATGCTGTGATCAAATCTTTGCCATTCGTCAGCTGATGGAGAAGAGGATCCGGTGTGGACAGCGAACCGTCATTGTTTTCATTGACTTTAAGTCTGCTTTCGACTGTGTCCACCGGCCTGCCTTATGGAAACTACTAGAGGTTGAACATGTACCTCGAAAAGTCATCACACTCCTCCAAACTGCATACAACGGTTTAACCAGCCAGGTGCGCATCCAGAACGATTTATCTGAGGAATTTACCATCCAAACTGGAGTCCGCCAAGGGGATGTAGCCTCCCCGTTGCTTTTCAACATCGTGGTCGACGCCATTATGAGTCAAGCATTCAGAAACAGACAGGGCATACAATATGACAAGGATCACTATGTGACTGACCTGATGTTTGCTGATGATAGTGCTATCCTTGCCGGTAACGACGCTGAAGCCACGGACATCCTCTACGACATTGCCCGCATTGCCCGGCCATATGGTTTGAAGATCAATGCTGGTAAGACAAAGGCCCTGACAACAGATGGGTCGCAAGCCACCATCTATCTCGAAGGCGTCCAGATCGAGCAAGTGCAGGACTTTAAATACCTTGGGTCGCTGGTCCAGGAGAAGAAAGTTGCATCCACCATGGAAATCCACAGCAGAATTGGACAGGCGGCCACTGCGTTCGCCTCGCTCAAATGGTGTCTGTGGAAGAGGACCAACATTTCCACAAAGACTAAAATCCGACTCTTCCGGACTTTGATCCTGCCCATTCTTCTTTACGGATCGGAAACATGGATTTGTCTCAAGTTAGATTTGAACAAACTTGAGGTATTCCAAATGCGATGCCTGCGGCAGATCTTGGGCATCTCTCTTCGCGACCGCATCACTAATGATACCATCCGTGCCAGATGCCAACAGCAACCAACCATTGCCGACCAAATCCAGAAGCGATGGCTTAGATGGTTTGGCCACGTATGTAGAATGGGCACGAACAGAATCCCATCCACACTCCTTTGGAGACAACGACCCACCCAATGGAGCATCCAACGGACCGCGCCTAGGAAAACGTGGGCCAAGCAAGTGGAAAATGACTTGAAGAGCCGACGTCTCGACCTTAACCAGGCTAGGACTGACGCCATGGATCGTAAGGTATGGAAGAACATCACAGAGCAAGTCCGAAACCCTGCGGCACCTACAGCAGCATACTGGTTGCATGGCCAACCGCCTCCCCCAGCTGCCAGCTAAGGACCAAAGAAGAAGAAGAAATTGACTTAGTCCTGGACCAAATAATCTCGTTAATTACTTTCGAATTCAAGTAATTAATGAGATATGCAATCAATTAATTAATTAATAAATGTTTAATTGTTACTTACTATAATGAATTGCATTAATTATAATAGTTCTACAACTGGCGTATTTCATTTCAGATTGAGAGATACCTATATATACAAAGGGTACTAGGAAAGTTTTGCAATATGACGCAACACTGAATCACAGGAAGCTGCTTGTTGCTGCATGTTGAGACATGTTCATACGTGCATAGTAGCCGCCGCGCCAAGTCGATGGGCTCAGTTATTCATTAGTAGTGAGAGTGTAAAGTGCTTGCGATGGCATCGTGGTCACGAAATGAGATAAGGACAGTTTTGCGGTATATTTTCGTGCGTGGTTTAACCATAGACCAGTGCTTAGAAGAAATGACTCTTGCACTAGATGATGATTGTCCACATCGTACAACGATATTCAGGTGGTATAGAGAATTCCAAAGGGGAAATTTCACTCTGGAGGATTCTGAGAGGCCGGGAAGGCCACGAACGTCAGTTACGGAGGAAAACCTTACTGCTGTGAGGAAAATGCTTTACGAAAACAGGCAAGTGACCTACCAACAGATAGAGGATACTTTGGGCCTAAATGCACCATCAATTCGTTTGATTCTGCATGATCATTTGCACGTGAAGAAACTTTGTTCTCTCTGGGTGCCGCATCAACTGACTGAAGAGCAGATGACATGACGTGTGACTTGGTGCCGGGAAATGTTAAAAAAGTTTGATAAGGGACAATCTCGGTATGTGAACAACATCGTGACAGGTGATGAGACGTGGCTGTACTATTACGATCTGCCGACCAAGGCTCAAAACAAAGTTTGGGTCTTTGATGATGACGACACACCCGTAATTGTCAGAAAATCCCGATCTGTAAAGAAGAAAATGATAGCTGTATTTTTCAAATCGAGTGGAATTGTGGAACGTGTCGTTTTGGACACGCAGAAGACAGTCACAGCTAAGTGGTATACTGAACAATGCCTGCCTAAAGTCATTGGATCTATGAAGAACCTGCGGCTAAAGTCAAGAATGGACACCTGGTACCTCCATCACGAAAATGCTCCAGCTCACCGCGCCAAAGCCTGCACCGAATATTTGACCACGACAGGACTGAAACTTCTCGAGCACCCTCCCTACAGTCCAGACCTTGCTCCCTGCGACTTTGCACTGTTCCCGCATGTGAAAATGAAGCTAAAAGGGAGGCGGTTTTCCAGTGATGAGGACCTTCTACGGGCTTGGGACAACGAATGTGCTTTAACTCCCCAGTGAAACTTGGCAGAACTGGTTTAAAGATTGGTTTCGGAGGATGGAGAGGTGTACTGAATGTAGAGGAAATTACTTTGAAAAAATTAAATAAACAAAGCTGTATTGCAAAACTTTCCTAGTACCCTTTGTATATATAAAAAAAAAAAAAAGAGAGCGAGAGAGACTTTTTAAAGTTGCTTGTATGGTGGAAAGCGTTGCTAGCTCCTGCTCTAGGCGAGATGATGTAACCAGTCGTTTGGGCTCTTCTCAGTATATTGCGTCTATCTCTTGGTTTCTTGCAAACCTTGTCACCTTAGTCCGTTTCTTCAGCACATTACCAGTTGTAGACGTGGAAATACTTAATTTTTGAGCAATAGTGTGCATAGATATTTTCTCAATATTATCCCCCTAAAACTTTGTTACCATACGCTCGTTATGCAGCGTATGGTTTGAAATGAATTCTGGGCTAACCAAAAAATTTCACCAAAATATTTCTGTATTTCATAAACACACAATTTTCTACATTTAGAGCAAGGTTCCGTGACTTTTGGTAGCACAGTGTAGCCATATCGAAGATATTTTCTCTGGTTTCGAATAATGATCCTCTGAAGAAGCTATCAACTACGGTTTAACGTTATTTTTCCTTTTCAGTTGAATGGCTTCATTTTCTCTCTGGCTCTTACCCCCCCCCCCCCCGTATTGGTTCTCTACCAATGAATGATAATCTCCAGCGAATATAGTACTTTGTTCCTCCTTCAAAACAGTGACCACTTGTGCTACCCATGTAGGACGTATTGGTCTGGCCTTCATCAGACGTGCATTTGTCTGCCATCTTATTGATACCCCAACCGGGGTTCAAATTGGAAATTTGCGCTGACCATTCCAACTTTAGTGCTTTTATTGGCCTTCTCCATAAACCATTCTCGAACAGCACTGGTAGTATGGCTTGGGGTATTACTTGTTTACACAAATATCCACCTGTATCAAAGAACTGTCCACATCTCGGGGAGTATGGAATTATTCAACATGTTAATGCCAGCATTCTTGATTACCCGCACAACCAGCAAAGAGCCCAGACATACCATGAGAAACAGCATCACACCATAATCCAAAACTTCGTTGTTGGCACAACGTCCTCCGGCAGTAGACGTTCTACAAACGTCTTTCACACCCACCATTCTGATCGGAAAAGCGATATTCGTTGCCGCGTGTAACCGGTTTACACTGCCTTATTGGCCAATTACAGCATTGTATCATGCAAGGCGGTTGCTGTTTGCATCGGCTTATGCAGCGTCGCTTTCCCATGAAACCAATGCTGTGCTGCCGCTTGTGCAGCTCCATACATAGCGTGTTCGTACAGACTTCAACCTCTGTTGATACCTATCAACTCCTAGTTGATATTTTGCAGGAATATCTGATAAGATTGACGTGCTACCCTTACGTGTGTTCTCTGGTCACGTGGAGTGCGCTTCCGTTGTCTTTTGTGTTGCTTGTTGGTGATGGTACCATCTTGCTACCATTTCATGATAGTATGTTCGACGGTTTACTTTGAATAGTGTTGACTGTCACTTACACTGTTGTGGTTTAACACTGAATTATATGTTTTTAATTTCCCGAATCAGCAAGTCAGAAGTGTGATATCCAACACACTTCTGACTTGCTGATTCGGGAATATAATATACCTCTCGAAATGAGTCAGCTCGGCTCTATATGTTGTGACGAGAACAGCTAACTTGCGAGGCACATGTGTATTTCTTGTATACCGATCGGAGACTTGTTTATTCGGGAACGTGCAATGGATAATAAATCGGTCAACTACTGAGTGCCCGGCACTCAGGACGAATGGTCGTTAGTGTAGTATCTCAAATAGAGAGCTTTATGATAACTGAAAAAAGTTTCTAGTACCCCGGTTTGGCTTAAAACTAAGGAACTAACGAAAACGTTGTCTTTCCAGTCTTCTCTCACCCTTGTTTTTTTTTTTTTTTTTGATTTGGTAGTTGTTGGCGCATCGGCTTCTGTGGCCATATTGCACCTCCCAAGGTTTTTGCAGTACTTTGATCCAAGCCTGAGGCGGGAATCGAACCCGCGACCTTTGGGTTGCCGGGCAGGTACTTTACCCACTCGGCTAGCCCGGTCGGCTCTCACCCTTGTCTTGAATGACAAAGGTGAGAGAAGTGACTCCGACTTCTTCTTGGAGAAGCGATTAAAGTCTTGGTGGGGGGAAGCTACTGGCAGGTGAGGGCCGTACAAGACTCCCCGTAGGCTCCTCCCCACCACCGCCGCCTCAACACTGGCTTTCTGAGTACCTCCTTGCCGGGACAGCTCCAGCTTTGAAAATTGTTAAAAAATACTTCTCGTCGCAAAATTTATAAATGACCTTTATAGAATTATTAACTAACTATTTAGTAACCTTTTTGTCACTAAAAGGAGAATTACTTAGTACAAAGAAGCGCGCTATCGAAGTACAATAAACAGTTGTTGCGCAGGTCTTTTCTCCGTTGTAGTATAAACTTGCTAGGGTTCCAACAATTCTCAGTTATGGTGTGATGTGTCAGTTAGGAATAAATGTTCTTTGCAAGAGTTACACTAATATTTGCATCCGGAGAAACCTGGCTTTCATGTAATCGTCTAGCAGTTAGTTAGGACAAATCCCGTGTTCTGAAAACTAACCCAGATGGACGTTGAGCTAGTCTGCAACATCAAAGATTGCGTTGTGTGATTTTCACCTTTGACTCCTTTCTATTTGATTAGAATCAAAAGCGCCGCCTTAACAGTTCTTTATCAGTAATCCATTCAAAGAAATCATGTGTCATCAGAGAGTAATCAATAGGCAAAAATTAGCAAACAAAACATGGTTTATTAAACATACTAAATTGTTACAAAATACAGTTAGACAAAACAGTGTATAAGTCTTTAGTAAAATAGCCTTGAGCTTTTATACCTTTACGTATTTAGGTAACCAACGGATTAATTAATAATGGTATGGGTTTGCAAATTGTTATGTTCTTCATGAACAATCGACAACCAAAGAGCGTTCATACATCGCGTAGCTGACGAATATTACACCACATTGGTGGAACATGTAAGATTGTAGGCCATGATTAATATTCAGTCTTAATATTTAATTATAATATTCAGTTATAATATTTAATTATAATATTCAGTTTTAATGTTAATTAGGATTATTCAGTTTTAATATTTAATTATAATTAATTCTAATTAAATAACGTCCGGTATTCATGTACAAGTTACAGTATCTATTAAATATGAAATGCTAAGTAAAATAACAAAACTCTCATCAAAGTATGAGTGTGCGTGAGGATAGATGTCTCTAAGCACATAAAAAAAATATATAAGGGGGGATGGAAGTATGTTCGACTTAGCGCAATTAAGTTACGTTTATAATTAAATAACAAGGGTTAACTTACCCGAATAATTCAGCAACGCCTCAGGAACTGTAGTTACAGGACAGTAGTTCATCTCGATTCCTTCCTATATCTCATTAACGAGTTTTTAGCCTTCTTCTTCTTCCGACTTTTCGTTTCCCCTTCTTAAGAATATTTTCTTCACATTCTAAAAAAGATTATCATTGCGACGGCTCTCTATCTTACTAAAATCCTAACTCAAACTCCGCTAACTCCCTTACAAGTCAACAGCTCATTCACCGACCAACGGCACTGTCCAAGCCTCAGCTCCAACTGCTTCTCTCTCCCTTACCACACCCTAGCTGCTAACCGAACTGCCTCCCCCCTATTTCCCCTCTAGTTAGTTTCGTCAAGCAGAAAAACATCTGGGGAAGTCGCTTTACGGCGTTCTGACTCAACCGAAAGTCCGATTTATGAAAGTCATTGAAAGAATTACATGTTTGTATGAGGTTCGCACAAAGGCCAAAATGGACATAAAAATCGTCTACTCCACAAGGGATCTATGAAATAATAAACACTCTGCTGATGCCTGAATCAAATACATACTAGTAGTGTTCTCCGAAAATGTAACTCCCCTGTTTTTATGACTAGCGCCGCGACTTTTCTGTTTTTTGTCAACAATACATTCGGACGCTTGCCCGCTCCAATGAATAAATAACGTACGGCAGGCGTCGGACGGTGGTTAGGAATTTCGTGGGTGCGGCTCTGCTCCCATGCGAAAGCGAAAGTAATTCTGCCTTCTCCGGTGAAGTAAATATCGTATGACAGATATAGTGCAGCAAAAAAGTATGAGGCCCTTGTGCTCTCTAAGAATGTACTAATACGGTTAAAAATAAATGCATTTTTAACACCCCTCCGTGCCACCAGTAGATTTTGCGCAAGTGAAAAGAAAATTTCACGTGCTCAAAATTTAAAGCATTACACAAACTCAAAGATTGAGCATGGGGCCTTTAGGGGGGGGGAAATCAGACATCTTTCCTCTTACATAATCAAATTAACCTAAATTAAACAAAAAGTGTGAAATATAACAGTGTGTTCAACATATAGTGTACAATACATAAATATTGTTGTCTGAGGATAATTACTGTTCATCTTTTTACACTTTTGCACATGACAACCTTACCTGGTTGGAGAAACAACAACAACAGCAATCTTTGCAGCAAAAAAAAAATTAACACAGTAAAAAGTGGTAAGTGTTCTTGGAGAATTATGACAGTGTCTCTTGGTTTTACACATTTCTATTTATTAATTGTGCTGTAGAATGTTCTTTTTGTTCACTATTGTTGGTTCTGGACCATCAAAGTTCTGTCGTATTGGAGAGACTATCCTTCATTATCTGAAGAATCGGTAAGAGTTCATCTCCTCTGGAACATGAAGGATGTAGGTGATGTGTGACATCCATCACCATTCGATGCAGTAACATGACATGAAACAAATAGAAGTACAAAAGTATTAATATCTGTCCTTGTTTCTAATATTGTTTACAAAATATGATGTATATCTAACACAAAACAGAATTCACATCTATGACAATTAACAACCAAGACAGTACATTGTATATATAATGTTATTTCAACATTTGTGTAATTATATATTTAGGCTAAAATGAATGTAGATTAGCCCTCCCTCACAATACATAATCAGGGTTTAATACAAAAAAAATGCTTAAGGAACAAACAATTTCAATGGCTACATCCACAAAAATATAAAAGAAATAAAGAGTAACATATTAGATTAATTGATAAGTAATTGTCCATGAGATTATATAACTATTTATGCAGTATTATAATCAGAGCATAAATACTTCTGACAGATGTTGCACTTCTGTCAGTCACTTCTACACCTGTTCAGAAATTATACATTAATAATGTCTGACATTCAATGGTTATATATGTCTAATATATATATATAGAGCTAAGATTACATCATGACAATTCAATACTGCAGTAACATAAACTAGTTACAAACTGTGATTATTATGAAAACATATTATGTAATTGTTCAACATGAACATCTGACAGTAATATATCAGTCCTTATTTATCTCAACATTCACTCTGGTCAGTAGCCTTACTCAACTTCACTAGTCCTTTAAACTCAAGCTACTGAACGAAGGCGTTGGTTGAGTGCACTGCACAGTGCTCCACCAAGCGTTTCCAAGGACACAAGAAAGGGTTGTCTCTTGGTAATGGTAATAGTTCCTTATCTGGGCAAGGAGAAGTCCCTTATGTTTACTACTGTTCTAAAGGGAAGGGTCTCCTGTAGGAATTGTGCCTTTCAACCCCTTTGGTGAGAATTGACTAGCACGGCATAGCAATCAGGTCGATCCATGACCGAGAGGGTCAAGGAGTTGAGAGCTCCTTGCTCTTGAACTGAAACCATGTACTGATTGTCACATCCAATTATGAGAATCTCCTTTGCTGAGGGTGCATCTTCTTCACCTCTAAACCACAGGATATCAACAAACAACCTGTTGTTGAAGGGGATGATGAACAATCTGCAGGGGTTTTCTTGGGCCGACTGAGCACCAAGGTGTTCAAAGTTTCTGCATGGACACCATCTTGGCCCACATCTTTGTATGCCATAGCTCTGCACAGCCACAGCATCCGTGTGAGGAGGAAGGCTCTCAGTTTGGTAACAAAATTTAACACCTTCCTGACTAATAATGTTGATGTAACTGCAAGTGGGAAGAGAGAAAAAAAACACAAGCAAGGAGAATAATTCCATTTATTCACTCTCTCCTCACTCTTCCCTTTCAGTCAAAAGATTTGTTTCATTTACGTCTTCTCCTATTATTTTGAATCACAGGAGAGGGATATCTTAGGTCATTTACACTTCTCATTTACTCATTTCATTCACTCTTCCTGTTCTCACTCACAACCTCAAATGTCACTTTCTCGATTTCCTTACATTTCATTTCAGAACGAATCACTCAATTTATTTGCAAAACGACACATGTCATTCACGGAAAACTAACAAGATTCCCATCCAAAAAAAAATACTTAGAAACCATTCTCTTATTTTGAAAAATCGCCCCTGATTTTCCTAATTAACATAGTGTTTTATTCATCAGCAGTCTGGAATCTTGAAGGCACGAGCATGAGTACAATACTCAGCAGTCTAATTTCTGTTTCCTTTTCATTATAGTTGATATTAACTATGTGTTTGTTCTATATTGACTTATCTACATTCATATGATATCAATCACTCCCTTAATTTCATCCATGATGGAGTCCTCAATAGTAGGTAAACTTTATTTGAAAAAATTTAATTATGGAACTAGAAATCTGATTCGTTGTTGTTTCACATCCTTATCTGAGAGTAAAACTGAGAGGTGTTTTTTTTTTTTTTTTTTCAAAATAGCACAGGGAGATGGATCCCAAGTGTAGATCTTGAAATTCAGATGTTACCTTCTTTTCCTTTAGTCTTTTCTTCAGGAAAAAGACAAAACAAGTAGTACCTGGGTGGAACCAGCCATTCCCAGGACAATTGCTTCACCTTGTCCCCAAAATGAAAGAACCAAATATGATTTTTTTTTTTTTTTTTCCTCTGGATCCAATCTCTTGAACTTAAATTTTAGCTATGCATTCAGAGAGAGAGAAGACAAAAGTGACTAGGGGCTTACTGGCCATGCCCTAGACAAAATGCACCCTTCCTCTCTGCATTTAATCCTGTATAATTTTTATAAACTTGATATGTTTGTGCAAAAAAATAATAATGTCTGTTCAATAGAAATATTCCATCACTGGTCATATTTGATCAGAAGCTGTAGTGAATCTCCTTTTTACTCCCCTTTTCTTTTTTTTTTTTTGGATAATGATTCTTACTTTACATGGAATTTAGGTTTTTTTTTTTTTTTTTTTTTTTCTTTCCTGTGTTTCCACCATCATTATTCCATACTCTGTGCTTGTTGCTCCATCCATTTACACAACTGCTGATAAAACATCCTGACAGAATCCGACAAAAATGATCAATATCTTCACCTCTATGGTCATGTTCTTTGATCCTTTGTTTGCCATAACTTCGCTTATCCCCTTTTTTTTTTTTCTCATTAAGGTAACCTTTTCCATATGGTGAAAACTGGGCTTGCTCACCAGTCAACACATGTCCCACTGTGTCTAACCTGATCCACGTTTACATTGGTGGCATCAAACACATTCTGTAGAAAATAACTGGTGGGTTCCTAATAATCTACGATCCAACTCTGCTAGCCAATACGATTCGGCTGCTAGCCTCTGACATATACATAAGGCCTGCCAATTACACTACATATAAATACAGAAAAGAAATGTCACTCTCATGTGCCTCTCCTGTTCCAACAAAGAAAAATTGTCCTGTTCCTTCAAGACAGAGGAAACACAATAGTGAGCCTCCTCCCACACTGTTCTTTCATTCTTCAGGGTTTCTACCTTACAAATTCTTTCTCTTTTTTGTTTTTCTTAATCTCTCCAAGCATCTCTAAGTGCACCTGCCCAATCAAATCCTTCGCCTTCAATTCGTCAGTTTAACCTCGCTGCCAGTGGCGCTCCTAGCATCCACTGAAAGGTCCTATCCACCATACTTGGCTGTTCATCTGGGTCTGCAGTTCTCTGTTCTTCACTATTTTGATCTGGAGGTTCACTCCTCTGATTCTCTGTTCCTATGGTAGGATAATTTTGTTCTGCCTCATCTCTTCTAACTGGAACTGACTCGGGCACTACTTCATTTTGTGGTGGAGAGATACTAGACACCACAGGAGGGGCGTGAGTCACACGGCTACGTAAGTTGTATGGGTGAGACTGGGTGGGTGCCTGTGTAATTCTGTCTGAACTCCCTGATGGCTCGGTCCTCCACTGATTCCTCGATGGGAGAGAAGACAATGGGATTGATACAGGCAAACTCACCGTTCTATCTGGTTGTAGTCTCACAGGTCTGGGGTGTATTGGTGGAATCAACGCACATTCTTCTAATATGGGCTCATCAAAGATCCAAGTTTCCTTCGGCACTGTCTCTGTACATGTTTGATCCAGTGATTCATTATCTTCGGGCTCTTCTTCCTCTTCTATTCTAAGTTCGGGAAAAACTTTCCGATCAACAACCTTTGTCAACCGATCCACATGCACTATCTGCCTGTCCTTTGGGTTATACAGGTTTTGTATTTCATAGTTGACCAAAGAAGTTTGACTAATTACCCGGTATGGACCTGAGCTTAATCGGGCCAGTTTCTTCGTAGTACCTGTCTTTATCTTAGGTGTGAACAGGTAAACTAAACTTCCAACACGAATATTCTTATCTACTGCCACAGCAGTTCTGCGTTCTTCTTGTTTCTGTACAGCCTCTTCCAAATGTTGAGACACAATCTCATAAGTCCTTTGGAGACGTGCACACATTTGTTCTGAGTAGTTTTCTAACGAGGCATAACTCCGTCTGGTTTTTCCATGCCATAGGTCAGATGGTAGCACCAAGTCTCTACCATAGATTAAGAAGTTGGGCGATTCCTGAGTAGCACTATGGGTTGCTGCATGGTACACAGCTATCGCCAGTGGTGTCATTTCATCCCAGTCCGATTGAGCCTCATTTATGATATGTGACAAAATATTTGCTAAGGTGCGATTTAGACGTTCGACTTTGGCATTTGTTTGAGGATGATATCGGGACGTATGAATTTGATGAATGTTCAACTTCTCACACACTTGTCGTACCAACGAGGACATGAAATTTGTGCCTTGGTCTGTAAGAATGTACTTAGGAATTCCATGCCTAGCGATCACATTATTAATAAAAGCTGTTGCAACTTCATCTGCCTTTTGGGTCTGGAGCGGAACCACTTCGGCATAGCGCGTGAAGTTGTCGACTGCCAACAGCAAATACTTGTTTCCTTTCAGTGACATCGGGAGAGGTCCCAAAATGTCTAATGACACCCTCACCCAAGGGGCGTTTTCGACTGGGACTCTCATCAGAGCCGCTTTAGCTTTAGGATTATAACCTTTTCGTTCCATGCAGGATGGGCAAGATTCAAGATAATTCCGGATGTCTGCGTACATGCCTGACCAGAAAAAGTCCCTTTTAACTTTTTCCAGTGTCTTCTGTAACCCTAAATGACCTCCAGAAAGTAAATCATCGTGACATGATTTTAATATTTCCCCCTTTAGACCTTCTGGAATGACTAACTGTTCATTTGGGTCTTCTCGGGTGTTTCCAGAGCCAGACAGAGTATAGTGGTATAATAATCCATCATTACTCATATAAAAGGAATCTGGCACTCTTGTTGATGCCTGGAGTGTTCCTTCTAGCGCTTCGATTAATTTCCGCAAGATCGGATCTTCTCTCTGTAGAGTTTTGATCAAAGTTCTGGTTTGATTTTGAGGAAAAATCACTGGTTCCTGATTTACCTCTGTTGATATTGGAGCGACTACCTTCATATTTCTTGGTTTCCTATGCTTTTTCTGTGACTCATCTTCCTCTAACACAGGTCTAGAAAGGAAATCTGCATTTGAATGAACTCGACCAGGGCGGTAGACAATTTGAAAATCGTATTCTTGCAACAACATGCTCCAGCGGGCTAATCTAGGCGATGGGTTCTTTAAATTAAGCAAAAAGCTCAATGGTTGATGATCAGTTATTAGTGTAAAATGATTTGACACTAGAAAAGGTTTAAATTGCATGACTGCAAAGATTATAGCCAAGGCTTCTTTCTCAGTAGTACTGTAGTTCAATTCTGATTTTTTTAACAGTCTAGACGCATAAGCTACTGGCTGTCTAGAATTCTCATCTATCTGTACTTCTAAGCATGCTGCGACACAATATGAAGATGCATCAGCAGATACCACGAAAGGTCGGGAAAAGTCAGGGTAGACCAACAAAGGTGGGGTGGTCAGAACAGTCTTTAAACGGTCGAAAGCCTGCTGCGTTGAGCTGTTCCAGACGAATGGTGTTTCTTTCTTCGTCAAATTTGTTAGAGGTCTCGCAATCTCCGAAAAATTTGGAATAAATTTCCTGTAAAATCCTGCCATTCCTAGAAAAGATTGCACTTGTTTCGCAGTTCTTGGGGCTCGACACCCTCGAACGGCAGCCACGTTGTCGGGATCGGGGCGAATACCTTCAGAACTGATTAAATGCCCAAGGTATTTTAATTTTTCCTTCAGGAACTCACATTTCTTAGGTTTTAGCTTAAGGTCGTATTCTCTCAGACGCTGGAAAACCTTTCGCAGCTTCGAAAAATGAGAATCCAGGTCGGACGAAGCAATAATTATGTCGTTGAGGTAGGCAAAAATGGATTCCTTCCCAAGGTCATGAAGCACCAAGGAGAGGGCCCTTACGAACGCAGAGGGCCCGTTCTTCAATCCAAATGGCATTCGGGAAAATTCATACAAAGATTCCCCAGTGGTGAAGGTGGTTTTGTGCCGATCAGCTGGGTGCACCTCAATTTCGTGGAAACCACTTTGCAAATCGAGCGAAGAGAAATATTGCGCCTGACCAAGAGTTTGCAGTATTTGATCAATATGAGGGAGAGGAAAGCAATCAGAGAGAGTCTTAGCGTTCAATCTCCGAAAGTCCACACAGAGTCTGTAACTAGCATCTCGTTTCTTGACTAAAACAATTGGCGCCGCATATGGGGAATGGCTTGGTTGTATGATGTTGGCTTCCAAAAGTTCATTTACCTGCCTTCGAACTTCATCTTTTAACAAAAATGGAACTCTATAAGCTGTCTGCTTGACCGGTATGTTATCAGTCAGTCTAATCCTATGCTTTAACACCTTCGAGTTTCCTAACTGAGCTAGTGATTTAGCAAAAATATCTCTATACTCATATAACAAATCGGACAGTTTATGCCTTTGATCATCTGTCAAGTGATCGAGGTCAAAGTCTTGCAAAGTCACAGGAGCTGTAGTTTTCTCATTAGCTTCCTCACCTGTAAAAACAACTGTATTATCCCTAACACCCTCAAGACTAGCGATATTCATCCCTTTGGGAAGGTGGAGGGTTTCGTTTGTCAGATTGGCAACAAGAACGGACACTCTGCCATCTGGACCTAATCTGTCTATTGAGCATTTGACTGCTAGGTCATCACGACCTAAGTTAGAGTTAGGTTCTGTCAAAACTAACTGTTCGGCAGAAGCAGCAAGATGGTTACAAACAGCCGTTACTACTTTTTCTGATGAGGCGGGGATCATATGTTTGGAAGTTAATTTAGCTACCGATGGTTTTAAATTCAAATATTGGTCTCTTACGCCTTTCTCCTCGCTACCCTCTTCCCTTAAGTAAATGTTCAATGGGGCAGAGTGTATAATTCCCTTACCCAAGTCTAATGTAAACGAAAATCGCCTTAAAATATTTAATGCTAAGATTACATCGTACTGGTCCTTAAAATTTCCTGAAGCTACCAAAATCTTATCCCGAAAAGTCGCCTGATCTAACTTAAAATTTACTGTAATTTCTGTATGTATTGGAACTACATAACCTGAGACACCCGTTACCGTCAAATCTGGGCATCTGGGATTCAATGATCTATCATGCTTAATTTTATTGAATAAATCTGTGCTTAAAAGTGATACGCTTGCTCCTGTGTCCACCAAAAACTTGGCTGGGATGCCTTGAACATACCCATTAATTAGCGGCAGTTTGGCATCATTATTTAATATATAAACCCCATGTTGCACATTTCTCTGACAGGCATAAGATTTATCGACCCTATGAAAATTCTGGTGAGGGGAAGCGGTTTTATTGCGTTGGAACTTCCTTCCATTTCGTACAGTATTCCCTTTTTGTCATAAATACCTCTCCCCATTTTGCCTATAGTCTACATGGTTTGGTGATCTTCCAAAAATAGATCTGTGCTGAGTTTGATCAAAGGTACATTCATTTCTGGGTGTTCCCCTTCTTTCCCTTGTAAATGAGCTCATATTATCCCTATTTCGATTATTATAATGAGTTTTACCTGTTAATGTATCTCTATTTCCATTAAAATTACTGCCCTTTCCATTAACATAGGTTGCCGCATTTTTTGGTACTGCAGTGTATTCGCGCACTGCGCGCCCATCATGCCGAGAAGGAGAAAAATTCGGTGCCGGCCGGCGATTGCTTGAACGGCCGCAGCCAGCAAAACGATTCTGTCCCTGCTCCCTAGCGTCTATGTGATTCGGTAACCCATGCTTCCGGTCATAATTCGGTTCTCCATAGCGTCGGTACTCGTGATTGTTGACCCCATTCGTAGCATATCCTAGCAGCGCCCTTCCTGACTGTGAGTGCCTTACGGGGAACGCTACGCGATCGCAGAAAGGGGGGAATGCATAAGTTTCAGTATTAAAACTTTGGCTTGGATGATACCTGTTATTATCTGTGCCTTGTGTTTTTAAATTATTGTGTGTAATATTATTTACAGCTAGTGTATGTAGCGATTGCTGTAGGTCTTTTATCTGGTCCTGTAATGGCTTAATGATTTCTTTAAGATAGTTTTCTTGTTGGTCCCATATTTCTCCATCACTGTTATTCTGACTATACATGGCATTAATTGACCTGTGTTTTGTTTCTGTAATAAGTTCGTTGGTTTCCTCTCGTTTCGCCACTGTAATTGCCTGTGTGAAGGTGAGAGGATTTTGTGAAAGAACCAGCCTCCTGATCTTATTTGAAATGCCCCTGAGAAATTGAGCCAGCATTGCCTGATCTAATATTGATAATGCCTCTGGCGACTCACTTTTTGTGTTAAACGCTAAACGGGCCAAATTTTTAACCCTCGTAGCAAAATTTGCTATGGTCTCATTAGGCAATTGTACAGCATGCGAAAAGTTATGTAAACATGTCACACTGGGTTCCGTTTTTTCGAACTGAGCCAAAAAATGCATTTTTAAACACGTTATAATCTTTTTCCTTACGTAAGTCTACAGAATTTGCGAGGAATTCCGCAGCAAGAGAGCAAACTTTGGACTTACAGACAGCTATTAATTCGCAATTTCCCCAAAGTGCTAATTGTCCTACACTTTCTAGCATTTCAAAAAAATATTGAACAGACGGACCTTCATCTACTTTGCCAGAGAAAACTGGCACTAAACCCAAATAACCAGCAATATTTGCCAAATAAGGTCTGCCCATTTCGGGAGGGGGTTGTGTCTCCTGGGTTCCAAAAAGTGGAACAGAATTTTCTATCCCCGAGGTTTGTGGGCTCTGTCCCTCCATTTTGACTTAATTAGTGTCTGTGTAAAATTAATGTCCCCCAAAATGGCGTAAAACCTACCTTTCCGTTGAGCTGAAACAGAAATATATCGTTAATAACCAGCAATTCTAAAGCAAAAGGTATTACAACATGTAGCAACTCATTTTATTCTTAATTTTTGATAAATTTTCTAGTTTAAAACATTACAAGTTGCTGCCTGTTGTTCAATATGAGTGTTCCTGGAGACGTCTGTGTTATTTGTACTTCTGTAAGAAAAAAATGCCTATAACTAGTCTCTGTACACACAAAAATCAGTGCTGTCCCAATCCTTTCTATTAGAAGTACGTTCCTCAGTCTACAACCATCAGAATCATTTACGGGCATTCATATAAATCGGGTTTTTCATCCCGCAAGGACACACTTGAATCCTGGACACAATTGGCACCAGTGTTGCGCAGGTCTTTTCTCCGTTGTAGTATAAACTTGCTAGGGTTCCAACAATTCTCAGTTATGGTGTGATGTGTCAGTTAGGAATAAATGTTCTTTGCAAGAGTTACACTAATATTTGCATCCGGAGAAACCTGGCTTTCATGTAATCGTTTAGCAGTTAGTTAGGACAAATCCCGTGTTCTGAAAACTAACCCAGATGGACATTGAGCTAGTCTGCAACATCAAAGATTGCGTTGTGTGATTTTCACCTTTGACTCCTTTCTATTTGATTAGAATCAAAAGCGCCGCCTTAACAGTTCTTTATCAGTAATCCATTCAAAGAAATCATGTGTCATCAGAGAGTAATCAATAGGCAAAAATTAGCAAACAAAACATGGTTTATTAAACATACTAAATTGTTACAAAATACAGTTAGACAAAACAGTGTATAAGTCTTTAGTAAAATAGCCTTGAGCTTTTATACCTTTACATATTTAGGTAACCAACGGATTAATTAATAATGGTATGGGTTTGCAAATTGTTATGTTCTTCATGAACAATCGACAACCAAAGAGCGTTCATACATCGCGTAGCTGACGAATATTACACCACATTGGTGGAACATGTAAGATTGTAGGCCATGATTAATATTCAGTCTTAATATTTAATTATAATATTCAGTTATAATATTTAATTATAATATTCAGTTTTAATGTTAATTAGGATTATTCAGTTTTAATATTTAATTATAATTAATTCTAATTAAATAACGCCCGGTATTCATGTACAAGTTACAGTATCTATTAAATATGAAATGCTAAGTAAAATAACAAAACTCTCATCAAAGTATGAGTGTCCGTGAGGATAGATGTCTCTAAGCACATAAAAAAAATATATAAGGGGCGATGGAAGTATGTTCGACTTAGCGCAATTAAGTTACGTTTATAATTAAATAACAAGGGTTAACTTACCCGAATAATTCAGCAACGCCTCAGGAACTGTAGTTACAGGACAGTAGTTCATCTCGATTCCTTCCTATATCTCATTAACGAGTTTTTAGCCTTCTTCTTCTTCCGACTTTTCGTTTCCCCTTCTTAAGAATATTTTCTTCACATTCTAAAAAAGATTATCATTGCGACGGCTCTCTATCTTACTAAAATCCTAACTCAAACTCCGCTAACTCCCTTACAAATCAACAGCTCATTCACCGACCAACGACACTGTCCGAGCCTCAGCTCCAACTGCTTCTCTCTCCCTTACCACACCCTAGCTGCTAACCGAACTGCCTCCCCCCTATTTCCCCTCTAGTTAGTTTCGTCAAGCAGAAAAACATCTGGGGAAGTCGCTTTACAGCGTTCTGACTCAAACGAAAATCCGATTTATGAAAGTCGTTGAAAGAATTACATGTTTGTATGAGGTTCGCACAAAGGCCAAAATGGACATAAAAATCGTCTACTCCACAAGGGATCTATGAAATAATAAACACTCTGCTGATGCCTGAATCAAATACATACTAGTAGTGTTCTCCGAAAATGTAACTCCCCTGTTTTTATGACTAGCGCCGCGACTTTTCTGTTTTTTGTCAACAACATTCGGACGCTTGCCCACTCCAACGAATAAATAACGTACGGCAGGCGTCGGACGGTGGTTAGGAATTTCGTGGGTGCGGCTCTGCTCCCATGCGAAAGCGAAAGTAATTCTGCCTTCTCCGGCGAAGTAAATATCGTATGACAGATACAGTGCAGCAAAAAAGTATGAGGCCCTTGTGCTCTCTAAGAATGTACTAATACGGTTAAAAATAAATGCATTTTTAACACAGTTGTGTTTTATTTTTTTTTTAATTTTAACACAAAAAGTAAATGATAGATTTAAATCGGAATAGTTTTCCCTTGATAAGCATCGAATAACGCTTAACTAATGTGATTTTTAAATTTTTAGCTGCATTAGCGACGGAAATAGATAGGGGCCACGAAAATTAATAATATTATCCTGTTTGGCGCGGCCATTTTTAATTTTAAAAATATTTTAAACCTACTCGTTGAGCTCTTTCCAACAGTGTGTAATAAGCTATAGATTGTCGACAACATTCTTTCTTCCCCCATCCCCCCATTTATCAAGCAAATTTTTGTGAACAGCGATCAATATGGCATTACGTTGGCCCACATGATGTACTAACCCATACGAAATTTCAAGTGAATTGGTTGGAGTGGTTCCAGAGTTACAATGCTGTGACAGATGGACAGACAGACAGACAGACAACCGAGTGACATAAGGGTTCTTCGTTGACTACGGATCTTAAAAACAGGTGTCCGTATACTTTTTTTTTGAAGGTTTGTATATTAACTTATTACATAATCCTGCGAATAGCGCCTCGGGTTCGTTAACATCTGGTGATATATGTTTGACACAGTAGTCAGTGCCGAATTAAGGGACGGGCAAGCAGGGCTCTTACCCGGGGCGCAATTCTTTAAGGGGCACAAAATGTTACAAATCATGAAAAAAAAAAAAAAAAATATATATATATATATATATATATACAGGGTGTTTCAGTTAAACGTTTCAGAACTTCTAAGAGGGGTAGGGTACATCCTGACAACTCGAAATCATATAGCAATGTCGGGTCGGAAATGCTTTCCTGAAGCGGTGTTGTACACAGAAGCACCATAAAAAGAAAAGAGACCGTAAGTGAGAAATCGTTTTAATAATACATGAAAAGAAGCAAAAGGTACATGGATTAAAGTAAGTGTTCGAAGTTTCTTCCACGGGCTACAATGCACGCCTCACATCTCCGACGCATGGACATCCGAACATTCTGGAATACTCCAGGCGAATTTCGAATTTCTTCGGCAGCTACTGCGATTCTTGCAACCAGCTCCTCAGCATTGTCAACAGGGGTGTCATAAACTAGCGATTTCATATGACCCCAGAAATAAAAATCAAGACATGATAGGTCGGGTGACCGAGCAGGCCAACGCACGGGACCACCACGTCCGATCCACTGTTGACCAAATGTGACATCCAGGTAGTTACGAACATCTCCGCTATAATGGGCAGGGGCTCCATCGTGTTGGAACCACATTGTCTGTTGCGTCGATGCAGAAATCTGTTCATCTCTCAAAAGTTGTGGCAATACTTGCTGCAGAAAGATCAAGTAGATAGGTCCGGTTAGACGACACGGTAACAGGTAAGGTCCGATGAGGTGATCTCCCATAATACCGGCCCATACATTGACCGAAAATCGAATCTGTGCTGCACGACGTCGTATTGCGTGCGGGTTCTCGACCGCCCAGATATGGTCGTTATGCGTGTTGAAAATTCCTTCCCTTGTGAAGGATGCCTCATCGGAAAACAACACTTTCATGTATTATTAAAACGATTTCTCACTTACGGTCTCTTTTCTTTATGGTGCTTCTGTGTACAACACCGCTTCAGGAAAGCATTTCCGACCCCACATTGCTATATGATTTCGAGTTGTCAGGATGTACCCTACCCCTCTTAGAAGTTCTGAAACGTTTAACTGAAACACCCTGTATATATCCTTGGTAAAGAGCGCGCTGAAAAACTTAGAAATGTCGATATGTTGAGGAGGCTGGGGGGGGGGGAGCGATCGTCGAAAAGACTATCACTTGAATGCTAATGTTATGCTTGATACATCCAGTTCATATGATAGCTGGATAAGTCTCATCTCTCTCTTGGCCGTTTTAAACAGCTTCACAGAATTAAATCGCACACTTTGCCTTAAAGTGTGGAAATACTTTAATCGAAACGCCATATCGAAACGTCCATTAGTTTTTGTGCGATTTCGAACACAGACCATGTTTATTGGCACTCTCTTCGCTACTACATCATTATCCATAGTACTGTGACATGACATGCCTATTGCTTATTTGTATCAACTGCAGCGCCGAAACATAGCCAGTCTCAGAAATGTTTAACTTTAGAAATGTTTAGTAAAAGAAGAGCAAAAAAAAGTCAATCACCGAACTGACATTTTGTTGTTGTTCTTTTATTCCTTCTCATTTCTGGAACAATATTTATTAAGTTACATCATTCACATTTGGGGTCACTATAAATAGAAATAAATGGAAACAGTAAAAACCAGTGATAAATGAACTAGAATGGAAACGTGAAATTTGAGTCAAGTTATTTAGAGAAAAAGTGGCGTAGCGTTGTTCACAATAGTAAAAAAATAATAGTAGTAAATAAATAAAATAAAAAATAAATATACGAATCATCATGCAGGAAATATAATTCCTGCAAAACGCAAGTAAAGAAAATAATACTATCATAACTTTTCTAGGAAATTTCAGAAAGAAATATATACATTATAATAGGAAAGAAAAAGTTATGATAGCGGTAATGCCGCTCAAAGAATAAGAAAGAAATTGTAATACCTCCAGAGACGAGAATGGAAAACAAATGATTTGATAAAACGGTGGTAAACAGAAAGGGGTTTTTAAAAATGTTGCTTTCTAAAATTCCATTCAAAAGAAAGAATCTGAATGCATTCACCGTGTTATAAACGAACAAAGATAATGCTTGATACGTTCTTTGAAATAAAACAGCTTATTATTTGAACTCATATGTAAAGTGACAGCTGCGATAGTATTATAATACAGGAATGAAAAAGAAAAATATTGAATTACAATAATTAAAATTAGCATAAAGCAAATGCCTGGGTGCAATGTACCACGAATTCGTGAAGAAGAATGGCAAATGTGAATACGTGAAGGAATTTCTAAGACGACTATAATGCTGAAAAATTAATTAAAATCAGATATTCTTTGGAGAATGTTGACGATTAGCTTTCAGTATGTGCTTAAAATTTTCCGACTAAATGAACCTGTTACAAAGGAAACAGATAAGAAATGTGAATCAATAAAGTAATGCCATATTATCGACTTTAGTGGCAAACATCAGAAACAGCCAACTTCGCAATTTACAGATAAGGTTTGGTGTTCGTTAGAACATGCTCATTATTCAAGTATGGTGACATCATTTTTTTTTTTTTTAACGATAAAACAGGCTTTGTTTAATAAGTTTTATTTGTGCGTCCACTGACGATAAGTACGGCCAGAAACTGTCAGTTATATGCAAGAGCTCATCCTGAATAATTTGGTTCGGTTTCAAGAGTGGCTCTTTGCTGGATTCCTTTTTTTCTGTTGTTCTGTAATACGACCACTTCAAACATGAAGACTGCAACTGCGTGAGTATGTTCAACGCTTGATATCAGATAGTGGTAACTAATGATGAAAGCTGTACGACGACTCCTTTGTGCACACACATTTAGGTATCTCGCGACTCAAAAGTAGCGACCACTACAGTTTCTTTCGCACCTCAGAACATATCTGCTAAACACGACACTGGTCTTTATGTTTTCAGAGAGAAACGTGCACAAAGGATTTTGTTCTTTCATTACTGCTTTCAAACTTCAATGTTAGTAACGACGTCACTATATTAAAAAAATATATAAAAGATATTGCACCAAATTCAGATTAATATATTTATTAAGATATTATAACTTTATCAACTTATATATATATACATTTTGAATTATGCAGCATTTAGGAAACATCTTATACTCCTGTGCCCAGAATCATAATACGATAGGTTTGATTCCATAGACTGAAACGGTCTCCATTTTTTTGTTCATTCTTGGAACATAATTTTGTAATTTTAAAGAATTCCGAGTGCAAACTTCATGTGCCTAATCACGTTTGTTCCTTGTTAATGAATAACTGGGCTGGTTCAAATAAAAAGAAAAAAATAAGGGGGGGGGGGGAGAAACTTTACCCTATATGAAGCCACGCAAGCAAAAGAAAATAAGAATGCAATAGATCAATTAACAAAATCACAAAATCTAGTTTATTCTTTCTTGGGATGATTAATTGTGCAAACTAAAAAGTTGTTATTATATTTTACACTTAATTAGCAGTCAGTCAATTTTAAGGAAGTAAAAAGCAGAAATAATAACGCGCAAACAGAATGGCTGTTTAGTTTAATTATAATCGATTAGTTTGTCGTTTGGTTTAGCAAAAGAGAAAAGAGATGACGAGGCCGCGCATGAAAACAATGACGCAAAAAGAAACCAACGGCGCAAATATGCAAAGCCATGCATAAAATTACAGGAAGAAAATTAAATCAAGTGAGGGAAGAGAAAAAAAAAAAAAAAAAAAACGTACTACACGTCTAAATTATAATATATCTAACCATAATCATATTAGTACTACGCGTCCCTAACCATATTAGTACTGCACGTCCATCAGAAAATTTATGTTTCCCTGTATACCAGATAATGAACGCTCTTCACAAATTTCAAATATTTAAAACGAAACAGTACAATTTTACAAAGGCATTTCTAGTTTAAATTTTGTGTTTACGATTATCGCGAGGCTTGCTTCGCGTGACTTTCGAGAATTGATTAATTTCAATGATTGCAAGCAACAATCGCAGGTAGATTATTATCAGTTTTCTAAGAAGCAAATATTCTACACTTTATACCGACACAGAACAAAAAAAAAAAAAAAATAGTCACCTATATATAATTTTTCAATTAATATCGTATAACCCTTCCTTTAGCACGAATCACTTTATGAATTCTCGCTGGTAGAGATTCAAGTAGACCCCTTAAATAGTTTTTATCAATAAAAAGCCATTCTGGAAACAGCTGATGCCATAATTCATTATATACGATTTAAATCTCGTGACATAGCTGGCCCATTTAAATGCCCCACTGAACGGCCTCCATAGCCGAGTGGTCAGGCGAGAGTAGTGTATCACACGCTCTTTGAGTAGACTAAGGTTCAATCCCCTGACTGCTGAATACGATCGATCTGCCGCACTGGACCAGCGTAGCAGATTATGGTCCATTTCCCTCAGCATGAATTGTTGAGGAGGCTTCCATCCTGCAGTGGGTTTATAATGGCTGCACTTTACCTTTTTACTATTCTCTCGTGTTTCTCATGCCAGTTTAAAACAATAGAGGCCCTATGAGCCAGACAGCTGCTAACCTGGAATACAGGAATATTGAAATCACGAATATCCCTCAGATGTTCAGCAAAAGACACAATCCGATCATCCAGTATATTTGTATAGCCAGTTCTGGTTCATCCTGTTTGGTATTTCAAGTAGACGATCCAGTTATAATAGTTAAAACATCCCCAGAGCATCATTAACCCAACATCTTATACGCTGCCACGGACTGTCTCGATGAAAGACCTCACTGTTTGCCCAATGAATTCGGTGCCTAGCATCATTACAGTATAGATAAATTTTTCGGATTTGTCAGATCACATCACTGATTTCCTACAAACAACAGTCCAATTTTTAGCCTTTTAGTCCATATTATCCGCCCTTTTTTTATGCGCAGCTGTTACCATTGATCGATTTCGGGGCACCCAACAACAGATATCTTATGATATGCAATTATCTTCGCAATGTTTTCTGAGAAATCGGCTGATGAGGTCCTTGATTAACTGTTTGCAGCAGTTCTTGTATTTTAGTGGACGCGACATCGTCGCTGATGACGATCACTTAGCACAGACTTTCGACCACAATTCTGCCGCTGGCTTTTGGTTTATTTCGACTTACACCACTCCTTAGCAACTCCTTTTACTGTTCTTTCTGGCACACTAGTAAATTCAGCTACTTCTTTAACAGGATATCTTTTAGACTGACTAATGTTACCAATCCTCTTTTGCCACTCACTAACATCATTTCTGCTTTCGTGGTGGAGAATCTTGCTTCTTCTGGCGCTATTTATAACTGGTATACCTGTATCCTGTGCTGCAAGCGAATAAGCACAGAATACCACGAGTTTTTGTTCGGCACAGGCTATTAACGCATGCAGCTGAGACAAGGGAGATAACAGCAAAAACAAACAAATAAAAGAGACTGTAGAAATTAATACAGTAAGGAAAATAACTAATAAAATAGTAAAAGTAAAATTAAAAGGGTGGAAATTAGGAAACAGTGTAGAATTTAATGTATTAAACAGTACATAAACAGGATATATAAAAGAAAAAAAAATAAAGAGTGAAACATGCAGATAGGATAGAGAATGATGGGTGGACAAGTATGTGTGTGTGTGTGTGTATATATATATATATATATATATACATATATATATATATATATATTAAAGTACTGGAAACCCAATGGGCAAACGAAGCAGAGGAAGACAAAGCAAAAGATGGAAAGATGATTTATCCCAAAGCTAAACGGGAAAAATGAACTAGAAAAATGGCTTCTCTCTCTCTCTCTCTCTCTCTCTCTCTCTCTCTCTCTCTCTCTCTCTCTCTCTCACACACACACACACACACACACACACACACACACACACACACACACACACACACACACTTGGATTTCATGCGATCATCGCAAATAAGAAACTCAGGAAAGGTGGCAGAGTCACCATCTGCTAAAGAAAACGGCCCCTTTGACAAAACCAACTGAATATTTTGCCAATTACCTCGAAGCAATTCTTCTATTTCAATCTAGTTAAAGGATATAGGCTAACTGTATGAACAGCTTACTTGTCTTCTCCTGTGTAGTGCTGCAGGTATATCTAAGTTTTCTATGACTTATTGACTCACCAAAATCAAAAGGATCATCGATACCGACGATTTCAATTTGCCACTATTTTCATTTACAAAACTATTCAGCAGGTTGTGTAATGCAGAATTTGACTCAATTAAACATGTACATACAGATTCAACCATCACATGGCAACGCCTCCCTGCAGAGAATACTCTCAAATTGTTTGAATTTTTGTGTAAAACCCATCAAGTGTATACACTTTGCCCAGCACAATCCGATCGGTTTACATCGGCCACAAAAAAGGTGCTATTTTAAGTAAACATGTATATTTTGCTTTTTAATTATAATTAATGTTATTATCTGTTTATTCATGTTTAGTTATTTATTGTTGTTATATTTATTATTATTATAAGTAATTATTTATTGTTATTTATTTTTAGCTATATTACTTACTGTACAACTAAGGCAATTAAAATAATATAAACTTCTTTGTATTTCTTTCTTTGTCTGTTAAAAAAAATAAAGACTGGCAATGTGGGCTGATTCTAGAGTGAGGTCTATAACCTTGAACTGATTAATTAAAAATATATGTCAAGCATTTATCTTAAATCACCGACCATGCTGATGTGTCATTTACTCTACAATGGGCTGAGTCTAGCCCAAAGGTTCTAAAGTCAAGTAGGATTGCCAGAACTATCTAAGACTCGTAGTATATCGAAAACAGACTATGACTGACCCCTCAGAACTCTACCCGCGACAAAATCCCAGCGTTCTTGAAGCTGACAATTGGGTCCAGAAATGGCTTGCTAACACGTCATTCCCTAAACTTTGTGGAACAGAACTCTGTCCCATTTGTTCAAGATAAAACCGACCCCTAACAGTTGGTCCCATGGTCAAGAGACATTATGGAAAATTGTGGAAAAGTCATTAATTTACGCCACATCGTACTCAATTTAGCATCTTGTATAATTCCTAATCATGTGGATCCAAGACAGCCAATAATACACTGAAAACTGAAGCGTCGGCGTATCGTATAAGGTCTGGATGTACTTAAAGCTGGTTTCTGTGTGCCGGGTGGAGAAAAAAAAAAAAAAAAAAGAGCAATTCTGTGAAAATCCAGTTTCCGAAGGCATCGATAAGTTTCTTGCATTGTCAATATGGTTCCAATTGCCTTTATCAAAAATTCAAGTCCAACAACATCATCTCTGCATCTGTATCTATATAAATATAGATATAAAAGTACTTGCTGTTTTATGGAAAGTATGAAATTATATTATTTTGAACAGAAACAAGGATGTGATGCGATTTTTCGGAAAGATGTCATTAAGATTCCTAACAATTTTATCTAGAGCTGTAAGTGAACCGCATAGTTGGCACGTTTGGAGTTTTTACAAACCTATTAAGAATGCGGTTTACAGCACCAATAAAATTATCTCTGTAAGTTAACCACCAATTGCACAATAATAATAATAATAATAATAATAATAATAATAATAATAATAATAATACTCAAAGAAGGATTTATACTTGGTTTATATGTTTTAATTGATAATCCACTATAAAAAAGTATCTTAAAATTTAATAAAATTTAAGCACTGTGAAACCGAAAAGGGTAATATAGAAAACTACAAGCAGCTACATAATATTCATCAGCGTTAATCTAGGTTTGTAAATACCATAAACCCTCGATTTAACGTATCCCCATATAATGGATTTCGGATTTAACGGACGGGACAAATGATAATACCGTAATGTACATATTAATCTCGACCATATTATTTTTTTTAGGTTATATAAAACTTCAGTGTTATTATTAATTAAAAATTAATAATAATTACCTATTTCCATTATTGTTTTGATAATTACCTACTTTTATTATCAAATTCAGAAATTGTGTTTTATTCTTTCTGAAAACGTGTTTAAATAGCTGTTTTCCCAGATTACAGACAAGAACAGGCGGTGACTTGAGACACTAAACCGCAGGTTTACCGACTCACTTTGTTTCAGTCTCAGTCTGCCTCAAGCTTTCGTGCGGTCAGGTTGTATACAGAGTGTTTCTCTGATTTCTGAATTGTGTCTTTATTTTTTAAATAATTTTGCAAAAGATAGCGTGTGAAATATCTGGCACAGAAATTAGAGCTAATTGAAAAATTATAACAAGGCGTCTCAGTAGCACGCGTTTGCGAAATTTACGGCGTAAAAAAACAAACGTAAATCAAAGGTCAAATTGCAACATAATTTTATATTGTACAGTATTGTATATTGTATTAAAGCTTTTTTTTACATCAAGAACAATAAAAAAAATGCCCCCCCCCAGGTTACATCCGATTTAACGGACTTTCGGCATTCACGGACACTCCTTCCCTATTAGTCCATTAAATCAAGGGTTTACTGTAGTTTAGTATCTTGTAAATATTTAAAATATTTTATAGTCTTGTTCTTTCGGATGCAACAATGTTCCTCATGTATTATGGAACCCGAAGCAAAAGGCCTTTTCCTAAGTGACCTATCTAAACGCAGGTAAATAATTACATAATGATATATATTCCACCTTGAGAATGCCGCGTTGTGGGGTAGCCAATGGAAGAAGAGAGATTGCGGGTTCCGGGTACAAGTGGGTGGGGCAATTACGTCGCTACAAATGCACAGGTAAATAATTACATTGGTCATTTCCTGATTAGATATCGATCATTGTGGCATAGTTTTTGGGTAAAGCGCCACCTGTGTTTTCCTACATCTGCGCCATCAGTACTCTTGTGATGAATACAGAACCTCTGTAAAAGCCAGAAAAGTGTTGTGTGCTGCATGTGAAGTTTACACGGAGATATCAAAAAGTTCGTGCCCTACCTAGATAAAACACCAGTGGGAAGATGCCGTTTTTAATATAAGTTGTCTACATATTCAAAAACTATCATGTGAAATTTCATTCCTGTAGGTGATCGTACACCAAAGGTGGAGCCCGGAATCGGAGGAAAGACGCTGTGGTTGACAAAGCGGAGTATCGAGCAGTGATCAAGTTCCTGCATTTGCAAGGCAAGAAAGCTCAGGAAATTGACGAAGAAATGAAAGCTGTGTATGGGCAGAATTGTCCGTCCTATGACACTGTAAAAGCGTAAACGAGTTCCAGTGCGGCGTACAAGTGTCTTTGATGAGCCAAGGGAAGGAAGGCCCACCAACATCTATAGAAAATAAGACGGTTGCAAAGGCTGAGTAGCTGGTGCTGAGTGACAGACGTGGGACAATTCGTTTCATCGCAAATGCAGCGGAAATTATGGTTCTGTCCACAGCTCACATGACCAAAAAACCAAACTATTATTTTTAGGCCACCAGAATATTTAATTCATCTGCCGTGCTATGTGTCTGATGTCTGTTAATTGCGTGTGTTCTATGGTCCTATGACACTGTAAAAGCGGAAACGAGTTCCAGTGCGGTTGTACAAGTGTCTTACCTGTTTTGCTGGACGAAAAACCCCAGTTTCTGACAGAAAAACCGTGCTATCTGTGCCTGAGACAATCAGCCGGTGAGTGAAAAAAGTCCATTAAAGTTCCTCGCGTCATCGACGAGCATTTTCCATCCAGTGTGGGGAGGACGGTAACAATATCACTGTGCTACCGCGGAGATAAACAAATGCCACAGCTCTCTCTCTCTCTCTCTCTCTCTCTCTCTCTCTCTCTCTCTCTCTCTCTCTCTCTCTCTCCCCCCCCCCCTATTCCACCACGTTGAGGATCCCAGCACCATCAACAACAGCCGAAAAGAAACCTCTTCTGCCAACGCCGAACATAGTGATATTCCAAACAAAGGATACGAAGTAACCTGTACTAGTGAGGACATAAAAATCAAGATAATAGCCAACATGAAAGAGGACTTAAAGCAAACAAGAATTAAGGGAATTAGAAAGATGAGAAATGTGGGAGTGGTAATTGAAACAGTGTGTGAAAAAGAAGTGCAAAGCATCATTGAGAATCCCAAGATTACAACCCTTGGACTCAAAGCTGAGCCACCCAAATGAAAGAGACCGTCCGTAATAATTTTTGACGTCAGTAAAGAAATCTCACCACAACACCTAGCAGAAGAAATATATCAGAGGAATTTGCGAAACGCACGACCCCTGACGCGGAATCGCGCAATCTATTAATGCCAAGATACTCTACTAAATCCAGGGATGACGCAAGTACAAACTGAATAGGCCTGATGTAGCCGAGTGGTCAGGAGCGAGACTGCATAGCATGCGTTCCTTCGGTGGACCGGGGTTCAAGCCTATAACTACTAAATACGATAAATATTTGTATTGACGATTTATTGTAAACTCTACTGACTTGGTTGTCGTGCCGGAGTATAAACAGAAATTTATTTTTTATTATTTTTATCATGGAGTTCTCTCCGACAACATGGCAGGATGATAAAGAATCAAGCCAGGATCTACATAGAATGGGGAAATTACCGCTTCCGGGAGCATGTGGCCGTGCCCAAATGCTTTAGGTTCTGAAAATTCGGCCACACCTCCCACAAATGCATGCAAACCACCCCCACCTACGGTCACTGCTCTGAGAAAGGGCATGATTACATGTTTGCCCCAACAAAGCCAAGGAGCCAGTTTGCATAAACTACAAGTCGCCACCACAACCATTCAATCAGGGATCCCAAGTGTCCAACCTACATTAAAGCCAGAATTTGACACCAAGGACGAATCAGTTATGGGGACACGCATTAAAATGTTTACCACTACTGTGATTAAGATCTTTCAACTAAATGCGCAGATGGCCAGAGCAGTGGCCGACCAAATCCGTGTCAAAGCGGGCGAAGAAAATGCTGATATTGTTATACTACAGGAACCATATGTGAACGCAAAAAAGTGTTAGGGGATATCCCCTGACTCACAAGATAATTCAGACGGATGTGGACACCTCCTGGGCGGCTATCCTAATCAGGATCCAACATATTACTGCTACCAGAATTACACAACTTTGTACGTCTTGGGCTGCCTGTGCCCACATTATTACAGCTCTGGGCGCCTTTTACATTGTCGCTCTATATTGTAGGCACGGAGAAGAAATCACTTTTGCAATTAATTACTTACAACACCTCCTTCATGTACTACTGAATCAAAAGATAATAATTGGTGCAGACAAACTGTCGCTCACCAGCCTGGTTTAGCACAACACCCGACAGATGGGGTACCAGGAACGGCCAACTTCTTAAGGAGTTCCTCATTGGCCCCCAGATCTCCGTACTATCAGCCATACCAGCTCCCGACCTTTTCCAACACCCTTTGGGAGTCCACGATTGACGTCTCTCTTGCTACAGGAAGTATTGCACCGTTCGTGACCAACTGGAGGGTGCAAGACTCATGGACAACATCAGATTACCGTGTTATAATCTTTCAACTTACCAGAACTCTTAACAAAAACACCATCAATCAAGCAACTCCATAACAGATTTGCCATAACTAAAGCAGACTGAGAGCTCTTCAGGAACTCCTTGACTGCAACGGTAGAAAATAACCAACAGATGCTGGACCAATGGAGTGATCCTGACTCATGCCAGCTCAAGGTAACAGAAATTATTACAAGTGCCAATGCAACATCTATAAAAAGAATAAAACCCACTGCAGCTCCCTGGTGGATCACTGAGATTCAGCAACTCAGGAGAGAAATAATTAAAAGAATTGTTATTGTTGTTATTGTTATTTGGTTTTTAGGAGCATTAGCAACTAAGGCCATATTGCTCCGAGGATTTGCGGTGATCATTTCCTGACCTTTCCGCATCCTCCGTATTTGGTGGTCACGGGCTCGAACCCCGGTCTGATCAAGAAGCGTGTACTACGCACTGTTGCTCTTGCCCACCTGGCTACGGAGGCTTCAATTAAAAGAAGGAAAGACTTCCAAAGAGCACGGAGAAACTGGCCGGCTGCAGAAGTTGAAGTGATTAGGCAGCACTACAGGAATAGCTATACAGAAACTATCAAGAAAAGTATAAAGAGATCATGGGAAGGCTTGGTCTCCACAACAGGAAATGCTAACCCGTGGGGGGGGTTACAAAGTCACCATCAAAAAACTCCCCAGAGGCGAAGTTTTAACATCCACTCGGACACTGCAGGGTGTGCTCACCACTACTTGGGAGCAATCAATGGAAAATATTCTCGGCGTTATTTTCAAGGACCCAGCTATACCGCTCCAACAAAAACAGCACCAATTGTGACAAGAAAACCAGAATTATGACATATCAGAGCAAGAGCCCCCCTTTCTCACGGGAGGAGCTCCTGGTAGCCGTCGCAGAGATGAAAACCAAGAAATGCCCAGGCTTAGATCTGATCGAGCCGGAAACTGTTAAAAAGGTAGCTGAGTATGCACCGAACCTTCTGCTGGATCTGTTTAACTGCTATATGGAAGCAGAAAAATACCCAACTGAATGTAAGACAGCAAATATTAAGTTAATTTTGAAGAACCCAAACAAACAGCCAGAGAATTCAGACTCGTATAGACCCATTGCATTTCTATCAGTGGTGAGTAAACTGTACGAAAGATTACTGCATAAAAGAATTTCCCAGCAGTACGAAGCAGCAGGACTACCAGCGGTGAACCAATATATGTTCAAACCAGGTTCCTCCACGATAAATGCATTGAAAAACCTGCTCATTGCAGCAAGGAAACGCAGCAGGAAATACTTCTTCCTGACCTCCATCGACTTCGCCGGGGCGTTTGACTCACTTTGCTGACCAAGTGTCCTCGACATGCTGAGGGAGGCCAGGGTGCCAATAAATCTATTCAACACCATAAAAGATTTATGGCACCCCGGCCTCCCTCAGTCTGCCGAGGACACTTGGTCACCAAAGTGAGTCAAAAGTGAAAACTCAATGGGCCCAGCACAGACCCCTTTGGACAGAGGCTGTCCAAAGGGGTCTGTGCTGGGCCCATGAGCTCTTGAGGATGGACCTGGGGGAAGTCAAATCCCAGGCTTTTGCGGACGACCTCATCCTTACAGTGGAAACAAACTCAAGAGCTCAGCTTCAGACTCTGGCCAACCACACCCTTTCGACTGCTTGAAACCTGAGCAGCAAAGGACTTTCCGACGATATCACCTGCGAAAACTTCATCCGTTCTCCTTAAAGGCTTTCTCGACTTGCGTAGACCACCTCAAATTAAAATTGATGAGAGCATGATAAAATTGGCGCCACAACTCAAATATTTATTAGGTATTCTCAGAGACAGCAAACTATCTTTTCAGCCACACCTTAAATACATCAGAACGAAGATCAGGAACTACTCGACCCTGGTGGCCTGGTTCTCACGTAGAGACTGGGGCCTCAACAAGAGAACGCTGGCACTCTATTATAAGACAATTTTCATCCCAGCAATCTCTGATGCTTCAGTAATATGGTATGATAAAACCACGCTAGTAGTAAATAGAAGAACGCTGGATTCTACCCAGCGATCCACCCTCCGCGCCTGCAGTACAGTGAGTACTCCAGCCGTACAAGTAATAGCAGGAACTCTTCCACTAATATTAGAAATCGTTAGAACTGGAATGCTCTATTACCTTTCCAAAGAAGTCCCACTTACCTTCCTGAATTTTTACAACTGATCCCACTAATAATAGGAAGGTAGAAAAAGTACGCATACAGAAACACCTACTGAAGGAGTGGCAAAACAGATGGGCCGGTACCAGCAAAGGAGAGATCACCCGCAGGTTTTTCCAAAGACAAATAGAATATACCCGAAATCACCGTCATGGTTCTTCCCAGAACTTCATGCAACTTACTTAATAACAGGGCATGGCCCCTTCAATGCAAAGCTTGCTGGCTTCAGACTCGCAGAAAACACACATTGCACTTGTGGAGAGATAGAAGACTGGGACCATCTTATGTTTGACTGTCCCATCTATGAAGACCTAACATGTATTCTGATTACAAAAGTGAGATGTCTTCCAAGATATATATCACTTTTGTAAGAAAGAGGACAAGAATTTCTCCTCCTTGAAACGGAAGACGATTACAAACCATTGTCACGATTCGCCCAGGACCTTTTCGCAAGAAGAAGGGTGCAAATTGCCATACTGAGGAAAAGAGGAAATGCTAGCCGACTATGACAACCCAAAGAAAAAACATATCACCAACCAGCATTTCTCCTCCTTTTAAACGGAAGAAGATTAAAACCGAAAACTTGATGACAGACTGCAAGCACAACCTCAACAACCTGAAGTGCAGTACGGGACTTGTCCCAGGAATGACCCACAACCCTAGAAGTTGACATCTCTTTAGAAGAACTAGAACCTAAATAGAAGAACTACCATGGACTTGACCTCATTGCAGCTCTGCTGCCAACGCCACAGGAGATCCTATACCTGTGCTCTCTTTCACGGCACTTTCTTTCCACTTCCCCGGGGAGGGGAGGATTTGGTTTCACTGTCTCTTCCCCTCCTCGCCCTTCTTTTCCTCCTGGTAGGACATGGGCTTGCCCCACTACCCATAGGGGTCACCTCTTTTATCGACCTCTTAGTTCCTGTTTCCTCCCCCAAGCCTTTAGTCTCTCCCCTACTCTGTTCACTTTCACAGCATAACCCCACTCAGTCTAAATTTAAATTTACAACTTTGACCTGGGGTCGCCTTCCCTATTGGCTCCATATTTCTGACTTCCCCCTGCTTTCAATCTCCCCCCTACTCTGCCTAAACACCAGCGAACCCCCAACACAATGTCAAAATTGTCAAAATTCCAACTGCACACGAAAACCCCTCTCAGCCTAACCTTTCAGCAACTACTTCCCAATACTATTAAATTATTTTTATTAATTTTTTTTTAGGTCCATGCCACTGAAATCTGAGGAAATGAGGTGGGGGGACCTGCCAGATTGAAAACTTAAAAAGTTACTTGGTACCTGGTCTGCCCCCACGAGATATAGTGTGGACAACGTTGAGCTCCAGTAGAGGTCTAGCGGCTAAATGGCCGCTAGACCTCTTCTGGAGCCCAACGATACACTTTTAAATCTCTTGCCTTCCATACACTTTTAAATCTTTTAAATCTCACTTTTAAAAAATCCATACACTTTTAAATCTCTTGCCTTCCCAGCGAACTGGTACACCTACAATGAAAGCAACGCAGAGATGGGAGAAACCCTTGGTGCCATTAGACACGAACACACTATACACTATATGTGCTACCTGCGCAGACACAGCTTACATGACCAAAAAAAAAAAAACCAAACTACTATTTTTAGGCCACCCGAATAATTAAATTCATCTGTCGTGCACTGTCTTATGTCTATTAATTGCGTGTGTTCTATGGTCTATTTTGCTGGACGAAAAACCCAGTTTCTGGGGAAAAAAACCTTGCTATCTACACCTGAGACCGACTAACTCAGCCACGGAGTGAAAAAAGCCCATTAAAGTTCCTCCCGTCATCGACGGGATTCGAACTCGGTGTGGGGAGGACGGTGACAATACTACTGTGCTACACGCGCAGATCAGCTTACATGACCATCGTCATCATCATATGTTAATGTATATATGGTGGCACCCGGGCAAGCGCCCATCTCCACCCAATATCATATATCCAAAAAAGAACTAGTACTAATAGGGAGAAGAAAAAAAAAGCCTCATCGCCACCAGGAGGCATACACTCAAGCGTGACTGCCTCTGGTGCTCGTCCCTTGGCACCTGTTGCCAGACCTGGATCATCTCTGTCGGTATTAAGTACTATCTCCATGCCCATTGGATGTAGCGCAGTTCCAATGGGCGTCATCTTCCCCCCCACTGGGGGCCTAACCCAGGAGGTTCTTAAAAAAAAAAAAAAAAAACAATAATAATAAGAAGAATATCAACAGCAATATTAACACTATTAAGAGTAAAACAAAAACTTAAATGCGTCAGACCACATGAAGTGGCAACAATCAACAACATCAACCAGTATACAGAATTCCTAAAAAAATATCCACCAACACTTGTAACTTTCTTCTCTTCCTAAATACTAACTCACAACAAAAATTACTAAACTTATTTTAATTAGACTTAGTCGCTATGTAATGAGGCTCAAATCCTCTTCCGAAATATAATAATTCATTCCTGAACAATTGGCGATATTCCTCATAAAATGAACAGTCGTACAATACATGGTCTCAACTTTCCTTATTGTGACCACAATTACAATTTGGCTGGGTTTCCAGACCAAGAGCATATAATTTACTCCTTAAGGATCAATGTCCCGTTGATATATAGGACGTCAACATATTAGGAAAAAACCACTGCTTCTTCTGGTATGTAAAATGAACTCTTGGAATAAATAATCTGGTAACCCCTCCCCTGTTACACTTATATCCCATCTGTCCTGCCATATTTCCAGGAGTTTACCAACAATCTCCTTTTTTCCCTCTTTAACTCCCACTGTCACATCATTAGTTATTCCAAGCCATGGTATCTATATTCTTTTCCTTAAATAGTAACTAAAGGCTGTATGTAACAACTGACAATCTATCCTAATACTCCTACAGTGACTTGCAGAGAATTTGTTGACACTATCCTGCAAGCTCCTACCATTAACAACAACATTAATCTTTGAATTGACATCAACTTACTTCTAAATTTGACATTGGATATTCTCCCATACAATATCGAAGCCGCATAGGTACAATTGGAATAAAAATAACTTTATAATATAGCCCTAGAACTCTCTTATTTAATCCCCACTCAGTTCTTGTCAACCTTACAGTAGATGCAGTATAATTCTTAACTTTACTTCTTAAATAATCCAAGTGTGGGAAAAAAGATAATTTATCATCTAACAGAACTCCTAAATATCTATTTTGAGATACCAGTGGTACCTGCTTTCCATTAATAAGCAGCCTTGGGGATCGTCTGTAATCAAGATCAAGTTTCACTTTGAGCAACATCATTACAGTCTTGCTCGAGGAAACCACCAATTTATTATTTATAGACCAATACACCAAGCTATCATTTATATCCTTAATTTTTAGTTCCAACTCATTTCTGGAATTTCCCTGCACTGCCAAGACCACATCGTCCGCAAAAGCTATTTTGTGGCAATCCTTGTGATTCATTGACAACCAAGAATTAATTTCCAAATTCCAAAACATTGGGCCTAATACCGATCCCTGGGGACAGCCCCTACTCAAGCTGTCTTCAGCTTACATGACCATCTGCACATGTGTAATGTCTTCGCACAATGGGTTCCTAGATTGCCGACGCCTTTTCAGAAGCAATGTCGAATGCAGTGTTCTCGCCAACTGTTGGATATGATCCTGTCGATCAATCCTATATAACTCATCTGTTCCTGCTTATGAGAGAGAACCCTCCTCAACGTTCCTTATGTCAATCCAATTAACAATCAAACATATTCTCATAGAATGCCCTCAATATTCAAGTATCCGGTAATCCAGTTTTTGCTCTTTATCCAACTTTCAGCAACCTTTGACATTACAACGCATACTTGGAAATTATGCAGATTTTGAAGCTCTGTTTCAATACTTGATAAGCATTAATATATATAATCGCCTCTGATAACTATATTATGAAAGTTTCAGCCATAAGTTAATCATGAACAGGCACAATATGGCCCAGGAGGCCCTTGTGGCAAAAAAAAGCACCCAGCACAACAACAACAACAATATGATTTCGAGACGAAAGTCATGTCTTGCTGTTAGTGCCAGATAGCGGCCTGTTCTGGTTGACGTAGCCCTCAGGCGACCTTGTCCAGTTCTAGCCGAGTGGTCAGGAGGGTGAGTGCAGTAGCACGTGCTGTTTGAGTGGACCGGTGTTCAAGCCCGTGATTGCTAAATACGATTAACATTTGTATCGATGATTTATTGTTAACTCTACTGACCTCGTAGTCATGGCGGAGTATAAACGAGAACATTCCTTTCTCCTGAAACCGCTTCCATAATGCCGAGACGACATTGCGTGACACATAACGCCAACGTGGCACCTCCGCCGTCCGGGAGTGCGGAGTCAAGTCGTCCAACAGCCAACAATCTGAAACAAACATTTAAACGAAGATGACTTGCCGTCCTAAATACTGGAGATGTGGCCATCCCACTGAGCAAGCCAAAAAACGGGAATGAAGTTATGTGGTCGCAACCCTTGTTTTTATAGGCATGGGCCGCTGTATCCGAGTTGTCAGGCGCGAGGGTGCAGAAGTAGCGTGCTCTGATTGGCCGGAGTTCAAGCCCGTGTCTGTTAAATATGGTGCTGTTTCTTGTATTCTCTCTACCGTGTTTCGAACTTCTCTGATCGTGTGGTCAAACCGGTGTATAAACAGAAAATTTATTTATTTTATTTATAATGCGCGGCTCTGTAATGCGGTAGGTCTATTTCTATTGGATACTTGGAATTTGCATGCCAGAATGCCTATTACATCAAATATGCGCCTTCGGCGATACTATTCACAATGAAATATTCATGAAAAACGTTTTGTTCTGTTCATTTTGTCGTGCAGTGTAGTTAAAAGCCATAATTAATATACAATATGCCTCTGTCATCAGGGGCCATCTTCTCTATTGGCCCCTTTCTTCTGTTTCCTACCCTCCAGTCTTTTTGCCTTCCTCCCTTACTTTTCTCTTGCACAACGTTTTTTTTTTTTTTTTTTTTTAGTTTATATATATATATTTGTGTGTGGGTGTGTGTGTATATATATTTTTATATACACACACACTCATGCCCCCACAGGTCTAAATCTAAAAACATCAAAATTACTGCCCGACCTATTTGGCCCTAGAACAAGTTATCAGCGAACAACCCTACGCTCTGTTAAAATTACAACCGTTGCTCAAGAAACAGCGATCATCTCATTCTTAAATCTGGTCCTAGCCACTGAAATCCCAGGAAAGTAGGTGGCAGGACCCGCCAGAGTACTCTAGCTACAGTGGTACACCCGGTCAGCCTCCCCGTGGCATGGTGTGGTAACGTCGGGTCCCACTAGGGGCTCGGCGGCTAATAGACCGGAGGAACAAAGGGCACAACACAATATACAGCACATGACCCCCACACACTTCAAATCTCTGGCCCCGATACAATGTACACCCGCGGAGATGGGAGAAATCCCAGGAGCCGTTAGACACTAACATACCTTATACCTTATACCTTATACCTTATACAATATGCCCGATTGATTACGTAAAAATTTCATGAAACTACCTCATGCATTACTTTCATTATTACCACTGTGAAGTGTGTTATTACTTTTTTAACATAATATATTTGTTTATTCGAGACTTTTCCCTCCCTTGAATGGAACAGCAGCTCTGCCACCTGTAGCTACAGGCGTAGTTTCCGCGTTGTACTACGATGTTGCCCGTGCTAGATAAACAGAGAGGATTGACATTGAAAGAAAAAAGTATTACACCAAGCACTTAATATAACTTTAGCGCTAAATCTTTCTAAAAATTTATTTGAAAATGTGTCAGGTAAGTTGCGCAGTTATGAAAAATTCCGTAAATTGCATGTGGAAGGTAAATTTTATATGTAGTAACTGTAAATGCGGTGTTTAATTTGAAAATTGTTCCAAAGATCATAAATAACATACACAAAAGTTGTGCGATTCCGGTTATGCGTTATGTTCATATTACTCGCGTTAATGATGCGCATTTTTCCTTGGAAAATGCTGTATCTAGCGTAATACCTGTATTGCGATTTTATATCTGCCTTTGAGCGAACTAAACTAATTCTTGTGTGGGTTTTATGTTCTCTCTAAAAATAAACCACATGGTAACATGGTATTGCATTGCATATTACAGTCGTTTTATATATCCAGGTTGTAGTAGTCACAGCCTGGGCAACGTAAAGTGCTAATAAAAATGTAAGTTCTGGATTGTGCACAACATATTGCGTTGTTGGTGGATACACTGAACGTCTGTTCATAATCAAGCCATATACAATACCTGTATCCGGCTGCAATGAACTGCTTTTATTGGTTTCATTAGCACCTGCTTTCAAACATCACCTCCACGTAGTTTCATTTCTAACTCTTGAATGTCGAGTTCTCGCAGTATGTTCACTAACCATTTCGTTCCCTTTTGACACTCTATGTACACGTGTATATAAAGTTGTGCAAATTGATGTGCATAATCTTAAATAAAAAGTAAAGTCAGGACGAATCCGTCCTTCTAAAAGGTTTGCCCCTAGTGGAGAGGGTCTTTAGACTACAGGCACATTATCGGCCTTATTAATCATAAGTTATCACTAGCTCAAGTACGGAATTCTTACTCGGCTGAACGAAATACCGTTACTAAGCATCCGCATGACGTCGATCCTCCCCTTCTCCTTTCCATTCCTTCCCTTCCTCTCTCACATGTCGCACTTCATCACAAAATGGTCAAGCTACGAGTAACCAACATAAGTTTGAATCAGGGGTTTATCACTCAGAGTACGCTTACTTTGAGAACTTGCTATACTCTCAGACGTGAATATAAAGGGGATTACGATGAATCGTCGATTGAATTAGCAGTTGAAGATAAAAAGTTTCTCGAAAATGACAGAAATTCTGTGTGAAATGGCGCCATCTATTATCATAAAGTGTCAGTTAGTCGAAATTCGATTATTGTAGAGCTGCCCTGTGGTTTCTAGATTATTTATCCCTAGTCACTTAGCACAGTGGTTTACAGACTACCGAGATCTACGGATCCTTTAAAAAATCATAAAAAGTTTACGGACTCCTTCAAAAACAAAAAAAAGTTTGTGGACTCATATATATATATATATATATAATCTATTATGAAATACTGGAATAGATGTAAAAGGTATGTCAGATCAGATTTATACCATCAATTGTAGATTGAACATTACATCAGTCTGTAATCTAATTACTATTGTAAGAGTATAATTAGTACTATATACTGTAGGTATACAAAGTGTATTAAAACATTGGCATAAAAGTACTCAGCGGGCCATAAGGCCAAAAAAACCTATAAAGACTAAGATATCTTAGCTCGTATTGGTTTACATTGCTATACCCTAGAAATAAACATATAATTAGCAGTAAAATTAAAATACAGTATATAAATAGCATAAAATAAAATAATGATTATGCAGCTAATTATTCATTATTGATATAAATAATATAGGTGTATCAAGAATAATTTTTAATAACACACCTATATTAGAATGTTTAAATAACAACTCCAATACTATAGAGCAGTGGTTTTCAACCGGGGTGCCGCAACAACATTCCAGGGGTGCCACGTAATTTGGATTTAAGTCACTAAAACTTGTTATTATTTACTTAGCACCTCTATATATAAAGAATAAAACTATTATATACTGTATATATATATATAATTTGTATTATGAAATCTAATTTTTATAATTATATTATTGTAATAACTATCATAAAACATATATAAATTTTTAATATTATATATATATATATATATATATATATATATATATATACACAGAGAGAGAATCGGATCTAACAGACAGAAAATTGAGTAGGGGTGCCGCAAAATAAAATAAATTACTTAGGGGTGCCGTTATTAAAAAAAAGGTTGAAAACCACTGCTATAGAACATATAAGAACATTCGATTTTAAAAACTTATTTACTAGTGTTTCCCATAACAATTTAAAATCTGTATTTAGTAATTATCATAAGGAGTACAAAAAGATATTACCATACCACCAGAATTTTTGGGACTGATAACCCCAGGGTCTCACATCTGGTGAGTATGGGCATGCCACACCCAGGGTCCTGAGCTGTATATCATCATTCTTCTCTTTCTTGGTGATTACCTTCTACTTCTCTCTCTCTCTCAGAGGATAATTCAGCCGACCGGGCTAGCCGAGTGGGTAAAGTACCTGCCCGGCAACCCAAAGGTCGCGGGTTCGATTCTCGCCTCGGGCTTGGATCAAAGTACTGCAAAAACCTTGGAAGGTGCAATATGGCCACAGAAGCCGATGCGCCAATAACTACCAAATCAAAAAAAAAAAAAAAAAAAAAAGAGAGGATAATTCAGATTTTTTTTTTTTTTTTTGCCTGGTGCAGCATATGCCTCAGGCTTCTTTGCACCATAACGCTAATAATAATAATTTATGTTTATTCAGTAGCTATCTATTTAATGTTCACACTATATATAAACAACATACAGGTATAGCAATGGGCTTGCAGCTCATGCTTAGTTCATAACCTCTATTTGCATCATTTTGAAAGAAACTTAAATAAAAACTTAATACTTTACCGCTACATAGATGATCTAACAGTAATAAATGAACCCAACTTTCTTAAAGATATAGTTAAGCACTACCCACCTGAATTAGAGCTAGAATGTACTAATAAGCATAGTACCAGTACAGCTACCAATATCTAGACATAAAAATTTACAGAGAAGATAAAATATTATACCCTAAAGTACACTGAGTGATCACTGAATTATGACCACCTACCTAATACTTCTTAGGTCCTCCTTTTGCCTTCAGTACAGCAGCTATCCGACGTGGTATTGATTCAACAAGATGTCGGAAGTTCAGAAGCTATGGCCAACCAAGCTGTGTGTAATGTTGTCAGCAGTTCAGGTATGGAGGTAATTGGTTTATCCAGCCGCCTGATATGCCTCTCCGTAGTGTCCCACAAGTGCTCTATGGGATTGATATCAGGGGAGTTTGGAGGTAATCGATATGCTGGAAGTCAGAACTGTGTTCCTCAAACCATTACTGCACAACAAGTGCCCGATGGCTCGGTGCATTGTCATCTTAGCATTAGCATACGATGAGGCATACGATGCAAGAGAGCAAGCTTATGCACCATCAGCCAATAAAAAAAAAAAAAAAAAAAAAAAACGCTCTGATTTCACCTCTCCGTTCGTTCCAAATACGGTACTTGTCCAGCTCAGCAGCCTTCAATTTATTTAGGCTATCAACTTCCACAACAAAAGATGGAAGTTTGTTCTACCAATCAACTACACGCTGGCTATAGGCAAACTTCCGCACATCTATCTTACAATTGTCTTTCCTGAATTTCAATTTATGCCCTCTCAGGCGATTATAATGAGCAAGAGGAAACATGCCATCAGCATTGAGCATGCTCAAACCATTCAAGGCTTTATACACATCAATCAGATCACCTCGCAGGGGCCTAATCTCTAAACACAGTAATCTGCAAAACTTAAGAATTTTTTCGTAACAGCAACCCTTTGTTCTATTTACTAATCTTGTTGCCCTTCTCTGTATCGTTCCAACAGCTCTACATCCTTATTAAAATGAGGCCTCCAGACGTGTATACAGTACTCAAGGTGTGGCCTGACCATTGCCTTATACAAGGAGACAATCATCTCTTTATCCCTGCTAGAAAAATTCCTGTATATTATTCACTAGACACCATGAGTTACTCTTGTATACCGTCTGCACTGCTCAGAAAACTTCATATCTGCCCGCACAAATACCCCCAGGTCCTTTTCATTCTCAACCACTGTCAGTGTAGTACTCCAGAGATGATACGTTACTCTGGGATTACTGCTTCACATATGTAGAATTTTACATTTGTGAACGTTAAACTTCATTTGCCACCTCTCAGCCCATCTGCTCAACTTTTCTAGATTCTGTTGCAGCAGCGTACTGTCATTAGTGTCATTATCAACCCTGCCGACCTTCGTATCGTCTGAAAACTTGGACATTAAGCCTGATATACCATCATCAATATCATTTATAAATACAGAAAACAACAATGGACCCAAGACGTAACCCTGAGGGGACTCCACTAAAAACATTACTCCACGAAGAGCAGTCTCCATTGATTACCACTCTCTGTCTTCTACCACTCAACCATCCCTTTATCAATAGCAGCAATTTGCCTCCAATGCCGCATTGCTCCAATTTGTGCAGCAGTCTTCCATGTGCAACAGTATCAAAAGCCTTTTTAAGATCCATATATATGATATCAAAGTTATTTACTCATTCCAGTTGCTTTGTGTCCACATCATAGTATTCAATCAAATTGGTAAGACAAGACTTCCCCTTAACGAAACCATGCTGTGTCCGAGCTATAACTGAAGTCTTCTCTAGATGATCCTGCAGTGCCTCTTTAACCAGTGCCTCCATTAATTTCCCTGTAACAGAAGTTAAACTAACAGGTCTATGCTTACTTGTGTCGCCCTTTGATCCTCCTTTTTTGAATTGGGGTCACATTTGGATATCTCCAGTCCATGGGTACCTCCCCTGATTCCAACGAAGCTCTCATAATTATGGTTAAGGGTTTGCTTACTTCCTTTGCTGCCTCCTTTAAGGATAGATCCCAACCATCCCAGGTGCCTTTCCTATGTTTATCTTCAGCAATTTCACTTCCACTTTCCTCTCAGTTATTACAAAATCATCTAGCTCACTGCCAGAGTTTAGTTCACCTCTGGCATTCCCCTCCCTGAATAACTCCTCATGTGTGAATATAGATGCAAAATACTCATTAAGTTTGTTAGCCACCTGAGCAGGATCATCAACAGTTGAACCATCGATATCCAGTGGACCAATCTGATTCATCCCCTTCCTTCTACAGTTTACATAGGTAAAGAACTGTTTGCTGTTTTTCTTTGCATCCTTTGCCAAAGATTTCTCATAATCTGCCTTTGCCTGCCTGACCTCCTTTGTGACTTGGTTACAGACCAGCTTATATCAATCATAGGCTTCCATGTCACCCATTAATTTATATGTATCCCATGCATTTTTCTTCTCTGCCACATGTCTCATAAGTTCATCTGACATCCATTTAGGCCTCATCATCATTGCAGGATCATCAACAGTGGACCCAGCGATATCCAGTGCACCAACTGATTCATCCCCTTCTTTCTATAGTTTACATAGGTAAAGAACTGTTTGCTGTTTTTCTTTGCATCCTTTGCCAAAGATTTCTCATAATCTGCCTTTGCCTGCCTAACCTCCTTTGTGACTTGGTTACAGACTAGCTTATATCTGTCATAGGCTTCCATGTCACCCAATAATTTATATGTATCCCATGCATTTTTCTTCTCTGCCACATTAGTTAAGTGACATCCATTTAGGGTTAAACCTTGAACAATATTTCTTATTTGGTATTAAAAGCCTAGTATCTTTCAAGATTAATTCTTTGAATGCTTCCCATTTTGAATTTGCTGTTGGTAACATCATCAGTTGGTTCCACCGTATAGAATTTAAATACTGTCTCAGACCTCCGTAGTCGCCTTTACGAAAGCAAAAACCCTTGCTTCCCTTTACCCCTAAAGGTAGTTACCTTTATGAGTAAATCCCACTTGAGCATACTGTGATCGCTACTGATAATCAGATTAAGACCATTACTCGCTCTAATTGCCTCCCGAACATGCTGATGTAGAAAACAATCATCCAATAGATCCACAATATCCTTGCTGGTGTGTGTGACCAACTCCCCAAATTCCAGTCAATGTCCGGGAAATTAAAATCCCCGATTATAAGACACTCTGATTTACTGGCCCACTCTATTTCCCTGTACAGTTTTTTTATTATACCCATCAGAGTCATTAGTCCTATAACACACTCCTACTCTCCATTTTGATTTCCCAGTGCTTATGTCACACCAAAATAACTCCACACTGCACTGTCCAGCGATGTCCACTGGCTATACTTCCTTGGATTTTATGTGTTTCTTAACTAATAGCATAACCCCTCCTCCCTTCCTATCCTGTCTATCCTTCCTGTACACATTTTACTCCCCAAATTCCAGTTCTGCATTCCTTATATTCCTTATTCTGTGTGACATCACGTCTCTGATATCCGAACAATATCTACCTTTGATGTTTTGACCAACACCTCAAATTCATCAAATTTATTTACCAAACTCCTAGCATTGGTGTACACCCAAGTATATATGCACCTGTTCCTATTCTTAGCTTACCTAACACAACCCATGTGTTTACTTTTACCGCAATGACTTCCAGCAGTCTGTGAAATCCCCTACATCCTGTTTTCCACGCTAGTGCTCATTCGAATAGAAGCAGTGCAAGAATCACTTTCACCTCTTCCAGCTGCTACTGTTAATCTACTAGTCTGTGTATCCCCGTAATCTAGCAGTTTTCGACCCACCTAACACTGCGTCGATAGCATCAGCACTCTTTCTATTTAAGTGTATCCCATCCCTGTAGAAGGAGTCTCTCCTGTTAACAAGCACAGAGAAAAATTCTACCCTTCGAGCCTTGCAGAATCCCTCCAGGGCCGAATTGATCGACAAGGCTCTCATCATATTGTGTCCTTTCTATCGTGTCTGGGCCGAACTGCAGACACTTTCAATTTCAACCCTAATTTTTTTCCCAATTAAAAAACCTTGGGTCACCCCGGGACGGCTCTGTGCCAGAAGGGTGTGAATACAGACTAAGGTGCGAGGAACACAATGTACAATAAACAAGGGTACATTCGTGCTCGACCCGACCCGAGACTTTTACAGGATTAAATAAACAATAATGTACAAAATATACATGATTACATGAAGACAGAAAGTCTTTGTCATATACAAATAAGCAAGTTAAAAAAAAAAAAAAAAAAAAGGTCTGTCCAGGAGCAGGTGAGTATTATAGGTTCATAATTTGGTAACAGTTCTTGAGGATTTCCTTCCTGTAGGGCTTGTCTTCACAGAACCTATCAGGGTAGATCCTAAATTTATTGAAGATCCGAAGACAATTGGCTGGAAACATGTTCCTCAGGGAATCGATGTTTGACAGAGTAAGACGTAGAGGGAGACAGGAGTCGGGGTGCTTCCCTTTTGCCCTCCTCGGGCCAGAGATTAATGCGGATACTGATGGAGCATCAATTCGCCTCGTTATAAGCCGTGCAAGCATGAGAACATTTTTTGTCATGATGATATGTCTCCAGGGAGTGGTGCCTAGATTTGCTTGTAGGATAGATCTGGAGATAGTTAGGGGGTGGCCTACCACCCTGTTCATCCATCTAAGCAACCAGTACTCTAAACTGAGATACTTCTGAAGGTATGAGGCAGGGGCCTATGACCAAATTTCTGAAGCATAGAGAGGAATCGGCGTAATACACCTCAGGATGTGCCGAATAAGCAGCGCTGGCTGATGCACACCAACGAGCTCTTGACGCACTGCCCAAAGAGCAGTGTACGTCTTCTGCCTCATCCTGGCAAAGTGAGGCTGGAATGTGAGCCCAACGTCCCAGGTGAGGCCAAGATCAGTATGAGAAAGCCAAAAATGATATGATATATCATTTTTGGCTTTCTTCTTGGTTATCGTCAGTTGTGCTGATTTGGAAGGGCTCAGATGCAGCCCTATTGTGGCATGATAACTTTCCAAGCTCAATATCTGCCTGGAAGCTTGTTGGTTGATATCATGAATCTGATGATTATGATCTGAGCTCACGTAGAACTTCAGATCGTCGGCATAAGAAACAAAGTTCGGATTCTGAGCAAGGAAAGGCTCCAAAACTGCTGCAAACAGGATAGCTGACAGTACGCTTCCTTGTGGGATGCCTCTTGAGACGTCAATAGTTACTTGAAAGATATTGTGGGTCAGAGACAGATGTCTAGGAAGTAAAATAGACTTCAGAATTTGAAGTAAGGTTTCCGCCAGGCCGAAGTAGTGTTTCAGAATGGTAAAAAGAGCTGGGAGGTGTATTCTGTCATAAGCCGATTTTATGTCGAGGAATATGATATCAATCTGTGATTTGTTGTTAAGGGTGCGCTGAATTCTGAAGAGGGTATCAAGAAGATTGGTAGTTGTCGATCTCCTTTGTAGAACGGTATGGAGATACTCGGGCCTGTGTGCAAAGCAATGCTGGGCAATTGTTGGCTGAATTACTTTTTAGAAAATTTTGAGTAAAGAACAGCTGATGGATATTGGTCTCAGGTCTTTAGGAGATTTGGGTTTCTTGATCTTTGGAATGGGCTTAACAAGGTAAGTTTTCCAAATTGAAGGAACTATTCCAGATTGCAGGATTTGTCTGAAAAGGTGAAGGAGAATGTCGACTATATATGGGCTGCAAATTTTGATAATAAAGAGTGGGAAACCATCCGGACCTACAGTGGCTTTGTTGGGTAGTTTATTAATGACTTCAATTAGGGTCTCTCTAGTTATTTCTATTTCAGACAAGTGTGCTCTAGGTAACCAGTCCTCCTGCGAGAGAAAGGAATCAGAGTCAGGAATATCTGCCTGCTGTAAGCTGAACTGTGCCCATTCCTGGACAAGCTTTTTGTCAATGGCTAGATGATGATTCGAAAGGATCCTTCTACCCCTCTTCAACCTATTGAGAACAGCTTGGTTAAGGACCAGCCTTTTCTTTTTCAAGAAGCAAGCTCTTTCTTTCTTAAAGATGGAATGGTCTGAGGGAAGTTGAGTTTTCTGCCATTTCCGGTAGGCCTTCTGCTTCTTGATGAAAGCCATCTTAGTTTCCTTATTGAAACCCCGATTCGACCTGTTACCACTCTTGGTGATTCTGGCTGCACCATGTAGTGCAATTAACTTCAGTTGTTCCGACAAGAGCATAATGGCATGCTCCAACGGCTCAGAATAGAGACGCCCCCAGTCAAACCCAATCAAGCATTGGAGAATGATCTCTGGCTTCAGATATTTGGTAGAGAAGGCTATCCTAGGCAATTCAGCAGAATACTCGTCAGGTAACCCAAGGGAATTGCTCTGTAAGGATAGTTTACATGCAATTAGCGAGTGATCAGATTGGAATCGAAAGTTGCCAGGTAGGAGTTTGATATCTTTTAAGTTGTTGAAGATTAGGTCCAGCGCTTGACACGCTCTAGTTGGTTGCGTCACTAACCGTGTAAGGTTAAAGGCCCGAAGAGTGGCCTCAAGGCCCTCAAGAGCATTCCCATGCCTGGGCAGTGGCAAGTTAAAGTCACCTGCTACAACAGTTGGAATTTTAGGCATTAAGTTGGTTGCTAACCACGTGAGCAGCTCCGCTCTAGAGTCATCATTGTGGTCCGGAGGAAGGTAAACCAGGCAGCATTGGATTTGAAGAAGAGGACTCCTCAGCGTCAGGGAGACTGCCTCAAAGTTGTTAGACTGGCTCACTCGTGTCCTTATCGGCTGGAAGCGATCGTTGAACAGGATTTCAACACCTCCGCCTCGCCCGTTAATTCTGTGATTCCCAATGTGTTTGTAAGGGGTGTTAAAATGGGTAAGATCAAGCTGTCTATCTGCCGCTAACCATGTTTCTGTGAGGCAGATGACATCAAACTCATTAAGCAATAGGAGAGTCTGGAGACAATGAAGCTTGTTTTTTAGGCTGCGTACATTCTGCATAAACCAAAGAATCTCTCCTTCGTGTGAACCTGGTAGCAAGTCATCCTTTTGTAGCTATGGCTGTTTATCTCGCCTGGATCCGCTATAAGCGATCGATCTGCTCCTCTCTTGGAACGGCTTTATAAGGGTGCCTACCGGCCAGCAGCTAGAATCCAAGACGATATGCTTTGCATTCGCAGGGCAGGAGATGATAAAGGAAGAATAGGTCGGGTGTCTAGTTTTGATCGCTTTTGCGTCTAAGTTGAATTCACGGCTTTATTGAACAGTGACCTGCACTTGTTAAGTAATTCCGCCGGTCTCCTACTCTTAATATCATTAATGCCAATGTGTATAACAATATCACCTTTTGTGCCCTTAAAAGATATCTACTCTACAACGTCATTATCCTTTGCTCTTCAGACATACCCTGGTCCTGTCCACCTATCCTTTTTACACAATATGTTACCAGTTTCCCTGACAATAGAGTCACGGACAGCTACTAGTTGTCAAGAGTTCCTGTGGGACGAGCACATTCTGCGTTGAGGGTTGCCGCTCTGTTGCGTGATCTTGGAAGACACCATCGGCATTCGGGGAAAAGTGTATCATAGCGGGGTGTACACATTCAGCAAGCAGTTGACGAAAGCGGAGACCACTGGTACATTGTTCCACATGCACCAGGGGTCCAATTTCCTGCCAGTGAAATATGCCCCATACCATACAACCGCCTTCACCGGTCTGCATTTTTGATAGCATGCATGATGGATCAAGAGCTTCATGTTGTCGCCAAATCCGTACACGACCATCCACGGTGTGGAGAAAATAACGTGCTCATCCGACCAGCACACCTTCCAGTCTTCTAACGTCTAACTTGCATGCTCTTTGCACCAGGTGAGTCTTTTACGCCGATAAACCTTGGTTGTGAGTGGATGCCGTAGGGGTCGTCTGCTGGTATAGCCCATACGTGCGACGCTTGGTCATGGCAGATATTGTTGCGGGTTAGGCCATGTTATATTGGGTAGTCAACTCTTCAACAGTGCTGCGCCTGTACGAGTCATCGGACCCTCCCCTGACCTCTAACATCAACCTTTCCCTGTCCTTTGCAGTTTTGTCGTCGGGTCGTTGTTTGACCATTTTGACCCCAGTCCTGGTACGCTTTAACTACGGCGGATCTCGAACACCTCATCAGTTCGGCCGTTTGGGAAATCGAGGCACCAGCTCGTCGATCACCCATCTATCCTTTATCAGAGTCCGATAAATCCTTCCTTTTACCCATCACGCTCGGAATTTTACTACTTACTGAACCACTGACGCCTTATCTATGCTATGTAGGTCGACTAACCCCGCACTCTCGTACCTCACGTGGTCAACGGGTCACATTCAGTTTTCATAGTCATAAATCAGTGATCACTCATTGTATATAACAAGCACAAAGAATTTACAATTTAAATTCACAGGAATATGATTGCTTCACAAAGCTTTAGATTGATAAAAATATGTAATAATGCTAATAATATCTTAGAATTGCTTATAGACTTGACGTATAAGCTTATTAATAGTAAGCTTAGACCTCAAGCTTATTAAAAACAATTTTATCGTTAAACATCTTCACAAAGCCATTTTTATTGCCATTAATAAATGGCAAAATAATAAAATAAATCCAAATTACATCATAGCTAAAGTATGTTCTGTATAAGTATTTCAATTGTACTAGCTCAACGTTCATTATAATCATCTTCTGGTTCACAAAGATTGCTATTACAATTTATAGCAGCTATTTAAAAATCACATTAGTCATTTTGAGGACTTGTCCATATGAATATAGTAAGCACTGCCTTTATAGCATGTCACATATAGCTTACGCTCATTAAAAAAGTTGTACCTATGTTTGTTCTTAAGGCATTAATCAATTTCATCTTTCACAAAGAAATTTCATTTTTACTTTGTAAATTATTTTTAAAGGTATTTCATTTCGATTGGTCTTGTTACCTGTCATTCTAAAAAAATTGAGAAACAACTATTTATTTTCATAGGACATTATCTGTATATAGTTCAAATTTATAGTGTACTATTAACTCTGATTGCTAGCTTGGGGGAGATACATGGACTAATAGATTAATAGTAGCTGCTGGCAGAGGTGAAAGCGATTCTTGCACTTCTTTTATTGAAATGCAATTGAGCAGCATCCTGGAAAGCAAGGTACTGGGTATTTCCTAGACTGCTGGAAGTCATAGAGGAACAAGCAAATACATGGGCTGTGTTAGGGTAACTAAGAGTAGAAACAGGTGCATGTATACTTGCATGAACACCAATGCTAGGAGAATAGTTAATAAATTTGATGAGCTGGAAGTGCTAATCAAGACATCAAAGGCAGTTATTGTTGGCATATCAGAGACGTGGTGTCACACACATCATAAGCAGTGCAGAATTGGAATTTGGGGAGGACAATGTGTAAAGGAAGGATAGACAGGACAGGACAGGAAGGGAGAAGGGGTTATGCTGTTAGTTAAGAAACACATAAAATCTAAGGAAGTGCATCCAATTAATGTTGGTGGACAATGCAATGTTGAGTCTGTTTGGTGTGACATAAGCACTGGGAAAGGAAAAATGAGAGTAGGTGTGTATTATAGGCCTAATGATTCTGGTGAGTATAATGAGCAATTGTGAAAAGTAATAGCGGGCCAGTAAATGAGAGTGTCTTATAATGGGGGAAAATTGTAACTCTATCAACAAATTTCGTCCAATAGCTCTACTCTCAGTTTTTGCAAAATTATTCGAAAAAGTTCTTCACGGCAGACTCATGGGCTTCCTGGAAGTCAATCAGCTTATCCCTCAACAACAGTACGCTTATCGTTCAAAAAGATCCACTGACCTGGCAATTGTTGACTTCTGCTCTAGGATCACGGACTCTTGAAAAGGGTCACTATGCAATAGCACTGTTTCTAGACCTATCAAAAGTTTTTGACTGCATAAATCATAATATCCTACTCAACAAGCTCAACAATCTTGGCTTCAGAGGAAAATTTAACCTTCTCCTTGAAGACTACCTTACTGATAGGCCATTTGTCGTTAACACAAACCAGTCTTTTTCAGACATTTCTTATTTCTCCAGGGGAGTACCTCAAGGCTCACTTCTCGGACCTAATCTATTTGTTCTTTACATTAATGAATTTCTCTCTCATCTTCCATCTTCCCACCTAGTAGCGTATGCCGATGACATTTCCATTCTAATCACTGATAAAGACCCTAACCAACTTCAATGCAAGATCTCTGCCCTGCTCTCTGAAATGCATAATTGGCTACAAAAGAATCAGCTTATACTAAACTCAGAAAAATCCAAATATATGGTGTTTAGGACGAAAAATAAACCATTAAATATTGATTTCGAAATACCATACAAACGAAAACAACTCGAAAGGGTGAATGATACCAAGTTTCTAGGAATCTGGCTAGATGACAAGCTGAGTTGGGATAAACAAATGATCACCTTACGAAAGAAGACTTCGTCATTAGCATGAATACTCGCCCGAGCCTCTGCCTGGGTACCTCCTTCCCTTCTCAGACTAGTATTCCTTTCCTTAATACAGCCTCACTTCACATATGGAATCATCTCATGGGGTACGACAAGTGAAGATAACCTTACGAGAATCAATTCAATTGTCAATCGATGTGTTCATTCAATTTTGGGCCTTCCCTGGAATGCATCGGTGACTTCGAGATATAAGGAAGCCAGACTCTTAAGCATCTACCAACTGATACAAAAAGCTGAGGCTACATTTGTCTACAATGCTTTGAAAACACCAAACTTTCCTCCTCTCTTCAGATCCTTTTTTATAACAATAGAAGAAGAAGGAATAACGTATAATTTAAGAAATGAAGCGAACCTGAAGGTTTCGCTTTTTAGAAAAGCCATAGGTCAGAAAAATATAAAATACAGAGGCGCAAAAACCTGGAATAATCTTCCTGAAAACATCAAAAATGCCATTTCACTAAACAAGTTCAAGAAGCTCCTAACTGAACACATCACCAGGGATGTCTGATCTAAATCACCTTCCACTCAACTCCTGAACTTTCCACAATGCATACCAGTTTGGAAATTATGTAAACAAGTTGAAGGAATAGCTGTCAAAAAGCTTGTAACACTCTACGCAATTATTTCATAATTTTTTCTTTCATACTTGTTATTGTAAAATTACTCAGTGTAATTATAAGTACTGTTGTTAACCACGCGACGTGTGTGGTTGGTTTACGAAGTCTCTGTAATGGAATGTAGAAATATGTCCGATTCATGGTGTATCTGGTTTTATTGTTATCTTTTTCAAAGGGAACATCCCCCAAAAAGCCTCTGGCTTATGTGTTCTCCCTCCCTTCTTGCTGTTATCTCCCAACAATTGTAACACAAAATAGGGATAAATAAATTATCAATTGACTGGAATATGTGGGTTGGTCACTCGCACACTAGCAGTGTTTTGTGGATTTATTGGATGATTGTTTTCTACAGCAGCATATTCGGGAGGCAACTAGAGGGAGTAATACTCTTGATCTGATTTTTTTTTTTTTTTTTTTTCGTATGATGTGAGCAATACACGAAGGAACCAGTTTTTCTCTGCTTCTTTCGTGTATCGTGGCCGTGAGATCAACCGGATAGTGCGGCACCATCGTGATATCCGAGGCGGGATTCGAACCCGCGACCTTTGGGTTGCCAGGCAGGCACTTTACCCTCCCGGCTAGCCCGGTCGGCTCTTGATATGATTATCAGCAGTGATTCTTCATGCAATAAGAATTTGCAGATAAAGGAACCACTAAGTGGCAGTGATTACAGTGTAATGAAGTGGGATTTATTCAAAGAGGTAACTACCATCAGGGGTAAAGGGAAGGGTTTTTGCTTTCGTAATGGTGATTATGGTGATGTGAGACAGTATTTAAATTCTATTCGGTGGGACCAACTGATGATGTTACCAAGAGCAAATTCAAAATGGGAAGCATTCATATAATTAATCTTGAAAGCTATCTGGCTTTTCATATAAACTAAGAAATATTGTTCAAGATTTAGACCTAAATGGATGTCAGATGAATAATGAGACATATGGCAGAGAAGAAAAATGCATTGGATATATATAAATTAACATGTGACACAGAAGCCTACGATATATATAAGCTGGTCTGTAACCAAGTTACAAAGGAGGTTAGGCAGTCAAAGACAGATTACGAGAAATCTTTGGCAATGGATGCAAAGAGTTCTTTGCTTATGTAAACTCTAGAAGGAAGGGGATGAATCAGACAAACTAAATGAATATTTTCCATCTACATTCACACATCAGGGAGGGGAATGCCAGAGGTGTATTAACCTCTGTCAGTAAGCTAGATAATCTTGTAATAACTAAGAGTAAAGTGGAGGAGAAATTGTTGTTGATAAACATAAGAAAAGCACCTGGGGTGGATGGGAGCTATCCACTTATATTAAAGGAGGCAGCAAAGGAAGTAAGCAAACCCTTAGTCATAATTATGAGAGCTTCCCTGGACTCATGGGACGTACCCATGGACTGGAGATGTGCAGATGTGTCCCCAATCCACAAAGGAGGATCAAAGGCTGACACAGATAATTAAAGACCTGTTAGTTTAACTTCTGTTCCAGGGAAATTAGTGGAGGCACTGGTTAAAGAAGCATTGCAGAATCATCTAGACAAGACTTCAGTTATAGCTCGGACACAGTATAGTTGTTAAGGGGAAGTCTCGTTTGACCAGTTTGAATGTGATAGGGATCCCTTTGGATCCCTATCACATAGGGAGTAGGCTTCGTCAGAGTAGTAGAGTAGGCCTCGTCAGACTACCTCCAGGTCCAAAGGAGGACACTGACCAGCACCTGGAAGGCCTCTGTGCTGACTGTGTTGCAGGCTCGAGTCACTGTGCATAATAATAACCGATGGGTTGATTCTAGTGTTCTTCTATTGCCAACCATAGTGGTCTTGTGATACCAAATAGCGGCCGCTTAGGTGATCATTGGAATAAAAGTGTTCTTGTAATACAACGTCAGGACTTGCTTTTGAGGCTCCAGTCGCGGTGCATGATTCTTGCAATCATGGCAGAGTATATCCTTATTTTGTTCCTGACTTGTTTGAGGTGGGGCTGAAATGATAGATTTGTGTCAAAAAGGACACCAAAGTATTTCATTTCAGTGGCAAAGTTGATTTTGGTGCCATTTGTATTTGGGGTGGCCTTCGGACATTGAGGATTCCTTCCAGTAGGATTGATTTGGTTTTCTCTGTTGACATTTGGAGAAAATTGTCCTCTGCCTACTTCTGTAGGATTTTAGAGCGTTGTTTTCTTGGTCCTCCAGCTGTGCTCTTGAGTCTGCAGTCGCTGCAAGGATTAAATCATCAGCGAAGGCCTTTGAGTGCACTTCCCCAAGACTAATGTGCAGGAACTTGTCGAAGACTATGCAACGTGCCACATTCTGTTGGAAATACCTCTCGGTCTATTTTTATATATTAGTAGTTATAACTAGTAATTAGTTGGTAACAATTAATTACTAATAAATAATTAGTTGTTTGTCTTTCACTTCTGTTAATCACAAAATAACAAAAAAACCAGTTAGTTTAAGAAATAAAAATCGAACCCGCCTGAAATCTGAGGTATTGCGTACTCTGCCTAACGTCTTATTTTTAATTATTACTGGGTTTACATTATAAATTCCCTGATCAAAGCGTTGCAGACCTCCATAACAAATTATTGATATTGTTGAAACCTATATTTTGAGTAAGTGCATCAGACTGAGGTAAGTAAAGTGTAAAGTGTGCTCGTGTCAAACGGCACCAGGGGTTTCCCCCATCTCCGCGTGGTTTTCTTTGTGGGTGTAACAGATCACTGTTAAGGCCAGAGATTTAAAAGTGTATGGGATTTGGAAGTGTTGTGTATCGTTGTTCCTCTGGTCATTTAGCCGCTAGACCCCTGCTAGGGCCCAACGTTGCCCACACTCTGCCCCGTGGAGGCAGACCAGGTACACCCAGAATAATTATTTACTCTGGCAGGCCCTGCCACCTAATTTCCTGAGATTTCAGTGGCTATGGCCTAAAAAAAATAATAATAAATAAATAAATAAAAAATTAAAAAAAAAATAATAAATAAAAAATTTAAAAAAAATAATAAATATATAAAAAATAAAAAAATAATAATAAAATAAAAAAATAGAAACGCGATTTTAAGTGGTGGTTTGCTAATGAGGTTAAATTTCGGAATTGATGCACGATTTGGCTGTTATAATTTGGAAGTTTAAATTTTTGTCGTGTGGGGCGTACACTGTGATGTATAGAGAGAGAGAGAGAGTGGGGGAAAGACAGAAGTATGGGGCCAATAGGGAAGACGACCCCAGATATCAGTGCGGCATGCCCTTGCCGCACCAGGAGAAGTAAACGGGGGGACGGCGGGGAGGGGACGGGACCTCCCAAGATATGGAGAGAAAGTGAGCCAGACTAGGTTCCAACCCAGATCGCCTGAAGGCGAGGCAACAGCGTAGCTGCGGTCACAGTCATGGTTTTTGATTGCCAGTTCAGAATCACTTCAGGTGGGTTGCTGCAGTCACAGTCATGGTTTTTGGATGTTCAGTTCAGTGTCACTTCAGGTAGGTCACAGTCTTGGTTCAGTGTCTCACTAGTCTCGTGTTCGTCTTATGGGGTCAGCAAGAGGAGTGATGACTCTGGTCAGTTTGTAGTACTGCTTTGATGTCAATTCAGGTAGTCATATTCGTTGAGAGCATCAGCCCTGGCCATTTGCACCAGGTCATGAATGGAGAGGTATCTTTGTTGGTAATTTCTTCTGATCGGTTGTAGTCATGCGGTATGTTCATGCTGTAGTCTTGAATGTCTCCTCCTTGGTTAGTCTCAATGGAGTTCTTCTTGTATAGAGAGAGTGGGGGGAATGACTGAAGACTGGAGGGGAAAGACAGAAGTATGGGTCCAATAGGGAAGACGACCCCCGGATAATCAGTGTGGCATGCCCATGCCGCACCAGGAGAAGTAAACGGGGGGACGGCGGGGAGGGGACATTCAGATGTTTCCATATTGTTGCGGATAGCGATTTCCGTTCTCCGTCTGTTAAAGATGTCCTGGGCGTAGCGGCTGAACGCGGTGTACTCGTCTTCCGAATCCAGGAGGTGATGCTCATTGTCTTTTGGTACGAACTTTATACTGGTGATGAGTACTGATCTTTGTTCCTCATAGCATTCACATTTGTGCATGATATGTTGCCACGTCTCCATATTGCCACAGGTGCAAGTTGGGTCCTCGGTCAGTTCGAGTGCATTCAGTTTTGCGATAAAGGGCCCATGGCCCGTCAGGAGGAAGGTGGTGTTCAGTCCCGGGTAGAACCATTTGGGGGCTTTTGGATAGGTCTTGTCTATGTAGGATATAAATTTCCGTGTGACTTAACCCTTGGTCGTCTCTTGCCATCTCCTCTGCCAAGTTTCTTTCAGGTGTTCCATGATTTTCTGTTTTTCCGTTCGGTGGTTGTTTGTAGGGTCCAGTGTAAAAGTGTCAAACGTGGTCGGTGTTCCCTTTGCCAGGTAGTACATCAACCCACATCTCGCCACCTGCAGGTCCAGAGGGAGAGTTCCTGCAAGGATCTGCAGCGCACAGGTACTCACCGTGTTACACGCCCTGGTGATGGTGAGGAGTATTTTTCGCTGTATTGTTTCGAGGATTCTTTTATTTACTGCGGTTCTTGCTTTGGCGTACCATATTGGGGCTCCATAAGTAATTGCTGGGACGAAATTCTCTTTATAGTAGAGTGATAATGTTCTTTTGTTTAGTCACCAGTCTCTGCGTGTTACCCCTGGCGGGAGGGGGAGTTCATCCCTGGTGTCGTCCCCCCCTCGCCACCCCTCTTTTTCACTCTGGTGGGGCATGGGCCTGCTCCACTGACTTGGAGTCATCTTCCCTATGGACCCCGTATCTCTGTCTTTTCCTCCCAGTCTTCAGTCTCCCTCCCCTTCTCTAACTTACAACTAGTGTCTGAATCAACCCCAAATTGTTGATTCAGACACTAGTTGTAAGAATCGCGCAACTAGTACTCCCTTTGTTTTGGCTGACCCCTATCTATAGCGCTTTTTTTTCCTTTTTTTTTTTTTTTTTTAGGTCCTTGCCACTGAAATCTCAGGAAATTAGGTGGCAGGACCTGCCAGAATAAATAGCTATAATAGTGGTGTACCTGGTCTGCCTCCACGGGGCGGAGTGGGGCAACGTTGAGTCCCATTAGGGACCCAGCGGCTAAATGACCAGATGAACAACGGTACACGACACTACACAAATACAAAATCCATATACTTTTAAATCTCTGGCATTGACAGTGTTCTGTTTCACACCCATAATGTATAGCACGCGGAGATGGGGAGAACCCCTGGTGCCGTTTGACACTAAACACACTCTACACTCTATACACTCTCTGCGTGTTACTCTGACTGCTAGTGCTGCATATTTTCTCAGCTTCTCCTTCAGATATAAGAGGTGTTGTTTAAAGGACAGGTTGGAATCTAGGATAATGCCTAGGTATTTCATCTGTTTTGCTAGTTTGATTGTTCTTTCCCTTACTTTTATCTGGGGCGGCCGTCTGATGTTGAGTGTTCCTCTCAGTAGAATTGAGTTTGTTTTGGTCGGGGAAATCTCCAGTGTATGCAGGTTTGCCCAGTCCTGGAGTATTTGGAGTGCATGGTTCGCACAGGCTTCTAACTGTGATCTAGAGCTCGCTGCCACCGTTAGGACGAGATCATCCGCGAAAGCTTGTGCGTTGACATCACTCAAATCGAGTGCCAGGAATTCATCAAAAACAATGTTCCACAGGAGCGGCCCCAGGACAGATCCCTGCGGGCAGCCCCTGCGGACCGATCTTGTCAGGCTTCGGAATGGTGCCATTACCCTGATTTTTCTATCAGAGAGGTAGGATCTAATGCAATTATATAAATTCATGGGGATTTTTGCCTTGCGGAGTCTGCCCAGGACGCTCGGCGACCAGAGAGCGTCGAACGCCCTCGGCGAAGTCGACCGCAATTACCAGGAAGTATTTTTCGTTTCAATTTGCTGCGCTTTCTAGGAGGTTCCAAATTGCTTCAATGGTGGAGAGTCCAGGTTTGAACCCATATTGTCTGGGTGACTCTAGGTTAGCTTCTTTGTAGTGGCTGGCTGAGTATTCTTCGATGTAGTATTCTCTCCAGGAGTTTACTTCGTGTTGATAGCAGCGCTATGGGACGGTAAGAGTTTGGTTGTTCAGGTGGTTTAGTTGGGTTTTTCAGGATGAGTTTGAGATGTGCTGTTTTCCAGCTGGTTGGGAAATGGCCCACACTGAGGTAGCAGTTGAAGAGGTACAGCAGGGGTTCCGGTATGTGCTCCACCGCCCTCTCAACGAGTTCTGTGTTCAGGAGGTCAGGGCCAGGGCATTTCTTGTTGCGCATTTGTGTTGCGGCTTCCTGTAGCTCATCCATGGTAATTGGCGGCTCCATTTGTTGGGTATTATAGGTCTCGTTTGCCTGTATGCTAGCTTGTTGGTCTTCCGTGAGTATATTCGGTGGGTCTTTTATAATGGTGTTCAAAATGTTGGCCACTGAGTCGTCCCATGTTGTGGTGAGAGTGCGTTGCGGCAGGAGTTGTATGTTGTTAAAAATCTTAATGTCAGTGCTGATCTGTTACCCCACTTCGAGTAGCTTATGTATGGGAATTTCGATGCGCAGGGCCTGGTGCAAACCTGCTCTAAGGACGACTCTCGTAGAACTGTTAAATTGCGAGTTGGTGGACATTTGATTGCATTACGTTTTTAGAAGTCTGTTTCAGTACCGTTCTTTATGATTTCATTATGACTGCTGTAATCTAGAGAAAAAACTTTCGTTTTTTTCTCTAGATTACAGCAGTTATGAAAAACGCAGCACATACTTCAGCATATGTTTCCAGTGATAATATTTTTTGGTCTACTTCACAAGACTTACTGCACTTGAAGTAGCATTCATCTTGACAAGTCGTTGACGCAACAACAACAACTCTTCTCTTAAAACTTGCATTGTTGCTTAAACTGCGCATTAACAAAACTAAATGGCGACTCTCTTATATTGTGATTATGGAGGTGACCGTACAGCGCGTACTTGATCATAGATTCCATAATTTTCTAGGCCAAAAACTTTATACATTGAGGCCGTATTTGTTCAGATTACAGTATTGTTAGAAAACCCCCTTTGGGTTACATATTTTACATTTCCAATCTTCAGGAATTTCAAACGAGTCTAAATCCTCACCAAGAATTTGATGACCTCATTAGCCGATTATTTCAGTACTGAGAGAAAGCGGCAACCAAGTTTGAAATTTGAAAATTGCCAAGTTTCAAATTTCAAACTTAGTAATTTCTCATTCAAAACTTATTTTTCTCATCACAAATTCATTTAATGCTGAATAATTGTTAGTGAACTAACAGTCATCTCCTCTTTAAAAATACAAGTACTTGTATTCATATGTGAATATGGATGCAAATTCAGCTGAACAACCATCTGCCCGGAAGTCATTAACGCTGGTCCCTCAACTTCCCTACAGTGAATTAACAGTTTATTTCTTTCCTCTTAGTGTTTATATCTTTAAAGATGCCCTTATATTTTTCTAAGATGACTTTTCCAAATTCTTTTCATGATCTGTCTTAGCGCGGGTTTTCCTCCTCCCCTGCTCTAGCCAGGATTACAAGCCGCTTATGCATTCAATATTAAACAAAAAGTTTTCTTGATAATCAGCACATACCCAAGCTACTTTTTTATTTATTTATTTTTTTATGGTAAATCATCAATCCTTTGGTCATTCATTTTGGTTTATACCTTGAAATATACATTTTAAAGGTATAATTATAAATGTATACAAAATTATGTAAATTTATATTGTATTTTTATAATCAGCATCCGTAAATTAAGTTATTATTAACCAATTTTTAATAACTACAGTTAGATTTCGTGTAGGTGTACTCCTTTTCTCTCTCTCTCTCTCTCTCAAATTAATCCATGGTATGCCTTTCTGAATTTTATTTTATCCCTTTTATAAATATAATTCAACTTGGGGTCGGTGGAAAAGGCCTGGTTTCAATTCTCATTTAAGACGAAAGAATTTTTGTGTTTTGTGTTTTTTTTTTTTTTTTTTTTTCCATCACTGCACTCCACTTAATTGGTCTCTGCTCAGGATGTAAGGTACATCCAGAAAAATAGGCAAATCGACCAAAGAATAAATACATACAATGTACAAACGACAGTATACTGACGCCTAGTGGTCTTAGACACCAGGCGTAAATTGAAAATTATTTGGTTATTTATTTCATTTAACTTTGGTTGAGAATCAATTTACATTTCTGTGGAATATTTCTCACAGAATCTTGATATAAATTGTTATGCGACCGCCGTTATTGATAATAGATGGCGCCACCAAGCTTATGATAAACGGCATTTTAAAATGTATTTTATGAAAAGAAGGCTGTGCAGTCCTCAATATTGTCTTGTGTCCCAGATAGAGAATAAGGGGCAACAGCCCCCTACCTCATGATTAAAAAATGTGGATTTTTCTGTACTGCTGCAACGTCTGCACTGTAGCACGGCGGTTTATTATTATTATTATTATTATTATTATTTTTTTTTTTTATGAAAACCCCAAACACGAAAGGTATCAAAACCTATAGTACTTAGTACCGTGCATGGGTTGAAGGAGAAGTATGGGGGGGGGAGTGGGATGCCGGAAACTTATTATTAGCTATATGGTGCAAGGAAGCCTGAGGCTTATGCAGCACCAGCCAAAAAAAAAATTACCAAGTTATCCCGAGAGAGAGAGAGAGAGAGAGAGAGAGACAGAGAGAGAGAGAGAGAGAGAGAGCAGAGGCGGATTTAACGGCGGGCGCACCGGGCGCGCGCCCTGGGCCCCGACTTCTGAAGGGCCCACGCAAAACCCCAACTTTATACGCAAAACCCCAACAAATTAGTTGAACATATTAGTTCAACTAATAGTTGAACTAATACGTTCAACTATTAGTTCAACACTTTGCGATTATTATTATTATGCTATTATTAATTATATTATACATATATTATATTCAAATTTTATTGGAAATAAAACATTAATAGTACATAATATTTTTTATTTATTTTAAAAAAATGGTTAACTTGTATTTTTATTTTCCCTGTCTCTCTTTTTTTTAAGGGACCCATATTTTCTTCTGCGCCCGGGGCCTCAACCGACCTTAATCCGCTCCTGAGAGAGAGAGAGAGAGAGAGAGAGAGAGAGAGAGAGAGTCAAAAGGGAATCACCAAGAAAGAGAAGAATGATGATATCCAGCTCAGGACCCTGGGTGTGCCAAGCCCATACTCACCAGATGTGAGCCCCCGGGGTTAAAGTTATAAACATCTTCTGCACTTCTGCACACCTGGTGGATAAGGCCCTAGCTCAAATCCCATCAATGACGCAATGAACTCCTATGGGCTCTTTTCACTCCGTTGTTGAGTTAGTCGGTCTCAGGCGTAGGCAGCAAAGTTCCCCCCCCACCCACCTCGTAAACTCAGGTTTTTGTCTAGAAAAACAGGGAAATCGGCCAATGAAATTTATGGACATGTTATACCTGGGCGGATGGGTTAGTTCTCAGGTGGCCCTAATATGACACTTCTGTTGCTTTAACCCCCCCCCCCCCTTAGAAAATTCTGGGACCGTCATGGTTTATCTGGACTCCTATACATTTCTGATAATATACGGTTGGAACTCTTTTGCGAGGGACCAATTTTATTGATTTTTTTTTAAATTCAAATCACCGTTTTGAAAAATAACGCGCTATTTATTGAAATTACATTTCACTTAAAAATGACATCGAATTTTCCTAATAGATTCCAATACGCAAAGCATAAGAAGGAATTTAAAACATCTGATGAGGTCGTTAAAAATTCTCTTCGACAGAATACATCTGACAGTTATAAAAACGACACAGACCAACTGTGAAAAAATGTACACTGCATTACCAAAAGTGTAACATGAATATGTTGAAGATATTCCCTTTCATTCTATCGTGGGCAAGTCGCGCGCAATACAGGTTTGACGTATTGGTAGAAGTGGGAAGTCAAAAACTATATCCCAAATATGGTTGAAGACTCTAAGGATCAGTATGGTTCCAGTGATGGGATGAACTGTGGCAGCGCATTGCTTCTGCGAATATAGCATAACTTCTCGTTTGAGACGATTGGCATTCAGGTCAAATTGGCTGGAGTAAGTTGGAAGATGAATAAAATTGGTGTTAAGGACTAAAGGCAGTTCATTGAGTTCCACACCGGTGTTCATAGGTATGAACAATAATGTTGTAATCGCAACCAAGCAACTAATTAGATTTCTACAATGAGGGGCAGTCAGGGTAGAAATAACAACCCGTAGAGGACAGTACCTCCTTGAGACCTCTGCAGAGATTGTTCTCACGAGTGCGTTTCCTCTTTTGATCGGTTCCTGAAAAGCCATGACTAGAAGCTGAGATTGCCACCCCCAATCGAGATAAGTTATTGCCATCTTCTTGCGTTTGAATGTGTACAACAGAACGATTTTGGTAGCTGAAATCAGTTTTAAAGGGTTACCCGCTAATGGAAAAACTAGTGTAGCTGAGATCTGTGAGATTTGCTTCATGAGGATTTGAATCTGTAGGATCTGTTCCCTAAGGACTGGAAGTAGGAACTTCTTCAGCAGCTTAAACAGGCAAGAAGCATTATAAATCAGCTTCATTAAGGTCGGATTATGTTCTTTAACCAGACTGGTTAAAGAACATAAAGGTTTGGCGCACTGCATGAATATCGAGAAGAGTAGCTTAAAAGATTCACGTACTGAGACCCTTCCGTGTACTGAGAAATTCTATCCGCAATTACAATCAAGTCCATGATCAATTTATGTCTTTTATAATAATAATAAGATTCTTTATTAACAAATATTATACAATAGTGATTCCTTACACAGAAAGCCAGAGGAATCTTACAATTCGTTGTTTATACAAGTGATTTTGTTTTATAATAGAAAAAAATAATTGAAATAAAATAATAATAATAACTAAATAATAATTAATAGATAAAAACAAAGATGATAATCAAAATGTAAAAATGAAGTAGTAATTATAGCGAAAAAGGACTACAAGTTGAGCAGAACATGAAATGACATCGGCTAACTAAGATCGGCACTTACATAAATGTCCTTTACAAACAGCGAGATAGCACAAGATGCCATCGCGATATGCCTTGTCTATAGTCCACAGGTCGATGTCGATGCTGAACGAGTTTAGAGTGTCCAGAGTCACATTTGGGAAGTGTCTCTTGAAATTCTGTAACCGCTGGAGCCTTGAGCACAAGGAAGGGGTAGTACGGAGATGTCTGCCTGGCAAACGCCAACCAACGGTGTTCCAGATGTTGATGTGATCCTGCTTAGCTGAGCTCAGATGAAGGAATGACTTTATTTTTAGCACATGGGCTCTGTGGACTATGTACGTATATTGCAGGTTGCAGTAGAGAGTAGATCTGGTGCGAACACAAGTTGGCCCACTACAGCACCCAGAATTCGAGGCCCCATAGTTTCCTGAGGCTTGTGGGTGGTGCCACCTACCAAACTTCCACAGCATAGGAGAGCACATACAGAAGTAAGTTGCAAGGTATTTCTTGATTATTTGCTTATTGTGCGTTTTGCACAGATCAGTTTTCATTCCCCAGAACGCGCTCAGGGCTTTGGAATACTGAGATTGGATTTGTTTTTTGTAGGTGAGGTTGGCATCAAGGATCACTCCTAGGAATTTGACACTGTCTGTGAGAGCAGAACATTTCCTGCCAATTCCGTAAGTAGAGAAGATGCAGTATCAGCAGAAGTCATCCGTCTTGGCGTAAAGATGAGATAGTTTGACTTCTCTGGATTGACTGACAGGCCAAAAAATTTGTTATACTTACAGAATGTATTTAGGTAGCTGTTTACAGATTCAGAGGAGGGTTGTCTTTCTTGTGAATCACCAACATGGCGTTTGCATGGCAAGTAGCATACAATATCATCAGCATACAATAGGAAAGCTTGAATTTGATCCATTAGTGGAACGAATATTGCTGCAAATAGCAAGACATAGCATCATTTTAGTTGCATTAGTGGTGCCGTCTGGGTTGTCGTATCCACAGATAATATGCAACATTAGTCTTCTTCATTGGCAAAGCGTTGCTTAATCGTGGTAATGCAATATCAGGGCAACTCGTTGCGAAGGCATTCACAATATGAGATACAACTAAAACGATGCCATTTCACTCCACTTCGGTGATTTACTTTGAACTAAAATGATGCTATACACTAACTTGTTCGATTAATGAAGGATCCATAGTCTGAGGCTTTCAGTCCTAAAACGTTTTTAAGTCTTTACTGTCGCACACCATCTGGCATCTCTCATATTGTGCAGTTATGTTTTATAACTTGGTTGTCACCTATTGGACCACCAGGTACCTACTCGCCCACCGATGGGCGGCCAACAAGCCTTAAAACGGTGCTGTCTTAGTGGCGGTATTCGCAGATTGAGCAACATTAGTCATTTCCACTGCCGAAGCGTTGGTTATTTGAGGTAATGCAATATCAGGGCATGATACTTTTGAATCCCATCAATCCCAAACAACCGCAGAGCTTGTCGAAACTGGTGCCATGAACATGTGACTTGGAGCCTCGACCAGTGGGGTACAGAGCTCAAATGGTAGAAGAATATCTTGAAACTGAAGATATCCAACGACAGCCATGATCAGCACGATCACTACATTTAAATCCGATCAAACGTGTGGGACGCCCTTAGGCGTCGCATTTCATGCCGACAGCGAACTCCTCTGTCACTTGGTTAGCTAAGGTTTCTGCAGGTGGAAGAATGGGATTTGCTGCCACAGAATCTTATAGACACCCTTACGAGTATCGTTCACCGCCGTCAGACCTGTTTAGCCGTTGGAGGGGATCATACTCCGCACTGATGTCATGTGACCATGTTTTCGAGTATATTATATTGACTTCTGCAATGTGACCTTTTTGGTAATTCTTATACAGAGTCCCTTATACCTGTCTGAAGTTTCCTGCTGTGGTGTTATATAATTGTTACTGTCTTTATCTATATATATATATAGTGGTGTTTTAGTATGCGTGTGAACAAATAAAGTAACACAAGTACTTCCTTTCACTCCAAGTATATGAAATTTTTTATCATTATACTTTTGTAATTTGTCCGATAGAAAATTCCGTGTCAACACAGCTTTATGAGGTAGCGACATCTATGTTGCATTTACGGCAGTTTCTGCTGTTTCTTTTTATTTTTTCCTAAATGGAAGGAGTTAGTTGAATATGTTTTAGCCAAGTTAATTTTCAAATTAGCATATATGTTCATTTCTACAATACACTTGAAACTTTGAAAATGAATGAATTATATGAAAATTAAATTTTATTTCAAAATTAGTGTAGGTATTGCTGGTACTTAAAAAAAATAGTGTTATATAAGAAAGTGCGTGTGTATGTCACTGAAAGGAGAAAAATAGAATTTATTGTTAGCTGATATTTGTTGGTATTGCATTCATATTTGCGGAGGAAGTTTATTATTCTTTGAATTGGTTGACACGGAATTGCAAAATTGTTTCTTTTATTGCAGCTTCTTAGTGCTTTTGTTGGACGCCCCTCCCTAGAATATCATATTAGATAATTTAGGATTACCTAGTATTTCTTCGCTGCCACATATAATTTAAATATTCGCAAAGAGAGAGAGAAAGAGAGAGAGAGGATTTTCAGTTAAACATGTGAAAATTCATTTTCATGGCACTTTTAAAATAATGAATAAATTGCTATCTTTGTTCTCGGAATTGTGATGAAAAACCATGCAATACAATAAGAACATATTTCAATCTGTTAAGTTATTTTCCCTTCATGGCGGAAACGTTGGCACTTGTTTGTACACACCGAATGTTGGAAGATACGAACATGATATTATGCAAAGCATTTAGCATAGTTTATTCCGAATTTAGCGATTTTTAAGTATGGAAATAAAATAAATCCTTGCTGTTTGAGTACGTGAGAGCGAGAACGCGGCGCATTGCACCACATCCTGTCCTCATTCTTAGATGATTATGCTGGTGGGGGGGATAAAATTCTAAAATAGCGTTGTCACGTGACGTAGAGAGCGGGCTAATTTACATAGGAGGTTGAACAAAGTTGGATGGAAGGTTCTTGGGGCAAAGCGGATATTTACTTTTCTGAAAAAAAGGAAAGCATATAATAAAACAAAGGTAGGTGGCGTAGCTACTTTTTTTCAAATCAATAGCCTTTAACCTATTAATTCTTTAAAAAATGCGATTTACTCATGCAAACTATAGTAAGTGGGAATTAAACCTAAACGTGCAAGTCGTGCATGTTGCCTTTTGTTACTCGTAGATTGTAAGGTTTCTAGCTGTATGGTAACTTTGCGATTATTGTGTTTGTAACGTGACCCATTGGACTGTGACAAAATTATTATTTGTAGATAAATGTGACAAGTTTTACACCCATTGATAGAGAGGCGCGTTTTTTTTTTTTTACAAAACGTTACGTATATGAAAGGTGGCGCATTTTGTAAGTAGCACCTGGTGATTCATCCGCAACTCTTAGTGATTTCGTGAACGTCGGCATCCCGGTGGATGTTGATGAAAGATGGAGGATGATTTTTTTTAACCTTCTGTAAAAAAAAAAAAAAAAAAAGAAAAGAAAAAAAAAAAAAGAGACATACAAAATAAAGAATATTCCCTTCTTAAGGAGACTTATATTTAACAAGATGGGAAGAATATCAGAGTATTTAACCATAGAGGTTTGTGTATAAAATGTCCAGTATGTATATTTCAGTATTTATTTATTAAAGTGGGTAGAATTTTATTTTTAAAAATAATGACAGTGAAGCATGTTTGTTTAAAACCGCATATAAATTAAATTAGTTTAATCCGTATATCAATCTTTGTAAAGGACTAGGTTTACACATGCAAATGTGAATGCCAGTTATGGTGAAATTTCATGTTCTCTGATAAGAAATTGAATACCATACACAACTCAAATTGGTATTATAAATACTGACTCAATAAAAAATGAAACAGAATAACTTATTCCAAGTTTTACTTGTTTACTTTAATTGTATATTTTGTAGACTTTGTGGCATGAAATGTATTATACTTTGAGAATGAATCAGAACAAATAGGTTCTAATGTAGTAAAATAATTTTAAAAAAATATGCCATTTAATCATGGCTGGATTTACATATAAGCTAAACAAGCTACAGCTTAGGGCCCTCACATTACAAGGGGCCTTGCTCCATCTTAAGAAAATCCTCTTTTAATATTGTCACAGGTGAACAATATTTAAAAAAAAGTTATAGCTTATGGCTGCAATAAGTTTAAATCTGGCCTTGCATTTAATATTTGATAAGATAAATTGATTCCTCCAGTCCATATGTGTCGAGAAAATGATTATGACGCTTTCTAATTTTAGTAAATAAATTTGATGAATTTGAGGTTCTGGTCAAGACATCAAATGCAGACATTGCTGGGATACCAGCAATTTCTACATATGTCACTCCAGTATATGGGATACAGAATTGAATATGGGGAGTACAATGTATACAGACAGGATAGGAGGCATGAGGGATTAGGCTCTTAGTTAAGAAGCACATAAAAATCTAAGGCAGTGCATCCAGTTGACATGGGTGGCCAGTACAATATTATTTTTTTTTTATGTCATAGTCAATGTTTGCACTTGCAAACTGACACATGCAGTTCTTTATTTCAGCATGCGTCAGGCACATTTTTTTAGAACTATTTCACCCAACAGATATCTGTGGATAAGGTGGCTTAGTCCCTTGGCATCTGAGTCCTGTCTCACACAAATTGGGGGACTTACTTAAGTTCATTTTCATGAGTTTGAGTTGATCAGTCCCAAATGGAAGGATTTTCCCCTGGTAGTTAATGTTAATTTGTTTTTTTTTTTCTGCAAACAGACCACTTGCCCATAAGCACATGCAGAGCTGGCCTGCCCATTATGCAAACCTAGGCAGTCACCTAGGGCACAAAGGTCCTAGGGGCACATTCCAGCCAAATGGGTGGGAATAGGTAAGCTTGTTGGTAGGAAGGTGATGGATAGATAGGCAGATGGATGATACAGAATAAAGCTGGGGTGCAGATTTTAAGTTTCTCTTAGGGCGCATGAAACCCTTGCACCAGCTCTGAGCACATGCAGCTACTGATGCGAACATATAGTTATGACTTGCTGACTATAGTTATATGGTTATGAATTGCAGAAAACAACTGTCACTTTTACCCAACATTACCATCATGTGCATCATAAAGGAAGTAACAATATATTTCTTAAATCAAAGTCTACTGAAAAATAACTGATGCAGTGGAAAGAAGTAGGGGAGAGGGAAGGAAGGTATCAACAAATTCCCACAAAATGATTAATGGTCAAACAAACATGTAAATACTTGGTCTGTCAAAACCCCAGTCACCGAAGGGTTAAGTAGATATATTAATGAATTATTAGCATAGTGATATTTGCAAATTTCTCTCTTACTGTTCTGCTATACCTTGTAACCATGCAAGTCTTTATATTGAATGATTGTGTTTGAAAGGCTGATTTGTACAGGGTGGCCACTGAAAGACTGAAGGGTTTGAAAAAGTCATAACTTGTTCATTTTAAATCTGTTTTATTTTCTTTTTTTAAAGATTATAGAGCATCCTTGGAGATTAAAATGGCTACGTATGATGTCTAGCAACAAGTAAAACTCATTGGGTTTTCCTATTCCAGTGAATTATTGAAACTTAGAGAAAATACTGGCAACATTTTAAAGTCTTCCTAGCGATAACATGATTCGGAACCTAATCGCCCGGTTTGAAAGAACTGGATCAGTCGGCGTTCTTCCGGGAAGAGGTCCTGTGCGCACTGAAGCAGCGGTGGAAGCTGTATGGCAGAGTGTCCTTGAGGATCCATCTGCCTCTACCCATCGTCGCTCTGCTCAACTAGGCATCGCCAGAACATCGCTTCAGAAGATTCTGAAAGGATGGTCAGTCTTTCAGTGGCCACATTTTAATCTCCAAGGGATGCTCTATAACCTGTAAAAAAAAGAAAATAAAAAAGATTAAAAATGAACAAGTTACGACTTTTTTAAACCCTTCAGTCTTTCAGTGGCCACCTTATATTAATGAAGTAATTAGTTTGTGCTTATTACGATCAGTTATTGAAATAGCCAACTGCAAGAATACAACAATTTTATTTTTCTCAATCCATTCAAAGCCTTAAAAGCCTCAATGCCATTCAAAGCCTTAAAATGCTTTGAATGGCATTGAGCAAACTCAGTGCTGATGGGATTCTTCTTCTTCTTGCTCAGATTATTCACATGAGGGGACATAAATTCAAATTGAGGAAGGATGGTTGCAGAATAGATGTGCAAAGGTTTGCCTTCAGCCAATGGGAGGTTAATTGTTGAAACTGGCTTCCATCTGTTGTTGTGGAAATGGATAGTTCGAATAAATTAAAAAATTCAAGGAAGAATTAAACAAATTATTGGAGTAGATGGTATTAGGTGAAATGGATTGTTTTTTTTTTTGTTTTTTTTTGGCTGATCCTGTATAAGCTTGCTTCCTTGCATCATTTGCCACTATTAATTAATATTAATACTAATACTGATAACCAATTATGATTCTTGATTGCAACCCTCACCAGTGTTCACTCCTCTATGTAGCAATTTTCTGACACATCAAATACCACCTCAATAGCATCAGCAAATATTCTTACACCACTTCTATTTAAGCATATCCCATTCCTGTAAAAAACACTCTCCTGTTAACAAGCAGAGGCTGAGAATTATTCTCATTCTGTATCCAGCCTACAAAAACTGTTTTGGGGTGTACTCTCAAAAAATAAGGTTTATTGGCTCTTTTCCATAATTCCCATCATAGCCTCAAAGGCCATTATTTCTAATGCATGGGAGAATGACAGAGCTCTGTGCTGTAGACTAAACATAGTTTTGACCACTTCAGGCCTCCTATATGCAAAGTGGTGTGGTGTGGTGTGGCACTGGGTAAAGAGAGCGATCTGCCACCTAGTATTGCTTGCTGATCCAGATGAACCGCCATTCCTCTGTGTGAGGTGGATGCTTAACTTTGATTTCTGCTTACTTTGGGTCACCTGTAGTACATGTGGTGCAGTGTTTCTGATCTTGATCTTAAGAGTTGTGTCCAGGGTTGCAAATAGTTCCACCATAATGAGGGGAGTTTGAAAAGTTCATGGCCTGAATATGAAAAGGTAGTGGTACAGCATCAAGAATTTCTGTACTTAATGTATAATACTTAAACCTAGTTTCATACAGCTTCAGTAATGTGTCTTTTTAATTACTTGTTCTTAAGTCAAAGTTGTGTGAATGAGGAATGATGGACAAAATCAGTCACCATGCATTCATCTGACATTTGGTATAAAAAGCGACTGACACCAAAGGCAATTCATGAGGATATGGTTAGATCATTTGGGGAGGATGCCTCTTCCTATCCATAGTTAAGAAGAGGGCAGCAGAATTTAAATGAGGGGGGGGGAAGGAGCCTGGAAGATGACCTTGTTGCAGAAGACCTGCAATGTGATTTACTCCAGAAGTTTTTGACAGTGTACATGATCTGGTGATAATTGATCGACATGTGATTGATACAATGCCAGCATCTTGAGCATCTGTCTGAATGTGCATACCACATAATGACAGGTTCTTTCTATGAAAATGGTGTCAGCACAATGGGTCCCAAAGTTGACAGCAGATCAAAAAAAAAAAAAAGCACAAGAATTGTGAAGTCAAGTGAAATTTGCATTATTTTCAAGCAGAGCCATCAAATTTCCTTGCAAAGTTTGTGATCATAGATGAGATGTGAATTTATCACTTGCAACCAGAAACAAAGGAGCAGTTCAAATAGTGGAAATACTGCTCCCCCCCCCACAAAAAAAAAGAAAGTCAAGCTGAATCCTTCTGCTTGCAAAGTGATGGCATTGGTTTTTTGTGATTCAGATGGAGTGTTGCCAGTACACTACCTTCTAAAGGCCAGACAGCCACAGGAGCATATTACGCATGCTGTGTAAGGGTTTTTATGAAACATCAAAGACAAATGCCGAGAGAAAACTCAGCAAAGGAGTCCTATTCCACAAGGACAAACATGCCTGTTCACAAATTTCTCATTGCCATGGCTGTAGTGCATGAGTGTGGCTTTGGAATTTTGTACTATCCTGCATATTCACCAGATCTAGCACTATTGGACTTTTACCTATTTCATAATTTTTGAAAAAATAAAAAAACACTTGGCTGGCATCCATTTTCCTACCAACAGTGACATTGTTGCTGCAGTGGATGCACTCCTGGATGTCCAAGGGAAAACTTTCTTCACAGCTGAATTCAGTAACATTGGTTGCAAAAGTGTATTGCCTCCAAAGGGGACCATGTTTAAAAGTAAGATGTTACCAGATCCTCAAATAAACCCTTCATACTGAAGCTATGAACTTTTCAAATGCTACTCCTATGAGAGTGCGAGCAGAGAATTTGAATATCAGAGAACACCGGGATTTTGACAAAATTCTGTCCACTTTATTTATGAGTAGAACTTGAACATTGGTACCATCAACATTTTAAATTCCCAGGTAGCAACTTTTGCTATCATACTTCAAAGAATATCTGCAATCAGCCTTGGCAATAGCATGTTAGAAAACCAGTGATGGAGAAAATCAGGCAAATACTGATTGTCTGATAGAAGAAATTGCTAGTAAATGGACCTGAGCATAGGATCATTCTTAGTACTTGTTATAGGTGCATATCTACAGGAAAGATGAAAAGTTATTGTTGTTGACGCTATTGTCAGGGAGATGGGGAATATACTATGCAAGAAGAATAGGTGGAACAGGACCAGTGTATGTCTGCCATGGGCAAAAGTTGATGATGTTGTAGAGCAGATATCATCTTTTAAGGGCACAAAAGGTGATATTGTTGTATACGTTGGAACTAATGACATTGAGAAACAGATCTGCAGATTTACTCAACAAGTACAGGTCAATGTTGAAAAAAAGTCACGATTTAGGGTTGAATGTGAAAGTGTCTGTAACATGATAGGAGGGAGTATATGACGAGAGCCTTGTCGATCAATTTGGCCCCGGAGAGATTGTGCAAGGCTCCAGGGGTAGAATTTTTTTCAGCCTGGTCTGTGCTTGTTGATAGGAGAGATTGCTTCTACAGGGATGGGGTATGCTTAAATAGAAAGGGTGCAAGAATATTTGCTGATGGTATCGAGGCAGTGTTAGGTGGGTTGGAAACCTGGGGGATACAGAGACTAAAAGGTTAACAGAGGCCGTAGGCAGAGGCAAAAGTGATTCTTGCACTGCTTCCATTAGAATGAGCAGCAGCATGGAAAGCAAGGCAATGGCGATTTACAGGACTGTTGGGAGTCATGGTGGAACAAATAAATACATGGGCTGAGTTAGGGTAGTAACTAAGAGTAGAAACAGGTGCACGTATACTTGCATGTACACCAATGCTAGGAGTATAGTTAATAAATTTGATGAGCTTGAAGTGTTAGTCAAGACATCAAAGGCAGATATTGTTGGGATATCAGAGACATGGTGTCACACTGATATAAGCAGTGCACAATTGGAATTTGGAGAGTAGAATGTGTACAGAAAGGATAGACAGGACAGGAAGAGAGGAGGGGGTTATGCTGTTAGTTAAGAAACACATAAAATCTAAGGAAGTGTATCCAATTTATGTTGGTGGACAATGCAAAGTTGAGTCTGTTTGGTGTGTCTTAAGCATTGGAAAAGGGAAAATGAGAGTAGGTGTGTATTTTAGGTCTAATGAATCTGATGAGTATAATGAACAATTGGGTAGAGAAATCGTGTGCCAGTAAATCAGAATGTCTTATAATGGGGGATTATAACTTTCCAGATATTGACTGGAACTTGTGGGTTGGTCACTTGCACACTAGCAAGAGTTTTTTGGATTTATTGGACAACTGTTTTTTACAGCACCATGTTCGAGAGGCAGCCAGAGACAGTAATACTCTTGATCTCATAATCAGCAGTGATTATTCACGCATTAAGAATTTTCAGATAAAGGAACCACTGGGTGACAGCGATCACAATGTACTGATATGGAAATTACTTAAAGATATAACTACCATCAAGGCTAAAGGGAAGGGCTTTTGCATTCGTAAAGGTGACTGGTCTGAGACAGTTTTTAAATTCTGTACAGTTGGATCAACTGATGATGTTACCAACATTGAAATCTAAATGCCTTCAGAGACTTAATCTAGGAGGCTACTAGGCTTTTCATTCCAACTAAGAGATACTGTTCAAAGTTCAGGCCTAAATGAATGATAAAGAATTAATGAGGTTCGTGGCAGAGAAAAAAAATGTATGGAATGCATAAAAATTATCAGGTGACACAGAAGACTGGCAGATATAAGTTTGTCTGTTAACAAGTCACAAAGGGGGTTAGGGAGGTGAAGGCAGATTACGAGAAATCTTTGCCAAAGGATGTAAAGAAAAACAGCAAAGAGTTCTTTACTTATGTAAACTCTAGAAGGAAAGGGATGAATCAGATTGGACCACTTACCATACATGGGTTGACTATTGATGATCATGCTCAGGTAGCTGATAAACTGAATGAGTATTTTGCATCTACATTCACACATGACGAGTTATTCAATGAGGGTAATGCCAGAAGTTTATCAAACTCTAACAGGGAGCTAAGTGATTTTGTGATAACTGAGAGCAAAGTGGGAGAGAAATTGTTTAAGTTAAACATAAGGAAGGCACCTGGTGTGGACAGGATCTATCCAGTTATATAAATGAGGCAGCAAAGGAAATAAGCAAACCCTTATCCCTAATTATGAGAGCTTCCTCGGACTCAGAGGAGGTCCACATGGACTGGAGGTGTGCAAATGTATCACCAATCCACAAAGGGAGTTCAAAAGGTGACACAAGTCACTATACACCTGTTAGTTTAACTTAATGGAGTCACTGGTTAAAGAAGCATTGCAGGATCATATAGACAAGACTGCAGTAATAGTTAAGACAGCATGTGTTTGTTAAAGAGAGGTCTTGTCTGACCAATTTGATTGGATACTATGATATGGTTACAAAGGAACTGAATGTTAAAAATAATTTTGATTTCACATATTTGGATTTCAGGTAAGCTTTTGATACTGTTGCACATGGAAGACTGCTGTACAAATTGGAGAGGTATGGCATTAAGAGTAAGTTACTACAATGGATAAAGGGATGGCTGAGTGGGAGATGACAAAGAGTGGTAATCAGTGGACAAATGTGATTAGTGGAGTTCCCCAGGGTTTGCTGCTGGGCCCCTTGTTGTTTTATGTATTCATCAGTGATATTGATGAAGGTATATCAGGATTAATGTCCAAGTTTGCAGGTGATACAAAGGTTGTCAGGGTTGTTAACGACAATAAAGACAGTATGCTACTCCAACTGGATCTAGATAAGTTGGGCAAATGGGCTGAGAAGTGTCAACTGAAGTTTAACATTGAGAAATGCAAAGTATGTATTGTATATGGGTAGCAATAACCAAAGAGAGATGTATCAACTGTGTGGTAGTACACTCAGGGAAGTGGAAAGTGAAAAAGACGTGGGGGGTAATTGTACATTGAAATATGAAGTTTGTTGAGCCGTGCAGGCAGACTGCCAGGATAGGTCATGGAGTCTTGTCAATGATATATTTGAATTTTGCTAGCATGGACAGGGAGTTGATTATCCCGTTGTACAAGGCAATGGTCAGGCCACACCTAGAGTACTGTGTACAGGTCTGGAGGCTTCATTTTAGCTTCTGTTCATCTTCATTTTAGGAAGATTGGTTTGGTTTGGTTTTTTTTTTTTAGGAGCATTAGCAACTAAGGCCATATTGCTCCGGGATATGCAGTGGTCATTCCCTGACCTTTCCACATCCTCCGTATTTGGTGGCGACGGGCTCGAACCCCGGTCTAATCAAGAAGCCTGTGCTATGCACCGCTGCTCCTTCCCACCTGGCTACGGAGGCGCCTCATTTTAGGAAGATGAACAAGTACAAAGAAGGGCAACAAGATTGGTAAGGGGAACAAAGGGGTGCTCTTACCAAGAAAGGCTTAAAATTCTGCAGATTACAGCGTCTGGAGAGTTAGCACATGCGAGGTGATCTAATTAAGGTGTATAAGGCCTTGAATGGGTAGAGGTAGGCTGAATGCTGATGGGATTCTTCCTCTTGCTCAGATTAAGAACCTGAGTGGGCATAGATTCAAATTTATGAAAGACAGTTGTAGAATACAACTGTCTTTCATAAATTTGGAAATTTGCGGAAATTTGCCTTTAGCCAGCGGGTGATTGGTTGGTGGAACAGACTTCCATCCCTTGTGGTGGAGGTTGATAGCCTAAATAAGTTTAAGGCTCAGCTGGACAGGTATTTTGAACGAACAGAGGGGTGAAGTGGAAGTGGGTTTTTTTTTTTTTTTTGGCTGATGCTGCATAAGCTTGCTTTCTTGCATCAAATGCCTCTACTAATGCTAATGCTAATAGATGTGTGGAAATTTGCCTTTAGCCAGCGGGTGGTTGATTGGTGGAACAGACTTCCATCTTTTGTTGTGGAAGTTGTTAGCCTATATAAATGTAAGACTGAGGTGGACAGGCATTTGGATTGAATGGAGGGGTGAAATGGGAGGGGTTTTTTTTTTTTTTTTTTTTGGTTCGTTATTTCGTTATTTGGTTTTTAGGAGCATTAGCAACTAAGGCCATATTGCTCCGGGATATGCGGTGGTCATTCCTTGACCTTTCCGCATACTCCGTATTTGGTGGTGACGGGCTCGAACCCCGGTCTAATCAAGAAGCATGTGCTACGCACTGCTGCTCCTTCCCACCTGGCTACGGAGGCGCCCTTTTTTTTTTTTTTTTTTTTGGATGGTGCTGCATAAGCTTACTTTCTGCATCATATGCCTCTACTAATGCTAATATATAGGAAGGCCTAATGGCAGACAAGTTATGCTAAAATTCCTGTTACAGTAAAATCTCATTAATACAAATTCGGTTTATACAAAGTACTGATTAATATGAAGCATATACCATTCTCATGTGAAAGGATAGGCTTTTCTATGTAAATATATTCATTTTTTACAACATACGTTCGGTTAATATGTATTACAAAGTTCGTTTTCACCCCTGTGTAACATTGTTATTTTGTACGTTCAATACAAATCTTGGCACTGCTTGTCAATTATTGCTCCTATTATTGCCTCTGGCCACCCAGTTCCCTGCTTCCTGAAGGATGGCACTGATTCTTAGAAATTACTTGTGTGTAAACAAAACCAGTTTATTGTAGCTACAACCTAAGTACACTCTGAGAAACATCATTCTGAAAGATGAGATGTGAAATTAACAAAAGAATAAAAACTTTTCTAAGTTGTTTACATACATTCCTTGGTCTCTCCACAGTTTAATGTCAGTTGTAATTGTTATGCCATTTCAAAGAGTCTTTGCTACAGTATACAGTAATCTTTTTTTTTGTGCCATTTTATTTGAACTGATGTCATTTTCAGAACTAGTCTTTAAATTAATTTAAAGTTTGTTTATATTAAATGTCATCCAGTAGTGTTATGGTTACAAAACATAAACTGACGGAATTTAGCCTGGAAATTAAACTGAAAATTATACAAGAGGCTGATAGGATAGAACTTAGCAAAATGGACATTACAAAGGAATACAACATCCCATTACTTACTTTATCTACAATACTGAAAAATCAAAAAAAAAAAACCTTTAAGTGAATGACAATGGAGCATCATTAAAAAAATAATAAAAAAATAACGAAACAAATTCCTGGTTCAAAACACGAGGAGCTTGAAACAAAACATTTCAAGCATTTGTTGGTACAGCTTGCTGTACCAACAAATGTGTGCATCTGATTTGCAAATATCAGGTCCGATTTTGCAAGAAAAGGCAAATTATATAGCTCAGTAACATGGAATTAGGGACTTCAAATGTAGTAGCTGGCTCCAAAGATTTAGATAGGAATAACTTGGTTTCGCGAAATGTTTGCGGCAAGTTTGGATTAGTCGACAGAGAAAAGGCTATTTGTTTTCTGTACAGTACATTCTTGAAAAATATGAGGATATTTTTAATCTTGTTGAGACAGGTATATTTTAAGATTTGCCACCAAACAAAACATTTGCTGTTGGAGGACAGTCTTGTCATGGTGGAAAATGAAGTAAACAAAGACTCGCTGTTCTGTTATGCTGCAATTAGATGGCAGTACAAAACTATGCCCACTTGTGATTGGTAAGTTTTTAAAGCCAAGATGTTTTAAAGAAGTTAACCAACTTCCCTGTGATTATGTGGCCAATAGAAGTGCTTGGGTTACTGTCAGAATTTTTCAGTTTTGGTTATCAAAAGTAGACAGAAGAATGGCTTCAGAAAATAGGAACATTTTGTTGATACCCTCCCATTACCACCAGTTTTATGCAGCCACTGGATAAAGGCATTATATATGACCACAAGAGGGCATAAAGATCCTGCCTCATAAGGTACTTGATCCTCAACATAGGAGGGAAGAAACAATTTGCAGCTGAACTGGAATGTCTTGTTAAGAAGATTATGGCTGTTTTCCATAATCTTCTTATTGCTTGGGACAGTATTGCATCAAGTATAATTATCAACTGCTTCAGAAAAAGAGGCTTTGGAGAGAATATCACTGAAAAATATAGTCTAGAAGATGAATGTGATATCAACATTGAGGAATGGAGAAATTTGAAGGAGCATATGGATTTTCTTGGCAAATTTGAAGCGTTTGTGAAGATGGATGATGAGGTTACTACAACAGCATTGCCAACACAAGAAAAGCTGGTGAGCACCAAGCAAAACGATGTTGTTTTTGTTACTATCATTAGTAGAGGCATACAATGCAATAAAGCAAGCTTATGTAGCATCAGGCAAAAAAAAAAAAAAAAAATTCCTCCCATTTCACCCTTCCATTCATTTTAAATGACTGTCCAGCTCAGCCTTAAATTTATTTAGGCTATAAACTTCAACAACAAAAGATGGAAGTCTGTTCCACTAATCAACTACCTGCTGGCTAAAGGGGGTTGTTGATTAGTGCACATCTCTAATGCACTAATTAGAGATGTGCACTAATGTAGAATATATGTGCAAATTTCTGCACTTCTATTCTACAACTGTCTTCCCTCAATTTAAATCTATGCCCCCTCAGGTTCTTAATCTGAGAAAGAGGAAGAATCCCATCAGCATTCAGCTTGCTCAACCCATTCAAGGCCTTATACACCTCAACCAGATCACCTCGCAGGTGCCTACTCTCCAGGCACTGCAATTTGCAGAACTTACCTTTCTCGGTAAGAGCACCCCATTTTTTCCCTCACCAATCTTGTTGCTCTTCTTTGTACTCATTAATAGCAACTCTACATCCTTTCTGAAATTAAGCCTCCAGACCTGTACACAGTACTCTAGGTGTTGCCTGACCATTTCCTTTTACAACGGGATAATCACCTCCCTGTCCCTGCTAGCAAAATTCCTATGTTTCATTGACAAGACTCCATCACCTGCCCTGGCAGCCCATCTACACTGCTCAGCAAACTTCATATTTGACTGCACAATTACCCCTAGGTCATTTTCACTTTCCACTTCCCTAAGTTTAGTACCACACAGTTGGTACGTTTCTCTTCGGTTATTGCTACCCATATGCAGTACTTTGCATTTGTCAATGTTAAACTACAGTTGCCACTGCTCAGCCCATTTCCCAAAATTGTCTAGATCCAGTTGGAGTAACATACTGTCTTTACTGTCGTTAACAACCCTGCCAACCTTTGTGTCATCTGCAAACTTGGACATTAATCCTGATATACCTTCATCGATATCACTGATGAATACACAAAACAAAAATGGGCCCAGCACCGAACCCTGAGGAACTCTGCTAATAACATTTGTCCACGAAGAGCAGTGTCCATTGATTACCACTCTCTGTCATCTCCCACTCAACCATCCCTTTATCCATTGTAGTAACTTACTCTTAATGCCATACCTCTCCAATTTGTACAGCAGTCTTCCATGTGCAACAGTATCAAAAGCTTTCCTGATATCCAAGTATATGATATCAAAATTATTTTTGGCATTCAGTTCCTTTGTGACCACATCATAGTATCCAATCAAAATGATCAGACAAGACCTCTCTTTAATAACCCCATGCTGTGTCTTAACTATTACTGCAGTCTTGTGCAGATGATCATGCAATGCTTCTCGATAAAAATACGGTTAACCAATGACTCCATTATTTTCCTGGAACACAATTTAAACTAATAAGTCTATAGTTACTTTTGAACCTTTTGACCCCCTTTATGAATTGGTGATGTGGACCATGGGGACCTCCCCCTGAGTCCAAGGAAGCTCTCTTAATTATGGCAAAGGGTTTGCTTACTTCCTTTGCTGTCTCCTTTAATGTAACTGGATAGATCCCATCCACCTCAGTGCCTTCCTTATATTTAACTTCAACAATTTCTCCTCCACTTTGCTCTCAGTTATTACAAAATTACTGAGCTCCCTGTCAGTTTGACAAACTTCTGGCATTCCTCTCATTGAATAACTTTTCACATGTGAATGTAGATGCAAAATACCCATTCAGTTTATCAGCTACCTGAGCATGATCATCAATAGTCAATCCATCTATGTTAAGTGGTCCAATCTGATTCATCCCTCGCGAACAGCAAAAGTAAAGAAGCTCGCACACTGCTATCTAAAAAAAGATGCCCAAAATGCTTTGAGCATAATAGAGAATGTGTTGGCCTGCAGTAATGTTGATAAATAAACAACTATTGTATTTGATAATGTGTTTGTGCGTAGTTAAAAATGCAAATAGGACAAAAACTGTGCAATTAACATTGGATTCTTTCTTTAAATTAGATTAATTTATTAAAAAGTTAATGGATTACATGTCTCCTTTTATATTAAGATTAATTCTTTTTACTGTGATACTAAAATATTGTATATATCAAAATATATACTGTACAATATTTCTATTTCTGTTAATTGCTTTTCGCCTAGTTTATCTTAAAAATAAAAATCTTTAAAAAGTGTATTGTTCCTATTACTATATTGTTAGACAAGGCTTTTTTTTTTTATTTTTTTGTATTTTTATTATTATTATTTAATTTTATTAATTTAAATTAATTTATTTTTGATATTATTATTATTATTATTATTATTATTCTTAGACATATAGTATGTGCAAAAAAAAAAAAAAAAATCTACATGGAAAAATTGACACTTTTGGGGGACCTCATTACTACAAACTTCTATTTCAAAACTTGAAAATTTTGGTCCTTTGAACTTTTGTATTAACGAGATTTGACTGGATTATATTAAAAAAAAAGGAAAAGGCATTATGTGAGAGTATGAACAATTGGGAATGCTAATAAGATCATTATTATCTCTTTTGCACGCCGACCGGGCTAGCCGAGTGGGTAAAGTACCTGCCCGGCAACCCAAAGGTCGCGGGTTCGATTCCCGCCTCGGGCTTGGATCAAAGTACTGCAAAAACCTTGGGAGGTGCAATATGGCCACAGAAGCCGATGCGCCAACAACTACCAAATCAAAAAAAAAATCACTCTTTTGCACCTTCTTTTTGGGAGACATTGCCACTTTTCTAGTGATCCCTTTGAACAAGAAATTGGCAATGTCTCCCACAACGAAGGTGCAAAAGAGGTAATGGTAAACTGTAGACTAATAAGTTTGACTTCTGTGGTGGCTAAGATCATTATATAGGTAAATTCCAATGCATTATTATAAACGAATGTAATATCCATTTATAAGTGGATGACATCCTCAGAATTGAAGGAATTTTAAGAAAAGAAGACTATAAAAACATTCTTGAATGTAACGCAATATCAACAAGACAGTGAAGCACAGCTCTAAGTTGTGCAGGGACTTGCTAGCAACTAAAAAACAGGAGGGGATTGGATATTGCAAATTATGGTGTGGCTACCCAGATTGCTTGACTTAAATCCAGTAGAGCTTTTTTGGGATCATCCAGATAATGAAGTCTGCCCATCTTCACAAAATTTATAAAGCTCTATAAAGTGATCTTCATAAATTTCGCAAAAACATATAATGTGTAGCAAATACTTTATAGTATTCACTAAATTATAGCAAATACTTTGTAGTGTTTTTTATATTAATCCTTGCATTGTCATAGCTGGAAGTTAAAAAAAATTAAAAACTATTGGTAAAAGCCATGATTTCAAACTTTTTAGTAGAAATATATTTTTAAAAGTTTTAAAATAATTTTTAAATTTAAAGTTTTAGAATAAGCTTTTAAGAATAAAACTTTTAAAAAAGCTTATAAGTTTTTCGCCATATTCTTTTATTATAAAAAATATTTTATTTTAAAACGTTAAATAATTATTTTATTTATATTCTTTTCAAGCCATGTTCTGCCACTTTCCCATGATTGATTCAATTTTCAGAATAAAGTGCATAACATATGGGAACCATGTCCAAGCTTTTGCAAATTTCATGTCACCTGTTAGTGATTGTTGTGTTTTGTACTGCCAGATGGTGCTATCTGAACACGGGTACAAAAAAAACTGGCAAGGAAGTCTTATAAAAAATTGGAATAAGAATTCCATGTACATGATCATTTGCTCAATGTAATTTGCTCATTTAATGAATCAGACAGTTTTTAAATTCTGTACAGTGGGATCAACTGATGATATAACCAATGTTGAATTCTAAAATGGGAAGCCTTCAGCCATTTAACTTCAATTCAGGGACTTAATTGTGGAGGCTACTAGGCTTTTCATTCCAACTAAGAAATACTGTTCAAGGTTTACGCCTAAATGGATGTAAGATGAACTAATGAGGCTCGTGGCAGAGAAGAAAAATGTATGGGATGCATATAAAGTATCAGGTGACACAGAAACCTATGGCAGATATAAACTAGTCTAATCAAGTCACAAAGGAGGTTAGACAGGCGAAGGCAGATTATGAGAAATCCTTGGCAAAGAATGCAAAGAAAAACAGCAAAGAGTTCTTTACTTATGTAAACTCTAGAAGGAAAGAGCTGAATCAGATTGGGCCACTTAAAATGGATGGGTTGACTATTGTTGATCATGTTCAGGTATCTAATAAACTGAATGAGTATTTTGCATCTACATTCACACATGAGAAGTTATTCAATGAGGGGAGTGCCAGAACTTTTATCAAACTTTAATAGGGAACTAAGTGATTTTGTAATAGCTGAGAGCAAATTGAAGGAGAATTGTTGAAGTTAACATGACATCTATTTAGGCCTAAATGGATGTCAGATGAACTAATGAGACATATGGCAGAGAAGAAAAATGCATGGGATACATATAAATTAATGGGTGACATTGAAGCCTATGATAGATATAAGATGGTCTGTAACCAAGTCCCAAAGGAGATTAGGCAGGCAAAGTTAGATTATGAGAAATCCTTGGCGAAGGATGCAAAGAAAAACAGAAACGGTTCTTTACCTATGTAAACTCTAGAAGGAAAGGGATGAATCAGATTGGTCCATTGGATATTGATGTTTCAACAGTTGAGGTTGGCTAACAAACTAAACAAGTATTTTGCATCTACATTCACACGTGAGATGTTATTCAGGAAGGGGAATGCCAGAGGTGAAGTAAACTCTGGTAGATGATTTTGTAATAACTGAGAGGAAAGTGGAGGAGAAATTGTTGAGGATAAACAAAAAAAAGGCACTCGGGGTGGATGGGATCTATCCAGTTTTATTAAAGGAGGCATCAAAGGAAGTAAGCAAACCCTTAGCCATAATTATGAGAGCTTCTTTGGACTCAGGGGAGGTACCCATAGACTGGAGATGTGCAAATGTGACCCCAATTCACAAAGGAGGATCAAAGGCTGACACAAGTAATTATAGATTTGTGAGTTTAACTTCTGTACCAGGAAAATTAATGGAGGCACTGGTTAAAGAAGCACTGCAGGATCGTCTAGATCGGTTATAGCTCGGACACAGTATTGTTTTGTTAAGGGAAAGTCTTGCCTGACCAATTTGATTGGATACTATAATGCAGTCACAAAAGAACTGGATGCAGAGAATAACTTTGATATTATATATTTGGATCTTAAAAAGGCTTTTGATACTGTTGCACATGGAAGACTGCTGCACAAATTGGAGCAGTGTGGCATTGGAGACAAATTGCTGCTATGGATAAAGAGAAGACAGAGAGTTGTAATCAATGGACACTGCTCATCGTGGAGTTCCTCAGGGTTCAGTGTTGGGTCTATTGTTGTTTTCTGTATTTATAAATGATATTGATGATGGTATATCAAGCTTAATGTCCCAGTTTGCAGACGATACAAAGGTTGGCAGGGTTGTTAAGGACACTACTGATGCTATGCTGCTGTAACAGGATCTGGAAAGATTGAGCAGATGGGCTGAGAGGTGGCAAATGAAGTTTAACATTGACAAATGTAAAGTACTACATATGGGAAACAGTAACCCCAGAGCAACGTATCAACTCTGTTGTACTACACCGACAGTGGTAGAGAATGGAAAGGACCTGGGGGTAATTGTGCAGGCAGATATGAAGTTCTCTGAACAGTGCAGAAGGGCTGCAAGAGTAGCTCATAGTGTCTTGTCAATGATATACAGGAATTTTTCTAGCAGGGATAAGGATATGATTATTCCCTTGTATAAGGCAATGGTCAGGCCACACCTTGGGTACTGTATACAGGTCTGGAGGCTTCATTTCAAGGATGTAGAGCTGCCGGAATGAGTACAGAGAAGGGCAACAAGATTAGTGAATGGAACAAAGGGTTGCTCTTACGGAGAAAGGCTTAAATTTTGCAAATTACAGTGTCTGGAGACTAGGCACCAGCGAGGTGATCCGATAGAGGTGTATAAAGCCTTGAATGGTTTGAGCATGCTCAATGCCGATGGGATTCTTCTTGTTGCTCAGAATAATCACCTGAGAGGGCATAAATTCAAATTGAGGAAAGACAGATGTAGAATAGATGTGCGGAAATTTGCCTTTAGCCAGCGGGTAGTTGGTTTATGGAACAGACTTCCATCCCTTGTTGTGGAAGTCGATAGCCTAAATAAATTTAAGGCTCAGCTGGACAGGCATTTCGAATGAACGGAGGGGTGAAATGGGAGTGGTGTGTTTTTTTTTTTTTTTTGGCTGATGCTGCATAAATGTATTAAAGGAGGCAGCAAATGAAGTTAGCAAACCCTTAGCCATAATTATGAGAACTTCCTTGGACTCACAGGAGGTCCCCATGGACTGGAGGTGTGCAAATGTATCACCAATTCACAAAGGGCTTTCAAAAAGTGTCACAAGTAACTATAGACCTGTTAGTTTAACTTGTGTTTTCGGGAAAATAATGGAATTACTGGTTAAAGAAGCCTTGCAGGATCATCTAGACAAGACTCCAGTAATAGTTAAGATGCAGCATGGGTTTGTTAATGGGAGGTCTTGTCTGACCAGTTTGATTGGATACTATGATATGGTTACAAACGAACTGAATGCCAAAAATAAATTTGATACCCTATACTTGGATTTCAGGGAAGCTTTTGATACTGTTGCACATGGAAGACTGCTGTGCAAATTGGAGATGTATGGCAATAAGGGTAAGTTGCTACAATGGATAAAGGGATGGTTCAGTGGGAGACGACAAAGAGTGGTAATCAATGGACACTGCTCTTCGTGGACAAATTTGTTATTAGTGGAGTTCCCCATGGTTCAGTATTGGGGCCATTGTTGTTTTTTATATTTATCAATGATATTGATGAAGGTATATCAGGATTAATGTCCAAGTTTGCAGATGATACAAAGGTTGGCAGGGTTGTTAATGACAGTAAAGACAGTATGCTACTCCAACTGGATCTAGATAAGTTGGGCAAATGCACTGAGAAGTGGCAACTGAAGTTTAACATTGGCAAATGCAAAGTACTACATATGGATAGCAATAACCGAAGAGAAATGTACCAATTGTGCAATCAAATATTAAGTTTGCTGAACAGTGTAAATTTTAAATCGAAGTCATTAATAGTTTCATGTGTATATTTTATTTTCTTAACATATTTTGAAGTTTAGGTTCATTGAAAATTTGCAGGTTTGAAAAAATTTGCATTTTTAAATGTTCAGGTTTTTTATTGAAATAATAAAAAATTGCATTTAATTGTATTATAACCCATTATTGAAATGTAAACCATTGGTATATTCGAAGCAGAATTCAAAAACACACACTGTTTCTAAAGAAATTAAAAAAAAAAAAAAAAAAGTGGATGGAGATATTCAGTACTAGATCAGAGTATTGTATTTAATAGTATGGTAGTATTTATTTAGTTTGTAAGGTGATTTGATTGCTGAAATCATATTGCACTATTTATATCTCATTTAAAAAAAAAAAACAGACAATTGCAACATCCATAGTGGAGGAAACATTTGAACCTGCCACCTTTTATTTCTTAGCAAGTATGTTACACACTGGACAAATGCTGCAGTATGGGTTAAGCTTTTTATAATGTTGCACATGGAAGACCGCTTTACAAATTGGAGCAGTATGGCAGTAAGGGAAATTTGCTGCAATGGATAAAGGGATGGTTGAGTGGGAGACAGGAGAGAGTGGTAATAAATGGACACTGTGTGGACTAAGTGGAATCTGTCCAGTTATATTGAAGGAGGCAGCGAGGGAAATTAGCAAACACTTAGCTGTACTTATGAGAGCATCCTTAGATTCAGGCGAAGTCCCCATGGACTGGAGGCATGTAAATGTATCCTCAATTCACAAAGGGGATTCAAAGGTGGCAGAAGTAACTATAGACTTGTTTGTTTAACTTGTGTTCCAGGGAAAATAATCAAGTCACTGGTTAGAGAAGCATTGCTAGATCACCTAGACAAGACTGCAGTAATAGTTCAGACACAGCATGGGTTTGTTAAGGGGAAGTCTTGTCTGACCAAATTGATTGCATACTAGGATGTGGTAACAAAGGAACTGGATGCAAAAATAATTCTGATGTCATATGCTTGGATTTCAGGAAAGCTTTTGATACTGTTGCACATGGAAGACTGCTTTATAAATTGCAGCGGTATGGCATTAAGGGAAAATTACTGCAATGGATAAAGGGATGATTGAATAGGAGACAGCAGAGAGTGGTAATAAATGGACTATTTATTACCACTGCTGTACAAATTGAAGAGGTAAGTTGCTACAATGGATAAAGGGATGGTTAAGTGGGAGACGACAGAGAGTGTTAATCAATGGACACTGCTCTTCATGGACAAATGTTATTAGTGGAGTTCCCCAGGGTTCAGTATTGGAGCCATTGTTGTTTTGTATACAGACTACAGTTTTGACTGTAGTCTGTATACAAAACAGCTGTTTTGACTACAGACGGTCGTTTTCAAAGCCGCTAAGTGGATTTTTCTTATTTATTGATTTGAAATTATTGTTTTTCTAAAACTTTTGATTTAAATTTAGTAGTATAACATTATTTTGTGATTTTCTGATTAATTTGGTGTATTTATTCTTTACTCGGCCTTGTAATTGCATAAAAGTATCGGTAAAGGTTTCCACGTGTTTCAACTCCGCTAACCGTTCGTAATTTTCCCGCCTTTGTATACGATATACCGTACTAGATAGCGTTAGTTGAACTTCGTTAGCAGTTAAATTGTACGTTTAAATAAATACATATAACGACTTAGATTACAAACGTAATATAATTAATTTTATTTAACATAATTAATTATACATATAACCACTTAGGTTACGTAACATAAATAATTAGTAAAAACAAATAATTAATACATAACTTGATACGAAAGTTATATAAAGGGATTTCGCAGATAACACTCGTTACTGAAACGTAAATATTTCGTAGATAACACTCGTTACTGAAACGTAAATATTCCGTAGATAACACTCGTTACTGAAACATAAATATAGCGTTATAACTGTGTTTGGATACAAGTTTAGGATTTAATTTTGTACAGAAATCGAAATTTTATTGAAAATAACTCTAAATCATGACTCAAACCAGAGCAGCAAAGCAAAGGGCTCAAGCTAATGGGAATGCTGTGGCCCAGGGGAGAACTGAGGGGGGCAGTTGTCCTCTGAATCACAGCCTTGTAAGATGCACTATTTGCTTGATGTTTGCGGAGCAGTCAAGTATGGGACATGATACTGCCATGGGGGATGTCTTTGTGTGTGTGCGATGCAAGGAGTGTAAGGAGATAAGGCGACAACTCAGCGTTGTTATGGGCCTATATGAGAGCTTGAAGGATAGGGTGGATGCCCTCGAAGGATTACAAGTGAGGGGCCCATCAAGCTCTCAGCTGCCCACACCAATGCCAGAGCTTGCACTTGGTCATCGCGGAACACAGCGGCAACCCCCAAGGCAGAATGCGCTGGTCCCAAAGGAACTAGTAGTTGTTGGTGACTCTATTGTCAGGGAAACGGGAAACATGCTTTGTAAAAAGGATAGGTGGAATAGGACCAGGGTATGTCTGCCAGGGGCAAAAGTTGATGACGTTGTAGAGCGGATATCATCTTTTAAGGGCACAAAAGGTGATATAGTTGTACACGTTGGCACTAATGACATTAAGAGTAGGAGACCGGCGGAATTACTTGACAAGTACAGGTCACTGATGAAAAAAAGCCGTGAATTAGGGTTGAAATTGAAAGTGTCTGCAATTCTGCCCAGACACGATAGGAGGGAGTATATGATGAGAGCCCTGTCAATCAATTCGGCCCTGGAAAGATTGTGCAGGGCTCAAGGGGTAGAATTTTTTTCAGCCTGGTCTGTACTTGTTAACAGGAGAGACTGCTTCTACAGGGATGGGATACACTTAAATAGAAAGGGTGCAAGAATGTTTGCTGATGCTATCGAGGCAATGTTAGGTGGGTCGGAAAACTGCTAGATTGGGGGGATACAAGGACTAATAGATTAACAGTAGCCACTGGCAGAGGTGAAAGTGATTCTTGCACTGCTTCTATTGGAATGAGCCGCAGCCTGGAAAATAAGATGCAGGATATTTCAGAGACTGCTGGGAATCATTGGGGTACAAGTAAACACATGGGTTGTGTTAGGGTAGCTAAGAAAAAGAACAGGTGCATGTATACTTGTGTGTACACCAATGCTAGGAGTTTAGTAAATAAATTTGATGAATTTGAGGTATTGCTCAAAACATCAAAGGCAGATATTGTGGGGATTTCAGAGACGTGGTGTCACACAGATATAAGAAATGCAGAACTGGAATTTGGGGAGTACAATGTCTACAGAAAGGATAGACAGGATAGGAAGGGAGGAGGGGTTATGCTATTAGTTAAAAAACACATAAAATCCAAGGAAGTGAAGCCAGTCGACATCGCTGGACAGTGCAGTGTCGAGTCAGTTTGGTGTGACATAAGCATTGGGAGATCAAAATTGAGAGTAGGAGTGTGCTATAGGCCTAATGACTCTGATGAGTATAATAAGAAACTGTTCGGAGAAATAGAGTGGGCCAGTAAATCAGAGAGTCTTATAATGGGGGATTTTAATTTCCCAGATATTGACTGGAATTTGGGGGCTGGTCACTCACACAGTAGCAAGGCTTTTGTGGATTTATTGGATGATTGTTTTCTACATCAGCATGTTCGGGAGGCAACTAGAGGGAGTAATACTCTTGATTTGATTATCAGTAGTGATTCTTCATGCATTAAGAATCTGCAGATAAATGAACCACTTGGTGGCAGTGATCACAGTGTGCTGAAGTGGGAGTTACTCAAAGAGGTAACTACCATTAGGGGTAAAGGGAAGGGGTATTGCTTTCGTAAAGGCGACTACAATGGACTGAGACAGTATTTAAATTCTATACAGTGGGATCAACTGATGATATTGCCAACAGCAAATTCAAAATGGGAAGCATTCAAAGAACTTATCGTGGAAGCTACTAGGCTTTACATACCAACTAAGAAATATTGTTCAAGGTTTAGGCCTAAATGGTTGTCAGATGAACTAATGAGGCATATGGCAGAGAAGAAAAATGCATGGGATACATACAAATTAACACGTGACACGGACGCCTATGATAGATACAAGTTGATCTGTAACCAAGTTACAAAGGAGGTTAGGCAGGCGAAGGCAGATTACGAGAGATCCTTGGCAAGGGATGCGAAGAAAAACAGCAAAGAGTTCTTTACTTATGTAAACTCTAGAAGGAAGGGGATGAATCAGATTGGTCCACTTGAGATCGATGGGTCAACTGTTGATGACCCTGCTCGGGTAGCTAACAAACTAAATGAATATTTTGCATCGACATTCACACATGAGGAGTTATTCAGCGAGGGGAATGCCAGAGGTGTATTCAACTCTAGCAGTAAGCTAGAGAATCTTGTAATAACTGAGAGCAAAGTGGAGGAGAAATTGTTGAAGATAAACACAAGAAAGGCACCTGGGGTGGATGGGATCTATCCAGTTATATTAAAGGAGGCAGCAAAGGAGGTAAGCAAACCCTTAGCCATAATTATGAGAGCTTCCTTGGACTCAGGGGAGGTACCCATTGACTGGAGATGTGCAAATGTGACCCCAATTCACAAAGGGGGATCAAAGGCTGACACAAGTAATTATAGACCTGTGAGTTTAACTTCTGTTCCCGGAAAATTAATGGAGGCACTGGTGAAAGAAGCACTGCAGGATCATCTAGACAAGACTTCAGTTATAGCTAGGACACAGCATGGTTTTGTTAAGGGGAAGTCTTGCCTGACCAATTTGATTGGATACTATGATGCAGTCACAAAAGAACTGGATGCAGGGAATAACTTTGATATTATATACTTGGATCTTAGAAAGGCTTTTGATACTGTTGCACATGGAAGACTGCTGCACAAATTGGAGCAGTGTGGCATTGGAGGCAAGTTGCTGCTATGGATAAAGGGGTGGTTGAGGGGGAGAAGACAGAGAGTGGTAATCAATGGACACTGCTCATCGTGGACTAATGTTATTAGTGGAGTCCCTCAGGGTTCAGTATTGGGGCCTTTATTGTTTTCTGTATTTATAAATGATATTGATGATGGTATATCAGGCTTAATGTCCAAGTTTGCAGACGATACGAAGGTTGGCAGGGTTGTCAAGGACACTACTGACACTATGCTGCTGCAACAGGATTTGGAAAGGTTGAGCAGATGGGCTTCGAGGTGGCAAATGAAGTTTAACATTGACAAATGTAAAGTACTACATATGGGAAACAGCAACCCCAGAGCAACGTATCAACTCTGTGGTACTACACTGACAGTGGTAGAGAATGAAAGGGACCTGGGGGTGGTGGTGCAGGCAGATATGAAGTTCTCTGAGCAGTGCAGACGAGCTGCAAGAGTAGCTCATGGTGTATTGTCAATGATATATAGGAATTTTTCTAGCAGGGATAAGGAGGTGATTATTCCCTTGTATAAGGCAATGGTCAGGCCACACCTAGAGTACTGTATACAGGCCTGGAGGCCTCATTTCAGGAAGGATGTAGAGCTGCTGGAACGAGTACAGAGAAGGGCAACTAGATTGGTGAATGGGACAAAGGGGTTCTCTTACGAAGAAAGGCTTAAGTTTTGCAAATTACAGTGTCTGGAAACTAGGCACCAGCGGGGTGATCTGATAGAGGTGTACAAAGCCTTGAATGGTTTGAGCATGCTCAATGCTGATGGGATTCTTCCTCTAGCTCAGAAAAATCACCTGAGAGGGCATAAATTCAAATTGAGGAAAGACAGATGTAGGATAGATGTGCGGAAATTTGCCTTTAGCCAGCGGGTGGTTGGTGGGTGGAACAGACTTCCATCCCTTGTCGTGGAAGTTGATAGCCTAAATAAGTTTAAGGCTCAGCTGGACAGGTATTTCGAACGAACAGAGGGGTGAAGTGGAAGTGGTTATTTTTATTTATTTATGTTACTTTTTTTTTTTTTTTTTTTTTTTTGGCTGATGCTGCATAAGCTTGCTTTCTTGCATCAAATGCCTCTACTAATGCTAATGCTAATGCTAATATTTATCAATGATATTGATGAAGGTATATGAGGTTTAATGTCCAAGTTTGCAGATGATACAAAGGTTGGCAGGATTGAGGCCTTGCACCCTCAGGATAGCCTGCCTCTACGTGGACTAATGTTATTAGTGGAGTTCCACAGGGTTCAGTGCTCGGGCCCATTGTTGTTTTGTGTATTTATTAATGATATCGTTGAAGGTATAAAAAAAGGGTAAAGTAAACTGCTGCCATTATCAACCCACTGCAGGATGGGAGCCTCCTCAACAATTCATGTCGAGGGAAATGGGTCATATCTGCCATGCTGGTCCAGTGCGGGTTGGCAGATCGACCGTATTTAGCAGTCAGGGGCTTGAACTTCGGTCTACTCAAGGAGCGTGTGCTACTGCACTCCCGCTCTTGACCACTCGACTATTACGTTGAAGGTATGTCAGGCTTAATATCCACGTCTACAGATGATACAAAGGTTGGTAGGGTTGTTAATGACAGTAAAGTCAGTATGCTACTGCAACGGGATCTAGAAAAGTTAGGCAGATCTGCTGAGAAGTGGGAACTAAAGTTTAACTTTGACAAATGCTAAGTACTGCATATGGGTAGCAGTAACCCAAAACAAATGTACCAACTGTGTAATACTACACTTTGGGTAGTAGAAAATGAAAAAGACCTGGGGGTAATTGTGCAGTCAGATATGGAGATCTCTGAGCAGTGCAGACAGGCTGCCAGAGCAGGTCATGGGGTTTTGTCAATGATATATAGGAATTTAGCTAGCAGAGACAAGGAGATGATTATCCCCTTGTATAAGGCAATGGTCAGGCCACACCTTGAGTACTGTGTATTGGTCTGGAGGCCCATTTTAGGAAGGATGTAGAATTGCTAGAATGAGTACAGAGAAGGGCAACAAGTTTGGTGAGAGAAACAAACTGGTGCTCTTACCAAGAGAGAGACTCTAGTTCTGCAAGTTGTAGCATCTGGAGACTATGCACCTGCAAGGTGATCGGGTTGAGGTGTATAAGGCCTTGAATGGTTTGAGCAGGCTCAATGCTGACGGGATATCTCAGGAAGATAATCTGAGCTTAATCTGAGCAAGCTTCTGCTTGCTCAGATTAAGAACTTGAGGGAGCATAGATTGAAATTGAGGAAAGACAGTTGTAGAATAGATGTGCAGAAGTTTACCTTTAGTCAGCGGGTAGTTAATTGCTGGAACAGACTTCCATTTGTTGCTGTAAAGTTGATAGCTTAAATAAATTTAAGGCTGAACTAGACAAACATTTGGAGTTACTGGATGGGTAAAATGGGAAGGGTTTTTTTTTTTGCTGATGCTATATAAACTTGCTTTCATGCATCGTTTTCCACAAGCTAATGCTAATATTTTGGTTTAATGCTTGTAGCTATTTCATTCTGTAGAGATTATAAGGGATCATTGGCTACTGTATTATCTAATAAAAATAACGAATTACCTTTGAATGCTTAGGTTATTTGTATATCGTTCAAAAAACTGTAATTTTCAAAATTCTGGAACAAACAGCTATGTTCTTTCAGATGCTGGATTTATGAGGTTTTACTGTGTGTATGCATAAGATTCATTTATCTGCCTGCCTGCTTTCTTATGGTAAGCATAAAAAGAAAAATTAAGATCAAACTATACCTGTGCACACGGACATTCCTAGGGTATGTGATGCCCGGGTGCTAATCACAATTTGGCGCCAGGGCACTAATTGAAATTTGGCGCCCCCCTCTAAAATTTTCTTCATATGCATGTGTAAGTTTTAGGTTTTCAGGTGCCCCTTGAACGTTGCCACCCCCCTTTCACCCTCAGGATAGTGTGCATGTCAGTGGTTAAAGAAATTACAGCATTGTGTTTATTATTATTATTATATTTAGCCATATGGTGAAGAAATCCTGAGGCTTTAGCTGTACCAGCAAAGAAAAAAATATTGTGTTACACTGAGAGAGAGAGAGAGGGGGGGGGGGGAAACAAGAGTAAAAGTAGAATGGAATCACCAAGAAAGAAGAATGATGATATCCAGCTGAGGACTCAAGCCCATACTCACCAGATGTGAGCCCCTGGGTTGCACTGTCCTACTGTTGTTATGCTTACTCCCAGTTGTGATTGAGTATGAAAAATCTTCAGTGATTCAGTATGAAATGGGCTCAGAAGGGAACAGGCATTCTGTATGTTCTCAGACACTCAGTCTAAGTTGTAAGACACTCTCAGTTCTGATTCAGTATGAAAAATCTTCAGTGATTCAGTATGAAAGGGGCTTAGAGGGGAACAGGCATTCTGTGTGTTATCAGACACTCAGTCTAAGATACTGATGGATCCAATATTTTTCTATTTCAGAAGATTTAGAAGTCCGGTTGATCTGCCTCCCTAAAATCCACTCATGCACACCTTTTCGATGGTAAGCCCTGTTATGTCACTTAGGTGGCAATGAACGTGTAGAGCGGTTCTCTTCAAGATGCCTTTTCAGCGTGAAGAGGAAAAGACCAAACCCTCAGCACATGAGAGTAAGATGAAACAATTGGCCCTCAGTCCCCAGCGGCTTTCACTCCCCCTCTTACGGCAGCGAGAGGATCAGAGTGGAAGCAGAGGGTGCTAAGAATCTTTGGGTATGACCAGGCTGCCATGCACAGACTCTGAACTTGGCCTGTTTCAACATAAGATCGCACATCGGTGAAGACAGGATATTAGAGCTGGAAAGGGAATTAGAAAATGTGAATTGGAATATCATCAGTTTGGCTGAAACAAGAAGAAGAATTGAATCACTTATAAGTTTATCAAGTGGAAATCTGCTGTACACCAATGGAAACAGTGAAAGGAGTGAAGGTGGAGTTGGCTTTCTGGTTCATAAAGATATAAAAAACAACATTTTGGAATTCAAAAGTACATCACCAAGGGTGTCAAGACTACTGCTCAGGATTTCTAAGAGGTATAAGCTAAAGGTTATAATGATTTATGCACCAACATCGAGCCATGATGATGAAGAGGTTGAAGAAATGTACACCGAAATTGAGAGTCTTCTAGATGAACAGAAAATTCCCTACACTATCATTATGAGGGACTTCAATGCTAAGGTTGGAAAGAGAGAAAACAGTGCAGAAAGGGGAACTATAGGAAATTTTGGAATTGGTGAAAGACTTGTGGAATTTGCAGAATCTTGAGTAATGTCAGTAATGAACACTTTTTTCAAGAAAAGGTTGAACAGAAAGTGGACATGGAAGAGCCCAAATGGATTAACAACTAATGAAATCGGCCTCATCCTCACTAACAGAAGATATATCGTGAATGATATTACTGTCCTGAACAAGGTAAATGTTGGAAATGATTACAGAATGGTAAGATGCACACTTGATATAGATGTATGAAAAGAATGGAAAAAACTGACTCATCTAAATAATACCAAGGTTTTTGAGATAACAGATGAGGAGAAAAAGCAGTATGTACTGGAACTTAAGAACAAGTTTGAGCTTCTGCAGACTGCTCAGGACCAAGATATCGACGAGGAATATTACAACTTTCTGAAAGTGATAAAGCCTAAGAAATCTATAGGTAAAAAGAAATCCAAAGAATAAAAAATTAGTCAAGAAACATTTGTCATGATGAACAAAAGACCACAAATGAAGAGCAAGAAAACTGACAAGGAGAAAATTGAGTTTACTGAGTTATGCAAAGCCATTAGAAAGAGTCTCAGAGAAGACATAAGAAAATTTAACACAAGAAAAGTAGAACAGGCATTAAGGGAAAACAAAGGATTTAAATCAGTAGCCATGAGCAGTAATACAGAAAGAAAAATGATACTGAAACTGCAGAATACAGATGGTGTACTTATAAAATAGCAGAAGACTACTATAGTGATTTATACAAGGATCGAGGTAATGATGCCAGCAGTGGGGAAAATGGATCACAAATTAGTAAAACATACAACATACCTGATATCCTTCCTGATGAGGTAGAACATGCGTTGAAGAAAATGAAGACTCAGAAAAACCTGGAGGAAGATGAAGTTACTGTACAGTTGTAAAAATTGGAAGGAAGAGACATGACACAAAAACTGGCAAGACTTTTCACAAAATGCATTAGAAAAGGTGTGACGCCTAAGGAATGGAATAATGCAATCATAGTTTTGCTGCATAAGAAAGGAGATAAATCAGAAATCAGAAATTGGAAATTATAGACTAATTAGCTTGTTATCCCATATCTACAAGTTGTTCACAAGGGTCATTACTAACAGATTAGAAAGAATACTTGATGAGAAACAACCGAAAGAGCAAGCTGACTTTAGAACAGGGTTCCCAGCTATGGATCACCTTCATGTAACATCATAACTAATGGAGAAAGCAAATGAATATAAAACACCATTATGCCTGCCATTTGTGGATTATAAAAAGTCATTTGACTATACAGCATAAGGAAAGTTCGAGCACTGGAAAGACAAGGCAGATACCCCATATATTATGATTTTGAAGAAAATATATGAGAATGCTACCTCCTTTATTAGACTAGACAAAGACAGTAGTAAATTTAAAATTGAGAAAGGAGTTTGACAAGGAGACACAATATCCCTGAAGTTGTTTCTGCTGCCCTTGAGGAAGTTTTCAGAAGATTAGACTCTTCACAGAAAGGAATCAACGTGAATGGAGAATACATAAACCATTTACGATTTGCAGATGACATTGTGGTCATAAGACACGATCCTTAAGAATTAGAGGAAAATCTTAATCAGTTATGCAGAGTTAGTAAGAATTTTGGACTAAAGATGAATATAGCTAAAACAAAAGTAATGATGAACAAGTATGCCACAGAAAGGGATATAATGATTGAAGGAGCAGTAATTGAAAAGGTGGAGTCATATACTTTTCTGGGACAAGTCATTAGCTGTAATAATGATAAATGACTGGAAGTCAAGAGAAGAGTAAATTTTGGATGGATAGCATTCAGGAAATATAGTCACATACTGAGGAGCAATATCCCAATTTGTCTGAAACGTAAAATGATGAACCAATGCATACTCCTCACCACGACTTATGGAAGTTAAACTTGGACACTCACCAAAAGAATGGAAGAGAAGTTGAGAACGACACAGCAAAGAATGGACTGAATTATATTGGGAATCAGACTGTTAGATAAGACGAGAAATACATGGATTAGGCAGCAAACTCGAAGATATGATGACAGATGGACTAACAAAATAACAGAATGGTACCCAAGAGGAGCTAGAAGAAAATCTGGAAGATGACGGAGATGGACAGATGAAATTCATGAGTTTGTGGGTAGTAAATGGATGGCCATTGCACGATACAGAAGGAACTGTAAAGTTGCTGGAGAAGCCTTCCTACTGCAGTGGATTGAAAATGGCTGAAGATGATGTTGATGAAAAAGCTAATAGATTTAAAAATTTCTTTTAGGCATTACAAATTGTAGTTTAACTGGAAGAGAGGGGAGGGCAGGAAATTGGATTCTCTCCAGCAATCTCCAGAATATTTGGCCCATTCTAAAAGTAGCTGTTTTGTCAGTGAATGTTTTTTATGCATTCTCTTTTGGTATACAGTAGATGGATTATCTACAAAAGGTGGATTTCTTAATACATCAGAAGATTATTCTCTTTGTGCTAATCTATTTAAATCTTATTACAGAATGATAGTACATCCGTGTACATTTCCTGAAGTTGACTGATCAGTATTTTATTTTATTTTTTTAGCAGATACTAGAAGAAATGATAATGACAAGTTCATTTCATAAGAAACTATATTTTGGCCATCATATTTTACAAGCATTCTGTAGGATTTTCTATTATTATTTGATACATATTTTTTGAGTCATTATTGCTGTGAATGGCCATAACATATTTTTATTTATTTTTATTAGTTACTAACCTAACAACTGCTTAGCCACTTGTGGCATTACTCCTGCTTCCTCATGGCAGGGCTGGTAACCTGAGTGGTAAAATCAAACCTCAGAGCCAAAAGGAGTATAAAATGGATAAAGAAATCTTTCCTGCCCTTGAGATCATCTGCCGTTACGGACCAACCTGATCGTGACTATTATCAAAATAAAAGACAAAAAAAAAAAAAAAAAAAAAAAAATACATGTCAACAAGATCACCCATCCTTTCTCCTTGTACATTCACTGTTGGACTATCTTGTGAGCAAATTATCCCCGTTTCTAATTCAGAAATGCTTAAAAAATGCTGCAGGATCACCAAAATTGTAAAATGTCTAGGGGATCTGCAGGCAGAAATGATAATACCAACATTCAGAAACAATAAAACTTGACCACCTTTGGTGGAATACCTGTGAAAATAGCACCACATGCCACTCTGAATACCTCCAAAGGAGTTATAGCAGAGTGAGACCTCATTAACATCTCAGAGGAAGAAATTGTGCAAGATTTGGCTGATCAAAGAGTCACAAGCAAAGAGAATATTAATCCGGAAAGATGGGGAATTAATGTCTACGTGGAACATGATACTGATTTTCAGTACCATAAATTTACCGACAGCAATTAAAGCAGGGTATCTAATGTTGTGTACGTCCATATATACCAAATCCCATCAGGTGTTAAGTGCCAAAAATATGGACACTCCCAGGTAGCATGCCGTGGCATATGATAAGCCCAAATTGTGGTTCAACAGAACACACCCAATCTTATTTTACTGTAACCACCTTCATCTGTCCCAATTGCAAAGGCAATCAGGCAAGAGAGGGCATAAATTCAAATTGAGGAAAGACAGTTGTAGGATAGATGTGCGGAAGTTTGCCTTTAGCCAGCGGGTAGTTGGTTGGTGGAACAGACTTCCATCCTTTGTTGTCGAAGTTGATAGCATAAATAAATTTAAAGCTGAGATGGACAGGTATTTGGAACGAACGGAAGGGTGAAATGGGAGCAGTTTTTTTTTTTTTTGGCTGATGCTTGCTTGCATTATATGCCTCTACTAATGTTAATCATCTGCCGTATTCAGAAAATTGTGAAATGTGGAAAGTATGGAAAAATTACAGAACAGTAAACAAAATAACCCGTAGCCGAGTGGTTAAGAGCGGGAGTGCAGTAGCACACGCTCTTTGAGTAGACCAGGGTTCAAGCCCCTGACTACTGAATATGATCGATCTGCCAACCCGCGCTGGACCAGCATGGCAGATTATGGTCTATTTCCCTCAGCATGAATTGTTGAGGAGGCTTCCATCCTGCAGTGGGTTGATAATGGCTGCACTTTACTTTTTTTAAACAAAATAACATACCAGGAAGCCAAAAATCACATCATGCAGTTTATGCCGAAATGCACATATGCGCAAGCAACTCAACAGTGTTTCTATTGCTATTCAGACTGACATCACAGTCCCTCCAAACACTTCAGTTGCTGATTGTGCTAGGTTCATGCTTAATGCTAAGCCATAACCTGCCAAGCAAAATTTACAAAAAGAAGAAGGAAGTAATTTCAGTTCCATCCATTATACCTACAACTACTAAAAAAGCAGACAAATCAGCACCAACGGAGTATGTCCAGACCAAGAAGCAATCCCCCAGTACATATGGATGTAGACAGTAAGACTGAAACAGATGAAACTATATTACATCTTTATGCAGAAGAAGACATGGATGCAGAGCAGTCGGTTCCCCCCCCCCCCAAAAAAAAACATAGATATAAAACTGAAAAACCTGGGGGGGAAAAAACAGACAGATCATGACTAAAAACCATGTAATGCAGCACATACTTCAATGGAACTGTAGAGGCATGAATTCTAATACTGACGACTTATATGACCTGATCAATAGATATAATCGAATGATTGTTTGTTTACAAGAAACCAATTTAACATCACAGGTAACATTCTCGATCAAAAACTTCACAATGTATAGAAAGGACAGGAATACTGCAAATTCCACACGTGGAGGGGTGGCAATCTTAGTTAATTCTAAAATTCCCTCTCGACTTTTCTCTCTGCAGACTATATTGGAAGCTGCTGCTGTGTGTGTGTGGCTCTTGGAGTAATGCTAACTCTATTTTCAATATACCTTCCACCAAATAGTACCATCACTCTAAAATAACTAGAAGATCTTATAGCACAAGTTCCAACACCCTTCTGTCTCTTTGGAAACTTCAATGGGCATCACCCATTGTGGGAATCTTCTTGCATGGATCAAAGAGGACATTGATTGAGACCTTACTGAATCAACAGCAGCTAACCTTGCTGAATACTGGTCATCACACTTATGTTCATTTACTGACAGGGTAGATGAACATAAGTGCGATGTTCATCTGCCCTGAACATAAGTGTGAATTGACAGCAATTGATCTGTCAATCTGTTCTCACATACTGTTCCCCAGTATGGAGTTTTCAATTTTAAATGATCCACATAACAGCGATCATTTTCCAATTGTATGCAAAATTCAAACAAAAAAAATCCCACTGTCCAGACTACAGAATAAAATGGAAGTTCACGAAAGCAAATTGGGAAAAATGTTCAGTCTGTGTTACTTTTGATGATCAATTTATTAAAACACAACCAATAGACAAAGTCACTAAGCACATTACCACACAAATTTTATCAGCAGCTTCTGGAACAATTCCCCAGTCCTCTGCAGACCAACACGGACATTCATATCACTGGTGAACTGACGCTTATACCAGTGCCAAAAGTGGAGAAAACAAAGCTTGGAATCTGTTCCATAGGCTTCCCACAACCGCCAACCTAATACTATATTAGCATTAGTAAAGGCACATGATGCGAGAAAGCAAGCTTATATAAGTTTGTCTAGTTCTGCCTTGAATCTTTTTAAGCTATCGACTTCTACAACGACAGATGGAAGTTTGTTCCAGCAATCAACTACCTGTTGGCTACAGGCAAACTTCTGCACACCTATCCTACAACTGTCTTTCCTCAATTTGAATTCATGCCCTCTCAGGCGATTATTCTGAGCAAGAGGAAGAATCCCATCAGCAATGAGCATACTCAAACAATTCAAGGCTTCATACACCTCAGTCAGATCACCTTGCAGGTGCCTAGTCTCCAGACTCTGTAATTTGCAAAACTTAAAAATCAAATTGGTCAGACAAGGCTACCCCTTAACAAACCCATGCTGTGCCCAAGCTATAACTGAAGTCTTGTCTAGAAGATCCTGCAATTCTTCTTTAACCATTGCCTCCATTAATTGCCATGGAACAGAAGTTAAATTAACAGGTCTGTAATTACTTGTGTCACCCTTTGATCCTCCTTTGTGAATTGGGGTCATGTGTGCACATCTCCAGTCCATGGTTACCTCCCCTGAGTCCAAGGAAGCTCTCATAATTATGGCTAAGGGTTTGCTAACTTCCTTTGCTGCCTCCTTTAATATAACTGGATAGGCCCCATGCACCCCAAGTGCCTTTCTTATGTTTATCTTCAACAATTTCTCTTCCACTTTGCTCTCAGTTACTACAAAATCATCTAGCTCACTGCCACAGTTTAATTCCCCTCCCTGAAAAACTCCTGTGTGAATGTAGATGCAAAATACTCATTTAGTTTGTTAGCTACTTTAGCAGGATCATCAACAGTTGAAACATTGATATAAAGTGGACGAATCAGATTCATCCCCTTCCTTCCAGAATTTACATAAGTAAAGAACTCTTTGCTTCCTTTGCCAAAGATTTCTTGTAATCTGTCTTTGCCTGCCTAGCCTCCTTTGTGACTTGGTTACAAACCAGCTTATATCCATCATAGGCTTCTGTGTCACCTGTTAATTTACATGTACAGTATCCCATGCATTTTTCTTCTCTGCCACATGTCTCACTAGTTCATCTGACATCCATTTAGACCTAAACGTTGAAAAATATTTCTTAGTTGGTATGAAAAGCGTAGTAGCTTCCAAGATTAATTCTTTGAATGTTTTCCATTTTCAGTTTTCTGTTGGTAACATCATCAGCTGGTCCCACCATATAGAATTTAGATACTGTCTCAGACCACCATAGTCACCTTTACGAAAGCAAAATCCCTTCTCTTTACCCCTGATGGTAGTTACCTCTTTGAGTAAATCCCACTTCAGCACACTGTCATCACTGCCACCTACTGGTTACTTTATCTGCAGATTCTTAATGCTTAAAGAATCACTACTGATAATCAGATCAAGAGTATTGCTCCCTCTTGTTGCCTCACGAACATGCTGATGTAGAAAACAATCATCCAATAAATCCACAAAAGCCTTGCTAGTGTGCGAGTGACCAACCCACAAATTCCAGTCAATATCTGGGAAATTAAAATCCCCCATTATAAGACTCTCTGATTTACTGGCCCACTCTATTTCCCTGTACAATATCTTATTATACTCATTATTATACACTCAATTCTACCCATTGATCTTTGCACAATCTCTCCAGGGCCGGATTGATTGATTAGGCTCTCTTCATATACTCCCTCTTATCATGTCTGGGCAGAATTGCAGACACTTTTCAAATTCTATCTAACTCACAGCTTTTTTTCAACATTGATCTGTAGTTGTTAAGTAATTCCGCCGGTCTCCTACTCTTAATATCATTAGTGCCAATGTGTTCAACAATATCAACTTTTGTGCCCTTAAAAGATATCTGCTCAACAACATCAACCTTTATCCCTGGCAGATATATCCTGGTCCTGCTCTACCTATCCTTTTTGCCCAATATGTTCCCTGTTTCCATGACAATAGAATCACTGATAACAACTAGTTCCTTTGGAACCAACATATTCTGCCTTGGGGGTTGTCGCTGTGTTGCGTAATGTTCAAGTGTAAGCCCTGGCATTGATGTGGGTAGCTGAGAGCTTGATGGACCCCTAAATTTAAATCCTTCGAGGACATTCACCCTGTCCTTTTAGCTCTTGTATAGGCCCATAACAATGCTAAATTGGCACCTGATTTCCTTTCATCGCGCAGACACACACAAAGACAGTCCCCTTGGCAATATCATATCATATTAAAAACAAAAGGCAAGGGCACGATAAACCAGAAGACAAGCCAGAAAAGAATCCTGGATAAGATTTTCCGGTACCATCAAGGACCAGCAGTTGGCTGATATGGAAGAAAATCCAACAGTTAAATAATAGGTACATTCCCTTTACTCCTCCAGTCTTATTTAAAAATGGACAAAAACTGTATTCCCATAAGGAAATAAGCGATTTCCTTGGAGAGACTTTCAGTCAAATATCAGCAGCATCTGCGTACGACAATTCCTTCCTGAAAATCGAAACCTCAGCAGAAAAATATAAAATAAATTTCAACACTACCTAATCTTTTCATTGTAATCAGCCTTTTATCTTAACTGAACTCCAAGAAGCTCTCAACAGAATAGCAAACATTTAAATAATACAGGCTTAAGCTTAGTACTAGTTTTCTGCAACCGAATATTTCTTGAAACTGTTTATCCTTCCTCATGGCATCATTCTGCCATTCTTGCCTTTCCAAAACCAGGAAAGAATGAATCATTTACAGAACACTACCGACCAATTTCTCTCACTAGCTGTCTTGGCCAAAAACTAGAAAAATTATGCACATCAGATAAAATGGATTCTTGAAAGTGAAATGCTGTTAAATATCAATCGATACAGTTTCCCGACAAAACAGATCCTCTGTGGATCTTATGTCAAGAGCCGAAGCTAACGTTTGGAATGCATATATTCTTTTAATGTCTATTAATAGTCAGTCTAGATATAGAAAAGGCATTCGATACCACATGGTGGTATAGTATTTTTCAAGAGCTCTTTTGTATCATTCTCTCATCAGATCATGTCTAGACTATGGTGCAATAGTCTACGACTCGGCTAGGAAATTGTACTTACAAGACTGAATGCCATACAGCACAGTGCCCTTCATGCAGTTCTTGGGGCTTTTTGAACATCTCCAGTCCAAAGTCTCTATATAGAGACAAACGAACCACCACTCCACCTCAGAAGGAAAATGTTACTCCTCAGCTATGTAGCCAGAATTAAAAGCCTTCCTGATCATCCCAATGAACTGCTACTTTTCAATCCTGAATGGATAACATTTTACAGAAATAAACCAACTGGTATTAGACTACAAAAGTTGATGCACTGCTGAAATGTCCATTTTGAAAACATGCTTAATGAAACCAGAATACCCGATTCAGACCTCCACAAACCCCACTTACTGTGACACCTATTTCTAACAATGGGGGAAAAGTCCCTGGAAAACTGTAACATCAAACAACTGCACACAGGCCATGCTTATAGCAAAGCACAGAACTGCATAATATATACTGATGGCTCAAAATCAGATGCCACCATAGGTGCTGCAGTAGTCTTTCCCTCATTCACAGTGTCTGTATCTCTTCCAATTGAATGTAGCAGTTATACTGCAGAACCGTATGTAATCCAGCTAGCTATAGACAATATCAATATCTGTCTCAACACCAGTAGTTTAACATATACAGACTCCATGAGTGTGCTGTTCACAATAAGTAATAATTTCTCAACCCCACAGTAAAAGAAATCTGGTCTCGTCTAAATCATTTGCAGAATAGGAATCATACTGTAAGCTTCTGTTGGATTCCAGGGTGTACTGGCATTGCAGATAATGAAACAGCAGACCAGACAGCTGAACACCCAAACAGCAGTGTACCTACGTCTTACCAAGTACCCTACATAGATCTCACGAAACATACCCAACATATCTGCAGAGACCAGTGGTTAAACTTTTGGAAGACACAGACGAACAATATATTATTAGAAATTAAATATGAATCACAACTATAGAACTCCAGCAAAACTTCAGGCAAAACAGGCATGGAAGTAATACTGGCAAGATTGTGCATAGGGCACACACCTGAACCACCTGTTCCTGCTCATGGGTTATGATCCTCCTATATGCACTTATTGTTTATCACAACTGACAGTTCAACATATTCTCTTAGACTGTTCATTTTATTCTCACATCAAAAATACTATCTTCTGCTCTCTGACACAAATGCAAGAACCCTTATCATTAACCCACTTGTTAGGAAACAATGCTAATCTATATGAGCTCTTTACTTATCTCAAACAAACCAAACTATATGAATATTTCTAATCTCAAATAAACCGAATTTCCAACATCTGTCCAAACACTGGAATAGGCACATTTTGGCCTAAGTTGATAAACTTCTATATCAACCAACTTGTATACCTTCCCTTGTGCTGATAAACTTCTATACCGACCAACCAGCCAACTTTAACAGTTGCAGTTATTTTATGAGCTCTTTAAGAAAGATCAATATGTGCTTTTATTTAACAAAATAAAAAATAACGAAAGAATATTAGCGTTAGCATTTGTAGTGGCATATGATGCAAGAAAGCAAGCTTATAGCATCAGCCAAAAAGTAAAAACAAACTTCCCATTCACCTCGCCATTCTCTCCAAAAGTTTATCCAGTTCCTCCGTGAATTCAGCATGTTCAGGAGGCAACAAGAGGGAGTAATACTCTTGATTTGATTATCAGCAGTGATTCTTCATGCATTAAGAATCTGCAGATAAATGAACCACTAGGTGGCAGTGATCACAGTGTGCTGAAGTGGGATTTACTGAAAGAGGTAACTACCATTAGGGGTAAAGGGAAGGGTTATTGCTTCCGTAAAGGTGACTACGATGGACTGAGACAGTATTTAAATTCTATACAGTGGGACCAACTGATGATGTTACCAACAGCAAATTCAAAATGGGAAGCATTCAAAGAACGTATCTTGGAAGCTACTAGGCTTTACATACCAACTAAGAAATATTGTTCAAGGTTTAGGCCAAAATGGATGTCAGATGAGCTAATGAGGCATATGGCAGAGAAGAAAAATGCATGGGATACTTACAAATTAACACATGACACAGAAGCCTATGATAGATACAAGTTGATATGCAACCAAGTTACAAAGGAAGTTAGGCAGGCGAAGGCAGATTACGAGAAATCCTTGGCAAGGGATGCAAAGAAAAACAGCAAAGAGTTCTTTACTTATGTAAACTCTAGAAGGAAGGGGATGAATCAGATTGGTCCACTTGATATTGATGGGTCAACTGTTGATGATCCTGCTCAGGTAGCTAACAAACTAAATGAATATTTTGCATCGACATTCACACATGAGGAGTTATTCAGCAAGGGGAATGCCAGAGGTGTATTCAACTCTAGCAGTAAGCTACAGAATCTTGAAATAACTGGGAGTAAAGTGGAGGAGAAACTGTTGAAGATAAACACAAGAAAGGCACCTGGGGTGGATGGGATCTATCCAGTTATATTAAAGGAGGCAGCAAAGGAAGTAAGCCAACCCTTAGCCATAATTATGAGAGCTTCCTTGGACTCAGGGGAGGTACCCATAAACTGGAGTTGTGCAAATGTGACCCCAATTCACAAAGGAGGATCAAAGGCTGACACAAGTAACTATAGACCTGTGAGCTTAACTTCTGTTCCAGGAAAATTAATGGAGGCACTGGTTAAAGAAGCACTGCAGGATCATTTAGACAAGACTTCAGTTATAGCTCAGACACAGCATGGTTTTGTTAAGGGGAAGTCTTGCCTGACCAACTTGATTGGATACTATGATGCAGTCACAAAAGAACTGGATGCAGGGAATAACTTTGATATTATATACTTGGATCTTAGAAAGGCTTTTGATACTGTTGCACATGGAAGACTGCTACACAAATTGGAGCAGTGTGACATTAGAGGCAAATTGCTGCTATGGATAAAGGGGTGGTTGAGGGGGAGAAGACAGAGAGTGGTAATCAATGGACACTGCTCATCGTGGACTAATGTTATTAGTGGAGTCCCTCAGGGCTCAGTGTTGGGTCCATTATTGTTTTCTGTATTTATAAATGATATTGATGATGGTATATCAAGCCTAATGTCCAAGTTTGCAGACGATACAAAGGTTGGCAGGGTTGTCAAGGACACTACTGACACTATGCTGCTGCAACAGGATCTGGAAAGGTTGAGCAGATGGGCTGAGAGGTGGCAAATGAAGTTTAACATTGACAAATGTAAAGTACTACACATGGGAAACAGCAACCCCAGAGCAACGTATCAACTCTGTGGTACTACACTGACAGTGGTAGAGAATGAAAGGGACTCGAGGGTGATTGTGCAGGCAGATATGAAGTTCTCTGAGCAGTGCAGACGGGCTGCAAGAGTAGCTCATGGAGTATTGTCAATGATATACAGGAATTTTTCCAGCAGGGATAAGGAGGTGATTATTCCATTGTATAAGGCAATGGTCAGGCCACACCTAGAGTACTGTATACAGGCTGGAGGCCTCATTTCAAGAAGGATGTAGAGCTGCTGGAACGAGTACAGAGAAGGGCAACAAGATTAGTGAATGGAACAAAGGGGTGCTCTTACGAAGAAAGGCTTAAGTTTTGCAAATTACAGTGTCTGGAGACGAGGCACCAGCGAGGTGATCTGATAGAGGTGTATAAAGCCTTGAATGGTTTAAGCATACTCAATGCTGATGGGATTCTTCCTCTAGCTCAGAAAAATCACCTGAGAGGGCTTAAATTCAAATTGAGGAAAGATAGATGTAGGATAGACGTGCGGAAATTTGCCTTTAGCCAGCGGGTGGTTGGTTGGTGGAACAGACTGCCATCCCTTGTGGTGGAGGTTGATAGCCTAAATAAGTTTAAGGCTCAGCTGGACAGGTATTTTGAACGAACAGAGGGGTGAAGTGGAAGTGGGTTTTTTTTTTTTTTTTTTGGCTGATGCTGCATAAGCTTGCTTTCTTGCATCAAATGCCTCTACTAATGCTAATGCTAATTTATTCACGCTATCAACCTTCAGAATGACAGATGGAAGCTTGTTCCAGCAACACTGGAGTCTGTGTTCTCCCCAAGACCTATCAAATGGGTGCACTGCCCGGTGAATTGAACTGACTGCCCAGCTAAAATTTAAGCAAATTTTTTGGTACCATACGGTACTGCTCACTGATCTCGATCAATATTAATTTGAACATACTATGCGATCGAAGTCAGTGTGACAGGAGCATATAATGTAAATTATGCAATTAATTTTTGCTCTGGATCGCTTGAAGTCACATTTATAAATAACAGAAAATTTTATAATATTGCGAAGTATTACACTTCCCCACCTGGCTACTTCATAATACCACCAGGCTGACAAAATTTTCTGGGGAGAATACTGAACTCGTGTTAACCTTTGACACTCCTTCTGAATTGAGGACACATTTGCGCTTCTCCAGTCTGCAGAGACTCCCTAAATCCAAGGACGCTCCCAAAAGTATTGTCAAGAGTCCACCTACCTCTCTGTCGTCTCCCTCAATACAACTGGATAGATCCAGTCCACCCTAGATGCCCTTCCTATGTTTAACTTCATTAATCCCTCCTCCACCTAGGCACCTCCGTAGCCAGGTGGGAAGGAGCAGCAGTGCGTAGCACACGCTTCTTGATGAGACCGGGGTTCGAGCCCATCACCACCAAATACGGAGGATGCGGAAAGGTCTGGGTATGACCACCGCATATCCCGGAGCAATATGGCCTTAGTTGCTAATGCTCCTAAAAACCAAAATAAACAAACAAACAAACCCTCCTCCACCCTCCTATTGGTCTGATAAACCTCTGCCTCCCCATAACCCCCTTGTGTGAATGCAGACATGAAACAATCATTCAGTCTGTCAGCCGCCTGAGCAGGATCACCAATAGTCGAACTATCAATATCAAGTTGAATCATCAATATTGATATGTGCTTTTGTGTTTTTCTTAACTGTAATAGAATTTAATTATACAAATTTTTTTTGTATGTTAATTTAGATGGTAAAAAAAAAATTTTAGGACACAAATATGAAAAGAAAAACTTTTAAGAATTTTTTTATATGCAAAAAAAAAAAAGTGATTACAGAATTCAAGTAAAACTTGAACACAAATAATTCTATTTTTTAACTACAAACTTAAGCATATGCAGGTAGTTCCTCCTCAATAAGCCCCCCTTTTTTTTAAAGAAACTGGAAATTTTGTGTTGATTAAGGTCCTACTGTATTGCCCTTTTCTACTTTAGTTCTTCATTTCTTTATAATATTGCAAAGTATTACACTTTCCCACCTGGCTGACAAAATTTTCTGGGGAGAATACTGAACTCGTGTTAACCTTTGACACCCCTTGTGAATTGAGGACACATTTGCATCTCTCCAGTCTGCAGAGACTCCCTGAATCCAAGGATGCTCCCAAAACTATTGCCAAAAACATTCTGCAAATTTCTCTTCAGAATTAGCAGATTTAATAAGTGTATCAAGATAGTCTTAGCTGCCTTCATGCTTTTTACTTTCTTCTCTTTCACCTTCTGTTTCACATGCTGATCTTTCCCCCTTGAACTGATGCTGTTTTTCTTTCCTCCTTGTTGCTGCTATTTCTTCATATTCTTTTAGTCACATTCTTACATCCCCCAAATTAATCAGCACTCTTGTGTTAACACATTTTGACACTCATCTTTATTTCCATCTAAATCAATGGGAACATCATTATCATTTAATAGCCTCTTACACACACTTGCCATTGTACCTGTGTCATTCCAATGTGGAGCTAGTTGTCTCTTTTTATGTTATAATTTTTAATATTGGTCACAGTGTCTTGTTCACCCTCAGAATCATCAAAAAAAACCAAACACAAATTGAGTGTGATCATAGATTGTAGAAGTGTTCTGGTATTGGGATGTAAGAAAAGGAATTTGATAAATTTTTACACCTGATAAGATAGTCATTGCTTAATAAAATGTCGGTAGAAAGATGTGCAGGTGCATTATCTAACAGTAAGAATGCCGTAATGTTTTCATTTACATTTAATTTTTCGTTTTGAATGGTTTTATTTCTTTTACAAGTTGATTTTTAACTATTTTGAAAAAAGTTTGAAATTGTATCATTAAATTGCTACTTAGGAAAAATCTGTTCTGCACAAACAAAATACATGAAAAAAAGCAGCCCAAATTAGTAAGATTTTACTGCAGTATGTGGAATTTAATGGAATAGTTAAGACAGAGAATCATAAAATGCTTTTAATTCCTTCACTTCATGTTGTACTTTGGTGACTTTTTTTCCTTTTTTGTTTTTTTTTTCATTACAATTAGTGCTTTTTTTAATTTTTTTTTTTTTTAAATTTCCTATTTACAGTAAGGAATATTTAAGGATCACTGGCAGGCTAAATTAATGGAGCAGTGAAAGGTGAAATAAAGGAATTTTGAAAATGGCTTTGAACTTCATTAAAATTTTATTTCTTTTTATTTTAGGGGTATTAAAGTTTTGAAAACAACAAACTGTTTCAAAAATCTGGTATTAAAAAAAAAAAAAAAAAAAAGAAAGATGAGTGCCTCATAATATAAAATCTGCAAATATATTCAAAAGCAACAGTTCTGTATTTTCCAAAGGGATTGTTTTCTTTCTGTGAGTGGAATATATGGTATCAACCATATATTTCAAGGTTAGGGTTAATGTTACCCCTGTTTCCTTGGAAGATAGTTTCTATTCTTTTAATAAGCTTTTACCTACAAACCCATATTTCTTCTGTATTATGTTCCCTAGTATCTCTGTTCTATTAACCCACTTGCAGAACTGGATCTTCAGACAGCATTATTGGGTCTTTCACACATATTATAGGTAGCCTAAGGAAAAGCAGGTTTTTCTTTCACAGCACTTAAAGCTTGATAAATTATCTCTGTACCTGTTAACATTATACTTGTTTTTGATATTTGGAATAGGATGTAAAGTAGAGCTAGTAGAATGAAATGTAGTGGATTATAATCTTTTCCAGGTAGGAATATAAATTGCTTTAGGTGTTTTTATACTTTAAAATCTCAAATTTTAATATATATCACTTAACTTTTGTATAAATTTGTAAATCTTGTTTATTATTCATAAATGACAATATATATTCTTCAATAAGTATATGCTTATATTTTATAAAATCATGATTCTTAGCATTCATTTCAGCTTCCACATGCATTTAAATAAATAAGAAAAACATCTTGACAATTGGTATCTAAATTGGGATTACTAGCCTGCAACTCTTTGACTAGTTTTTTTCAACTGTTTTAGATTAAATTGGCTACTGCATGATTAGGTACTTAAAGCTATGACTTTCTAATTTTCCTTGAAGGAATTGTTGATTTAGGAATATTAAGAAATTCAATTTAAAATTTAGTTTCCACCTGTAGAGTATTTAATAAAAATCCATTCTTCAACTCCCTTTAAAAAGAACTTCTAACAAGGTCTTCCACTTCAAACAAAAGAAGTAAAAAATGCATTATGAGTTCAGTGATTATTATATTCAGAAAAAAAAAAAAAATTCTGAATTACCCGAGAGAGAGAGAGTAGAAGGGACTCACCAAGAAAGAGAGGAATGAAGATATCCAGCTGACCCTGGGTGTGCCAAGCCCATACTCACCAGATGTGAGCCCCCATGATGGACATACAAGTTTGTTTTTTATGCAAGGAAAAACAATTTGTCTTATTTGCCATTATAAAGTGCATTTCAATTTATTATTTATTGGAAAAGGAAAGTGTATGTTTTATATATATATATGCGTGCCTTTAAATATTTCAGTGATTTCTGATGTGGTTCATTATTTCTGAGATGTTCACTAATTATTAATTCAACATTTTTGTAGCATTAAAACTACAAATATGCTGAGTGGTAAATTCTTCCAGGTGTTTTATTAAGAAAATTTCAAAAGCACATTTCATAAATGGAACAGCCCTTTGCTGTGTAAATCTTTGTCTGCCTAATGTTTTTATCTATAAACTTTATATTTTTCTGATGCTGTATATTCGGGTGGTTGGTTGGTGGAACAGACTGCCATCCCTTGTGGTGGAGGTTGATAGCCTAAATAAGTTTAAGGCTCAGCTGGACAGGTATTTTGAACGAACAGAGGGGTGAAGTGGAAGTGGGGTTTTTTTTTTTTTTTTTTTTTGGCTGATGCTGCATAAGCTTGCTTTCTTGCATCAAATGCCTCTACTAATGCTAATGCTAATAAGCTTTCTTCCTCACATGATTTGCCATTAATAGTGGCAAATCATACGAGAATCCTTACTGTAGATGAGGGGTTTGCAACCTTCATTCAACCATGGGGTTGATGAAAATTTTATAAATTGCCATTGTCTAGTTATATATATATATTCCCAAAAGCTGTTTTGATCATTTGTAATTACTGTATTTATAATTTTTACTTCATTATATTTGGTTAAATGCTAATGCCATTGCTTTAGCAATTGTACGTTACCTGTTCATTTTAATATACACTAATTATACTAGAAAGTATTATTATATTTTGTTATAATGTAAAACCTAATCAATGTAAAACAAGCTTATTATAAACTTTTAGTTCTAATGTAACCTGATTGATATTAAATAAAATAAAGCCTGCCATTGTGTGCTAACCAAAATTGGCTGTTAACCTGATGAGACACTGTGTTCAGAGTATTAAAAATAATGAATATAAAATCGCAAAATAAGAAAATAATAAGTAATTTTATCTTTATTCATTCACATGAACATTGATTCCCACTCATCAGGAGCCTTGAAATGATCAGTACTGAAATGAGATGAACAAAATATGTAATGCATATACGTTCCTGTTCTCTTAATCCAGGGATATGCAGTATACATGATTGATATCAATGCTAAACATTTGGACAAGCATTTGGAGTGAATAGATGAGTGAAGTGGGTTTTTTTTTTTTTTTTTTTGGCTGCTGCTGAATCAGCTTGCTTTCTTGCATCGTATGCTAATGCTAAATTTAGATGCTAGATTTTAAATCTTATATTTGATGCAGTAGTAGTAGTAGTGGCATGTGATGTAAGAAAGCAAGTGTATGAGTTTATGCAGCATCAGACAAAAAAAAAAAAAAAAATCACACCATTCCCTCCAAATGCCTGTCCAGTTACTCCTTAAATTTATTCAACCTATCAACTTCCACAATGACAGATGGAAGTTTGTTCCAGCAATTAACCACCTGCTGGCTAAAGACAAATTTCCGCACGTCTGTCTTTTCTTAATTTGAATTTATGCCCCCTTAGGTTCGTATTCTGAAAAGTGAAAGGATCCCATCAGAATTCAGCGTGCTCAACCCATTTAAAGGCCTTATACACCTCAATCAGATCACCGTGCAAGTGCCTAGTCTCTAGCCACTGCAGTTTGCAGAACTTAAGCCTCTCTTGGTAAGAGGATCCCTTCATTCCCCTCACCAATCTTGTTGCCCTTTTCTGTACACGCTCAAGCAAATCGACATCCTTCCTAAAATGAGGCCTCCAGACCTGTACGCAGTACTCAAGGCGTGGCCTGACCATTGCCTTATACAGAGGGACAATCACCTCCTTTTCCCTGCTAGCAAAATTCCTATATATCATTGACAAAACCCCATGACCTGCCCTGGCAGCCTGTCTGCACTAATCAGAAAACTTCATATCTGACTGCACAATTACTCCCAGGTCTTTTTCATTTTCTACCACCTTAAGTGTAGTACCACACAGTTGGTACTTTTCTCTCGGGTTACTTCTACCCATATGCAGTACTTTGATTTGTCAAGGTTAAACTTCAGTTGCCACTTCATAGCCCATCTGCCCAAATTATCTAGATCCTATTGCAATAGCACACTGCCATTACTGTCTTTAACAACCCTGCCAACCTTTGTATCATCTGCAAACTTCGACACTAAGCCTGATATACCTTCATCAATATCATTGATAAATATACAAAACAACAGTGGACCCAACACTGAACCCTGAGGGACTCCACTAATAACATTAGTCAACGAAGAGCAGCACCCATTGATTACCACCCTCTGTCTTCTCCCACTTAACCATCCTTTTATCAATTATAGCAACTTATACCCTTAATACCATTCTGCTCCAATTTGTACAATAGTCTTCCATGCGCAATAGTGTCAAAAGCTTTCCTGAAATCCAAATATTCAATATTAAAATTATTTTTTGCGTCCAGTTCCTTTGTAACCACATCATAGCATTAGCATTAGTAGAGGCATTTGATGCAAGAAAGCAAGCTTATGCAGCATCAGCCAAAAAAAAAAAAAAACCCACTTCCACTTCACCCCTCTGTTCGTTCAAAATACCTGTCCAGCTGAGCCTTAAACTTATTTAGGCTATCAACCTCCACTACAAGGGATGGAAGTCTGTTCCACCAACCAACCACCCACTGGCTAAAGGCAAATTTCCGCACGTCTATCCTACATCTGTCTTTCCTCAATTTGAATTTATGCCCTCTCAGGTGATTTTTCTGAGCTAGAGGAAGAATCCCATCAGCATTGAGTATGCTTAAACCATTCAAGTAATTTGCAAAACCAAGACACTGTAATTTGCAAAACTTAAGCCTTTCTTCGTAAGAGCACCCCTTTGTTCCATTCACTAATCTTGTTGCCCTTCTCTGTACTTGTTCCAGCAGCTCTACATCCTCCTTGAAATGAGGCCTCCTGTATACAGTACTCTAGGTGTGGCCTGACCATTGCCTTATACAAGGGAATAATCACTTCCTTATCCCTGCTGGAAAAATTCCTGTATATCATTGACAATACTCCATGAGCTACTCTTGCAGCCCGTCTGCACTGCTCAGAGAACTTCATATCTGCCTGCACAACCACCCCCAAGTCCCTTTCATTCTCTACCACTGTCAGTGTAGTACCACAGAGTTGATACGTTGCTTTGGGGTTGCTGTTTCCCATGTGTAGTACTTTACATTTGTTAATGTTAAACTTCATTTGCCACCTCTCAGCCCATCTGCTCAACCTTTCCAGATCCTTTTGCAGCAGCATAGTGTCAGTAGTGTCCTTGACAACCCTGCCAACCTTTGTATCGTCTGCAAACTTGGACATTAAGCTTGATATACCATCATCAATATCATTTATAAATACAGAAAACAATAATGGACCCAACACTGAGCCCTGAGGGACTCCACTAATAACATTAGTCCACGATGAGCAGTGTCCATTGATTACCACTCTCTGTCTTCTTCCCCTCAACCACCCCTTTATCCATAGCAGCAATTTGCCTCCAATGTCACACTGCTCCAATTTGTGTAGCAGTCTTCCATGTGCAACAGTATCAAAAGCCTTTCTAAGATCCAAGTATATAATATCAAAGTTATTCCCTGCATCCAGTTCTTTTGTGACTGCATCATAGTATCCAATCAAGTTGGTCAGGCAAGACTTCCCCTTAACAAAACCATGCTGCGTCTGAGCTATAACTGAAGTCTTGTCTAAATGATCCTGCAGTGCTTCTTTAACCAGTGCCTCCATTATTTTTCCTGGCACAGAAGTTAAGCTCACAGGTCTATAATTACTTGTGTCAGCCTTTGATCCTCCTTTGTGAATTGGGGTCACATTTGCACATTTCCAGTCTATGGGTACCTCCCCTGAGTCCAAGGAAGCTAAATTAAGTAGTAATATTAAGTAGTAATCTACAAAAACTCTTTATCTAAATTAAAAATAAAAATAACCAGCGTAACAATAACTATAAGACTAGGTATAAAGTACAATATAAAATAACGATTAGATAAATAAAAAGGCAAACACTTATTGCTTTTTTGGAGCCTGTAATGCACAGCTGTAATTTTTAAAGAGAGTCAGCGACCTCTTTAAATGTTTAACTTAATAACATATAATAAAATTATGGCCAAATTAAAATAGAAAATTTATAACAATGCAACTACAGTAGACTTAGAAAACAAACCCCTATGTTATGTGCATAATTGTCTTAATTTGGTGTAGCTACATTAAGACAATAACTTTTACCCCATTTATTTCAAATGCCACTCCTGAAAGTCCCCCCCATCCCACCCACTCTGTCTGAAAAAAAGCAAGGAAGAAAACATGCACCATATGTTCTTTTATACAGCAAACAATGACTACCCTTTTTATGGTAATTAATGCTATTAGAGAATGCCGATCCGCACAATAGTGCATCCTAAATAATACTACAATTTGGAGAATTTAATGAAAAGAATTTGAAATGGATTGTATAGTGAAGTACAAAATAATTGAATTTTTATTACAACAAACTAAAATGCATATAAGACGAACTGAAATTTAATACAACAAACTAAAATGCATATAAGAATAACGGAAATTAATACAAAAACTAAAATGCATATAGGTTTATGAATAAAACAAATATTGCTGTTATTTTGAACATAACTGGTATAACCTTTCCACAGCATAACAGCCAAAAATGATCAGGTATAATAGCTATATACATATTTAACACTTTTCAATGCATGCAAATGAACAATGTAAAAGCTTTAGAATTATGTTAATTACTAATCTACTGGTTTTCAAATTTAATGCAGACTACATTATTAAGCTTATGGGCCCACATGGACAAGACTGGCATTGAACTGAGAAAAATTCAGAAAGTAGAGGGAAGGCCTTTTCCCAGCAGTAGGATTCCACAGGCTAACACAACAGCAACATTGTTAAGCTTAAATTTATTGGTTTTTAAGTTTTATTCATCATTCAGATTACATTGTTAAGCTTAAATTTTGGTAGTAATTTTGTGATGCAGTGTTCAATACTGTCAGATGTCAAGCCGAATCTGAGAGTAAAGTAGTCAGCTGCTTATTTTTTCCAAAATCTGGTCCATAATATCACCTGAAAGTTAGATAATGCATTATCTAACTTAATAGCACTTAACAATTCATTTTTATAGCCTTCACCATATTGTTCCTTAGATTTCTCATAAATATTTCATGGTTTTGTCTAGATTATTAGCATTATCATTAGGAGAGGCATATGATGCAAGAAAGCAAGCTTTAGCAGCATCAGCCAAAAAAAAAAAAACTTTCATTTCACTCCTCCGTTTGTTCGAAATACCTGTCCACCTGAGCCTTAAATTTATTTAGGCTATCAACTTCTGCAACAAGGGATGGAAGTCTGTTCCACCAACCAACTACCCGCTGGCAAAAAGCAAATTTCCACACATCTATCCTACATCTGTCTTTCCTTAATCTGAATTTAAGCCCTCTCAGATGATTATTCTGAGCAAGAGGAAGAATCCCATCTATCAGGAACACCTCTATCAGATCACCTCGTCGGTGCCTAGTCTCCAGACACTATAATTTGCAAAACTTAAGCCTTCCATTCACTAATCTTGTTGCCCTTCTCTGCACTCGTTCCAGCAGCTCTACATCCTTCTTGAAATGAGGCCTCCAGACCTGTATACAGTACTCAAGGTGTGGCCTGACCATTTCCTTATACAAGGGAATAATCACCTCCTTATCCCTGCTAGAAAAATTCCTGTATATCATTGACAAGACACTATGAGCTACTCTTGCAGCCCTTCTGCACTGCTCAGAGAACTTCATATCTGCCTGCACAGTTACCCCCAAGTCCTTTTCATTCTCTACTACTGTCACTGTAGTACCACAGAGTTGATACATTGCTATGGGGTTGCTGTTTCCCATATGTAGTACTTTACATTTGTCAATGTTACACTTCATTTGCCACCTCTCAGCCCATCTGCTCAACCTTACCAGATCCTGTTGCAGCAGCATAGCGTCATTAGTGTCCTTGACAACCCTGCCAACCTTTGTATCGTCTGCAAACTTGGACATTAAGCTTGATATACCATCATCAATATCATTTATAAACACAGAAAACAATAATGGACCCAACACTGAACCCTGAGGAACTCCACTAATAACATTAGTCCACGATGAGCAGTGTCCATTGATTACCACTTCTCTGCCTTCTCCCCCTCAACCATCCCTTTAACCATAGCAGCAATTTGCCTTCAATGCCACACTGCTCCAATTTGTGCAGCAGTCTTCCATGTGCAACAGTATCAAAAGCCTTTCTAAGATCCAAATATATAATATCAAAGTTATTCCCTGCATCCAGTTCTTTTGTGACTGCATCATAGTATCCAATCAAATTGGTCAGGCAAGGCTTTCCCTTAACAAAACCATGCTGTGTCCGAGCTATAACTGAAGTGTTGTCTAGATGATCCTGCAGTGCTTCTTTAATCAGTGCCTCCATTAATGGCGCCTCAATAGCCAAGTGGGGCAGGAGCAGCAGTGCATAACACATGCTCCTTGATTAGACCGGGGTTCGAGCCCGTGACCACCAAATATGGAGGATGCGGAAAGGTCAGGGAAATGACCACCACATATCCATGGAGCAATATGGCCTAAGGCCATCGTTGCTAATGCTCCTAAAAACCAAATAACAACAACAACAACAGCGTTCATTAATTTCCTGGAACAGAAGTTAAACTCACAGGTCTATAATTACTTGTGTCAGCCTTTGATCCTCCTTTGTGAATTGATGTCACATTTGCACATCTGCAGTCTATGGATACCTCTCCTGAGTGCAAAGAAGCTCTCATAGTTATGACTAAGGGTTTACTTACTTCCTTTGCAGCCTCCTTTAATATAACAGACTAAAATACAGAGAATCAAATGTGGTTCAGGATGAAAAAAATTAGTGGTTTTGATATAAGCAGGTGAGTGGGAAGGGCTTAATGTGTTGTGTCAGGGATCTATTAGAGTCTTTACTTGCAGGGAGAAGGTTGATATTATTCCTCTTTATAGAATTATGGCAAGGCCATGTTTGGAACATAGTGTTGAAGTCTTGGAGGCTTGTCTTAAAAAAAGACTGAAAACGTCTAGTGAAATTGCAGAGAAGAGTATTTGATTGTGGTCAGCAGTGCATAGGGTTGTCCCTAAAAGGACCTTTGACGATTTTTTTTTTTTTTTTTGTTACGTACTCTATCTTAAGTTTACTTATTATGAACTCTCTCTAAGAGAAAATGGAACAATTTCTAAGGCCTCATGGACCATGTGTAATTAGCACTGCTGATTACTATTTTAGATTGTATTCTTAAAGTTTCATAGATTTTTAAAGCATGTGCTAATTAATAGCATTGGACTCAACCAATATTCAAGTTTGCAGAGGTATAATTCATTGTAGTCACTGAAATAATCTTAAAATTATATTCATATGTACATTCATTTTTGAGAATATATTTTGGTCCCTTTCAGTGTGCCTGTCGTTCCAAAGCTTTGAGAAACCAAAGCATTCTCATAGATAAAAGGTGAATGCAAAGATGCTTATAATTTTAAAATACTAATATTGTGTTAAGACAATAGAAGAGAAATTTATCTTCATTTCTTTCTTTTTCACACAGATGGGTATCCTTTGATTATGAATGACGGCAATAAACATGCCATTCCTGTGGCTGTCCTGGCTTATATCCTCCATCATTTTCACAGATATTATCACCGGTGGGCCCAGGTTCAAGACATAGTTTGGGTCATGGATCCTGGATGACTAATCAAATACCCAGTATCCGACAGTATCTTCAGCATGTTCGGAATCAGTTAAACCTCCTTTTGCAGTACCACAATCTTCGTCATCACTGCATCATCATCATCAGAAAAGTGTCAACATTTCTTCTTTTGATGCCAAGCAACAACAGTCACTGATAAACAGAATTGATGTAACTTATCAGCCAAGACCAGCATCTTTTAAAAGTTCTGTATGCTCTCAGATGCCTTACTTACCAGCATTATCGCACACTACTATTAATACACAGTATGCAATATCAACCCCGTTTATTCGTCCTAAGATTTCGAGCCCAGATTCAAGTCATAATACAGCTTCAGAAGGCTTATCGGCTCGTCTGCTAGAAAAGAAAGAAAAGTTACCTTTACATGATGCAACAGTTGCTTCAGATGGTATAACTCTAGGTAATAATAGTGGCAACAGATTATCCAGTCATTCAGCCAGAAGAAATAATCAACAGAATTTGATCTCTGATCAAGCATTAGCAATAAGAACGCAGGCTAAAAATAAGGAATCAGTTAAACAACATGCAGTTCACGTTTCTTCTCCCCAGAATTCTAGTGTTTCGAAAATAACCTCAAACCAACAGTCTTCACATAGTTTTAATAGTGTATCAACTTCTTCTGCTACTTCACATTTTTCTACTCATCTTTCACCATCTGATGATAGTTATAAATTGGAAAATAAAGAGCTGAGTAATCAAGAAAGTTTAAATAATTATGTGCCGCTGAATTCATTGGTATACTCCTCCTCTCCTAATTCAGCATATTCATATACCATAAAAGATTCTAAAGTAAATAATCATATGCAACTCTCTCACTCAACTACAACAAAATATTTTTCCCAGGGACCTAGAACTGAACACAGAATGGAGTCTTTCCAGCCAGTTGGGGATTGGGTACGTCAGTGCATAGACACAACGTTGCAGGTTATTCTGGCCCTGTAAGTACACCTTTAAATAAGTTTGTTTACTCACAGCATTCTTTACCGCAGTTTCCATCACTGCCCTCTCATACACCAACAAGTGATGCGGTAGAAACAACAGAGCAAAAAGTGAAAAACAACTGTTCATATGTTAATGATGACACTGTTGATTTGGAAAAAACTCATAAAAAGAAAGAAAAAGGTGTGGGGAATGTACAGGCTGTTTGACAAAGGAGAATTGTGGTGACTGTGGACCATGCAAAAGTGTAAGAAGTCACCAGGTGTGTAAATTCAGAAAATGTGAATATTTGAAGATAAAAAAAGAAAAGGTAAGTACACATTTTGGTTTTCTGGGTTATATACCTTTTTTTTTTATTTGTGCAATTTAAACTACAATTTGTCTTACTTTAGCTGATTAGAAAATTATAATTAGTATTTGTGTGCTTAAATGGTATTAAAAAAAAAAAAAAAAAAAAAAATCAAACAAGACTTTGTTTAGATTTTTTTTTTCTTGCTGTCAAAAGCTGTTCTCCTGTGAGTCGAGGTGTTTCATGCACTGTGCCTAGTATGTCTGCTGGATATGCTACAGGAGAAGTTTTTGTGTGCTAGATGCAGGTGGAGAGGGGGTATTAAATGAAAATTTAGTATTTTGTTGGACAAATTTAGGTCCTCAAAGAAAAGGGGTAGTACTTCAAAGGAAATACAGAAGGACTCATCAACCATGCAGCTACCTACCCTAAAACATATTGTTGCATGGCAGGATATTCTGGTCACACTGGAGGTAATTCTTGTTGGACTATTGTCAGGAAAATGAAGAACATTTTATGTAATAAGGATAGCTTGAATTGGGTCACAGAATGTGTGCAGGGGTCAAAAATTTTTATACATTGCGGTATAATGATGTTAAATATACAAAGTATTAGTTGGCATCAATTTCCTGCCTGAAATAATTTCAACAGATTCATATAGGAAATATGTTCGAAAACTCAGATGTCTGCTTAAAAAGTTCTCATCACCCTCAGTTTTCAAATATTGTAGTTATTGACCAAAAACTAAGACCTGCAGTTGGTTTAATTATGTTTTCTATCTATTTTATCTATTTATTTTTTTTATTTTATTCTAGAAAATTGGGAGATTTCTAGAGCATTCGGGAACTTTCTACAACATTCAAGAATTTTCTAGAATATTGTGTGTGAGAAAGGTTGGGATGTTTCTGGAGAGTTCTAAAACATCCGACAGAGTTCTCTAGAAATATTGTGAGAGCCTTCTAGAAACTTCTATACTGGTATATATACGAGTGGTTCCACACCAAGCGAGCATTTTTGTATTTCAAAAAGTGCATGTGTTTCAGAGAGAGAGAGCTAGTGGTGAACAAGCATTTTAGTTACTTAGTGTTTGTAAACAAGTGTTGTGTGCATTAGTGTAAATCATTAACTGTGTTTAAATTAGAAATAAAAATCTCCAGTTTCTTAATTATGTTCTTATGTGTGATTACCTCAACCATACGTGAATATGTCACGAAATAAGCCTTATAGCTTTTGCTACGTTTGCGAAGAAGTGGTATTAAGATTGCAGCAGAAGCCACTGTCACGGCTTGTGAGAAAAGCCTGTGAACTCTATTTTGGATGTAATGTCGGAGATCAAGATAAAATATGGCTCCAAAGATTTCCTGTAGCTCATGGAGAAGGATATCAACAGCTGGCTTAGTGTTAGTCATAAATCAATGCCTTTTGCTGTTCCGGTGATATGTTGGGAACCTTGAGACCATGTAAATGATTGTTACGTTTGCGTGACCGGTATTTCTGTTTTTTCCTGGAAATTCAAGCATAAAGTAAAGTAGAGTATCCCAACATACCTTCTGCTTTAAGCCGGTTCCTCACGATGATACAATGCCAGTACCAAAGCCACTAGAAACTTATGGACATGACTCTAATTCAGGATTGGAAAAGGAGTCTCCAGAAGATGCAGAACCCCAGAACATGTACAGATCCAGATTTCTCAACTCTTGATACTGCAAAGTTACATCTGATCACTCAGGTAGAATTTAACAATTTGGTCAGAGATTTGGATCTCTCAAAACCATGGCCCAATTATAGGATCAGAACTTTAGCAGTGATTTCTTCTTGTAAAGGATGTCAAGATGTCTTTTTATATTAGGTGGCATTCTAACATAATGACCTATTACTCCATGGATGGTGCTTTGGTTTATTATAACAAAGTCCAGGAATTAATGAAAGAGTTGCATTTGAAGCATGTCCACGAGCAGTGGAGGCCTTTCATTGATTCATTCAAGGTCAGTTTGAAAGCAGTTTTATTCCATAATGGAAATAAGTATCCATCTATAGTATAGATCCATTATAGATTTTATACCATTGGCCCATGCAGTTCATATGAAGGAAATGTACGAGAACATACAAGTTCTTTTGCAAAAAATGTGCTATCAAGAATGGAATATTTGTGCCGACCTAAAAGTGGTAGCTTTGCTGACTGGGTTATAAGATGGATACAGCAAATACTGCTGCTTTTTATGAGTGGGACAGCTGAGTGAAGGATTGCCACTACGGGGTAAACAAATGGCTAGACCATTCAGAAACTACACCAGGGTAGAGAAACACAGCAAATCTTCTTATGGTGGATAAGTCAAAAATCTGTTTACCTCCGTTGCATATCAACCTAGGTTTGATAAAGAAAAAAAAAAAAATATTTGTGAAAGCGATGGACAGAAAAGGAGAAGGATTTTCTTGTTTGAGGCAAACATATCCTTGAATCAGTGAGGCCGAGATAAAAGAGGGAATTTTTGTGGGTCCTCAAATCAAACTGCTATACCAAGATGAGCAATTCACTAAAAAAAATTAAAATGCTACAGAATTAAGAGCCTGGAAAGCATTCAAAAACGTCTGCCGGAACTTTTTAGGCAATGAGAAATCACAAACTTACAGTGAAATTGTGGATGAGCTAATTTTAGCATACGTAGAGTTGGGGCACATGTTATGAAGCTTATTTTCTACATTCCTATCTAGACTTTTTTCTTGAAAACTTGGGAGCCATCTCCGATGAACATGGTGAACAGTTTCACCAATATATTTTTCAAATGGAAAAAAAAAAAAAAAATACAAGGAAAAATGGATACATTGGCAGACTAAAATAACTGCTTTGTTATCAGATAAACATTTTTGTAAATAGAATAAGGTCAATACACCCATTGTTCAATATTTAGACTTTTATGCTGCACCAGCCAAAAAAAAAAAAAAAAAATTCTGAAGAATTACCCTGAGAGAGAGAGAGAGAGAGAGAGAGAGAGAAATCAAGAGTCAGAAGTAGAAGGGAATCACCAAGAAAGAGAAGAGTGGCAAACAGTTTACTAAAGAACAGGAGGAAGTATTGAGCCTGGGTCCAATGTTTGCTCTAGTACCTGCTAAGCCTCCCATTGTTGAAGATAGCTATGGGAGTGGAGAAAGCCATCAACAAGCTACCCGTGATCCAGGCTGATGAGATACGGGTTAGGATTGCGGCGATTTTAAGTCAGGCCAGGATGGGGCATTCTAATCTCATCCATAGACATGAAAGAGCATTCAGACAGCTTAGACAGGATGAGGATATTATAATGTTACCTGCTGACAAAGGCAGATCAGTTATACTGAACAAAGAAGATTATTGTGCAAATCTCTAGATCTTTTACAGGTTACCAACATATATAAAGTTACCCATCGAAATCCATTAGCTGGTTTGGAGAGACAAGTTAATAGCATTATACAGGGCTGGCATAAGGCAGGAAAAATATCTAAAGAAGTTTATTGGACTCTACATGCCTCAGGATGTCGAATACCCAGTTCTATGGCCTCCCAAAGACACACAAGGTAGGTGTTCCATTGAGACCAATAGTATCGTTTGTGGGTAGTCCCACTTATGCCTTATCTGGATTTTTAGCTAGAATTATTTCTCCTATAGTGGGACGCTCTAGTTTGGTAGTTAAAGATAGCAAGGAATTTGTAAATTTTATAAGAAGCCAGTTTATAGGTGAAGAGGAACTTATAATCTCTTTTGACGTGTTATCTTTGTTCACGTGTATCCCCATTAGACATGGGGTGCATTGTGTAAAATTGGCCTTGGAACAGGATGATACCTTAAGTGCTAGATGTTTATTAAGTATCGATGATATCTGTAAAGGTGTAGAGTTCTGCCTCGCTAGCACTACCATGATTTTTCAAAATGTTATGTATAAGCAGGTCCATGGCACGGCCATGGGTTCCCCCATCAGTTACATTGTGGCCAATTTGGCCATGGAGGAACTAGAAACCAGGGTGTTTCATCAGTTGAATTTCCCCATGCGCGAGTGGAGGAGATATGTGGACGATACGTTCACCATTATAAAAAAGGGGAAAGAAGATGAAGTGCTCAATTTACTTAATAGCTTCTCCCCATTTATGCAATTTACCTCGGAGGTGGAAACAGCTGGGTCCCTCCCGTTTCTGGATGTCCTGGTTAGCAGAGATGGGCCTAGAATAAAGACAACAATCTATAGAAAGCCAATGTGCCATAGCCAGTATGTTCATTACAGCTCGGCAAAGGCTTATCAACATAAGAATAGTGTAGCCAGGGCGTTGTTGAATAGGGTGTAGACCGGTGTTTCCCAACGTGGGTCCCACGCCCCACATGGGGGAAATTTGATTGTTCTGGGGGGGCAATTCAAAAATTGCTCGTCTATAGTTTAAAACAACCGCCTACTATGACTTAACTTGTACAAAAGAAGAATTGTTGGTAAAGTCTCTGTTTATTGCTCATACTGCAACTGTCAATCATACTCTTGAGGCTAGTTATGAAATTTCTTTACTCATTGCTAAATCTGGGAAAAATCATACTATAGGAGAGAATTTAATCAAACCATCAATATCAGCATTTCTTAAAACAGTTCTGGAAAAAGATGACAAAGACGTGAAAGCTATGCCACTCAATAACAATACTGTTAGCGGAAGAATAGATGAAATGAGTGAAGATATTGAAATACAACTTGTTGGAAAGCTGAAAACAAGAAAATTCTCAGTGCAAATGGATGACTCAACTTTGAGAGACAGTGAAGCCGTACTGATAACTTATGTAAGATATATTGATAAAGGTAATTTTGCTGAAGAAATGTTATTCTGTAAATCATTAGAGAGCACCACTACCTCCAAAGATATATATAATAAGCTAAAAAATTACTTAGATGACAATAATATATCAATGAAAAATATAACACCTTGCGCTGCAGGTGGTGCTCCTAATATGATGGGCAAGAAAAATAGCTGCCTAAAATTGATGAAAGATGAGAATCCAGAAATGCTTCTTGTGCATTGTGTTATTCATAGGGAAAACTTGTCTCTTCAAGCTTTTTTGTGAAGAACAAAATGAAGACCATGTGAGATTTTTACTTCACACTGAAGTAAGGTGGCTCTCGAAAGGGAACTGCTTGAAAAGATTTATGGAACTATTTGATACTATTAGTGACTTTTTAAGTGGCAAACCTAAAATGAAGCATCTGTTAACAGTCGATGGTAAAGCATTTGTGAGTTATTTAGCCGATATCTTTGAAAAACTAAATATATTAAATAAACAACTTCAAGGAACAAATAAAATTCTCGTCGATGCAAAAGCAAAAAAGACATTTGGTTTCATTACATTTATTAAATTATGTCAAAAATATATTTTTAAAAAAAGTTTGAACAATTTCGTTGTCTGCAAAAATGTGAAGTGACTGATACCGCTGTATTTTGTTATTGTTGATCATCTGAAAATTCTGTCCGATGATTTAAAAGAGAGGTTTTTTGATTTAAAACAAATTGATTTTCCAACCTGGATGATGCAACCAATGTTAGTGGATTTGTCTGATGTATCAATACAGTACCAAGAAGAATTCTCAGAAATGCAAAATGATGAGTCAGTTAAAACTTTATTCAATATAAAAGAAGCGATGGCATGGCTTTGTGATGAAACAGAAATTAAATACCCAAATTCAACCAACTTTGCAAGAGAGCTATTGTTACCGTTTCCATCTTCATATTTAGCTGAATGTGGATTTAGTTCCATAAATGATTTGTTACTAAAGAAAAGAAATCGACTGGATATCACAATGTCTATTATATGTTTTGAAAATTTACTTCCTATTTTTTTCTTAATTTTTCCTAATGATTTCTTCCTAAAACCTAAGTCTCGTGTCCCGAACAAGTTGTAATTAGGCTTCATTTAGGGAATAATTCAATTTTTGAATATAAAAAAATATATATATCGGTGTTTCCCAACGTTACATAAGGGGCATCAGAATTTTAGAAAGACTTAGGTGGGGCATGGTAAAAAAAAGGTTGGGAAACACCGGTGTAGACCCACTGTAGTACCCCCGAGGATAAGGAAATGGAAATTATTTGTAGAGTCACGGCAGACCTCAGCAAGCGTGGGTACCCCCAGAGGGTCTTAAACAAATATATTAATAGGGTAGAGTCCAATTGTAGGGAGTCGCCTGCCCCTGTGGCTACCGCATACATTCCTTACTATCTGGGCCTTTCAGAACGCATTGTATGGGCATTGCGGGAGTGTCAGACCCGCTGTGTGCAGCTTCCTGGACGGAGGTTGCACACAGTGGCGTCTCAAGTCAAAGGTCCCGTAGCCCAAGACTCTACTAGTAGTGTGGTCTAGGAGATCAAGTGCCCGGATTGTGAGGAGTGTTATGTGGGGGAGACGGGGCGGCGTTTAAAAGACCGTCTGGGGGAGCACATGACCGCTATTAAGATTGCAAACTATGCGAGATCTGCTGTGGCAGAGCATTTCTGGGAGAAGCAACATTGGATCTCACCTGAGGACACAGTCATTACTGACCGTGCCCATGGATTTTGGGAACGCAAGTTTTTTTTTTTTTTTTTTTTTTTTTTATGTGAACCCCAAACACGAGAGGTATTAGAACCTATAGTACTTAGTACCGTGCTTGGGTTAGGGTTGAAGGAGAAGTATGGGGGGAGGGGGATGCCGGAAACTTTGCTCTAGAGACTAAACATGGGTTTTCACCACTTCAAGCCTCCAATAAGCAAAGTGGTGGTATTTCACCGGTTGATGAAAGCCATCTACCACCTGGCTCGAAAGCTTGTGAATCGGTTCATCCAGTCATAATACTATTAACAGGGACAGGGGTATGTGTTTACAACCCCTGTTTGAGGCGGTTATCCTCTGACGGGATGACTGGTTCCGTTTGACACGCTCCCAAGCCACTTCCGTTTCCGATGTGCATGTGGGGAATGCCGACCATGTGCCTGGTGAATCACGTGTTTGAGTGCCATGGGCTTGCTACTTAAGGATGTGTCACTGCAGTAATAGTACACTGTTGAAGAAGGAGACAGCAGTCTCCGAAAGCTTCGGTATTTTAGCTTATTTTAATGATTTTAGTATTATTTTTAATTGCTTTATTGTAATTTATTTTATTTTATTGTAATAGTTTAGTCTTCTGATATTGTATCATAGTATTTTATTTTATTTTTGTATTTTATTTTATTTTATAGTAAAAATTTTAATCGCTTGGCTGATGTTTGAGTGTAATTATTGCAGTATGGCATTTCCCAGCCCCATAGGCCTGTTTGAAGATAGAGTATAGTAAAAAATGGGGGGTTTGCCGATCAGTGTAATCTGAGGCATTTCTGGTGTTCAGAAAAGGTCATGAGGTTGAGATGAAAAACCCACAGGAGAAACCTTATTTACTTTAGAATTAAAGAGAACTTTAAAAATTCTCCAGTCGTTGATGGGAATTCAACCCAGGTCTTTCCCGACAACTAATTTAAATATAATAGAACTAAATTAAAAAATTATTAAATTTCATTGGGCATTGTAACTTTTTTTTTGAAAAAATGTATTTCACCTCCAAACAAAATGAGGAGTATATTATGGCTAATTGGTCACATTACTTAAGTAATGTTTTCCTGTTCATAATTAATGAAACTGCCCTTCTCAAGCTTCATCAGTACCGAAATCACTGTGAGCAAAACAATGCTGTCTGAAATGTTATGCTTATCAACATAACTGAAGCACCATCAAAAGTAAACATAACAGTTTTTAATATTCACTTTTTGCTTCAACCTAATGGTTTTTTATAAATATAATGTAATGTTATTTATTTATTATTATTATTAGCCATATGGTGCAAGGAAGCCTGGGGCTTATGCTGCACCAGCCAAAAAAAAATTTTCCTATTACCCTGAAGAGAGAGAGAGAGAGAGGGGGGGGGGGGTAAAAAGGAATCACCAAGAAAGGGAAGAATGATGATATCCAGCTCAGGACCCTGGGTGTGCAAAGCCCATATTCACCAGATGTGAGCCCCTGGGGATAAATGAATATCAGTGAACCCTAATATGTTAAATACCAATCAATTCTATAGAAGTGATATTTGGTCTGCTTTCGCATCAGTTTTCCATGGCATAAGGATCAATATTAAATACGTAATGTATATTAATCAAGAAAAGCAAACCACTGATTATTTTTGATTGTAAATTTTTTAAATGGGTTTAAAAATGATGGATTTTCATGAAATATATTTGGGTCTTTTAGAAATATTTGTCAAAAGCATTCGAATTTCATTAAAATTCCAACAGAAATCTCTCTCTCTCTCCTATTTCACTTTTTTTTTTTTTTTCCTTTTTCTTTTTTCTTTTTTTTTTTCTTTTTTCTTTTTTTTTTTTTTTTCCCTCTGCGTGGTCAGGTGGTGCCAGTCTAAGGTGGTGCCAGTCTAAAATTATTATTTATTGGCTTATAACTTTGGTTGTATTTGCCTTATACTTAATATTTTTCAAAATTTTAAAATCATATTCAACTTTTCTTCCATTTCTACTTTTGTATTTGTTATTTGTTTCTTCACTCATTTTCCACTATTTTTCTCTTCCATATTGCTTTATATATTATGCAACCTGTTGTTGGATATTGCTTATGCAACCACTTATATCTGCGATCATCTCTCTCTCTTTGTTTTTACTATTAAACAAATTATTTTTACAGTTATATATATATATATATATATATTTTTTTTTTTTTTTTTTTTTAATTATTAGATATATATATATATTTTTTTTTTTTTAATTATTAGATATATATATATATATAATTAAAATAAATCTGATATTTAAAATAAAATAAAATAATATAATCAGCCAGTGGCTGATTATTTTTTTTTTTTTTAAATATCAGATTTATTTTAATTATTAGATATAATTAGGCTTCATGTGGAGGATGTGCATTTGCTGCCTCTAATGATAGCTTCATATTTATACAAATTTGTATTTATTTATTTATTTTTATTACTTTTACCTTACATTATATAAATTAGTGGTAGTAGTGGGTTGATATGCTAAATAAGCAGCGCCTGTGCCGCCATCTATTCTTTTCTTTTCTTTCTATTATATAAGCTGGTTAAGCTTACATTATGTCAGTGGTGTGGCTCTGATCAAGAGTGCTGTCTGTTCTATAGATTATTTCTCGCTGCATAAGGACCACCGCCATGCAAATCCTCTGCATTGGTTGATCTATCGGAGAATGGAAGGGTGGTTTGGTTCTTCGATATTTCCGCCTTTGCGATGATTTGTATGACGATTGAAATGCAGCGATTCCATGACCATTATTGGCCTCGTGGTGCTCTGTCGATATGGGGCATAATGGTCAGTCTATCATTTTGATATTTTAGTTTTTTGTAGTTTCTTTAACCCCTTTTTGGTGATATTTCACGTCTTTTGGAACTGGTACCTTGGGGGGGGGGTACCGCTAAATTATTTATAATTGGCATTATTTTAAATTTACATCGTTTTCATTAATTGGGTTTAATGGCTAAATTATCAGGGGATTAGCGACTACTTTTTTGTCTTATTCTCTTTACTTTCCCTTCCCTGTTTGTTTATTTTATATTATTTTACGTTTCGTTTCGCTCTACATTTTTGCCGTACTACTGGCTGATTATTTTATTTTATTTTAAATATCAGATTTATTTTAATTATTAGATATAATTAGGCTTCATGTGGAGGATGTGCATTTGCTGCCTCTAATGTGATAGCTTCATATTTATATTTATTTATTTTTATTACTTTTACCTAACTTTTACATTACATTATATATATATATATATATATATATATATATATATATATACTGTATATAAATATATATATATACTGTATATAAATAATGTGTGGTTTGTAGAATAAATAGTGTCTGTTATTTATAAATATAAATAAAGTGCGTTTTGGAGCATTAGACATACTATAACTTTTGGGTTGTTTTTTTTTTTTTTTTTCCCTTTTTCTGCTTATTTTGCTTCTTAACTGTTTTATATTACTAAACACACACACACACACACACACACACACACACACAGTGCCCACTTATTTAGGGCTTCCCAAGGGGACAACTTCCTCTGCCCATGTGTTTTTTGTCCATGAATTGTGTGTTCTTTGGTCAGCTTCCATGTTTTGCTGTATAAACACCCGAGTAATTTCCAAGAAGTTTAAAAACCTTGCTATCCAAGCCTAACCCAGCCAAGGAGTGAAAAAATACCATGAAAAAGTTAACGTCTCTTCAAAAACATACCCATCCCTTCTCATGAAATTATGTAATATGCCACAATTTTTTTCATTACGTCGATAGCAGAATGGGGATTCATTAATCTGCTAGAGTGAAAAATGCACAACTTATTGCTCTCAGTATTCCAAACATGCAATTCTACAAGTTGCCTTGCTCGAGTTAATGTATAATTGAAAATTCTTCACACACTACTGAAATATTTTGATGGGTATGGTAGTATTAAATTTTCAGTCAGTCTAAATGCTTCATCCGTTACAAAAACAAATGGCATTGCCGTTTCATTTGTATCATACCAGGAAGAGCTCTATTTAACGGCAAATTAAGTTGTTTCATTAGTAATCATCTTCCAAAATTTGAATTTTTATAAACGTTCAAATCACCAACGTCTATTGCAGTGAAACAGTAGTTTGTATTGATTTCCGCATCACTGTATCAAATTTTGCGATTTTTTTACTAATTAACATTAGAAGTTCATCAAAACTCTGTATCGACATTCTGTAAAATAAAATTTAAAAAAAAAAAAAAAAAAAAACTTCTTGGGAAACTTCCTATGTGTTTCAATCTATATAAAACTGTCCTGTTTTTAACCTATTTGAATTTGCTGGAGGTATCCACCATTATCGTTTTCTCTTTCTACTCGCAATCAACTGCATATATACATACAGGGCTGCCGCAAGTGGGTAGATGAGGTAAGCATCGCTTATGGGCGGCAGTTCAGGAGGGCACCAAAAATATTTTTGACATGTACAAGTCGGACCTCTGTTTAACGAACTTCTTTATAGAAATTTTTTCTATGTAGCAATTTTTTTTAAATTCCCCTTGGTAATTGCATTTAAAATAGTTTCAGTAAAATGAAAACTACTTCCATATAACCAACGGATTACGAGAGACTTTACTGGGAATGCATTGTTCGCACCTCTGGCCTTCAAGCAATTGAGTCAGTTAGTGCTGCTACTAAGCACGGATTAAGAGCCAAAGGGATTACTATTCTTCAAATTAGTGTTACTCTTAAAACCTGTCCCACATACCCAGAACTCGCGCTGGTAACCTGATTGGTTAAAACCAATCAGATGACCAGCACGACTTCCATCGTTTACCAGCAGTGGTGAATACAGGGTAAGGCACGTATCCTCCTGTCGTTTTTTGGAGAATATACACCAATCGTTTAAATTCTCTTTAGCTACAAAAAAAAAATGTTTTTTTCATTGTTAATATAGGATTTTATCTATTTCTGCATGTGGCTTGGCTATTTTCCACTGACTACAGTTTGCAACTCTGATGCTGATGTGATCGCCATTCTAGTTTGAGGTGTCACACAGTTTGGTCGTGTGTATTGTTTACTTTAAAGTAATTCAGACTGTAGCTGTGTGCCTGTGTCACATTCTGTTTGAGTGTCATATTTGTTTTGTTCTGTGCATTATTTTATGCGTTGTGCACAAACAAGGCACAAAGTGGTGCTCCTCTGTCACAAATGGTACTCCTTCTGTCATTGTTTTTTCTGGATCCGCCACTGCTTACCAATATTGGAGTCTGCTGACGAGGCTAGTACGGGCCAGACGTGTTCAAAGCCGCTAAGTGGATTTTTCTTATTTATTGATTTGAAATTATTGTTTTTCTAAAACTTTTGATTTAAATTTAGTAGTATAGCATTATTTTGTGATATTTCTGATTAATCTGGTGCATTTATTCTTTACTCGGCCTTGTAATTGCATAAAAGTATCGGTAAGGGTATCAAATCCACGTGTTACAAGTTACAACTCCGCTGAACGAGAAGTTTTTTTAGCCAAATTTAGCAGCTATTGAATATCTTTTACATCAAATTATTTTTTGTAAGTAGCTTATAGACCTAGTAAGGATCGTTGGTTTATTCTGAATTGGGACAGCGAGATTTGAAAGTTAATTAATACTTAAGTGTCCATAGATTACCGTTCGTAACTTCCGCCTTTGTCTTTGTCATACGATCGTTATATATCGAACCTAGATAGCGTTAGTATAGTATACGTTATAATATTTTCAGCGATCGGTAAAATCTATTAAACTTGTTCAACTTCGTTGGCATTTAAATTGCACTTTTAACTAAATACATATACCGACTTAGATTACAAACGTAACATAATTAATTAATACATAACTGATACGGAAGTTATATAAAGGGAACTCGGAGATAATTAATACTTGACTGATTTATTAATACTTGACGCTAAAAATATATATCCCGTTATAGCTGTGTTGGGAGATAAGTTAGGGTTATAAACTGAAATTGAAATTTTATTTAAATTAAAAGTAATCATGACTCAGACCAGAGCAGCAAAACAAAAGGCTCAAGCTAATGGAAGTGCTGTGGCTCAGAGGAGAACTGAGGGGGGCAGTTGCCTTCTGAGTCACAGCCTTCTAAAATGCACAGCTTGCATGATGTTTGTGGAGCATTCAGGTACGGGACATGACATGATATTGCCATGGGGGATGTCTTTGTGTGTGCACGATGCAAGGAGTGTATCGAAATCAGGCAACAACTCAGCGTTCTTATGGGCCTATATTGGGAGCTTGAAGGACAGGGTGGATGCCCTCGAAGGAACTAAATTGAGGGGCCCATCAAGCTCTCAGCTGCCCACATCAACGACAGAGCTTGCACTTGGTCATCGTGAAACACAGCGGCAACCCCAAGGCAGAATGCGCTGGTCCCAAAGGAACTAGTAGTTGTTGGTGACTCTATTGTCAGGGAAACGGGGAACATGCTTTGTAAAAAGGATAGGTGGAACAGGACCAGGGTATGTCTGCCAGGGGCAAAGGTTGATGACGTTGTAGAGCAGATATCATTTTAAGGGCACAAAAGGTGATATAGTTGTACACGTGGGCATTAACGATATCAAGAGTAGGAGACCGGCAGAATTGCTTAACAAGTACAGGTCACTGTTGAAAAAAAGCCGTGAAATAGGGTTGAATTTGAAAGTGTCTGCAATTCTGCCCAGACACGATAGGAGGGAGTATATGATGAGAGCCTTGTCGATCAATTCGGCCCTGGAAAGATTGTGCAAGGCTCAAGGGGTAGAATTTTTTTCAGCCTGGACTGTACTTGTTAACAGGAGGGATTGCTTCTACAGGGATGGGATACACTTAAATAGAAAGGGTGCAAGAATATTTGCTGATGCTATCGAGGCAGTGTTAGGTGGGTCGGAAAACTGCCAGCTTGGGGGGATACAAAGACAAATAGATTAACAGTAGCCACTGGCAGAGGTGAAAGAGATTCTTGCACTGCTTCTATTGGAATGAGCAGAAGCCTGAAAAACAAGATTCAGGATATTTCAGAGACTGCTGGGAGTCATTGCGGTACAAGTAAACACATGGGTTGTGTTAGGGTAGCTAAGAATAGAAATAGGTGCATGTATACTTGCGTGTACACCAATGCTAGGAGATTAGTAAATAAATTTGATGAATTTGAGGTATTGCTCAAAACATGAAAGGCAGATATTGTTGGGATATCAGAGACTTGGTGTCACACAGATATAAGGAATGCGGAACTGGAATTTGGGGAGTACAACGTCTACAGAAAAGATAGACTGGATAGGAAGGGAGGAGGGGTTATGCTATTAGTTAAGAAATACATAAAATCCAAGGAAGTGAAGCCAGTGGACATCGCTGGACAGTGCAGTGTCGAGTCAGTTTGGTGTGACATAAGCATTGGGAGATCAAAATTAAGAGTAGGAGTGTGCTATAGGCCTAATGACTCTGATGAATATAATAAGAAACTGTACAGGGAAATAGAGTGGGCCAGTAAATCAGAGAGTCTTATAATGGGAGATTTCAATTTCCCAGATATTGACTGGAATTGGTGGGCTGGTCACACACACTAGCAAGGCTTTTGTGGATTTATTGGATGATTGTTTTCTACATCAGCATGTTCGGGAGGCAACTAGAGGGAGGAATACTCTTGATTTGATTATCAGCAGTGATTCTTCATGCATTAAGAATCTGCAGATAAATGAACCACTAGGTGGCAGCGATCACAGTGTGCTGAAGTGGGATTTACTCAAAGAGGTAACTACCATTAGGGGTAAAGGGAAGGGTTATTGCTTTCGTAAAAGTGACTACGATGGACTGAGACAGTATTTAAATTCTATACAGTGGGACCAACTGATGATGTTACCAACAGTAAATGCAAAATGGGAAGCATTCAAAGAACTTATCTTGGAAGCTACTAGACTTTACATACCAACTAAGAAATATTGTTCAAGGTTTAGGCCTAAATGGATGTCAGATGAACTGATGAGGCATATGGCAGAGAAGAAACATGCATGGGATACATACAAATTAACACATGACACAGAAGCCTATGATAGATACAAGTTGATCTGTAACCAAGTTACAAAGGAGGTTAGGCAGGTGAAGGCAGATTACGAGAAATCTTGGCAAGGGATGCAAAGAAAAACAGCAAAGAGTTCTTTACTTATGTAAACTCTAGAAGGAAGGGGATGAATCAGATTGGTCCACTTGATATCGATGGGTCAACTGTTGATGATCCTGCTCAGGTAGCTAACAAACTAAATGAATATTTTGCATCGACATTCACACATGAGGAGTTATTTAGCGAGGGGAAAGCCAGAGGTGTATTCAACTCTAGCAGTAAGCTAGAGAATCGTGTAATAACTGAGAGTAAAGTGGAGGAGAAATTGTTGAAGATAAACACAAGAAAGGCACCTGGGGTGGATGGGATCTATCCAGTTATATTAAAGGAGGCAGCAAAGGAAGTAAGCAAACAATTAGCCATAATTATGAGAGCTTCCTTGGACTCAGGGGAGGTACCCATAGACTGGAGTTGTGCAAATGTGACCCCAATTCACAAAGGAGGATCAAAAGCTGACACAAGCAATTATAGACCTGTGAGTTTAACTTCTGTTCCAGGAAAATTAATGGAGGCACTAGTTAAAGAAGCACTGCAGGATCATTTAGACAAGACTTCAGTTATAGCTCGGACACAGCATGGTTTTGTTAAGGGGAAGTCTTGCCTGACCAATTTGATTGGATACTATGATGCAGTCACAAAGGAACTGGATGCAGGGAATAACTTTGATATTATATACTTGGTTCATAGAAAGGCTTTTGATACTGTTGCACATGGAAGACTGCTGCACAAATTGGAGCAGTGTAACATTGGAGGCAAATTGCTGCTGTGGGTAAAGGGGTGGCTGAGGGGGAGAAGACAGAGAGTGGTAATCAATGGACACTGCTCGTCGTGGACTAATGTTATTAGTGGAGTCCCTCAGGGTTCAGTGTTGGGTCCATTATTGTTTTCTGTATTCATAAATGATATTGATGATGGTATATCAAGCTTAATGTTGAAGTTTGCAGACGATACAAAGGTAGGCAGGGTTGTCAAGGACACTACTGACACTATGCTGCTGCAACAGGATCTGGAAAGGTTGAGCAGATGGGCTGAGAGGTGGCAAATGAAGTTTAACATTGACAAATGTAAAGTTCTACACATGGGAAACAGCAACCCCAGAGCAACGTATCAACTCTGTGGTATTACACTGACAGTGGTAGAGAATGAAAGGGACCTGGGGGTGGTTGTGCAGGCAGATATGAAGTTCTCTGAGCAGTGCAGACGGGCTGCAGGAGTAGCTCATGGTGTATTGTCAATGATATATAGGAATTTTTCTAGCAGGGATAAGGAGGTGATTATTCCCTTGTATAAGGCAATGGTCAGGCCACACCTAGAGTACTGTATACAGGCCTGGAGGCCTCATTTCAAGAAGGATGTAGAGCTGCTGGAACGAGTACAGAGAGGGGCAACAAGATTAGTGAATGGAACAAAGGGGTGCTCTTACGAAGAAAGGCTTAAGATTTGCAAATTACAGTGTCTGGAGACTAGGCACCAGCGAGGTGATCTGATAGAGGTGTATAAAGGATTGAATGGTTTGAGCATGCTCAATGCTGATGGGATTCTTCCTCTCCCTCAGAATAATCACCTGAGAGGGCATAAATTCGAATTGAGGAAAGACAGATGTAGGATAGACGTGCGGAAATTTGCCTTTAGCCAGCGAGTGGTTGGTTGGTGGAACAGACTTCCATCCCTTGTCGTGGAAGTTGATAGCCTAAATAAGTTTAAGGCTCAGCTGGACAGGTATTTTGAACGAACAGAGGGGTGAAGTGGGAGTGTTTTTTTTTTTTTTTTTTTTTTTTTTGCTGATGCTGCGTAATCTTGCTTTCTTGCATTGAATGCCTCTACTAATGCTAATGCTATTCAACAAGGCAGGCAAATAATTCATTTGAAATAAATACAGTGCATGAAATTGCAGACATGTTAATTTGCTTCTCTGGATCTGTGTTGCATATTTATTATTATTGTTGTCAGCCATATGGTGCAAGGAAGACTGAGGCTTGTGCTGCACTAGCCAAAAAAAATTTCTGAGTTACCCTGTGAGAGAGAGAGAGAGAGAGAGAGAGAGAGAGACGAGAGAGAGAGAGAGAGAGAGAGAGAGAGAGAGAGAGAGTGAGAATGTCAAAAGTAGAAGGGAACCACCAAGAAAGTAAAGAATGATGATATCCAGCTCAGGACCCTGGGTGTGCCAAACCCATGCTCACCAGATGTGAGCCCCTGGGGTTAAATTATATTTTGCAGATACAAAATCTTTTTCTTCAAGTTCTCTGCGCTCAGGCAGGTTCAGGGCTCCATTGACACCATGATCCTCTATCTTGTGCTATCCTTTTAATTCCTGCATAATTTCCTGTTATCATCCAATCCATGATTCCATTTCTCCTTCTCCCAGTAGTTCTCTTCCCACACATCAACCCCTCAATCCCTTTCCTCTACATGCTTTCTCTTCTCAGTACATGTCTCATAAAGTTATTTTGTCTCCTTCTTAATGCCCGTCACCACCAAATACGGAGGATGCGGAAAGGTCAGGGAATGACCACAGCATATCCCCGGAGCAATATGGCCTTAGTTGCTAATGCTCCTAAAAACCAAATAACAAACAAACTCCTTCTTAATTCTTTACTAATGTTCTCTCTTCTACTTTCCTCAAAATCTCATTACTCGCTCTGTCCACCCATTTCACCCTTTTCACTCTCTTCCACACCCACATCTCGAAAGTTTCTAGCCGTCATCTCCTCTTTCCTAGTGTCCACGTCTCGGAGCCATATAGTACAACATTCCATATTAATGTTTTCATCATTTGCTCTCTTAATTCTTCCTTGAAATTTATTCTCAATAGTTCTTTTCTCTTACTAAATGCCTCTTTGCCCATTGCAATTCTTGATTTTATTTCTTCCAGACTTTTCCCAGTTTCTGTCATTATGCTTCCCAAGTATCTGTATCTGTCGACATGTTCCAATATTATTCCACCTAATGTTATATTGATTCTTCTTCTTGACTACTTTGAAATTAACATTACTTTGATATTATTGCTGTTAATGTTAATATTGCACTCCTTTATTGTTCTGTTCAAGACGTCCAAGGAGCTCTGTAATTCATTATTAGCAGTCAGTATCTAGTCATCTGCAAATCATATTGTCTTTATCTTCTCTCCTCCGACTTTTATACCTTTCTGCCCTCCTTTGAACTCTTTCATCCCCCTCGACGTGGGCACCTGTACGTGGTGAGGGGACCTCCCAGTGACGCTGCTGGACTTCCAGACTAGCATCACTGGGATCCAACGCCCACAGCCCAGGTTCCAGGCTTACATCAATGGAATCCGGCGTGTTTGCCGTGCGCTGCGACCCGCGGAAATTCGGAAAGGGGGATCCTGGTGGTTGAGGGGCCCAGCTTCAATACACCACTTTGGCCCCTGCTTCGACAAGACGTGTGGTCCTGGAAGGCCCGGCTAGGATCAATCGGCTAGTAGGCTCGCCTGCAAGGATCAACCGTGTCAATGCCACGCCCCTACCCTCATGGTTCGAGGGACAGGATTCAGGCTGGCGGTGGTGCGGGTATAGTGTCTGGGTAGCCCTGGTGTCCCACTCCCGAGCGCATTTATTGCATGCCAGGTAGTGGGTGTCCCTTTGGGCTCCATGATGGGTGGGGAGCCCGGGCACTGAACAAGTTAATAAACTCCATGAATCCTGATAAACTAACTTCTTCAGGGGCCCCAACCCGGTCCCTATCTGAAAACAGAGACGGAGAGGCAGATAGCATTATTGCTACAAAGAGGCAGCCAACCGAATTACCATCAGGGCCAGTCCCAAGGTTCTTAATCATGCATTCTACCAATGAGACACCGATTGGTAAAATGTCGCCCTTTTTCATTCAAAAAGGGTTAGATGGGTTAGCAGGTTCACCCAAATCAGTTAAAAGGCTTCGTTCTGGAGACCTTTTAATTGAAACTAAAAATGACAGGCAATCAGAACATCTACTCTGAACAACATCAATCGGAGGAATCCCTATAACTGTGACACCACACAGAACACTCAATTCATCGAGAGGTGTCATTTCGGAGTGGGACCTTCTCGACGTAACGGAGGAGGAAATCTGCTCCGAATTAAAACCACAGGGAGTGATTGCCGTCAAGAGAATCACTGCGCGAAGGGATGGAAAAATTGTTAAGACCAGGAGCGTTATCCTGACTTTTAACTCTCCTAAACCTCCTGATGAGATTAAAGCTGGATACATCAACTGTTCAGTGCGTCCATACGTTCCGAACCCTTTACGGTGTTTTAAATGCCAGAGGTATGGACATTGTCAAATGGCCTGCCGTGGAGTCCTAGCATGCGCTCGGTGCGGTGCAAAGGACCATGAAACAACAGCATGTTCAGCCGTAAAACCCACCTGTATTAACTGTGAAGGCGAACACCCGGCCTATTCACGAGCATGCCAGAGGTGGAAAGAAGAAAAAGAAATTCAACGGCTGAAGGCAGAGCTAAATATATCATACCAGGAGGCAAGGAAATCGGTGAAACCCCTGAATATCAACAGACCTACCTACGCCCAGAAGGTAGCAGGGAGATGTTCCGTCGGAACTCAGACGGACATGACCATTCCTCCAAAGGAGTCATTCACTCCCATCGCGCGTTATCTCTTAAGTTCTCAAAAACCTGCACAGAAGGACCAATCAGCTGCCACTCCTATATCGGTACCTCCTAATGCTCCACAAATAACAAAGGTAATTATGAAAGAAAAGAATAAGAAAGGGGAAGTCCCCCCACTATCCAAGAAAAGATGGATGTGGAGCAGAAGGAGGTACCCGAAGATTCAGTCTTGGAACTCTTTGCGGAGGAAGAAATGGACACGGGACAGCGTCCATTCTTCCCCAAAAAAGATAAATCCAAGACTGATAAAACTAAGCCCTCAGCACCTCGGAAGCCGCCTGATGGACCCACCAAGCCAAAATAATGGCTAAATTCCTACAATGGAACTGTCGTGGATTCCGGCGAAATATTGATGACATCAAGGCCCTCCTGCAAAAGCACGAGCCAGTTTGCTTTTGATTGCAGGAGACATATCTAAAGGCAAATGACGATCCCACGATGCATAACACCACAATTTTTCGTAAGGATAGAATTGCGGATGGCTCTGTACATGGGGGAGTGGCTATCCTTGTGGGTAACCAGACCCCAGTGCAGCCCTTGCTAATTACAACTAGCATAGAAGCTGTTGCAATTTGCCTTACGGTGGGATTTTTATTAATCGTCTGCTCTATCTATTTGCCACCTGGGACTGACATCTCCCAGGAAGACCTTGATGATCTTCTAACGCAGTTGCCTCCCCCTTTCTTACTTCTCGGGGATTTCAACGGACATAACACCCTGTGGGGTAGTGCTAACATCAACGGAAGGGGACGAATCATAGAGCGTATACTCAATGAAAATGACCTTTCCCTTCTAAATACTGGAACAAACACCTTCTTCCACATGCCTACCCGTACTTTTTCTGCCATTGATCTCTCTATCTGCTCCCCTTCTCTACTCCCTTCACTCACTTGGGAAGTGGAGGAGAATCCATACGGAAGCGATCACTTCCCCGTGATAACCTTGTTACACAGTGGGAGACCATGTCTTCCTTTTAGGTTAGCACGGTGGAAGATAGATCAGGCTGACTGGACTGCCTTCCAACATCAGGCAAATTTTGATCTTAGCACAGTCAGTCAAGAGCCTATCAATGATGCAGTTAAGTATATCACAGGAAATATTGTCCAAGCAGCTGCGAATGCTGTTTCAAAAACATCTGCCCGGTTTCCACCATTTCCTAAACCTTGGTGGAATTCACAATGCACAGCAGCAAAAAAGGCTCAAAACAAAGCGTGGGGGATATTCCGCCGATATCCTACCACGACCAACCTTAAAGCCTTTAAACATGCACGAGCCAAAGCACGATATATCTGCCGTCAGAGTCAAAAGGAATCGTGGATCCGTTTTACATCATCTATTAACCAGTCTACCAACTCTAAGGTAGTCTGGGATAAAATCCGGAAAATGAAGTGCACAAAATGCTATTCCAGTAGCAGCGAACACAAAATTCTTGGGACTCATATTAGATTATAATGGATGCGCTATTGCAGATCCAACTGCAATAGCCAATGCTCTTGGGGAAACATTCTCTAACATCCCTGCAACATCTTCGTATTCCCCAGAGTTCCTGGTCCTTAAACATAAACTGGAAAAGCAAGCACTTAATTTTAAGACCAAGGGCCTCTATCCCTACAACGGGGCATTCACTATAGAAGAACTGAAAAGAGCCCTCACTCTTTCCAAAGCAAGTGCTGTTGGACCAGATGGCATCCATTATGAAATGATTAAAAATCTTTCACCAAAATCTATGGATTGTCTGCCCCTTCTGTATAACAGAATCTTTACTGAAGGGCAGTTTCCGGACTCCTGGCGAAAGGCAATCGTTCTTGCCTTCCCTAAGCCAGGAAAGGATCCAAAAGTCACCACCAACTATCGTCCTATTGCTCTGTCTATGCAAAATCCTGGAGAGAATGGTTAATTCTCGTTTAATATGGTATCTAGAATCAAATGATCTTCTCTCCAACATCCAGTGCGGCTTCCGAAGGAACCGGTCCACTTTGGACCATCTTATTAGATTGGAAGCTTCCATCCGGGATGCTTTCCTAAAACGCGAACACTTGGTGTCGGTGTTCTTTGACATGGAAAAAGCGTACGACACAACTTGGAGATTTGGTATTTTAAAAGATTTACATAGCCTAGGCCTTAGAGGGCATCTCCCTTTTTTTATTCAAAACTTTTTAGCCAAACGATCGTTCCAAGTTCATGTGGGATCCTCACTCTCCCGCTCCTTTAGCCAAGAGGAGGGAGTACCACAAGGATCAGTATTAAGTGTCACGCTTTTTGCCATAAAAATAAATTCCATCACAGAACAACATCCTCCAACTGTAAACAGTGCCCTCTATGTGGATGACTTTAGCATTTTTTGTCAGTCGTGCAACATGAAGGTTATTGAAAGACAACTGCAGAAAGCCATTGATAGTCTGAATTCCTGGGCACTTGCTAATGGCTTCAGGTTCTCGCCGGAGAAGACCGTTTGCGGACACTTTTGTCGCAAGCGTAATCTTCATCCTGAAGCTGAATTAAGGCTCGGACAAAATGCTATTCCAGTAGCAGCGAACACAAAATTCTTGGGACTCATATTTGATAAAAAACTGACCTTTTTGGATCATATTCGTCAACTCCGCACAAAGTGCACAAGAGGCCTCAATATGCTCCGCTCGCTCTGCTCTATCTTGGGGTGCAGACCGATGCACCCTCCTACGGCTTTACCGTGCACTTGTGCGATCCAAATTAGATTATGGGTCCCAAGTATATTCTTCAGCCAGAGACAGTGCCCTTCGATGGCTTGACCCTGTCCATAATCAGGCTCTACGCATCGCTACTGGAGCATTTCGAACATCTCCTGTCCAGAGCTTATACGTCGAGCAAACGAACCACCGTTATCGCTTCGACGTAAGCAGTTGTCTTTAAAGTACGCTTTAAAACTGAAATCCCTGCCAGACCATCCAACGTGGCCATCCGTTTTTGAGCCACGATGGGAAAATTTATACAATACCCGAAAGACTGCCAATCGTCCTTTTGGTATTCGTCTCCAAGAGCTACTCAAAGAACTCAATATCAAGGTAGACAAGGTTGCCCAAACACCAAAGCAACCCTTTCCACCCTGGCATGCTCGTGTCCCGGCATGCGATTTGTCCCTTAGAAATTGGGGAAAGTCGGACACTCCATCATCGGTCTACCTGCAGCTTTATTCAGCACACCGAGCTGAACATTCCGACTTCCCGCCAGTCTACACAGACGGTTCGAAGTTGGACTCATATGTCTGATCTGCCGCTGGCTTTACAGACAGCACTACATCGGAGCAGATTCCCTCTGAATGCAGTATATTTACTGCAGAGCTGCATGCTATAGAGTTAGCCTTGGATCACATTAGTGAATGCCAATACCAACGGTTCATTTTATATTCCGATTCTCTCAGTGTGTTACAGGCTTTAATATCTGTGAGGTATAATCCTCATCCAGTTCTGTCTAGTATTCAGCAGAAGATTCACTTCCTCCTTGGACGTGAATATGATATCCACTTCTGCTGGATTCCCAGCCACATTGGGATTAGGGGAAATGATTTGGCTAACGCCGCAGCCAAATCAGCAATTCCCAATAATAACCACTGCCTGTCAGTCCCCTATACAGACTACAGCCAAATAATACATCAAAAGATACATTCCCAATGGCAGGACTCGTGGAATAGACAGACTGGAAATAAACTATATTGTATAAAGCCTGTAATTGAACCGTGGCAGTCTAGTCTGCGCAGGAATCGTAAGGAGGAAGTTGTTCTTGCCCGGACCCGCATAGGACACAGTCATTTAACTCATTCGTTTTTGCTGAGGGCTGGTGACCCTCCTATGTGTGTGTCCTGTGGTACAATTTTAAGTATAAGACACATTTTAATTGATTGTCCAGATTTTAGTAATATCCGTTTCACCGCTTTTAATCATCTGACTGAGCCGTATACACTCAGTCAGATTTTATCCCACAATGACAATGTGTCTGCTATTTTTAGATTTTTAAAATCAATAAATATTTTTACTCGTTTATAAAGTTTACCTTTTTCTTATACTTGTTGACATAGTGACCTAAATAATTAGGTCACTGAAAGTTTAAATTTTTTCATAAATGACATGGTCTTGGCGCATTATAGCCTTAGTAGCTAATGCGCCAATAAACCAAAACCAAACCAAACCAAACTCTTTCATCAGTGCTTCTGCGTATGAATCAAATAGCATGGGAAACATGGAACATCTTTGCCTTACACCCCTACCAATGGGAAATCACGAAATATTTTCAAGAAAATAGAACAAAGGAAGCATTCCAAAAAATTATTGATTCGGCTAATAATATGGCTACTACTATTGGCATTGATGCATCGTTTCCAGAAGCAAGCACTGTGAGGAAAAGATTGAAAAGATGTCATTTCGATGAAGAAAGTAGAGAGGAAGTTATTCAGGATCCGCAAACAAATTTCAAAATTAATTTTTTCTTTCAAATTATGGACACAACAATTTTCTTGTGAACTGAAAGGTTTAGAAATATGAAAGAACATGTAGAAATATTTAAAATATTTTATAATATTTGTGAATTTAAAAAATGGTCGGATGACGATTTATTAAATCATTGAAAAGATTTACATATTAAATTAAGTGACATTGATCGTAATGAGTCTGTTATTGATGGTTTAGCATTATTTGAAAAACTTAAGAATACAGCAGGCCCCCGTTATAACGCGGTTCGCTATACGCTGATTCGCTATAACGCTGTTATTATATTATAACCCGTGTCTGACTATAACGCTGTCACAGATCACTATAACGCTCTTTTACAGATTACATTTTTGACATATTTAACGAAATCGTTTCATTTGATGAAGTCGATAGCTTGAAAATGAATAGCAAAACAGCATTAAAACGTTTCCCACGCCGACTTGAGAAATTTTCCCACGCTCAGTGAAATTTTCTCGCACGCTAATTTAATTGCAGTACAGTGACTTGTTACGTAGTTCCTAGATCAATATTTTAAAAAATGACGAAGTATATTGCTTGTAATATTTGCGTTATATGCATTTATCCGAAGTCTACTCATCACCCAGTACCGTATTAGACAACGTGCGAAACGGACAGTTTACTTGAACATTGTATTGTAATTAATGCAACCAACGCAGTTACATTTTCGAAGAATGAAAAAAGAATGAAAAATCAACAACGTCTGAGCACAGTACGAAGACTATAAATGTAAGAAAAAGACTGAATTTGAAAATTAGACGTTTTGAAGCGAATCGATTCCGGTCAACGACAAGCGGATGTGTGCCATAATTTAGGACTTGCAACTTTAACTGTAAGAACAATTATAAAAAAATAAAGAATTAATTTTTGCAGCGGGAAAGGTAGCTGTTCCACTGCAAGCAACTAGGACTAGGCCAGCTATTAGGATTGAAATGGAAAGACTTTAATTTTATTGAAGATAATGTCCAATGCAGAATTCAGTTAAGTTAAATATTAACAAGAGAGAGAGAGAGAGAGAGAGAGAGAGAGAGAGAGAGATATATTAGCCAATATGATGATCTGAAGAAAACTCGCCTAAAAAAAAAAAAAAAAAAAAAAAAAATGTGGAACCATTTAAAACTGGTAAGGGCTGGTAGAATAGATTTAGAATCCAGGGAGTGCAGATCAAGGAGCCGAAACTTTCAAAAAGAACTTGTTAAAATTATTGAAGAGGGGTATTGTGTGTTATACTTCTCAACAAGTTTTTAACATAGATGAAGCAGGACTTTTGTGGAAACGAATGCCTAAAAGAAGTTTCATATTGAAAGAAGAAAAAACATGCCAAGTTTCAAAGCGGCGAAGGATCAGTTGACGTTATTGCTGGGTGGTAACGCTGCGGGCCATTTAAAATTAATACCCTTTTAGTTTATTTGGAAGAGGGCCAAAGTTCAACTCAAAATCCACACATTTTTCATGATTAAATTCATCCATTAAATTAAATCAATTAAATTAATTATTTTAATTGGAATTTTAAGTTTACTTTTGATACGCAAGTAGTTACCACATAATTATACGTATGTAATGCAGAATATTTTATATGTGCAAATATTTGAATATTAAATATTTTGACCGACATTTGTGCATCTTTTCATTACCGTTTATTATTGATTAGGAAATATCCTATGGCACCGACCGCAGCTCACAAATACATATGTTACC